>NC_045708.1:2520069-3770069 GCF_009834535.1 Camelus ferus | reverse complement strand
GCCAGCACCTTGGCCCGCAGGTCTGTCCTTGTCTGAGGCAGAGGGTAGATGGCTCGGGACTGGCAGGGCCCTGGATTGCAGAGGTCGACTTCCTGGTCAAAGCTGTGAAATCTTGTACTATCTTGGCCCCTGCTCTCGCCCCTCAGACCCGAGGCTCTGTGGATGTTGGGTGGAGGTAGATTCTAGAGGCCTGGGGCTGAGTGACGAGGCCAGGGCTTCCTGCACAAGTGCCCCCTCCCCAGCTTCTCAGTGCTTTCTCTCCTGCTGCTTCTGTCACAGGAACTGGGGGGAGGCTAGGCCACGGTGGGCAGTTCCATCTGGTCCTGGGTCTTGGGCCTTAGGCTGGGTCTGCCCAGTCCCCCAGTGCTGAGGAAGGGCCACTGGGGTGCCCCTCCTCCTTCCTTGCCAGCCCCCCGCGGGGCTGGGCTTTCTCCTGCCCTCCTGGGTACAGGTAATAGCTGGACCCTCCCCCTGCCCTGGTCAGGATGGAGGCTGGTGGTGGGCAGTGTCTGGACAGCAGTGAGGCAGGGGGCTGGGTGGGGGGAGTTTGGCAAGGGGCGGTGTGGGGGCCAGCGGCCTCCGAGGTCTGGAGGGCTGGTGCTTGCCTCCCAGTTGCTGAGATCGCCCGGGTCTTTTCTCCGTCTCCTTCCTCGGGCCTTACCTGAACGCACGGTTTTGTTTTTGTCTCTGGGCCTGCGCTCACTGCCGTGGCCTGAGTGTGGCCTCTCTGTCTTACGCATCTCTTGCCACCTCTTCCTCTGTCTGCCTTGCCCTCCATCTCGCTCCATTTCTTCTCCCACCACTCATTTCCTCCCTCCCTCCCTTTTGTCCATTCTCTCCACTCTCCCTCCCTCCCTCCCTCCCTCCCTCCCTCCCTCACCCTCTCTCCTTCCTCTCTCTACCCAGATGCAATTCTGAGATGCAATTCCGGATCTCAAAAGGGGTGGAGGCCGGGGGAGGGGAATGACCAGAGGGCTGCAGATGACTAGACAGTACCAGACAGGCCCCTTGGTGGCCCTTGCACCATTGCTGCCCCCTCCCCTGTGCTGGTTTAGCAGCTGTCAGATCTCAGAGGGTCTGGAGCACAAGACAGCCAGGGCACAGGAGCCCGGCTGCCGTGTGCCCACCGCCCATCCGCTGCCAGTGGATCCCGGTCTTCAGGACGTGGGAAGGAGAATGTCACCCCTTTGCTACCCTCCATCTCCGACCGGGTAGCCCCAACTCAAGGCCATGGGTGGAGGGAGCAGCGGGCCTCGGCTGGGACCCAATAGCAGCAGGGATTTTTGGGCGGTGGGTTGGGGGTGGGGAGGGTGCGGGGACAGGCGGCAAGTCCTGAATTCTGATTTATGTGAAATAGCTGGGCTTTGGCCGGAACCTGAGCATATGTAGATGAAGCTCCTTGTCAGACCCAGTGCAGGAGGGAGAGATGATTTCAACCTGTACTGCAGCGGTTACCATAGCAACCAATTATTCAGTGCTAAATTATAACTGTTTATAACACTCGTGAATGGGAAGGCTCATATTTCATTCTTTCTTTTTCCCTCTCAATCTTGAAGGATCCCAAATTGAGAATGACCAACTCTCCAAGTCTTTTTGAGTTTAAATGCCTCCTTTTTGGAGAGATGTGGTGTGTGTTGAGCGCTGCGCACAGAGGGAAGGGAGAGGGGAGTGGGAGACCTGGATCAAAGGACATCTGCAGAGCTGGGGTGAGGAAAGGCAGGCGTGGGATGCCCACTCGGGGCTCCCAGGGTCTGCGCGGTGGCATGCGGTGCCCTCCCTGGGTCGGAGGCTCCGGGCAGAGCCCCTCTTGCCCACCGCCAGCTCCTTGCACAGCCAGCCTGGGTGTTGTGTTTAAGGCAGCTTTGCAGAAGGATTCTGTTGGGACTCCTACTTCACTTGGATTCTTCTGCTCTCAGGTGCAGCCCCTGTAGTCAGGCCTGGGGCTGCTGCAGCCCAAAGGACAGTGTCAAGGTCACAGCCCAGATAGGTCCTGACGTTCAGAGCCCACAGTGTGGCTCAAGGCTGAGGTTGGTTCAGGGCTTTATTAGGGCGGTTTTGCTCTGTGCCCATGTCTCCCCTGTGAATGTGGCTCTGCGCCCCCCTCGTAAGTTTTGAGACACCGAACGGCTGGTCTGCTCCTGGTTCAGTCTTTCCTCTCCATCTTGCCACTGGCTGACCTGCGTCCCTCCAGGTCCTGCTGATGGGTCACTCCTCTCTGAGGTGTTTTCAGAACCACTTGCTGCCCTTCTGCTCACCCTCTTCTCTGCAAGGGAAGATTTTGGAAAAACAAAACACACAAAAAAGGAGGCCCTGATCTAGATATGTCTAAACAGCTGGGTGCAGAGAGATGCTGTGGATATAGACGATACCAGCGGGAAGCCAATTTCCAAAGACCTGTCCTGGGCAGGAGGGCTTGGATGTGGTCGGATGCGGGTGGGAGTGGGTCAGGGGGTGTGAGCTTCATTTGTGGAGGGCCCAGAGGGGATGGGGGAGTGGGCGAGGAGTTGGAGAACTGGGGAATCGGAGTCTTGGGCCGGGCTTTCCCCAGTGCAAGGAGGAGTCTCTCCCTTCCCTGAAGTGAGGGGTGGCTGTCCTTGCCATCCCCCAGTGGGCGACTGGGGTGCCAATGAGTGGCAGACGTGCCCTGCTGCGGTTCCAGCTCTTTCCTCGAGAAGGAACTTTGCCCTCCTGCCCTCCTACTTAGTCCCAGCGTGGTTGCTGTGGGGGCAACCCGTCAATGCCTAGCTTGGAGCCTTCTGCCAGCGCCCCCCCCCCACAGGGTGCACACACAGACAGGGGGTGTTTGCTGGAGGTGCCTTACCCCCTCCCTCCTCCCCTCCCTCGCTCCAGCTCCCTCTGGGCCCTGCATTTGGAGCTGTGCTGGCCACTCCTCACGTCTCCTGTGTGGCAGTGCCTGCTTGCTGGTAGATACTAAGGGCAACTCCCTGTCGGGTGTGGCCACCGCAGCCGCTTCCTCCTGTTGGCATCATATTGCCCGTCTGCACTATATTGTTGCCCAGCTGCAGGCACTGTCCAGGCAGTTGGCTTTAGTCCAGTCCCAGTTGGCAGAAACGAAGGGGATGAAGCTGGTTGTGTCCTCCAGTTTGTGGTCCTGGCTGCATCTTTTGCTTCCAAGCACAGTGGAAGGCATCATGGATACTTGGGACTCTCCCATTTCAAAATACTGGGCCGTATCTTATACGATATCCCTTGTTCCTCTGACCACCTTTTGTGGCATCCCCATTTCACAGATGAGGAGGCTGAGGTCAGGGTGCTGCAGTTACGTGCCCAATTCTCAGGCTAGGAAGGGTCAGAGCTCTGAGGCAGTCTCTGTCTTGCAGTCTCCCCAGGGAGCCCCAGCACCCCTGCATGGGTCGTTCTGCCTCCTCCCTGATCTGGTTTGTGTGGTCCCGGGGACAGCTGAGGGCAAGCCCCATGCCCCCTCCCTTGGCCCGTCCCACAGCCTCTGTCCGCGGTGCTGAAGTGTGTGGCAGCCTCCTCCTCCCATCCTTACCTTTGCTGGGGTGTGGGCTGGGATAGAGCCTGTCTCTCAGGTCTCCCGAAGGGTAGTCTTTCCAAGCTGGCCGAATTCTATACCCTCGGGAGAAATGGGCGTCCCTGGCTGACCCCTGCCTCCCCAAAGAACTGAGGCAGAGCTGGGAGCTGTGGCCACCAGCCCTGGGAACAGGAGTACCTGCGCGGCTGTCCTGCCCTGGGCAGGATCTGGCAGCAGCCAGGACCAGCACTGCCCCTGGGGCCTGGCGTGGCCGAGTCAGTATTCCGGGAAACACTCGGGTTCCGGAAAGGCCCAGAGGCCCTGCTGCCTGCCAACCGCCAGCCAGCACACTGACTCAGCAGCTTAATGGGCATAAAAGGTTTGGGAGCAGGGAGCTGGCTGTGAGGAGAGTGAGCTGAGTGTGCGGGGGACTCGGGAGTGGAGGGACTCCATGGGTGGGTCCTTTGCAGCTGCATCTCAAGGAGAGCCTCCTTCCTGGGAAGAGACTGTCAACTCTTCAGGGCGGCTGGGAAGGGTGGAAAGCCGGCTGGGAGCCCCCCAGGGTTATCCAGACAGACCCCCTGCCCTTGCCGCCCTCCTCCTCTCTGCTCCCACCCGCCCCCTCCCTTCCCTTCTCCCTCCTCCCCTCCTTCCTCTCCTTCCTCCCTCTCCATCTCCCTCATTGCTCTTTCTGGAGCTCATCCTTCATCTCTCCAGTTCTCTCTTCATCTCTTCCATGCTCACCTTGAAGACAGTAAACAGCCAGCATGAAGATGCCAAGTGTCATCTTCATTGGCGCATCAGTGCCTGGTCTCTCCAGCAGACCCAGGCCCGGAGGGGCTGGGAGGGGCTAGAAGGGCTTTGTCAGACCACTTGCATCTGGAAAAGCCTCGAATACCCAGCTTTCTCTGAGGGGCAGTGCCTTTCTGGTGGCGATGCTCTGTCTGTAAACATCCTTATCTCCATATAAATGGGCCATTTTCTGCCTGTACGGAGGGGAAACTAAATCAAGGAAGCCAAGCTTGAGAGCTGCCTAAATTACCTTGTCTCATATGGAGACGAAGCGGCCAGGGTGGGGGCGATGGGGAAGGTGGGCTTGTGCTTTAGCCGCTTCCGGAGAGCGCACAGGCAGATAAAACTGGGATGTGCGCTTCCTGTTAATTATAGGTTCCACTTGACACATGCGATTCCATAGGATGCATACGTAACCAGAGAGGTGAGGAACTGGGAGCTAGATCCAGGCAGGAGCCTGGCCTGCAGTTTGTTCTTTGGCTCCGGGCATTACATCGTCTGCCTTGAGCTCCTGGGTCCAAGTGCCATCCATTGACTCTCGTTAAAATCCCAAAGTCCATAGAAACCTGAAATGGAGCCTGGAGCCTCACCCCAGGGCCATTCAAGCAGGTCGCGCTGAGCTTGCCCGGTGGGGAAGTCTGACTTCACTCGAGGCCTTGGCTCCCCTGCACAGCACCATTTGTCACTGACCAGTCCTCGGGGGTGAGACCCCTGGCCTGAGCTGGCTCAGGGCAGCCCCTCTGGCTGGGCATGGTGATCTGGTGGGTGTGAATGATCCAGGAAGCCTGAGCTGCTGACCAGCTTTGCCAGGAGGCCACTTTGGGGCAGTACTGTGGCCCAGGACTCTGCATTTTCTCTGGGCCCCTGTTGTCCTCACTGTCCCCCTTTCTCTTCCAGGGGAGCAACGATGAGCTGTCGGAAAATGAAGAGGACCTGGAGGAGAAGTCGGAGAGTGAGGGCAGTGACTACTCCCCAAATAAAAAGAAAAAGAAAAAACTCAAGGACAAGAAGGAGAAAAAAGCCAAGCGTAAAAAGAAGGATGAGGAGGAGGAAGAGAATGAGGACGGATGCCTCAAGGTGAGACTGAGGCCTGGCTGGGGTGGACACCTGCTTGGATGGGCTGAGCCTCCCGCTGTCAACCGGCTGCCTTTGGCCCCAGGAGCCCCCTAGTGAACAGGGCCGGAGCATCCTCTCCCACGAGTAGCTGTCGGGGCAGATGGGTCTGTGGGTGTGAGTGCACGTGCGTGTGCACACACATGGTGGCTGGACGCAAGCGGGTGAGAAATGCTGTAGCCGCAAGTCTGGGAGGCACACTTGAAATTGACGGATGACGTTTAGGAGTTTGGAGAGGAAGTCGGGCGGCCTCTCGCTAATGCATTATCCGCTGTCTTGCCCCGTTGAGCGCGCAGCTGTTTCTGAGGAGAGTGATGGTCTGAGCTCGAGTTTCGTGTCAGGAACCTCTTGCTTGGAGCAATTTGGGAAAATAAAACAAATGGGAGCTTTTGCCAAGAAGAAGCGGCTGGACAGCTCTGCTGATAGTGAAGAGGGGACTTTGTTAACACGTGTTCTGAAACTGCGCCCGCATGGGCATCTGAGAGTGTCCCAGTGAGCGTGACTCAGGGAAGCTGTGGTGATGCAGCTCTCCCCTCTTCCCTGGGAATGTGGGGAGCGATGTGCATGAGTCAAGGCCCCTGGACTCGCCAGGCCCCACTGTGGGGGCTCCTCGGGGAGGGAAAGGGGCTGAGGGTAAGGCTGGCAGACGGGCTCTGGGTCAGGCAGGGGCAGATGACAGCACGTCACCCAGGAGTCTCCCGCTTCCTCAGTTCTTTCACGTGGCTCCCAAGCTCAGTCTGGGCTGGCCGTGGATTTAAAGATAAGGTAATTAAAGATGCTAATACAGTGGCTGTTGGGCGAGGCAGAGGTGGTGGTGTCAATGACTGCAGTTAGGCAGTGCCTGTGGTGTCTGACACACAGAGGGAGCACTTTAGTTGGTAGGTGCGTTATGAGTCATCTGTGACTGATAATAGCTGAGGGCCTGGCTGCTCTGAGAGGTGAACTTACGGGAGTGATTCAGGGTTATCCTGTAACGATGTCATCACTTGCTCTCTGGCTGCCCTGCTTCCTAGTGGGACTGAGCCTGATTGCCTCCAGGAATGGCCGCGGGTTGGCGGCGGGTCAGCCAGAGGAGGGGTCCCACATGGGAACATTTCTGAACTGTCACAGAGAACAGGAGGCCCAGAAGCAGGTCCCTTGGGGCCGAGGGAGGCTGCGTGTTCCACCCGGGGGGCCCTCCATTCGTTGCTGGAGCAGACATCTCAGCTCTGAGGGGCTTAGGCAGTAAAAGGGATTTGTTGGGTCAGCGCCCCTGAGAGTTGAGAGGCAAGGGGACTTCCAGCTAGTGAGACCCAGTGGTGTCATCCACAGCCATTTTTTTGCCTCCGTGGAGTCAGGCCAGGCATCCTCGTGGCCGAGAATGTGTGTAGCAGCAGCTCAGGGCTTCCTGGAGACCCACGGCCCCCTCCAGCCGAAGGGAGAGCTGGCCTGTGACCCAGGGGTGCCCTTGTCTGGGCTGGGTTAAGTCACATGCCCACCTGGACTGTGGCCTGGGAGTACTGTGTGCTGATTGGTGGGATGGATCAGTGGGTGGGGCTGGGGCAGCTCTGGGCTCCCTCGAACAAGTGGGAAATCGGGGTGAGGGCCCTGTTCCGAGCACTTGTGCTAACACTGTCCCTCCTGTGAGGGAGGTGCTGTTACCCCCATTTTACAGATAGGGAAACTGAGGCCCACTCTGTTCCCAGCCAACCCGGGTCTGCCCGGTGACCTGACACCCGAGCTGGCTGTTTTGAGAGTTCACTGTGTGCCCTTTGGGAACTCACACGCCTCTCTGGGCCTCAGCCCCCCATGCGGAAAGGGCAGCAGTAGCTGAGGGACCTTCTCGGGGCTCTACCCCTAACTGGACTGCTGTCCCTGTGCCCCTGTCCTGGCCCCAGAACCCAAAGTGGCCTGTCCTTTCACGAGGTCCCTATGTGACTGTACCAGGTGACATCCTGGGGCAGCCTGATTCCTCCCAGCATGCCCAGGCAGCCCCTTAGCCCTGCTGCCTCCCCAGGGGCAGCTGCCCTCCTAAAACCCATCTTCAGGCTGCTGCTTTGTCCTGATGCTCAGGTTCCCTTGGAGAGCGAGCCCTGTTCTTGCTCCTGCTCTGGGCATGCACATGGCTTCCCCTAGGCACTCAGCCCCGCCCCTCCTTGTGCGCTGGCATCTGAGGCATTTCCACTGATCAAGGGGCTGGCAGCTGGGGTGCTCTAGGATGTTTTCAGGGTTGGGGAGAAGTGCTTGCAATCCCTCCGCTTTTCCGAGGCCTCCTGAGTGGGGCCCCAGGGGTGGGGGTGCAGGTTAGAAGGATCCCCACTTCTGATTCCACCTCTGCCTCTTGTGTCCGTAGGAGCCCAAGTCCTCGGGGCAGCTCATGGCCGAGTGGGGCCTGGATGACGTGGACTACCTGTTCTCAGAGGCCGACTACCACACGCTGACCAACTACAAGGCCTTCAGCCAGTTTCTCAGGTGGGCCTTGGGGCTGCTATGGAGACTGCCCTTGAGGCTTGACTCCCCAAGGGGCACCAAGTAGAGGGGCAGAGGAGCAGAGCCCTGGGCTTCTGGAGTAGGGTGGGCGGTCAGGCTGACACTGACCCTGGGCAGAGCCCATGGGAGGGTCAAGACCCTTCCATTTTAGCAGATGGTCCCGCCTTCTCTTGCTGGCCCTACGTGAGGTCAGTCCTGGGGGTCTTAAGCCCCCATGGCTGCTCTCAGCTCTTGAAGAAATGGGACCAGACACCCAGGGGCCATCTGTAGTCCCCACCCTCTGGCCCCTCAGGCCTTATGGGGTCTGGAAACCCAGTTAGAAGATCACATAAGAGAGAATCAGGAGCATTCGGGGTGGCCCTGTGTCTCTCTTTGTCCTCTTCCCTGCCCCTCCTTTCCGCCCAGTTTTCCCAGTTTGCCATGTATCCCGGGTGTGGGAGAAGAAGAGTTGGGGTCACATGGGAGTCTCCTCCCCTCCACGGTGCTGCCCTCACCCTCCCGCCTCTCCCCCCACTCAGGCCACTCATCGCCAAGAAGAACCCAAAGATCCCCATGTCCAAAATGATGACTGTCCTGGGCGCCAAGTGGCGGGAATTCAGTGCCAACAACCCCTTCAAGGGCAGCTCGGCTGCGGCGGCTGCGGCGGCAGTGGCAGCGGCCGTAGAGACGGTCACTGTCGCGCCTCCGCTGGCCGTCAGCCCCCAGCAGGCACCCCAGCCTGTGCCGATCCGCAAGGCCAAAACCAAGGAGGGCAAGGGTAAGGCTGTGGATGGGCACCCAGTCCCGCTAGCAGAGCCCCCCCCCCCCCCCGCAGCCTGGGGCGGCTGGGGCAGCCTGGCTGGCCTTTATCAGGGACCCAGTGCCGTGGTTGGCCTTGGACCCACACACCCTTTCTCAGCTGTGTTGCGGCATCTGTCCTGCCTTCCTTTGGGGCTAGTGGGGAAGTGGAGGACGTGCTGTGCTCAGAGCTTTGGGAGGTTTCCTGGCCGTGCAGGAAGGGACAAGGGTGACCCATGCTGCTGGGAGTTGGGGCTTTTGAGTTGGAGGCTGCACCATTCCCAGGGAGAAGGGGTCCCAGGGTGACCCACTGATCCCTCTCGTCTGAGCATCTGGCCCTTGGGGTAATGGGTGTGGTCAGGGCCAGCATCCCAGGGAGGCCTGGAAGGAGTTCCAGGTACAGAATCTGACTCCGTGGGGGCGTCTGGTTGGGAGGATAGGGACAAGAGGCTCTCTGTGACTTGAAGTTCTAGGGGAGGGAACTTCTTTCCCTGGGTGGAGGGTTTCTGGCCCCCCTGGGGGTAGGGAGACTGATCTCCCCAGGGCTCTGAATGGTGGGGTTGCCCACAGGTCACCTTCCTGGGTGCCCTGATCTGGGTTTTGATGGGGGGAAGAGAGGACTCTGGGGATCCCTTGTTTCCGCCCCAAGGAGCTTTGGTTTCTAGGATGATGGGCCCCTCTGCTGGGTCCCTGCAGGGGCCGGGTGGGTGAGTGACTTGGGCTTTGGAGCCTGCCCCTGCTCCACTCCCTCACGTCCTCCCAGCCCGCCTTCGTTCTCATTTCCTCTCGGGCTCCAGCCGCTGAGCAGTCGATTCCCTGGGCTGCCTATTCAGAACCTGAAAAATTGAAATAGATTTTCTGTGGCGCCACTGAAGTTACAACTGGGCTCCCTGTCCCTTCTCTCTGTGTGCAGTGTGGGTGGCGAAGGGCCCGGGGCGAGGCCACCTGCCTCCAGGCCCCCTCCTTCCCTGCTCAGCCTGGCGGGAGAGGCTGCTGGGGGGGGTCATTGCTCTCCAGGTGGCTAATTGTCCTGTGGCCAGCTCCGTTAAAAACAGACTCAGCCCTGCTGGCCTCCTGGGAGCTGGAGTTCCCTGGGGGAAATTGGCAGAGGTGGGGGTGGTCTTGAGTAGTGCCAGCACGGCCTGGGGACAATCTGGGGGCTGGCAGCTGCAGAAAGGGCTTCCTGCCCTAGCACATCCCTCCAGGACCCAGGGATGGACTGCAGGTGGGTGGGTGTGCCCTTGGTGGCCCTGGGGACCCCTAGCTCTACTGGGGACAGCTCTTTTCTGGGGACAGGGATGGGACAGGGCTGTTCCCAAGATGGCCAGTGTGGAAGAGGGACAGTGCAATGGCCAGAGCAGCGACGGGGCCAGGGTTATTCTGCAGCTCCCTCTCTACTTGCTGTGTACCTTTAAGGACGGATGTCACCTCTCTGAGCCTCAGTGTCCTCTACCAAGTTCCCTGTGAGGCTGAATGACAGGGTGGCGGTGAGTGAGCTAGCCGCGGTGTGCACTGGTTATTCCACCCTTGCTTTCCAGGACCCGGGGTGAGGAAGAAGATCAAAGCCTCCAAGGATGCAAAGAAAAAGGGCAAAGGGAGAAAGGTGGCCGGGCTCAAGTTCCGCTTTGGAGGGGTCAGCAGCAAGAGGAAGAAAGGCTCCTCGGTGAGAGTGCATGTGCGTGTGTGTGTGTGTGTGTGTGGAGCATGCGTGCCCTGCAAGCAGGCTGTCAGTTCATTCCCCTGTACCATCCTGGGGGTGGGTCCTGCTCCCCCTCCCCTGCTCTTATCTGTTTATTTATTTATTTTAATGGAGGTGCTGGGATTGAGCCCAGGACCTCGTGCATGCTAAGCCCATGCTCTACCACTGAGCCATAACCTCCCCCCGCCCGTCCCTACTCTCTCTTCCCATTCTTCGTGCAGGCCTGCTAGGCCTGTTTCCCCACTTGACTGGTGAGGGGTTCAGCCTGGGTCCTTCTGAGAGCCCCTGTAGCTGGGACTCCGGGTGGGTTGCTCTCCTGCCCACCCTGCTGAGCCGGGGGCTCAGTCCTGGCTCCCTCTGCCCCAGCTGCCTCTCCATCTGGTCAGCAGGTGGGAGAGTCCTGATGGGGCCTGGGTGCCCAGGTCTGCTGGGAGGGTGGGCCCCAGGAAGGTGGCATGTGGACAGGATCAGTCTGGGCTAGAGCCCTGCCCCTCCCTTGCCCTTCCAGGACCAGCTCTGGCGTCAGGTTTAGACTGACCCTAAGTCCATGTCTGAGCCTTTGGGCCCCCTTTCTCCGGGGGTAGGGGCATTCACCCTGCCCTCCAGCCCCACAGGGCACCTGGCACCTGTTTTCCTCACCTGCCCAGGCTTGCAAAGGGGCAGAGATGGAAGTCATCTTTGACCCTTGGTAGAGGCAAGTGACAGGTCTCAAATTTAGCTTCTGTGGAGGGGAGCACGGAGCAGCAAGTGTGGTCCAGCCTGGGCCTGGTGGCCCAGCTCAGGTTGAGTTTTGAGCACATGCTGATGTGCTAGGCCCTCTGCTCCACCATAGTGGGCCCTGCTCTGGAGCTACTCACAGTCTGGAAGGAGTTTGGGCACGTGCACGAGGAGAGAGCCAACGACAGGCAGATGGGGCAGGCCCGACCTGGCACACAGGCTGTGCATCAGGTCCAGTTAAGGAGAGATCTGAGAAGGCTCCTTGGGGGAGGTGTCCTTAGGGCTTCCCTTTGAGGGGTGTGTAGGAGTTTGGCAGGGTGGCGGGCAGGGCCTGGGAGAGGTGTGGAGGTGGAGTTATGAGGTGGGGAGTGTATGAGGGCTGGAGAGCAGGGCTTGGGGAGGGTGGTAGACATCAGGCTGGACCGGTGGGCTGGGCTTTTGGGTTTTCTAGCTGGGTGGAGAGAGGAGATGAACCACAGACAGCACGGTGCCTCCGGAGCTTCCACTGTGCCCCTCCCGAATCCACCCCCTGCCTAGGCCTGTGACACCCTCTAGAGGAGCCCCCAGGGCCGGCTCTGGGCTCACAGGGCCCTCCCCTGCCCCTGCAGAGCGAGGAGGATGAGCACGAGGAGTCGGACTTTGACAGCGCCAGCATCCACAGCGCCTCCGTGCGCTCCGAGTGTTCCGCTGCCCTGGGGAAGAAGAGCAAGAGGAGGCGCAAGAAGAAGAGAAGTAGGACGTCCTGTCCACAGGGTTCCCAGGGCCATCACGGTGGATGTGGGGGTGCAGACCCCCCTCTGGGAAGCAGGGAAAGGCATCCTCAGGCCTCAGCCAGGCAGTCTCCCTGGGCTTCCTCAACCACCCTGGTCTCTACAGTCAGGAGAAGGGAGGTCCTGTCCCAGGGAGTCTCCATACATTAGGGACCTATGATGTGAGCCACCCCAGGGCATTTGCACTAGCAGAGGGAGCTCTGAGGAAGGAATTGCTTCTTAACCTCATCCACCCTCTACCCATCTGTCCCCTCTCCCCCATCCCCTTTCCCATCCTCCCTCCGTTCAGTCCTCCTTTCCTCCCTCCCTCCCCTTTATGCATCCATCCATTCACCTTTCTATCCACCCACCCAGCTTTTTTCTTTCCTTCCCCCCCTCCATTCCTTCCTTCTTTCTTTTTATCTGTCTTCTATGCAGCTCTTCATCCTTTTACTCCCTCCATCATTCTGTTCACCACATCTGTCTTTCCACCACCCATTCATCCAACATCCATTAAGTGCCTAGTGTGAGCCATTGCAGCCTGGGGTGGAGACTGATTGTGCATTGGGAGTGGGGACAAGGCCCTCCATGTCTGCCTCTGCCCCCTCCCCAGTCGATGATGGTGATGGCTACGAGACGGACCACCAGGACTACTGCGAGGTGTGCCAGCAGGGTGGGGAGATCATCCTGTGTGACACCTGCCCAAGGGCCTACCACCTCGTCTGCCTGGACCCAGAGCTGGAGAAAGCTCCCGAGGGCAAGTGGAGTTGTCCCCACTGTGTAAGCCCTTGGCAGAGGCGGGGGGAGAGTGGGGAGGAGGTTTTGTCTGTGCCTGGATTCCGGACCCCAGCGCGGAACGTGGGGAGGTGGGAGAGGGAGGGAGGAATTCGCATCCTGGTGGAGGGGCGTCCAGGCCCAGGGTGCCTCCACCTGGACGTCTCCTTCCAGGAGAAGGAGGGGATCCAGTGGGAGCCGAAGGACGACGACGACGACGAGGAGGAGGGCGGCTGCGAGGAGGAGGAGGACGACCACATGGAGTTCTGCCGCGTGTGCAAGGACGGCGGCGAGCTGCTCTGCTGCGACGCCTGCCCCTCCTCCTATCACCTGCACTGCCTCAACCCGCCGCTGCCCGAGATCCCAAACGGTGAATGGCTCTGCCCGCGCTGTACTGTGAGTGTTACGCCCGCCCGCGCCGAACGCCCCGCCCCCGGAAAGGCCCCGCCCTCCACGACCAGGCCCCTCCCCCGGCAAAGCCCTGCGCACAAAGGCCCCACACACTGAGGCCCCGCCCCAGCGAGCCCTGTGCACCAAGGCCCCGCCTCCGCGGCCTAGGCCACGCCCGCCACAACCCCGGCCGGTGCTGCTCCAGGCCCCACCCACCAAGGTCCTGCTTCTGCTGGACAGCGGCCCGTCTATCAAGGCCTCGACTCGCCCCCGCCGTCCAGGCCTCGCCCATCCAGGCGTCTCCTCGTCCAGGCCCCGCTCCGCAGGCCAATAGCTCAGTCCCAAGCCCGGTCGCATCCACGCCGAGTCCCGCCTCTCCCTGGCCCTCTAGGCTTCTCAGTCCCCTTCAGGCTCAGCCGCCAAGAGAAGAGAGGCTGTGGTGATAATCCGGCCACCACCCAGCACAGCCACTGTTTACTGGGCGTCCGTCTAATGCTTCCTGAGTTTTCAAGTACCAGGCCTTTTGTTATTCCTATTTTGAGATGAGAAAACTGAGGCTCAGGGAGGTCAAGTGACTTGCCCAAGGCCATACAAGGCTGAACCGTCCACTCAGACCCACCCAGGACCTGGCTCTCGTCCCAGGGCTGGTGGTGAGGAGAGGGTAGGAGGCCTCTGGGGCTGGAGCCTCAGTTTCTGCAGGGAGAGGAGAGGCCTCCCCCCAGGCACCACAGGCATTTGAACACCTCTATGCTCTGAGTTGTCCCTAGCCCACCCCCAGTGCTGAATCCCCCACCCCGTGGAGCCTGGGCTGTGCTGTGCCAGCCCGAAGTTACCCCATGTGCATCTGGTCTTCCGTTGTGCGTGTGCAGGTGTGTGTGCATGCGTGTGTGTGCAGACCCAAGTTGCCTCATCTCCTGCGTGCACAGCTGGGGCAGGCTTCTGAGGACAGTGTGGTGTCTTGGAGTCACTGTGGTGCTGTCTGACTTGGGGAGCAGTGCAGCCTGTTGTAGGGAGCCTCGGGGTGGGGCCCTGCAGCTAAGCCCTGAATCCGGGACCTTCCTTTGTCCACAGTGTCCCCCACTGAAGGGCAAAGTCCAGCGGATCCTGCATTGGAGGTGGACAGAGCCGCCGGCCCCCTTCATGGTGGGGCTGCCCGGGCCCGATGTGGAGCCTGGTGTTCCTCCACCCAAGGCCCTGGAGGGCATCCCAGAGAGGGAGTTCTTTGTCAAGTGGGCTGGGCTCTCCTACTGGCACTGCTCCTGGGTGAAGGAGCTGCAGGTGAGGCGCCCAGGCGAGTGTGGCCGTGCTAAGGCTCAGGACCTAAAACGCGCCGGCCAGCTCCCTGAGCCAGGGGCGTTGCTGGGAGCTGGAAAGGAGGGAGGCTGAAGGCGAGGACTGTCCTGCCTGGGAGCCAGGCTAGGGGCCGGGGGAGCTGGGCTGGGGGACATGGTGTCCGGCCGCCCCCGCCTCCCGTAACCTCTGCCCCTCCACGAGCAGCTGGAGCTCTACCACACGGTGATGTATCGCAACTACCAAAGAAAGAACGACATGGACGAGCCGCCCCCCTTTGACTACGGCTCTGGCGACGAAGATGGCAAGAGCGAGAAGAGGAAGAACAAGGACCCGCTCTACGCCAAGATGGAGGAGCGCTTCTACCGCTACGGCATCAAGCCCGAGTGGATGATGATCCACCGCATCCTGAACCACAGGTGTGCCGCGGACCTGGCCCCCAGCCTCGCTGGAGTGGTCTGCGTGGTGGGTTGGGAACCCTGTGGTCCTGGGCTTCTGCGGAAGTCAGTGCTTGATACCTGCGGTCGCACCCTGGAGACCACGGTGCGCCTGCGGTGCGGGGGCCTGCACACCTTTGCTCTTCCTTTATAACGCGGCTCGCACCACTGTGCGCCATCTACCCCAGGAGGTGGCGTTTCACCCCCACTTCCGTGTCTATGGACACCAGCAAGGTTAAGTCACTTGCCCAAAGTCACACAGCCGAGAGGCAGTGGAGCAGGGATTGGAACCCATGCTTTTCTGATGGCAGGACTTGCTTTCTTGGCCACTGTTCCAAACTCCAGTGCCCCTGTGACAACTCTTTGTTGAGCAGTCTGAAATTCCCCAGATGCCAATGTTCAGAGCCTCTGCAGAGGTCAAACCAAGAGACCAAGGCAGGAGGCCCATGAACGCTGAGTGTGGGTTTGGTTTGGTGGGAGGTGGGAGCTCTCGCTGATTCCCCAGCCGTAACCCTAACCCTTTACCTTTATTAAATTTCATGTCCAAAATCTAAGTGAACAACACTGTAAACTGACTATACTTCAATAAAAAATAAAACAATGTCAAACAAATAAAGTAAAATAAATGATAACTTAGCTATCAATAAAATACTTTATTTGACATTAAGAACAATGTATATTAAATGACTTGTGAAAATGTCCCTGACTATCATTAAGCTGGATGTGTTATAAACCTGCATAGTGTTTCTATAAAATATATATATATATATAATTGATATATTAAATATTTGGCTAAAAGGAAAAAAAACAGACGTAAATGGCACCTTTTCTCCCTGCCTTCAAAAAGCAGGGCAGGTGAATTTCCTCCAAATTTATTACCTGAATGAAGTCTGGATAACAACCAATCATCTATTTAAAAAGAAATCCATCAGTTTCCATGATGACCAGGAGTGGTCTTCCTCTCTGTGGTCTCCAGGCTAGCCACCGTCACTGCCGTGTAGGGGAGCCATGGCCCCCCCTGCTCCTCAGTGCTGCCCTGGCTTGGTTGCCTAGTCAACTCGGGTTGGGTGGGAGGCCCTAGGACCCTCCCGGGAGCTGTATTCAAGCTACAGTGTAAGGTGCTTTTCTGAAGGACCCCCTCTGTGCTTCTGGCTCAGCCATCAGGTCCCCGTGTGTCTGGGGGTCTTTGGGAATTGCATAGGAATTGCGTTCTTCTCTACTTTGCGGAGATGGGCCCCAGACCGGGATGGGCACTGGTCCAGTCCTTGGGAATTTTTTTTTTCTTTTGATGGAGGTACTGGGGATTGAACCCAGGACCTCGTGCATGCTAAGCATGAACTTTATCACAGAGCTATACCCACCCCTCTGCTTGGGAGTTTGTAAGCAAGAAAACAAAGGTCTATGGTCAGTGGAAACCTTTCTGACTTGGAGATGGAGAATTCTGGGGAACTCTCCAGGACAGAATGGGATTCGCTGCTCCAGAGGACGGAGAGGACACTGGCTCTTTGCTACTCCGTTAGCATGGCCCCCCAGATGTCTCTCTCCGCTCTGCCTCTCACCCCGTGCCCTCCTCCCTCCCTCCCACTCACTGTGTGGCCTCGGCCGAGCCACCTCACCTGTCTGGAGTCAATGCCCTGGTGCCACCCTTCTGGCTGGGGTTCCCCGGGGACCGTGGGAGTGAGAGGCTCTGCATCCTGTGAGGTGCCCTCTTTGGACTCTTGCTTCGGCCACTGCCCGAGTGACCCCCCCTTTTGTTTACTGTGTTGCAGCTTCGACAAAAAGGGGGACGTGCATTACCTGATCAAGTGGAAAGACCTGCCCTATGACCAGTGCACCTGGGAGATTGACGACATTGACATCCCCTGCTACGACAACCTGAAGCAGGCCTACTGGGGCCACAGGTGGGCTGTGTGGAGCCGCTGGGGGGGGGGGGTCCCGCCTCGGTGCCTCTGCCCTGGCCCGTCATCCCCCCTCACTCTTTCCCAGGGAGCTGATGCTGGGAGAGGATGCCAGGCTGCCCAAGAGGCTAATCAAGAAGGGCAGGAAACTGAAGGACGATAAGCAGGAGAAGCCCCCGGACACGCCCATTGTGGACGTGAGTGGGGAGGGGCCCCTGGATGGGGTTGCCAGGGCCGCCACCCAGGCTCCAGGGGACTCTGCCTTGGAGCACTGCCCGTCCACTCAGGCCAGGCACCTGGGGGGTGAGGGTGACAGGACCCAGCCCCTCTTGGCAGCAGTCCCCAGCCTCATGCAGAGGGGCAACTCCCAGAGGACAGAGCGATCTGAAGGATGGCTTACCAGTGCACCAACTGGGGAGCAAATAGTCTCTGCTCAGCGTGGCTCACGAAATTGCATTACTTTAGATGAGCTAATTCCAAGTATTTAAATCGGAAAGTGTCTCTTACTTCAGAACGCAACAGCTAATGTGCAAATCACGCACCATTCTTACCTGTTTAGGGGGAGGAGACCCACAGCCTGCCCCGGGAGCTTTGAGCCTGTCAGGGAGTGGAAGGTTGACTTGTATTCATTTAGCCAACCTCTCTGGGGTTTCTGCTAGCACCCGGCCCTGGGCCCTGGCCCCCTGTTTCATGAGGTGCTTATCTTCCAAGGGCCCATGGCAGGTACGCACAGAAACGGGGGTTCACCTTAGGACTGCGGGTTGCCAGGGAAAGGTGAATGGGTCTGAAACATCAGGAGGACTTCATGGGGGAGGTGGCCTTGTGCTGGAGAGTGAAAGAGGCAAAGAGGGTGATGTTGGGCATTAAGCACCCTGGCATCATCAAAGGTTGGCTAAGTGCCCCCTGTGTCCTGGGCACTATATGGAACTCAGAGAAAGCAGGAGTGAACAGGATCAGCAATTGTGACCACAAGCTGGGCTCAGAATCAGAGTCCAGCAAAGGAAACTGCCCTCATAGGAGAATACATGTGTCCTCATGGGAAGACACGATGGGAACACCTAAGCCAGGCTGGGCGTCGGGGAGGACTTCCTGGATGAAGAGGCATTTCCCCTGAGACCTCAAAGATGAATAAGCTGGGGATGAGAGGAGTGGGAAGAAGATTCCAGGCAGAAAGAATTGTGTGTGCAGAGGCCTGGGGGGCGGCCCCTAGGGGCCCAGGATCTGGGGTGTGTCTGAACCTCTGCCTCCCTTGCAGCCCACGGTCAAGTTTGACAAACAGCCGTGGTACATCGACTCCACGGGTGGCACGCTGCACCCCTACCAGCTGGAGGGCCTTAATTGGCTGCGCTTCTCCTGGGCCCAGGGCACTGACACCATCCTGGCCGACGAGATGGGCCTGGGCAAGACGGTGCAGACCATCGTCTTCCTCTACTCGCTGTACAAGGAGGTTCGTGGGCCGCGGTGGGTGGCTGGGGAGGGGTGGCCCGTGCTGGCTGTGGGCCGGCAGCCTCCCCGCATCCGCCTCCCTCCCCAGGGGCACTCCAAGGGGCCCTACCTGGTCAGCGCGCCCCTGTCCACCATCATCAACTGGGAGCGTGAGTTTGAGATGTGGGCACCCGACTTCTATGTGGTCACCTACACGGGGGACAAGGAGAGCCGCTCCGTGATCCGGGAGAACGAGTTTTCCTTTGAGGACAACGCCATTCGGAGTGGGAAGAAGGTGTTCCGCATGAAGGTGAGCACCCTTCTCCCCGGGGGACCCCGGAGAGGTGCCTGGTCGGCCCGGGGGCGCAGGGGCCCTGCAGTGCATCCGGGGGGGTCTCCCCTAGGGCTCCGGTGGACGCAGTGGCTGGCGAAGGGCAGAGCTACCCACTGTGTTGGTGTCCTGGGGCTGCTGCAGCAGAAGACCACACACAGGGGTGCTGAAAACAGCCACAAAAACGTACTCTCTCACGGCTCTGGAGGCCAGGAGTCCGGGACCCCCTGTCAGCAGGGTCCTGCTCCCCCTGAGGCTCTGGGGGTGGCTCCTTCCCGCCTCTTCCAGCATCTGGTGGTGGCAGGTGCTCCTTGGCCATCCTTTTCCTGCAGCTGCATCATTTCAATTTCTGCCTGTCTTGTGACACAGCCAGCTCCCCTATGTGTCTGTATCTCCTTTTCTTATAAAGACACTCCTCTCTTCTCAACTAATTACACCTGCAAAGACCCTAGCTCCAAAAAAGGTCACATCCTGAGGTTTTGGGTGGACGTGGATTTTGGACGCTTCAACCCAGTCCACCAGCTGTGTGACCTCTGGCAAGGCACTTCACCTTTCTGTGCTTCAGGTTCTTCTCAGCCAAGTGGTGATGACAGACCCACTCCAGAGCTGTGGAGGGTCGAATGGATGAGTAAGCACTAGGCAGGGCCTCTTGGACTTCCCTGTGCCCCCAGGCCACCCGGGGTCTTGCTGAAGGGCAGGTTCTGATCCAGCAGCTCTGGGATGGGGCCTGAGAGTCTGCATTCCTGACAAAGTCCGAGGTGGTGAGCGCTCTGCGGGTCCTCGGGCTGCACTCTGAGAAGCAAGGACTGGAAGCACTCAGTGCTTGCTACGCCTGGCACGTGCTAGGCCCGCAGGAAATCTCGGCGCTCACCTCGCTGCAGTACTGGGGGCTGCCAATCATCCCCCAGGCTCCCCAGGGTGCCTTCCCACAGCTTTCTCCATCGTCTCAGAACGATGCTCAGTCACTGTTTGTGGAATGAGGGAATGGCTCAGTGATCCCGGAGGTCACTCTGCAGACGGCTGGGCCTGTGGGCCGGTTGGTCACAGAAACAACACCCCCGGACACGCTGGGGTACCGTGACCGGCTGGCCACTCCACTGACTCAGCTTTTTGATTTATTTTGTTTTTTTAAATTGTGGTAAAATACATTTAACTTACAATTTTGCATCATAATCATTTTACATGCACAGTTTAGGGACATCAAATACAGTCACACTGTTGTGCCCCCAGCACCACCAACCATCTCCAGGACTTTCATCCTGTAAGACTGAAACTCTGTGCCCGTTAAACACTATGGGGTCACACAGTATTTGTCCCTTTGTGTCCTGGCTCACTTCACTCGGCATAACGTCCCCAAGGTTCATCCATGTTGTAGCATGTGTCAGGATTTTTCTTTTTTTACCCCCCACCTCTATTTATTTTTAATTAATATTTTCTTTTTTTAAATATGCTTTCTTCTTTTTTCTCAATGAAGGTACTGGGGACTGAACCCAGGACCTTGTGTATAGTGTCTTTTTTTTTTTCTTTTAATGGAGGTACTGAGGATTGAACCCAGGACCTTACACATGCTAAGCATGTGCTCTACCACTGAGCTATACCCTCTCCATAGGATTTCTTTCCTTTTTAAGGAAACTTGGGTGTTTCTACCTTTTGGCTCTTGTGAATGATGCTACGAACATGGGTGTGCAAATATTCATTCCTGCTTTCACTTCTTTGGGGTCTCTACCGAGATGTGGGATTGCTGGACCATGTGGTAATTCTATGTGTGATTTTTTGAGGAACAGACTTAGCTCTTTTAATTCTCACAGCACTCCTCCCATAGACAGTATTGCTCCCATTTTACAGGTGAGGAGACTGAGGCCTGGGGAGGTTAATTAACTTGACCAGGTCTAGCTCGAAAGGGCAGGGCAGGGTGCAAACCTGGGTGCTGCCGACGGGCCCCCCCGCCCCTCTCTGCCCCCTTCCCGCCTCTCGGGTGCGGTGCTCTGGGCTGCAGCTGACCCCTCCGCTCAGCGGCCCAAGTCTCCCTCTCAGTCCCTGGGCTCTCTGGGGGCTCCTGTCCACCCTCCTCCTCGCGCCTTTATTTCTGGAGACAGTGATCTGCTCTCCTCCCAGCTCTCCTCCCAAAGGCTCCCCTTTCCCTCCAGAAAGAAGTGCAGATCAAATTCCACGTCCTCCTCACCTCCTATGAGCTCATCACCATCGACCAGGCCATCCTGGGCTCCATCGAGTGGGCCTGCCTGGTGGTGGACGAGGCCCACCGGCTCAAGAACAACCAGTCCAAGGTAGGTGGCGCTGCCTGCTGGGCCCCGGAGCTGCCTTGGGGGGCCGGCTGCCCCATGCCCCCTGACGGGCCCCCTCCTCCCCCAAAGTTCTTCAGGGTCTTGAACAGCTACAAGATTGATTACAAGCTTCTGCTGACGGGAACCCCCCTTCAGAACAACCTGGAGGAGCTGTTCCACCTCCTCAACTTCCTGACTCCAGAGAGGTTCAAGTGAGTTAGGAGGCGGGCTGGGGGCGGCTAGGGGAGACGTGGCAGTGCCCCTCCGGGCCCTGGGACTGCTCGCTGGGCCTCGGTTTCCTCATCAGCAAAACGGGAGGGTTAACAGTGCCTGCCTCCAGCGACCTGTGCGCGAGTCAGGAAATGTCAGCTGCTGCTAATGCTGCAGTTTTCCCTTGGCTCTGCCCCGGCAGACCCCGGGGGTCCTCCTGGGCCCCTGCCCCCACGCCTCTGGCTCACTCCTTTCCCTCCCCAAAGATCTAAGTGCCCACCTGGGCCACAGTGAAGGGGGTGCTGGAGATGAGGGTGAAGATGGATCCCTGGCCTCCTGGTCTCCACTGCCCCCCACATTTTCCTGCTCAGAAAGGGGGCTCAGGGTGGAGAGTGCTGCTTTTGGAATCAGGAGATGTAGATTAGAGGGCAGACTGGACTGGATAACCTTGGGCACCTGCCAGCCTCAGCTTCCTTACCTGTAATATGGATGAGAGTCCTAAGGACCTCATGCTAGCACGGCGTTGAGAACAGGAAGGTATCCTCTGTGGCTGGGACTGCTGTGATGTTTGGGGGTGATACAGGCTTAGACAGAGACTGGGCACCTAGAGCAGGACCAGGGCCTCCTGGCCCACTAGCCAGCTGGCCTGTCCTGTGACCCTCTGGCTGGCCTGCTCCCTCACCCCAACCCTGGCTCCCTCTGTAAAGGGCCTTGACCTGCTCCACACTCTCATTCCATCTCTTTCTTGCAGCAACCTGGAGGGCTTCCTGGAGGAGTTTGCTGACATCTCCAAGGAAGACCAGATCAAGAAACTGCATGATCTGCTGGGGCCGCACATGCTGCGGCGGCTCAAGGCCGACGTCTTCAAGAACATGCCGGCCAAGACCGAGCTGATCGTCCGTGTGGAACTGAGCCAAATGCAGAAGTGAGTGGGGCTCAGCCTGCCAGGGGCCCCTGGGCTTGTCTTCGCCCCGGAGGGCCTGACCTGGCCCGCCTTCCTGGGCCACTCGAGGCCTCAACTCACCTTTTGCACCTGCTTCCTTCTTGGGGCCTCTTCTTATTTCAGTGAGCTGGGTTGGGGCTGCCTGAGTTCGTGTGCTGTCCCCCAGTAACTTGCTGGGCGATGCCAGGCCTGGGGCCTCACCTCTCCGGGCTCCCCTTGGTCCCTCTGTGACTGGGTGCTTGGCCCCCAGCCCCCAGCCTCCATGCAGAGCAGAGTGCCCTCTGGGAGGCGGGTGTGGCCCGGTGTGGCCAGCCCTCCTCCCCTCCTTCCTCTGCTCAGGAAGTACTACAAGTTCATCCTCACGCGGAACTTCGAGGCGCTCAACTCCAAGGGGGGCGGGAACCAGGTGTCGCTGCTCAACATCATGATGGACCTGAAGAAGTGTTGCAACCACCCCTACCTCTTCCCCGTGGCCGCTGTGGTAGGTCCCCGTGGCTGCCGCTGTGGCCACCATAATAGGTGCCCTTGACCACCATGGTGAGTGCCTGAGACAGTGGTCGGTGCTCGTGGCTGCTGTGGTGGGTCATCTGTGGCCTTTGTGGCAAGTGTCCTTGGTCGCCATGTGCCCCTGGCTGCTGTGGCAGGTGCTCAGAACCTCAGCCTCCAATCTTCCCTGAGTATGAGAACTTGGAGGTGATACATACAGGTCCCCATTGTGCCAGAAGTTTCTGAAAACCTACTTCCATCCACCAGTTGGGGAGGCCCTCTCCTTCCATTGTCCCCTCCTTGTGACCATAAAGTAATGGGTCACCCCAGGGTCCCCTCCAGCCTCAGCATCAGGGGACCGTAGGCTAGGATTCTGAGGACTGATCTGGCCCCACTCCATCACTCAGGGAGTCAGGAGGCCTGGGTGGGGCCCCCAAGTGATTCAAATGTGAGATTGGACCCTCGATCAGACACCTAGCTCCAGCCCTGTGGTGTCGGGACAGTCAGTGGTCCTCTCAGAGCCTCAGATTTTTCCTCTACAAAATGTGGCCAATGACAGCATCTACCTGAAAGGGTGAGGATCAGACGAGAAAGTCCACATAAGATGCCCTCAGCTATTCTGTTTCTAATTTAAATCCTCCACAGTTTATACCTTCCCCTCCCCAACCCCTAAACAGAAAGACCACCGCATTGTTAGGTGAGAAGGCTGTGCTGTGGGCGACCCAGACTCGAGGCAACCCCAGGCCACTCTCATAACTCTGGCCCGGCAGACGCTGGGCTGACGTTCTGCCAAGCTGGGGTTCTGGGTTGACCTTGCCTGGATGGCCCTGCAGTGACTGCAGAGGCCAGGCCAGATTCCTGCTGGGAAGGTGGGCTTGGCTTAAGACTGTGTCATCCGTCCATCCATTGATGTCTGTGGTCCTGGTGGAGTACCAGCAGGGGGAGACAGAGGGCGGGGCCAGCAAGTCCGAGCCATGCTCCCAGTGGGGAGAGTCCGTGTGACCCTGGGCCTGTCCGTCCCTGCGGAGCCTGGCCTGACCAGGCCTTGGGCTTGGTACTTAGCCCATTGCTGGGCTGCTGTCCAACCCCCAGGACCTCTTTGGCGCAGAGCCAGAGGAGAGAGGCCCCCCCCCCAATGCCCCACCTTCTGGTGTGACTACAGGAGGCCCCCGTCCTGCCCAATGGCTCCTATGATGGCAGCTCGCTTGTCAAGTCTTCAGGGAAGCTCATGCTGCTGCAGAAGATGCTCAAGAAACTGCGGGATGAAGGACATCGTGTGCTTATCTTCTCGCAGGTAAGCTGCCCCCAGGTGGCTGGCTGGCTCTGCCTCCCCAGCCCACCTCCCACCTGCAGAAGGCGTCCCATTCCTGCCAGCTGAGGGCACAGCCTGCTGGCAGCCTTCAGGGCCTGATACTGTCCCCACGTGGGTTGCATGTGAAATGTCTCTCCTCTGGACCTTGGCATGACGCAGCCAAGGGGTGCTGGCTGGGTGCCAAGTTCAAGGCACTCAGGGCACATTGGTGGGGGGGACACTGGTCCTCCCCACCACCTGCCTCTTCTGGCCTGCTCCTCCTGGAGCTTCCTGTCCAGGCTGGGATGACAGCTCTCGCCCCTCACCCCTGCAGCCTGGCTTCTCATGAAGGTGGGGCCCTGGGGTTGGTTTGGGAGGAGCCCTGTGGTGGGGGCAACTCGGGAAGGGGGGGCCCTCTCTCTAGCTGGATCCTGAAGTTGCACTTACAGCATCGCCTTTTGGGCGGTCAGAGGCAGGACTGTCCAGCCTCAGAGGTCCGTTCCTTCGTCCTTTTGCATCTGTCATACATCAGGCTCTGTGCTGGGCACAGGGGGTCCAGCTCCTGTCCTCAAGACATTCACAGTCTAGTGTGGGAGACGGAAGTAGAGACAGTTATCCAGTCCCCAGGTCATCTCTGTGATGGGGGTCAGTGTGGTCCTAGGGGCCTGGTGTGAGCAGTGCTCCCCAATGATAGGACTGCACCAGGCCCGTTGCTCAAAAGCGGAGACTAGGATGTGGCTCCTCTGTGTCCAAGAGTCAGCAGGTAACCACTGCTACTGCCTGCAGTCCCTGATCCCACCCTGGGCCTGCAGCAGGCTGGGGAATCTGGGGGCAGCTGACCAAGCCTGTGACAGGGGGCTGGCCTGGAGACTGGGATCCACAATCCCCCAGCGCCCTGCCAACGTGAGACATGGTTCTGGGCTGAGGCCTCAAGGGAGCACGTAGAAGGAACTGCACAACTTCTAGAAGTGTCCACAGAGAGAGTGACGGAGACAGAGCCCTGCCATCCCAAATAAGCCCACAAACCCCAATTCAAAACTCATGACAACATTCGGTGAGACATCCCACAAGACAGGAAGTGAAGCCAATTGATAAGGATAATAGAATAGCCCGAAAAAGACTTCAAAGAAACAGGTTTCAGATCCTCAAAATTACTAGAGTAACACTCATAAATCAAGATTAAATCAATTAAGCATAAACAGCAAAAAATGAAACAAGACTAACTGGATAGGAAAAGGATCTGCATGAAATCGAAACAAAACATTCCAACCGATTGGATAAACTCTCAACACTGTTGAAGAGAGCCTTGATGAATGGGAGCCTGGCACTGAGGAATTTCCCCAGAATGCAGCACAGAGAGACAAAGATAAAAATGAGAAATTGCATGGAGGATGCCGTGAGAGGCTCCGGTCATTCTTTAATAGGAGTTGCAGAAGAAGAGACAGAGAAAACAGAAGAAGCCAGACCTAATGAGAGTTTGCAGACCTGGAGAAAGACATGAGATCCCAGGTCTGAAGGGCACTCTGAAGTACCAAGCAAGATACATATAAATAAAGGAACCCCTAGGCACATCGTAGGGAAAACCACACTTCAGACCTAGTACCAACAAAGGACTGACTGAATTCAGACTGTCCTCAGACTTCATACTGGCACCAATAGGTGGCAGAAGACAGCTGCAGAATCTTCAATATACTACAGGAAAGTGGCGACTGATCATTTCATACGCAGCTAAACTGTCTCTCAAGAATGATTAGGGGAGGATTATGGGAGCTAAGCAGGGACTGCCTTTCCCTTTTCATAGGGAAGAGGGAAGTCAGGGAAGGCATACTCGAGAGGTGCCGTCTGAGTTCCTGGCAGTACGGGGGTGGGAAGCGGGTCCAGGTAATTGGGGATAGTTGGAGGGTGCGAAGGACGCATTGGGGAATGAAGCCCAGATGGACTGGGCACCTGCAACGCCAGGGTGAGGGTTTGGGACTTCATTCGGTGAGGTGAGAGCGGGGAGGCACATGCTCAGAGCTGGGTTTGGGGCAGATGGCTGTGGGGCTGCTGTGGGGATGGAGTGGCTCCAGGGGTTGAGGTTGGAGGCCACATTCTTGTTCAGAGAGCCCCGCATCAGGTCTGCCTGGGTCCCACCTGTCTCCCCACTCAGTGGGCTGCTCTGTCCTCCCTCAACTGTTGTGGGGTCCCTGGCCACGGCCCCATGGGGTTCCTCGCTCTGCAGCAGCCCCTCAGACTTACCATGTCCCCTGCAGATGACCAAGATGCTGGACCTCCTGGAGGACTTCCTGGAGTATGAGGGCTACAAGTATGAGCGGATTGACGGCGGCATCACTGGGGGCCTCCGGCAAGAGGCGATTGACAGATTCAACGGTACCCTCACCTGACTCGAGAGTCCTTGACTGGGACCCCTGTCTGCCTCTCCTCCCGGGCCAGGATCTTAGCCAGACCACCCAGCTTAGGGTCAAATTAGCTGCTCCTCAAATGGCTGAACAGAGCAGACCAGTCCTTAGGTCCTGATGGCTGCCTCTTAGTTTTAAATGGTAAAAGGAATTCATTCCATGGGGATGCCAGGATGCGAGGGGCCAGTGGATGACCCCTGATCAGAACTGAGAAACAGACAAGGAGGAAGGCAGTGAGGGTGCGGACGGACTGTGGGCTTCTGATACTGACACCAGTTAACCTCTAGTTACAGGCAGGGCTGGACAGGACCTGTCCAGTAAAACAGGCTGCGGTGAGGGACAGCTGAGCAGCGCTCCCTGTGGGCTTCTCAGAGGAAGGAGAGGGGAAGGGGCAGGGCCGTGCCTGCCCAGACTCCCAGTGCTCACTGCTCCTCGCCTGGGAAGGAGCCGTGAGGGTGGGGAGGCCAGGAGCTGGCGCTGTAGTGGAGGAAACGGCTGCAGGGAGAAGGGGGCAGCTGAACCAGTGCCTCCTCAGTGGCAGGTCTGCAGCAAGTAGTGATGAGCTCTGCTTCCCTGGGGCCTCCCACCCTCGGAGCAGGGCTGAGGCCTCACAGCCCGAATGCCCAAGGCAGCACTTCCTCTTGCCCACTCGTGTCGGAGGGGAAGCGGGCGCAGTCTCAGGGTCTGGCCCTGGCGCCCCCACGTGGATGTGGGACGGGCTGCAGCATCGGGGACCTGGTGGCAGCTCTAGTGGGTGCCGTGCTCAGTCCCTGGCCACTTAGTGAAGGGCTCCAACGGGCCTGAGACCCGCTGTCTCGTGACAGTGGGGGCTGTGCAGAGGGGTGGCCCAGGCCCTGGAGCTGTGACCCGGACTGTTCCTTGGCTGCCCTGACAGCATCCTGGGCCGGGGGAGCCAGGAGGGCGTGAGCCCGTATGTGCAGGCTGTTTGCTGTTTCTTCTTTGCCCTTCTGGGCTTTGAAAATTGATTCCTTCTCATTCTGCCGCCCTCCTGTTAGTTAAGGGCTCAGAGCACAGTTAGGGGTTACGTGGGGCTCAGGTGGGCTGCTCTGTCCCCACCTGGAGCCCCAGGCCTCCTCTGGCTTCCCTCGGCACAGCTGTGGTGTTGTTGTCTATGACGGGGTACAGTTCCTGCCCCTCTTTCCCTCTGGTCTCCCCTCCCGCCTTCCTGTTTGCCAGCCCCCTGGCCCCACCTCCACTCCCTGGGTGCGCCCCTCCCTCATCCCCTGGCACCTGCCTCTCTTCCTCAGCCCCGGGGGCCCAGCAGTTCTGCTTCCTCCTCTCGACCCGGGCAGGTGGCCTGGGCATCAACCTGGCCACGGCAGACACGGTCATCATCTATGACTCGGACTGGAACCCCCACAATGACATCCAGGTGTGTGGCCCTGACACCAGAGCCCTCTCAGAGGGCCCCTGGCTGCCCCTGGTTCTGTGGGCTTTCCTTCCCTCCCTCCTGAGAGTTGAGCCCCTCCAGCGACCTCCTTGTATAAAAGAGGAGGCAGCCCAGGGAGGGCAGGGGGCGCGTCCAAGAACACACACCCGTCTGTGTGAGCCATGAGCCCTGGTCTGTCCCATCACCCTTAGGATCAAGGCCATGGAGGGAGGCAGGACAGGGGAGTCCTGGGCCCAGAGGGGGCCGCTTTGGGAGGAACAGGGGACTAGAGTGAGGGGACAAGGCCTCTTGGAGGCAGGGAGGGGACAAGGCCTCTTGGAGGAGGGGGCAAATGGGGCTGGTGAGGAAGGATGGGAGGGTTGAGGGCTAGGGACTGTGGCAGCAGAAGCACACTCTGCTGTCCCCTGGCCACTCCCTCTTGGGGCGGGGCTGGACACTCACATGTTGAACACTTCGACTCTTGGGGGTTCACACACAATCTCATGTCTTGTGCACAAGTGTGTGCACCTGTGCACAGTCACCCACGCAGATCTGATCACAGCCTAGGTCACATCACTCAGACATCTAAAGCAGAGACCCAGGCCTGTCCCCATATCACACCCTGTCCTCGCAGGTGGCCGTGCATCTCCAACAGGTGGGCTCATAGTCCCACTGGTGGTCACTCCCAGGGAGGTGCGGACCTCACCTCCGCATGACCACTCTGCATGACCAGAGCCCTGTGTGACTTCACTGCATCAAGTACCCTGGCCACACTGCCCCTCACACACACACCCCTGCACACCTGCAGTCACGCCGAGTTCCACCTGCACAGGCTCCCAGGCCCACATGAGACTATGCGCACACGATCAGGATGTGAGCACAGCTGCCCTGGTGCATGCAGCTCTCCACGTGCAGTCCGCAGCCGTTCCACGCTGCAGGTGCTCAGGAGCACCTGTGTGTTCTCCCCGCATCCACCCGGTGCATGGCCCTGAGCCCCAAGCTGGGTTGAGCCATGGGTGCTAAGTTGCACGTCACCCCCAGGCCTTCAGCCGCGCCCACCGCATCGGGCAGAACAAGAAGGTGATGATCTACCGCTTTGTGACGCGGGCCTCGGTGGAGGAGCGCATCACGCAGGTGGCCAAGCGCAAGATGATGCTCACCCATCTGGTGGTGCGGCCTGGCTTGGGCTCCAAGTCGGGCTCCATGACCAAGCAGGAGCTGGACGACATCCTCAAGTTTGGCACGGAGGAGCTCTTCAAGGACGACGTGGAAGGTGGGCGCCCAGGGTGCTGGGACGTGGGAGTGGGGGTGCCCTGCTGGAGACACACCCATCCCAGTGCCTTCCCCAGCACGCAGCCTCTCCCTCCTCTGTCCCCGCCCCTCCTGGCCAGGATGGGCAGGGGCAGGGTGGCATCTCTGGGTGCTGCCCCTGAGCCCTGCAGCCACTCCGCCTCTGTCCCACAGGCATGATGTCTCAGGGCCAGCGGCCTGCCACGCCCATCCCTGATGTCCCATCCTCCAAAGGGGGAGCCCTGGCCGCTAGTGCGAAGAAAAAGCATGGCAGCACCCCTCCAGGTAGGGGCCTACCCTGCCCAACACCCCGCCAGGTAGGGGCCAGCCCCACCCAGCACCGTACCAGGCAGGGGCCAGCCCTGCTCAGCCCCTGCTCCTCCTGCACCCCAGACCTCTGCTCGCAGAGGAGGAGGTTCCCCCAAGCTGTTTTGTTAGGCTCCCCTGCCTGCCCCCACCTGTCTCTCTCTTGGGTTCCTGTGGACTGCAGCTGGGTTGGCAGTGGGGCCGTTTCAGTGCAGCTTCCCCTGGTCACCGCGCTCCTCTGCTGCAACCCCCGGCGGCCACTGGGAGTCTCCTTCCTCTGGGGGCCCCACGGCTGGACCTGGGCATCCTGTTGGTCCTCCAACTCTGCACCCTGTCTGCCTCCAGGTGACAACAAGGACGTGGAGGACAGCAGTGTGATCCACTATGACGATGCGGCCATCTCTAAGCTACTGGACCGGAACCAGGATGCCACGGACGACACGGAGCTGCAGAACATGAATGAATACCTGAGCTCCTTCAAGGTGGCGCAGTATGTGGTGCGCGAAGAGGACGGTGTGGTAAGCCCCGCCCCTCCGCGGCCCCGCCCTCCGCGGCCCCGCCCTCGCCCCCTGAGCGGCTTCTCCATCTGCACCCTGAAGCCCCAGTTATCCCAGGAGGCCGGCTCCTGGGTCTCTCCTGAGTGGCCCCTTCACTCACCCCTCAACTTCCAGCACCCTCCACACAGACCCTGGGTGCTAATTTTTCTTCCATGTGCCAGTTTTCCTTCTGAAACCGGGAGCCTCCTGAGGACGGGATTGGGGCTTATTCAGTTCTGTATCCCAGCGCCTGGCAGGAGGCCAGGAAATACTTGCAGAGTGAAATGAATGAATGGATGAATGAATGAATGAATTACCAGGACGGGAGCACGAAGAGGAAGCCCAGCTGGGGCTGGGGTGATCAGGGAAGGCTTCCTGGAGTAGGCGGGCTTTCCGATTCATCCTTGAGCCCCTAGAGGGTGAGATGTGGTAGAGACGGCGAGGCCTCCAGGGGACAGAGTTGCTGGCCATGGCCCTCCCCACATGCTGCGAGTGGTCCCACCCTCACCAAGCCCGTGGCGCCTGTGCCCCCAGGAGGAGGTGGAGCGGGAGGTCATCAAGCAGGAGGAGAACGTGGACCCCGACTACTGGGAGAAGCTGCTCCGGCACCACTACGAGCAGCAGCAGGAGGACCTGGCCCGGAGCCTGGGCAAGGGCAAGCGTGTCCGCAAGCAGGTCAACTACAACGATGCCTCCCAGGAGGACCAGGGTGCGTGTCTGGTGGGCAGGGTCCCGACAGACGGGGAGGGTGCCCCTGCCACAAGAAGTCCCGGGGGCTGGAGAGCAAGCACCGTGCTGGATTGTCCTGAGCTGGGAGGCTGTGGGGAGGGCTTCTTGGAGAAAGGGGGCTCGGGGGCATGTGTGGGGTGTTGGCTGTTTGCGGGAGCAAGATGGGTAGTGGTCCAGTGACTTCTAGTGGTGAGACTTTAGGCAAGCCTCAGTTTGTCCATCTGTAAAACAGGGGCAATGATGGAAAAGCATGTTCGGGTACAGTGTAGTTTGTTGGGGTTGTGAAGTGTGTTCCCTAGAAGTCCATGGTCTGGTTTCGTTGGCACTGTTACTGGGCTGGGGTGTAAGGCGTGGGTGTGGCCCTGGGTGTCGGGGGCTGCTTGCACAGCTCACTCTGTGCTCCTCTGCCTGACCCCCCACAGAATGGCAGGATGAGCTGTCAGACAACCAGTCCGAATATTCCATTGGCTCCGAGGATGAGGATGAGGACTTTGAGGAAAGGCCAGAAGGGCAGAGTGAGTCTCAGTGCTGGGGTGGAGTGACCCTGGGCTGGGGCCAGCTGTGTGTCGGGGAGCTGATGGCCAGCCCAGGGGCCCCCTGGGGGCATCAGGACAAGCATCCGGACAAGCATCCATCCTTTGGAGTGGCCCCTGAAGGGTCCTGCTGTCCTGGGGCGAGTTGGTGGATGGGGTGTGTCCGGACACCCTGGGACCTGCTGAGGGCTTGTGGTGGGGCTGCTCCCCCAGGTGGACGGCGACAATCCAGGAGACAGCTGAAAAGCTGACAGGGACAAGCCCCTGCCCCCTCTTCTTGCCCGGGTTGGCGGTAACATTGAGGTGGGGCCTGCTTGCACCCCCGCTTTCCCAATTTACCTCATCCCCTCTCAGAACAGAATTCACCCCAGCTGCCACCCCTGGGGTGTGGAGGAGGGACGGGAGAGCTGGGGGCTATGCTGGGTCATACGCCAAGTAGAGGGGGAGCTGGGACATACCCCGGGTCTGGGCTCTGCCTTTTGGGTCCGGCCCGGGCTGGAGGCCCCCACCTCAGTGCCCCTACCTGCCTCCTCCCCTGCCGGTGCCTTTCTCCCTCATCTCTGAATTCCCTGCTCCCCCTCGCCGCTCCCCACCCGGCCCAGGTGCTGGGCTTCAACGCCAGGCAGCGGAAGGCCTTTCTGAACGCCATCATGCGCTGGGGCATGCCCCCTCAGGACGCCTTCAACTCCCACTGGCTGGTGCGGGACCTTCGCGGAAAGAGCGAGAAGGAATTTAGGTAAAGGGGCTGAGGTGGTGGCCCAGGGTGTGGCCGCCCACCCCGGCATGGGCCGTCTTCAGCTGGGCGAGCCAGCACAGTGGGCAGCGTCTCCACCAGGCGGAGGGCACCTGGACAACTCACCGCCGTGGGGTGTTCGGGCAGCTGGGGGCCGGGCCGGGGCGGGGCTTGTTTGCAGAAGATGCTTACCAGCCTCCTCTGCCAGAGCAGCTGGTTTAATGGCAGCGAGAAGGATCTGGGTTGTCCTGAGTGAGAGAGAGCTGGCCCAGGAGGTTCCCCTGCCTGGGAGGCACCCTGTATCCTTCCCTGGGGCCTGACCCAGCAGGCCTGGTTGGGAGGCAGGTGCGATGGGTGAGGATTCCAACCAGGGGGTCCCCCAGGGGTCCTGCCAGCCCTCTCAGAGGGTCCTGTCAGCCCCCCACTCCCTGAGCCCCAGTCCCCCCCACCCCAGAGCCTATGTGTCCCTCTTCATGCGGCACCTGTGTGAGCCGGGGGCTGACGGCGCCGAGACCTTCGCGGACGGCGTGCCCCGCGAGGGCCTCTCCAGGCAGCACGTACTCACGCGCATCGGGGTCATGTCACTAGTTAGGAAGAAGGTGGGTGAGTAAGCCTTTCCCGAGCCTTTCCTGGCGGCCGCCCATGGCCCTGGTGTGTCCCTGGGGGTCAGAAGGCAGAGGGCAAGTGCCTGGCTTGGGGTCACACAGCTGCCCAGGGTCTGAATCAGGCTAAGGGACTGACCCAGAATGCCTCTCTGGGTGGGGGTGTGGGGGGCCTAGAGGCCAGGATCGCAGGTGGAGACTAGGGTGGGGGTCGGACCTGGCATGGGGTTGATGGTCAGAAGTGCATTTGGCTTGGCCAGCCTCTGGTGGATGGGGCAGCCACCCCAAGCCTGGGATGCCCCCAGTCCCATCGGCTGCCCTGAGGCCCTTAGCTCTGAGCTGTGACCACCTCCCCCACCCTTCCCTCCCACCTGCCCCAGGTTCAGGAGTTTGAGCACGTCAACGGGAAGTACAGCACCCCGGATTTGATCCCCGAGGGCCCCGAGGGCAAGAAGCCAGGCGAGGTTATCTCCTCGGATCCCAACACACCCGTGCCCGCCAGCCCTGCCCACCTTCTGCCTGCCCCGCTGGGCCTGCCAGGTCTGGGCTCCGACCAGCAGGGGAGGGCACCTGGGTCATGGGAGGTGGTGAGGCCCCAGGAGACCCCACAAAGCATGGCCTCCCTCCCCCCGAAGCTTCTGCCCGCAGAAGCGTCGCTCCCCTGAGTTTTTCTTTTTAATGACAGTTTGAGATGTAATTCACACAACCGTAACATTCAGCGTTTAAAAGTGTGTTGTCCGATGGTTTCTAGTGCAACCATTGCCTCTAATTCCAGCAAGTTTTCATCACCCCCACCCCCAAAACGTACTCATTAGCCGCGACTCCCCATTCCCTCTCCCTGTTCTCCAGCCCCTCCCGGCAACCACCCATCTACTTTCTGTCTCTGTGGGTTTGCCTGTTCAGTGTTCAGGATATTTCATGCAAATGAAATTACACACTATGTGGCCTTTCGTGTCTGGCTTCTTTCACTAGCATAGTGTCTTCAAGGTCCATCCGCGTTGCAGCGCAAATCAGCCCTCGGGTCCTCTTTGGGGCTGAGCGATAGCCCATTGTTTGGCTTCAGCTCGTTTTGTGTACGCGTTCGTCAGCTGATGGATTTGGGGTTGTTTCTACCTTCAGTTGTTGTGAATAGTATTTTGAGTAGCATTGCTGGGAACATTTGTGTTCGAGGGAAAACATGTGTTTTCATTTCTCTGGGGCGTGTGGCTGGGAGTGGGATCGCTGGGTCACGTGAGATGACATTTTGGGGAACTGCCAAACTTTCACAGCGACCACACCGTTTTACATTCCTACCAGCCACATATGAGGCTCCGACTTCCCCACATCTTCCTCGGCACTTATCTGACTTTTTGCTCACAGCCATCCTAGTGACTGATTTTGACTTACATCTCTGATGGCTGAAGGCGCTGAGAGTCTTTTCATATGCTTCCGGGCCGTTTGCGCCTCTTTGGGGAGATGTCTTCTCCGTTGCTTTGCCCTTCCTTATGGGGCGTTTGTCTCCTAGTGTCTTTTTGGCGATTCGTGTATTTATCTGGGCAAAGTGTCTTCTTCCCTCAGCTGGGCCCTGCACGCCTGGGGCATCCTGCCTATCCCAGGTGACAGGCTGACAGGTGACAGAATGAGAACATGCTGTTCCTGGACACAAGTGTGCCCTCTGGAGGTGGACAAGCCTAGTTTACTTCCTGGCCCCATGTGACCTTGGGCAAGTCACTTACCTCGTGCGCTCTGTTTTCTTATCCGTGATGTGGAGTGGGGTAGTGACCACCTCCCTATTCACAGCATGTGGGGCAATGCTAAGAACTGACTCAGGGTGGAGGAGGCATACAGCCAGTCTGCTGGCCTGAAAGCCAGAACCACATCCAGCCGTCCAGGGTCCCAGTCCGGGCCTTCACCCACCTCACCTCCCTGCTTCCGGATGGGCTCACCTGGCTCACCGGGCCTTCTCCTGGAGGCGCCTGGTTCAGAAGGAGCCCTCCTCTCCCCTCTGATACCCCATTTTCTGCCCTTCTCCCCCTCCCCACCTGAGCCCACCTGGTCTCACCCCTTTCCTTTGGTCTTTCAGACAAAATGGAAGCCCAGCTGGGCTACATGGATGAGAAGGAGCTGGGGGTGCAGAAGCCTGAAGAAGTCCCCAGACATCCAGGTACAGGAAGACGCTGGTGTTTGGGCCTCTGCGGGTGTTGGGTGGGATTTGGGTTTGGGGGCCTTCTCAGGCCTTGGCCAAGCGGCCAGGCCCCCTGGCTCTGAGTTGGAGCCTCTGGGTCTAGGAAGCAGGTTAGGAACAAGCAGGGGGAGCCGGGAGAGTGGGCTCCTAGCCCAGTGCCTGTTCCCTGCATCCACTCCTGCTGAGACCCCAGGCCCCGCAGCTCTCGAGTCTGTCCTCCCCAGGCCCTGCCAACCGCCCTGGACAGAGTGGAGGGCGAGGACAAGCATGAGAGCTCTGATGGAAAGGAGAGGGCCCGAGAGGAGCGACTGGAGGAGACGGAGAAGGCCCAGCCCTCCCCGGAGCAGCTGCCGAAAGGTGCGGGTTTCCCCCCTGATTTGGTCTCTGGCCTCAGTTGCCCTGGGTCAGAGAAGGGTGGCCAGGCTGTGTGCTACTCTGTCTGTCCTTGGCTGGGTGGTGGGCTGCCCCAGGGTGAGGGGAGCACCAGGGGCTTTACCTTTTCCTACTGTACAGTTCAGGATTTCCTTTTTATTAGTGGTTTCTGAGTCAATTGCGTTGTGTTCTGAACACACGAGCCTGTATGATATTGTTTCTATATGATATTGTTGAAATCTGCTTCCTGGCTTAATGTGGTCAGATTTTGTAAATGGTCACATGTGCTTGAAAAGAATGTCTATTCTTTCGTTGCTGGGTGTCAGGTTCTAAATATATGCATTAGATCATTATGATGTTTAGATTTTTTATATCCTTACTCATTTTTGGTTTCCCTTGATCAGTCAGGTCTGAGAGACTTGTGTTAAAATCTCTCGCTGTGATTGTGGATTAATGTCTCTCCTTGCAAGGCCGGATTCTGCTTCATATAGTTTGGAACTGGGTTGTTAGGTGCATATTGGTTCAGGTTTTTTGTCATCTTCTGGAGAAGTGTCCCCTCTAATTATTATGTAATGGCCTCCTTATCCCTTCTGATACTTTCTGCTTTAAAGTTTATTTAGGCTGATTTGGATCAAGCTTACTTTTGTTTAGTATGTACTTGGTGTATCTTTTTCTATCCCTTTACTTAAAAATGTAAATAAAAGTTTTATTGTGATATAATCCCACATACTAGACAGTTCAAGCATTTGAAGTGTACCGCCCAGTAGTTTTTAGTACGTTCACAAGGTTGTACAACCATCAGCACAATTAATTTTAGAACATTTTCATCATTCCCAAAAGAAGCCCTGTCCATTAACAGTCACTATCAATTTTCTCCTCCCCCGCGCCCCTGGCAGCCACTCATCCACTGTCTGTCTCTGTGGAGTTGCCTGCTCTGGGCATTTCATATAAATGGAATCGTAAAATATATGCCTTTTTGTATGCAACTTCTTTCACTGAGCATAGTGTTTTCAGGGTTCGTCTATATTGTAGCAGGTATGGGAACATCCTTCCTTTTTGCTCAGTAACATTCTCCTGTGCGGACAGACCACATTTTATTTACCCATTCATCAATTGGTGGACCTCTGGGTTACTGCTTTTTGGCTATTGTGAATAAGGCTGCTGCGAACATTTGTGTGCAGGTATTAGTGTGGCGTAGGTTTCAATTCTCTGAGTAGATACCTAGGAGTGGAATTGTTGGGTTGTATGATGACTCTATGGTTAACACTTTGAGGAACTGCCAGGTTCTTTTCTACAGTGGCTGCACCATTTTACATTCCTACTAGCATTGTATGAGGGTTCCAGTTTCCTTACATCCTTGTCAACACTTGTTATTATCTGTCCTTTTGATTTTAGCTATCCTAGTGGGTGATAAGTAGTATCTCAAATGGCTTTGATTTGTATTTCCCTTTTGCATAAAAGTGTTGAGTATCTTTTCATGTGCTTATTGGCCATTTGTGTATCTTTGTTGGAGAAACTGTCTTTTCAGATCCTTTGCCCATTTTTTAATTGGGTTATTTGTCTTTTTATTGTTGAGTTATATGAGTTTTTTATAGATACATGTTCCGTATCAGATATGATTTGCAAGTGTTTCCTTCCTTTCCTTTCCTTTTACTCTGTGTAATTATGTTTTAGGTGTGCATCGTGTAAACAGTATATGGTGGGATTTGTTGTTTTAAATGTAATCATAGAATCTCTACCTTTTAGCTAGCAAGTTTAATCTCTTTACATTTATTGTAATAGCTAGGTGTTTAGATGAATCTCTGTTCTTGTTTTGTGCTTTCTATTCCCCTTGCCTTTTTTTTCTTTTTTCCCCCTTGATATCTCTTGGATTGATCAGTTTTTCTTTTTATTTCCCGCCTCCACCCCAAACTCCTTTGGATAGTTGACAGTCAGTTCTATTTTGTACTCTCACATTTGCAACATGTTGCCTTCTGAATGCTATAAGGGCTGTAGGCAACTTTAGCTGTGACCCACTCCCTTTTCATCTTCCACGTGCTGTTGCTTATTTCTGAATCTTTAATCCCTTTTATGATCTTACATTCTTAGCAGTTTTGCGTTTGTTCATTATTGTTCACTGTCCTTCTTCCCAAAGTAGACCCTTTTATTGTTGCTTTCAGCAGATTTCTGTGGATGGCAAATTCTCTCATCATGTGTTATTTTTCCTTTACATCTTACTGTATTTTTCTTGAATAATAGTTAGCAAAATTCGAGGTGGGGTTTTCCCCCAGCACTTTGAAGATGTTATTCCTTTTGTATTCTGGCTTTCATTGTGCTGAGAAGGCTGCTCTCAGGGTAATTGTTGCTCCTTTGTAGGAAACCTACCTTTTTTAATCTTTCCTAACTTGGAAAGACCATTTTTAAGATGTTCTGTCTTTGGTCATGTGTGGTTTCACTACAATGAAGTTTTTATTTATCCTGCTTGCGACTGACTGTCATTCTTAAAGTTGAGTCTTGTGTCTTTTATTGATTATGGGCAAATTCTTAGTCACTCCCTTTTTGAACGCTATCTTGGCTCCCATTATGTTTATTTTCTCCTGGAATTCCTATTACCCATCGATTCATTCATTCCTCCAGCGTATGTATATTGAAGGCTTGCTGGGGGCTGTCCTAGGCACCACTGGGGACACACACAGTGAACCAACAGCCAAAGCCCCCCCCTTGGAATTTGCATTCCCCTGGGGGACACGAGTGATCAGTGATAAACACGAGTAGGTCTTGCTCAACCACAGACTTCAGATGCAACGAAGAAAAGAAAGTGGGTACAAGGCTAGTGAAAGATGAGGGCAGACGTGTCTTTCGCGTCTTTTACTTTTTTGTTTCCTGTCTCTCTGCAAGGCTTTTTGAGTCATCTTCAGACCTAGCTCCAGTTTCTACTTTGTTTATACAGCTGTTTTTAACTTATCCATCTATATTATTGTCTCTGGTTGCAAAACAAATTATTACAAATTTAGCAGCATGGAACAACACTCTTGTGTTAGCTCATTGTTCCATGGGTTGAAAGTCTGGCGTAGGGTGGCTGGGTTCTCTGCCAAGGGACTTGCAAGACTCAAGGCAAGGCATTGGCTGGGCTGAGTTCTTGTCTGGAGGCTTGTGGGGAAATCTGCTTCCAAGCTCATTCTTGTTGGCCAACTTCAGCTCCTTGGGGTTGGAGGACTGAGGCCCCTTGTCCTGTCTGGCTCTCAGCTGGGGGCCGTTCTTAGCACCTAGAAGCTGCCCACGTTTCTTGCCATGGGACCTACTCCATCTTCAAGCCAGCAGTGGTGCAGCGAATCCCCTCATGCATTGAATCTCTGATGTCTTTTTCTTTTTTAAAACCTCTGCTTTTAAGGGGCTGGTGTGATGAATTCAGGCCCACCTAGATAATCTCCCTCTTTTAAGATCACCTGAGTCTCATCACATGACCTGCTTACTGCAGTAGAATCCACCACATTCACAGTCCCGGAGACTCTGTGCAAGGCTGGTACTCCAAGGCCAGGAAGTCTCGGAGGACATCACAGAAATCTGCAATGAAAATGTCTAAAATGTTAGTGATTGTGTATTTCATTCTTGAAGTTTTATCTAGCTTTTTCTAAGTTCCTTAAAAAAATTTTTTTTTGATGTGTATTTTCCTGTGAATTCTCTTCCTTCCTTTCTCTCTGGCCAATGGATATTGTTTTCTGAGCTTTGGGTGGGTGCATCTGCGTCAGGGACTGTGTTGTCCCTGGGAACCCCCATCACCCGGGTAACAGGGATGCCTCCCCACCGTTATTTCCAGAAGCCCAGGGCCCAGTGGTCTCACTAGCGGTCTGGCTGGTCTAGGACCAGTCTCCTTGGCACAATTCAGACTCCACAGCCTGCACACCCTTGTGTTGGGTTTGGCCCTTCACTGGAGACTTTCTGCCCCCAGGTTCCGTGTGGGAGCCAGGCAGGCTGGCCATGAGCTGGTGGATGGAACTTTCTTTTGCAGAGAGCATGGTGGTTGGAGCATGTTGGTTTAATTCCAGTTCATTTGGGTTCTTTGCATCTTTGGGGCTTGTGGCCTCATCCTTTCTGTCTGGGTGTTGAGACACAGCTGGAGCCCACTGGTGTCTGCTCATCCCCTGCCCAGGCCCCTGGCATATGTGTCTTGACCTTTTAATTTTCCTTCATTTATGGCACCTGATTTCCTTTTCTTCTGGTAAGCACACCCATGTGGTTTGTATGTATGTATGTATGTATGTATTTAATTGAAGTATAGTCAGTTACAATGTGTCAATTTCTGGTGCGCAGCATAATGTTTCAGTCATACACATGCAAACGTATATTCCTTTTCATGTCCTTTTGTATTATATGTTATAAGATATTGAGTATAGTTCTCTGTGCTGTGCAGTATAAACTTGTTTATCTATGTGTTTTTTTAAAATTGAAATATAGTTAATTACTATATGTCAATTTCTGGTGTGCAGCTTAATGTTTCAGTCGTACATGTATGTATATATATATTCTTTTTCTATTTTTCATTATAGATTACAGCAAGATACTGACTATAGTTCCCTATGCTGTACTATAGTAGAAACTTGTTTATATGTGTGTGTGTGTGTGTGTGTGTGTGTGTGTGTCTTTTTTAATGTGATCGGTTTTGCCTGACGTTTCTGGGTGTTTGTAAGAGGGGTTTGTGTTAATGAAGGCTGGACACGTGGCGGGAACGTTGAGTCCTCTGGTTATCGCTGGTCCTCTGGAAGGATTTGGGGACTGTGCCTTGAGGTGTTTGGGAGGAGGGTGCTGCTGGGTAGGGTGGGTGGGGAGAGGTCCCGCTCCTGCCCCGCCTTCCCAGAAGACCTCCTTGACGGTGCCTGCCTGTCCATTGGACTCCTAAGATGATGGGTAAGATCCCATGTGTGGCTAAAGCACCATGGGGAAAGCCGCCAGCCCGGAGCCCCCTCTGCCCTTCCAGACCCCTCTCCACTCTATGAATGTCCTTTGTCTTGCAGAAGAAGTGCTTTTGGAGAAGGAGAAAATTCTGGACAAGCTGGAGCTAAGCTTGATTCACAGCAGAGGAGATGGCAATGATTTCAGACCAGGTCTGGGGCTATTGCGTGTCTTCTGTCCTGTGTCCCTTAGCCACTTGAGGGAGCCGTCCGGATCCTTTAGGCCTCCTGTGGCCTCCTGAGCACTGTTCCCTGGGCCCATGGCCCTGACTGGAGCTGATGATGGGGAGCTGGGACTCGCCAACCCATCAGGGGACAGACCCCCACCTCCTCTCTCCTGACCCCTCCCATGGCCCCGGCCACAACCAGGAGAAAGCAGGGCTGGTCAGAGAGTTTGTCCTGGAGCCTTTGGGGTTCATCTGGAAGCCTGTGTGCCTCTAAGTACTGGTCTGTTCTGGAACAGTCGTCCTCAGACCGAAGCCCTAAGGCAGCACTGCCAACCTTGAGCACAAGCTGCCTTCTCTCAGTGCGCTTCCCCCTGTTCCCAGGTGGTCCTGACTTGCTGGGGGAGGAGCAGCCCTCCCTGCTCAGCACGGAGAGAGGGGGCTGCTGGTTTTTCTGTTTAAAATCCCTTGGGAGCAGTGAGCCCCTGGCGACGGGGAGATGTGTTTCCTGCTTGCCTTTGGGTCCCCAGTGCTTGGTGGAGAGAGGCCCCTGGGCAGTGCCTTTTAGATGGATGAATGAACATGGGTCTGTCCTCCCACAGATGACACTAAAGTGGAGGAGAAGGAGCCCATTGAAACACAGCAAAATGGTGACAAAGAGGAAGATGAGGAGGGGAAGAAGGAGGACAGGAGTGGGAAGTTCAAATTCATGTTCAACATTGCAGACGGGGGCTTCACAGGTATTGGTGTGGGGCCGTGGACTGAGAGCTCTGTGTGGCATAGGCTTCCTGACTGTGGGTCCCAGGAGTCTGGGCCAATGGCTATTTTATACTAATGTGTGAATGGTTGACATAAATCCAAACCTTTCATAGTGGTACTGAACACTGAATCTCTAAGGGTGGGGAGATGGTAGGCGGTGGGGGAGGCTTTCCTAGGCCCGCCTCCATGATGGGCTCGGGGGCACCTCATTCTGCTTCCCTTGGCCGGCTTCCCAGAGCTACACACACTGTGGCAGAACGAGGAACGTGCCGCTGTGTCCTCGGGAAAAATCTACGACATCTGGCACCGGCGCCATGACTACTGGCTGCTGGCGGGCATCGTAACGTATCCTTGGCCAAAGCAGGCTGGGCAGGGCTCTGGGCTGTTCCCCTGTGGATCTCAGGGAGGGGTGTGGGGCATGTAGGGTGAGGAGCCAGGAGCCTGGTGCTCTGGACCAGATGCCAAGGTCCCTTTCCTGGTGATGATGGTGGTGACAATGACCGTGACCATAACAGTAACTTGTCCCTTTACACTCAGTACTCACTTCATCTTCTCAGCAGCCTTCCAAGAGGGTCACTTCTGTGATCTCTATTGTACAGAGAGGCCAAGTGACTTCCCCAGGGACACACAGCCCACCCGTCTGACCCCACAATGAGTGCTCCGTTATAACTCCTACGTGATGCAGACCTCACCCCCTCCCCGTAATGACAACTAAGAGGATTCACCATGTGGGAGGGCTTTCATTCATTCATTCAATTTCCAGTTGCCAGCTTTACTGATCACCTACCCTGTGCTAGGCATGGAGGATGCAGCCATGAACGAAACAGCCCCAAATCCCTTCCACCTGGAGCTCACGTCCTACTGGGTGTAGCTGGTGAACAACATAAATTAGCAAGGTGTGGGGTTCATTGAACACGATAAAGGCTGGGGAGGGGCAAAGGGAGCTTTGGGAGTGGGTTGCATTTAATGTGGGAAGGTCAGAGGAGGCGATATTTGAGTACAGACCTCCCAGAGCTAGAAGAAGGCCACACAGCTACCGGGGAGTGCACCCCAGCAAAGCTGGCCTTCATGGCAGCCTTGAGGGCGGCTGGTTATTATAACGAGAAGCGGGGTGTTGTCGATCCGGGATCAATTGGCAGGCCTTTCCTGTAAGAGGCCAGGGAGGGGATATTTCAGGCTTGGCAGAGGACTCCTCCACCCTGCCACAGTAGCAGAAGTAGCCACAAGACGTACACCAACAATTGTGGTCATGTTCCAATAAAACTTTATTTACAAAAACAAATTGTGGGCTGGACTTGACCTGTGGGCCGTAGTCGACTAATCCTCGTTGTGGAGATTTAGATGTTTGGAGCCAGCCTGCCTGGATTTAGATCTGGCTCTGCCCCTGGCTAACTGTGGGACCTTGGACAAGATCACTTTGTTGCATTTGTTTAGTTTCTGAAGCCTCCAGGGGAGACCCCTTCCTCAGCATCCCTTGGCTGGCTGCTGCATCGTTTCAGTCTCTGCCTCCATTGTCACGTGGCCTTCTTCCCTGGGGGTCTATTGTCTGTGTCTAAATTTCCTCTTCTCATAAGGACATCAGTCCCTGGGTTAGTGGCCACTCCACCTCAGTATGGCCCTTTCTTAATCTGATTACATCTCCAGATACCCTATTTCCAAACAGGGTCACGGCACAGCTGCTGGGGGTGAGGATGTTTCCAGCATCTGGATTTTAGGGGTGAAGCCTCAGTGCCATGTCTGGGCCCCTGAGGGCACCTGTCAGTGTCCAGTGATTGTCATGTCACCTCATCCACATGCTCATCTTGCAGCCAAGGTTAATGACTGTCCTGAGAGCACAAAGCCAGGGCACCAGACCCCAGGCTGGTCCCCCGCCCCCACCCCACAGTCAGGTTTGCCCTTAACGGCGCCCCACCCAGGCACGGCTATGCCCGCTGGCAGGACATCCAGAACGACCCGAGATACATGATCCTCAACGAGCCCTTCAAGTCTGAGATCCACAAGGGCAACTACCTGGAGATGAAGAACAAGTTCCTGGCCCGCAGGTTCAAGGTCAGTCCTCAAGTTCAAGGTCAGTCCTCAGGCTCAAGGTCAGTCCTCAGCAGGGCCGGAGGCTGGGAGAGGGGGACTGCAAGAGGACAGGTTACAGGAGGGCCTGGGGCAAAAGGAGCAGCAACCCCCTCCCTGTATATCTGGATGTGGGCCAGGCTGTCCGTGGAGGGGAGTCATTTAGTCAGTCAACTAACAGGTGCTGAGTCCTTGCTCTGGACCAGGCCCCGCTGGGCGAGCATCCCTGCCCTGGCTGATGGGTGCAGAGAACCCAGCTTGGAGAGGGCTCTAAGGATGGACAGCTGGGTGGGAGTATGTCCTTCTTCCCTCCTTTCTGCCAGAGCCCTGGCCTGTGGGGGAGGCTGCGGGAGGAGCGGGCCAGGCCCGTGTGCCATCCCTCTCTTCTCCGCCTGCAGCTGCTGGAGCAGGCACTGGTCATTGAGGAGCAGCTCCGGAGGGCCGCGTACCTCAACATGACCCAGGACCCTAACCACCCCGCCATGGCCCTCAACGCCCGCCTGGCCGAGGTGGAGTGCCTTGCCGAGAGCCACCAGCACCTGTCCAAGGAGTCTCTCGCTGGGAACAAGCCCGCCAACGCCGTCCTGCACAAGGGTGAGCGAGCACGCTCCCCGAAGGCCCCAGCCCGCCTTCCTCCTGCCTGGGGATCCCTGGCCGTAGATGGGGTCGTGGCGCTAGGGACAGGACACCAGCCCAGAGGGCACAGCCTCCTCGCCAGGTGGACCATCCAGGCCCTGCTCTTTCTTACCTGTGGGGAAAGTGAGGCCCTGGCTCCTCAGGCCTGTTTCTGAAGGTCTGCTCTGGGCCGGCCCTGGGTAGGGGGTTAGTGACAGAGAAGGCTCTTCAGTTGTAAAAGCTTGTTTATTGAGCCTGACAATGTGCATTATTATTTTTTAATTGTTTTTATTTTTTTGAGGGGGGAGGTAATGAGGTTTACTCATTTATTTATTTTTAGAGGAGGTACTGGGGGTTGAACCCAGGACCTTGTGCATGCTAAGCCTGGGTTCTACCACTGAGGTATGCCCTCCCCCGACAATGGGCTTTAAACACTTTCTCTCTTTAATCCTTGTAATATCTTTAAGTAGTGAGGTTTCTCATCCCATTTCATTTTTTAAGTGAATTTATTAATTCTTTTTTCCTCATTTCTTTCTTTTTAAAATTTTTTTGGGAGGAGAAGGTAATTAGGTTTATTTATTTATTTATTTATTTATTTATTTAATGGAGGGACTGGGGCTTGAACCCAGGACCTCGTGCCTGCTAAGAACACGCTCTACCACTGAGCTACACCCTCCCTGCCCTTGTCCCCCTTTAAAGATGGGGACATTGATGCTCAGGGAGGTGAAGTAATTCATTCCCCAAGGTCTCTGGGGATTCAGGCTTTTGACCCTTGTGCACCAAACCTTGAGGACGTTTTCAGGCTGGGTAGGGGGAGGGGGCGAACCAAGGCCAAGTTCACTCGGAAGTCCCTGGACTCTCTGGCCCCTGCTGTCTGGGAGATGTTTCCTGAGGCAGCTCTGCCTGTGAGCGTGGACCCTCCCTGGGAGCCAGGAGTCTGGCCAAGGGCTGGCAGGGAAGCCCAGTGTGGGCTCAGAGTTTCTGGCTCCCGCCTGTGCAGCCCACGGGCGGGAGAGATGCTCTTGTGGCAGGTGACTCATCCCTGATTTGCTGGCCCCGAGGGCCGGATGAAGGGCGCCCCCTGGTGTCCGCCTCCCGGGGTGCAGTAACACAGTAACACACCCTTGTAAGTAAGCACCAGCCTAGGTGCTGCGTCCCAGCTCCCCTGTGCCGCCTCCCTCCCCAGTCCTGAACCAGCTGGAGGAGCTGCTGAGTGACATGAAAGCGGACGTGACACGCCTGCCCTCCATGCTGTCCCGCATCCCCCCGGTGGCCGCCCGCCTCCAGATGTCCGAGCGCAGCATCTTGAGCCGCCTGACCAACCGAGCCGGCGACCCCACCATCCAGCAGGTCAGGCTCAGCCTGCGCCCTGGGCCCCAGCACCCCACACACATCCTGGGCGCCCCCGGGTTGGGGATGGGGTCGGGTGCGGGACTTTGACTTTTAAACCTGAGTCCTTGCCTCCAGGGCGCTTTCGGCTCCTCCCAGATGTACAACAACAACTTTGGGCCCAACTTCCGGGGCCCTGGACCGGGAGGGATTGTCAACTACAACCAGATGCCCCTGGGGCCCTATGTGACCGGTAGGTGCCCGTCTGCTTCCGGGCAGCATGTGCAGGGGCGCCCGCGGGGCCCCGGCCTGCCCCGCCCCCCGGGTAAGCCGAGCTTTCTGTCTTTGTGGCAGATATCTAGCCGTCCCCGAGACTTCCCTCTGGTGCAGCGCTCGTTTCCTGCAGAGGTAAGGCCGCTCGTCCCCTCTCCAGCTTGGCCAGTCAGGCCTGGCCAGAGTTGACCCTGGTCCCTGCGCTGGGTTCCTGGCCCTGAGCCTCAGGGTCTCCACTGCCTCCTGGGGCTCGGAGGGCCTCGCCCCTCTGCCCTGGGGACCATCTCAGGGCCAGTGTGTCTCCCCTGGGGGCTGGGGAGGCAGGACATGGTAGGGTAGGTGCACGTGGGTGTGCTCCTGTGTGTACACGTGTGCGTGTGTGTCGGTGTGCACGTGTGTCCATGGCAGTGAGTCAGGGACCGATGCCCCCAGGCCGGAACCCTGCCTCCTTGTTCTGCCTGTGGTTTCCTGCTGGGCGCTGGGTGCCCCGGCACATCACTTTCGTCTCCCCCTGTGCTCCTGCCCAGGACCAGGAGGGTGGCTCAGGGTGTGTGGGTTAAGTGTTATTGGCTAGGAGAGGGGCTTTTTCCAGAGAAACCACCAGTCCACTGTGACCTCCTGCACTTGGCCGACAGCCCCAACCAGGCTGTCTGTCCCTGTCAGAACCGCTGCTTCAGGGTGGGGGCGGTCTCTAGACTGACCGCTCTTCATGGGGCTGCTTCCTAGGGCCTCCCCGGGACTCTGGGTGGGGCCGCTGGCCCGTTGCTCGCTGCTGGGAGGTCCCGGCTAGGGGGCCCCTCTGGTCACAGTTGGCTGTGCCAGGTAGCGGTGGGCGCTCCAGGGTGTCGGGGCGCCCCCCACGGGGACCTGAGCGCCTGTGATCTGTCTCTTGCAGCCACGCCTGCCGGGCCCCCCACCTGACCCCCACAGGAGAGAAAAGCTGCCGCCTTTCTAGAGCCACACCACTCGAGGACAGAAAGGGAAACCGAGTCATGCCACCACATGGGGACGGGGCCCAGCCTGGCAGGGTCTGAGCCCAGAAGTGCCACCTGCTTCTAATCCAAGTGTCCCATACAGTGTCACCCCCACACCACCCCGGGACGCCCCTTGGCCACCTCTGCCAGAACGACTTCCTAGAGGAGATGCCATTTCTTTGTACATCTTTTGCACTTTCCTATTGAAGACTTGAACACGTTTATCTTGATAAAAGTTGAGTGATGTGTGGAGGCGTCTCACCCACAGCACTTACGTCTCTCTCGGCCGACGGGCTCCAGATGGGAAGGGAAGCTCCTGGAAACGCTGCTGCTGCCCCGTGGACTCGGCCTGCCCTGGGTGCCCCCGCCCACCCCGTCCCGTCTGCCTGCGTGGGGCCCCGAGTGCCAGGTGGGTCGGGACCGGGGGACGGCTGCCTGGCCTGGGGAAGAGGCCCGGCCGACGTCCAGGTCAGGCCAGGCCGCCTGCCCACCCACTTCCTGCAAGGCTGAGGCCGCCAGGTGCGCACTCTCTCCTTCGGGGGCGGCTCGGCTCTGTCAGCAGGTGTCTGTCCCTGGCCCTGTCACAGGTCTTAGACTCTGTCATCGCCAGCAGAGAGCCTGTGGCCCCTGCCCTGCATGGCAGGTCGCAGCATGTGATCCTGGGAGGGGAGGAAGGGCCTGCACATGTTAGCCGAGGGGCTGCTGGAGCCTTTGTCTCAGGCCACTGCGGGAAGGGGCTTGCCCTCTGCCAGGGTGTGGCTAGCGTCCTAGCAGGGAGTGTCACAGCAGCGCTGAGTGGCCCAGGAGCCCTTGGCCCTGCCCTGTGCCCTGGGAGGCCCGTCATACCCATGTCCAGGCACACACCCCCGTCAGCCTCCTGGCTGGAGGTGCAGAGAACCCAGGCCATGCCTGGGGCCTGGGCTTATCCCTGTCCTCCTGTCCCTGGAGAGGACACCCCCTGGAGAGGCCTCGATCTGGGCTCTTGCCGCCTGGGGCAGGGCCACCCCTGCCGTCTCTGTGTTCTTGGATGGCTTAGGGAGAGCTCTGCTTGGAGGCAGGGGCCTAGACCTGATGGCCTCTCCAGTCTTCCTTCCAGCCTGAGCGCCCTCAGCTTCCTGCCTTGTTTCCTGCCAGGAACGCCCTGTTGGAATCCTGACCCTCTGCTACCCAGCTGGTGGTATCCCGCGATGGCCCCGGTTAGGGGGAAAGGAGGAATGGGCCAGGCCTGAGGCCCAACCTCAGCCGGGAAGGGATTTCCGAGCCTGGAGCAGGGGCCTTCCTGGGGTGGTGCCCTGGGGGCAGAATCCTGTCTGAGTGAGAGACAAGCTGGGCCTGGGAGTGGGGTCGCCAGAAGGGGCTCCATTCAGCTCCCTGGCCAGGACTGGGGCCAGGATTTGGGGATATCTTGAGGACACAGGCCCTCCCAGAGCCCAGATGTCCTTATCTGTAAATGGATCTCCCTGAACCCCTGGAGGGCTGGACCCCTAAGGCCCTTCCATCTCCAGGCTGCCTGACCCTGGCACTGCGGGTGGGAGGAGTTGGGGGCAGCCTGGAAGTGGCACACAGGTGTCCGGGGCACACGTGTGGCAGTGGCTGACCTTGCCCTCCAGGATGGGTGGGGTCATTCCTGTCCCCTGTGATTTGTCCGGTGCCATGTGCACATGCGTGGTCCTCCGATCAGTGCCTCCCTGCAAAGGCTCTCAGCTCAGGTCGGGCAGGGTGACCGCCACGACCCACGACCCCCCGACCCGGGTCCTGTGACGCTCCCCTCCCAGACAGGCTGCCAGCCCTGTGTTTGGCCTCGTGAGGAACGCGGTGGCAGGTCCTGAGTGTCAGGTTGGGAGGCACCTGGTATAGGACCAGGGTCTGCGTCTCCACTGCCCAAATTCCAAGGGCAGTGGTCCCTCCCCTGCCAGCCCTTGCTCCCCCAGAAGCTTCCCTCTGTCCCTCCACCTCTGCTCCTCCCCAGGCCTCACCAGGCTGCCCTTTGTCCTTCTCCTCTGCTAGCTGGAGCCGGACACCCACGGACAGCCTGACCCTGGCACTGCCTGGTCCAGGAAGGCTCAGCTCTCCATGACCAGCACCTGGGAGGCCTGGGAGGGGAACTGCGGACAGCTGGGGAGTGGGTTTCCAGTTGACTGGTTTTGGAGAGGAAAAAGGATCTTAAGAATGTTTTCTTCTTGGTTTATCCATTATCTCCTGCCACAAGTTGCAGCGGCTGTAGGGGAGTGGGGCGTCTACTGCCTTCGGCATCTTCGGGCTGGGTTAGGATTTGCCGCTGGTGGAAGGAGGGTCAGGGTCGTCCCATGCAAGTGGAGCCTGAAAGTGCCAGCCGGCATTTTTGTTTCCAGCCCCCTTATTATTTAGACCAGTGCTGAGTAGGCTTTCTGTTGAACCATCTTTGGGCCATAGTCTCAGAAAGCATCACCTGCCAGGCTCCCAGGTGACCAGGCCAGTTAGGGTTGGACCGACTGTGTCCAGTGCGGGGGGGCCCTCCTTACACGCCTGCCACGGAAGCATATCTTGAGACCGCCCCCCCCCCCCCCCCGGTGAGGAGACCCTTCCTGCAAGCCACCTTCAGAAGCTCCTTTGTTTTCTGCAAGTTATGACTATGGTCCTGTCCTGCTGGTACCCGTGACTGGTGTGGGCACCTGCCCTCCTGCTTGTTGGGGGTCCCTTCCCAGGGTCCTCTGGGGACTCCCTGGCCCAGGTCGAGGGCTGGCAAGAGTCTTACCCCAGGGACATCCGTAAGCCCTTGCTCCCAGGTGTTGAATTCCAGGGATGCTGAGGGCCTGTCATGTAGGAGGATGGGCTCAGGGACCTCTGGAGGGTGTCCAGAGCAGGGTGGCAGGGAGGAGCCAGGGTGGGAGGTGGGGGCTGAGGTCTTGGCCTGGCCACGGCCTAGGGTCCCTCCTCCACACCTGCATCTGTCCTGTGCTGACCACCGTCCCTGTCCAGGAAGCTGGCTCCCCACCCCATTTTATATTCTGGAAGTTTACAGGTTGTGGTGCATCAGCCCAAAGTCATTGGCTTGTGTTTTTGGATTTTTTTCTTAGTTTTCAGATTTTTTTTAAACAAAGTATTTTTTTAGATGCGATAACCCAGAAAGGGCCCGTTGGGTGTGTGTGTGTCCTGAACCCCTGATCTTGAGATGGGAGCCCGAGCCTCCCATGGCTCCTTTGCACTGGCGCATGGGCGGATGAGGGAGCAGACCCCCCACCCAGGCTGGCATCTGGCCCAGCTGAGAGGGGCCGGCCCCTTGCCTGACACAGCCCCAGGCTAGCGAAGGGCCAGGGGTACTTGGGCAAGTTTGGAGGGTCCCAGCCGGGGACCTGGAGTGGAGGCTGAGCCCCTGGGAGTGGTGGCCTGTCCGGTCCTCAGGAGGACGTGTGGGAAGCTCGACAGACTGTAACTGACACAGTTCCCTTGACTTTGTACTCTGTGTGTATGTCTTGGTTTTCTGTGTTTTAATAAATCCTTTGGGAAAGGATTGAATCAGAGTGTTTTCCCAGCTTCTCTCTGATCTGGGATAGGGGTGGGGGCTGGGCCTGGGGAAGCATGTGTGGGGGATAGGGTGTCACCTGAAGCCACCTCCCACCTGAGGAGACTCAGCCCCATGAGGCTGAGGGGCTTGCTGGGAAGGGGGGCACCCCAAGATGGGGTGTTCAGGGGTGGTGCCTGCCCCTCCCACCTGCACTCTGAAACACAGACACCATTGCTCAGAGGAACACTGAGCCCCCAGAGACAGCCCGCAGGCCACCCTGGACCCCAGCCTCTCTGTCCCCAGAGGACACACATAGAATATGTGTTGGGAGTGGCCGGGGGTGGGGGCATGGGAGAGATGGGGGGGTCTCAGTCCCCAATCTTTGCCTCTCCCCCAGGGCCCATTTCTCCCAACCTCCCCTTCGCCCCAGGCTTGGGATTCGGGGCCCCCATTTGGTGGCCTCTGCAGGTGGCAGCCTCCCCTTCCCCACACAGCCCTTGGCCCAGCCCTGACCCCAAGCACCAAGCGACCTGCCAAGGAGAGAAGCAGAGAGGAGCAGACCCCAACGGGCTAGGGTTTATTTTGTCATTCCATAAATACGGCGCTGTGTCTCCGCTGAGTGTCATTTGGAAGCGCGAGGCGTATAGCATCTCTGCCTACGTAGGGGATGCAGTTAGCTGAGGAACCAGTCATTAAAAAAAAGGGGGGAGAGAAAAAGTAGCATGTTATTTACATGACTGGAGAGAGCAGAAGACAGAGCAAGCCCTTCTGTTGTCCTCCAGACCTCGAATTTGTCAGATTTGGGATGAGAGATGTTGGGGGCTTCAGGAGTCATTGGTAAGGAAGACTGGTCCCGGGCCTCCCTCCTGTGTGGGGCACGCCCAGATGACACCTGGGGGCAAACTGCTTCAAGGGGAGGGTGAGGGCCTGGCTGGCAGGTGCCTGGGGCTTCTGGGGTGACCAGGTGGGGTGAAGCTGGCTGTCCTCAAGCCCACGCTGCCCTCCAGGGCCTGCCTCTGCCCAACTCTTCTTTTTCCTAGGCTCTTACTTCCCCTCCACCCCTTCCCTACTCCAGCCCCCTCCTAAGTCAGGGGACTGACCCTCCCTCAGGGAGCAGAGCCCCAGCTCCCTGCAAGGGGGTGTTGAGGAAAACAGGACACCTCAGAACCAGGCTGTGGCCAGGAAGCTGCTCGGGTCCTGGTGCTGGGCATCTTGGCCTTGGCAGAGCTCGACGCTGGGGGCCCTTGTCTCCTTCTGTCTGGGAAAAATGCAGCCAGCAGGGGCTTGGCCTTCCCGGGTGTGGCTCATGGGGTCGGGGGGCGGCAGCCCTGACCTCGGGCCCGATTGCAAGCCCTTGTCCCTCTTCCAACAGTGGGTGGACGAGGCGGGCAGCAGTGGGGAGGGGACCCAGCTGCTCTCTCCAGTGAGGGGCGGGTGGTCTGGCCCCTGAGCATGGCCCAGAGCACCTGGTCCTCACCTGGCGGGCCTGGGATGAAAGTCGCCCTGTTGCAGCGTCCTGTCCTCAGAGCTAAACCCCCCACTCGCTTGATGGCTGGAGTAGCCGCAGGCTGGGGGCTCTGTTGGGATAGGCTTGTCCCCTCCTTACACCTACAGGGTAAAACTTGCAGGAGACTTGGTGAGGAAGACCCAAGGGCCTGGTCTAAGAAGAAGCTTCTAGACTCCGGGGGCAGCACAAAGGCCAGAAGTGCAGGCACGTGCCCCCGGCCGCCCTTGTGGCTTTCTCAGAGCTGGTTCCTCAGGCCTCGGCTGAGCCGGGGCTGGGCGGGGAGGACCCCCTCCGAAGGGCAAAGCAGGACGGGTGTGTCTGCCCAGCGGTGGGCGTGCGGGTGCGGGGCTGCCCCTGCACAGTGGGCTGGTGCGCCTGTAGAGCCCGGCTCCGGTCCCTACACAGCCAGCAACGGCTGGGGTGCCGCTCAGGACCGAGGGGGCTGGGCCTCCGGGCTGCGGCCCCCTCCCCTCCTCTCTCCCTGCAGCTCCAGGCCAGCTGCAAAGAGGCTGATGGTTCTGAATGTCCTGCCCTCCCTCCCTGTCCCCAACTTGTTCCAGGCTGGGGGCCGTGGGTGAAATGACCCACCCCAGCCACCCCTCCCTCTTTGTGGGGTCGGGAGATGTCCTGGGGGTAACACTACTGCCCGTCTACCTTGGTAACAAGCCCTGAGCACCCAAGACAGGGCACCTCACCCCACCTGGTCTGAGGCCTTGCAGAGGACACTGCTCTGGGGAGAGGCTCCCAGGGTCTTTTCCTAGGCGGTGGGGGCTGCTGCTGTGTGTGCAGGTCTCCCAGTCCCCGGGCATGGGACACAAAATTCCAGGGACCCTCCCTGACTGAATGGGTCTAAGTGTGTTCTGTCTGCAGAACTCAAGGCCCTCACCCTGGGCAGGGCAGGGCAGAGGCCGGCCATCCCGGGTGTGGTCAGCAGTCACAGCCCAGCTAAGCACGCATGACCTCCTTCAGGGGTGAGGACGGGGGGCAGCAGACGGAGCACCTGGCGGGGAGGCAGGTGGAGCTCTGGGGGTCCCTGGGCTGGAGCTCAATCCTCAGGCCCCACTCGAGTGCTCCGGGCACTCTGGGCGTTGGGGCTCAACAATTGAGTGCAAGAAGGAAGAAGTGGGGCGATGAGCTTGAAATCAGACCCCCAAGCTTTTTGTGGGTCCCAAACGGAGTGAATCCCCCTGGATCCCTGCCCCTGCCAGCAAGGGTGGGGGTGGGGGTCAAAGGACAGCTCAGGAGGCCCCTCAGAGACCTACTGGGGCAGGTGGCGGTGGAGGAGGGGATGGGGGAGGAATCTGAGGTCAGGCCCGCTGGAAACGACCTGGAGCCCTTGGCAGGAGGGAGGTTGAAGGAGACCCCAGTGGGAGGCCCGCCCCCAAGTCCAGAGCCCAGCCGAGGGGCAATGGGAAGAGCCAGTTTCCTCTTCCCCTCCCTGACACCAGGTGGGGTTCTCGGCAGAGGCGAGGCCCCAGCTGGTCTCGCCCTGGCCTGGACCCGAGTTTCCGAGACGCGGTGTGGCTGGGCGATAACGAGGTGGTTTCTTCGTGGAGGGTGAGCAGAGGCGGCGGGCTTGGGTAGGACCGCTCCAACGCCCTGGAATCAAGGCCGACGCCCTGGAATCAAGGCCGACGCCCCGGCACGCATCCGGCATCGGTCCTGCGAAGCAGTGGGTGGCGGGTGGCAGCGACGTTTGAGATCTTTTCCCGATGACGTCTTGGTGTGTTGTTGTGTTTTTGATGCAAACCACACTCTTGATTTGGCTTCAAAATAGCTTAAGCGGGCGAACAGAGACTAGAAGGGAAACGGAAACTGTCCAGGTGAATGGCCGCACGCCTTAGGATCTGTAGTCCTTTTTGCTGTAGGGTTTATTGCCCAAAATACTATCAATCTCATGGATGATGGAAGACGACAGTTTGGGAAGGACCTGTGTGCAAAGATGAGAGATAATCAAAATCCACCACCGGCACTGGCCTGGCCTGTGGGCCAGGTCGGGGTGTACTGGGGCAGGACCCTCTGGGGCCTTCCCGGGACAGACCCCTCCACCCATGTCTGTAGGAAAACTTCAGCCAAAGAATAAATTTAATTGGAGAGGTGAGAACATTCAAAAACAAAGAAAAGCAGTCAAACAGGACAAAATAATAATAGTTTAGCCATGCAGCAAAGTCAAGGACCTTTAGTTCCTCTTCAAAGGCTGTAGATAATATTCTGAGCCATGTCCTTTCAGCTGGTTTGCAGACACCGAGCCCCCTACCAGGTGGAAGAAGTTAACTACATGATGACCCAACTGTAGCCACGACATAAGCTGCTCCATTGTGCACAATTCCAAGAACTGGCCTCAGGGAAATGAGAACAAACCCTGGAACTGATGATTAACTGTACTTAAAACAATCCAGATGATGCTGGCCAGACCCCGCGGGGCCAATTTCAAGAAGACCGTCAGAACCACCTGCGCTGCTCTGCACGTAGGCCCCCGCCTTCGCCTACACACCCCTGAAACTGCCCTTTAAAAATTCTTGCCCCTGATGGACAACAGGGAGTTGGTTCTTTGGGACATGAGTCCACCTTCTCCCCAGGACTGCTGGCTTCCTCAATAAAGCTGTCTTCTCTTGTACCCAACACTTGTCTCTCTGTAGTGGATTCTTGAGTGAGGAACAGGCAAACCTGAGCTCGGTAACAGGGGGACAGTCTTCCAGCCGTCTGCTGGCCCCAGCCCATTCCACCTTCATTGAATGTGGTTCCAGTGAAGCAGGTGGGGGCCATGCTGCTTCTGTATTCCAGAAGGTTTGGGGCAGAGGGAAGCCTTCCCTGGTCTGCACTTCGCCCCTCAAAGGGAAGGACAGCAGCAGCATCAAGTGCAGATTCCAGGACCAGAATGCCTGATGCCCACACCCCCAGACTGCTTTTTCCAGCCCTCTTGACCTCAGCTGACAGCAGCACCACCTTTCTAGGTGACAAATCCCAGGGGCCATCTGACCCGCTCTCCAGTCCACCCTGTCAGCCAGTCCTGTGGTTCTGCCTTCCAAAACGTCCAGGATCCAAGCAGTTCTCCACCTGTACCTCACCCACCCCTCGCCCCCCAACTGTCACCACTTCCCAGCGGATCTCTCTGCTTCCCCCCCTGCTCCCCGAAGTCCTTCCTCTGCTCAGCAGCCAGACAGAGAGAGACGGAGTCATTTAAAATCTAAGTCAGAGCCTGCCCTCCTCTGCTCAGAACCTCTCCACGGCTCCCACCTCACTCAACCACTCAACTATCACCGAAGTGCCCCAGGGATCTGCCCCCAAGCCGAGCTCATCTCCTGCCCCTCTGATCCGGACCCCCTGCATTCATGCCCCCCCTTGTGCCTTTGCCTTAGCCTGGAACATTCTTCCCCCAAGTAGCTGCATGGCTCACTCCTCCTCTTTCAAGCCCTTGCTCACATGTCACCATTTCAACAAGCCTACCCCGCAGCTGCCTTCCACCAGGGTCCAAGGCTCCCCTCTCCCTGCCCTCCACTGACACCCTGACTTTGCTCTAGGTTTCTTTTTCCAGAGTGCCCGTCACCCTCCGACACATGTGCTAATCTTATTTCTTGCATTTAGTGTTTACTGTCTGTTTCAGCTGGAAAGCCAGCTCTTCAAAAGCAGGGTCTTCGGTGACTCACTGACACAGCCCAGGCACCTAGAACAGTGCCTGGCATGTAGTAGGTGCTCAGTAAGTGCGTGCTGGACAGCTGACTGGCTGGGACCCTGAGCTCTGCCCAGGGCCCGGGAGGCTGGTGCCTGGTGGCCCCCACTCACCTGTATTGCTCCAATGTTCTCCATTAGCTGGTCTGCGCTGGAAGCACCCAGGAGCACGGAGCTGACCCCCTCGTTCCTCAGGCACCAGGCTAGGGGGCAGCAAGACCAGAGGTGAGGGAGACCCACCCACGGCAGGGCCCTCTCTGGCTCTGCCCTGCCCCTGACTGGACCAGAGAGACTCAGCTTCGTGGTCTTGGGGCTGAAAGTGTCCAGGAGGGGCCTGCTGGGTGGGGACTCTGTCCAAAGTGGGGCTGGAGTGGGTGATGGGGGAATCCTGGTACCCACTGCCCCTGGTGGAGAGATGGCCAAGTGCTCAGGGACCCTCCCCCTCCTCTCCGCATGAATGTGGGAGCCCATTACCCACAGCTGGCTGATGGAGGGGGTGGCCCAGACACTCGAGGACTCCCAACATCTCCCCTGGGACATGGGTCCCCACTCTGCTCCCCAGCCCTGTTACCGATGGCCAGCTGGGGGAGGGTGCAGCCCAGGCGCTCGGCGATGGCCTGCAGCTCCTTCAGCTTGGCCTGTTGGCGCCGGCCCTCTTCACTCAGGATCTTGTCCTTTAGCCACTGGTAGCCCTGGTTGTGGGATGGGCGAGAGCACAGCCCACAGGTGAGGGCAGGTCACCTGGATCTCTGCACGCAGGTGGCTGATGATCTGTGCTAGGGCAGCACCCCCGACCCCAGCCTAACCACGTCCCACCACCCACTGTGGGCCAGGCCCGGGCACCTGGAAGGATAGAAGCCTGTGGTCTTCGGGGGAGCTGAGGCTGGGTCCCTGAGACAGGACAAGGAGGTGGACAAGCCAACCTTCCATCTCCCAGGAGGCCGGGCAGCCAGGGAGGTGTTGCCCATAGCAAGGCCAGGGAGTCCCCAGGGAAGCGTGCTGTGGGTTGGGGAGGAGAAGCTGGGGTAGGCCATCCTGCCCTCGAACTTGGGGCTGGGGCCCCAGTGTTGGCTCTGTCCTGGGCCTGGGAAGGCCTTTCTCTGCCTGCTCCTTGTCCCCCAAACCCTGCAGTCTGCAGACCCTCTTGAGTCCCCACTCCTGAGGTGCGTGTGTGTGGGGGGACTAGTCCCAGGGAATAATCTCTGAGTGACACTGAAGAAACTCTGCAGCTCTCAGGCCAGTGATGGGCCAGAGACAGTATGGTGGGGTTGTCCACAGGGGGCGGCATCCCAAACGGCACACCTGGACCCAGCCCAGGTTGTGCCCGTCGAACCTGGGTGGAGGGCAGGGGGGCGGAGGAGTGGGGTTTCTTCACCTGTGGGGTGTCCCACAGGTGGGGAGCCTTTCTAGACGCAGGGTCAGGCCAGCTGGGAGCTGGGGCTTCAAGCTCCCAGGCCAAGAACCCTGGCCGACAGTGGCTCGGGGAAGCCCTGCTCCCCACCAAGGCATCTGCCCCGAAGCCCCCTCCCTCCAAACTGCCTGTTCCCTCCTGCCCTCATCCTCCCCTCCCCCTCCCCCCGCTGCCCGCCGCTCCTTTACCTTCAAGGAGGCTCTGGAGTAGGGTGGGATGCCACTGTCGTACTTTCCAGAAACGATGCCGCAGGCTAGAGGGGACCAGGTCATGGCGCCCACTCCTGGGAGAGGAAAGCCAAGCGAGGTCAAGTCCAGGGCCCGAGGAAGGGGCTGCACAGAGCGGGCAGGGCGGGGCAGGGCAGAGGAAGGGGTAGAGAGGCCGTGCGTGGGGAGACTGGGGGTGCGTGGGGAGACTGGGGACGGCGCAGAGGGTGGTGGGGGTGGGCCGGGGGAGGTGGGTAGCGAGAGAGAAGAGGAGAGGGGCGGAGCTAGGGGCGGGGCCGGGGCGCGGGGAGGGCGGGGCCGGGGCGGGGAAGCCCACCTATCTTGTGGAAGAGCTCGGGCAGCTGCACCTCCACCTTCTCGCGCTGGAACATGTGGTACTCTGCCTGCTCACAGATGGGCGGGATCAGGTTGAACTGCCGGGCCACGGAATAGGCCTCCTGTGGGAGCAAAGACGGGCACGGATGGTCCCTGCCCGTCCGCGGGTCTGGGGGACCTCCCGGGCAGCAGGGAGAAGACACAAGGGCCACCCCAGGAAACGGCCTGGCCGGCCTGCCCCTCCCCCCTCCTCACAGCTTTCCTGGGAGCCTTCTGGGCCCCCGCTCTCCGTGAATCAGGACAAGCGGGTGAGTTGTGGGACCCCAACGCTGAAGGGATTTGGGGGGAAAGCACAACTCAGTGGTGAGGCTTGGGTTCTGGCACTTACTGGCCGGGCAGGCTTGGGCAAGGGGCTCACCCCCCTGTGCCTCGGTTTCCCATCTGTCATGATGGTCAAAAGAACCAACGGTGTTAACAGCCCTCAAGACAGTGTCTGCCTGCAGCTGTTACTGCTTTTATCAAGATTGTCACTCCAGGGCCTGGACCCAGGATGATGGCAGTGGCAGAAAACGCTGGGTCAGGAGGGGAGAGTGGGTGGCATCAGCCTACTTCTGGGACTTGGAGCTCAAGGCCTCCAACTGCAGACCGTATGGGCGTGAGCCAGGGCTGATGACAGCCTCCCGGGAAAGCCCATCTGCCAGCCCGAGAAGGAGGCCCTTTCCTCTTTAGTTTGAGACTCAGCTTCCCCATCTGTAAAGTGGGGATGAGATACTGACACCTCGGTGAGCGCTGTGCTGGCTCCCGGCAGCTTCAGAAAAATACCAGTGATCCTTAATGCCACGCATGCCAAAGGCTGATTTGTTACCACAGGCTTTTAGAGTTATGTTTAATTTGAAATGAAAATCCTGCTTAATTTTTTTTCTTCTTTATGAACCAGAAATCCGGGACTCACTGGCATCCCTCCCAGGGATGCCAGGATTTGGGAAGTTCTGGAAGGTGGGGCACGGGTAGGGCTGAGGCCAGGAGGAGGTCTGGAGGCCGGAGTGAGGGGCTCAGCCTGAGAGCTGGTCCTGGGGAGACTCGGTCTTCATCCACAGAGTGGGGCCGGGAGCTCAGCCTGAGGGCACACACTGAGGTCACACGCACGCCAAGGTCACTGTACCATAATCTCCATGGAGCTCCAGCGCGATGTGCCCCAGTACATGGCCATCCCCTGGTTGATGACGTGGGTCATGGCGCGCACGGTCTCTGTCATGAGAGAAGGGGAAACCGCAGGTGGGGGGGCGGCTAGTGGCGCGGGGCCCGGCCTGGGGACAGTCTGCAAATACAGGCGGGCGCCAGGAGGAGGGAAAGGGTGCTGCCAAGAAGGCTTGCAAGCAGTGTACTTCCTGGCTCCGGAGTCGGGGGTGGCAGGGGTTTTCGGGGACAACGGGAAAAAGTGAGCTGCAGTCCGAGAACTGGGTCTTGAAAACAATGTCCCCAGTTACAGGTCTTCCTGAATCTTTGCAAAGCGGAGTTACGGATGGACGGAGACATTCCTATGTCAGATTAGAGGGATGGAGGAGAGGGGACATCAAAGAATGGGGCTCCAGACTGTGGAATGGGGGGTGGTTCTTTAGTCCAGGGAAGAATCAGGACCCCGATCCCCTTAGGGAGAACCAGGTAAACGGATTAACGTTGTGATCAGATTGATAGTCGGCAACAGGACGTAAACACAGTTTTTGCTCATTTCTAGTTTCCTACTTCGGGCTCTTCTGGAGTCTAGCTGGGATCTGGAGAACTGAATGGAGAGCTGATGACAGCGTCTGTCGGGACAAAGCCCAGGGTGTGGGGCCCCGGGTGGTCCCAGAGGGCGGGGGCTGCAGGGTGGAGTGCCCTCATATCCAGGACAGCCTGAAGTAGAAGTGGAAAGCCCCGTCTGGACCCCACTGCGGCTTCTCAGACCAGCCCTGTATCCTGCAAGGGATCTTCTCCACATCTACACTGAGATCGCTGCTTCCTCATACTCAAATTTCAAGAAAAAAACCCCAAAAAACCTGCCAGTTATAACTGACCCCCTAGGCTGGTTCAGCCCCATGGGGATATTGTGTTTTTTTCACATGGAACTTGGCTTCAAATTTTAAAACCTCAAATGTCTCTTAGCTTGGCAGGGTGACGGCCTACCCATCAGATTTCTCACACGTCCCATAAGGTGCTTGCCAGTTTGACTGCCCGAGGCTACAGTTCGGTTGAACAAGTGTTTCTAAAAACAAACTTCGCCCCATGGAAAGTCCTCATCTCCCCTGAAGTGGCCACTGACACGGGGGAGCTGAGGTCCCTGAAAATGGCAGGAGAGAAGGAGGATGCGGGGCGGTTCCGAGAACTCCGCCTGGGAATGGCCCAGGCCATGGGAACCCTGGCAGAGAGCAGCACCTCTGTTTTGGGGTGTTCCCTCCCACCCTCCCTGGGTCCCTGTGCCTCTCTGGCTGAGGCCCCCTCTTTCAGTAGAAAGATAAGGTGGGTGGGGCTTCCAGGGTGGTGGTCTTGGTGGCCTCACCCAGGACCCCTGAAAAATCACATCTCAGCTTCCAGGCCTGTGGCCACGCCCTACTTTTTTCTTCCTTCCAAGGTCAGGGACTGGGCTCCTCTCTGCGCATCCCAGGGAGTGGGGCTGGCAGGGAAGCCCCCCACCCCTGCTTCCTCCCCTACCAGGGCCCCCACTTTAACTGCCAACACCACTCGCAGGGAAGGGGAGCAGCGCCTGGTTGGAAGGTGGAGGGTCCCAGGAAGGAATCTGCCCACATATGCACCCTGAGCCCAGGCTCCCAGCCTGGGTGTCCTCATTGGGTTCTTCAGAAACACTCTTGGGGGAGCCTGTGACCATGCAGAGTAACTGCCCAGTTCTTTTCAGCCAAGGCTTAGGGCCACGTGCCGGAAGGGGAAGCAGGGGACACCCCCGCACGCCAGCCTGGCTCCCTGCGCACAGCTCTCTCCTGACGCCCCTTCCATGCAAAGAGGGGAGTCCAGCGGGAGCCTGGGGACCACGGCCGACAGGGCAGGAGCCTGTGAGAGCCTGCAGCTGGTCTGAGAGGGAAGGGGGTCCTGGGCGAGCCTTCTGGGCTCCTTGAGGGTCCCGGGCAGCGGCAGGCTGGGCACGGAGCCCACACACAGGAGCACCTTCCCTGTGCTTCTGTGCAAGCCTGATGTCAGTGGCCCCAGAAACGGACAATTAGGGACAGCTGTCCTTCACCTCAATATTTAATGCAGTTGAACAGAAGAAGGAGGACCAAATCCTTCCAGCTGCTGCCAAAACCCATGGCATCTCCTGCCATGTCACAAATAATACATAGGAAGGGTCAGGTGGCAGTGCCAATTGGCAGACAGGAGCCCTTCGGTCGTGGAACACAGCCCATTTCCCAGGGAGACCAAGGCCTGCCCTTGGTGGGAGGTGGTCCCAGGGTCCTTAGTTTGGGGTGGGGCTGAGACTGCTGCATGGCCAGAGGCTGCCCCAGGTCTAGGGGTCTCAGAGTTTCCCCAGCTCAGGTAGGGAATCTTCAAGGAGGAAGATGATTGCATTTCAATGGAGAGCGTAGGCTCCTTGGCAAGGGGTGAGAGGGACGGGGCGGGGAGGGGGCCCAGGCCTCCTGGGGACTGGGGCGGCTTGTGACTGGTGTTTTTGCTTTTGGTTAAGGCTGGGGCTTAGCCAGTGTGGACTGTGGAGAAGATAAAACCTGTTCCCCAGTGATCTGGAGTCCTTGATATGATCGCTCCTGTGGGATCCTGGTCTCCCCTGCCCTCTCCCAGACCATCCGGGGTCAAGGTTTCAGGCGCTGATCACAGCATCTCCAAATCAAGAGGGGGCCCCTGGCAGACAGAGGCCCCCAAGGATCACGCACGGATCATGGCAATGCAAGGCGGGGCAGGAACGGGGTGGGGTGCATGCATGGGGGCGTGGGAGGGATGAGGTGACAGCGTGGCCTGGGGGCAGCGGGGCTGCATGCCCCTTTGCTTTTCTTCACTTGCAAGATGTTCCCATAGGGCACTTATTTCTCCCCTGTGCATTTTATGGAGAAGTTTGTCATGGGGGTGGGGGAAGAGAGTCGTGTAAATAAAAGCACTGTCTCATAAAATGCAGCTCGGACACAGAGGTCAATACTGTGTACCTTCTATGATGAATGTCCTTGACTTGGAGGAACTAAATGGATCCCCTGGTGATAAAAGAAAGATTGAAAGAGACCAGAGTTCACAGCTGTGGGAACGCTGAGGGGCGCAGTCCATCACGGGGTGCGGGGATGGAGGCTCAAATCACTTTTCATAGAATAGTTGTACAAAGCACCCGCCCAGGCACACACACACTCACATGCATATATATATACACACACGCTCAGGTACATGGTGTACATATATAGAAGCAAATGAAGAAAAAGTAACTTGAACACAACTTAATTTTCCAAGTCCCTGGAGCAGCAAAGCACAAATGAGAAGATGCCGGAAGCAGGAAGTTGGAGGAGATGGGAGGGGCTGAGGTCACAGGAGTCAGAATAAATAAGCCCCCGAGAAACCAAAACCGCTTTCCAAAGCACCGCACTTGTTTTCCCCCTTCTCTAAGTAACAGCTTATTCCCCAGAGCAAAAAGCCCCTAAAACCTCCTAGTAGAACGTGGAACTGATTTAAAGAATTGAAAAAGACGCAGCAGTTGCGAACAGTCATCATACGGTGACTTCGTTGGGGTAACACTGCCAGCGATTCCAACCCCGGGGTCGGGGGGTGGGGTGGGGGAGGCGGACCCAGAGCAAGGAGGGCACTCAGCCTGGAGGTGCCAGGGCACACTGGGTGGGGAAGGTCAGACCAGAGGCTGAGCTCAGGCCCGCCCCTGCCCACCCCCACCTCCACCGGGAAGGCCTCCCACACCCCACCACCTCCCCACCCCTGCCCCGTAGCCAGCAGAGCCCCAGGCGCAGAGCCATCTGTCCTTTGGAATAGCGATGCCCAGCCCTCCGGTGCTTCTGGAGAGAACATACCTTCCATGGGAGTGTTGGGGTCCGGGCGGTTGGCAAACACCACGTCCACGTACTCCAACTGCAGCCGCTCCAGGGAGGCTTTCAGACCTGGGGGAGGCGTCGAGAGGGACCGTGACTATCTTCACAGACACTCCTGGTCCTCACCTACGTGTGCGGCTCAGGGAGCAAGAGACGAAAGACACGAACTGGGAGCTGTGGAAGGCAGGGCACACGTGGGCAGGTGCCACCGAGGTCGAGAAAAGCCACGATAGAAGAGGGGGCACAGCCCGAAGGGGGCGGGTGAGGTCCACAGGCCCAGTGTCCTGTGACTGAAGGGAGGAGACCCCTCCTTGAGCGGCCCCCGTGGTTACTGGGAGGGCTGGGCCATCGGACAGGGAAGAGAGCCGCATTTATCATCTGCGGCTCCAAAGGCCGGCGGCACCCGAAACGCACAGGTGCTTGGCATCGGCTCAGAGCAGAGCGGCAGAGCCGAGTGCTGGGGCGGGGGGCGGGCGGGGTGTGCAGCAAGGCCTCCTAATCGTGTGATTTTTAATGGAGGGACCATCACCTTGACAAAAATGAATGTGCGGAGAAAGGCATAGAGAAAATAAAAATTAGGATAAGCGAGACTTCCTAGGCCCCGCCCCAGCGCTCCTGTGTGCCAAGGCCCAGGCTGCCTCCCCCACGCACCCTGGCCTGGTCCTTCTGGATTCCCAGTGACCCCGAGGCGGGCACTCGGACCACGCCCATCCTACAGATGCTGCCACAGAGGCCTGGGGACGTGATGTCCGCTGCTCAAGGTCACCCTGTGGGCACGGGGCCCAGCGTGGATTGAAACCCAGATCTGTCTGTGTCTTCCTGGAGACAACACTGCCCACCCCAGAGCAACACGGGCCCGCCACCCACACCCCTGCCCCCTCCCTCATGCCACGTAGGGCTGGGTGTGTCCCCAGGCTCGGAGGCCCGTATCACTGGTGGGGCGGGACGCTGCGCTGTCTTCACTTTCCCGGCCCCGGGAGGATGCCGTGGGTGTAGGGGGCCCTGTGGAGCCAGAGCTCCCTCACCTTCTATTATGTGCTTCCTGGAAAGGCCTCTCTCGGTCTCCGCTCTGAAAAACAGGCGACCACGTGCGTGATGTTGCAAGTGGTGTGGGGGAAGGTGTTTACGACGCAACGTTAGGTGAAAAAAGTAGGTCAGTGCCTGCTGCGTGCGGTCTGATTCCGCTTTGCAGGTAAACCACCAGGCTCCGCACATTTGCTCACGAAGAAGCCCTGGCGGAGCTGAGCCGCTCCCCTGGCCGTCCTGGGGGCTGGGGGTGGCAGTGGCGGAGGGAGGTTTCTGTTTTTCTATTTGCCTTTTTGCTTGGCTTGGGTTTTTTTTTTTAATTAAAAATTAATAGTGGGGAGGGGAGGGTATAGCTCAAGCGGTAGAGCACATGCTTAGCATGCACAGGGTCCTGGGTTCAATCCCCAGTACCTCCTCTAAAAATAAACAAACCTAATTACCTCCCCTCCCTGCTAAAGTAAAATAATTAAATAATACAATAATAAATAAATAAAATATTTTTAAAAAATGAGTCGGGGATGGGGGAGGGATAGCCCAGTGGTAGAGTGTGTGTCTATCATGCATGAGGTCCTGGGTTCAATCCCCAGTCCCTCCATTAAAATAAATAAGTAAATAAATAAATCTAATTACCCCCGCCAAATGAATCATATTTATAATTCCTATGAGGCTGATTTTGTCCAGCCCCACAGAGAACATGGGGCCAGACCCCTGGAGGACGGCAGGGGTGGTCTGCAGCCCAGGGAAGAGTGGAGTGATTTGGACAGTTCATGAATTTTCTGTTCTTCAGAATTTTTAGGATGTTACCTTTGTAATAAGAAAAAAAAAAAAAAACCCACAAAGGTAAAAACAATTAAACAAGGTTTGAATAAAAGGCAACTCAGTCAAAGCTGCTTTTCTGGAACCCGACATCCCCTGATATGGAAGGGTCTGAGTCAGGGCAGACGGCCGCACAAACGCCAGCCCCCGCCACCCCCAAGCCCGGCCACGTCCAGCACCAGGCACAGGGAACTGCACCGCCCAGGTTCTGCCCTCTAGGAGGCTCCTGAGGCCGGCGAGTCCAGGACAGACCCCGTGCTCCCTGTTTGTCCAGGAGGACTACCCCTCCCCACCCCCAGGGGCCTCCTGAATCAGGGGTCTCCGCAGACCTGACCCCCAGCCCAGGGCATCGCCTGCAGGCTGCACCTACTTTCCTCCCCAGAAGATCTTGGTGGTGATGACGAGGCTGGAGCGTCTGGAAGGGAAGAGATGAGGCATTACTGGCTGTGACCCTGGGGTTCTCCATTCCCAACCCTCCTCACTGACCTCAGCTCTCACACAGGGGTCCCGAAAGCCTTCTCACCTGGGAGCATGGGGTGTGAGAGGGGGCACTTCCCCTTTCGATGTTTGGGGGGTGCCCAGCCAAGGGTCCTGGGGCTCCCCATCCAGCTGGGACAACCCACAGACGTAACTAAGTAACTATGTGGATGCAACTAACTAACCGTTAGCTGTAAATTGGGCAGGGGGGCTGGACCGAGATGAAGTCTAGCCTGACCAGAGTCTGGAGCCCAGAGGAGGGGGGACGCGGCTCAGGGAATAGAAGGCCTCCGCGCTGTGGACTCTGAGGGGGTCAACAGGGGGCTGGCAGGTGGATGGAGGGCTCTGGTGAGGATGGAGGGAGGTAAGGGGGCCACACAGTCTGGCTCTTCCCCTACAGGCCAACACAGTGTTTCAGAAAAACCGTGTGTGGGACAGCCTTGGGGGACCGCCTGGGGCCACTGAGTAGGGGAGAGGTCGGGTGGGGAAGACCAGGGAGGCAGGCATGGTGATGCCCATGGGAGTATGGGCTCGGGAGGCGGAAAGCCCTAGGGATGGTCTCGGGTCTCCTGCTGCAAATCCGCAAGAGGCAATACCGATAGCTGGGACTGTCCTGGAGGGACAGGTGTGCGGGGGTAACGGTGGCCCCTCCTGGCCAACATTTGCCCATGACCATTCCCAAGGGAGGGGTGACAATGTCCCCTGTGGTTGTGCTTTCCTCCCGTGGGAGGTGGGGGGAGGACTGCTCAGGAAACAGCTACTCAAAGCCAGGAGCTCTGGCAGCTGCTTGTGTCACCCCCGGGCAGGTGGGATGAGCTCCTTGTGTGTTCACTTAAGACATGATCAGGGGACTGGCTAACAGTGCGGTTTTCTTTAATTACAGAGTGTGGAGGGATATATTTTGGGATCAGTTAGAACTGAGAAGAAATAACCTGGGTGGGGCAAGAGGAGGGGTTTCTATCATCCAGGCCTGGGGGTTGGGGGGGATTCTCTGAGTGGGGTGCACTAGGGGAGGGCCAGCCTTATAACTACTTCTGACGTGGCCGCAAATGAAGACACACAGGCCACGAGGGCCCCCTAGTGCAGGCAAGTGCTCAGCCTGGCCTGAGCCCAGGAGGGCAGAAACTGCCTGACACCAGATGTGAAGCTAACAGCTCCCGGGGTGAGGGAGGAGGCCCCCCACGGCTCCCACGGCCCAGGCCTTGGCTCCCTGGTTGGGGGGACATCCACGGTGCAAACACTGGTCCCCCTTTACCAGAGGAAGCGTAGGGCTACCTCCATCCTGGGACATTCTCCCTTTTCCAGCAAGAAGAACTCTGGAACTGCCAGGCTGGCTGCTCAGGGAGCTGAGGCCCACCCTGGGCGCTCCTCTGGAACTCAGGAAGGAAGAGCCTCGTACCCCAAGCCAGTGCTTCCCCCGGGGCGGCCTGGACACCTCACCTGGGACCCCGCGGCGGTCTGCCTCTCCCCTCCCACCAGCCTTCTCCAGGCTCTTTCCTGTGCGTGCGCCCTGGGGACGGACCCCAGAGAGAGCAGATTGATTACCTCCACCCCTTCTTCTTGATGATGTTTCCTAAGACCACTTCCGCCCTGCATAAAAGACAGAGACAGAGAATTCCATCACCACAGCGAACAGAAACACCAAACCTCGCCCCACCGTGATGACAGGCCACAGTCCCCTCTGTGAAAATGCCATTGGGGCCAGGGAGCCGGGCTGTTAATGCCCATCTAGGCTCAGGCAACCCATCTCAGAGCGAGGAGAGCGCCTGGGAGCGGCCGTGGTACTCCCCCGTGGAGGGGGCTGTGGGCAGGAGCCCCGGCAGGTGCCCTCAGCAGCGCCGCTCCAGCGACTGCAGACAGGGAAGGAGCCCATGTCCCACTCGGCAAGGCCAGCAGCATCCCGTTTCCCTGGCCCGCTGGAAGCTCACTGGGGAGAATGCTTAGTGTCGTTACATGGGCGTTTTCAGATAGTTTGTTTTTTAAAAGGTAAATTATCAATCAAGTGCATCCTCTGTGGTCAGAGACAATCAACATGCACTCAGGGCTGAATTTCCAGCAGGGTGTGTGTGTGTGTGTGTGTACATGTGTGTGCGGGTGTGTGTCCCTTTTATATCTTGCTTTTGAACAACAGGCAGACAGATGCCATGCTGACCGCTGTCTGTTCTGCTTGGCGTCACTCTGGGCCCGGCACCAAACTCGGGCCAGCTGGGGTCACATGTGGACTCTTCCAGCCTCGCTTGGTGCTGCAGCACCGGATTAACTTTTCAGAGCTTTCTGCTTGTAGCAAAATGTTTCTGAGCAAAAACAACAGACGGAGAACGATCCCTACCCAGCGCTACGCCGCAACTGTAACAGCGCCTGAGTCATCCACTCAGAAATAATGGGCTCTCATTTGCAAGCTGTTTAGCATACATTCTGAATGCTCTTCATTTACTGTCAAGATGCACAGAAACTCACTCAGCCCTGGGCCTCTTCCCCAATATTTCTGGGTCTGTCGTTTTGGGGGGCAAAAGATCAGGACCCAGGGTTACAGGAGCTGTCGACCATGACTTCACCAAAGCCTGTTGCTTTTGGTAGAAATTCTCATGACTGTGTTTGGTAAGGCTGGCATCTGTCCGGGGTGGCGGGGGGGGGGGGGCACAGAAATCCTGCAGCTCTCTGGAAAGTGCCCAAATTAGCATCAGCATGAGAAGCAGGGGACCTCAGTAAGATATGCACTTGGCACTCTGGTTAGCAAGAGGGACTCAGTGTGCCGACCCTGGCATGCCAGCCCTGGGGGGCTGAGTAAGCAGGGGACGTGAACACAGTGACACCGTGAAGACAGTGACACCGTGAAGACAGTGACACAGGCTGCCGTGACAGGGCCTGCACACAGGAGCTGGGCCATCTGGAGCTGGAGGGGGCCACACGGAGCTGCACGCTCCCGTGGGCAGGGAAACCAACACAGGCGCGGGGCCAGGGAACAGGCTGGGGCACTCGGGACGGGGGACGCCTCGGGGCTTGGGCTTTTCCACCTCTGACCTGTTGGCTTAGCTCATCTGCCGGGAAGCATTTTACTCCGATGGAAAGTGGCTGCCAGTTTGGAGGGCTGGGGAGGGGGCTGTGGCTGCTGATGGGGCTGGAGGAGATTTGGGGGTCCCAGGGGAAGCCCTTGGGGCTGTCATAGCCTCAGACCCTGGGCCAAGACTGGAGCAAAGACCCAGCTGGGGGGGCGAGAGTCTCGGCGCTCCGGGCCCCACTTTGGGCTCCAGGTAATAACCCAGAGTCGGCCAGGCAGGTGCTGGCCCCCCGGCCACAATGCACAGCAGGCGGGCTGAGGAGCCCGGCTGATGAGAACTTGGCTCGCCCCAGGCAGGAGGGGGCTGGACGGAGGACCGCCAGAGCGCCAACAAATGATTTCACAAACAAAGGCTGACTTTGGAAAACCGACGCAGGAGAGTGGATGATTTGATTACAGTCAGTCTTTAAAACTGAAGCCAGCAGCCTTGGCTGAAGAGGGCTTTTACATAATTGAGTAGGAAGGTTCACTGCCAAGACGGGAAGGCCTTCCTGCAGCGCGCAGCTTAGCTCACCAGACCCCGTTCTCCCCAGCGCCGAGCCGCCCTGCGTTCCCTGCAGCCCTAATTGCACCATTAACACGCGAGAACGGCAGGTGTGCGGGGCTGGCTGCGGGTCACAGGTGCGGCAGGCGAGCCAGGCCACGGCCTCATCACAGCTCTTGCCCAGCCAGCATCTCTGGCGCCAGAGGGACTGTGGTCATCTCGCTGCTCGGACATTCGGAGTTTAGCAAGTGACCAGTGTCCAAGTGCTCTGTGATTCTGGCCCCGTGAAAACAACGCCTCCTCAAGCTGCTTCGAGTTTAGAAAACCAGGCAGAGTGGGAGGTGGGAGCGTTCTTGGGACTCGGGGACACAGGCGCATCAGAGGCCCTGGCTCTTCCCAGGGACACTGTGCCTGGAATGCTTCCCCCCCCCCCCCCGAGAAAAGGCACGTACTTGCCCGCCGCGTAGACCTCGGCTGTGTCGAAGAGGTTGATGCCATTGTCGTAGGCCAAGGTCATTAGCTGCTCGGCCATCTGAAACGAGAAAAGCTGGGCTGCTCAAGGCGGCACCGTCCTACCCGCGCAGACAGCCCGTGAACAGAGAAACAGCCTCTGGACCGTGACGTCCTTGTGAGCAGGGATCCCACCTGCTGGGTCACCGCAGGGCTTGGCACCTGAACTGGGTCTGATCACGTCCCCCAACTTCACGCCCACCCAGAACCTCAGAACGGGGCCTTATCTGGCAGCGGGGCTTTTGCAGCTGTGACCAGCTAAGACGAGACCATACCCTGAATCCAGTATGTGCGGTGTCCTCGTGAGAACACACGCAGACACACAGGGAAGAGGCCGTGTGAAGGTGCAGGCGGAGACTGGGGTAGAGAGCCCGCAATCCGAGGCCTGCCAGCAACCAGCAGCTGGGGGACAGGGCTGGAACCGGCCTCCTCCAGAGCCCCAGAGGCGGCGCGGCCCTGCGGACTCCTGGATGCTGGACGTCTGGCCTCCAGCACCGTGGAAGAATGAGCATCTGCTGCTTCAAGCCACTCAGTTTGTGGGACTCTTAGGGCCATCCTGGGAAATACACAGCCTGCAGCAGGAGCGCAGCAGATCTTGGCAGAAGAAGTACTTTTTAAAAACCACAGCTGGAATGTGCCTGGGACGCCGAGTCCTGCCGAACACTCCCCAGCAGCCGCGTGACAGTGACGTGATCATTATTGTTTGCAGATGGAGAAGCTGCCGTCCTCAGCTAGCACCCAGCTCCGAGGTGGCCATCGCCCTGCAGGAGGGCACTGCTGAGGAACAGCGGCTGGCAGCTGGGACAAGGGTCCGAGGAAGGCCGCCTGCAACTGACAGCCCTCCCCTGCCCAGGATGCCTGGAGAAGGACCCCTGGGCTCTGCTGTGCTCTGGCAGTGCGGGTGTCCTGGGAGTTACAGATGCAGACGCCCCCGCTGGCCACTTCTCGAAGCTCAGCTCACAGCACCAAGCCTCCCTCCCCTGCCAGCCCAGGGAGGGGCGGATAACACTAAACCCTCAAACACCGAAGCAGGGAAAGTCTGCCAGGTGCGGCTTCTGGGAGCTTCTCCCTACACCAAACTCAGATGCCCCCCTGGCCAGGCAGGTACGGAGAGGCAGGCTGGGGCCTGGTGGGGGTCAGTTGGGTGGAGGGGGCTCAATCACTGCCGAGGGGAAGGTGGCTGGGTGTGACCCAAACCCTTTATTTTTTCAAGAGAAGCCAGAAATCCAGGATATTGGTGGTGGTGGTGGTGGCGGTGGGGATCTGATTTTCAAATGTTGGCAATGAACCCCAAAGATTTCAGACACTTAAGATGGCCAAAGCTACCCCCACCAGTCAGCTGCTGTCATCCGGGTCGGAGAGCTCATGGCTGGTGAGGCCACTGGCGGAGGAATTTTCTGGATCCACTGGCGGGGCTGGCTGGTTCTTCTCCTTTGGGTGGCTCAAGTGTAACGAGGTCTCCAGTGCGTCCATGCACCTCCCGGGAGCCCTCCTCCTCGTCCTCATCCTCCTCCTCGTCCTCTACGCAACTCTCAACACCTCGGGGCTCCTTCTTGGTTACCCTTGTCTGCATTCTGATTTTTCCAGGATGGGTCCCACCAGCTCTGCCTGGAAAGGCACTGTGTGCTGGGCCCCGAAGTTTACACAGATGGCTAGGCGTGCATGCTGCCTCCTGGGAGGTTCTGAGGCTCAGGGCCAGGACTTTCACCTTCCTGTTCCCAACACGCACGTCCTCTCACCCCGTCGTGCGCACGGGGAGCCCACCACACTCTAGCTGTTCTTCTGCGCTTGGCTTTTTCACTTATTATATACCCTGGAAATCAACCCATGTCAGTTCATGATTTTCTTATGTTCCTTCTTCAAAAATTTTTTTATTTAAAAAATTATAAAATTGGGATAAAATAGACGTAACATAAAATTTACCATTTTAACCTTTTTAAGCGTGCATGTCAATGGCATTGAGTAGAGTTGCACTGTTGTGCAACCATCACCACCGTCCATCTCCAGAACTTTTTCATCTTCCTAAACAGAAACTTGGCCCCCATTAAACACTCACTCCCACCCCCACCCCAGCCCCTGGCGTCCACCATCTACTTTCAGCCTCCATGATTCTGACTCCTCTAAGAACTCACATGAGTGGAATGATAGTCTTTGTCCTTCTGTGACTGGCTTACTTATTTCACCCAGCACGATGACCTCAAGCTTCATCTGTGTTGCAGCTTGTGTCAGGATTTACGGGACTGGGTTTTGAAGGGTGGCTAGGAGTTTGTCAGGCAGGCAGGCGGAGGGTGGGTGGAGAAGGGGGCGTTGCAGGCAGCAGGGGTGGTGTGTGCCAGGAGGGCAGCCTGCCCCACCTGCTGCACCTGCGGTCTTGCCCACCCTGTGCTCAGGTCAAACACCTGGGTGTCCTCCACTTAGCTTCCTCTCCATCCAGCATCGAAAACTTCAGCCAATCCTATCGACTCCCCGCTTGGAAACAGATCCAGAATCTGACCGCTCCTGCCTACCTCCAACGGCACTCATCTGCTCCAAACTGGAGCATCCCTCAGCCGAGTGGAGCAGCCCCCCGACTCTCTCTGCCTCTGTCCGTGCCCCCCTCTGCCCCCACCCCCACTAGGCAAAGTGTAGACCACAGGTCAGAGCATCAGCCTCAAAAGCGCGTAGTCCCAGCCCCGCTGCGGACCTGCCATATCAGAATCTGCGTTTTACGCAGATCTCCAGGGGATTCACACACACATTACGTTTGAGACGCGCCCCACCCATCCGTCCCCCACTAGTCATCCTCAGTGCAGCAGCCACACTGAGCCTTCCAAGAGCTGACTCAGGGCAACTTTGCTCTTTGCTGAAGTCCTCCTGTGGCTTCCAGGCCATGAATGGTCAAAGCCGGAGTTCCCGCCAGATCTGCTCCCTCATCTCTGGCCCCATCTCTGGACACTTACCCACATGGCCTCACAGGTGGGCACTCGGCTGTCCCCTTGAGCTGGAATGCTCTTTCTCTAGGTCACTCCCTCCCTTCTGCCTTCCCTGATTGTCCTCTGTAAACCGGGAACCAGGACCCCAGCCCTTCTTTATCTGCTTTCCTGTTCTCTGCGCTGGACCAAATGATGGCTCCCGAGAGATACCAGGTCCCGGAGCCTGTGAATATTATCTTAGCTAGAAAAGGGGGCTTTGCAGCTGCGATTGAATTAAGGGAGATGGTCCTGGATGATCTCAGAGGGCCCTAAATGCCACGGAGGCGGTGGGAAGTCTGACACAGGAGAGGAAACGGGGATGTGAGCACAGACACAGAGGCTGGGGCAGTGTGGCCACAAGCCCAGGACGCCAGGCAGCCACCTGAAGCTGGAAGAGGCAGGAAGGACCCTCCCCTAGAGCCTGCCTGGGGAGCGTGACCCGGCTGACACCTTCACGTCAGCCCAGTGACTCTGACTTGGGACTTCTGGCCTCGGGAACTGTGAGAGAGTACATTTCTGTTGTTCTGATCCACGCAGAGGGTGGTCACTGGGTAGAGCAGCCACAGGAGCGGAACGCAGTCTCCTTTGTGCGTATAACCCTGGGGGATGGGATGTGCTTAGGATGTCCCCCTCTTCGGAGGGAGCAGCCCGAGGGCAGGGACTTGGCACTTGGCAGGTGCTCCCTCACCAGGAGCAGAAAGGAGAGAGAAAAAAGTGAGCAGGGCCCTAATCACACCCCGGACAGAGCTTGGATGGCGGATGGCCGTGGACAGAGAGATAGTGAGGGAATCAGAATTTTCAGGGCTGTGCTGTCTGACATTTGAACTGCTATGATTTTGGTGTAATTCCTCTTCTAGGTTTTTCTCCGTGAATATATGCTTCTCCCCTACAGCACGGCAACCCTGACGCAGAGACGGCTGCGTCTGCTATTTTCCCCGTGCTCCTGCATCACGGTCCTGTCCCCGTGTCGGTCATCAAAACATGACTTCCAAAGGCTTGTGCTCCGTGGGTGCATCCCCCACTTTGTGTAATGGAGCCTCTGTTTGGTGACTTTTCAGTTATTTCCAGTGTCAGAGCCCCAGAATCCGGAGGCAGAAGGAACCTCGGAAGACGTGTGGGCCCCCTCCCTGTCACCCTCACCTGGGGGACAGAGAATCAATCCACCCTGCCCCAGCAGGGGTCCCCAGAGCTCAGGGGTGGCCGCGGGGTTGGAGGCAGGAGTCCAGCTGGGGTCTCGAGGCTCCGCTTCCTTGGAATGGGGTAATAATAACACCTCTCCCCCTGGGTTGATAGAGGATGGAGAGCCATAATGAATGTGAAGTTCTCAGCCACTGTTACTAAATTTTTATCGCCCATGCTGTCGGGAAGGAACAAATGCCCCGAGGGGGCGCTTTCTACCTGAGCAGCTGTGTGAGGTCACAGAAAGGGCTCTGAACTGCAGTCTGGAAACTTGACTCCGACCAGGGCAGCCCCGATCCTTGGCCACGTGATCTGAGGTTTCTGAACATGGTCTGCTACCTGTGTCCTGGCCCAGCCCACAGAAGCCTCCCTCCCTGCGACGACAGCCCCACAGATGCTCACAGACACTGCTGCGACTCCACGGGAGGGCGGACCTTCTCTGTAAAAGGCCAGAGAGTGAACATTTCAGGCTTTGTAAGCCAGATGGTCTCCGGAAAGCAGCCTCTAACACTATGCAGACGAACTGGCGTGGCTGCCTGCCAATAAAGCTTTATTGACAAACACGGGCTGCAGAATTCATAGAGGCAGAGAGCAGAGGTTGCCAGGGCCTAGGGGGCTATTGTTTAATGGGTACGGAGTTTTAGTTTAAGGTGATGAAAAATTCTGGAACTAGACAGTGGTGATGGTTGCCCAGCCAAGTTAAGGTAAAGGGAATGCACTTACTGCCATTGAACTGTCCATGTGCAAATGGTTATCATGGTAAATTTTATGTTATGCTGATTTTGACCACGAGAAAAATGGTTAAAATGGCAAATTTTATGTTTCACATATTTAAGAAGAAAGAAAGAAAGAAAGAAAAACAAAACAGGCTGGGGACCGGATTTGGCCCCCAGGCCATTACTTACTGGCATTCTCAGAGTCCTACCATGGGACGCCCCTTTGCCACGGTAAATCCACCAGTTTCCTGTTTCTGTGTCTCCTCGGCATCTGGGCACGGTGTCCTGCACCCAGGAGGCAACTCTAAAAACTGGACTCTGATTCTGGGTTCCTTCGCATGCCCAATGCCTTCTGTTGGACGTGAACTTAGCAAGGAACATGGTGTTCCAGGTGGGGCCCCCCATCTGGGGTGCCTGGTGGGCCTGTGGCTGCTCTGGGTTTGGGCAGCACACGTGTTCCTCTGTGGTCCAGGACAGACCTTGGGGCACCAACCCCGCTGGCTCAAACCCAGCAGGCAGCCCGCTGTGGGAGAAAATCCGGGCATTTTTCCTCTGAACTGTGGCAAGGTGGGCCCCTCAGACTGATGTATTGATTTTGGGGACACTAACTGTAGGATTTAATAGGAAAATTCTGCTTGCTCCTTCACTCGGATCATTTTTGCCTGCCAGGACCTTTTAGAACCCCGAATCTGTCATCTGTTGTATTCGCTGTCCTCTCAGCTTTGTGTCATCTGGAAATGACTTCTAATATCTTCACATATGTCACCAGGTCCCTGATGGGGACATGGCAGAGGCCAGAGCCAACCTCGGCTGCCACGGGATCATTAATCAATACTCTGGGTGAGATGGATCTGCTGGTGGAAAAGTCACCTAATTGGATGGTTACCTTCCGGCCACTTCTCTATCTTTCCCACAAGGACATCACACACAGTGCCATTTGAAAATGATGTCACTTCCTCCACAGAATTCTTCCACATCGAAAGGGAAACAGGCGAGTCAGACACGACTTATTTGGGGGTAAACCATGTGGGCTTCAGGGCTCCAACCTTCTAGGTGCTTGGAACCAATCTGGTGGCTGAAGGTGCAACAGTTCCCTGCATCTTAAAAATCCCGACTTTACGCGGAGACAGCCCAGACCCAGAACCTCGAAGCCAGGCAAACAGCTCTATAACAGCTGCTGCCATGAAAAGAAAAAGGAACAAGAACACAAATAAAATGCATCTAGATTTTGATGGGAGCAAAGCTTTCCCTTCGAAAAGTAAGTGGGCAGTCACAGCCACGAGGTCTCACGTGAACTCACGCACTAATTTTTAAACACAACCTTTCCAATGGGAAGCGGCCCTGAAGACCGCTTCTTGCGCAGGTGTTCCGAGCTCTCTGAGCAAACGCCACTGTCCTGACTTCCAAGATATTCACTCCCTGCCCCAACGCGCGCACCAGCCTGGGAGTCACTGTCCCCTCCGGGACAGAAGCCGGCTGGGCGGCATCCCGGTTGTGAAGACAGAAACCCCAGACGCGGCACCCGGGTAACCATGGCTACGGGCATGCGCAGTTAGGAGCTCGGCGAACGTCCGTCTACTCCGTCTTCTGCGCGCAGCAGAACCGCAGAACCTGTGTCCTGAACGACCTCAACAGACATTTATTGAAGTTTCAATTTCACGTGGGTGTCCCCTCTAGGAGCGGCAAGGAACTGCATCGAGCTTTATGATTTGGGAGAGGTGCACTCCCTGAATCTTCCTGGCTAACTGGACCAGACGTTATTATGCAGATGAAGGACCGGAGTTTCTGGGACTTTAAGGGACTTGTTGAAGCCCCCAGGCACTCAGCTGCGAGGTGTTGGCACCAATGCCGAGGCGCACCCTTTCTGGTGTCCCGCGGGGCCAGGGCGCCCTGGAGACACAGAAGGAGGGGAGCCAGGGCGCCTGCCGGGAGTGCAGACCACCTGGTGCATTTCCTGGACTTTAGCACATGCCTGGGCGTGGGCAGCCCTCCCTAGGGCCTGGGGAACAAGGGAGCCCCATCTTACCTCGTCGGTGATCTGGCCTCCAAAGGTCACCCATGTCCCTGGAAGGAAACACACAGGTTCAAGTCAGAGAACTGCCCCGGGGAGCCCGGTTCTCCTCCAGGGGTGCTTGGACCTCAGGCTGCAGGGAGCCTGCTCCGTGTGAGTGTGTGCTTGGCACGTGTGGACACCTGGCCTTCAGGGCAAGTCTCCCTTTCTTGAGGCCACCAAACCAAGGGAACAATAAGTGCCTGGAGCAGGCAGCTGACTGCAAGGCTTTGAAATGTTTGCTGGGGCTCAAGCTGACGCAGGGCCTATTCCAGGGACATGCCGCCGGCAGCGGGACCAGGGCCATCTCCCTGAAGATGCGCAGGTCTGACAGCCATGTCCTCGCGCTTGCTGGGAGGGGTGTGTGTGTGTGCGCGCGCATGCGTGCATGGACTGGAGGGACAGCTTGTTCTGGGAGCAGAGCACGTATCTGGCAAAAGGAGAAAAAAGGCAAAATCCGACTGCTCTTCACAAGGGACTCCGCCACGTAAGGAAAGAAGGTGTGGGCACATGGGGGCAGGTACTTCCCTGATCTTTGGGTGCTGGACAGGGGGCTATGTGTGCAGAGGCCCTGGTACTCCCCACCCCAACTAAGGCTGCATCTCTGTCTCCCTCCCTCTCCTAGGACCCTTCCCAACTGCCTCCTGGTAACCACGGCAACTGAGTCCCCCAATCCTGGCTCTGGGTGCAGCTCCCTTCCTGCACCCCCAGGGGTGGCCCCTTCAGCCTTCCCACTGCCCCTGCTTCCTTGGGTGCTGCTGGAACCAGAAGCCCCCACACTCACCGAGCCCCAGGCAGGAGACCCGCAGGCCTGACTTGCCCAGGTTCCTAGAAAACAAACATGGTGTGAGTTCTCAGCGGCCAGGGCAGGCCCCACCGTTCCCACTGCCCAGCCCTCCGAACCCCACCTCCCAGCCTCTTTCTGGGGCTCTGGTGGCAAGGGGTCCTTTGAAGAAAGGCCTGCTGATTGCCCATCCCTGGGGTAAAGGGTCAATTCTCCCCCTCTGCAGACCGGGGCATGGCCGTCCTGGTGGGAAAGGCCGTGCTGTGACCACAGCAGGGCCCCCGAGAGCCACCTTGGAGAGAAAACATGGAATGGGCCCTGTCTTGTTTCATGGGCTGACGCGAGACTGACTCAGGCCTTGGGGTACCCGCCACGGGCATCCTCGTGTAAACAGCTTCTCTTTCTGCTTCTTCAGAGCGTCACGTTGGCGGTTCTGTGTATTTTCACTCCCTCTCTCTGAGGAGTGGAGGAGAAATTAGTCCCACGTCGCCTGGGCCCCTCGGCCCTCGGCCTCTGCAGCAGGACGAGGGGGGAGGAGAGCTCCGCCGAGGGCCCAGTGCCCACAGCAGGCCTGACTCCCAGCCAGGAGAGGGCAGGAGGGCAAGAGACAGACACCCTGGCAGCACACGTCCTGCTCGGGGCCAGTGGACGCAGCTGCACGGGCTGCCCGGGGCTCCACCGCAGGCCTGCCGAGGCGCCTGCCAGATGGGGCACGTCCCGGGGTCCACGTGAATGAGCTGTGGGCTGTCCGTAATGTCCTTAGGGGTCACGGAGGGCGGTGGCGCCTGGCTGAGGACTGGGATGCCCATCCATCCTGCACAGACTGGCTGGGGCCTGTCCTTAAGGGCCCTGTCACCGACCCCCTGACAGCTCTGTGGGGCAGCACCTCCCTTTTCCTGATAGGCCCACTTTATAGACGAGCACACTGGGCTTGCCCCGGGGCAGAGGAGCTGGGAGTCCACGCAGACAGTCAGCCCCGAGAACACACCCCCACCACGGGGGCACGCCCTCCCCATGGGGGTGTCGACGGGTTGCAGGGTAGGAGCCCACTTCCCTGGGAGGTCCTGCTGCCCGCACCCCAGTCCTGGGCCCAGCCCGGGGTGCGACGCTCTCTGGGGCAGTGGGGAGCCAGAGAGTGGGGGCAGGGGGAGATGCAGTGGGTGAGCCCCAGCCTCCCACCCCGAGGCCCCCTGGCGCTTCCCTGGGGCCACCCCACTTCTAACTTCAGTGGATGCTGTGTCCAGTTTCCCTCACTCACCTGGCTCCCCTGGGAAGCAGGTGTGGGGCTGAGCCTGACCTGCCGCCCCCTGACATGAGTCCACTCTGAACATCTACAGCCTCGGTCTCCCTGGGTACAAGACCCCTGGCCCCGCCCACATCACAGGTGGTTGGTGGTGGGGGGTGGGTATAATAAACTTGTAAGTAGTTTGATAACAGTTTGTCACCAAATTTAAGGCAGTCCTAAACGGCCTGGCTTTCTTGTCAAATTTCCCATTAAACCCAGCCCAGCTGCCAACCCACTGCTCCTACAGGGTACGTTGGGAGTTTTCCCTCAGTGAGGACATAATAGCAGCTGGCTTCTGTTTCGGGGAGGGGAGTGGCTATGGCAGAGGTTCTGAAGCTGGAGTTCAAATCCTGGTTCGACCTTCCTGGCCATACGCCTGCCCCTGGACGTGTCATGTAACCGCGCATGCCTTGGTGTGCTCATCTGCAGAATGGGCTTGCGATGCTGCCTCTCATGGGGCTGCCGTGAGGATGAACTGAGATAACACCTGTGCCTGGGACAGAGGGTCAGAGAACACTGCCTCTGCATGAGTCTCATTTCCAAGAGAGACAGCACAGAACAAGGGACGGCAGCCTTTTTCCTTATATGAGAAATGACAAAGGACAAATCAAATAGATTTTAAATGTTACTGGGTTAAAAAAGGAATTGAAGTTTCCCCTTGTTCATTTCCCACTACAATCAGTGAAATAATCTATCGGTGTCCTCGGCATTGCCTGCGTATTACAACCCAGAGCAACTTGGGTTTGTGATTGTCAGAGACAGGCACAATTTGCAACTGTGTAAGGTGATAGATATTAACTAAACTTATTGTGGTGATCATTTTGCAATAGGTGAATGTATCAAATCATTCTGCTGTAGCTTACACTTAGTACATTACGTGTTAACTCTATCTCAAAAAAAAAAAAAGCTGGGAATAATGCTTAGACTATTCTTGATTTAACCTCAGATTTCCTATGAAATATTTAAAATATAATATGTACAAAATTCAAGGGCTTAGTCAAACACAGTCTTTAAAAGGTTTCTTAATCAAATCCTAACAGACATAAAGGGAGAAATGGTTGGGAACACAATAATAGTTGGAGACTTCAACACCCCACTAACATCAATGGGCCGATCTTCCAGACAGAAAATCAATGATGCAACAGAGGTCCTAAAGGACATAACAAAAGTTTTCTTACATAGTTTCAATCATGCTTGGATTGCTGTTGCTTGCTAAGTAGAAAGTAAACTTGTGTTTTGTTGTGTATAAAGAAATTGGAATTAAAAAGGAATTGAAGAGGGGTGGAGGGTACAGCTCAGTGGTAGAGGGCCTGTTTAGCAGGCACGAGGTCCTGGGTTCAATCCCCAGTCCCTCCATTAAAATAAATAAGTAAATAAATAAACCTAATGACTTCCCCCCAAAAGCCAAAAACAACAACAACAAAAAGGAATGAAAGAAACAAAAGCGTAAGGGCACCACCTACAGCCCCCGCATCCGGCCGGGTCTTCCTAGCAATTTAGGTGACGTTCTCACGCTGGCTAGAAAGCGCCTCCGGTGAGAGATTAGACATTGCTTATAGGCGGTCTGGTAACGGAGCAGAGAGGGCTGAAGGCTCTAATCAGTGGTCTTAACCATCTGGGGTCACAGACCCCTTGAAGAAACCCCTTCCCTGCAAATGGGCACAGACATGAAAACCTTCAGGCCCTTGTTTGCGACATCGAGGCGTTCGAAGACCTGGGCATCTGGTCTAGATAAATCCAGGTGCCAGAAGTGCGGGAAGGGGGGCTGGGCTCCTGCCTCTGCAAAACCACCCCTCCGAGTGACGGTGGGGAGCAGTGTCCTGGCCAGGCTCTGTCGATGGCCAAGGTTTAGGTATGTCCTCTTGCAACTTGCCTTCATCGGTGTAAAACCAAGTGCCTGAACGTGCTCAGGGGATGAGCGGCTATAGTGTCAGACAGGTGAGGACCCAGGACCGGGGCTGAGCCCACCTGAGTCTGTGGCCTAAGAGAAGCGACACCCCTCGCCCCCCCAGACGGGGCGATGAGTCGCCTCGGACCCGGGGTTGAGCTGCAGCTCCACCCACCGCCCACAGGAATAACTGAACAAAACTAGGACACCGCGCGATGCCGCAATTACCCCGCTCAAGCTGTTCCCCTGTTAACATGATGGTATTAGTTCTGCCATCCGCTGCCAGGCCTCGGGAGAAGGAACGAGAAGGGACAGGGTATCTCCGGGCTGGAAGCTTTATAAAAACAGCAGCTCGGTAGGGGTGGAGGGAGCTCAACAGATTACAGCCTCATGTGGACGGGGCTGGTGACACGCTGCCGCTCGAAACTTTCAACACTCGAAAGTCGTTTCCTATAGTTTTTTCTCCCCTAATTAAAACTCGACCTCCTGATAAAATCATTGGCTAAATCTCTAAACCCAAATAATGTTAGTCTTCGTTAATTTGCCTCATGTCCTTCCTGTGCTCTGGACAAATGGCTCATGAGGGCTCAAGGATTCAGCCTGTGTGGGGAGAAAACACAGACGCCCATCAGGCGGCCGCGGGACACTCCGCCCCCTAAATGCTGTGCGGCAGACTCCCGGTGACGACAGAGCCTCTAAAAACAGCCGCTCAGGGCCTTCAACTTCAGCCATCTGGGCAGAGGACAGAAGTCTGATCAGGTGATGGACAGCAACGTGGCCTCGATGAGCTGGTTTGACGAACGGGGGAGCCAGGGTGTTTTTGGGTCAGCTGCCACCCTGCGGGGTGGTTACCTGTTCACAGACCTGCCCCGCCCCCAGACTCCAGGCTCCCTAAGGACGGGCTGGGGCTTCCAGGTCTCTCCCATCAGATTAGAGCTACAGCTGCAAGGTCCCTGGGGGTGCTTGTTGGTATAACTTGCGGGTGAGGAGCCCAGGCCTGGGGCCAGACCCTCAGGACCGAATGCTGGCCCCTCTCCTTACTCACAGGGCTTGGCGTCCGCTCTTCCCCGCACTGAGCACCTCTTGGGCCCTCTGGCAAGAATGTACATCCTGGTGCTGGCCACACACCTTTAGTGCCACTGTGACAAGCCAGCTTCTCAAGGAAGCGGTTAGGGTTGGGAGTGGGTCTGGATCAGGTCCTTGTAGCCCCCGCCTGCATGCACCCTGGTTGTGGCCCTAGGACAGTCATTACAGAGTCACCTTCTGAGACAGGTGCCCGTAGGCAGGTACCTTGTGCTCAGCAAGGGTGTCCAGTGGTTCGGATTCTGGCCACTAAGAGACTACGTATCCTACAGGGGTATGAACCCACCTTCCTCCCCACTGGGCCAAGAAAACCTCTCCGGGCCCTGCCATGTGTAAGGACAGGTGGGGGTCCCCCAATTCGGAAGGGCTGGGGCTGAGATCTGAACCCACATCCTCAGACTGCAAATCCTCTAGCCCAGAGAGCACCTGTCTTCACTGCCTGTCTTGCCTTCCCTGCCTCCAGCGTGTGCCACACACACACACATGCACGTGCCTGCGGACACCAGATGCACACACACAGATGCAGGCAGTAATCTTAAGCACTCGGGCTCTCTGACATCTAATCCTCAACGGATCCTAGGACCTTAGGAGGAAAGTCATGTTCATAGCCACATTTCACATTCACATAGTGCTTTGTATTTTTAGAAATGGTCTCACTTGCATTAACTCCTTTGATGATCCTAGGATCAACTTAAAAGTCCCAGCAGGACACATGAATCTAAACTAAAAAATATATTCTGGTGACTCTTACCTTTTGATTTCCACTTAACAAAAGACATAAACCACTAGAGCTTCTAGAATAGAGAATTCTGTTCTGGACTGCCCTCCCTGGACTCAGAGGATGGGACCAAGAGCCTTGTACCCCAGAGGTCCGGAAAAGAACGTGAGATGTTCCCTCAGGGACCTGGGGAAGGAAGGGATGTGGGTGGAGATGCAAAAGGACTGAGTTATTCCAGAATTTGACTCAAGGAGGCCTGGGACTTATGACACGGTTCCTTCACGTGACGTCCAACCTCCGGGCATTGGTTTTGGGGAGGTTTAAGCTACACGGCTCGGTTATTAGGACCTATTCTCTCAATACTTCTTAAATTGGCACCAACACCAGCTAGAAACCCAGACATTCTCCTCAAATACAACCAGACTCTTCTGTGTTTTTTTCTGAGACTGGTGGCCCGTGTGACTTGAGCCACTGACAGCAGAGCTGGGAACCAGGGACCGAACTTCGCTTTTCCAGCTTATGCTCTGGTTTGTTGTAAGAACTCACTTCCCTTCCCCCAAGAACGTCATTCACGAGGCATTTAAGGCACCAGGTACGGATAAACTCACGAGTAAGAAAGGCCAGACCTCCAGCCAGTGACCACAGCCCTGCTCCAGGGACCTTTTTGTATGAAGCCAGCTTCCTTTTCCGCCCTGGTGCACCCACCAGGCATCTGAGCAAGGCCCTGGGCGGGCTAAGGGGGAGTGCAGGGAACAGCAGGAAGGCCCCAGGCCCCCGACACTGGTGCTTTGCCCTCTCTCTACATATAAGTCATGGCGAGAGCGCCCAGAGCAGGTGGAGAACTGAGCCCAAGCAGAGGGACACATCGCAGCCTGGACTGAGCCATCAGCAGGAAGGTCTCCAGACGCTGCTCTGTGCCCTGTGGGGAGTTAGTCTCGCCTGCAGAGGAACCCAGGCCTGAGGCTGGGCTCAGGTCAGGGAGGGAAGATTAATTCCATCACAGGATCACCCAGTACCTTGACTATCAAACTGACATTTGTCACGGTGGCTTGGGTGCAAAGACATCAGAACACCTGCGGGCAGCTTCTGGGGCCTGTGTACCCAGGGGGAGGGCAGGGGGCCTATGGCCAGTGGCCTCGGAGCCCCAGGAAGAGGGGGCATCACATGGTGTCTGATGGTGGGGGGGGGCGTTCTGCCATAGTTACCACCGCCCCCACCAAAGGAAAGGAAACAAATGCGTAGGAGAGAAAAGGCATCGTACCCCTGCGGTTGGGAGGAAACGGGGGTCTGACGCGGAGCCCCGACTTTATTCCTCACCCGGTCTGCCAAGCTCTCCCGGACGCGGTGGGGAGGGCAGCCCGCACCCCGCACAGCCGCCCCGCGCCGCCTACCTATGCGTCATCCCCGGCTGCTTCACGCTGGCGTCGCCCGTGCTCGGGAGGCTCTGCACCGACAGCTGTCCCAGGCTCCGGGCCACCATGGCCACCGCGCGGAAGCGGCCGCGGGTGCCCAGGCTGGGGCTGCTGGACGCCGGCCGGCCCAGCCGCTCCTCCGGGCCCCGGGCCTTGAGGCCGTGCTCCGAGCACACGAAGGACACCTGCATGCCACCGGCGCTCAGCTCCGGGCTGCGCCTTGCCTCCTTCTGGGCCCCCGGGTCATTGGAGGCCCTTCGCCGCCGGGACAAGACTTTCTCCCAGAATGTGAAGCAGCGCCAGGCGGTGCTTCAGGGGTGAAGATTCCCGAAGGCACCAACGTAGAAAGAGCCTGTGCTGTCTCCAAGGGAGGGAGTCAAATTTCCAGAAACGGGCGAGAAAAGAGCTCATCAGACAGAACTCAGAAATCCAGGGGTGGTGCTGGGGGTGCCGTTTCCTCTCCCTTCTCACATCTTTCTCGTCTCTGTGGGTCCTTCCTCTGCCCCACCCCGGGCTGGCTCTGCCCGCCCAAGCCCCTAGCCCAGCCGTGTCTGTGTCCGGCAGGGCTGGGCTGCCAGTAACTCGCGACCAATGAACGGCACTGTGGTCCTCTGGCAGCGGGAGGAGGCGGAGGGAGTGCGCCTCCCATCACGGTGGCAGCCTGGGGGTTCAGGGAGCAGCTGCTTCTCCAGGCCTCCCTGAGCCTCTCGGAGGGGGCCCAGCGTCCACCTCCTGGCTCTGCACACCGTGGCTGCTGGGACTCCCACCAAGTCAACGAGGGCACCGGTGAGAGGTTCGGGAGGTGCAGGAGGCGGCTGGCGACTCATTATTAATGAAGCGGATGCACTAGCTGCCCGCCCTGGCCGATCCCCGGGGGGCCTGCACGGTGCTCCAGGCTGACCGCCGCTCAGCCAGGACGGGGATGGGCTGGCTCTGCAGCCGGGTGGATTGCTGAGTGTGCAGGCAGCTGGCCCCCGCCAGCTCTGTCCCGTCGCGGTTCCACCAGGGCTTGGCACCAGGAGAAGCCAAACCACCAGAAATTCAGACGAGAAAGGACTGCTCTGTCTAGATGATAATGACACAGGTGACCTGAGAAAGGAGCCCACAGGTCAAGGGACCAGAGACCTGAGAAGCTCCCGCACTCTGCACAGTATTTAGCTCAAAGCAGACACTCATAAATACTTCTGGGGTGAATGAATGAATGAATGAATGAACGAATGAAGACCCTGCCCCCTGCCCCTGCTTTACCCCGTCCTCCTTCCCAGCACTCATGGGATCTGGATGAAGCCGACACCGGAGCTCTCCTCCTGGAACAAAGCTCATGAGGTTTCCTGAAACCCAGAGAGATGTCCCTGTGGCTGGAGGGGCTGGCTTTGCCCTCTGACCCTGAGCGTGCCACTGTCATCCTGCAGGGTGAACCCTGGCCAAAACTGCCCTTTGGGTCCTTTCTTGCCCTGCAGGAGGAGCTGAGAAAGAGTGCTGGATGGGAGGTAGGCGGTCAGAGTCTAGCTCAGGCTCTACTGTTAATTTGCTGTGTGATCACAGGCAGGTGTCCTGCCCTCTCTGGGCCTCCACTGACAGACTGAGATGGCTGGCGTGAAGACTACTCTGTCCCTCCCTACTTGGCCTTGCAGGAACCTTCCATGCCTGCTGGCTGTCCACCCTGTGCTCTGACAGGACCCAGAAAAGAATCCATCAAGAGATGTTCACAGAGGATGGAAGCTGAACTTGCTCTCAGCTCTGGCTCTGCCTTTTTGACACAGAAATTAAGAATAAAACCTTGTTCTGGTACCAGCCTCCCTGCTCCTGAGCTGGGCAGCCTCTGGCAAGTAACCCCTTCTCCAAGCTTCAGTGTTCTTGGGTCCAATGCAGGTCTCAAAGGCCTGGTCAGATCACAACTGCAAAGCACTCACACTGGGGTCTGGTTCTTGGGAAAAACTCACAAGTGGTGTGTACTCCCGCGGTCCCCGGCAGAAAGGACTGGCTTCGCAGCAGTGGAGTCAGGATAGACCGCTGTGTGAGGTTCTCCCCTACCCCAACCTGTAAGGACACCCCTGCTGTCCCCTCCATGGGCACAAGCCTGACTTGGCAGCAGGAACCACCCCCCGAGGGTAGGACTGGGACCTGAGGACAGAGGGTCTGAGGGGGCAGAGTTGGTGCCTTTGCCAAGGTGGCCCCGGCAGGTCACAGATGCCATCTATGGAGGCCAGTGGGGGCCTGTCAGGACCCACAGGTCAGCCCTGCCTTCCTCTTCCACCTGCCCATGTGAGCCTCAAGCCCAGCTGGCCTGGGTTCCTGAGCTCAGGGCAGGCTGGGGCCCTCCCCAAGCTCCCTGAGTTGGGAGAGGGATGGGAAGGAGGAAAGGCAGCCTGCAGTGCTGGCCCCTCCACCAGCTGGACCCCGCACTCAAAGACAGTGGGCCCAGGCTCACAGGAAGCCCACAGGCCTGCCCAAGAGGCTGCGTGTGGCAACGACTGTGCCTTTAGCTCCTCCCCAGGCTCACGCAGCTCATAATCCAGGGCAGGGATGTACAACACCTGACCAGGATGCTAAAGGAGTCTGCTGCTGCTGCAGAGTCCTAGGCCCCAACCACACCTACTGAATCAGCAGCTCTGGGGCTGGGGCTGGGAAGCTGTATTTTCATCAAGAGATCTGAGTGGTGCTATGCATTGGCCTACAGTATGTGGACACCCCCTGCTTCATTCTCCTTTATACATTCCTCTGTGCTCTGGCAAACTGTCGTATCCCCAAAGGGCTGGTATCTTACTATTCTTCAGGGGTTGTTCTCAGATGGTGTGCTTCAAACAGCACGGAGTTAAGTGAGATCCACAAAGACTTAGTCACTAGAGTGTGTAAAATGTCACCTGCCTTACCCACCAACCCAGCAATTCCACTCCTAGGTATGTGCCCAGAGAACTGAAAACATACACCCACACAAACACTTGAACACAAATGTCCACAGCAGCGTGATTCACAACAGCCAAAGAGTGGGTGGAATCCAAACGTCCATCAACTGACTGGATAAACAAAATGTGGTCTGTCCATACAGCAGAAGGTCACTCAGCCTTACAGAGGCATGGAGTACTGACACATGCTACAACATGGATGATCCTTGAAAACATCATGTGAAGAAAAAACATGCCACAAAAGGCCACATATTGTATGACTCCATTCATATGAAATGTTCAGGATAGTCAAATTCATAGAGACAGACAGTAGATTAGTGGTTGCCAGGGGCTGCGGGGAGTGGGGAATCGAGGAGTGATTGCTAATGTGGGTATAGGATTTCTTTTGGGGTGATGAAAATGCTCTAAAATTGGTGATTTTTGCACAACAATATATATACTAAAACCATTAAGTTGTATGCATTAAATGGGTGTATGATATATGATTTATATCTCAATAAAACTGTCACCCCTCCCTGCCAAAAGGTCAACTACCTCAAAAGCTTCTGGGCCTTTACTCTTACTGTTTCCTGTGGGAATGCCCTTTCCGTTTCTCTGCCTTTAATCTCTTTGTCACCCTCTGACATCTGCTCAGATAGGACATACAGTATAAAGCAGCATCTGTAACCTCTCCTTCCTCCAAAATGCGCTGCCGACCTCGCCCTCCCCAGTGATACCAGGGGGCGGGGAACCACTGCTGGTTCCCTCAGCAGGAAGCCCCCCTCCCAGGCTTCGGCATCAGGTAAACCTTCACTCTCGCAGGACTCCTGTGCAGGGTCCGGTGGTAGAGTCCCAGCCCTGCTCCATTCCATTTCACATGTCTTAGGGATGATGGGGAAGAACACTTGACCTCAGGACTGGCCCGGGGAATCCAGGCCAAACGTGTGCTGGACCCAGCAGAGAACTGCCCAGTGGAGAAGTTGGGCAGGTGAGTTTTCAAAGGCTGGCCAGAGTGTGACTTCCCACTTGCCCCAAACAGGGGTCAAATTCATCTAACAGTCTTTGAAAGTCGCAAGAATTAGACAAGAGTGGCGCGGAAAGCTAAAAGCTTATGACCTTGACCTGAACTTGCCACAATTTAATGTCACTCCAAAAATGTCTCTCCTTTTTTTTTTTTTAATATTTTTTTGCGGGGAGAAATTAGATTTATTTGTTATTTTTTTAAAAATGGAGGTATTGGGGATTGAACCCAGGACCTTATGCATGCTAAGTATATACTTGACCACCGAGCTATACCCTCCCCCTAAGGTGTCTCTCCTTTCAAACGCATTTCAGTGGAGAAGAGGGTGAACCCCAGACACGTGATGGTGGACTTGAAATGGGTTTTGGGCAGAAGCATTGAGGATGGGTGTTTGATTTCGATCCACAACAGATTTTGGGTTCTTTTTCTGCCTCTCCAGTAACTGCTGCTGTTTAAACAAAGTGGCTGGTTCCTGCTGTGATTCATCAGAGGGGCAGCCACCCCAGTGAAGGCTCTGCTGTGTCCACAGAATGCCACCAAGGAGAGCTTCCGGGACAGAAGCTTCCAGCTTGGCACCTGGGATCCATGCCCCATCTGTCCTGGGGCGGGTAGGGAGACAGGAAAGCCAAGGCCCAACCACATCCTTCCCCCAAGATGGTGACAGGCTCACAGCAGGAGGAGTCAGACACCTTCCCTGCACAGAACGAGGCCCGAGGAGTCCTCAAGACCTAGAGCAGAAGTTTTAAGGTTGGCTTTAAAAAGCACAGACTGAGCAGGGAGAGTACAGCTCAGTGGTAGAGTGGTTGCCTAGTGTGCACAAGGTCCTGGGTTCAATTCCCTAGTACTTGTATTAAAAATAAATTCATAAACCTAATTACCACTACCCCCCAGTTAAAGAAAGAAATAAAAGCACAGACTGTAGCAGCAACTCAGGAGTGAGAGCGAGCCTCGGCTGTGCCCTGTGGAGGCCCTGGTGCCTCCCGTATATCAGTAAGTCTGCCCCAACAGTGCTGAAATGGAGCATGGTTTGTACCTAACGGTGACTTCCTGCCCAAGGTGGGGGGGGGGCAGCTGCTAAAGGGTTGGGGGGGCCACCCTGATGGAGCAGTGGGATGGGAGGTCCTTGGCCCCTGAGGTTTCTAAGAGCAAAAGGTGGCAGACTGGTGGTCTTCCTGGAGGAGGTGTCATCTGGTAGGTAAGAGACTAAGACCCCTCGAGGGCCGATGCTCTGGCTGTGCTTCCTTCGGGAGCTCACACGCAGCGCTACTTGCCCCACCCTAAAAGGGAAGAAAGGGAGTCAGCCGTGAATTGGCCCCTCCTGTTTCTTAGCTGCTGCCGAGTACCCAGCGATCGCACCCAGCGCTAAGTGCTTCTTAGACCTTCTCATGTGTACCTCTCATCCGCATTTGAGGCATCATAACAATGTGGCCACAGCGAACACTCACACAGCCCTTCGCCGGGTCCCGGCCACCTTGCCGAGCGCCTGGCCAGCAGCTGAGTCCCCACCACGACCTCCAGGTGGACCCTGCGAAGCTCCCGCTCACACTTGGGGAAACCGAGGCACAGAGAGGTCAAGGAAGGAAGGCTAATGCTGGATCCGCCCTCATTTTACAGCGGAGGCGGCGGAGTTGGGGGGCTGCCCCTCCCACATGGAGCTCCTGCTCTCGGACCGTCAGCTTAAGGGGCGAGGACGCTGGACGGTCCTGGGGGACTGAGCTGGGCTGACCCTGCCTTTCCAGGTAGACCACAAAGAGTCAGTCAGCTAGGGCTCCCGTCCTTGCCCGTAAAAGGAACCTCCTGGGGGCAGACTCCCCAAGTCTCTGAGCAGGGGCCTGGGGATCGGCATTGCTGGCAGATGTGCCCCTGATTCCCGTGGGCAGGCTGGCTCTGAAACACTGAGCCGTGTCGCGCGTTGGTTACAAAGCGATTCGCCTGCGGTCATGTTAGGATCGCTGTAGCTCCTCCTATTCCCAACACCAGGGAGGGAGGGGCTGCAGAGGGATGGATGGCTGCCTCCCGGCCCGGGACCACTGCCGGGCCCCAGCACAGTGGCCGCTGCAGCAGAAGCAGTCCCAGCACCGATGCAGGCCATGGGCAGCTGACCGCATGGTCCTCGCCCAGCCCTCCATGGAAACCCGCAAGAGACCTCACGCCTGCCGGCTGGCTTCCTCCCACCCCTGACCGTGGCGTGGCAGCTCTTCCAGAGCGACTGGCCCGTCTTATCCCCTCCCTCCTTCTTCCCTTGCCTTCCTTCACGTCTGCTTGCTGTCCACACAGAGCATGCGCTGTCTCTCCAAGTGCAACTGTTTGCACCCAGGAGATTCCAACACCAGTCTTCTTCTCCTGCCAGGAGGCAAGCCTGGAGCTTTCAGTTCCTTTCCTGTCTTATTTAGTCCTTGGAACAATTCTGTGAGGAAGTGACTATTGCCTTTGCTTTCCAGATGGGCACACGGAGATGTGAGGAGGCCACGTGACTTGTCCAAGTTCACACGGGTACCAGGAGGGAGCCAGGATTCCTCGCAGGACACTCAGGGATGTCCCTGCAGGCTCGGGAGTTGAGTCAGCCCGTGGCAACTGTTGTGGGGCGAAATGTGCCCCCCAAAAGTACATGTTCAAGTCCTAACTCTTGGTACCTGTGAATATGACCCTAGTTGAAAATAGGGTCTTTGTAGATGTGGTCATGTTAAGATGAGGTTGTACTAAATCAGGGTGAGCCCTAAATCCAATGACTCGTGTATTTTTAAGGAGGGGGAGATTTGGAGCCTGACAGATACACACAGAGCGAAAACACTCATGGGCGGACGGAGGCAGAGATGAAGGGACGCGTCTACAAGCAAAGAAAGCCAGGGAAGGCTCTTTCCCCAGGGCCTTCAGAGGAAGCGTGGCCCTGCCCACCTCTAGCTTTTGGACTTCTCAGCTCCAGACCGTCAGAGAATAAACAGCTGTTGTTTTGAGCCACGTTTGTGTGCTGTGTTAGGGCAGCCCCAGGACCCTGATGCAGGACCTGCCTCGAGGGGGACCTGCCCCCTGCTGGGCCGCCCGGACTGCTCCACCCGCCGTCCCTCTCTGGACTCTGCTCTTCCTCCTGCCTCTCTGCCTGCTGCAGAGCCCGCCTTTCCCCCCGTCCCTGCAGACACCCCTGGGTTCCCAGCTCTTCCAGGAAGTCTTCCCTGACTGGCCCAGCTGGAAGTGACTTCCTGTGATAAGTGAGCAACTGGATCGTTCGATCGATGAACTTGACCACAAATCAAATACTTGCCACCAAGGGTCGCTGCCCAGGCCTCCCCGCCCTCCGTGTCTGGGCTGCACTGGGGAGGCTCAGACACAACGTCCAGTCCTGCGGCCAAGGAAGCAGCAGGAAGGAGACACGCTTACAGGGGGATATTCCGGGAAGTGGGTTAAGACCAAGAGCACCCAGTACTTAGAAAGGCTCAGAACGTTCCAGGCGCTGGGAATGGACAAAGGCCCTGCTCTCAGTGGGGTGCAGACTGGCAAAAACAACGTAAGAGAGACGGGGGTGGGGTGTGAGGACAGGGGGCAGAACAGTGGGCTTGAGAATGACTCGCGGGGCATTTATTAAACTGGGTGGTGGGGAAGGCATCTCTGAGGGCAAAGATGTGGTGACGGGAGGGAGCAGCCGTGGGAAAATCCAGAGGATGCCCCCTCCAGGCAGAGGGAGCAGAATGTGCGAGGTCCCTGAGGAGGCCGTGAGCTTGTCTGAGATATGGAAGGGAGGAAAGGAGGAAGGGGTACCCTGAGTGAGAGGGAGTGGAGTACAAGCTGAAATCAGAGGCAGCGAGGCCTGGTGGGGGTTTGGGTTCATTCCTGGTGCCGTGGGCAGCAGAGGAGGAGCACAACCCAGCGAGGTCCGGTGTCCGGCTGGCACCGTGTGGGCCTCCGGACGGCCTGTGGCCCCAGCTGCCGCCCGGCTCAGGCCACATCTCAGGACCCTCCATCACTGCAGCCAGGTGGACGTGGGGAGGGGGAGCTCACACAGGGACTGTGCAGATTTAAAAATTCAGTGCAATTTTTTAAAATAGCAAGAGTTGAGGATAGTTTAAAAAAAATGGAAGAAGGTGACAAGAAAGCGCTTCCCCCCAGCTGCAGGCTCCATTCAGCTGATAAAGCGTCCGGGCCGGTGGCGTGGCTGTCGCCCTGCGCCGCCGAGCAGCACTTATCTGGAGACAGTATCTTTTTTACATTAATATTTAAGACCGGGTTTAACTGAGCCCTGGCCAGGCTGCTGCCGGGAGCAGTAACCGAGAAACGGCGTTTGTCTGGGGTCTGTACTGACAGGTGCTGGTGGCCCCGGAGGCCCCCTTCCCACTCAGCCCAAGGCCCCTGGGTGCAGCGAGATGAGACAAGGGCCGCGCGGCTGTGACAATCTCCGGCCCACCCAGCGCTCACGGCTGCAGTGGCTTCCTGGTCTACACTGCTCTCTGGGAAGCGAGTTTTCCCAGGGTGTCTCGGCCCCACAGTTAGTCCAGCGAGTGTCAGATGCCTCACACACCTTTTCTTGGGGTGTCAGGCAAATAAGAGACTCGTCCCAGGACCCCGTCCCCCGGCTCTGTCAGTGTCCTGGGGCTGCCGTAGCGAAGTTCCATAAACTGGGGGGCTTCAAGCAACAGAATCTGACCCTCTCACAGCTCCCGAGGCCAGGAGTCTGAGATCCGGGTGTCTGCAGGGCTGGGCCCCCCGGAAGTGTGCAGGGGAGGCTCCATCCTGGCCTCTGCCAGCTTCGCATGACTGCGCTTCCTTGGCTTGCGGCCACGTCACTCCAGCTCTGCCCCCACCGTCACAAGGCCTCTTTCCTGGGTGACTTCACCAGCCTTCTTCTCAGGACACCAGTCACTGGATCCATGGCCCACCTACCCCAGGAGGAGAGCATCTTAACTGACCGCATCAGCACAGGCCCTGTTTCCAAACAGCGTCACATCTAGGGCTCTGGGTGGGCTTGGAATCTGGGGGGACACGATTTGCCCCAGCGCACCCTCCATCACAAATGGTGTTCACACCAGGGGCAGGGGCTGGGGTCCTCCCGGGGGAAGGCAGGCTCCGGCCCCCCGCCTCTTCCCTGCTGCTCTCGCCTGCGGCACTCTGGCCCAGCCCCTGGGCCTTCTCTCCTCCCCTCGAACGTGCCTCTGCCCCCTTGGACTGGAAGGCTCTTCCCCGCGTCTTCAAGAGGTCCTCCTCTCAGAGGCTGGGGGTCTCAGCTGCCCCTTGCCTCCCTTACTTGCTTAGGCATTTACTTGCCTTTTCTCTGGCACCCCCCACCAGGATGTAACGTCCTAGAGGGTGGGGACCCTGTCTGTCCTGTTCTTGTGACATCTGGCATGCTGACTGCCGGGAGCCATGTAGACCCTTAGTTAAGCATTTGCTGGATTAATGAAAAGTCTCAGTGACTAGAAAAGAAAAGAAAAAAGGCAGAGCCTCGTCTCCCTCTTGAGAAATTTTCATCAGAACCAGGGGGTCCTTGGGGTCCTACGAGCCTGACCTTTTGTCCTTCCTTACACCTGCACTGAGAATGCAAAGCCTTCAGAATTCTGCCATCTAATGGACTCAGGGCAGAAGTGCATTGTGTCTTCAAATGACAACCCCCGGCTCCAAAAATCACCCCGAAGGCCCAAACACATGTCCGCAGGAGAAAGTATGTCTGCTGCCCGGAGAACAGCCATATAACCCCCGAGGCCTGCATGAGATGGAGGCCAAATCCAGCACAGGACAGCCCCTTCAGTCTTGAAATTGAGATAAACCAGTAACTTCTGGTTATTGCATAAACTTGTGGTTTATTTGAAATTCAAATTTAACTGGGTGTTCTGTATTTTTATTTGCCAAATCTGGCAACTGTACCCAGACTGGGTGGGGAGGGTCCCTTCTGGTTCTGTCCAGGGCTTGTTTCCGGGAGGCATGGGAATAAAGCTGTATGTACGTAGTTTATAAACTCACGCGCCAGCTCTGGGGCTTTCTGGCCACTTTCCGAGGTTTCCAGGGGAGAAAGCGGGCCAGCCAGAGGGAGCACTGCCTCAGATGCTGGTTTCAATGACTAGCGAGCGAAACACAATGTCCTTCTGAGGCTCCAAGAGAGCTCAGCCCTATGAGCACATCACCCGAGAACACACAGACACCTAACCCACAGCCTCCGCCCAGCACGGCTACAAGTGCAGCCGCAGTTCAGAGAACACCTGCTGACATCCACGCCGCCCACGGATAGCCCAGTTCAAGCACATCTTGGCCTCCTGAACCCGACAGGGTTCCTGGTACTGGGGTGAAATTGTCATTTGAGATGATGAATTGAAGTATTTCCACTAATGCGTGTTTAGTCAACCTCTAATAATTTTTAAATTAATTAACTGATTAATTAATTTTAAAATCGAAGTCTAGTCGGTTTACAATACTGTGTTACTTTCTGGTATACAGCACAGTGATTTACATATAATATACATATTCCTTTTCATATTCTTTTTCATTCTAGGCTCTTACAAGATACTGACTACACTTCCCTGTGCTACACAGTAGGGCCTTGCTGTTTACTTTATATGTAGTAGTTAGTAACCCCTAATAATTAATGTGTCCCAATCATGTCACAAGAAGACAAATGAAACAGTATGTTTACCTGCTGCAAACTTTTCCCAAGAAACCACATTCGTCTCTCATGGAGAATATATCAAACGTAGCAGGGTTTACCTTGGAGGAGGGGGCTAGGCAGATTTTCATCTTCCTCTTTTATACATTCCTATATGGTTAGCAATTCTTTTTTTTTTCCTCCAAAAAAGAAAAAACTTTACTAAAATCCAGGGGGATGGTTGGCAATTCTTAAATATAAAAGAATGTGCCCCGGGATGGGGTTGGGTGGAGCTCAGTGGTAGAGCACATACTTAGCAGGCAAGAGGTCCTGGGTTCAAGGTCAATCACCAGAACCTCCATTTAAAAAAAGAAGAAGAAGAAGCAGCAGCAAATGCGTCCGCTATCTACAAGCAAAAGAACTGGACCCTTCTTAACGCCATATGGAAAAACTCACTCAAGATTGATCAAGGACCTAAACGTAAGACCCAAACGATCAAGACTTTACCCCAACATACAGTGAAGTCGTTACCGCGTTTCTGGGCTGCCTCCCTCTCACAGCGCTGGCCTGGCCTCCTGCCCTGTCCAGTGTGCTCCCTGCCCCAGCCCGGCCCTTACCGGTACTTCATGCCGGTGCGCTGGGCGGTGCAGCCGTCCAGGGAGAGGCCGTGCATGCGGAGGAAGCTCTCCATGTTCCTGGCCTGCGCGGCCACCCGCACCTCCCGCAGCCGCTGCAGCTCCAGCGTGTCGGTCTGGCGGACGGGGTGCAGGGCCCAGTCCGAGTGACACCTGCTGCTCACGCTCCGCAGGCTCTCGCTGTACGTCATGGACAACATGGTACCACCCGACCTGGGAGCGGCCGCTGTCCGGACGGGAAACGCCAAGTGGCGAGGGGTTAGAGAGCATCCCGCTACCCCCAGCGCCCAGGCTGGCCGCTGGCCCAGGACAGGGGCGGCTGCAGAGACACGCCCTCCAACCAGAGCGGCCAAGGGTCTTGGTGCCTGGGGACGGATCCCGGCCCCTGGATGCCAACACCTCTTGGTATGAGATTCCTCATCCTCAAACTGCGCTGGCCGGGAACTCTGGCTAAGCCACCCTCCTCTGGCCCCGACAAAGCACAGGCGAAGCTGCATTCCAGGCGGGAGAACTCAAACGTGCTCCAAACAAAAACAGAGGCATGAGGACATGCAGAAAGCCCGGCCCCCAGAGCTGAAGGCACAACTCCATGGTGCCCTCTGGAGGTGTTCTAGGGTTAAGCCAGGCCCAGGACCATCCCTGGAAAGCACTACACGTGCACCTGTTGCTGAAGCAAACTCTGCTGTGATTTTCCCAGGAAGGCACCTCAGCCCCAGGAAGGCCCTGTTGGCTTGTTCACAGCCTCGTACAAGGAGATGCTATCCACACACACATTCTCTGCTTGTAGGAAGTGCCTTTGCACCAGCACAATGTTTTGGGCTCCATGCTTAAATGAATTATGTCACAATCCATGAACTTCTGCAATAGAAACACAGAGCCAATGCATTTAGGGAGGAGTGAGAAAGGGGGAGGGAACAGGTCTGGCGTGGAGAGGGGAACTTCAAAGCTTAAATGTTAGGAGCCATCACTAAATCATCATCTGAAACGATGTCTCTCAAAAATGAACGACATGAATGCACGCCATTAGGGAAACCAGTTACGTAAATGATAATCCACCCACAGCATGGCAGTCTGTGCGGCCTTCAAGAGGGAGGGGTCTCTGCACGGTGAGTCCTAAGCGAGAGTGTTAAGAAAGGAAAGGCGAGGGGAAGAAGTGTGTGCGCAGAGTGCTGCCTGATGTCACTTTGCACACACGTGAGTGGCCCTCACGGCTGTGCGACCACATCCTGCAGGAGCCACAAGGACGCAGGGGGCGGAGCTGGTTTACAATCCCGGGACTCCCTCTGCACCTGACCTGGGCCCTCTGCCCTAGCCCGGATGCCTGCATGGTGGCCCCAGCGTTGTTACTGTCACTGAGGGGAGAGTCACCATGGGTGTCAGCTGCAGAGTGGGATCCTGGAGCCCAGTGCCGTCCCCACCTCTGCCCCAAGGGCGAACAAGGCCGATGGCCCCTGGGAAGGGCTGGGAGGGCTGTCCTGGGGCCGAGGTGGCGGCAGAGTCCCTGGGGGTGGGGGCGGCACTGGGTCCACCCTGGCCAGCCAGTCCTCAGGTGAGCTCTCCACCCCCATCCCCCAGGTCAGACCCCCCTCTCCACGGCAGGTATCATCACCTGATGTGCCACTGTCTTCGCTAGTCACCTCGCTTGCTGCATTTGACCCCCTTCAAGATCAGGTCCAGGAGGACGCGGACTCTTCTGTCCACATTCACTGCCGCACGCTCAGCGCCCGAAGCAGTCACTGGGCGTTGTCCTGCCGCACCCGCAGCCCCCGGCCCCGCCCGCAGCCCCCGGCCAGCCGCGCCCGCAGCCCCTGGTGGGGGCCAGCCTGGCTCCCTGACTCAGGCCAGGGCCCTCTGCTGGCTGCGCTCTCCTGGCGGGGTGGGGGGCTCCTGGGTCAGGACTTGCATCACCGTGGCTCAGACCCACAGGGAGGGGGCCTGCAGGACCCAGACCCTCTGGACTAAGGTCTCTGACGGATGCTAAGCAGGCAGGGATGGCCCTGGCGCGAAAATCCGCACCTCCCGGGAGAATCACTCTGGGGGCCGCAGTGCGGCCCCAGGCTCCGGGGCTGTGTGTGTGGTGGGTGCGATCTAGGAAGTGGCACCATGGAAGCCCACAGTTAGCAGCACCTGCTCCCCGCCTCCGCCCCTCCAGGTGCCCACTGCCCGTCAGGCTGCTGCTGCAAAGGCGTCTGCGTGGCCCGAGGCCAGCCCCGCCGGGGGCAAAAGCAGGCCTGTCCTGGCTTCCCTGGGGGGTCTACGTTCAGGAGCTCTTCCCTAAAAGCAAGACCCTCCTCAGACACGCACGTTCCTAGTCAGGCCCAGCCAGGCCACAATCAATAGCTATTAGCTTTCAAGACATTACCCGCAAAAAGCAGTCCCTGTCTGGTGTGGCTCTGGAAATCTAGCCGCGGCCCCGGGGCTGGGATGACAGGGTGGCTGAGTGCCCAGGTTCTGGACCGGGGCGGCCCTGTCTGTCACTCACTCAGTGTGACCCAGGCAGGCACCTGGAATGCTCTAAGCCTCACTCTCCACGTCTGCGGATTGGGGTGAGCAGAGGTCTACTGTACAGGGTGCCTTGGGCTACACGGGACCAGCCTGGACAACTGGTCAGGGTTGGCATAACGGGAGTGTGTCGCGTGCGGGAGGCGGCCGCCAATGACGTGTGGAATGTGGCATCAGTTAGGATAAGTGGTGGGGGGACAAATTACACAGAACAGGGTGGAAGGGAGACAGGCCGGCAGGCGGGGGCCTCTCCAGAGGGCACAGGTAAGCACAGGCCTGAGTGATTCGGGAGAGTGGTGCAGGTCCCAGACGTCACTAGAAAATGTTGAACAGCATGAAATGGGGACGTTAACCATCCTGAGGTGACGGGTGCCAGTGGGTGCAGCCAGGATTTGGAGAGCGCCTGTCTGTGGGGTCTGGGGTCTCCCCTACCGGTGAGCTTCTCTTACCATGCACCTTAGAGTGGCCTGGGGAGGGGCCTGTGGGAGATGCAGGGCCACCTGCTGCACTGAGGGAGCCCAGAACCTCCTGCTGGGTGTGAATGTCCCCAGGGTGCAGGGCAGGCTCGGGACAGGGGACTTGCAGGAGGACAAGTGGGTTGTGGGCGGGCATGGTGGCCCCAGGCCTGGCGTGGAGGGTGAGGACCCAGCGCCCATGAGGGGGTCTGTGGCCAGAGGGCCGAGCACAGTGAAGGAGCTGGGAAATGTCCCTTCCCCAGGTCCTCGAGGGAGGCAAGACCCCACCGAGGAGGAAGGACACTGAGGGCCAGAGGGCCTCTGATGGTCACCAGTGCTGCCTGGTGGGAGAGGCAGAGTGATAAGCTGGCTTCCTCCGCAGGCGAGCAGAGCTGGGTCCGTGGATGCGGGGCCCTAGGAAGGTGCCCTTTGTTGGGGCTCCTGCCTCGGTCCCGTGGCTTCTCAGAGCTCACAGGCACAGTGACCCCGACCTCTCCCTCCTCCTTCACATCCTGGCCAACCCCCTCGGCCACCCCATCTCAGGAAAAAGCAGTCCTCCTTAATAGCCATCACCTACAGCTTCTCCCCTGTGCTGGGGTCTGCCTTTTGCAAATCTATTCCTGTGGACGGGGGCCTGGGGAATTCACGTAAACGAACACGGTGACATGGAAAAACGGAAGGAAGACATTAACCTCATTAAGTCAATGGGAATTGCGACCTCCCTGAAGAGCCCTGCCGCCTGGAATTTCTGAACCAAGATCTGTTTACTGAAAGCCACCAACGCACGAAACGTGGGATCTGGAAGGAACCCTGGAGGCCTGGAAGCAGGAGAGCAGAGAGAAAGCGGCCCGTTTCGGAGCGCGGCTCTAGGACACACGGCGTCGCGGCAGGGCAAACGCAAAACCATTTTTGCCAGAGAACCATCAGCCAACCAAGGCCCCAAGAAGCAGCCCCCAGCTCCCTCAGGCCTGTGTTTCCAGAGAGACCTTGCAGACAGCACCCAGCCTCCTGCTGTCGTGCCTGGGGAAACTCACCAAGGCTGGGGCTTAGGGGGGAGCCCAGGTCTCCCCGGATGGGACAGCGGCGGGCTGGGAGGCAAGCACGCTCAAGCAGCAGACACTCCGCCCCACCTTCCTTCGGCTGTCCTCTCACTGTTACCTAGGGCTGGCTGCTTTTTGAGGTTTTCTGCTTTGAAAAAATATGGAGGGTCTAATTTCAGACCAGCCAAACGCACCCCCCAAATACCGTTCCCAGGATGCCTGTCCCCCACAGCATCCCCCCCAGGAAGGTGGCCGCCCCTTGCCTCCTGGAGCCAAAGGGGCCACTCACCTGCTTTGCTGGCGTCTGCTGCTTAAAAGGGGCACAGTCTAGTTTGTTAGGGCTCACCAGGCATCTAAGGATCTGGTGCAGCCGCTTTTTCATTAGGGAGTGTCACTGCGCAACGTCAGACGCGATTGTTGAATGAGAAGTCCCACAAGGGTCGGGTTGGGAGGCAGCGAGTCCATTAGTCCTATTAGGGCGTCTGCATCTCAGCGCAAGTGGCTGAATTATTGACGAGTGTGCCTCTTCCCCTAAAAGCCCGGGATGTGTGGTTCTGTGGCACAGCCTGGAGAGGCAGGCTCCTGCATGCTGGCCGGGAGGGGGCACCGGCGGGGGTCCCGCCATCCTCTGCCTTGAGGCTGTGCTTCTCGTTATTGGACCCAGGGTGGCAGCTCTGCCCCACTTTGCTGCTGTCTGCGGCCGGGGAGCCTGGGGTCGCACGGCACGTGACCACCACCCACAGTGAAGGGGCCGGGGGCTGGCAAGACGCCCCCTCAGTGCACGCACCCAGACGCCCCTCCCCCCTTCCACGGGGCTGCGCCCCAGATGCTATATCCTAACGCTGGTGCCTAGGAACGGCCGGAACGTTCCCGGAGCGTGCTATTTGGACACTGCACTGCCTCTCTCTCCAGGTGGGAGCACAGGGACCCTTGCTCATACTCCTGACCCGGGGTTTGGAAACCACTTTGAAGCTGAGCCCTGGGGTAAGGCGATGTGGAGACCCTGTCCCAGGTTCACGACTGCAGGAGCACTGTGTGTCCTCCTGGGACCCCCCTGAAGTCTCAGCATAACATTACCTTCTAGGTAGAAAATCTTGCCAGGGCCCGTGGGATTTTGGATGGAGTCTGAGCTGTTTACACCACAACAAACCTGCAAACAGCTGGCTGCAAGGGGCGGGGGTGGGGGTCACTTCCCCAGATCGGCAGTAGAAAGTAAATGAAAAGTGAGGCTGGGGAGGACACGGAGCCGGAGGGAGCTGGCAATGGGTTATGATCTGGAAAGTCCTCAGTCGTGGACTTGGATGGCCTTTCTTCAAGGCTGAAGCCCACTGTCAGTTCCGTGGCCTCCATGTCATGTGTCACCCGCTGGCTGGAGGTGGCTGTCGTGGGCCTCACTGTTGGGTGTCAGTCATCAGCTTGACATGCTCGGAGTGACAAACATCGCCCTTCCCTGGGGACACTGTTCCCCTCCGTCAGCACACTGTCCCCTCCCAGACACTGGGCCCCATGGACGTGCCGTCTGACTCTCTGTTCTCATGTCCCCTTCACCCCCTCTTCCCAGGGTTCCTGTGGTTCTCCATCTTCCCTGGTCTCCCACATCCAGCCTCTCCATCCCCCGTCTCACTCCCTGCACCTGGCTTCCTTCCTACAGCAGAGCCCTGCCCCCTGCCCTGCTCTGACACCATTGATGACACCTGAGCCCACCGGATACAGTACAAGCTCCTTTGCTTGGCATTCCTGGCTCCCCCACCAGACCCCCCACCTGCCTCTGCAGTCTGGCCTCCTGTCACTCTCCAACCTGCTTTGTCCCTGATGTCCCCGACGGTGTCACCACCACTCCCTGTCCTCCATGCACTTCTGCAAGCTGTGGCTCTGACTGTTGCATCTACTGGAATGTTCTTCCCAGTGTCTGTGCTGAATTCTGCCCAGCTTGCAAGGTCCAGCTCAAAGGCCCTGTGCCACCTCCTCTGTGAAGCCCTCCCGGCTCTCGGCTGGCTGTGACCACTCCCTCCTCGGAACCCCAACAGCTCTGGGACTCTCCAAGGCATGTTTTGCCTCCTAGATACTGTCAGAGTTATTTGGGCTCAGATTGCAGTGCTGTTGCCAGTCCTTTACCCTCCTCTGGATCACGTAACTGTGGTTCCTCCCATGGGTCGGGGGGAGTATATTTCCCCTTTGACCTTGGGCTTGGTCGTGAGACTTGCTTTGGCCAAAAGAATGATGGGAATTGATCGTGCTGGTTCTAACCGTCAGCCTTCAGAGACATCATGTTTCTGCTTTTCCCCTGTCACTTCTGCCCCGGGAAGAAGGCCTAGGGTAGCTCCTAGTTAGGAATGATGGTCAGGCGGTGAACACCTGTACCCAAACTGCAGCTCAGAGACAAACCGAGCTGAGCCCAGCCTCGGTGAACTGACTCTAGCCAACCTGCTGACATATAAACAAGGAATAAATACTTACTGTTGTCTGCCCTTGAGTTTGGGGGTCTTTGTTATGCAGCAGCATGTGTAACAGCTGACAGGTACAGAGTCCTACCTCCCTTACCCGTCTGTGAGCTGCTCCTTTGCCCTGTTGGAGGAGGGGTGCCACACGGCTGGCTGACTTAAATAACCATCCAACAGCTATGTGTGTGCCTGGGTGACATGGACGCCCCACTGGCAGTGGCACTCATGACACTGAACAAAGACCCTTCCTCCTTAGAGGTCATCATCAGAAGTCCCACAAGAGATGCCCGAGTGTCTGTGTGAAGTAACCACACTGGCGATCCAGAGGGCAGGACGGCCAGAGCCTGTGGCATCGAACGTGGAGATGAGAGGCCGAGAGGGAGGTCTTCAGATCTGGGGATTCAGTTCTCCAACAGAGCCTGTCCTAGAGCCAAGAAGGCCTCACCCAGACAGGATGCTCACTGGGAAGGTCCCCAGAGGGTGGACAGTAGGGTGCACCCCTGGGGTCCCGGGGCCAGCAAGGGGCATGAGCACTCTCCCTTCAAACCACTCATGCGGCACCTGCTTGGGCCAGGCCCTCCCAGCCGGTGGGTCCAGGCCTGGGGTTTTTCCGCCTGCTTGTCTCTCCCCTGTCCTTTCCTGCCGGGGGTGACGCAGGCCCAGGACCTCTGAGGATGCAGTCCAAGGTCATGTTTGGTTTCACGGGTCAAATACTTCTGGACAGACAGCACACATTCATCAACATACTGTGCCATCCATCCGTCCACCCCCAACAAACACATCGTATACATGTATACACACATACATCATACATACACACATTATGTGTACACACGCATGCACACACAGACCTACGTATATGATGAGAAACATTTCATCCAATAAAAGCATTTGTGAGTCCAAGTTCAGACCTCCGTATTTCAAGCAAGATCTTTTCTAGCAAAAATTTCACCAGAATCAGAGATCTGGTCATCTCTTTAGAGTGCTCTGTAAGGAGGGAGACCTCGTGGGAGGCACTGACGCCATGGTAAAATTAGCCTGAGGACCCAGGCCCACGGTCCTGTTCAGAAGTGCCAAGGCCAGGGGAAGGAAAGAGTCACATGGAAATCCAGTGCCAACCCCAGCTCCCAGGGCCTGAACGAGGTTCCTGGTGCATCGGCGATAACTGCCCCGCGGCTCTGTCACCGCTACAGGTATACGACGCTGGGGAGCCGGTTCTGCACAGACAGCCCTCCCAGGCCTGGAGGCCGACCCACACCATGGACAACAGGGCCCTGCCCTCAAGAGCCACACCGAGTCCCCAGCCCCAAGGCTGGCGGAGCCGCCCCGTGGGGTCTGTAAACCTGACCTTCTCCTGACAGGAGAAAATGGCAAAGTACATTCCTAGAGTCAGAGACTGCCAAGAAGTATGTGTATTTGTGGCGCACCCACCCCGACTCTGCAGGTTGAAGAGGCTGTGTGGACAGCGGAAGGGCACCCCCCCAGGGCTTTGCTGATGGACGTGCCTCTGGCTGGACCGCAAGCCTGGGCCACTTGACCCCACGTCCCTCTGGTGACGGCCTTTCACCAACAGGGAAATGCATCAGAAAGACAGCAGTGAGTCTGCCCAGACCCTGGCCCAGGTCCCATGGGAGCCGCACACCCAGAGAGCTCCGTAGGCTACAAGTCAACTCAACTCAACTCTGAGGAAGAGAGGAGAGTGCTGGGCTGGGCGTGTCATCTTTTCCTCCGATCCCCTAAGCCGCACACACCTGGGGCAACAGGACAGCACCCAGCTGGCTGCCCGAGGAGTGGGGTCTCAAAGGCCAGCAGGCGAGAGCTGAGCTCAAACCACAGGGATCCTGGACGGAGCGCCCGGAAGACCAGCCCCAAGCCCCGCCGCTGTCAGGATGCTACGTGACGCCGCGCTGGGGCACCGAGAGGGAACAGAGCCCAGGTCTCCTGGGAGGATTTGCAGTTGCAGCACTGCCGACCCCGCCGGGGCGGCCCTCCCACGCGCTCCCCTGCTTGCGTGTTTTAGGGAAAACAGAAGGCTCGTTACCTGTAAAACTGGAGCTGTCTTTTGGGGCTCCCATACCGAGTACTGCGGACAGCAATGGAGGGGAGAGAAGGAGACAGAGAGAGAAGAGAGAAGCCACAGTTGGCATTAACCACGGGGAGGCGCCGACCGGGAAGCATCCGCGACTCCCGCAGCCCCGGCCCCGCCCACTCCGCTCTGGGATGCGCCCGGGCGCCCAGCGCTCGGCGGCAGCGCCACCCAGTGGCACAGGGAAGCACGGGGTCCTCTGTGTCTGGCCTCCCTCCCACACGAGCCGGGAAGTGAAGACGAGACGTAAGCCTCCGGGTGACTGTCCATTCGCGTTTTAGTGCAACAAGCTTTAAGACAACAGTTGAAAACCCTCTGACCAAGGAGTGCAACACTCTGGCAAGCCTGCATGTGACCAGGGTTTTTTTTTTTAGGACTTTGATGTAGGAGGGGTACCCTGTTCCCTGTGGTCTCCACGGGCACTTGCTCTGGCTCAGGCCCGGCAAGTTATCTGAAGGTCTGTTGCTCAAGGACGGATGGACCTCCGCGGTTCTGCTCGCACCCTGTCTTCCGTGACACTGGTGCAATCGGGCTCCATGCTCCGTCCACAGAGCCAGCAGCTCTCCCCTCCCCACGCCCCGCCTATGGTTCAGCCTGGGCTATTTTCCAAACAGAAAGACCCAGGGCTGGATCTGGAAGTGGGCATCACAGAGAGGAGGTCAAGGATGCCCCGTGAGCACCGGCCGCCCCACCCTCCCCGGGCTCTGCACAGGCCTGTCAGGCTTTGAGCCTTGCTCAGGGAGTTGGGGATGCTGGTGGGACCTCAGGGACTACAGGAGCTGCGATGTGCAGGACGCGAGAATCTAGGAAGGGCCCCCCTCCCTCTCGGGCCTCTGTTACCTTCAGTGGAACATTTCAGAAGAGTAAGGGACAAGGCAGGAGTCTAATCCTGGCTCCATCCCACCCGGAAAACCTTGTTTTTTTGTTTCCCACTGAAACGCTGGCCCGTGTGCACCCCTCAGCCCTGCCAGCCTCATCGGTCCTTCCCTCTGGGTCCCGGGGAGGAGACTGGCCTGGGGGCCCTCCTCAGAGGCAGCACGGACCCTGGGAGGGCCTGGGGGGCTGGTGCGGGCCTCACCTGTAGATCATGCCGGGGGAGCCCGTCTGTCGCAGGGAGAGCCGAGCTGGGGAGCCAGTGGTGGATTCCGGATACATGGGGCCGGCCTCACTCGTCCAGACCCGGGTGCTTGATCACGGAGGGAAGATTCTGGAGGGAAAGCAAAGCAGGAGGGGAGGTGGTTAAAAAAGACCAACCAGGTTCAGCCAGGATGCTCTGGGGTCCTGAAGGCCCCGTTCCCTGGGCATCTGTACGTCCCTCGTCAGACAGACACACAGACAGACCCACTGGGGACCGGATGAGGCTGATGATCCGGTGCAATGACCCTCTGAAGGATTTCCACCCCATCCTCCATCCTCCCACCCGCCCCTCCCCGACTGCTTTCCTGAGGTTCTAAGAGCCCTTTCCCATCGCCCAAACTATGCAGAAATGGTGGTGCCAGGGGGAGTCTGTGGCCCTGGGACTCTGAGTTGTCCTCCCCATCCCAGGGTGGCATCATTGTCACCCATGGTTGTCTCTAGTGCCTCACCCTCCCTGACCTCGATGGCAGCCCGGTCCCTCTGCTCAGGGTTAAGGAAGGCAGCTTGTCAGAGGCCCCATGGCCCCCCGGTCTTGGGACTCACGCCCTCGTGCAATGTACCCCCCTCCCCTTGAGTGTACACTGGCCCCAGTGACCTGCTCCAAACCCACAGGGTATGGCACAGGTGGTGGGATGTCACTTCCGTGATTAGGTGACATACACCGTGCCTTCTGTGTTGCTGGCAGACTCTCCCTTGCTGGCTCTGACGAAGCAGGCTGCCCCATGTGACAAGGACCTGAGGGTGGCCTCTGGCCAACAGACAGCAACTGAGGCCCTCCGTCTGACAGCTCACAAAGAGTGAATCCCTCAGGCAGCCACGGGAGCTCGGAAGCACATCCCTCCCCAGCCCAGCCTTCGGATAAGAGCCCAGCCCCGGACCACAGCCCGATGGCAGCATCAACACTCAGAACATTCTGCTTTCTCCCTACCCCACACTAATACCTGGATGGCCCGGACAAGGCCACGGCGCCCACCTGAGCACACGCCGCGCTGCCGTGCGGCCCTTCAAGGGCATCCCGCAGCTGGACGCTTGCCCACCTTTCCTTCCTTCTTTCTGGAGCAGTGCCGTCTGCACACAAGCATCCTCCCATCTTCAAAACAAAAAGCACGGTCCCCTGGACCCACTTCCTTCTCCATTCTTGTCCTATTGCTCTCCTTCTGTTCACAGGAAAGTTCCTCAGAGGAGTTGTCCTTTCTTGTCTGCAGTCCCCCTCCCTTCTGCCCTTGGCCCTCTGAGGAAGCTACTCTCGCCAAGGTCGCTGTGACCTCCCTGTTGCCGAGCCTGCTGGTGTCCCTCGTTCGGGGTGGACGGTGGGGCTGTGCAGCTTCCTGGCCCCGGGACCCCACGCTGCCCGGCTGAACTGCTGCCTCCCCGGCTGCTGCCCCTCTGTCTCCTGGGCTGTGTGTGGCTCCGCTCTCTGGTCTCTGGCTCTGGTTTCTGCCCAGGCTCGGGTCTTGAACCTCTCTTCTTTTCTGTCCACACAAAGTTCCTCAGATTTCCGCCAGTCTTCTGGCTCTGACGTCCGTCACTATGCTGCAGACCCCACAGTTACATATCCAGCCCCTGGGTCTCCCTGGACTGCAGACTCGTTTATCCAACTGTCCGCCTGGCATCTCTATGAGGATGTGGAACAAGTGGTTCTAACACCGAGCTTCTGACTGCTCCCACCCCAGCCCTTTTCTTCCTACAGCCTCCCCGTCATCCTAGCATCTTCGGAAACATCCAGACCCCCAAGCTTCCGGAGGAGACCTCCACCCCCTCCTCCCCGGCCCGTGCTGCTACCTTCTCTCTCACGGTCCCCACAACAGCTTTCGATGGGTCTCCTGGTCCCCACCCTGACTCCACACACTCTGCCTTACAGGAGTCAGAGTGAGCCTTCTAGAATATAAAGCAGGCCACGCTGTTACTTTGCTCAGACCTTCCAGTGGTTTCCCATTCTATCCGGAGTGGAAGCCCAAATCTCAACAGCAGCCTCAGCCCCGGCCCGCCTGCCCCAGGACCTCTCGACCTCATCCCTGCCGGCCCCTTTGCTCAGTCTGCCCCAGATACACTGGCTCCGTGGGGTCCCCTGAACCCAGCAGGCACTCCAAGCCCAGGGCTTTTGCACCCACTCTTCCTTCTGCCCAGTCTCTGCCCCCGATCCACCCGAGGGACCCCTGACCTTCTCCTCCTACTACGAGGGGCGCACTCACAGAGTCTTCTCTGCACACCTTATCTCAGGTCACAGACCTGTCCTGCCTGCACTCCCCTGGCCCCTTCCCTGCCTCATGTCCTGCTGGCACTTGTCACCTTCTAACACATCTTATATTTCACCTGCTGTCTCATGTATGACCCCAAGATGCCAGCTGCGTGAGCGCAGGGAGTTCTGTCTGTTGTGTTCACGGCTGTGTCTGGCACACCCATGCTGGGGGAGGGCCTGGGGCTCTGCACGCACCTGGGAGTCTTCTCTGCAGGTGCAATGCCCGCTCTGTCCACAGGGGGTGCTCAGGGCAGCCCCAGGGGCAGGGACGACCCTTGCCACTGGCCACACTTAGGGAGGTGTCCTCAGGGAGACCACCTGCCCCCCTCCTTACCCCTAGCCTGGACTCTGGAAGGTCAGGCTCCCGCAGGGCCAGTGGCCAGCTCCCCACTTCACAGCCACCCAGGCACTGGCCACACTGTGATGCCCACTTCACAAGGAAAAGACCCGCAGGCCGCAGCGGTGCCTCTGTCTCCTTCCTCCTGGGGGGCCGGCACCTGTGCCACCTCATGGCAGAGAGGGTTGGAGGGTTGGCGAGGTTTCCCCACGCTCCCTGCTTTGCATTCAGGACGCAGTCCGGGGCACAGCTGACCTGCCCAGAGCCCAGCTCCCTGCTCTGCAGCTGCCACTGTCCAATCAGGAGCTACTGCGTCCGCCCAGCGGCCAATCCCCAAGGAGCTGACATCCCAATGGGGATGCTGCGAATCCCAGGCTGCGCTGGGCTCCCGCACCGCGCCTCCGAGGGCGGCAGGCAGGGCTGCCCCCGGCTCCCTCCCTGGGACAGTTCAGAAACCATTTGACAACACACCCGGTTCAGGAGGGGCAGGAGGGGCGCCTGGCCGCTGAGAAGGTGTGGCTCGGGGTCCAGGCTGGGAGCCCGAAGGCTGGGTCCCTCCTGTCTCCTGCACGCCCACCTGATCTGTGTGTGACCTTGAGCAAACCAGCATGGTTTACACTTGGGGACACTGCAGCAGGGAGCACTGACAAGGAGCAAAGAGAAGTAAGGCAGGAGTGCGCTCTGAGCCCGAGAGGAAAGGTGCCGAGTTGACCCCAGCTCTCACCCTTTGCGGGCTGAGCTGAGTGACGGCAGGGGACCTTAAAGGTCAGGAGGGTCCATCTACGGTCATTGTCTTTTCCCCAACTAATGATTTTGAAAATTTAAACATCGGAAAAGTTGTAAAAAACCAGAATAGCAACAAGCACCTACATACCCTTCCTCCCTTTCACGGACAGTCTCCATTTGTCTCATCCGCACTCAGTGCCTCCCCCTCCCCGCCCCTCCGCTCTTTTTCTCTCTCCCCTTCCCTCCTCATCCCTCCCTCTCACACGCACTTTTTTTCTGAACCATTTGAGAGTTATGATCTCATGCACTTCACCCACCCCTTAAGCTGCAGCGAGCATCTTCTGAGAATAGAAACTCTTACATGACCACAATACCAGGATCCCACCTCAGAGAATTAATTCAATACTGCCTGCTACATCGCGTGTATTAACAATTTCCCAGTTATTCTCAAAATACATTCTATAGCTCAAAAAAACCTCAGGATCCACTCAGGGGTCACAAATGACGTTGGTTATTTGCCTCTGGCCTCCAATCCAGCACCCCCACCACTGAGGGTTTTTTTTTTTTTTTTTTCAAGCTCAGGCCCATAGTCCTGCAGCCTGTCCCACAGTTCCAGGTTTGTCTGATTGCACCTCTGGTGAGGTGTGTCCTGCATCCAACCGGGGTGCATGTGTGCGTCGGTCCATCACTGGCAAAGCCAGGTTCTGACCCTTGGTTGAGGTGGCTTCTGCCTGGCACAGCGCACTCATCCCTTTAGAATTAACCACTAATTGCGGGGAGGGCACTTCGAGGCCCTGTGGGAATCCAGTTCCCTGAAACCCCTCCCTGGGGGTGTTTTCTCAGCTTCAGTTTTCCCAGAAAGGCCAGGATGTGGCCAGGCAGGGCTCTGAGTGCCGAGGCAGGTGAGAAGGCACGAGGCCGAGTTTAAGCAGGAAGAAAACACAGAAGTGGGTCCCCGGAGGCCTTAGGCTGTAGCAGGGCTGCGGCCCCGGCCAGGCCTCGAGTGCAGACTCTCTCAGGGACTGACTGAAGACCCCACAGGGCCTCCGTGTGACTCTGGGGCCTGGGATTGGCCGTGAGCCTTTGGGCTGACAGTCTTCTGGACAAGGGGACCCATGATGTGACTTTAAACACAGACAAGCTCATTTATACACACAGAGGGAAAGCACCAGAATAAACTGCATGGGCCGTGCCGGAGAAGGCCGGGCTGACCAAGGTGAGGCGCCTCTGACCGGGACACACGAGCTCTCTCTCTCTCTGAGCCTCAGTTTTCTTACTTGCAAAATGGGGGCCTAGCCTACATGAACCTCAATTTCTCTGTTGGAGCTCAGCATATATGATACGTTATTCTGGGGGTTAACATGCCCGGGGGCCTTCGCTTCGGAGCTGTGAGGGGAGCTCTGTCTCTGTCTCTCTCTGACTCCTTCAGCCTCAGCATTAAAGATGGAATCCGTAGTTTCTCCGAGTTGATGAGAGCTACCTGCAAGAGATGGGAAGAATTCAGTGCATCTGGGAGGGAGAAGAAAAGGAATTTGCAGCTGCAAGCCAAGAAGCCACAAAGAAAGGTCTGACAGAGCCCCCGAGTCTGGAGACATAAAATAACACAAGGTGCACTGTGATGGGGGACCACCTGTTCTGGTTACTCCGATGCTCTGGCTGATGAGGGGCGTCTGACTGGCGTAGAGGGAGGGTTATGAGGGATACAGGAGGTTGAATCGGCGCCCATTCCTCTCTCCTCCGGTACCCACGTCCTTTGCTGAGTTCCTTTGCTGCTTCCCCCCAACACGCATGTGAACATCACACACACACACACACACACACACACACACACACACACACACACACTTGGGCCAATGGAGAGTGAGCAGAATGACCATGTGCCAGCTCCAGCCTCAGCCACAGGAGACTTGCCCTGGAGCCTCTGTCGTCATCATGGACGAACCTGCCCCAACCCCTACTCCCTCGGCTGGTCCAGAGAGGTTGATCTGCACGGTAAGAGCCACTCGGCCTCAGCCGGGCATCGCCAGCTGCCCTGCGACGTGCAGCCAGCAGACCCACGACGCGTGCTCAACGAACCTCCCTGCAGCCAGCCGCCAGGACCGTCACACGGAAGGTGAATGGAGCTTCAACCGTAACTTTAGCACTGCTGGGAGCACGTTCTGCTCTGCTCTAATACTCAGGGTCTCTCTTATTACATTAAATTATAGCTCTGGTGGGTGGCTGGGAGCTACTTCCAGTTACTGGTAAAACGATGCCACGGCTGTCTCTCTACCAGTAGCTTCTGGAGCACAAAACTTGGTTCATGGGAACCTTCCGGGGAGGGAGATTTCTCCACCTGAGGTTAGCCCTTCGAGCACTGGAGAGGGTAGCTGCTTCTAAATTGACATCTTGCCAGAGCCTACGATACGTTTCCATCTTCTTCTAGGGCTGGGCTGATGACACAGTTCTACCCTCTTTGGGTGACTCCCAGGAGATCATTCTAGGTGTTGGGGAGGGGCTGAGGCCCGGTCGAGGTTCAGATCTGGCTCTTGGTTTGAGTCCTAACCCTGCCATTTCTTGGTGTATCATCTTGGGCAAATCTCTCAACCTTCCCAAGTGTCAGTTTCTCCATCTGTGAAATGGGATGGTAACAGGAGTTGGGGAGGAGCTGATGTGCTAACTGTTGGGGGTGCACAGTGAGGGCCATGGGGGCTGGGATCTGCCTGTGCCTGGCCCTGGTGGAGGGAAGGTGCTGCCCAGGGCCTGGGAGCTCCTCAGAGAGTCCCGACCACAGCTCCTTCCTGAACGTGTGCCCAAAGCGATGAAGTCACTTCTGCACAGATGCGTCCCTCCCAGGCAGCGGTCCTACCTTCCAGAAAATCACTTTTCAGGGCCCTCAGACCCGCTCCAACATCTGCTTTCCCTCGCTGCCTCTCTGCCTTGCTCTCATCTTCTCATCGTTTCCACTCTCCCAGAAAAAGGCTCTTTGCTTAGAGATGTGACCTGCCACTCACAGGTCCGCCTCGGGGCCATGTGGGCCCTCTGGGGCGGCATCCTAATTCTGGGTCATCCTGGAAGCCCAAAGGCTCCAGAAGGCTTGGCCCTAGTTCGCTGAGGTCTTAAGAATGATAACACTTACGAGTTTCCTATTGCCACGTGACCAGGGTTAGCGTGGTTTACAATAACAAACGTCTCTCACACTGCTTTGGGAGTCAGGAACCCGGGATGGGTGGTGCTGGCTCATGATGCCAGCTGGGGCGGCAGTCTTGTCTAAAGGCCCCTGTTTCTAGACATCTCCTGCACGTGGCTGTGGGCAGGGGGCCTCAGCTCCACGCCCCCTGGATCCCTCAAGCCAAGGCAGCTGGCGTCCCCCAGAGAGAGACACTGCAATGTCTTTCATGACTGAGCCTCAGAAATTGTGTCTATTGGTCACAAAGACTGACCCTAACATGATGGAAGGCGTGAGGACCGGGAGGCAGGGCCACTGGAGGCCACCTTGGAGGTCTCAGCCTTGACACCCATGAGGGACTATTCCTCGCAGCTGCTCCATTCCCATTTCCCCTGAGATGTGGGGATACGGCTCCACCAGGGCAGGGGGCTTCGTCTCTGCTGCTCACTGATGTGTCCCAGAGCAGTGCTGGGCACGCAGTGGGTGCTCAGAGAACGGAGACCAAGGGACCGGGGAGAAGAGGCTCGTGGCATACAGGTGCGGCGGGTACGTGATGGCTGTCGGGTGTCTTCCCAGAAGCCTTGGGGCTCAGGGCTGCAGCTTGAACTATGCCCCCCTGTATGTTGCTTCTTAAAGCCTGGAAACCCTTCTACCAAAGCCCTGCAGTGCTGCTCTGACTGTACACGAACAAAACCACCGCCCTTTCTGGGGCCAAAGCCTGCAGGAGCTTTGGCGGCCACAGTGCGTCTCAGGAAGAGACAGGAAGAGGTATAACCGCTCGAAACCACACAGATCCGGAAGGGTGTTTGTGCAACATCCCCTTCCTCTCTCCCAGCGGCCGGGCGCCCCAAGACGGGAGCTGACTCCTCTCCCACGAGCAAGGCGGGCGGCTGAGTGAGTGCGGCTGAACCTGAGAGCGTCCGGGGAGCAGGCAGAGAGGCCTGGAAGGGCCTGAGGTCAACCGCCCAGCTTCCAAACAGCACCATCTGGACGGTGCTCAGATTCAGGGGGAGCTGGGTGGGGGGAGAACGGCGCCGTGGTTACCTGGTGCCGGGACCCCTGCTCTTTGCCAACAAGAACCTCTGTCTCTCCTCCAAGCTCCCAAGTCCGGAGTGGAACCAAGCGGCCCCAAGCGGCCCCAGGCGGCCCCAGGCGGCACGGTGACCCCCCCGAACTTGACACTGAACAGCATGGACCTCACGTGGTCAGACGGCAATGGAAGCGTCTGGACCAGCCATGGAGGCCACGGGCGAGATCGCCTGTTCACACACTTATCAACGCCGCATTAACAGCCCCTTATAAAGATCGCAGACGGAACGTTTCCGTCTTTTCAAAACAACATTCAAATGCCTGTTCCCTGATTACAAACAAGTCCACCAGCACAGAGCCCAGGCTGGACTCCTGCAGGGAGAGCCCCTGCTCAATCTAATTAACGCCACAGTGCAAAAAAAAAGGTCACAGCCCCCAAATCCCAGCTCTCCCAAAGTGACGCTGGAAGGCCTTTGCCCTTGGACAGCCCCCCAGATCCACACCCACTTCCCCTGCACCTGCTGGGTGGGCGCCTCCTGACCAAGGGGACGCCTCGCTGGGGCTCCTGGCTATGCCCGGGCTGCGCACAGGGATGGCAGGGGGTCTGTCGGGGTCAGCAGCCAAAGGCCCCGAGCCTTGGGCTCAGCCACCCTCCCTCCCCAGCCTGGCCTCTCCCGGTGCTGTCCGGATCCTGGTGACCACAGGTGGAAGGATGTGGTCACCTGGCACCAGGGAACAGAAGAGAAGCCTCAGTGCTTTATAGACCTTGTGAGCTGCAGTGGGTCAGGGCAAGATGTGGGAGACAGAAGCCCACGTGTGCTCCAGAATCTCCATAGCCATCCTGGGGAGCCCAGGCCACCCTTTAGTTGTTCATTCAGCAAGCGTATCACAGCCCTCCTGCCGCACCCCGGGGCACTCACAGCCTCCTCCCCGTCAGCCACCCTGGCCTCCCGCAGTGGCCACACCCTGTACCAGTATCCTGCTTGGGGCCCAGAGTGGAGAAGAGACTGAGGTGGGGGAGGGAGGAGACAGCATGAAGACTCCGGGCTTTTCTGGGCCAGAAAGCCCCCTGGGCACCAGGGGGCTAACCCCACCCTCCTCTCCCTCGTGGCCACCAAGGGGGCCCTTCCAGACAGACTCACAGAGTAGGGAAGCACTTCAAGGGGTCCTCTGGCCACCCTCCCCCTTGCCCTGCAGGAGAGAGGAGGGGTGGGGCGCCTTTCGTTTTGTTTTTAACGCAGAGACCCTCACCCCTTCCGCCTCTGAAACTACTGTCTGCTTGGAGATGGAGACCCCAAGGCGGGGAGCTCCCAGGAGCCGCAGATGGGCCGGAGCCTCTCCCGGAGTTTGCAGGGACCCATCCGCAGCTGCCCGCCTCTCCCAGGGCTGGACAGAGGTGGCCTGCTGAGCTCTTGATCTCTGGATGGCTCCTTGCCCCAGGGATGAAAGCAGAAGCCAGCAGCCCCGGAGGCAGGGCCCTGCCCGACACCTCCTCCGGGTGCCAGCCTGCTGCACCCCACCCTCCGGCCAAGCACGCCCCGGGCGGCGGGAGGCTGGCCCGGGCCCTCCCAGGGAGGACGCCGGCCGCGCTCTGCAGAGCCGCTGTGACAGGCGGCCACGTGGGCTCTGCCTGGGTCCACAAGGGCAGCTCCTGCCCTGGCTGCGGCCAGTGCTGTTGGGGAGCAGGGCCCAGGGGGCTGCTGGCCTGATTAACCCTGGACGTTGGGGGAGCTCCCGAGCCAGAGCCCAGGGGGCTGCCTTCCCCTCAAGCACAAAGCCCATCTGGGGGCACAGGGTCCCTGAAGCCCCCTGGGTACCTGTTCCTGGGTCAGAACTGCCAGAGACAAGACCATCTTGGTGTGTACAAGGCAGGGAGGTGAAAGCCACAGGCCAACCAGGAAGCTGGTGGCAGAGAGAGACAGAGCGCAGGGTGCTTGGCAGGCGAGGTCCTGGAGAGGCGGGGTGTGGCCTCTTGTCCCAGGCGCGCCCGAGGAGGGCCCCAGACACCCTGACCTTCCCGCTGGCAGGGCAGCAGCCACGTGGGGCAGGGAGGAAGGGAGCCCCGTCCTTGGGGTGGGGGCCAGAGGCACAGCTACCTGTGAGTCCTGGGGTGTTCAAGAGTTCCTGCTGATTGGCGCCAGCTCTGTTCCAGATCTGGGCTACACGCCTTTCACCCACGTCCCCTCATCTGACCGCCCCCGCAGCCTGGGGGGGTTACTGCCGTTCCCCTACTGCAGAGGTGACGACACTGAGGGTCAGAGGTCAGCCCATGGCTAGGATTCACACCCAGGGCTGGGCCGACTCCAGAGCTGTGCTCTGAGCTGGGCACCGCCAGGACTGCCCCCGCACCGCACTGGTGAGCCCGGGCAGGGCTCTGCCTCGCTCAGGTCCCTTCCCCGGTCTCAACGCGGTGCCAGGCGCAGCAGGTGCAAGCAGTCGGTGTTGGGGGAGGATGGGTAAGGGGACCCCGCTCCGTGGGGAGGTCTTCTCTGCCCTCTAGCCTGTCCCTGCTCTGCCCTTCCTCCCTGGGGAGGCCCCTCACCTGGAGGAGAGTGAGGCAAAGGGAGGGCTTGGATGGAAATTTCCATCTGTGCTGAGTCTCCAGCCCGAGCAGCGGCCCACCTCCCTTGCCCACTGGTTCCGGGCAGTGGGGTGGGCCCCCCTCTTCCCTGGGGTGGACACGGGGCTTTGAAGCCTCGGCCAGGAGTCAGCTGCTATGGATCCTTGGCGGGATTAAGACACAGACTGGACAATGGGGAAAAGAAGGAGGACAGAGGAGGGAGAATTAAACAGTTTGCTGTGCTCAGAAGAGAGCAGGTGTTGGGAGGTGAGCAGGAGGGAGGGGAGAGGAGGAGGAGGAAGGGGGCAAAGGGACAGTGGAAGAAAAGGGAGATCCTGGAGGGGGATGGGGAGGAGAGCCCCCCTGGGCTGCGCCCAGCCCTCCCTGCCTTTAACCCTCAAAGGAGAGGGCACTTCACAGACAGGGGACCAGGGCCTGGGAACACTCAATGCTACCCGCTGGCCACCTGGGCCATCAGAGGCGGAGATGAGACAGGACCAGGCGCGTCTGGCTCCAGACTGGGGCTCTTTCCTCTCCTGGCCTGGGGCCCTACTCGGGCCTGACTCAGGACAGGTACCCTCTACAGCCTGCCAGCCACTCAGACCCTGTGGGTCCTCGGACACAGACTTAATCCACTGCTCTCTCAGATCTCCGGGCAGCAGGCACAAGTCCAACATTTCGAACCGACGCCTGCAACCTCGCCGGCTCATGTGCAGTGGCAGCCACAGCGCGCCGCACATCACACTGCAGCGTCACCCCGGCCACTAACAGTACATCGTGTGTCTTCGAGCGCTTGCCAACTCTTTAAGGACGTTCCTTTGGACCTGGAGGGCCAGCGACTGCTAAATGCTGGGCTGCGAAGTTGGGGATACATTTAGTCCAGGAGCTGCTCCTCTTCTGAGTGGATGCGTCTGAGCCGTAGATTTAAGCCAGATCAATAAAGGTGGCAGACAGAGCTGCTGAGTTGCCCGATAGCCACCCCACTGGGCCCCATTTCCTGAATTACCTTCCAGCTAGCGTGGCCTGGGACGGTCTATCAGCAGATTCCTGGCGGGTGGGGCTTCCAGAAAATTTTGCTTTCCTGATGGAAAGGGGCAGAATCTTCTGGAATAGTCTTCTTCATAGAGGAGGCGGCCATTCAAGTCCTGCCTCCATTTCAGCAGGAGCGAGGCAAGGTGTGTGGGGGGGCATGTCTCAGGCTGGATGGGGGGCAGGAGGCGGCATCTTAAAGGCTCACGTGGGGTGACCTGCAGTAACTAGTCTTGTACTGTCCCCTTGGCTTGACCACAGAATAAGACTGTAGGCCAGGTGGTCCTGAGACCAGCAAAAGTACCCTGTTAAGTGGGGACCTCACAGTGGTTCTGGCTATTTCTGCAATTTAAGGAGCAAGTACTGAATAGATCTGCCTTGATGTGACCCACTTGGCTGGGACCCTGGGTGGCGGGGCGCGTCCCAGTGTGCAGCCAGAGAACTGGGTTCACACACGCTAGACGCGCCCCGTGTGAGGAGCAGAGAGCGGGTCCAGGCTCTGGAAACACACGACTCCCTCTGCGAAGCCCCCAGGTTGGTGGGTCTCGTACACCGGCACCCAGGGGGAGCAGACTCCTCTCCGCCTCCTCGCCCCGCGGGGACAACTGCCATGATAACAAAAGGGCTCTTTTTATGCTGATTTGAAACAGGAGTCCTTGTTAATTCTTCCTCACAGGGCCCACTTCCGTTCTCTCCGAGCTAAGAATCGTTTTCACGTTTTTAAGGGATTGGAAGAAAAACAAAAGAAGTATAGTTTATGGGACATGACAGTTACATAAAATTCAAATTCCAGCGTCCATAAATAAAGTTTCATGGGCACAAAGCCGCGCTCACTTTCTGTCGGGCTGCCATCAGATGCCACAGACGCGAGGGTTTCAATAACAGACATTTTTTTGCCGAGTTCGGGGGGCTGGCAGTCCAAGGTCCAGGTGCTGGCAGAGTCAGCGTCTGGTGAGGCCTCTCTTCCTGGTGGAGGACGGCCACCTCCTCCCTGTGTCCTCACCCAGCAGAGAGCCAGCGTGCTCTGGTCTCTCCCTGTTCTTCCAAAGGGCCAAATTGTCAAGGGGCCCCGCCCTCCTGACCTCATCTGAGCCCAGTCATCTCCCAAAGACCCTGGCTCCAAACACTGTCCTACTGGGGATTAGGGCTTTGACATTATGAATTTCGGGGACACACACATTCAGGCCATAACACTTACTCATGAATTGTCCACGGCTGCTTTCAGGCCACGAGGCAGAGCTGGAAGTTGGGACAGAGAGTGCGCTGCCTGCGAGGCTGCACTGTTTACTTTCTGGTCCTTTGCAGAGAAGGTTTACAAAGCCCTGTGGTAGGGCAATACTGCCTCCATTACTGGGGCCTCCAGAAGGCTGCGCCTGCCTCCTAGAGCAGGGAGGCCCTCAGGCATCCTTTGCACCAAATTATTTATTTATCTAGTAAAAAAAAAATAGTAATTTGCATTGATCTTCCCTATATCAATCTCAGTGCTCAGAATTCATTTTTTTAAGTTTTTTTTTTTTTTTTAAGCCACAAGCCTCTCCTCCTGGACCCCGTCCCTGCCCCCATGCGGCCACACCTGTTTTCTGGGCCCGAGCCTAGGACTCCACCTCTCTCAGCCCGGGGCTTCAGTTAAGCGAGGCCACCGCATGAAGCTCGCAGCCTGCGCGCCAAGCACGCTCTTGGTTTCTGTTATTCTGTTCACCTCTTGCGCTCAGGTGTAGCTTGGGTGGTTTGGTGACTTTCAGGCCAACTCTGGGATTCTGTTGAGAGCTGTCATCATACGAGATCATAACCCCCTCTCTGGGGACTGGACACCAATCCAGTTTAATAACTGATCCCCAGAAGCAGACCCATTTCAAAGGCGGCGTGACTGGTAGCATCTCGTCATCCCTGTTCAAAGCCGTGCTAGGGGGGTGGGGGTGGGGAGGCAAATGCAGGAGGTGCACCTGCGGACGCTGATGCTTGGAGGGGCCACACATCATAGTCTGGGGGGACTCGCTCTGTTGGGGTGCGCTCAGCACCGCGTCCTGCAGTCCCCACCCCGGCCACGTCCCGGGTGGGAGGCCTCCCGGAGGCTTCACAGAGATGCAAACCTTCACGGCTGAAAAGCTCCCTGTGTTTCCTTCCTGGGAGATGCCTCCCTGGTGACACGTTATGCAAATTTTCCAAGTGTTCAAGACAGGCCACCTGGAAGAGCCTAACCAAGTTCAGGACTTGGCTCCAGGGTCTGTTGAAAGGACCCCCTCCCTCTGACGGGGGTGGACGTGCTGCACGGCTCCAGGTTGGAAAGGGCATCACCATGACTCATGGAGGCCGAGAATGGGGGGAGGACCCCAAGGACGTGGCAGGGAAGGGGATGCCCCAAGCGAGGTCCTTCTCTGCCCTGCCCAGCGGGGTTCCACCTGTGCCTCCCCCTCAGGTATCTGGGGAACAGAGCAGGGAAGATGGCCAGCAGGCAGGCCCTGGGGGCTCTGACAGCTGTGGCTGTTAACCTGTGGTCGGGGAGGGTCTGAGGTTAATCGTGTGACTTGGATGCGCCTGCTCGAAAGATGTTACTTGCACAAGAGCAATCTAGTTATGGCAGATCTTTTTCCCCCCTGAAAACATCCCTAAAGACTCAAACCAACATCAGCACACGAAAACCCCACCACACAAAAAGCACCCAAAACGACCCCAACCATCGCTCGCCGTCTTCTGGTGGCTAGGATACCTCCCTAGGATGCTTGAGCAGATGCTGAAAGACACCCATGGTGGGGATGGCAAACCTGTGCAGCAAAGGGCCGGAGGGTCACCATTTTGGGCTTTGTAAGTCCCTGGCCCAGCTGTTCGCCTCTGCCGTGCGAAGCAGCCAGAGACAATACGTGAATGAAAGGGGGTGGCCGTGTTCCAACAAAACTTCATTTACAAGAACAGGTGGTGGGCTGGATTGGCCCTCAGGCCATAGCTTGCAGAACTGTGACCTGCGACCTTAAAGAAAGAGAGGTGGCATCCACCGAAATGAAATTATGAAGTGAGGGTCCTCTGATGTCCGCAGCCCTCGCAGCTCTGCTCTGCCCTGCCCTCTTGTGGGGGGACCCCTCAGGTCCAAGATGACCCCACGCTGCCCGAGCCCCCGACCCCGCTGCTCAGTGGGGTCGCCGGGGAGGAGGGGGGAAGGCGTGCCCTGAGTCCCCATTAATCTGCTTTTACTTTGCTAGTAATTCTGATTTATCATCTGACCGCAGGCCTGATTAATCTTTTCCGAGTAAACATGTAAAGCCACCCTCTCGGCCGCTCTCTGCGACGCGGCTCGCTGGGGACAGCTGGCCACGGACGCAGGCTGCTGCCTCTGATGCTGGACTATTTTTGGTTACTCTTTTTGCCTCATTTATTTTTGACTTGAGTTGCTCATACAGACTGTTATGTTCTCTTCCCTGCTCCCGCACTGAGATGAAATGAGTGTAGTATTTTTAAACCCCGTTTGTGTCGCCTCATGATTGGGGCAGCACCTGGAGAGTGCTGTCCGCGGTGGGGCCACCTGTCCTTGCCCTCTGGCCCACAGCCCTGCCTCACTCTCCTGGTGACCCGTCCAGTCCTGGGGAAAGACTGTGTCCTGCCCTGAAGCTGGGCTTTGAATGGCCGGGGGCCCAGGACATCCGAGGGGTGGAGGAGGCACCAGACGCCCACCTAAGCAGCATCCTGGGCCTCATCGCCGGGTGGGCACTAGTCGAAGGAGCGCAGTGCATGCGAGGCGCTGGGATAAAGGCGCTCCCGTGCACTCACCCACCTAGTCTCCACCCCCTCCACCCTGTGAGGTTGGCTCGATTTATTATCAACCACTGATGACGGCTTGGGAAACTGAGGCTCAGAGAGGTTAACAAGGCCTGTCCACGGCCACCTGTGGCCCTGGGAGCCCCTCCTCTGGCAGAGAAGGAGCAGTCAATGGCTTCCTCCCGAGAGGGGCCGGGGGTCTTGTCAGGAGACCAGCAATGATCTGGGTGTGAGCTGGGGAGGCCCGGGCCGGGGTGGACCGGTGGCTGCTGGAGTCGAGAGGTCGAGACCAAAGGGCCAGCTGGCCGGTGGGTGTGGGGTGTTAGAGGAAGATGGGGGTGCAGGGTGACCCCAGGTTTCTGGAGAAGAGCTGCTGGCTCCTGAGATGGGGGGCCTGGTGGGTGCAGCAGGTTGGGGGAATCCCGGAGCTGGGCAGTGGCTGCATCCAGTCCCAGGGGCCCCTGGGACACCCAGGTTGGGGCTGGTGTCCTCGGGGCTCTCCCTGAGTTCCCACCTGTCCCTGGTTGGAGCTGTCTCCTCTCTCCTGCCACACAGACTTTATAGGTGCCGTCCCTCCGCCTGGGGTGCTCTTCCTTTGCGTCCCTGCTCAGATGTCACCCCTCCAGAGAGGCTGTCCTGGAGAGCCCTGTCCAAAGTGTCCCGTCCATCACATCAGCACATGCATTTCCTGCAGAGCTGGTACCCCAGCCTGCGGTGACATCACCTGGCCGCCCCTCAACCAGACGGTGAGCCCTAGAGGGCAGCCACTGGGTTGGTCTCACGCCCTGTGGAATCCCTCGTGCGGGGACAGGGTGTCTGCTGAGCGTGTGGAGGCTTGTCACGCCCAGTCTGCACAGGCGCGTTTCCTCTAATTACACCGACTTCAGGGTGGGGCTGAGTCAAGCAGAGCAGTGGGAGGGGAGCGAGCAGGAGGTCGTTCCAGCTGCTCCTCCCTGGGGAGACAGGTTGTCCTGCAGCCTCAGCACCTCCTTCAAGGGGTTTCCTGGTGGGAGAGTGCAGCCCTCACAGGCCCATGTTGGGATCTCAGGCTATGGCTGGACTCAACAGTCTCAACCAGGTCTGGAGTCCCTGACCAGGACGATCTGGGTTCACGAAGCATGCACAGAGCCGGGCATCTCATGGGCACGCATGCACGGGTATACAGACACGTGTATATGCGTGGGCGCACACACACACGTTCACACACCACCTCCACCACCTCCACCACCTGCACCACCTCCACCTCCACCACCTGCACCACCTCCACCACCTCCACCTGTACCACCTCCACCACCTGTACCACCTCCACCACCTCCATCACCTGCACCACCTCCACCTCCACCACCTGCATCACCTCCACCTCCATCACCTGCACCACCTCCACCTCCACCACCTGCATCACCTCCACCTCCATCACCTGCACCACCTCCACCTCCACCACCTGCACCTCCATCACCTGCACCACCTCCACCACCTGCACCACCACCACCTCCATCACCTGCACCACCTCCATCACCTGCACCACCTCCACCTCCACCACCTGCACCACCTCCACCACCTCTATCATCTCCACAGCCTCCACTTTTATCACATCTACCACCTTCGCCCCAGGCTGGCTCCATTTCCTCCAAGCACCCCTGCTTTGGAATCTTCCCCCCGAATGATCCTCTGAGCTTCAGCTCTCACCTCCATACCCAGGAGCCCCGTGGCTGCACCTTCTGCCCACCCTTCTGGCATGAGCTCCAGGTTCAGACTCTTGGCTCCTGTTGGCTCCATCCACTTGGGTATCCCCAGAACATTCCAGAACTTTCTTGCCCATCTCCACTGCTGGCCTTGGCTCATCCACTTATCACCAGGCCCTGCCTTTCTCTAAAGCCCTCAGTGGCTGCTCAGGGCCCAAGCACTTTGGCTTGGTCTGCAAAGCTATTCGCAGCTGGCCCTGTTGGCTTTTCCAGCCTGCTCCCTCTTCCCCGGGCCCCCTGCATACCTGACTTCTGGAACACCCGCCTGCCTCTTTTCCCACACACCTGCAGAGCCCCTCCCCTTGTTCCTGCTGTTCCTTGGGGTGGGGGCCACTGTGTCTCCCCACCTGCTGGGGAGTTCACCAGCCTCGGGGGGCCACAGCAGTGGCTGCTTCCCAGGCCCCACACTACTTGCAGTGGTTATCCGGGGTGGGTGGTCGCAACAGTGGGGAGGGGGTTGGCACTTTCCATTTCTAATACCTCTACCATCCGCCTCTTCTAAATGACCTGCCTAAAGTCACGCAGCTCTCAGAAGCAAAGAGCTGAGCATGTCCGTCTGAAGCCAACACTCTTCATTACTTTTCCCCAGACTTCCACGACGCTTTCTGGGGATGAACGCTCCCTCCCGCTTTCTGGTTTAAATCTTTGACACTCAAAAACCAGCCCAGACTCAGAGGAGGGGGCGTGCAGATCAGAGGGGTGCGGGTCAGGGGGCTGCACACACTGTGAGATTCGGGTGGGGCTGTACTGCAGGACAGAGCTGTGATGCAGCTGCAGCGGCAGTGTGAGTACCTGGCTGGGGGCTCAGACTGGACCTCCACGTCCCACTCTGAGCCCGGGGCCGGCAGGAGGGGGAGGGGGACCCGAGCACACGCTCCTCTGCCCCCTGCAGCGGTAAGAGGACAGTGGTCCTGGTTTTCCCCACTCCCCAGAGGGCACCCACAAGAAGGGAGACAGGGAAGGGCTGCATCCCCTCTCGGGCTGAGGTCCTCCTCACCGAGCCGAGGTGGGAAGAAAACACGGAGTTTGGGGGATGGGGGGGAACAAGCACGCCTCGCCTGTGATCACAGGCTCACAGGCAGCTGTGATTCCCGGGATGATTCAAAGCCTGACTCAGCAGCTGACGCGGGAGGGAGCAGAGGCGGCCCCAGCTCTCGGTGGAGGTGGGGAGCGGCTGCAAGCTGCTTCCCTTGGCCTGGGCAGAGGGTGGGTTCTAACTGCTGCTACCGCAGGATGGGAGCAGGAGGAGAGGCCAGCATCCCGGTGCTTCCCAGACAGGCAGCCCCAGAGACAGCCTCTCCAGTCCAAGTGGACACGCTGGCACCCTCTTGTGCCACCAGCAGCCCCTGGACACCGAGCCCTCCCCCAGGGCGGGCGGGGTCTCTTCCTCTGTGGAGCCCTGGGCAACTCACACCCTGGGGGCCCCCAAGTGGGGATCTGCAGTCAGGGCTTGGGGGATGGTGGACGTTCCCGTCTCATCTGCTGAGATGAGTTTCCGTGGTAAAAATGGGGGGGCTGGTCGTGGTCTGTGGGGACAGGGGCCACCTACTTCTGGCCAGATCTGTGCAGGGACCTCTGTTCACCATGTCAGCATAAGGCTGACTGTCCACGGCCGACCCCCGCGTGATTTCACATCCTCTGGTGCTGAATACCTGCATGTTAGGCGGATTTCAATGGTGAGCCTTAGAAGTTGGGGACAGACCCTGGAATCAGGAGGAGGCTGTTCCCAGATACGCATCTGATGGATCTAAGATCCCTAAAGGCTGGAGCACAAACCCACCCCTCCCGGGGGAGGCACAGGCTGGCATCCTGAAAAGCGGGTTTATCTGAGCGCCTGCCATCTGCCCTCAATGGGGCATGCTGCCCTGTGTCACCCTCTCCCCTTGTCACGTCAGCTGAGCCCCTCTGAGAGGTGGGCCTGGGCTTCATGCAGTGTCCTCAGACTGCGGGGCCCACCTAAGAATGCCGGCAGGGGTGGCCAGGGAGACCCCATACTGGATCCCACTCCTCATCGCAGGCCCTGGCTCCGGGTGGAACTGCTGGCTTTCTAGCGAGGGAATCCAGCGCAACACAGCCGGACCTCAGGTCTGCACGGCACCCTCCTGCAAGCTCACCCCTTAGCCAGGAACGCCTGACGTGCAGTCCCTGCCAAGCGGGAGGCATCAGCAGGCCAGAAAAAGCCACAGGAGTTTCTGGGGGGGGGCCCTGGGGATGGTGGGGGAATCAATGGCAGAAACCCACTGGAGAGGGTCAAGGGGTGCCCCCCCAAAACATGTCAAAATCCCGATCCCCGGGACCTGTGAGCATGACTTTCTGTGGCAATTACGCAGGCGTAACTAAGGTAAGCATCCTGGATTCGGGGGCCCCTAAATCCTACGGCAGGTCTCCTTATAAGAGGAGGAGACACAGGCGCAGAAAAGGAGACGTGGTGATGGAGACAGAGACTGGGGCGGTGTGTCCAACAAACTGAGGAACATCAGGGATTGCCGGCAACAGTGGACCCCGAGAAAGGCCTGGGACAGACTCTCCTGCAGAGCCTCCAAAGGGAAGCCACCCTGCAGACACCCTGATTTTAGACTTCAAACCTCCAGAGCCATGAGAGAATAAACACGGCTATTTTGAGGCCCCCCCACTTGTGGTCATTTGTTCCGGCACATTTTCAACCGTCTAACCTAGCAGGTTGTATGGGACGCAGAGGGAAGGTCCTTCTCTTGGGGGAAGGCACCCTTCGCTGGGGGCCTGCGTCCCGGGCCCTGGCTCATCTCCACACCTTGGGGGGAGCGGAGGTTCTGCAGGGAAATTTCTGCAGTCCTCCCTTGTATTAGCATCTGTGAACAGGCTCCCAGGGCCCTCCTGGCTCTCCAGGGGATCGTAAGAATAAATAACAAGCGGTTTCAAAGAGGATTACGGTGCTGGCACCACGTGACCGAGGCATGGAAGATGAATATCTTGCATGTGCAGCGCTACGCTAGCACTTTGAAAGCCAGCTTTACTCTGCCACATCCATTAAAGGCTCTGCTGAATTAAAAGATATGCAAAAGAAAGCCATCAGGCACTGCGCTTTGGCAATCGGATAATTCACAGAAAAAAAAAGAGTTTTAAAATGAAAATATTCATTGCCAGAGAGGCTGTGAAGAAGCTACTCCGGGGAGACGTTGCTGCTTCGGGGGGTACGTGGCACAATCTTTTGGGAAAGTAATTGGGTAATAGTAGGAAATAAAGGTGCACAGCCTGGGATCCAGAAATCCTACTTAACTAAATGCATCCTAGCTGTGCAAGAGAGGAAAGAGACTTAGATGGACACCAACGTCCAGGACAGACTTATCCGGGAGAGTGAAAAGAAGCGAAATCCCCGAGGAGATAATGTTTCAGTGAATTAAGGGAAAACAATAGGATGGAACCCGCTCACTCGCCGTGAGGGCTCCCTGTATGGGAAAGCGCTTGGGCAGTAACCTGAGCAGGGGAAGCCGGCAGGAGATGGGGGAGGGAGGTCCCACCTCTGGTCCACGCTCTTCCTGCCTCAGACTTGGGGACCCCCTTCTGGTGGGAGGCTCTGTGTGCCGGAGGCAGGGGAGGAAAGACTCCAGTGGGGGCCCGGGGAGTCCCCCGCAAGGCTCTGCCAGCAACGAGCTAGGGCTGGGCTGGGCCTTCATGTGGTTCCCCTCATCAGGCAGCCCGGTGACCCTGGCCCTGGGGCGAGGCCAAGGGTGAGCATCTGCCCCGTTAATGAGGTGATCTGGGGCGTAGGGTCCTCTGATGGCTGTATGACCCAAGGTAAAGCATACAGCCTGCTTTCATCCGTGGCTGGAGGATTGAGAGTAAGTGCCTGTGAGGTTTGAGCAAGAGATTAACAGAGCAGATCCGTGACAGATGGCAGCTGATCACCATCAGCATCAGCGTCATCACTGACGCCATCACTACCATCACCATCATCATGACCATCATCACCACCATCATGTTACCACCAGCATCAGCATCACTGTCATCACTGACGCCATCACGACCATCACCATCATCACCACCATCATGTTACCACCAGCATCAGCATCACTGTCATCACTGACGCCATCACGACCATCACCATCATCACCACCATGACCACCATCCCCATCTCCACCAGCATCAGCATCACCACCAGCGTCAGCATCCCCATGTTCCAACATCAAGCGAGCTGCCTGACTCCTTCCTACAGTGGGGAAAGGCTTTCAGCTGTCCAGCCTCCCCCAGAAGGCCCCCAGCTCCCCTGGAAACCTGCTCACAGGGCCGTGGCTTTCCCTGCCTGCCGCCTGGGACCACTCAATCTGGATGCCCCGGGGTGGTTTCTGTTTAGAAGGAATTATCTCTGCATAATTAAGTGGCTCTGCTATAAACACAGGAGCAGCATCCTGGCTGCTGGGCACTGAGCATGTGGTCTGTTTGGGGCGGCTGCGGGGCTGCAGGACACAGCCCATCCGTCCAGACGCCAGGCGGCTGGGAGCCTGTGGCCATCAGCCTATGATGCCAGCCCCTGGACTACAGCTGCCTTAGCACACAGGACCCGAGCACCTGGCTTTGTCATGCCCTCAGCTGCAGGGGTGCGTTCCCGCCAATTGCCACCTCCAGCTGTGTGCCAGGCCCCAGAGGCTGCAGCTGCTCTGCCCTCCCTAGGGCGTGGCCTGTCGTTCGGGGAGTGGCAGGATTGTGCCCTGGTGGGTAAGAGACTTTGGGGAGGGTCCGTTGGTGGGATGAACAGCCTGGGGTGGATGGAGTAAGGGAGCCCACGGTGGGGACGGCCAGTGCCTACCCCCAGGGAGCCTAAGCTTGGTCTCATGGCCAAAGCTCACTGGGTGGCTGGGGCCTGGCAGGGCAGCTCCTCCAAACCGGGCCTCTGGAGGTTCCAGGTGTGGATGAGTGGACAGGAGGGGAGGTGGGAGAGCAGTCCTGGCCGAGGGCAGTGCCAAGGCCGCCACTGTGACTTCATTCCTGGAGGGAAGTCTCAGAAAGGACGGATGAAGCCTTATCGGGGTTGCAGCATCGCCTCTCTGCAGCTCCGAGCCCCGGACATCAGTGCCACGAGGGAACAGGAGGTGAGGGCAGCTGTCCGAATGCTTGCGAGGCGCTGGCTCATAGGACCGTGGGCACTTGGAAGTCTGGGAAATCGGCCTGAGTCAGGCGAGTGGTCCTCTGGCCTGAAGGGAGGGCGACAGCCCTGGAGGTCTGATCTCAAGCCAGCAATATTCACTGATGTACAAGGAAACAGGGTGCCTCCCCAGAGGACCAGGCACGGGCTGTCTGGGTTAGGATGGGGGGCCTGGAGCACCTCGAAAGAGGTCTGATGCACGGAGGAGGTCCTAGGGGGGACTCGGTGCAAGGTTTGGCTTCTGCCCAGAGGGTTCCCTTCTCCCACCGTCCTGAGTCAGGTGCAGCCAGCTCCGCAGAGGGTGGCTCCGATGGGGGGGACGGACCCCCCACCACATGTGCTGTTTCCTGCCCTGTTCTGCCTTCTGGGAAAGTGCGTTGTGCCTGATCTTCGCTGAGAGCCTACTTCTGCCAGGTGCCTGCCCTGGGGTGGAGCTGGGGGTACAGAGGTGACAGGACAGGCACATCCCATCCCCGGGAGCACACAGCCTAGGAGGGACCAGACCTTGGGAGCAATGAGTAACCTGGATCAGAGAGCCCTACAGGATGCTGGCAGAGGGTGGTCCAGGAGTGAACACAGGCTGGCGGTCAGAGAGCTGCATGGGGACCTCACTCTGACAACAAGTATGAGGCCTCCCCGAGCCTCAGTTTCCCTCTCCCTGAAACTAGGAGGATGCGCTACATGGTGCCAAAGAGCTGGAAGGGACTTTCCTGAGGACCACTGGCTGGAGGAGCCCAGGGACCCCAGCTCTGCAAGAATGAATTAAATAAAGCCCCATCACAGATCACGTGCCCACTCGCTTGGGGGCTGCTTAGAGACCAGGGTTCTGCCTGTGCCGGGGAACAAGGGTCCTCTTGCCCCCTCAAGGGACTGGGGAAGGGTCTCTGGCCTGTGCCCCCTCCCCCTGGCCCGGGGTCCCTTTGCTTGCAGAGCTTTGGGTGACTGCTTGGAGCTGCACCTGCCACCCTCTCTCCTGCTGCTCACAAAGGCTGCTACCCAGGGACCCACGTGGCTGTACCGTGGGACCCAGCCAGGCCCTCGGCACCCATACAGCCCAGCAGGTGCTTGGGAGCCTCCAGCAGTGCCCCATGGTTACCATGGTTACCATGCTGCAGGAGGGTGGGCAGAAACCCTCTCCTCCACATCCCTCCCAGTGGTACCCCAACGGGCTTGGCCAGAACCTCCCAGCCCTGGGCAAGGCAGGGAGCGAGGGCCCAGTGGAACACAGGCTCTGTGTGTGTGTGTGTGTGGGGGGCGCTGTGGCCACCATGGTAGCTGGAGCAGCTCAGGGGTCCCAAGGGAACCACGGGCTTGGGGCAAGGCTGGGCACCTCGAGGGACCTTGTCAGCTTCCTGTCTTCCATTCTGGATAAGGCAGGGAGCATCTTCTAAAGGTGAACAGCCCCCAAGATCTTTCTCCCGTAGGCCGGTGTCCCTCTCCGGAGGTCCCCCCAGTATCCAATGCTGTCTCTGCACCTTTGTGCCCAGCTCTCCCTGCCCAGAAGGCTGCCCTGTCCTTTCCCCTCTGCCACCCAGCTCAATGCCACACGGGCTTCAGGCCTGGTTCCAGCCTCGCCCCCTCCTTTCCTGACCCCGTGGGATGCACACTGCCCTGCTGTGGCTGCTGGGCCAGCAGCCACTTCTGCTGTGGCCTGAGGGGCATCCCAGTGCCCTGGACCCCATATCCCCTCCCTCGCAGACCACGGGGCCCAGGGGCAGTGGCCTTGTCTACCGCCTGCTTCTTGGATCAGTGAAAGACTAGGCGATATTGAGCACTGGCCGCACCTGCACAAAGCCAAGGTCAAGAGTAGGGTCTCTCCTACCAGCAACCACAGTCCCTTGAGTTGCAACATGGGGCCCAGGGTGGCCGACGTGTCTCATCTGAACATCCTTTACTTAGGATGTGGGTCCACATTTATCCCATAGAGCTGCCCCGTGTGCCGTCAGTGGCCTTTCCTAAACCTGTCCTCCAGGACGAAGCGGAGGCACCCCAGGAGCCTGACGCGCCCTGGCTGGGACCCTCGGCTCTTCTTCAACTGTTGGGCATGAGCAGGGAGGTGTCCCCTGCTCCTGGGAAGTCAACGTGCACCTGTGTCCCCGCAGAAGGGTGGTGATGTTTAGTTGGGATTTGCAATTCCTACTCTGGACATCCTGTGTTCTTGGAAGAGCAAAGGGACAGAGATGGCTCTGTCCTCCAGGGCTGGGTGACAAAAAACGCCTCCTCAGTGAGAGGCAAAGGCACTCCCCCAGGGGTCAGGGGAGCCGCTGAGCAGAGGCAGGAGACTAACAAAAGAGGGGAGGGGAGACACAGCAGGATCAGTTCCTGCATGACAGGCGGAGGAGTGCCACTCCCACCACATGGCCCTGGACGAGCGCCTGGATGGTCAGCATTCCAACCACACCTCCTTCGGTGGGTGGGTGGTACTGGGACACCACCACCAACAGCATACCCCACCCATGTCAGGATAAAAGCTCGACGTGGGATTCAGAACTAAAAAAAGGGTAGCAGGTTGCTCAGTAGAATGAGGGCTTCTGATGCACTGGGGCGTTGCCGGAGCCCCGGGCAGCTCACTCGCCAGTTTCCAACAATCAGATCAAGACATATTTCCTTGCGCATCACTTTAAAGAGAAGCGGAAACAGTAAAGTTCGGTAAACTGGAAGAGCTGGGGAATGTTTCTCGAAGTACAGCCTCGAAACCCTGGGCCAGTGGCTGGTGAGAGAGCCCAATGAGCTGTACCAGGACCCAGGGGACTGTTTTTGGGCACTGCTGCCTGTGACCCCGATGTGTGCCCCATGGCCCAGGACTGCTGGGCACCTCCAGGGCCACTGGAGCACCCTGTTCTAACCCTCTTTGGTCGCACTATACAAGAGCCATCAGTGATGCTGGCAGGATGAACCCTGACCCCGTAGTTCAGAGTCCCCAGAAGTGCCCCGATTCGGGCAGGAACCAGAATCATGCACCGTGGAAACAGCCTTTTATAAAAGACCGTGCTAAGAGGATGCTGTGGATAGACTCGGTTAACCAGAAAAGCGCCTTTTCTTCCCGCCAACCTGCCAGCCCCTTGAGCACGCACCCTTCTCTCACCCTCCTTCCTTCCACCGTCGGATTGCTCCAGAGCCCCAGAGGCAGCAGAGAGCAAAGGTCAGGAGAGGCAGCTCTTCCCCATTTGTGCCCTGTGACCTTCAGTGCCTGTTTCTGCGCCAGTAAAACAGGGACAATGGCAGCTACTTGCCCAAGGCCAAGGCCGAGTGAAGGAGCTGACGGAAAACGGCCTGGACGTGGCATGTGCACCTGTTACGGGGGCAGCTCCACTGTCCCCTCGCAGCAGAGCCTGCCGCCCCGGCAGTGTGGGGCCCACCCGATGCAGCGGACACCAGCCCCCAACCCATCCTCTGTCTCCCTCTCCTCCTGGGCACCGAGATTGCCCAGGGTTTCCTCCTGTCTGTCTTGACCCTCATCTTCCCTCTCAAATCCTGCACTCATGGCCACTCCCTGGGCTCTGTCTTCTGCCCTCTTTACTCTCGGCCCCTCCTCCTGGGTGACCATGTCCACTGTCAGGACTGTGACTGGTGGGAGGTTGGCCATCACCTCTGGTCTAAAGCCAATTTGAACCCCAGGGCTCCCCCCTCACTGCCTGCAGCAACTGGCCGAGGCCCAGACCTTGGACCCAATGAGGCAGGGGCCAGTGTGGTGCCTGCCCGGGCAGCCCGAGTGGACCCAGCGATGAGAGGCTGGGGGTCCTGGGATCCTCCCACAGCCTGTTGTCCCCCATCTCCACGGCAGCTTCGCTGCGATGCCCTCCTAGTCACTCTGTTCATCCTCCTGAGATATGTTCAAGGGACATGGGGTCTCCTCGTCATCACACACGGTCCTGACCCCACGCCCCAGACACGTCTGCCTCCTCCATCCTGGCATGGACGTGTCACTGCCTGGCTCCAAAGCCCCCAGGGGTCCAACGGCTGGTCTCCTCGAGCCCGGTTCTTGCCCACACTCAACGACTCCCACCTTCACGTCCCCCCTGTGCTCCCCCTGGGCCTCGGCCACTGTCCAACCACCCCATTCTCCCTCTGGGGCCTGGCCTGTGCAGGGCCCTCTCTCGGGCAGTCCTTTCCCAGCTCTGCTGTCACAACCCTGACTCCTTTCAAGGTCCAGGCCAAACGTCAACCACATCTGCCCCCGATTTCTCCTCCATCAGCAGAGCCTTCCCTGACCGTTCCTGGTCTATGGTTACTGCATCCCTTTTCTGGCCCCTAGAGAGGGAGGTAGATGGGCTTGGCTCTTGGCCCTTCAAACATCTGCTGCAAAGGGGTTCCCCATCGGTGGTATTTACAGCTTTTAAACAGTGCTAAATTCTAGTTTACTTTTCAATGCATGGATTCATCAGAGTTTCCCTGTCCACAGATCCTAGTTATTTCCGAGTCTCCTCCGTCTGGAAGGAGCAGGAAGGGCACTCTTTCCACAGAGCCCCTGCCACACGGAGCACTCAGGAAGGCAAGGTGCCCAGGCAGAATTCTAGATCCTTCTGCCCTGGGGCTTCCTTTGACAGCTGGTGGACATCAGGCTGGACTTTGCTCTGAAAGACTAAAGCTGCTGAGGGGTGGAATGAAAACGTGCTGCACTGTGGAGGGTGGGCGAGCCCGGAGCGAGGCTCTGCAGCCCCCGGGCACCTGCGGACTGCTGCACTGGCGGGCGGGCGGGCGGGCGGGCAGGCAGGCGTGCAGACGGATGCCCGGTGGGCTCGTGCGCCCGGCCCTCCAGGTGGCCTGGGGTAGGGAGGACGGGCGAGGAAGGTCCCTCTGCTCACAGGAAGGCCATGCAACAGGCTGTCCCGGCCATCTCCCTCCCTCCACGAAAGCCAGGCTCTCCCAGGCTGTCCCCCTTTCTGGGGACCCCCGTGTGGGCTCATGGAATGACTCACAAGGGGGCCTGAGTCACTAAGAGTGATCTTTCCTGGGAGCCACCTGGGCTCCAGGTAGGGCCAAGGTTAGGGCTCAGCCTGTGCCTGGACGCAGAGGGTGAGCATCCTGTGCCAGGGGCTGTCTTTACAACTACTTGTGTTGCCTCACGTCACCAATGCTGAGAAAAGGGGAAGCAGGAACGGAGTGGAGCGGCTGGGAGGGTGAGAGCCAGACACTCAGGCAGCCAGTACTTTACTGGGGGCCACTGCCAGCGACAGTCGGCCCCGCGGACAAGACTCGTTATCTCCGTGACCCAAGAAGTGCTCGCTTGCTGGGGAGACCAGCCCAGCGATGAACGGTGTGCTGGCTCGTTGTGAGCCCAGCACAGGGATCTGAGAAGGAGAAACACTTGGCTTTCAGTCGTTGAGCTGGAAGACGGATCTCAGCCATTTAGCAGCTGGGGCTCAAGATCAAGATCAAGCTGGGTGGGGAGAGCCCCCAAACAGGGCTCAAGACCTTGGTGGAGAAAACGCCCCTAGCTGGGTCTGCAGCACGGGCGTGACGCTGAGGGAGCTGTCCCCACCCACTTCCGCTTTTCTCTTTCCCCAGTGCTATGGTACCTGCACCCTGCGTGGCGTGGAGACAGCCAGTTCTCCAAGTGCCTGTGTGCTGGGCTGACAGAGGAGACGGGCCACCTGGAAGGAGGAAGTTCAAGGAAGGTGGTGCCGGGGATGTGGGCGGAACAGGTGTTACGATGAGGGACACATACAACCTTGCAGGCACCAGGTCTCCAGGGCTAACCACCTGGCCACACCGTGGAGCAGGGGGTGATCTCCAGAGACCCCATCCTACAGGATATGAGCTGGAAAGTGTGCGGGAACAGGGCACCCTCAGGCTGGGGATGGCCGTGCCCAGTGCGCATCCTGGGTGTACAGGGGGAGGAAGGCTGGCCCTGTCTGAGTCCCATGGGTTGTGGCAAAGGGTAAGGAGACCCAGCCGCTGTTTGTGTCTGTGGGCAGGGAGACTCCTGGGGAGGCCCCTGGCCAAAGGGAACCCTCAAGCCCTCCCTACCCCCCGGCATGGACCGGGTGACAAGGCAGGTGATGTCCCTGCCTGGCCCCATGTGCGTTCTCTCCTGGGGAGGCCACGTCCCCATCTCCTCTTCCCTGGCTGAGCCAAAGACCATGTCTCCCCACAGTTGCCCCAAAGAAAGGAGGAACCTGCAGTGAGTCAGGGGGCTGGGCAGGCTGGGCTTGCTATCGGTGAGAAGGGTGGTTTCCACATCCCTTGGGAGCTGGGATTGAACCCTGACCCTCCTGCACGTTGGAGCAGACGCAGCTGCTGGGGAAGGATTTCCAGCACTTGCTGATGTGCTGGAACTTGGTGGGACGGGCAAGGAGCCTGCCTCTGGGTCCTGGTGCAGTGGGAACAGAATCCAGAGAGGACCAGAAGGCCTGATCAGTCTTGCCACCGCTCTGTGCCTGTTTCCCCTCCAGGCTAACAGCCTCCCTTGAGGGGGTGTTTCGGGTTATTTACAAGGATTCATGGGGAAGCAAGGTCAAAGCGCAGAGTCCCTTCTTCCCTTTCATCTCATCCAGCGGCTTGGCCCCTTGCCATCAATTTGATGACATCTTTGGAACCACAGGGCCTTGCTCTGGGGGCCTGCCAAGCTGGGCGGGATGGTGTCACCAAGAATCCTTGGTGGTTAGTGGTATCACCTACTCCTAACAGCCCCAGTGACTCAGATGCACCCAGGGTGCTGGTTCCCTCCACGAACGTCAGCACGACCTCACAGGTGCCTCCCAAAGGGTGGATGGAGCTGGTGTTTGGACATTCATGGGTCCATGGGGTGTTGGTTGACTCCAAGGGGCAGAACTAAAGAAGGCTGGCGGGAGGTAGGGACCTGGCCAGGCTCTGCCCCACCTCTGACCTTGGAGAAGTTTTGGCCTTTGGGCTTCCGTTGACTCCTCCGAAGGGGAAGACGCCCAAGACCCTGACTGCTCCGGCATGCTTGCCTCTGGGAGGTGGGACCCCTGGCTGCCAGGAGGTGGATGGAGGGCTGTGTGGGGTCCCTGGCTCTGGACACCTTCTGAGACGGACCTCCCCAAGTGCTGCCTGAAGTGGCCACTGTTCTGTCTTTTATTCTGAGATCCCAAGGAGCTGCTCTGGCTCTGGGGCCTTGGGTGATGCGAAGGCCATTGGGAATTTAGTCAAGGACTAAACGCACGCTCCTTCCAGCCCGAGTCCCGGGAAACCAGACCTGCTCCCCCAGGCTCTAGTGGCAGAGGCGGCATTCCCCTGCCACACCTGGCGCTGCCCAGTTGCCATGGGCCTGGCACCAACAAACAGGCAAGTTGAGAGGAGGCCCCCTCCCTGCAAGCCTTTACCGGAAACTGCCGAGCCCAAACTTGTGCCGCTCACTTCCTCCTGAATCACTGGGGCTTTAGAGGATCATTGAAAAAGGAAAGAGAGCCAGCCCCGTGGTGTGCCGCCTCTCAATATGCCCCACCCCAGAGCTCGCTCACCTCCCAACCCCCGGCGCCTCGGCCTGTGACCCTCACCAGACAAGAAGCGGGGTCCGTTCTGCCACACCTCCTGTGTGCAACCGCTTTCCTGACCACTCGCTCCTGTCCAGGCTCCACGTCCAGACCCAAAATGGTTTTCAGCACAAGACCGGGTTACATACTATTTCCGACCCCCTCCACCCACCACGGCCTGGCTCAGTCCCCGGGTGCTGAGCAGTGCCCATGGGGTTTCTCAACTGGCGCAGAGAGGCCCAGAGAGCTGGACCCCGGTCTTGTAAGGGAAGCCTCCAGCAGGCTGCTTTCGAGGCAGGAAAGCCCTGCAGTCCAAACACACTTACTGTCATTGTGGCTGGGTGTGGGCTTGGCGAGCGTTCCCAATGGACAGGACCTGGGCAGCCGGTGCCCTCTGGCCACCCGCCCCCCCACCCCCCGCCCCGGGACAGCACAGAGGCACGAGCCCAGGAACTGCACACGAGCCGGGGCTCTGCAGGTGGATGTAGGTGCCAAGCAACAATCAGGAGGGCGATGCCACTCTCTACACGCAGGTCCCCAAACCCTGCAACGTGGGGCCCGAATGCGCTTTCCTTAGCAGAGCAGGAGCTTGCTCTTGGCATTGGAAGGCGGATGGCGTTTTTGAGGGGGAGGAGAAGTTGCAGAGAAAGAAGAAATCCTGAAACGACAGACAGTGGGACAGCTGTGGCCTGAACTTGGTGTTCTCGCTCCTTGGATGTGGATGTATTAATTTCCATAAATGCTAACAGCCTATTTCCCCAAGAGCTATTACTTATGTCATCTCCCCTTGGATGTGTTTCAACGCAGGGCAGACAAGTGGAGGAGAGGAAAAGGCAGCCCCCACTGGTGGGTTCCCCGCTCCCCAACCCCGTCCCCACCAGGCAGCTCAGGACAGTTCCCTAAGGTGGACCCTGCTAACTGCAGGGTCAAGAGCCCCTGCCTTCAGCCCCACAAGCAGGTCCCTATCATGCCAGGAGGCAAAGAAAGTTACCAACCCCAAAAATGCTGAATCACAAAGTGAGGCTGAGCAGGAAAGTGGGGGTGGGGTGGGGAGGGAGATGGTGGCCAGGGAGGAAGGCCGGAAAGGGTGCTAAGGGGCTTCCCGCCTGGAGCCCCCCAGGACCCTCCAGACAAAGTGTAGACCCCAAAGGAGCCCCCTAGGACAAAAGCCAGGAGGAGCAGAGCCAGGGTAGGCTGCCTGGGTGGGAGGGTGGGAAGGTGGGCAGGTACATTGGCTGCTGCTACTGCAGCAGTAAGCGGTGCAGCAGCTGGGTCTCTGTGTCCTGTGTCCTGCGTCCTGCGGGAGTAGCAGCAGGTAGGGGAGGTAGGGAGCCAAGAGATGCTGAAATGGGGTAGGGGCATAGCAACCGGGGCGGGGTTGTGGGGGGTGTGTAGGTAGCCAGATGAACTGGTGCAGGAAGGCAGCGCCAAGGTCCTGGGCAGCAGAGCAAGGTGGAGAGAAGGCGCCCACGGTGAGAGAGTAGGGACTGGGAGCAGAATGGGTGGGAAGATGGGGCCAGGGACCTGGAAGGAGAGGCGCGATGAGCCTTTGGGAGAAGCAAGGAAGAGAGATGGGGAGAATGGAGACCAGGAGCGCTCCGATGGGGCTGCGCAAAGGCCGGGAGAGGGGATGGAAAGGGGGATGGGGACTGGGGCAGGCGAGGCTGCGGGAAGAGGAGGGGGCAGAGCCAGGACCAGGGGAAGGATGAAGTTTGGGGCAGGGGTCGGGGATGGGAGCTAAAAGGTCGGGCAGGTTGGCAGATAGGGCAGGCAAGCGAGGACTGGATGGGGGAAGGGAGATGATGGAGAAGGAGGTGAGCCGGTGGAGAGGAGGTGAGGACGGAGGCGGGCGCGGGGACGCGCTGGGGAAGAGGCGCTGGAGAGCCAGCGCGGGCCTCGCGGGTGCCCGCCGCCGCTCTCCCGGCACACCGCCGTGAACTGCGCGGACGGCCGGGGTCTCCCTCTGCACTCACCTGGGGGCTCCAGCTCCGGATCCTCTGCCCCGCTCCGGATCTTCCTTCCCGCCCTGCCCCTGCGACTTTAGCGCCCCCGAATCCCGCTCGCTCGACCAGGTTCCGCCCGCAGCATCTTCACCTCGTGGGACGCCCGGGGCCACGCCTCTGCCTGCTTCTCGTTGGCTCATCTTCACGCCAGTCACGCGCCTATTGGCTGAGGGATGGCCGGCCATGCAAATCAGGACGGGCCCGCCGCCGCGCCGATTGGCCAGCGCTCGTGGAGCGGAGCCCCTGGGCTTGGGCTCCGATTGGTCCCACGGCTCTGTGACGACGATGACGGGGCGGGTTCTTCCCCTTCCGAGGCTCCTCCGGCGGGTGGTAGCTGACCCGGCGCCCCTCGGCCGGTCCTCGGCCCGCAAGGCCTGCGGTTCGTGTGGGCACCGGCCGGCGGCCGGGCCTCTGGATCCATCGGTGGGGGCACTTCCTGGAAAACGTGGGGCTCCGCGGCCGGGGCGGGCGCGGCAGCGGCAGGCGCGTCTCCTAGGTAACGCTGCCCGCCGCGGGCGGAACCACGTTGGCTGGCGCCGGTGGGGGAGGTTGGACGCGGCCTGGAGGCGCGGGGGCCGGTGAGCGGGCCGGGGCCTCTGGCCGGGGGTGGGGTGCTCCGTGCGTCGCTCCCCGGGGCCCGGTGCCTGCGGGGCGCGGCGGCCGGGCGGGGCGCGAGGCTGTGCCCGAGTCCGTCGCACCTCCCCTCCTCTCCGCCTTGACGCTTGGTGCGGCCCGGGCCGCCGGTACCTTAGGGTGTCAGGGGCTCCTTGAGGCTCGACCTCCGCACTCTGCCCGGTGACGTGCATCCCACTGCAGCCCTCCAGCTCAAGGCGAGCGCAGTGCGGCCGTCATGGGCTTTGGGGTGTTGGCCCTCCAGGATTCCCGACTTTTCCCGGGCTGGTCCCCTGCTGAAGGCCCCTGCTTTGCCTATCCTTGCTGGGTGCCTGTCCCCTGCTGGCCCTGCCGACGCCAACCAACGCCGCCGCCCAGTGCAGATCTGGAGACTCCGTGGCCCTCGTAGGAGGTCCTGTCCAGAAGGCCCTGCCTGTCTACGGCCTCCCCTCCGCTGCCCAGCCCGCTGACCTGACCGGGTCCGAGCTCTCCCCCTGGGCCTTTCGCGAGGCCAGATTGCTCGCTATCCTGCTTGCTTCTTCAGACCCAGAGGCCCCGCCTTTGCAGGTCTCTTCCATGTCTGTCTCAGTAGAAGAGAGCTGCGTTCTCAGACCTGTCCTGCCTTCAGTGTTGCAGTGTGTCATTTTGGTTGAAGTATACGAAGGAGGTCTGGCCTCATAAGCTTGTGTAGTTAGAAAGGTGTACTTAGATGATTGTGAATAGCTCCCCCCCCCCCCGCCAAGTTCCAGCCCAGGTCTCCATCACCGCTCACTGCACTGTCCACTCTCTGTGGTTTTCCTAGGTCACAACCATGTCATTGGTGTGCTGACTTGTATCCTGTCTTTCTGCCTCCCTCCAGGTTCTTTCCACGAGTGCAGGGAGCTTGTCTGCTGTGTTCTCCAGGACGCTTTCTCCAGGGCCTGGCACATGGTAGGTACTAAAAGAATATCCTTTGAATGAGGAATTCCAGACAGTGCTTAATTAGACCTGCACTTACTCTCAAAAAAGCTGCCCGAAGCTTTCAGGTCTCAGACATTCCTGATCCTGTTTACCTCCGGGAAGGAAGCTCCTCTGTGCCTGGACAGCTCCTTGCAGCTCCTCCTCCTCCTCCCTTCCCTTGGTGAACCCCTGCTTGTGAGGCTTCAGCTCAGCTCAGCTCTTCAGCACCAGGGTTCCCTCCGGCAACTTCCTCTACCCGCCAAAAAAAGGGAGACTGGGTTAGGCTTGTCTTGTGTGTGCTGCTCACGCTTGTCCCCTTGTCTTTGTCCCACTGGACACTTAGATTCTTGAAGATGGGGCATCTGACAGTCTGCTTCACTGGTGTGGGTACTGGAACAGAACAGGTGCTTGGGAGACCTTTGTTTCCTATTTGGTCTGCAGAAGAAAAGACCGCAGGGAAACTTTACGGTAGATGAGTAGATGGGAAACAGACGCCCAGAAGGCAAGAGACTTTCCAGAAGTCAGAGAGGAGGGCGAGGATCAGCCCGGGGTTGCCCGACCAGGGCTCTCACTTTGCTCTGGGGGCTCTTCCCCTTGGCCTGTCCTGGTCTTGGTGGACAGAGGAGCAGGCGTGGTTACAATGGCTCTGAGGTTCATAGGACTGGCTGTTTGACTTCCGACTGGCTGTTTAGCCTCTGAGTCTCAGTTTTCTCATCTATAAGATGGGGATAAAGATGGTACTTATCTTACAGAGTTGTTGGAATAATGAATATGAGAATGTTTGTGAGTGCCTGGCTTGCAGCAGGGCCTTGCTAAAAGCTGGTGCGTTCTCTTTTGTTTCCCCCTTTCCCTTTTTCTTGGGCTCAAAGCACGGGACCCTCTGAATTTTCTCTTTTGTTTATCTAGCCCCAGAGGCCCCTCTGCCCTTCCTCCACAGCCTTCTTAACTCCACAGCATAACTGAATGAGTTCCTTAGTCTTTAAAAAGGTTTTCACTGAGGACTGGGTCCTGCCCTTGTAGAGCTCAGTCTTGTGGGCCAGCAGTGACCCTGTAGCCTGGTGGGGTGTGGTGACTTCTGTGAGGGGACCCCGTGTGGGGGATGGAAGTGCTCACCCGAGTAGGTGGCATTTGGTCTGACCCCTCGAGGAAGAGTAGGAATTGTCCAAGGGTGTGTGTGTGTCGGGGGGACAGAGAGTACCATGTCTGGGAGAAATGGAAGCCAGGGCAATGTGGAGTGGACAGGGATGAGGGCCAGGTGCAAGCCGTTATGGGGGGTTCAGGGAAGGGGAGAGGAGCCTGTGTCTCAGGTGTCATCTCTCCCTCCATCACTCACTCCGACAGGTGCTACCTGCCTCCGTCTGCCTAGCTCAGCGCTTGGTCTTGGGGTAGCCTGCCTTTTGTCCCAGATCATCCTGCTGCTGCAGCCCGGGGCTGTCCCCTGCCTGGTGGACTGGAGCAGCAGCCACCTGTTGAGGGCGATATTGGGTCCCGCGGTCTCCCTGGGAAGTGGGAGGAGGTACCGGCTCGGGAATCTGGGGCAGGTGAACAGTGTCTGGTGGGACCTATGGAGGAGGCGCAGTCCCCGGGCTAAGAGAAACTGCGGGGCAGGGTGCCAGTGCTTCCCCGGTGCTCCCCAGGCAGGAAGGGCCTCGCTGTAGAGACACCCACTCAGGCTGTCAGAACACTCACTTTGTGCGAATAAACCTCCCAATTTTATAACTAATGTCAGTGAGAAAACAATGTTTATCTGGGGAAAAAAAACCTTTGGGAATCAAGTTTATCGAAACTTCAATTTTGTGATAGAATTTACTGAGTTCTGATGGCGAGCCTGGTACCGAGGCCACAGAACAATGGGTTCCGTTCTGCAAGCAGTTGTCCAGAGAGCAGAGCAGCACAGGACAGGTGGCAAGTGCCGTCAGACCTCTTCTGCTTAGAGATCGTGAACACCTGTATGAGGTCCTGTGGCTTCTGTAACGATTACCACCAATGGGGTGGCTTAAAACAACACACATTTATCTTCTTTCAGTTGGAGGTCAGAAGTCTGAAATCAGTTTCCATGGGCTAATGTCAAGGTGTGGGCAGGGCTGCGCTCCTTCTGGAGGCCCTGGGGGAATCTGTTTCTTTGCTTTCTCCAGCTTCCAGGGCACCTGCACTCCTTGGCTTCCTCCATCTTCACATCTCTCTCTGCTTCTGTCTTTACCTGGCCTGTTCTCTGAGCCCTCTGGTTTCTCTCTCTGAGAAGGACCCTTGTGGGCACATCAGGCCCCCTCTCCCCAGCTCAGTGTCTTTAACTTGATCATACCCACAAAGTCCCTCTGGCCGCGTGAGTCACATGTTCATAGGTTCCAGGGACCAGGGTGAGGATGTCTTTGGGGGCCGTTATTCAGCCGCCACAGAAAGCGTCCACCGGCCTAGCTCAGCTCTAATGGGCCTGGGGGGTGGGGCTGGAGGGCTGGCTTCTGCTGGCGGGACCGCCCTCCCCTCCCCACATCTCCACAGCCTCCCCTGGGCTGGCCTCAACCGCAGGCTCTCCTGGGGTGGCAGGATGGCCCCTGGGGCTCCAGGTCAGCCTGGGCAGCTCCCAGTCTTGGGGGAGAGACAGCCTTTCCAGAGGGCACTGCGGCTGGAGTCCCAGGGCTGGCAGGTTCATCGTTGAGACTGTGGCTGACACCCTCTGGCCAAAGTTGTGAGCAGCCCTCCCGCACGTGGAATAGGGGAGGGTCAGTCCACGAAACAAGGGGTATCGAGATGAAAATAACCTACAAAGGAAAAAATAAACCCAAACAAACCAGTGTGTGTGCCTTACTATTCTTCTGGTAGCAGTCTGGACCTGGACGCCGTGGGGCGTGCCCGCCCACAGTGGGTGCGGGGTGGGGCCTGCACTGCAGTGGGGGGGTTGCCAGTGTTGAGGGATGGCGGAGAGCACCTCGGGGGAGCCAGTCACGTCTGTGCCTTGCAGGGCTCCCCTGTGTACCAGCACGGCCCGTGAGCGTGGAGTGTGGGTTGGCTGCCCCAAGACCCGCATTTGGGTCCTTTCAGAACAACCCTTCTCACACTTTTTAGTATCACACTCCTTTGTTCTGAAAAATGATTAAGGACTCCAAATAACTTTTTAAAACGAAAGTGATATCTACCAGTATTTATTGTTGAGTGATGTCAGCAACGTTATTAATTCACTTAAAAACAGTAGACCTGTTATAGGTGACCATAAAAATGTATTTTTCCATTGAAACCAACTATGCTTTCCAAAACGAAAACATTAGCAAGGAGAGTGGGGTGGTTTTGCATGTTTGTGAATCCTTTTAACGTCAGCCGGGGACCGCTTGGTCTGGTCCAGCCTTCTCTGTTTAATCTGTTGTGATCTGTCATTTCAGTTGAAGTATTTGAAGGAAATCCAGCCTCGCCCCAATAAGGGAGGAGGCCCTTAGAGAGAGGGCTGTGGCTGTCCTGCTGTGGCGCTGCACCCGCACTCCACAGGTGGTCCTTTCTCTAGGCGGAGTTTGACACCCTGTCCCTGAGGCTCCTCTCTCTGCTGCGTTAACCCTCCAATCTGTCTCGCACGGTGGGTGGATGTCTTACCCACGCCGATGTTACACCATCATGCTTGCTTGCTCTGAGCACGCTGGCACTGAGTTAGGCAGATTTTCCAAGTACTGACACGTTTAATCATACACTTTCAGAAGATCACTCTCATCACCATCACTACCCGTCTCATCAGGAGAGTCTTTCAGAGGTACGAGGCTGTCAGGCTCACAGTGGAGGGTACAGATTCTCCCACTTCTCAGTTTTGCCCGAAAGCTCCATTTTTATAACGTGTCTTCCTTGAAGCGAAGGCTCAGTTTGTTCAGGTTTGAGTGATGGTCTACAAAGTAGCGAAATCTGAACCACCACGGTGGGTCTCGGCGGTCCTGTTAGTAAGAATGGTGTTGCCGAGTGACAGAAGTTCACCTGCAACCCGTGATCCCGCCCAGCTTGCCCAGTGATTGTCCGTCGCTGGGCAGCAGGAATGTCCTCTATGTCTTCCTGGTTTCATCACAGAGTGTTAGAAGCACGTGTACTCAGGGTCATGGCAGGATGAAATCCGTAGTCTTGTCAGCTTCCCCTGGGACGTTCTTGTGTCTTAGGGGTGGGGAGTTAGTTAGGTTTATGTGTTTTTTAATGGAGATTCTCAGGATTGAATGCAGGACCTCGTCATGTTAAGCACGTGCTCTGCCACTGAGCTGCACCCTCCTCCCCGAAGCACGTTCTTAAGCGCAGCCACTGTAACTTGGGCCAAGTGGTGACCCTCCCCATGGTGGCTGGTGGGGTTTGGCGCTGTTGCCTCGGGTTGTGTTGAGGCCTGGCAGCTGCACCCACTGTTGCCTTGGTGCCCTCAGCACAGGTGCCAGCGCAGTGACCAAGGCGAGTGACACCTGGAGGTAATGGAAATAGCTTAGACCCTGCGGGGCCCTTGACCACCTTGGGGAGCCTCCAGGTTTGGGGGCCACATTAAGAACTGCTGTTCTGGGAGGCCAAACCCACTGCCTTTCCCCCTCGCTTGCCACTTTAGCATCATGCAGAATTCAGCCCCTCATCAAGGCCGAGAGCCGAGATTCTGTGTCACCTGGAGAGTCTTGCGAAGGCTCAGATTCCTGTCTGCTGGAAGGCAGACAGCATCCTTACTGACCCCGGTCAGCGAGACACCTGAACACGCCAACCTGTCCCTGCCTGGCGTCGGCAGTAAGACTGCGTGTAGCTCAACTGTCCTGGTGCTGGACTTGAGGGTCCCCTGAGACAGGGCTCTCGTGATGACATCTGGACCCACGGGCCTTGCTCTTCCTCTGCCTGCCTTTCTGTGTGTGGCTCAAGGTGGCTCCTGTGGTGGCCCTGGCAGCTTCGGGCTGATGACCTCTCTGCTCCAAAGATCACAGAAGAGAGCATTTCCTTCTCTTAACAGAACCAACAGAAGCTCTGATATTCACATCTCATGGCCCTGATAGGGACATGCTCACAGGTCCCCCTCAGACAGCCTGTGTTCCCAGGGCCTGGTGGCTGCTCAGAGCATATGCTCAGCCCTAAACCAGTCACCGAGGCCAGGATAGTCAAGTTCTGGCTTGGTTCCTGGGAGGAGGGGCAGAGGGATGCCCAGGAGCAAGATGGGCACATTTTCCGGGGAAGGCGGCGTGGGTGCCTCTGCTGCACGGGGGGTTGGAGGTGGGATTGCAGAGCGTGGGCTGCAGGGATGGCGGCTCCCCTGGGATCCGTGGAAGGTGGGAAATGTGCAGAATTGTCCTAAGCACTGCAGCCCTCACAACTTTCTAATTTATTTGAACACGAATGGTGCAGGTTACCCTAGAGGCCCCCGTGACCCTCAGACCGGCAGCATGAATGACTGGCACAGGATTTTTGACCAGAACCTGCTGGTCCCTCCCCACACACAGAGAGCACGCCAGCCCCCAAAGGAATCGACGGCGTTCCAGTGTGTCCTGAAGTGGCTCGACGGCCCGCTAATTAAGCAGGTAAAGAACTTCACTAATTTATCATCAAACGCACATTGTCACCGCTCTCTGCCGAGATGGTATTGATTTTCACTTATTTATCTGAGTCTTAACTGTACCCATTACCTTGGGCATCGGCAGTGTTCGGGGGCAAAGAGGCCCATCAGCAAAGAGGATGCATGATTCAGCGACTCAGTCAGCACTTTTGACACTGGGTCAAGGCTTCTTTTTGGAGCAATTGAAAAACCCAGGTAATTTGATTTCCTGGGTTAGTTCCTAGCCAGGCTGTTTGCAAGAGGTGGCCTGCTTTCAGCCTGGCATTTCTAACAGCAGCGCCGTGCTCTGGGCACCCTGGAAGATGTACCTGGGAGGTCCCACCGCCTTTTGCACACTCGGGCCCTTGCTCTGTGGCCCTGCCCCCATCTGTGCCCGTGAGCTGCGGGAGAGGCGGGTGCTTCTGTGCCTCCGCGGAACACACACGTGATTGGGTTGCCCTGGTGAGGCCCGGTGTCCTGGGCGGGAGGGGCGGTGCATGGGAAAGATCAGGCCTGCCGGTGGGAGCGCGTGGCTTAGACGGTCTGGCTGGGCAAGGCTGCGCCTTCTGTGCAGCTGGCAGAGCGGTTCCCCACGCGTCAGAGTTGTCGGAGCGCTGGGTCTGTGGATATTACTGCTATTAATCTCTCACATCCTGCATCACTCCTTCCAGACCCTTGGACTGAGCACCTGCTGTGTGCTTGCCGCCCTCATAGGTGCCGTGGTGACCACTGCTTTTCCAGCTTTACTTCTGAGCATTTGTGTTAGTTCACTCCATCCTCACAACAGCCCTGTGAAGTAGGTACTGCTGTTACCCCCACTTTACAGAAGAGGAAGCAGCCTGAGAGAGAGGGTGTCACTTGCCCAGGGCGACACAGCTCCAGCCGCCCGGCTGGGACCCCAGCCCTGGTAGACCAGCTCCGGCCGTCCCTGCTTCCCAGGAGCTCACAGGATAGTGGACAGCGGTTTCCTCTAGCCTAGGAACTTCACAAAGGAAATTTTATTTATTTCCCCGATTTACTTTATTAATTTATTTTAATTTATTTTTGAAAAGGTAATTCTCATAGTTCAAAATTCACCCAGGGCACATAGGGAAAGTGTATTGTCCCGTGGAGTCCTTAAGACACCCAGTGTCCCACTCTAGAAACAGCCGGTGTTAACCTGGTTTCTCTACAACTTTCCAGAAATTCTAAGCAAATACAACAAATAAAAATACTTGTATGTATTTTTCCTTGTTTTAAATAAATGGTTGCTTATCTCTATATTCTGTTCTATGCCTTTAAAAATATATTCTTACCAATATGTCTTATAGATTGTTCATGTCATTCCACAAGGAACTTCTTATTCTTTCTTAAGATGGCATGGCTTTCCCTGTTTGGATGACCCGTCATCCATTTGTCAGGCCCTTAGTGACGACCATTCGGACTGTCTCCAGGTGTTTGCTTTTACAGACACTGCCACCGTGGATAACTTCACTGACGTCATTTTAAAAAATGTACACGTATGTCTGTAGAATGATTCCTACAGGTGGTTTTCCTGATCTAGAGACATTCATTAGAAGCTATCATTTAATACCCAATTATAGGTTGTTTATAAAAAAAATCACTTTAAACATAAAGATGTAAAGTGTAAGTCTTCAAACCATCTGTATGAAAGTAAAAGGACAGAAAAAAGATACACTGTGTAAACACTAAGCATAAGAAAGCTTTGTGGCTATACTAATATCAGATGAAACAGATTTCAAAATGAGGCGTATTACCAGAGATAAAGGGACACTTCATAAAGACAGCGGTATACAGGAAGGCATGACTGTCCTAAAGGGGAACGTATCTATGTCAGGAGCCCCCAGAGCACCCCAGGTTTGATGGTTCACTGGGAGGACTTTACATGACTCAGCGTACAGTCATTCTCAAAGGAAAGATTTGTTTCAGTGAAAAAACACACAGTAAGACCAGCCAGGGGAGAGGCTGATGGGGATGGGGGTGGCGAGGGGACAGTGTGAGCATCCGGAGTCCTCTGCCCCTGGAGCCGCGCAGCACACACGTCGTCCCCCAGCAGTGGGCTGAGATGGCACAGGTGAAATGCTGAGTCAGAGACTCGGCGCCACCAGGCTCTCAGAACCCCAGGGACTTCTGGGGATTGGCCGCTCGGCACCCTCTGCCCAGCACACACCGAGATTCCAGAGCCCCACGAGAAAAGCAGGCGTTCAGCACAAACTACTCCGTACGCACAGTCTGGGCCCCGCGAGCCACTCTTACCAGTTAGGGTGGCGGGGAGTCTGCGCTCCCAGACTCCAGCCAGGGGCCAGCCTTGCGAGCCGGCCGTTCAGAGCGTCACCGGCCTGCCGTGATAATGCTTCTGTGCGGAGAACCCGGTAGCGTGGCTTCCAGATACGCAAAGCAAGGTGTGTAGAACTAAAGGCAGCCACGTTTAGATGCAGCTTCATAATCGGAGACTTTTAACTCTCCTTTCTCAATAATTGATAGAGCAAACAGAGCAAAAATAATCATAAAGATGTGGGAGATCTGAACACCACCATCAGCCACCTTGACTGGTCATCTCTAAAACACTACACCCAACAAATAAAATACACATTCTTCTCAAGTGCATGTGAAACAGTCACTGAGATAGACCGTATGCTGGGCCATCAAAATAAGTCTCAAATTTAAAAGCATTGAAATTCAAAGAGTATGTTTACTGACTAATGTTATTAAAGTAGAAGTCAGTAACAATAAGATGCCTAGAAAATCCCCGAATAGTAGGAAACTAAGTAACACGCTGCTGACTAACGCCTGGGCAAAGAAGAATTCAGAGAGAAATTAGCAGATAATCTGCACTGAGCAACGTAAGGGCGTGTGAACATCTGTGGGTGCAGTTCACGCAGTCCTTTCAGGGGAGCTTGCGGCAGTTACGCGACTGCGTTAGAGAAGAGGCAAGTTACTGGCAGGCCTCATTTTATTGTGCTGTATACTTCATTGCGCTTTGCAGATACTGTGTTGTTTTACAAGCTGGAGATTTGTGATAACCCCGCGTGGAGCAAGTCTGTCGGCACCACTTTTCCAGCAGCATTGGCTCACTTTGTGCCTCTGTGTCACATTTTGGTAATTCTTGCGATATTTCAGACTTTTCATTTTATTTGTTGTGGGGATCTGTGATCGGTGACCTAGACGCTACTGCCATGACTTGTTGGAGGCTCAGGTGGTGGTTGGCATTTTTAGCAGTAAAGTATTTTTTTTTTTTAACATTTTTTATTGATTTATAATCATTTTACAATGTTGTGTCAAATTCCAGTGTTCAGCACAATTTTTCAGTCATACATGGACATATACACACTCATTGTCACATTTTTTTCTCTGTGAGTTATCATAACATTTTGTGTATATTTGCCTGTGCTATACAGTGTTATCTATTCTAGTTTTGAAATCCCAGTCTATCCCTTCCCACCCTCCACCCCCCCTGGTAACCACAAGTCTGTATTCTCTGTCTGTGAGTCTATTTCTGTCCTGTATTTACGCTTTGTTTTTGTTTGTTTGTTTGTTTTTGTTTTTGTTTTTTAGATTCCACATATGAGCGATCTCATATGGTATTTTTCTTTCTCTTTCTGTCTTACTTCACTTAGAATGACATTCTCCAGGAGCATCCATGTTGCTGCAAATGGCATTATGTTGTCAGGTTTTTATGGCTGAGTAGTATTCCATTGTATAAAGCAGTAAAGTATTTTTAAATTAAGATATGTACACTTTTTTTAGACGTATTGCTATTACACACTTAATAGACTACAGTGTAGTGTAAACATAATTTCATATGCATTGGGAAACCGAAAAATTTGTGTGACTCACTTTATTGCGATAATCACTTTATTGTGGTGGCCTGGAACCAAACCTTCAGTGTGTCCAGGGTGTGACTGCATAAAATCAACAAACTCTCCTTCCTCTCTAAGAATCTAGATAAAAGGAACAAATTAAACTCAAAGGAATTAGAAGGAAATAGTGAATATATGGGCAGAAACCAAGAAAGGGCAAATAATAGAATCAGTAAAGCTAGAAGTTGGTTCTTTGTAAAGATAAATAATATTAATAAAACACTGGCAAGACTGATCACGAGAAGAGAGAAAAAAAACACAGATCACCAACGTTAGGAAGGAAGGAAGGAAGGAGCGTCTGCATGTCCTACAGACATTTAAAAGGTAATCAAGGGATAGTATGAACGACTTATGTGCCAATAAATATAACTTAGAAGAAATGGACAAGTTTCTTGAAAAGCACAACTTAACCAAAAGTGAGAGGAGAAGAAATAGAAAATCTAAATAGCTCTATATTTAGTAAAGAAATTGAATGCATAACTAAAAGCTTCCAGACTTGGGTGACTTCATTCTTGAGTTTAATAAACTATTAAAGGAAGAAATAATACCAATTCTAAACAAACTTTCAGAAAATAGAGGAGGACAGACTGCTTCCCAGGTGTTTCTTTGAGATCATAGCTCTGACACCCCAGCCAGGCAAGGTACTACAAGGAGAGTACAGACTGGTAACGCATGAACGTTAACACAAAAGTCCTTAAAATATTGGGACATGGGATACATCCAGCAACATACATAAAGGATAGAACGTCACGGTGGGCTTTATCGCAGGAAGGCAAAGTTGGTTTTACGTAGAAAAGTCAGCCAGTAACATTTAAAAGGTCAAGCAGGGAAAATGGTAAAAGTGCGGATAGTCTTATTACAAACTTGGCCAGTTTTTGTTGTTTGAAGAGTTGATAGCTTTAGATGGTAGCAAACTCCGTGTGTCAGGTGTTGGCCCCATATATTCCATGCTTACTTTGAACTCAAGGCACTTTGTCATTTTGGCATATTTTTCTTACTGTTCATTTGCCTTTTTTCTTTAGTTTAATTTAACCATGAACGCAGATTACATTACTTCAGGATGGCTATTTCAATTCAATGTGGCATTTTGGGGGCACATGTTGTATGTTTGGAACTGTGCCGGGGACACAGAATGGCCACCCTGTACTCTGTCTTCATGGCGCTCTTGGTCCAGTGCAGGGAGATGGACCTAGAAACTTACTGAGTAGAATTGGGTACAAAGTAAAGACAGGCAGAGGGGGTGGCGAGGGGGTGGAGTTCTGGGAAGAAGTTAAGCCAGTAGGAGAGATTTGGGAGCCACGGGGCCTGGCTGGTGATTACCGCCCCAGAAGTGTGGTGAGGAGAAGGGGGAGTTGGGGGGCGACGGTGGTGCCCCGGGCAGTACCAGCAGTGGAGGGGGCCTGGGGCCAGGCCCCGGGGGAGGTGCGCACACCGAGCACCTCCACATGCAAGGTCTCGTCCCAGCCCCTAAGCGCAGAGCGGGAGGTGAATAGTCACAATCTAGCCGGGATAACAGAACACCGGCATGTAGACAGGCCACTGGATGAACATGGTTGGGGGAGCAAGCAGGGTCTGAGGACGGGGCCTGGATGGCAGTGGTCTGGAGAGGCCTCCCTCCCTCGTCAGGGCCTGATGGAAGCAGAGGGAGAGAGGAGGTGGGGGGGGGGTGCTCTGGAGCCAGGGGAGTGGGGAGGCCCTGCAACACGATGCTTGGAACTGGGCTTGGATTCCCACGCCCCTCAGCCTGCACACACACCACCTTCCTCCCGGCTGGAGACAGGCCATGATTTCACCAGGGATGTGGGCTTTGCCTTCTGGACCCCGGAAGGCCTGGGCGAAGGGAGGCAGTGGTCAGCCTCTCCTTCCTGCTTCTCTGTCCCTCACATTCCACGTCCAGCCCATTGCCGAGGTTGCCCTGCAGTTCCTGCCAGACATCCCGAGTGCACACGCAGCTCACCCCCACCTGCAGCAGCCTCCTCGCGGCCTCCTGCCCACGCTCCTGTCCCCAGGGGTAGCTGGACTGCTTTTCTTTCCCCCCAGCTTTATTGAGGTATAACTGACAAATAAAGGGGCAGAGACTTGAAGTGCACAGTGTGATGACTTGGTACCCACATGCGCTGTGGAAGGATCCGCCCATCGCATTGTTAGCACATCCGCCGGCTCCCATTAGAGTGAAGTTCCTCGAATCCTGAGTCAGGTGATGTCATTTCTGCTCAGATTCTTCCCCTGGCTTCTCACCTTGTTCGGAGTGGAAGCCCAGCTTCAAATCATGCCCTACGGGGCCTGCCTCGGCGGCTCCTGCCCCGTCCTGCTCCCCTCCCGCCGCTGCTGCGGTCATATGGGCGTTCTGTTTTAGGATGTACCTGGGATTTTGTTTTTATTCGGGTGTGGTGGGGCCAACAACACAGGGGACGATTGTCGTTGCAAAGAAAAGATAGTTTCTGACTCGTGTCTCCCGAGGAGCGGGCGCACCATGCCACGCAGGACCGCTCGGGGAAGCAGCGGGGTTGGTCAGGAGGCCGCGGGATGAGGGGAGAGCTCAGGGTGAGAGCCTTGCTGGTTGTTCTCGTGGGAAGGGATGGGGAGGCAGGGTCAGCAGATGAGCATGTTTAGGATTGGCCAGTTGGAGTGATTTCAGGGCCTTTGGGGTGCAGGGTCTGCAGGGAGTTGCCCGGTTCTGGCCCTGGACTTGCCGGGGCAGGAGAGTACTGTCCCCCTGCATGTGAGGGCCAGATGGAGGGAGCTGTGGGGTGGGACTCTGGATCGGTTCTGGAAGGCAGGTCATTCCCTCTCCCTGGGAGTCAGCTGGCCCTGGGAGGGGCCGTCTCTTCCCCTTCAGGGAGGCCCCAGGTGACAGGGCACGAGGAACACAGAAAGTAAGGAAAACCAGCAATGTAGTTAAATATGGTTGGGATACCTCCTCGCTGGTCCCTGAGCACCGGGCTCTCTTCACCCGGAGCCTTGGATTGGCTCCTCCTTCCGCCTGGTTCACTCTCCCCAGATACACTTGGGTTCCCGCCCTCCCCGGCCTTCTCAGCAAAACCGTCATCTTCCATCGGCCTCCCCTGGCCGTGCTGGTCAAGCAGCTGACCCGCCCACCGCCCCGCCCCCCTGCCCAGTTTTATTGTTCTTCACGTGAACCCAGAGGACGGGGATTTAGTCCCTTTTGTTGCCTGTTGTGTCTCTAGTGCCTAGAACAGTGCCTGGCATGGAGCAGATCCACAGAACAGGTGCTTCAGTAATGTTAGGTGACTGCACGAAAGGGAAACAGAAGTCCTGGCCCCAGGGGCGGACGGTAAGAGCTACCGCTTTTCCAGCTGCACCAGCAGCAAAAGCACCCGAGGCCCAGCAGAGCCTCGCTGCAGGTGGTGCCGCTCTGGGAAGAGGGCTTGTCTTTTTAGCCTCTGGTGCCTCCTCTGTCTTTGTGGCCAGGACTTCTTGGTTCTCAAAGATCTGCTTTTCTTTTGCTAATACCACCCCACAATCATTCTGGCAAGTTGAAGAATTAGAGTTTGTGGTTATGTCAGGAAGGACTCGCTTGGTTGTAAATGATTGAAAAAAAAAAAAAACCCATGCGTGTTCATAGCAGCACTAATATACAATAGCCAAGACATGGAAGCAACCTAAATGTGCCATCGACAGATGACTGGAGAAAAGCTGTGGGATATATATACAATGGAATACTACTCAGCCATAAAAAAGAATAAAATAATGCCACTTGCGGCAACATGGATGAACCTGGAGATCATCATTCTAAGTGAAGTAAGCCAGAAAGAGAAGGAAGAGTACCATATGATATCACTTATATGTGGAGTCTAAAAAAGAAGAAAGAGAACATTAATGAACTCATCTACAAAACAGAAACAGACTCACAGTCATAGTAAACAATCTTTTACCAAGGGAAAGAGGGTGGGAAGAGATAAATTTGGGAGTTTGAGATTTGCAAATGTTAACCACTATATATAAAAAAAGATTAAAAAACAAATGTCTGTGTTAACACAGGGAACTATATTCAATATCTTGTAATAACCTTTAATAAGAAAGAATATGAAAATGAATATATGTATATACATGCATGACTGGGACATTATGCTGTACACCAGAAATTGATACTTATAACTGACTATATTTCTATTAAAAAAAAAAACGCATGCAGAATAACTTAAGCTAGAGGTAATCTGTTAACTTGCATAAGGACACACCCATAGTTAGCGTAAGCTTCAGGTGTGGCTTGATTCAGCATCTCACATGGTGTCAGCTGGACTTTTGCTTTCTTGGCTCCACATGACGTCATGTGCATCCATCTCTGTAGATCTAGCCTCTTGTGTCTCATTGGCTCTGGGTGAGTCTTAAGCCTGTGTCCAGGCCCAGGGACTTCAGTCTCTGACTGGCCAGGGGAGGGCTCTGCACTTTGACTCAGAACCTCTCCAGGACCACGAGCCTTGGGAGAGAAGTAGTTCCCTGGAAGGAATGGTGCCTGAACTGGGGGATGGATGCTGCGTGGCCCGGTTCTACCAGGACGGTCAGTCAGCACCCATGGGGAGGCTGGCAACCTTGAGAACCCTTCATCCCTTCTGTCTCCTAGGGTGTGCTGGAGGTGCTGTCTGAGGTGGGGTGCCACCTGCGCGTGTCTCTCTTCGACGTCACCTACCGACACTTCTTCGGGAGGACATGGAAGACTGCGGTGAGGCCCGCGGAGCCGCTCTCCAGGCAGCCGCCCAGAATCGTCTTCAACGAGGTGGGCCATGGCGGCAGGTGGGCGGGCAGGGTGGTCTGTGGCGGAAAGCGGTTGCGGGGCGCCCGGGTGTGCAGGGTACCGCAGACCTGGGGGCACCGCTGGTGCATCCCAGACCCCAGGAATGCCCCTGAGCAGCAGAGGGCACCTTGCGCAAGGTGGGGCGGGGGTGGGGAGACCCTGTGGGGTCTTGTTATCTTCACAGACCTTGCAGTCTTGGAACAAAGTTAGGGAATCATTGATCTCATCTGATTCCCCCGCTTTTCCTCCCCCTCCCCTTTCTGTGGGGGCGACACACCAAGACAGGTGACAGAGCAGTTGCAGGTGTGATAAGTTCTTGGAAGGGACCGGTAGCTGCTGCCCCGGAGAAGACGGGGTTCCCTGGGAAGGGGTCTTCCTGTGCTGCCGGGTGGGGCCTCTGCGAGCTGACGTGGGAGCTGGACCTACCGGATGAGAAGAAACCAGCCTCGTGCAGAGCTGCCCCGCGTGTGCTGGGCGTGAAGTGGGTGAAGGCGGCCGTATGCGGGCTTGGCCAGGTGGCTGGGCATGGGCCTTTGTCTGGACACTGGGGTCTCCTTCCAGAGCTGCAGAGGGTCCCAGAGGCCTTCTGTCCGGCTGCTGCTTCAGAGCTGAACCCGGTGGGTGGGGCTTCTGCGTGCAGGGGGTCCTGCAGTTGACAGTCACGGGTCCATGCTGTGCTGATTTCATCTTTCTCGTGTGTGTGGAGCCCGGTATGTGACAGCACAGTGAATAATGGAGGTGGTGGTGGTGGCCCTTGCCATCCTAGGGCACATCACCCTCTGTGACCACAGACCAAACCAGCTGCCCTTTTCTGCTGGGGACCGTCCTGGTCCTGTGGTAAAGCCGCCGGCCTGGCTGAGCCCTGCTGCCCCTTGCTTGGCCGTCCCTCGAGTTAGGACGGTGTCTCTTGGGTGCACTGGTTCTGACCGGTGCCCTTGCTTAACGTGGCAGGAGAGGGAGGTGATGCCCCCAGGGGTCGGGAGAATGAAACAGCCGTGGTGACGGGTGTCCTGGGGACTCAGAATGTGCCTGCTGTTCGGGTGGTCACGCAGCTTGTGCGATGCCCTGGAGAAGTCTCACGCCCGAGAGAGAGGTCGAGGGTTGTAAACTGCGGATGTGAGTGACTGCGGGCAGCTGCTTCCAGCGAGGTCTCAGCTCTGGCGGTTGGTCGCCTTCGTGCTATTGTCGCGGTTCAGCAGGAGCCCCGGGGGCCCCGAGGTTGCCGAGAACGTGGCCCCGGCTCAGCCTCCGGGCCTCTGGGGCGGCCTCTGGGGCCAGGCTGTTGGGATTTCCTCCCTCTCATGTGTACGGCCAGGCCCAGGGAAGCCCGCTGTGTCCCCGCCACGCTGCCCTAGGGTCGGTATTGTTATTTCCCCTCTTGAAAGAGCAGTCCAGCAGGTCAGGAGGAGGGACCGCCTTGACCGCCGGGACTGTTCTCTGGCCGCGTGTCCCCGGGCCCTGCAGCTTCCGGTGGGAAGGGCCGCGGGGTCGGGGGACAGTTGTGCTCTGAAACTGGCACAAGAATGCTCTGCCGTCACCGGGGTTCTGAGATGAGTCCTCCCTCCCTGTCCTTCCCCTTAGCTTCCCTTGTAGCAGCCTCAGTCACAGCCTCGACAGGCCACACGGAGGGCCTGCCGTCTACCCTGACCAGCCGGTGACAGAGAGCTGTGATGGAGCCCCGCAGAGCAGAAGTCGCGCTGTAAGAAACAGCCTCCTTCTCGGCTTGTCCAGGGTTTAGCATTTGTCCCTGAGAGGGCTTCTCAGATGTCCGTGTGTCCTGGGAGTGCTTTCAGCTCACAGTTCAGGCCTGATTTGGTCCAGTGTCCTGAACTGGGGGAGCCTGGGCCACTCTTGCTGTTTGTCTACTGCTAAGCTGGGCGTGGGGACGGGGGCAGTGGGTTAGTGAGAACCACAGTCCTTAACGGTCTCAGAGTTACTGAAGTGGATAATGCAGCAAGGCAGTGTGGGGTGCACAGAGCATCTTTGCAAGTCACGGAATTGCTCAGGGAAGCCATGGTTCTCCAGCTGCTATGCCCAAGGTGAGCAGCAGGGGCCACTGGTGCCCCAGGAATGGTCCTGTCCGTCCTGATGAGCCATTTGATGGCATCCTCCATGCCCAGCACTTTCCTCTCATCCCTGAAGATCAGAGTTTAGTTAAAGAGATTTCCCCTTCGCTGAGTGTGTGTGCGTGTGTACACACATCCACGTATGTACATGTTCACGTGCACACGTGTGGCTGGTGTGGAGCGTTTGCAAGGTGGCCTTTGAGGAACAGGAGGTCTGGTTATGGGGTCACATCCTGCAAGCAAATGCCCTGCCACCACCCCTGGGGGGAATAGAGAGAAATACAATTTGCTGTTTTTAGAGATGATTCTGAAATCTGCTGAAGATCTTTTTCTGATTTTACTATGTGTTCTGATTTGCCTGTGTTTTTCTGGTTGTACCAGTCAGGTTAGGGGTGATCTGCTTGGAGGTCGCGGGCTGCCAGTAGCAGGGGACCGTCTCTGGAGCCAGGGTGGCTGTCCCCCCAATGTGTGGGTTAATGAACCCACCTCATGGGCTCCGGGCTTTTACCAAGTTGTCTTAATACGCGGCCCTGAAAGAAGATGCTGTCTTGTTACTTTGCAAACAGGATCCTGAGGAAAGACTTTGGAGAGAGGAGTCTTGCCTTGAGTCTGAGCTGGGCTTTCCTTCTGTGAATGCTGACCTCCTCCCACTGGGTCCCAGCCTCCTGGCTCTGCCCGGCAGAGCCCAGGGGACCAGCTCCCAGGCCGCTCAGCTCTGAGCTCAGAATTCTGTGCTCTCCTTCCAGACCGTCCTCGATGGAGCGGAATCGCCCTTCACTTGCGCCGAGGTGGCTGATAATTCATTCAGCCTCTCAGAAGGTATTGTTAAAAATAACCTGGGAGGCCAGAGTACCATTCAGTCCCTACATCTTCTCTCTGAGATGGACATAATTCTCCCTAAATCCGCTCCATAACCAACCATGCTCAGCCTTTCAGTGACAGCCTCATTTTTCCTCCTTTATTTATTTTATGTGAGTGACTGGGCAGGAATCCTAGTGGGTCTTCACAGACAGCCGATACCCAGACCAGGGGATTATTCCTCCCGGAGCCCCTCTCAGCCCCGGGTGTGGCTGAAGCGGCAGGTGAATCACTGCCCTGCGAGACCCAGGAGAGGGGGCGGCTTCCGCGTCCATTGCTGACGCTGCGAGAAACCGGCTCCTGACGGCTCACCGTCGTGAGAGGAGGTGCTTCTTCCTTGGAGCGGATGCTGGCAGGCGTGTTGGGGTGACTGACATCCCCGAGAAACCCCAGAGGGGTGCTTGAAGGCGCCTCTCCCTCTCCGGACGCCTCTCCTGGGTGGGGTGGTGGGGCTTTGATGTGAGATGGAGAAGGGCCAAGTCCTGCCCCATCGCCTACTCCTGGGGGAGTCTTACACTGGTTGTTTAAACTCTTTTCCCCCATTGACAAGCTGCTTATTGAATTTTGCATCAGCCATGACGGCCTTTGCCTCGTCCCGGTGGATCAGGGCTCCTCAGCCTCGGCTCTGCTGACAGGTTGAGTCGAGTCATTCTCCTGGGGGGAGGGCTGTCTCCACTGCTGGGCCGTTTTCCTGTGGATGACGGTGGGCCCCGCCCCGGATGAGAGGAAGCTTCTGACTTGGAATGAGAGATCAGACGTCTCTCAGAACAGAGTTTTGCTTGGCTGAGCTCACGGTGCCGGGAGCACCCAGTCTCGTGCACAGGAGGCCGTTCTGAACCGCGAGAGGGCGGCTGAGCTGGCGGATAGAGGCTGCAGGAAGGATCTGTGATTTATTTGCCTCCCTGCAGATATTCCACTAAAGGTTTATTGAAAAAAAGTGGTTTGGAAAGGTGCTAGTTTAATTTCTGCTCCTCTCTGCTCTGGCCTGTCCTCCGCCCGGGGCAGAAGAGCCGCATGTGACCTGGGGCGGGTCAAGCGGCAGGGCAGCCTGGGACCCGTGGCCGCAGCCCCTCCAGGAAGGCGCATCACCAGAGGCCCAATTTCCAGTCTGTCGTGTGGGTGAAAAATGGAATCTTGGCCCCGAGGCAAAATGGTGACTGTGTTTTTGAAGATGAAGGCATTAAGACAGGAGCATTTCTGTGATTTATTAATCTGTTTATCCTGTCAGGGAGGGAACTCGTCAAGGGCAGATGAGTGAGACGTGAGGGGCGGGGGCGGAGTGAGAGCTCCCCTCTTCTGGCTCCATCAGCCTCCTCTCGCAGGTAATTGGATGCGCTTGACGGGGACCTTTAATCACGCACGACGGCGGCGGGCGCTTCGGGCTTCCTCTCCGGGCGTCGTCCTGCGCGGCTCCCTGAGACGTCCTCACGCCGGGGGGCAGGTTTGCAGTGTTGCTTGATGGCGGATGGGATGTCTGGCCAAGCCCATGGGAAGGCGCCGAGGCCCCAGGTGAGCCGGGCTGGCCCGACGTGGCTCGCCTGGGGACTGTCCCGGCGAGGCGCCCAGAGGGTCAGAGCTGCAGACTTGGCACCGTTCATCCCAGGAGGCACTTACTTCCACCGAGCCCTCGGGCTGCTCGGACCTGAGCAGGGTTTGCCTTTGGTACCTGCCTAGTCTAGCCTTTCCCTTTGAACTTCGAACTTCCTGAGGGCTGGACCACGTTTTCCAGGTTCCCCAGAAGTCTCTTTTTTTTTTTTTTAATGGAGGTACTGGGTATTGAACCCAGGATCTCGTGCACACAGAGCATGTGCTCTACCGCTGCGCTGTATCCACCCTCACCCCTTAGAAACCCATTGGCACGCGCTGTGCCCACACTGGAGAGTCTACAGTGACGTTTGCAAAAGCACCCGTCCTCGGCCGTCAGTGACGACAGGGTGACACCCTCGGACTTTTGAGGCCACCCTCCTGTCAAAGCTGGAGTCCCTGGAGGCAGACCAGGGTGGGCCCTGTTGTTGGTTTGGTCTCAGAATGGTTGTTTTCAGTGGTGAACGAAAGGGAGGGGCAGCAACCACGAATTCATTCTTGGGACTCACCAGAGGGGCTGGTCCGCCGCCTCCAGGCAGAGCATTTCAAGGTGCCCCCTGAGCTGGACGGTTATTGATGCTTTGCATCAGAGCTTAAAATACTTGTTTCACTGCTGAAAGGAAGAGTGGGCAGTGTTCCTAAACCTGACGGGCACAGGTGTCACCATGAGGGGTGGGATAATGACAAACTTGACTTTTCAGCGGGGCTTTTTAACACGGTTCTCGGGGCTTGGAAACAGAAACATAATTCTCTCTTGATCCAACCACCTGTCAGCTGTAAGTGGTCATTATTTCATCATTTTGCAATAAAAGATAATAGAATAACGATTTATATCTTATGGCTGATGTTTTAATGTGTCTCTCTGTTATCCCGGGCTGACAGTCTGTGATCACAGTAAACGTTTTCTCGGTGACTCCACGGTAATGACTCGTTAATGGGGGATTATCCCGAGTTTAAATCACGTTGCTGCAGCCCGGCCTGGCCCCGCCGTCCCTCCCTCAGCCTTGTCGGGGGGTGGGCTTTGGGCTCAGCTGGTGACCCTGCGCCTGGGCTTTGCCCCTGCAGGGATGCCGGGTTCCGGGGACCACTCAAGTCCAGAGCCTCAGCTCAGTGCTGTGCTGGGGTCCCCGTAGGTTCACAAACCCAGTGAGCGGCTCTGTTTCTGCATCTGTGACGTTTGCTAGTTTTAGAAAACAGCAACCGTGTTGGATTTCATGAGATCGGAGCCAGCAGCAGAGGGAAGGTGCTCCTTCTCCACGCGGGGGCGCACGTCTTGGGATGGGGGCTGGATTGGACTCGCCCGTGGTATCTTTCTCACTCCCCTCTCCCTGGTGAGAGTGAGGGCTGCCCTTTCTTTCTTTCTTTTTTTTAAAAAAAATTATTTACTTATTTATTGTATTGAAGTCTGGTCGTTTACAATGTTGTGTCAATTTCTGGTGTGCAGCAGTGTTTCAATCATGCGTGTACACATGTACATCCACTTTCTTGTTCTTTTTCATTGTAAGTTACTTGTACTACACAGTGTAAACTTGTTGTTTACCTTTTTTATATATAGTAGTGCGTATCTGCAATTCTCAAACTCCCAATTTATCCCTTCCCACCCCTTTCCCCCCTTGGTAACTGTAAGTTTGTTTTCCATGCCCGTGAGTCTAGTTCTGTTTTGTAAATAAGTTCGTTTTGTCTTTTTTTTTAGATTCCACATATGAGTAATATCATATGGTATTTTTCTCTTTCTGGCTTACTTCACTCAGTATGACTATATCTCTAGGTCCATCCATGTTGCTGCAAATGGCGTTATTTCATTCTTTTTAATGGCTGAGTAGTATTCCATTGTATACATATACCACAACTTCTTTATCCAGTCACCTGTCAATGGACATTTAGGTTGTTTCCGTGTCTTGGCTATTGTGAATAGTGCTGCTGTGAACATTGATATGTGTATCTTTTCGAATTAAAGTTCCCTCTAGATATATGCCCAGGAGTGGGATTGCTGGGTCATATGTTAAATCTAGTTTTAGTCTTTTGAGGAATCTCCATCCCATTTTCCATAATGGCTGCACCAAACTACATTGAGGGCTGCCCTTTGCACGAATGGAGAGGCTGCAAATGGGAAACCTTTTAGAGCAATTTGAGTATCATCTCCTTGGCTTGGGTCCCCCCCCCCCCAAATCTTGTAATAAATAATCTCAAGACAGTTTTTGCCATAAAAAGATGTTAGTTGGGCTCTGAACTGAGGATAATTACATGGCACCTCAAGACATCTAAGGATCCTGCGTAGTTGAAACAAAATTAGTTCAGACGCAGCCTCCCCGAGTTTCCATATGAAACAGGGATCGGTCAGTACTGGCAAGTTGTGATTGAAGCTTGACAGTGGGTGTCACGTAGAGCGGGTGTGCAGCTGCGTGTGTGCAGGGGGCTAGTTCCGTCTTTGGGCTTGTGGTCCTGCAGGGGACTGGAGTGGGGTATATGGCTGCCCTGGTCCCTTCTCCTCCAGAGCTCTGGCGCCTGTTGGCGTGTTTTGTGGGTAGAAAGTTCCCAGAGGACGAGCAGATAGTCTGACGTCCTGGGTGCCGGGTGCTCTGGGGTGAGGAGCTGGGGCATACTGGTCAATTCTTTGCGCCTCCCTCCTTGCTGGGGCCCGGAAGGGCTGCTGTTCCCCGCGGGCATGTTCACAGCATTGATACGCCTGTCGAGGGTGAGGAGGGAGTCCCCTGCGTTCCTGCCTGTGTTGCCTCCTCTGCAGGCTGCGAACACTCAGCCGGTCATCTGGCTTCTGATTTCTCTTCTGCAGCCCTTGTATTTTCACACGCCCTTAAACCACCCCAACATCGTTGCTGTGGTAGAAGTGGTCACCGAAGGCAGGAGACGGGATGGGACCCTCCAGACTTTTTCATGTGGCTTTGGAATTCTTCGAATCTTCAGCACCAAGCCGGAATCTCCGACCTCTGCTGCCCAGGACAGACGGTAGCTGCCTTGTTTTCTCCGTCGTGGGGTTTTCCGGCGTCTTCCCTGTGGTGGTGGAACTGCTCTTCCTCGCTGGTCCGTAGCAGAAGGCCCTGAATGTGTCAAGTTATGATGCTGTGTGTTCATTACAGCACGCTGGGGGGTAGCTCTGCTTCGACTTGTAACTGAGTTTGCCGCTTCTGGTGATGCCAAGCCACCATTCTCTAGGCGGGAGGGGACTGGCTTTGGCGGGGGTGGGTGGGCGTTTAATGTGAGATGGAGAAGGGCCAAGTCCTGGGGGGTCTTAGGCGGTTCTTTAAATCCTTGAGTGTGAGTTCATCGTCTGACGAGAGGACAAGGGTGCCCAGCCCCTAAGGGTCCACAAGCGTCCGCAGTAGGTTCCCCAGTCGGGCGCCCCGTGAGCAGTAGGTGTCCTCCCTGCGAACCCTGCGGGGGTGTCTGCTGGGTGCTGGGCTCTGTCGTGTGAGGAGCCGGCCGTGCCCAGGTGGGTAGGATGCTGTGTGGTCATTTCAGCCACGACGGCATTTGCCCTGTCCCGGTGACCAGGGCTTCTCAACCTCGGCTCTGCTGACACCTGGGGCTGGTAAGCCCTTGCTGCGGGGCTGTCCTGTGCAGTGTGGGGTGCCTTGCAGCGCCCCTCCCTCTGCCCATTAGATGCCAGTAGCCCCCTTCCTGCCCAGCGGTGACAGCCAGAAACATCTCCAGACTATAACAAATGTCCCGAGGCGGGCAGAGTCATCCCTGGTTGAGAACCACCGCTCGAGATACACAACTGTGGAGACGCCTCAAACATACTTTTCCTGGGACATTTCAGAGCATCACCGGTTCCCCCAGTGTTGATTCCTAGCGCCGGGGTTCTCGGGCTGCACTGGGGGCTGCTGTCTGTGTGGCGCTCTCCTCAGCTGTCTCTGTTTCTGCAGGAGGGTCGAGAAAGCCCTAGGAGGTGTGGTGCTTGGGCCCCCGTGTGCTTTCCTTCCGAGAAGCATCGCGGATGCTTGGTGGCTCAGCGCGCGAGGCAGACGCCCGTCTTGTTTTGCAGGTTGAGACTATATCACGGCAGCCCCAGAGCCCTCCTGCACCCGCTTCTCCAGGACCCCATCGAACGTAAGAGACAGGCCGGGCCGGGCCCGGGTCCCCTCCCCGCCTCCCGCCCCGCACTGTCCTCTGCAGCCCCTGCCTGTCTTATAACTCCCCCAGGGATGGGCCATCACCAGCTTGGCTATGTTGTCAATAGATTGGGGGAATGTGTATCAGGGGCTTGGACTGTTGACCTGATTTAAAGACTGAAACACTAGCCCAGGAGGAGGGTGTGGCTTTGAGAGGACGGCCCGTGGGAGACAGGTGTTTGCTGTCCATCACCAGTCCCTGGCTGTCACCAGACGCCTTTGAAGTCCATGGGTCATCTCCAACACGGCAAGGCTGTCCAGTGCTGCCTGACAGGAGGGACGTTCTGCAGGAGCACCTGCCACGAGCGGCCCCGCGGCCGAGTGGCCTGCCTAGGGCAGACAGGGAGCGGCCGCGGTGCTGCTGGGATGTCTCCCCCAAGCAGCCCTGGTGCCGGCTGGGAGGGACGTGGGCCCCCTCCGGCTGCTGGCCTCCCTGGGAAGCTACCGGGCAGGAGGGGTTCACAGGCCATCTCAGAGGCCCAGCGTGGGGCCCTGGGCTGGCCCTGGGGGACGGGGTGGGGGCAGGCAGTGGAGGCAGGTCTATTTGGGGGGTGACTTTCTGTCCCTTTGAGGTGTCTCCCAGGTTCCGTGGTGGAACTTTGTGTCTGCCACCCAGCCGGCCTTACCAGTTCAGGCCTACCCCACCCCTTCCACTCCCTGCTGACTTGGGTGAAAATCTCATGATAGAGGATCAATCAGCCAGAAACTTAAATGTTTTTTAATGAGGGCACTGGGGACTGAACCCAGGACCTCGTGCATGCTAAGCATGCGCTCTACCACCCACCCCCTGCAGAAACTTAATTTTATTGATAAAGACTGGCTTTTAGATTATTTCTCAGTTGAATGTAATTATTAATTTGTCAGCGTTTCCCCTCCGGAAGCATCCTGGAGTCAGCACCTTCTGAACAGCATGCGCAGCCGCACATGGTCCTCGGTTCTGGGAGCTGGTGGGGGGTGTGCGGGGCCGTGGGCATGTGAAGGGGGCCTGAGGAGGAACTGCCCTGAGGACCTTGGCTTATCTTCTCAAGGGACATTTCCAAAAATTTAGGGGCATTTTTCTTGAGTGGGTAATGCTGCCACGCGGTTCAGAACTCAGAAAGTGCTGCATGGAGGAAAAGGCTCGGAGCGAGGGCAGTCCCCTCAGCGCACCGCAGGGGCACACTGAGTTCTTTTCTTACGAAATCACACGGTATGCCTCAGGAGGTGGGGAGGCCCCTGTCAGAGCAAGAAATCAAGCGCAGCAAGGTGGGCCATCTGGTGGGAGTGTGCTGCGGGCGTGTCTGCGGTCCTGTGGGGCTGGGAGTACCCCTTCCTGCGCTGGCCTCTGTGATGCCCTTCACTCTGCCTCCCCGAGTGCTGTGTCTGAGCGCCTCCCTTCCTCTGGGACGCGGTCCCTCCTCCCACCTCCCCCAGCACGTCCTCTGAAACCTTCCTTGGGGTCCGGATCCCGTTCTCCTGAGTATCGTGGGTGTCGGCGTGCCACGGGGAAGAGCAGCCCCTCCTGGAGGACAGGGCTCTGTCTGCGTGGCTGCTGTCTGCCTTCCCCCCGCCCCCGGCCCATAGCCTCGTCCTGCTCGTTGTGGGGCCTGATGGAAGCAGGGCTGAGACTGGAAGGGAGGCAGCCTCCGGTCCAGCATGCCTTCTGGGTCCCTCGGAACCCGGGAGCAGGCGTTGCCTGGCCCTCACTGCTGTGGGGGAGGAGGTCAGCGGGAGAGATTTTCTCACGTTGGCGTGAAAACAGGTGTCTCTTTCGCTGCAAGTTTACCAAGAGAGTTGTTAGGGATGGATTCTTTTCCTCTTTGGCTGAACTAACAGAGAAACTCCCTGGTCTCCCCAGAAAAAGGCTTTTCTTTTCCGTGGGGTTTCTGTGTGGGGTGCCCAGTTTCTGGTCTGGTTTGACCAAAGGTGCCTTGGTTCCAGCTGAGACAGAGAAGGCGAGAAGGTTTTTTCTCCCCCAGAAAACAGGCACATGACCCTCATCGAGAACTGCAGCCTGCAGTACACGCTGAGGCCGCACCCCGCCCTGGAACCCGTGTTCCACCTGCTCCCTGAGAACCTGCTGGCGTCTGGGCTGCAGCCGATACCCGGGCTCCTTCCTGCCCACGGAGAAGCCGGTAAGGGCCGCTCTGTTTCTGTCCGCTGGGTGAGGGTCTGTCAGTTCCCGGTCAGACCTTGCAGGAATTGGGTTGTGCACTGGCCAGGCATCCCCAGCGAACGGCCTGGTGGTAGTTGTAGGGGAGGTGGGGGAGGTGGGGTAGGTGGAGGGGGAACAGGAGAAGGACAGAGAGGAGGAGGGAGGGGGAGGGAGATGGGGAGGGAGAGGGGAGGGGGAGGGGGAGGGGAGGGGAAGCATGGCGACAGTGCTGTCTCTGCCTCACATCCCTCCAGTCAGCTCTGTCTTCCTCCTCGGGAAGTGCTTCCATAGGGCCGCCGTTCGTGTCTGACGACCGTGCCAGGAAGACCTCTGTTGCTGGACCTTGTCTTTACTGGACCCGGATCAGTGCCTTGATTATTGCTATTTTTTAATTGGGGTAAAATAGACATAACATAAAGTGTATGATTTTAACCTGTTTTACAGCGTGCAGTTCATTGGCATTAAGGATGTTCACCATCCGTCTGCAGAACGTTTTCATCTTCCCGAGCTGAAACGCTGTCCCCATTAAACACCATACCCCATTCTCCCCTCCCCCAGCCCCCGGCCCCCACCCTTCTCCACTCTGTCCCTGTGAAGGGACTCTCTAGGGACCTCGCAGAGGTGGAATCCTACAGTTTTGGTCCTTTTGTGACTGGTCTGTTTCACTCGGCGTGATGTCCTCAAGCTTCCTCTGTGCTGCTGCCCGAGTTGGAATGTCCTCCTTTGGAGGGCGGAGTGGTGCCCCAGGGTGCGGATGGACTGCACTGCCTGTCCGTGGACACTCAGGGCCGTTCTGCCTTTCCTACTGTGCGTGAAGCTGCTCGCTCTGTTGGAGCTGAAACTCAGGTGCAAGGCTCAGGGCTGTGTCCTGGTGTGCTTTAGAAGTCGGTTCTCCTGGTGAGTGTGTGCTAACCCTTCCCAGCCACGTGAGCGCTGCTGGGGGTCGCTCTGCTCTTGGGTCCTGCTGACTGGGCCTCACCTCTCAGCCTTGTGCTCTTCCTGGGCACTGTTAGGGGCTTTTCGTCTGGCCGTCTGGAAGAGTGCAGAAGGGAGCACGCCGGCCTTCCCCACCTGGCGCTGCTGGGCCCTCTTGTCTTGATGGGCTGGCTCCCTGCTCCCGTCCAGGTGTGAGCAGCTGGGGAGGAAAGCTTTGAGGTGCTGAGTGTTTGGTTCAGAACAGAAACCCTCAGGACCGAGAAGAGAAGGCAGATGCTCAGCCCCAGGCGGAGTGTGGTTGTCTCGGTAATGATGTCCCTGGGTGTTCCGGGCCAGCTGGGGCGCAGACCTTGTTATCTGAGTTCAAGAATTCCTGGGCCGGTGGTTGTCACCATCACAAGGTCACTGTTTCTCCAGTGTCTCAGAAAGAGACGATGATACACGGGAAGTGATAAATTAACTGTGAACAGGAGCAATTCCCAGGGGTCCCAGGATTAGATCTGCCCTGGGCCTCTGAGCTCTAAGTCCCCAGTGTCCTGTGTAGGGGGTGTTATGCCTCTGTAACGTGCCTGTGTTCTCCCAAGAGGAAGGAGGAGGCAGAGTCACGAGGAGGCAGAGAGAGAGCCTCATGGTTTTGCTGTTGGGACTGATGAAGAGAATGTGCAGGCCTGAGTCCAGATCTGAGCCCCCGCCCACTGGTCAGGGAGGCCCTGTGGGTACCGCTCCAATTGCGTGGCTATTAGGAGCCTAGATGCGCCTGCATGGAAGTCAGCTTCTGTGGCTCTCTCCCACCTGGGTTTCTGGGTATTTAAACAGAATGTTCTTGGGGCCTGAATGTGTCCATCACTTTGTGACTTGCCAGTGGGAGTCAGCAGAACTGCACATAAAACATTACAGTACACACGCGTGGCTCGGACCTGCTTCTGCGTCCCTCCTGGAGGTGAGGGAGACGCCCAGGCGCCCAGACAGGCCCTGTTTTGTTCTGTGTCTCACGTCGGACGGGGATGTCTGGGGGTCGCGTTACAGAGAGGAGTTCTGAGTTAAAGGAGCACGATTTCGGGTCCTGGTCCTGAAGTTTGTGTTTTCAGAAGTGGCCGGTCGCTGGGACACTTAAGGGATGCGGTGGTGCCAAAGGACAGTTTACATTGTTGCTGTTTAAAGACAAAGGACCAGAGACTGGCAGGAGGGGTGGGTGGAGGGCACTCCCTTCCCACCGGCAGGAGCCCGGGAGATGCGCTCGCTCTTCAAGGGGAGAAGGGAGCACACGCAGCCTCCCTGCAATTCCCGAGACCACCCGGGGGCCCGCGGATATGTGGGGGCCACGCTGGCGGCTGCACGGCCTCGCAGGCACCGAGCCCGCTTCCCGACAGTGGTCATTGTCTCCGTTATAAATTCTGCCCAGGATCTTACAGGCTGTTGTGACTCACTCTTGAAAGAGAGTTTCATTGCTGGATTATGTTTTCTAGCCCTGACGGCCCCGGCGGGGACTGGTGCTGGCTTCGGGGTGGGAGTCACGGGTCTGACTTGAGGAGGGTTTGGTTTTATTTCAGTGCCTGTTGGGGTGTGGACGTTTGTTCACTTGTAAATGCCACAGTGTGGGAGGAGTGAGCTGTTTTCAATTCAGGCGCTGACTGAGGTCATTGCAGGTTCACAACGCGGTCTTAACAAGCAGTGGGGCAGCGCGGTCCAGGGACCCCCTCCCTGTCTCCCCCAAACTGGGCGCATCACAGCCGGGACCCTGACGGCGACCCAGCCTGGGGTCTCCTGTCCATCTCCCCACTTTGATTCGCACTCATTGCGTGAGGATTGAATTTTTAAGTCATTTTCAAGCTGAGAATGACTGGGCAGTTTTTCCTTGAGCAGCTTCTTGGACAAGGCCACAGTTTAAAATGACACACTCTTTATTCAATAAATACAGGAAAACTAAAAGTTTTCCCTTCCAGCCTCACTCCCCAGAGAAAACCAGTGCTAACAGCTTGTGTATAGCTTTTATATACTCGTTGATTCATTAATTCGTTTGTTGTTGTTTGTTGTTGTAGAGCGGATGCCGTGAGCCCCGGGGCTCCTGGTGCAGAGTCGGTCCATCTCCCGGGACGAGTGTGGGCGAGGGCAGACCGCAGGTCTAACCATGGGCACCCCAGGCAGGAGCAGGGGTTTTAGAGTAAATGTGGACCAGCTCAAGGTCACAGCCATTCCTGCCTAAGTTGCTCCCAAATCACGTTTTCATTCTGCCGCCGTTGCAGTCTTCTTGTCTTGTGAGGTGCCCTCTGGTGCTTGAGCTATCTCAGCTGGAGATCTGTGTCCCAGGAGGCTAGCGGCTGGCGTGACCTCCTCGGGCATCTGGGGCTACTTCCAGGCGCTTCCCTGAAGGATGTCCCTGGGAAGGGGTTCTTGCTTGTTAAAAGCGCCAGCAACGCCCGTTTTCTCTGCAGCACATCTGTGGGAGTCTCAGAAGAGAACGGATCACTGTGAAGGGGTCCGTCTTCCCGCAGGGGCAGTGCCGTTGTTGGCAACTGCATCTCCACCCAGAGACTTGGCAACAGTCAGTGGAAGCAGGACCCAGTTGCAGAGCACAAGGGACGAGAGTCCTCCACCCTGGGAGGTCAGCGCTGCTGGGGCAGCTGGTGTCCTGGCCACTGATGCTGGTCGGCTGAATGAATGAATAAATGAATGAATGAATGACAATTTCAGGTGGTCAAACTGCTCAGTGGGTGAAGCTGGATGTTTGGGGAAGAGCCCTGAGGCCGGCGGTGGTGAGGGCCGGCTCCGCTCCCGGCCCCGTGTGACCCGGGGGTCTCCTGACCTGTCCAGGCCTCTGCCATTGCTGTCTCCTCTGTAAACTGCGGACATTAGCAGGATCTGCCCGAGAGACGAGTTTGGGGAGCAAATGGGATGGGTGGGTAAAGCACAGCCCCGGGAACACAGGAGGAGCCCAGCCACGTGAGCTGCTGTGCCTCCGTCGGGAAGGTTCTGCCTTAAGTTGAGCCGAGGAGGCTCCTCTGACCCGGGGACCCGGTGGCTGCCCTCCGCCGCGGAGCGTCCAGGAGGTCTGATCCGTCTCCTGTTGGAGGGCGCGTAGGGACATTCATTTCCCGTTTGTGCTTTTGTAGCAAACAGGACTTGACGTTAGGGAAGGTGAGCGGGTAACTGGGCAGGGGAGTCCGTTCGGGGTCCGGTGTTTTTGCTGCTCAGCTCAGGAGTCAGGGGAGAGGGCGCCGGACGCAGCCAGTGTGTTCTCCCCAGTGTGCTCCGTGGGCATGCCCCTGGGCTGCTCTCTGGCCCGGGGACGAGCGGGTGGGCTGTCCTGGGGGGCCCAGCTCCCCGGGCTGTGATGGAAGCCTGGTCGGTGTGGGAGCAGGGTGAGGTGGTCCTGATGGCGTCAAGGCTGCGTGTGGGGTGGGGGAGGAGCTGAGGGGGGTCTCACTAGGGGTACAGGGAGCCTGCCCCTCCCCCCGCCCCCGTGACTGCCCGTAGAGACCTGGACCGCTTGACTTTGACCACCTGTTCTGGCCAACAGTGTACCCGTGACCCAGAGCAGAGGGATTACTTGGTAACCAGCAAATGAGCCCATCTGGGCTTTAAAGCAGTGAGCACGTGCCAGGGACGGGGCGTGCGGCTCAGGGTCCCGGAAAAAGGCAGAGGTCGTGTGTCGAAAACACCGAAATCCCTCAGGGAGATGTGTCCCTGTTTGCCCTGTGTTGCAGACACACGAATTAACTTGCAGAATAAAAAGTACTGGAGTCTGCAAAAGTGAGGGGATGACAAGCACCCTTTCTGGCCCCCCAGCCCGCTTCCCTCTCCTCCCCCTGCACACTCTGCTCGCTCTCGGGCCGGCGTCTGGGGCTCCTCGGGGTCTCTGAGGCCTTCTGCCCGTGTTCCCTGATACCCTGCGGGAACCGTCTGGGGCCTCGGGCTTCCTGCCTCTGTGGTGGGGGAGGCGGACCCCTCAGCCTTGCCCACCTGTCCCTCTCCCCGTCTCTCCGCGGGAGGCTCCCAGTTCCGCGTGTGCTTTAGACGCTCGCTTGACCCTTTCAAGGAAGGTTGCATTTTCCATATTTCTGCACTTTAAAAAATCTGTGGTAAAATAGACATACCCTAAAATGGGCTGTTCCACCTGTTTTTAAGCCTGCATTTCCGTAGGGTTGAGCACACGCACGTCATTGTGGGACCCTCCAACTCCAGAACGTTCTCATCCTGCAGAACGAAACTCTGAACCTTAAATGCTGACCCCCAGGCCCCCCGCCCCCAGCCGCCTCCATTCCACTCTCTGTCTCTGAATTTGAGGACCTCAGGTACCTCGGGTAAATGGAATCGTACAGTGCTTGTCTTTTTGTGGCTGGCCCGTCTCACTCAGCATGAAGTCCTCGGAGTTTATCCACGTTGTAACAGCTGCCAGAATTTCCTTCCTTTCTTGAGGTTGGATGATGCGCTGTTGTGTGGTTGGACCGCATTTTGTTCCCCTGCTCATCTGTCGGTGGACACTGGTTGTTCCCACCTTCTGGCTTCTGTGAGTCATGATACTTGCGCTTTTAATTGGTTCCGATTCAGCAACTGACCTGTTTTAGACACTTAAAAAGTATGACAGGAGTACATAAACTTTCTCAGAGGTATCAAACCTAATGCATATTTGTGATGGGAAGATATAGAAAACTATGAAGAAGGAAATAAACAATCCGTGATTACTATCTGCAGATACACACGTATGCATGTAAATGCGTATATTGTAGATAAAAATTGTCGCCAAATGGACTAATACACAGTGTTGTATGTTGTCCTTTCCACCTGCAATATCATGACTATTTTTCGATCATTAAATTATCTTTGACGATATGATTTTTGTTCTCATTTTGAATGAACAGTGGATTAACTTTCTCCTCCTCTTGCACAGTTGGTGGCTTCTTATTTTTGTCTGTTGTGAATAACGTTCTAGTGAGTATTCTTGCCCTGAAAGCGCCACTTCCATGGTGGATTGTTCCACTAAATAGGTTCAAAGGTGGCATCACGGGGACAGAAGGTAGGCAGGGATATTTTTAAGACTCCTGATACTTACAGAGGTGAAGAGGAGATTGCCTCTTAGCTGTGCTGATGTGTAAGCTTCCAGCAGGACAGTGTGCTTTTCACTGTAGTTTCATCAGCACTGAGTCTTACGTCAGTTGAATGTTTTTTTTAAACTTTGGAATTGGCTTTTAAAATCTAAGACCGCGTACCTGAATATTTAAATAGTCATAAAAATTTAGAAAGAGACAGAGAGGACCAGATCCAGAAAGATGACGATGATGGGGATGCAGGAGGCAGAACCCTGGGGGCTGTGTCTGCAGGGAAGCCGCTGGCCTTGCCCTTTTCCGCCTGTGTCGGCCTTTGCTCCAGAGCCTGTGGAGAAGGCCTCTCCAAACAGACGAGACTCTGCCCTCTCACGGCCGAGTCTCCACGCACCTGCTCGGTGCAGGCGCTGGGCTCGATGCCGGGGGTCGTTGTCCCTTTCTGTCCCCATGGAGCGCTCAGCCGGGCGCATGTCTGCAGGGGCGGGACCTTCCTCTCGGGGCGCCAGCCCGGCCGGTGTTTCTGCTCATCACTGGGCCATGTGCATGCGAATTCCTGCACGCTTCCAGATGGTTCAGGGCAAACGTGGAGCAGGGACAGCTGACACCGTGGGCTGTGCTCTTGCTGGAGAAGCTGAGTGTTGGGACCAGCTGTCCCTCCGTGTCTGGCAGCCCGTGTGCTCTGGGTGGTAAGGTCTGCTCCTGGAGCAGGTTTGGGGTAGAATATGGACCCGGAACCGAATTTGCACTTGTCTGATGAGTTTCGCGTCTGGGTCTGAACTGAACTGGGCTCTGTTTGAGAGTTCTGTCTGGGCAATGCCCGTGGCCCGGACCTGGGGGGATGAGAGGACCCTTGGGTGGCTGTTTCCGCGGGTCCTCCATCTCTGCCTCTCGTTGTCCAGGGGACGCCCTCCGAAAGCCTCGCCTTCAGAAGCCTCTCACGTGGTACCTGGACGACTTGTTCTTCACGCTCTACCCCTCCCTCGAGAAGTTCGAAGAGGAGCTCCTGGAGCTGCTGATCGGCGACCACTGCCGGGAGGTACAGTCTCGGGTCGGGGCCCCTCGTCTGAGCCGCGGAGGTGCCCGCGGCCGGCAGAGCTGGGGACGCTGCCGGCCTCCTGAGCCGCCGAGGTGGGCGGTGCAGCCGCTGTGACGCCCTTGGTCCTGCCTTTTCCTCTTTGCGGCTCAACAGGGACACTCGAGCCACTGTCTTAACCTTGATGCTGACGGAGTTGCTGTTATCCCGAGACATTAACCAACGTCAGCTTCGACGCAACTTAGTCAGTCCTCACTTCAGCGTGAATTAACCTCCCAGTAGCGTAGGGAAACCGTAAAGTAATGTGCATTTACAAAGGACATTTTCAGGGTGTCTGTGGTCTTTAACCTGCGCTTCTGAGGACGGTGCCCATCCTGGTGGCCTGTGAAGTCCGCAGGTTATTAATTACACACACACTCCCACGAGCGAGACAGACTTGGAGGTGTTCTCCGTCCGTTCTTGAAAATGCAGCTCCGTGTGACGGGGCCTCATGTGGAGCAGACTCCGAGCAGAGGGGCGCAGGGCAGCAGAGCACGCTTCCTTCCTGCTCGGGGGCTGCTGCCGGAGGCCGGAGGTGTTTAAGAGCGTCGCTGTTGAATTTTATATGTTCCCATAAAAGTCACTTTACTGTGTTTTTACTGTCTTTGTACGTCTGGTCCTGTCCAGCGGGCGGAGACTTGCTTGTCTCCATCCTTTTCTTTTCATTACTCAAAGACTAATGGGCTGAATTGAGGTTCGTTCAGCATGATTAATGGGCCATGAAGAAAATGTGAAAATTCAGGGATCATCTTGCAACAATCACATAATTTAATCAACAGTAATGGCCTGGAGGAGTATCCTTGCTCATTTGTTAGGGCGTCTGTGCATTTTTTTTGGTAAGATGAAACACTTTAATATCCAGTGCCCACTTTGGGGCAGATTCCATTTTTATTGGTTTATGACTTACTGCCTAAGTATGCTTCCTCTTCCTGTGGCCCCTTCCGCCCCACGTCTCCAGTGTCCGAGTTGGGGGAGGGCAGAGGCATTGCAGCTTGCCGGCTTCAGCCCCCAGGTGCTTCTGTCACAGCCTGCCCTTGACTCTGGGGGTACCGGGCTCCTGCACCTTGACGCCCCAGGTCCTGCCGGAGGAGCCCCTGGTTGCTAGCTTGCTGCGTGTTGAGACTTATAGCTCAACCCTGGAAACCTAGAGCAGGAGTTGGGTGATTCAGGCGTCTAAGGGGCGTGTCACCCTGCAGGGTCGTGCTGGTGAGAGGACCCCGGGCTACCTGAAAACACCCGAGGGCCGGCCGTTCTGATCGGACTGTGCCCTCTAGGCTCCACCTGCGCGGGCCTTACTCTGCGCTGCGTGCTCTCCCCAGGCGGACGGCCCGCTGGACGGCAGTGCCCTGGAGATCCTGGAGCGGCGCCTGCGCGTGGGCGTGCACAACGGGCTGGGCTTCGTGCAGAGGCCGCAGGTCCTGGTGCTGGTGCCCGAGATGGAGGTGGCCTTGACGCGCTCTGCCAGCTTCAGCCGCAAAGTGGGCTCTTCTTCGAAGGCCAGGTATTTATTTTTGCCAGCGTCCCAAGTCCCAGCCCATGTGGAGCCCGGAGGTGTGGGTGGGCACCTACCTGGGGTCACAGTGGAAGGAGGTTGTTCTTTTTTTTTTTCTTCAGTTTTCAGTTTTATTAGGTAGAACTGTTACAATTTGACTGCACATATGGAATATATTGTATGTAAATACATATACATGATGTACTGCACATATTTAAAAATTTGCATATGCGTACTGTTCATTTTTCTAAGAACGTTTAGAGCTTTAGCTTTTTAAACTTACGTAGTTATCAAAGGAATAAAGCCAACCACAAAACAAGAATTAATTCAAAAAGATACATACACCCCACTATTAACAGCAACATTCTTTATATTGCCAAGCATCCTAAGTGCACGTCAATAGACGAATGGATAAAGCAGATGCAGCAGAGATGTGTAATGGAACACAACTCACCCGTAAGAAAGAAGGGTATTTTGCCACTTGCGGCTGAAGGAGGTGGTTCTTGCACGTGAGGCGTGCGCTCACCCCCTGGGTCCTTCCCGGTGCCTCTGCTCCGTTAGGAGCAGGCCTCAGTGTTGTGAGCTTGGGACGGTCCCCTTTTCGTGCTGACAGTTTGGCCTTGGCATGACTGGTGCCTCCAGCTGTGGAGACACGCTTTCCTCCAGATGTGCCCTGTGATCTGTTTCTCATGACGGAGAACCGGGGGCAGGAAGGTCTGTCACTCTGTCCGGTCCTGTGCTTCTCACAGCAGAATCAGAGACATCTCCCCGGGGCACCAGAGGCCGGCCCTGGAGGAGGGGGAGCCTCCAGGAGACTTCCATCCTCCAGACACGAATGCTGGCACTTTGGGAGGGAGTTGATTGTAGCATCTAAAAAAGGCTCTGCCTGGGGAATTACCTTGGGGGCCAGGCACACAGAAGAGGTGGGTGGCGTTGCTCTGGAGGGGACTCACTGCACCAGCAGTGCCTGGTGCCCCGGTCCCTGAGCGGATGAGCTGGGCGGCGGGAGCCACCGCCTGACCTGCCCCTTCCCTGTGTTCTTGGCCCAGCTCCGGGAACCAGGCTCTGGTTTTGAGAAGCCGCCTCCGACTCCCAGAGATGGTCCGTCACCCCGCGTTCACCATCGTCTTCCAGCTGGAGTACGCGTTTAACAGCCCGGCGGGAGCGGACGGCAACGTGAGGCCCTCGGGTTGTTTCGGGTCCCTCCTGGCGTGGGCTCCGCACAGTCGCCATTGACATTTTTTCCCTTAAATAAGCTGTGCAGTCATTATTAGCAGCCCGGATAACGAGCGTGGAGTATGGTTGTAGGAAACACTTCCTAGCGATAGCTTTGCTGTGATTGTTTCCCCTCTTGACGGTGAGAGTGCGTTCTGCTGGCTGATGGGATAAATAGTTCAGGGGGCGTTGTGCATCCTAATGGCATTTATTCATAGTTATCAAATCAATATGTATTTTGAAAGATGAGGCCATTTGAATGTATTTTTCAAATGATAATAAGCACAGTAAAGCTTGAATCCGCACAAGAGGTGAATGTTTCCTGCAGTGGACTCTGGGTCTGTACCACAGCCGAGCGTGAGCGCTCACAGGATTCAGCCGTAGGAAGCGTAATAAAGAGGCGTCATGTACATTGTTGATCCAGGTTCTCTGGAAAACCAAAACATGCTACTCTCGAGATTCCATTTTTTTGTCTGAAAAAGCAGGTATCAATATAACAAGTAAATTAAAAATTAAAAAGTAGGGGGAGAGGATAGCTCAGTGGTGGAGCGTGTGTTTAGCATGCACGAGGTCCTGGGTTCAATCCCCAGCACCTCCACTAAAAAATAAAATAAAATAAATAAAGAAATAAACCCAAGTACCGCCCCCCCAAAGTAAAAATTTTAAAAAGGCCAAGACACCCTCCGTGGTGGTCAGTCTGCCTGCGTCACTGTGCAGCTGACAGAGGAGTGGAGGACCAAGAGCCGCCTTGGGGGGCCTTTGGAGGGAGAATGGGGTGCCGGGCAGTGATCTCCTGTGCCAGCGTGGCTGACCTCCGCAATGCCCGCACCTCAGGGCGTGTGACTCAGAGTCCCCATCAGGTGAGCGTCTCGGGGCAGGGACGCTGGTCAGCGCCGAGCACACGGTCAGCGTGGTTCTGCTGAAGCTGGCGTGCCCAGCTCTGCTTTTCTTTCTTTGTTACCAGGACTTTCGGCTAAAATGCTGATACACTTTTGGGTGGGATTTAAGCAGGAGGGATGGGGCTTCTGGGGCTGGCGGCCACCTTGAGGGGGATGTTAATGGGCTCGGGGGCAGCCTCAGCCCTGGGGAGGGCTGACACAGAGGGAGCCAGTGAAGGAGCTGTGTGGGGGCTCCATGTCACTCTCTACTTCTTTATGTTATGTCCCCTCCAGGATGGTAATTACAATTTGCTTGTTTTTTTTAATTGTTCTTTTTTTTAAAATTTATTTTTTCTACCTTTTTTGGGGGGGAGGTAATTAGGTTTATTTGTTTTTGTTTTTTAGTGGAGGTGCTGGGGATTGAACCCAGGACTCTGTGTGTGCTAGGCATGCACTCTACCACTGAGCTATACCCTCCCCACTAATTTGATCTTTATGCTGAAACGACTATGTCTAACATGACACAGTTATTACTGAACTCTTTTTTAAAAACATTTGTTTTACTAAATTTGGGAATTTTGGGGGGGGAATACTTACTTACTTACTGGGGATTGAACCCAGGACCTCATGCATGCTAAACAAACACTCTGCCACCAAGCTATACCCTCCCCCCGGTTTTGTAAGTCTTCACTGAAATGCTTCAGCACCGGCAGGTGGGTCCCGTGCCTTGCTGCTCTGTGGAGCTCTTGGAGTGTGGCTGTGTAATAGCTCATCAGTTCTTTCTGATGTGGGGTTTATCTTAACACGGAATATTGGATTCCATTTTACCGTCATCAAGTGTACTTTCCTCAGCGTAATCTGGAAAGGAAATGTTCCGGGGCAAGAAGTGATTTTCCCCGCAAATTACTTGCCCCGTGGAACAGTGAAAATGGGTTAAGCATTCCTGGGGTGAACCCTGAATCAGGCACTCCCATCGCGGACAGGTCGCGTGGAGGTGAGAACAATGCTGGTGGTGCCGCGTGGGCCCTCTTCCCTCCCCTGGGAGCGTCCCCGGAGTTGGGAGGGGACGAGGCCCCAGGGGGTTTTTCTTTGTCTCCATCAGTTCAAGGTCCGGGCTCAGCCCTGGGAAGGGTGGGTTGCTGCCGCCCCTCTCGCCCCCCTCATAGACCATTACTGACAATTTACCTGCAAATTCCTCTCTCCCTTCTCGTTCCTTTAAAAACCTCTCTGATGGACGTTCTGGGCATAAACAGAGATGGTAAAGTGCACCCTGTGTAACTTCAGCAGTCGTCCACCTCATGGACTGTTCTGTTTTGTCCACACCCTCTCGCACAACCCATTTTGACTTATTTTGAAGCAAATTCCAGTCCTAATTGCGTCTTCTTTGTTACTGCACTTTTCAGCTCAGGATTTCTTTTGAGGCTTTCTGTCTCTTTATTGGTATTTCCATCTTGTTCACCCGTAGTTTTCTTGACTTTCTCCACATCTTCCTTTAGTTCTTTGAGCGTCTTTAAGACCTTAGTTTTAAGGTCTTTGTCCAGCACACCCGCCCTTAGTGGCTTTCAGGGCCAGTTGCTGTTGACTGCGGTTTTCTTTTGAATGGGCCGCTCTCTTCTGTTTCTCTGCGTGTCTTGTGATTTTGTTGTTCAGCACTGATGTCTCTGGGCGGATTAGCAGCCAGAGGTGTAAACTTAACCACGTTGACCACAAGTTACCGTCCAGTTCTTGCCCTGTCCCCAGAGTTCCAAAATAATCACATCAGACGGTCCTGCCCGTGCAGGTGTCGTCCGGGAGGGGCTCCTGGCGCCTCCCGCTCTGCCGTCCTCCCAGAGCCCCTCCTGACTTTTGGAAGGAGGCTGTTCTTCGTCTCCATCACTTCTTTGTTTAGCTCAGTTCTGCCCGGTTCCAGGTCTCATCCACTGCGGGCCTTCAAACCAGCTGCGGTCTGGTTTTGGCCCAGGAGTTGAAGGTGCGCTGAGCCTCACATCTCCGACTCCGGTGCCTCAGTTGGTGTTTCCCGCAGCGAAGCAGCTCCCCTTTGATTCAGTGATGTGAGCCCCAGCACGCCGCCCGGCGGTGCCTCGCGTCGCCCTGTCGGTGCTGGTTCCTTGGGGAGAAGGAGGAAACGGCTTCCCCTCCAGGCCCAGGCCGTGGCTGTGGCTCCTTCTGCTCTGTAGACGCACGGGTCTCTGGTTAAACACGGAGCTGGGTTCCTCTTCTGTTTCTTCTAGAGGCACGACTGGGGACAGTGGGCTGCCACAGGCAAAGGCGCTTCTGTAACTGTCCCCTCCTTGTAAACCTTGTCAGGTTTTCACTTTGGGAACCAGCTGAAGATTTATTCCCGAGGGTGGTTCCTGACCCCGCCTCGGGGAGTGGTCTGGAGGACTCCCCCTCCCGGTTACTAGTTTGGTGACTGCCCGGCACGTTGGTCCGTGGTCCTGTGTTCGGCAGCGCCCTTCCTTCCCTCTTGCGGTGCGTCCTCTGTAGTCTCGCTTCTCGCTCCAGCAGCGTGCCCCCTTGTGGGCCCCTGACCTCCTGTGGAATCAGAATGACGCGGATGCCTCCCACGCGGGGAGCGAGGCGGGGAGTCATCCTGGGCGCGGGGAGCGGGAACCTGCGCGGTGCTGAGCTGTCTTTGTGTGCACATACACGCCTCTGTAGGTGTCAGTGGAGACTGACGGTTACTGGGAACAGAAACTGGGTTCAGTCCAGCTGAACAGAAGGTGGCTCTGCTGGCTCTTCCATCTGGCAAGTCGAGGAGGGGTCTGGTCCCCAGGATGTCAGGGGCTCAGGTGATAGTTTTGTTCTTGAAGCGAAGCTTACCTGTGGTGACCTAGACGGACGTCTGCTAACTGCGTGAGTCCTGATTAATGGGTCACCGTGTCACCGCCACTGCAGTACAGATGCAGAACCAGATCCAGAAGTCCCCTCCTGTCCCCTCCAGTCCATTCCCACCCCCTATTGGCAACTGCTGGTGGGGTTTTTATCTTTAGAAACTTCCTTAATTTCCAGTGACTGCTTAAGAAATGACCACAAATTGGATGGATCAGGACGACAGACCTCTGGAGGCCAGAGATCTGAAGCCAGGCTCCCTGGGCTGGAGACAAGGTGGGGGCAGGGCCGTGCCCCTTCTGGAGGCTGTAGGGGAGGCTCCTTCCTGCCTCTTCCAGCTCCTGGGGCTGCGCGGTCCTTGGCTGTGGCCGCATCCCCGTGCCCCCAGTCTTCAAGGCCGGCATCGTCACATCTCTTCTGCTCCATCCTGGCCGCGCCTGCTCCTCTGTCTGTCTCCAGCCCCCTCTGCCTTCCGCCTGTAAGGACACTCGGGATTGTTCAGGGCTCATACAGATGGTCCGGGAGGGTCTTTCCTGCCCACGATCCTCTGCTGAATCCCATCTGAGAAGACCCCTTTACCTGATAAAGTCATACTTGGCAAGTTCTGGGGACCAGGACCTGGTGTCTCTGGGGGCCGTCGCTCAGCCCACTGCAGCTGCAGGTCGGTTCTGCCTGTTTCTGCACTCACCTGCGTGGAGTAGCGCAGACCACGTGCGGGCGCCTGCATCGCTCTCGTCCAGCGGAGCGATGTGCACGTTCGCGCCTGTGGTCGTTCGTTTTATTGCTGAGTTTTCTGTCCTGTGCCTGTTTCTTCACTTTCCTGGGGGTGGGCCTTTCCAGTTTGTGAGTGAAGCACTCCCGGGCAGGCCCTTTTGTGGACGTGTGTTTTCTCTCTCTGGGAGACGCCATGGAACAGGGCTGCTGGGTCTCTGCACAGATAGGCACGTGCTTTCTCGGGATGCCGGCTTGTCCAGAGCGGCGGCACCGGCTCGGCTGCGAGCCTGCTGTCCCCGCGTGCTCACCGCGCCTGGCTTTGCTGGTGGGTTACCGTTGGCCGCTCTCAGGGCTGTGGCTGCGGCTCTCATGTGCGTCTCCCGGGTGCCCAGTGCTGCCGCGCTCCTGTCCGGGGCTTGCTGGCCGCTGCTAGCCTGCCCTGCCGTGTGGCCGCCGCCTCGCTGGGGTGTCTATCTTCTCCTGGGCGTGGGTGGGAGTTTCTTTCATGTATTTTGGATCTAAGTCCTTTGTGGGATGGGTGGACTATGCCTGTTTTTCAGTTTCTGGCTTGCCTTTTCGTTTTCTTAGCATTGGTTTTTGTTTAAAAAAAGGCAGAGTAGGACTTTATTTCTTTAAAAACTTGCAGACAAGTTGCAGAAACAGAAAGAACCCCGGTCGAGTCTTGGTCCAGATTCACTCACTGTTGACATTTGCCCCATTTGCTTCGTTTGCATTTACTTCCTCACGTTTCTGCCCCCCTCCCTCCCTGCGCGTGTGTGTGGGGGTGTGTGTGTGTGGGTGTGTGTGTAGACTCACACACGTGTTTTTTCTGAACCATTTGAGAGTAAATTGCAGACACCACGCTCACGTGCCTCTGTGTGTGTTTCTCAGTAACAGGGTCCCCTGTGAAAGCACCGTGAGGGGCCGCCTCAGGTCACTCAGCATCGGGTCCGTGCCCCCCTCTCCCCGCCGTGTTCCAGTTCTGCCCGTCTGTCCCGCCGTGTCCTCTGCACTCCTGTCCAGTCCAGGACCCAGTGCAGGATCACACGGCATCAGTTCCAGGGTCACACCCGGAACAGTTCCACAGCCTTTCTTCGTTTTTAATGATTATATTTTTTTATACCGTAGTCTCTCTTCTTTAAAAAGTGTTTTAGAAAAACAACAAAAAACAGATTTTAAACAATTTAAAAATGAAAAAAACAAACAAAAAAAGTGTTTTAGAAAGAAAGTTCCTATTTAGGATTCGTCCATGTTTCCTCCTGGTGGGGTCAGTTTGTACATCCCCGCCGGAACGCCGGGAGTGAGGCATGTCCCCAGGGTCTCACGGGGGCTGTGGTGCCCCTCTGTGCCTCACTGGCCTGGTTAATTTTGATCCTCTGGTCAGGTGCCGTGTGATGTCTCCACTGTCGAGTTCCCGTTTTCCTCCTTGCAACTAATCGGCAAACTGTGGGGAGCTCCTCACCCCAGGGTCCCCCTAGATCGGCGTCCGTGGCTGCCGCCCCCGTCGGAGTGGAGATTTCCAGCTCCAGCCCTCCCTCCACCACTGCCTCCTGTCCAGGACCCTCCCTTCTCCCCCGCGGGTGGGCGGGTGGACTGATTCGGCCACTGAGTCCGTGCTGATGTGGGTGTTTTTAAAATTTCCGCCCCTACTCAGGCTGGTGTTCAGATTGCCCCGTGTGTAGCCAGAGTCCCTTCAGGCTGTGTCCTCGTGATGTCCTCCCCCGCGGCGTCCTCCCCCGTGTTTTGTCTTCTGAGCATTTCCTTACTTTCTGGCTCGGGAGGCTCCAGCCCTGGGGTCAGCTGCGTCTGTGAGGAGCTGTGGTGTCCCACCCCTTCCTTTTTCTAAAACTCTTTTTATTTTAGGAAAGGTTAGACTTACAGAAAAGCTGTGCAGATAGTGCGGAGAGATCCCATGGACCGCCCCAGGCTCCCTGCCGTTAGCGTCGTTGGTATGCATGTCTCCTGTTGTGCTGTTACCACCCGAAGTCCAGACGGGTCGAATCCCCTCACCTGATGTCCTTGTCTGCCCCGGGACCCCATCCAGGACCCCGGCGCGGGCTCCTCTGGACTGTGACAGTTTCTCAGACCTCCTTGGCTTTGATGAGCCCTGGTTCTCTGTAAAGGGGGACGTGTTAGAGTCTGGGTCTGGGCGCTGGGACTGGCTTTGTTTCTATGCCCCCTCAGTGGACAGCACTGGGACACTTCACACGTGGAAACGCACATGCACGTACGTGCGCACATGTTGGGACACGTGCGCTCACAGTCCTTACACACACACGCACGCATGGACACACATCTGGGCCGCGTGCACGGCTCGGGAACCGGGTTGTTGCTGAGCCCCATCCACCCGGCAGGGCTCCCTGGGTCTCACCTCCGCGTCCGCACCTCTCCTTCCACGGGGAACCCTGGCTTCCAGCACCATCAGCACAAGCCACTCGGATGCCCAGTCCTAGGACACATCTACAGTAATGTCAGACTGGCTTCATCCGTGCCGCTATGAAAAACAGACCTACTGCAAAGGGTTCAGGGTGCGTTCGCTGCCGGCACCGAGGGGCGTGGCCAGAGAGGGGTCCTGGGTCTCTCGGCTTCGCCCCTCCTGTTGGTCGGGCTGTTCATTTGAACACAAGTCGGGCCCTTCTGTCCCTGTTTGCTTTCAGTTTTGTAGCTATTTCCCCACCCATCCTTACTGATTTCATTTCATTTCCTTTTTTTAATATACAGAACACAAATACGGTTTTAAAAGTCAAAGCTCCGCCAAAAAGTGACCTGAGAGAAGCGTGCTGGTGGGAGCCGGCTCTGCTGCTCCGGGCCCCTCCCTCCTGGGTTGCTTTTTGCAAAGATAGCAGGTGTGTGGTGTTGTCTCTGCTCCGCTTTGTACACAGAGGGAGCAGACTTGTGCACGTGCGGCCTCGCACTTTGCTTTTCTCACGGCGCCAGCACAGCCTGGCCGTCCCCGGCATCCACGGAGCGCCCCTCACTCCTTTCTCCAGCTGCACGTGCTCCACCGTGGGCTGCAGTTTAGTCCCTTGGGTACTTGGATGGTTTCCAGCATCCTGCAGCTGTGCGTGATGCTGAGGCGGGTGGTCTTGTGCGCGTGCACTTCCGTGCTGTGGGAGGCGTGTCTTCAGGGCGAGTTCCCGGGAGTGGGCTTGCTGGATCGGAGGGTAGACGTGTGCATTGTTATGTTAGACGCTGTCCAGGTTCTCCAGAGGGGTTGCTTGGTGCCCTGCACTCACTGGTGGTGTTTGGGGGACCTCTTTCCCCACAGGCCCCCCTGTGGTTGCCTCGTCAAGGGTTTGAACTCTGCTGATCCGACGGGTGGGTAGTGGTGTCACAGGGGTGTGATTTACATTTCTCTGACCATCAGTGAGGCTGAATGTGTTCTCATGTGTGTGACGAGTCTACTCATGTCTTTTGTCCATTTTTTGGGAGCGTCCTTGCACCTGCTCATCGGATGTTCAGAGTTCGTTGTACACAGAGGGCACTCTCTCTCTTTATCTGAGACATGACTGCAGGGTCCCCTCCCGGTTTGTCCTTTGTCTTTTTGTGCGCCTTGTCCCTGGCTTTTCTGGACCAGACATCTTAGTCATCTTAGTCTGCTCTTTGTAACAGAATGCCGTATACTGAGTGACTTAAACAGCAAACAGCAGACGTCTGCCCCCTGCGGCTCTGGGGGTGGAGGCCCAGGTTGCCTGTGCAGACCGCACCGCCCGGAGGTTGTGCTGGGAGAATGTGTGCTGATAGCCCCGCACTGTGTACCCTCGTGTGCTCTTCACTGCTTCCCAGGGCCTCTGGTCACTGACGCACAGCGCCGCCACTCGTGTTTCACTAACAGGTCTGGGTGGGTGTTGGCCAGGTGCAGAGTGCTCACAGACCTGCAGGGAGATCCTGCGGGGAGAGGAGGAGTCACACGGGTGGCGCTGGGGCCTGGTTAGGCTGGCGGGGTCTCAGGACAGGATGCTGGCTTCCCTGCCCTCCTGAGCCACTGATGCGATGCCGCGTGCCCCTCCTGTGACGGTTCCTTCTCTCGCAAGAGGGACTGACTGTCCCCGGCCTTGCTGCGCTGCTCTGTAGTGGGATTTTACCAGGAAAGCCCTGTTGATTTCCCCCCACTCACGTGGGCTTTGTGATGACTCCTGACCGATGTGCTTTTTAATATGTTTTTTGGCCGGGGGTGGTGATTAGATTTACTTGTTGATTTATGTTTGGAGGCGGTCCTGGGGTTTGAACCCAGGACCTTGTGTGTGCTAAGCGTGCGCTCTGCCACTGAGCTACACCCTCCCTGCCGTGACTGACGTGCTTTGTTTCTGTTCTAGGCGGCCTTGGCCACCTCCTTGTCCAACCTGGCGTGTATGCACACGGTCCGCTGGGCGGTCTGGAGCCCCGCGCTGGAGGCCAGCTCTGGGAGGGCGATGCTACCTCTGCAGGGTGGGGTCCGGCCCAGCCCCTCACACTGTCTGGTCTATAAGGTGCCCCCTGCCAGCATGAGCTCCGAAGAGGTAAATTGATAGATACTCCGTAAGTATGATTGTTTTTTAGGACCTTCTAGCAAGTTCACGCGTGTTCAAAACCAGAAGCTCACAGATTTGCAGATGTTTCATGAGCACTATTTTTTCATGTCATGTATTTGCCTTTGAAAAACAAGTGTGTTCGGTGGGGAGGGTGTAGCTCAGTGGTAGAGCGCATGCTTAGCATTCACGAGGTCCTGGGTTCAGTCCCCACGACCTCCATTAAAAAAAACCAAACCTAATTATCCACCCAAACCACCCCTCTCAAAACCAAAAAAATAGGTGTGTTCGCTGAGACATGGTCGCCTGTGGACTTACCAAGGCTGATTTTTCTGGGGTCTTATGATGCCTCTGCTTACATGTCAGCCTCTCAAGGTGACCCGCGGGGCCTGTGACTCTTACTTGTACACACGGTACCACGAGACCCACTTCTGTGCTGTGTGTCTTTTTAAAAAGCCCTCTGGGGGGAAGTGGGCTTAGCTCAGCATGCATGAGGTCCCGGGTTCAATTTCTAGTATCTCCATTGGAAAAAAAGCTAAAAAATAAAATAAGTTAAAAAAAAAAGCCCTCTGGAACGGTGTGGTGCCCCGGGGGGAGGCCGCACCTCGTGTGCACAGGTGCTGGGGTGGGGCTGGGTGGTCGGTGTCGAGCCCGGGCTGGTCTTTGCGGCTCATCACTCGCGCCTGCTGGACCTCGACTCTGTCTTGCTGTGTCCAGAGGGGAAGGACCAAAGCAGGGTTTAAAAAAAAAACCCCATTTTTGAAATGAAGCTTTCTCTGAAGCCCAGTATAAAAAGTTAATAAAAGTGGGGCAGGGCCACTGGAAGTGTGTGTGTGAGGCGTCTCCCCCGGCCTCCCCTGGCCCATTGGTGGCCTTGCCAGGCAGGTAGCAGTGATCCCTGGCTGCCACAGACACCGTGCCGATGTCCCAAGTCCTTCCTGACGCCGATGTGTCCTGGCAGGACTTCTGCCGGGCACGTTGTTGATGCCCTGCTCACCTTCCTGAATCGTGCCCGTCCTGTCTCAGCAGTGCGACTGGGAGCCTTTTAGCACTCGACTGTCCCATTTTTCTTAGGTAAAGGGACCATGCCTGCTGCTTCAGTGTGTCACCTGGGTGCTGACGCTAGTGGCAGATGTTATTTCCAGTGTCATTATTTATGATTTGGATTATGCTTAGGGGACCTGAAGAAAGGGGCAGCTGATGGTGCAGCTTCTCTTATTATGAGGAATGGCCCTCATTAGGGGACCGCACTCTGCTGCCTTCCTACGTGGTCTGGTTGGAGCCCTTATTATAAACTCGCCATTGGAAATCCTGAAACCATGGCTGTTCTCTCTCTTCCTCTCTCTATATGTGAATAAATACTTATTCTGTTTAAGGTTAGTCTTCTCAGGCCACTACGTCTCCTTCACTCTTTAAGTGTGTCAGCTGTATTGGAGCAAAGGTGTTGTGAAGGTCTGACTGTCTTAAGGACAAATAGATCACATACCACCATTCTTTCAAGGGATATCACTTCTAATCAAGGTTTCCCAAACTCAGCGCTCTCAGTGCTTTGGGCCAGATGATCCCCTGCTGTGGGGTCTGTCCCGGGCGTTGGAGGGTGTCCAGCACCCCTGGCCTCTGCTCACCAGATGCCACCAGCAGCCCCCTGACTCTGACAGCCTGCGTGTGTGCAGACACTGCTGAATGTGTTCTTCTCAGGGCAGAACCACCCCCGGGTGAGGTCCATGACTCTCAGCAGATTTAATTACCTAAAATCACCCACCACCACTGGCCGCAAACTTGATTCAGTGTCCTGCTCTCTAAAAGCACTCCTGGATCTTCCTGTGTGCCCTGCCTCGCACAGCAGTGCTGGCATCGCCAAGTCAGAGGGGTGGACACCGAGGTGAGCCTAGTCTCTGCCCGTGTCCCAGTCACTTTCTTTGTCTCATTCATTCAGTGAATTTTTATTGAGCACCAGTATCTACTTTAGGAAAAGTCTAATCCCAGGGAACTTAAAGTCGAGTGGGCATGACGGACATTAATCAAAGGGAAAAAAATACATATTATCAACACCCCATAAATTTTTGCTAAGAAAATTTGAGGGTTTATGTTACATGGTGATTATATCTGTGTCATTTACTATGAAAGTAAGCAGTATATTATAATTATATATTTTTTCCTAAACAACTGTAGTCTTCCCTTGAGCAAATAATTCACTTAAAAAATAAGTATCTCCAGAGGCAGCCACTTTCCATTCTTAGCTGTGACATGTGGCATTTACTTTGTTTTCTAAATATTATGCTTCTACTGCTATTTCTTAGTTTATCAATTTTGGAAATTTTATACTGACTTGTAGTCGTGATAGCTGAGAACTTTAGCTCTTTTGTACAGTGCTGCACTTAAAGGGAATCCCACTCTGTCCCCGCCAAGCCTGGCCTTGGATTCAGGCGCTGTCACCAGAGGTGTGCAGCAGCATGGGGTCCGGCCAGAGGATTGGAGAGGGAGCCCCAGGAAACTGGAAAGATCTGAGGCGGCCTGGGGAGGGAGGGGCTTGGAAAGCACCCCGTCAAGTTGTTCAGGAAATGCGGAGGTGACCCCCAGCGTCACGTGCCTGAATCTGACCCCGAATGGCGTATCACAGACTTGGAGAACTGGACGACGGGTGGAGCGCCGCCCAGTCCCAGAGCTGCCCGCCGGGCGGACCACGTGCAGGGGGGCTCCGAGTAGCACTCACAGACTTTGAAGGGGGAACTGGTGTTGAAACCACAGCCCAAGGAGGCTGCTTGGAAACGGACTGGAACCCAACTGGGTTGATTCCTGACTAAACAAAAATAGTAACATTCTCCGTAGGATTTAAATGAGACTCAGAGTCTTGTACTGTGTTATTCAGAGTGTCCATGATACAGTCTAAACTTAATTGACAGACGAAGAACCAGGAAAATCTCAACGTAAGGGAAAAGACACCCAGCAGACAGCAACGCTGAGACGACACGAGTGTCGGAGTGATGAGATGAAGACTCTCAAGCAGGCCCTGTGAAGATGCTCTGGTAAATCAGAGCAAACCCTCTTGAAACAAATGGAAAGACACAAAGTCTCAGCAAAGAGACAGAAGGAAATTTTAGAACTGAAAAATAAAATTGCCAAAATAAAATATTCACTAGATGGGCTCAATAGCGGAGTGCAGATGACAGAAGAAACAGTCTGTGAACTTGAAGAAACGTCACTAGAGTTTATCCAGCCTGAACCACAGAGAGAAAAATGATTGCGAGATAATGCACGAACCCCTGTGCTGTCAGAGTCCCAGCAGAAGAGAAATAATGCAGTGAAAAAAAAATTTGAAGAAATAATGGCTGAAAACTTCTCAAATTTGGTGAAAGACTTAAACCTACAGACTGAAGAGGTTCAGTGGACCTGGAGATAAATGCAAAGAAATCCACGCGGAGACCCAGCCTAATCGCACTGCTGAAAAGTAAAGACAGAGCCTTAAAGGCGGCCGTAGAAGAGTGGTGCAGAGCTTACAAAGACACGATCATTTGCATGCTTGTGGGCTTCTCAGCAGGAACCACAGAGGCCGAAGGGAGACAGAGCAACACTCGAAAAGCAGTAACGGAAAGACCCCAAAATCGAGAGTTCTGAATCCAGCAAAAGCCCTGCGGGAATGAGGGTGGAATAAAGACATTCCCAGATGAACGAGAACTAAGAGAATTCATTGGCAGCAGACATGCTCTAAGAGATAGTGAAGGAATTTCTTCAGACAGAAGAGAAATGATATCACACGGAAACTTGGCACAGCGGGAATGAAGAGAGAGCAACGGAAGCGATGAATACAGTACAGCATTCTCCTCCTTCTGGGTTCTTTAAAACATATTTGATGGTTGGAGCGAAAATTACAACACTGTCTGGGTTTTTAAGGATCCTTAAGCTTTGTGGGTGTAATAGGTAAGACAACTATAATGTGAAGGGGGAGGGTAAAGAGACCTGCACGGTGATCAGGTTTCCACAGCCACCTGATGTAATAAAGCACAGATTTTGAGTAGATTGTGAAAAGCTAAATATTTACCTTGTAAACACAAGAACAATTGCTAAAAATAAGACTGTAAAGAAACTCAATAGACAAAGTGGAATAATTCAAAATAAGGCAGGAAAAGGGAAACAGGAATGAAAAACAGAAGGAGCACATTATAAAATGATAGTCCTGGATCCAAACACGCCAATAATTACGTGAAATGCAAATGGTCTGAGCACACCAACTTCAGGACAGAAATTGCCAGGTGGCATAAAAATCCAGGGTCCAACTATATGCTGTCCACCAGGAACTCACTTCAAGTATAATGATGTAGTAAGTTAAAACAGAAGGATGGAAAAATACGCAGACACGAATCAAAAGAAAACCGAAGTAGCTATATTAATACCAGACAAAGCAGACTTTGGAGCAAAGGAAATTTCTAGGAATTGAGAGAGGTGTTCATATGATAAAAGAGTCAATTCACCAAAAGGACTTGCAATCCTAAAAGTGTGTGCATTTAACATAGAGTTTCAAAATGCAAAAAACTAATAGAATGGAAAGAAGAAATAGACACATTCACAGTTACAGTTGGAGATTTCAACACTCCTCTTGGAGTAAACGATAAACATGTCGATGGAAAATCACCAATGATACAGAAGACCTGGACAGGGTCATCAGGCAGCTGGAGCTGAATGGCCTTTGCAGAGCACTCCCCCAGCACAGCAGGACACGCGTTCTTCTCAGGTGCACACAGAACATTCACCAAAGTAGATGATTTTGTGCATGATTTTTTACACAGAAAATCTCAAGGAATCTACCAGAAACTCTTACAATAAACAAAGGAGTTTAGGGAGGTTGGAGGATATAACAGGGGGTCAAGATAGAAAAATCAATTGTATTTCTATATACTAACAAAGTATATACAGTTGGAAAGCAAAAATCTGAAGAATAGCATTATTTACAAAGCTGTCCTCTCAGGTGCGGGATCTGTGTGCTGAAAACTGAAAAACATTCCTTTTGCTGAATGTCATTCTCACTGGTAACTCAAAGGTGAGTCAGAGGAGACCTAAATAAACGGAGAGACAGCATTTTTATGAATCGGAAGACTCAACATAATAAAGATAAAAATTCTCCTCAAATTGATCTTTAGATCTAATGCAGTTTCAATCATAATTCTTGCATGACTTTGTTTTTTGGTAGATACAGACAAGCTGATTCTAAACTTTATGTAGACAAGCAAAGGAATTAGAAAAGTCAAAATAGTTTCGAGAAGAACAATTAGGTTGGAGCGATCTTACCACACAATTTAAAGTTACGGTAGTCGACAAAAGTGCTGTTGGTAAAGGAGCCGGCACGAACGTTCACGGAACAGAATAGAGCGCCCAGAAGTAAGTCACAGTCTTAGCCGTTCCCTGTAAAATTAAGTATGCACCTACCATATGACCTTGCAGTCCTTCTCGTGGAGAGATGACACTTAGAGAAATGAATTATGTTCACACAGAAATATGTTCACCAATGTTCTTAGCAGCTCTATTTATAACCAGTCAAGCTGGAAACAGCTCAAATGTTCCTGAATGAGTGAATGGATAAGCCCACGCGATGCTGCTCGGCAATAAGGAGGAACGGGCTGTCGATACACACTGTGGCTTGGATGGATCTCATCAGCATCACGGGAAGGCAGAGGAGCCGGTCTCAAAAGTTATACACCATGTGACCCCACTTAGGTGCCAGGAGACAGAGGTGGGAGCAGCTCAGTGGGGGCGGGCTGGGGTGCAAAGAGACAGCATGAGAGAGTGTTTTGGGTGGTGGGGCTGTTTTATACCCCAATTGTGGTGGTGGTCACGTGTGTTAAAACTCAAAGAACTGTACATCAGAATAAGAAGAGGCAACGTAACATAGGTTGATGAAGGAATGCATTCAGAACTGGGGTAGTGTTGTGATTTCTGCTCGCCTGAGGGTCTTCCTGTGATGGTGGTCTCCTGGGATTCTGACCCACAGTGATTGTTTTAGGGCCGGGGGAACTGTTCCTGGTCGAGTTGTTCCAGCGAAGGGTGCATGACTGTCATTGCTCTGCTTGTGGTCAGTAGGTGAAGCAGGTGGAATCGGGGACAGTCCAGTTCCAGTACTCGCTGAGCCCCGAAGGACAGCCAGGCACGCCCACAGGGCACACCAGTGGCCCCAAGCCAGAGCGCCAGTCCTCCAGGAAGCCACCCACGTCCCCTTCAAGTAAGTATGTGCAGGGAGCTGCCTCCTCCTCCAAGAGCACGGCATGACTCCCTCTATTCCTGAGATACTTATTCTGTACGATAACATTTATCAGATGGTTGGCACAAATTGCTTTCATTTGGATCAGCTGGTTGATTTCCAGCTTAACCGTGGGGTGTAGAATCTGACAGTGATGGAGCGTGGCCCAGCCCTCTGTCACCTGTGCTCCAGCCACAGGTGAGCTCTGTCACTTGCAGCTCCCTGACCAAGGGCCTTGAGAGGTCTGTTGGTGACGCTTAAAAGGGCACTTCCTGTGGGTGTCCTGCAGACTCGGGGCTCAAGAGTGGGAGGCTGGCCAAGAGTCACAGACGGCCAGCTTTATCTTGCACTGTGAATGTAGTTGTGAGTTTGTTGTTTTTAAAAAGTTGTTTCCACTCCCCTGGAGCCCTGTCCGAGAGTGGGAGGCCACGGCCTCAGGGTGAGGCTTTCTGAAAGGGACAGAGGGCTCCCGGCAGAGTGACGCCTGTCCCGCGGGCGGTGGCGTGCCCACTTGTGTGAGTGCAGCTGTGAGCTTCATGGTGGCTGGCCCGGCACCTGCTGCTGAGGCCGGTACCTCATCTGATGGGTGCTGCTGGGTGTCCAGGGAGGGCTGGCCAGAGTCTTGGGCGCAGGTCCTCGGTTCCGGTGCAAAAGCCAGTGAGTCTGTCGTCTGGGAGTGATTTGTTATGAGGTGAGACTCTAGCTTTTAGAGACTGGTCTCCTTGACTTTAATTTCGCAATTGGCGGAAGTAGCACACTTGTTTCTCTGGCCTAGCACTTGATGTGCTGGCCTCCATCGTCATAGTCTTCCAGGATTTTCTGAGATACCTGAAACATTCAGGCACCAAAACGTAATAGCTGACTGCTCCGGGACAAACCACACCGTTAAGTCTTTTCCTCCTTTCCAGAAAGGCAGCACGTGTGGTGGGCGCCCTTCCCGGTGCTGAGTGCTGTGCTTCCCCGCTTGCTCTCGGGACTGCTGTTCACCCCAGTGTGTGCGCTGACCGTGGCATCTTACTTAAGTGGTGCTGAAATGGACAGCACCCTTGTTCTTGAGAAATTGCCAGGATGGCTGCTGGAATCCTTTGCAGCGGTGGGTGGTAGGCATGTATTTTCCGCCAGAGCAGTTGAGAATAAATTTCCAATTTTATTTGATAAAGTTGAATGCATTGGAAGCATAGATTACATAGTTAGGTGAGGGCGTGAGGGCGGGGGACGTGGACCAGGGATGTCACTGGGCTCGTGGCCGGAGCTCTGGGACCTGCTGCCTAGGACAAGCTCGCTTCAGGCACCTGTGAAAGGAGTCAGCAGTGCAAACCTAAGGGTCTCTGCGGGGCTCAGAGGTGCGGAGTGTTCACACAGCGCCCGGCGCACAGCACGGCTGTGACACGTGGCAGCTGCCAGGTATTATTTATTTACTTATTCATTTATTTATAAAAAATTGAAGCATAGTTGATTTACAGTGTTTCAGGTGTACAGCAAAGTGATACACATATATATTATTTTTTCATATTCTTTTCCATTGTAGATTATCATAAGGTTTTGAATATAGTTTCCTGTGCTATATAGTAGATTCTTGTGGTTTATCTGTTTTATGTATAGTAGTGTGTATCTGTTGATCCCAAACTCCTAATCTGTTCCTCCCCCACCTTTCCCCTTTGGTAACCATAGTTTGTTTTTCATGTCTGTGCATCTATTTCTATTTTGTAAGTAAGTTAATTTGCATCAGTTTTTAGATTCCACGTGTCAGTGGTATGATGTAATACTTGTCTTTCTCTATCTGATTTATTTCACTTAGTATGATTCTCCAGGTCCATCCATGTTGCTGTAAATGGCATTATTTTGTTTCTTATGGCCGAGTAATAGTCCATTATATATATGTATATATATCTCACGTCTTTTTATTCCAGTCATCTGTCAATGGACATTTATGTTGCTTCTGTGTCTTGGCTACTGTGAATAGTGCTGCTTTGATTATTGAAGTGATTGTATCCCTTTGAATTAGAGTTTTCTCTGAATATATGCCCAGGAGTGGGGTTGCTGGATCTTACGGTAAGTCTATTTTTACTTTTTTAAGGAGCCTCCATACTGTCCTTCTATAGTGGCTGCAGCAACCTACATTCCCACCAGCAGTGTAGGAGGGTTCCCTTTCTCCACACCCTTTCCTGCGTTTATTGCTTGTAGACTTTTTGACGATGGTCATTCTGACCTACCTCACTGTGATTTTGATTTGCGTTTCTCTAGTAATTAGCGATGTTGAGCATCTTTTCATGTGCCTGTTGGTCATCTGTGTGTCTTCTTTGGAGAAATATGTATTTAGGTCTTCTGCCCAGTTTTGGATTGGGTTCTTTGTTCTTTTTGATATTAAGCTGTGTGAGCTGTTTGTATATTCTGGAAAGTAAGCCTTGTCAGTCACATCAGTGATCTACTGAATCCTAGAGGGACCCTCTGCAAATATTTCCTCCCATTCTGTGGGCTGTCTTATGGTTTCCTTTGCTGTGCAAAAAGCCTTTAAGTTTAATTAGGTCTCATTTGTTTGCTTTTGGTCTTGTTTCCATGACTCTAGGAGACAAATCCAAATAAACATTGCTGCAATTTATGTCAAAGGGTGTCCTGCCTATGTTTTCCTCTAGGAATTTTATAGTATCCAGTCTTACATTTAGGTCTTTAATACATTTTGAGTTTACTTTTGTATATGGTGTTATAGAATGTTCTAATTTCATTCTTTTATGGGTTAGCTGTCCAGTTTTCCTACCACCGCTTATTGAAGAGACTGTCTTTTCTCCAGTGTATATTCTTGCCTCCTTTGTCATACATAAATTGACCATAAGTGTATGGGTTTATTTTTGGGCTTTCTGTCCTGTCCTATTGATCTATTTCTCTATTTTTTGTACCATACTATTTTGATTACTGTAACTTTATAGTATAAAGGAGCCAAGGAGCCTGATTCCTTCAGCTCTGTTCTTCTTTCTCAAGATTGTTTTGGCTATTCAGGGTCTTCTGTGTTTCCATTTTTTTGTCCTAGTTCTGTGAAAAATGCCTTTGGTAATTTGATAGGGATTGCACTGAGTCTGCAGATTGCCTTGAGTACTATGGTCATTTTAACAATATTGATTCTTCTAGTCCAGTGGGTTAGTTTTGATTGATTGATTTTTGTCCTAATTTGGATTATATTCATAATCCCTGCTTCTTTATAATCATAATTTTTGATAGATTGCAGATATTGTGAACTTTACCCCACCGGGTGCTGAGTATTTTTGTAGTTGATAAATACTCCTGAGCTTTGGAGTCAGTCTGGCTGCTCGGGGTCTTGCCCTTGAGATCTGTCAGAAGGACCAGACGGGCATTCAGTGTAGGGTGCAGTGTTCTCCCCTCTCGGTGCTCTGCCTGATGCCCCCTGAGTTATGAGGTTTACCAGCCTGCGGGAACGGCCTGTTTCTGACCTTGTGTGAGCACTGGGTCCTGGTTCCTCTGGTCTGGGGGGCGGGTTATTTCCCTGTCCTTGGGTGGTTTCCTGATCAGTGATCTGATGAATCCTAGAGGGACCCTCTGTACGGGGCTGGAGTCCTCTCTCTGCCCGCCCCTCCTGTCTGGTGCTCAGCCCTGCAGACTCCAGCTTCCTTGGCCCCCCGGGCTCTGAGCTTGGTCATCCAATCAGGAGCTGCTGTGTTCTGTCTGGGTTCCCTCCCCTGCACGTCCACCTTCAGAATCACTCAGCGTGGCGATCTGGGCCAATCAGAGGGCTTCCTTTTTTTTTTTTTTTTTTTAAATTTCTTCAATTTTTTAATTCTTTTTTTTGTTTTTAGTGGAGGTACTGGGGGTTGAACCCAGGACCTGCATGCAAGCTGAGCCCAGGCTCTACCACTGAGCTCTACCCTCCCCACTGAGGGCTTGCTTCTTCTGTTTTCTGTTCCCCAGGATCCTTTGCTGCCTGAATTCCAGTATCTTGAAAACTGCTGTTTTTTATATTTTGATAGTCTGAGAAAACTTTGTTTTGGATGGGAGGGTAAGTCTGGTCAGAAGCAGAAGTCTTTGCTGCTGTTAATGATTCCCAGGCCGTGGAAATCATCCACCCCAGGGCTGGTGGTCCCAGCTGCTTTGTGCGGAATGTGATTCCCCACCCGGGTCATCGTTTGCATGACTCTGAGTCCTGGCTCATGCCCTCTGCCTGGGAAGTGTCTCCACTGTGCACTGCATTTATTTTCTTTTAAAATATATCCTTTTTTATGTAAAAAATTACATATTCAAGAATGGCCAAGGCAATTTTGGAGAGGCTTCACCTGTCTTGATTTGCAGGGTTACCATAAAATTAGAGTGACCAGAACAACACGACAGGTACAGACATAGATAAATAAGTAACAGGACAAAATAAAAAGTGTGGTATATGACAAATTACAGATAAAGGGCATATTAATTTCCTATTATTGTGATAACAAATTACCATACACGTAGTTGCTTAAAATAGCATGAACTTACTATCAGAGTGTTCTGGAGGTCAGAAGTCCAAATTCTCACAGACTAAAGTCAAGGTCTCAGGGCTGTGTTCCTGCTGGAGGCTCTGGGGGAGGATCTGTTTCCTTGTCTTTTCCGGTTCCCAGAGGCCACCTGCATCTTTGGCCCCTTCCTCCGTCCTCTGGGGCAGCAGAGGTACATTTTAACTCTCCCGCCGCCCTGTAAGGACTGTTGTGATTGCATGGGGTCCACCCAGATCATCTGGGACAGTCTCCTCATCTCACGGTCAGCTGATTAGCTACCTTGGTTCCCTTGGCAGTGCAACACAGCATGTGTGCAGGGTCTGGGGATTAGGGTGTGGGCCTCTGGGGCTGGGGGCACGATTCTGCCTGCCAGTGGGGCAAGGGAGGGCCAGTCAATGAACAGTCCATGTGGAAAATATAAAATCAGATCCTTATTTCATGTTGTGTACAAAAATAAATTCTAGGTGGATTATAAAACAAAACTTTACAAGTATTGGTAAATTTTAGCATGAGAAGATTGGAAAGAAGAAAGATGTTAGAAAGAGCTGTTCTGAATCAATGAAGAATAATAAACAAGATAGAATAATGGGCAAAGGATATGAAGAGGGAGTTCACAGAGAAGAAACCGGAATACCTGGTAAACACATGAGAAAGTGCTCAGTTTCACTAGTGATTGGAGAAATGCAAATTAAAATGAGAAATGATTTCCTTCCCCTCATGTTGGGAAAACCTTGCTGTGTGACAGTACTCAGGTTAAGGAGGATTTGGGAGAAAAGCTCTCACCACGTAGAGAGGTTTGCAGTACGTGCGGCCACTTTGAGGAGCAGTTTTGTAATGTTTAGTTAATACCCTGTAAGTCAGAAATGCCATTTCTGGACACCTGTTGCAGAGGGGAAGTGGTTCATGTGACACGGGGACCTGGACGGGGATGCTCGCGACAACACTGCTTTTAGTGGCTGAAGCGTCGGAACCAGCTTGCCTGCGCCCCGGTCGGGGGATAGAGGGGAAAGCTGATTTATTTGGACAGCGGATGCTTGATTGCAGGTAAAATGCAGAGAATAGATCTCCCCACATTGTGGTGGGTAAACCTTCACAAGGAATGCTAAGTAGAGATGGACAGCTCAGCAGCCTGTAAGTGACTGGAAACTGTCACGTGTTGTTGGTGAGTGCAGACTTGCCAGCTGGATGACCTTAGACCAGTTGCTTAATGTGTCTGTCCCTCAGTTTCCCTAGCTGTCAAATGGGTGGCTTAAAGACCTAAGTATGCAAAACAAAACTTGAAGAGTCTTAGAAAAAAAATTGGAGACTATTTTTATGATCTTGGGGTTAGGAGGGCTTTCTTAAACAAGATAAGGCATAAACCAAAAGAGAAGATTGAGAAATGTGATTATGTTAAAATATAAAGCTTTAATGGACAGGGTGTGGAGAAAGGGGAGCCCTCCTACACTGTTGGTGGGAATGAAGTTTGGTGCAGCCACTAAGGAAAACAGTATGGAGGCTCCTTAAAAAACTAAAAATAGACTTACCATATGATCCAGCAGTCCCACTCCTGGGCACATATCTGGAGGGAACTCTAATTCGAAAAGGTACATGCACTCCAATGTTCACAGCAGCATTATTCACAATACCAAAATGTGGAAACAACCTAAATGTCCATCAACAGATGACTGGATAAAGAAGTTGTGATATCTTCATACAATGAAATAATGCCATTTGTTGCAACATGGATGGACCTGGGGATTGTCATTGTAAGTGAAGTAAGCTAGAAAGAGAAAGAAAAATACCATAAGCTATCACTTATTTGTTGAATCTAAAAAAAAAAAGAAGGAAACAAATGAACTTATTTACAAAACAGAAACAGATTCATAGACATAGAAAACAAACTTATGGTTACCGAGGGGAAGGGGGTGGGAAGGGATAAATTGGGAGTTCTAGATTTGCAGATACTAACTGCTATATATAAAATGGATAAACAACAAGCTTCTACTGTACAGCACAGGGAACTGTATTCAATATCTTGTAGTAACCTATAATGAAAAAGAATATGCAAATGAATATATGTATGTACACATATGACTGAAACACGATGCTGTGCACCAGAAACTGATGCAACAGTGTAAACTGACTATACGTCAATTAAAAAAACAAAAGAAAAAAAAAACAAAGCTTTTATATGAGACGACTCTAGAAACACATTCAAAAGACGAACCTCTGACTGGAAGACATCTGCAGTACATGAAGCCATTAAGCACGAATGGAAAGGAGATTAGAAAGAAGAAAGGTTATAGAAAGAGCTCCTCCAGGTCAATAAGAAGTCGTTAAACAACTGAAAAGAAAAATGGCCAAAGGTTATCAGGGGTCGTACAGGGGATTCGATGCCTAAGGGTCCGTCCAGGTGCTCGGGCTGCCTGGCCGGGCAGATGCTCCCCAGCTGCCGTCGGCTGTCATCAGCCTGGTCATCACCGAACCACTGCTGGTGTCATCCTTCTGCGTGACATGTGCTCATACCCCTTTGCACCACCCGCCCAGTTAAACGCAGGTCCAGAGTCTTACTGGAAGCAAGGCGACCAGCAGGTCAGGAGCAAAGGCAGTATCTGCACAGAGCAACTGTTGACCCCAGAGTCCCTGATGGGCACAGACCGGTGCCCGTGACACCATCCAGGGAAGCAGATTCCCACTGGGCTGGGGAAGGTCAGTGTTGGCCCTGCTGCTGCCACTTTATGCGAGCCATTCTGGAAGAGGTAGGTTTGCTCAGTGCCCCCCACTCCCCATATCCATTCAGCAAACTCACTGAGAGTCTGTGACGTGCCAGGTACACTTCTAGGCTCCTGTCCTCATGGGGCTTATGTTTTAAAAAGAGACAGTAAGTGAACACACTAGCCAGTGTTTTAGGTAGCAAAAGGAAAACCGTACCACTCTGGCCTTGGCTGCTGATAGGAAGCTGTGTGCACGTGGGGCGGGGAGCGTGTGGGGTTTTCTGCTCAATACTGCTGTGCGTATAACCTTGCTCTGAAAATAAAGTCTATCAAAGAGTAAGACAGAATAGCAGGTGGGGAACTTCACAGTCAGTGCCTGTCTTGATGTGATTAACTTGTGTTCAGGATTTATGTTTCTGTTTCCATATTTGAGGTCCACGTGCGGCCGAGGCCAGGAGACCTCAAGGCCAGACAGTAAATGTTTCAGGCTTTGTGGGCCAGACAATGTCTGTCGTAGTTGCTCCCCTCTGCTGGTGTGCAGTGAAAGCCACAGATGGCGTGTAAATGAACAGGCAGAGCTGTGTTCTGATAAAACTTTACTTATAAGCACTGATTGTGGGCCAGACTTGACCAGGGGGCCATGATTTGCAGCTCCTTTCTTTTTGCTTGTGTCTTTGAGCACGCTGCTTGTGTAAAATGAGTGCTTAGGGTTCTCTGGACACACAGAAACAGGGGGATACACATAGGGAAGAGGAAGAGGAAGAGGTTTATTACGAGAAACTGGACCGCACACTCAGGGGAGGCCGAGAAGCCCCATGACTACCGTTGGCAAAGCTGGAACCCAGGAGGGCTGGTGGGGTGGTGCAGTCCGCACCCAGAAGCCTGAGAACCAGTGGCGTCGGTGATGTAGATTTCACCTGGGTCTGAAGGTCTCAGAACGGGGGATCCCAGGGCAGGAGAGCGATGTCCCAGCTCTGTGGTCAGCCGAGGGGCCGAGGTGTTCCTTCCTCCACCTTTTTGTTTTGAGTAAACCCTCCACAGATTCCATGATGTGCACCCCCACCCCCACCCCCAACACGGGGAAGGGCAAAGGCTCTACTGAGTCACTGTTCGAGTGCCAATTTCACCTGGAAACACCTTTGCAGACACACCCAGGATAATGTGGAAGCAAGTATCTGGGTGCCCCATGAGCCCGTCAGGTTGGCACTTCAAATGTTAAGCATTTTTTCTGTGCTTTCGACTAGTTTAAACAAAAGGCAGGACCTGTCCCGTGAAGGTCTAGATGGAACTCAGCTGTAAAGCCTTCGGGAATCTGGTGCCTTTGAAGGGATGTTTTGACAACCGGTCAAGTTTCTGTTGGTGGTTACTGGTCTGCTTGGGTTTTCCAGCTCATCACGTGGGTACCTTTGGGGTACACACTCTAGAAAAATGGTCCGTTTGGTTGCATTCACAAAGATACTGGGATAAAACTGTACCTGATTTAAAAATTCTGATTTGCATTGTTAAATAACAGAACCCAACCGAGTAAAATTTAAAGCTCTGATTGGCTGTATTGAGCGAGGCGTGACTCGGGCCGCATCCCACCTTGCCAGGAGGAGGGCTCCTAGGAGCCGTGCAGAACGGAAGGCTCACAGGCAGAAGGGGTGGGGCTGCGGAGAGAGCGGGTTACCTGTCCTTCCTCTGGGAGGTGACGAGGGCCCGCGTGGCAGTGACCTCCCTGATGCCGACCGGGCAGCGCCAGCCTGGCCGCTGAGACCGCGTCCCGGGGGAAAGCTGGAGCTGCACTGGGTGGGCGGCTCAGCCCTGGCTTGGTGACGCTGACTGAGCACAGGTGACTCTGCACTGGGCCTGTCGTTTTTTTTGAACAGTATCTACGATTAGATCCCCCTTCTCGTTCCGAGTATTTTGGCGGGCCTCCTGTTCTGGGTCGGGCTGACGGGAGGCGTCTGCCTTTCATCACTCCCCACGAGGATTAGCTCTTGGTTCCCCTCGTTGGTTCCCCTGTCCTTTGTTTCTGAGTTTCTAATTGTATCTTTAATTTTCATGAACTTAACTAAAATTTAATTCTGTATGCTTTTATCAAGTCCGTCCTCTTAATTTTTAAAAAAAACCTTTTAAAAGTTGAATGCTTTGTGTTTTTCCCGTTTATCGGCTTCGTAATTGTCCCAGCTGAGGTTCTGCAGTTTTCTTCCAGGTCCAGTGCGGACCCTGCTTCGTACATTTTGAGCTGTAGGATTCTTGTTTCCTCACTTGTTGATTCCCATTTCTGTTGCCTTTTACCTAGAATTTAGAAGTGTTTTAAAATATTCCCACGTTAAAAAAATGTATACATACTAAACTTTTCTTGCCCTTTCAGAGGGAAACTCACCCTCATCTTTAGGACCCTGCTCCGCTGTCTGTCTGCTCCCTGGCACGGCCTCCCTCCCACGTCTCCCGCCCCTTTGGAAACCCCGCTGTTTATTTTGTATCGTTGTTTGTTTGCCGAGTGGCTTCCGTCTGCTGCTGCTCCTGGGGTGTCTTGGTCCAGCTCACTGTGGTAACAGATAGTTCCAAAATCTCCCCAGTTTAAAACAACAAGGTGTATTTCCTCCTCTCCCCCGACATCCTGGTGGGTTGGTAGTGGCCCTGCTCATCGTGATCCCAGCTGGCGCTTGTTATCTTGAGTCCTGCGGGTTCCCACGCCACAAAGAGTGAGGTCTGAAAAGGATCTGGTTCCAGCGGGTCAGTGCTCCGGCCCGGAAGTGACCCCGTCACTCCTCCCAGCTCCTGGGCTGGAGCCGGTGTGTGGCCCCTCCCAGCCGCAGGGCTGCGCCCGGAAGAGCCTCGGGGCGGATGCTTGTCCGATGCTAGAGACGATCCCAGGGGCATCTCCCGATCGGGGGGCCGAGCCCATGTCTCTCCCTGTGGCTCAGCAGAGTCCTGCCCCTCCTAAAGCCCTCAGCCCTGTGGGTAGAGAAATGGGTCCATCAGGCCTTTTCCGTACAAGGGGTAGAAACTCAACTCAAAGTAGCTTAAACAGAGAGGGAGCTGATGGGCTCACCGACAGAGAAGCCCTGGGGTGAGGCCGGGCTGCATCCTGGCACTTGGGTGATGTGGTGAGGACCCGGCGTGTCTGTCTGTCTGTCTGTCTCCCACTCCCCCCCACCCCCCGTCCGCTCACCCTCGAGCTCTCAGTGTTGACTGCCTTCCAGGGAGGGTGTCCCTGCGTGGCGGCTCCGGGAGCTGATCGGCTATCCCTGCGCTTAGAGCTTCTTTTACTCAGTCGTTCCAGTGGAAGTCCTGAGGGGGAGCCCCTCGCTCTGCGCAGTCACCTGCCTGTGCCCTGGATGCCTGTGATGGGGACAGGCTGGGACAGTCCGTCTTGGGTCACACACCCTCTCTCGGTGTGGGGTTGGGCCAGCCCACCGTGACCACAGGCTTGAGGACTGGGGGCTGGTTCCCCAAAGGGACACCATCGGTGCTGCTCTCGGAAGAGAGGGTGGTTCAGGCGGGCGAGACTGGCAGATGTCCCTCGATGACCCCTGTCCTTGGTCGTTCCCTGTCCTCGGCTGCTTCCACGGTGTAGTTGGATCCCAGCTCTGACCAGCTTTTCCTGCATTCCTTGATCTTTGAATGAGCAGAGATTGGTAGCTCCTGCCAGTGAGAACCCGGCCCGTGCTCTGGAGGCCCACTGTCTCCACTTCCAGACGGACTGCTGGGCACAGAGCAGGGTTTGGGGGGCAGGGGCCCCTCCTGGGGAGGGCTTCCCTACAGAGGTCACTCGCTTCGGGCTTGAGACGGGCTCTGTTGCCCACTGAGCTGCACCTCCTTCTGGGCGGCCGGGCCAGCTGGTGTCGTTCTCCCGTGCACGGGACTCCCTGAGCCGCAGCGTGGCTTGTCAGCGCGGAGCTGTTGGGGGCACATGGCCTTAGCTTTTTGTCGGAAGATTTACTGCGCGTCCTTGGCAGCCAGGGGCAGGTGTCTGGTGGCAGGTCAGGCGTTTGCTCTGGTGCAGCCGTGCGGTAGCAGCATCGGCTGTTCTTCTGCTCCTGTTTGGGGACCAGCGGATCTGCATGGATGGACCCCGATTCCATTTGGTTTATTTAATTTGGATTTATCGCTGCATTCATGCCACGTTAATGTGATCGCCTTCATCCTAGGTTCCAAGCATTTGAAAACATTGCCTCCCCAAGATCTAATATAGGAGACTTAAATATCCGCTGGTGGTTAACTTACGATGGAACTTTTCCTACTTCAATATTTTACCAACTTATATGGGTCCTTTGGAAATCTTAACGGTATGCGGCTGTCACTTTAAGTGAGGTGCTTTGGCTTTCTGTTATAAATTAGCCTTTTTATTTTTTTTCTGCAAAATTACAAGGGCACAAAGGTCCATCCATCAACCTCCATGAAAAGGCGGCGTGGGGCCACTAGAGGGCGCTCAGTCTTCAGTTTTCGGAACTTGGAATCTCCCTGACCCATATTTTGCTTTTGAATATTCTGGTGGTGTCAGAATTGTGGTGTGTTTGCTTAAAAAATGTGAAAACAGCCATGTAGAAGGGGTCACTGAAAATACGCAGTAGTTATGGTGTTTCCCAGAGTTGAACTGAGCCAGATACTTGACACGGTGGTGACCTTTTGTGCTGTGGACGCCGTGGGGCACGTCCTCCCCGACAGGCACTCCCGGGCCCTGGATCGTGTCCTCCTGGAAATCACGCAGCAGTAGGGAGGGCTAAACCTGTCGAGCAGGGGATGGGAGTTGAAGCACCAGGAACCCGAGGGCACGTTCTACAGAGCGCGTTGGTGAGAGGTTCAGAGTGACGGCTTCCAGGAGGGCGATGATGCTTCTGAGCCTGGTCCTTGAAGGTGACCCCATCCCCAGGGCTACGGGCACGTCACGCACTGCTCGCTCCTCTCGGGCCTGATTAACCGAGATGGGGCATGTCTGGGTCTCAGATTCCTTCAGCACAGAGACCCAAGCCCACTCCCTCGTCCAGCTGTCCCCTGACCTCTTCCTAGACTTTGCTCACCTCCCCCATTCCTGTGATCAAAGTCTGGGGGAGAATGCCTTTGTAAGCCCAGATAATCAGGAATAAGGGCTTTTCAACTGGGTTTGCCTTGTGAATTCTTAGTGTCTGGAGCACCATTAACTACAGAGTGAGCCTTTATATTTAAGGTCTGACAAAGAAGCTGTTTCCACGGTCTTTACTGAGATCGCGGCGATGGTGTCTTTCGCTGCGATGACCCCGTCCTCCCCTGCGCCTGTGGGGCCAGCTGGTTGGCCCCGTCCTGTAACATCCCTGGACTCCCACCTCCTGGTCTAAGGCCTGCACCCCACCCCCACCCCCCCCCGCCTTGTCCTGAGCTGCCCGGTTGCTAAGCAACAGCCGCCTCTCCCTTCAGCTCAGCACCGGCAGGTCTGTCTGCTGAGCTGAGCAGCGTTTTCCTCCGTGAACCCCCATCGTCAGGCTCTGCTGGCTTAGTCTCCTTTCCTGGGTTCAGCCAAGAGCGCGCTCTGGAAAGCGGCTTGCACGTGGGGTAAAGGGCTTCAGTGCTGCCTCCTATGCAGGGCCTGCTTCTGGTTGGTGGTCAGCAGGAGGGTGCCGATGGGGACCCCACTGGCATTCCCAGGGAAGACACTGGCCAGGCCTCTGCTCTCTCCAGCCTGAAGGGTGTCTTCAAGCCCACTGCCTGATCGCCATTTGTCTGGGTACTTACTTTGTGTCTTTCTGTGGCTAGAAGTGTTGACTTGAAAAGTAGCCCCTCTTGCCCCGGAGCGTGAGCTGTCTTCAGATCTGTGTGGTCCTGAACCCCCACCCCCTGCCACAGGGTGCAGCTGTGTGACCCAGCCCAGGTTTGGGGCAGACCACAAGCCCCCGCCTGGCCTTGTAGTCAAGGGTAGGGCATTTGGGCTTCTAGCAGCCGAAATGACGGAAGAGAGGACCAGACAATGGAGCTTCTGGTGATGGTGCTTTTCAGCGAGTGGAGGTTGATGAGGGGGTAATGGGGTGTCAGGGAAATGAACCTTCAGATAGTGGCAAAGCTGGCTGCACCTGGACACGTGGGGCTCGCCTTCTTCTCAAGCAATCAGCGTGGCCCTGTCCCCATCGCGGTGGGCTCAGGGAGCCTGGGGGCCGCTGACTCTGCTCCTCCCAAGGCTGAGGTGTCCCTGAGCTGCCCAGAGCACCTGGCAAAGCCGTCGTCTCTGAGTTCCTGCGCTCTTCTAATGCCCAGGTGACTTACCTGAACCAGAGCCCTGCGGTGCCACGGCCAGACAGACGCCGATGTTACTGCCGGCGGGGGAGAGGAGGGGCCCGGGGTGCAGTCAGCAGCTCCTGCCTGGACAGCCACGCTCGGTGCTGGGCCCCCTCGTGTCGTAGGTTCAGCCGGGAGCGTTGTCATGAAGACACGCCAGATAATGACCAGTAAACCAGGATTTCAGTTCTTTTAAGCTCCGCAGGTGACGCAGGAACACACGCTTACGTGTGTAAAGGGGGAAGCCCAGCCTCGCTGCTCCGGCTGCTCCGTGAGTTTCAGCGACTTCCCTGCGCGCCTTCGCCCACGCGCGGTTCTCTCTCTCTTTTCCTTTAATGCAGCCGGGCTTCGATTCGGCGGCTGGCTGGTGACTTGTTTCTCGCTCTGTAACTTGCCTCGGCAGCATCGCACGTCAGGACCCACCTGTCAGCCTCCCCCTTTTCGCTGGCTTCCGTGCTCTGCACACGGACCTGCCCGCTTTCATTTAAGGGCTCCATTTTCGGGGGCACGTGGGCCATTCTGATGGCTGTTTTCCGCGGTGCTGCCGTGGAGGCCCTTGTGCACGTGTCCCACACACACCGCCCACGTCACTGCACACTCGGCCTTTGCACACACATGAGTGGCCCCACGGCTTGGTCTTGCCCACCCTGGTTGCTCTCAGCCTGGTCCTGCTCTGTGGCAGAAGGCGGGCTTCCCAGTCAGACCCCCACACCCGCACTGTGGCTTTTGGGAGACTTGGACACGTCTGGAGGACACGGTGTCCCTGGGTGAGCCTGTTAGAACAGTTTGAGAAGCAACTTAACCAGTGGCCACCATGTGGCACATTAAAGCAAAAAGACTTGAAACCGAGTTATTTTATGGTTTCCATGTATTTTCTCTCAGCCCGTGCCTCCCTGGGCTGTGTGGATCCTGGGGTCACCAGCGGTTGTCATTTTAATCCGCTGCCAAAGCCTTTCCTGTGCTGTTGATTCTCTAGGAATATAAGATTGCCCACGTTGTGATGTAAAGAATTACCTTTAAAAACACAGCGCAGCACCCAGCTGAGACAACGTGGGGAAAATAAAAGAGCTTGTGGGCCGTTTCCAGGGGGCTTAGATGGTTTAACTCTCCGCAGCGTGAATTTCGACCTTCCTCGACTGGGGGACGGAGGCACGAGGGCCGGGCTCCGAGCACCAGCCTCTCTGAGCAGAGGAGAGCGGAGCTGTTTCCTGCAGTTTTCCCCTCGTTACCACAATCAGCCCGTGGAGTTTTCAGTCTCTGTTTTGGGTGGAACGGGGAGAATGCCGCGTCTGCCCTCCTGTTTCACCTTTCAGGCTGCTTCAGGGAGGAGGGCGGGGGCAGTGAGCGGCTGCACTGAGCCCTGAAGGTGTCTGGGGAGAAGCTCGTGGTTTCGTGGACAGCGGGCCCCGGCAGAGCCCTCGTCTGCGTTTTGCTTCCAGTGCGGTGACGTCTTTCCTGGGAGGCGAGGCTTGCTCGACGGTGTGCTGACTCCCTTTGAAGTGCGTTTGTTTCAGGACCCGAAGGCTCCTTGGGTTGCAGCGTTCCCGAGTTCTTTGGAACCACGTTAACTTGGCTGCTTCGAAAGGGGCTGGGTGGAGTGGCCCGGGTCAGGCGGGCAGCCCCCACCGTTGGCTGGAGGTGGCGAGGCTGGTGGGTGAAGGCATGAGAGATTCAGCGTGTCGGGGATGATCTTGAGGAGATGGGGGGCCCTGGGCCCCCCAGCCAGGCTGAGAGTCTGGGCGGTTTAGGGGACTCCTGCAGGGGAGCGGGCCCGGGATGGGGCGCGGGAGCAGCACAGGTCAGCACCAGCCTGGCCCTTCCCTGGGCCACCGCCTGGGGACCGTGCCTGGGGAGTCTGCTCCCTCCTCAGGCGGGGGCCTCGGGGCCTGCAGGAACCAGCCTGGCCTCAGCCAGGGCAAGGGGGCCCCGCAGAGGACTGGCCTCGACTCCTCTTGCCACTGACACACCCACACTAGCACCCCTGTAGCGAGTGGGACTCAGGAGACAGGCTGTGCTTGGGGCGTCAGCGGGGCCGTGAGTGATGGAGAACGCAGCCCTGCTGCGACGTCTGGCACGTGCACCTGCGTGGCTGCTGAGAAGTTTCTTATTTAACAAAACAGCAGGGGAGCCCCAGCCCAGGAAGCGCCAGCCTGGGTGGACGTCAGAGCTCGGCTCCCGGGAGGCCAGGGTGCATGAGTGAGTGAAAGGAGGACGAGCCCCAGGGTGAGCCCCCGAGGGCCTTCGGTGTCTGAAACTGTGTCTCACGGAGCTCACGGATGCAGGAGCAGGAGCAGGGAGAATGAGGCCGGGCAGAGTGCAGAGCGAGCCCAGGTTCCACCCCCAGGCGGTGACTCGGTCCACTTCGCATCATCCCCAAGTCTCCTCCAAGCACTGAGCGCGGCTCAGCTCTGAGCAACAGCGCCATTACCACCAGCCCCGACTGAGCCAGGCTCGGGTGCCCTCACCCCACCCAGGGTGACGGCCCCCTCCCTTCCCCATGTGCTTCCTCCCAGGTCCTCCAGCACCACCGCCCCAGGGGCTCGCCGCCCCGCAGGACTCGCCTGTGGGACCAGGGGTAAGTCCAGGCCCCAGGGGCCTGTTTCAGAACTCCAGAATCAATTGTTTAAAGGTTCTGGGGGCAGGAAAGTCCTCCTTGCATCTTTAAAAACAGCTGATGGCCTATTTTCTTTTGTGGGGCTGGGAAGGGTCCTGGAGAGCGAGAGGGGCGGGCCCGGCCGCGGAGGGGGAGGCGTCCTCAGCCCCTCCTGCCCGCGCGCTGGCCTCTGGTGGTTGTTGATTGTCTTCCAGTTGGCCGTCAAAGGTCTGTTTCAACACTTAAATGATGTGTTCTCCCTGCAATTATGTCTGATGGCTGAGAACCACTCAAGACTGCACGGCCTGGATTTTTCTTTCCCCCGAGATGCTGAGGGGTGGTCTTCACCCCCTCCCTCTGCTGGGGGGTGGTGTCTGGCAGTCACCAGCGCTCAGGGCAGTGAGGCTGAGGCTTCCCCGGGCACCAGCCAAGCCCGTATGCCGAGCACAGCCAACAGAGGCCCGGCGTGTTGACCGCCACCCGCTGGAGGACAGACGTCTCCCCCGGGTGCTGGCAGTGCGTGTGGCCCCCTCTCTGGAGTCCTGAGCTGGGTGTGGGGCTGCCCCTGGCTCTGGGCTGGCTCTGGCCGCGTGGGTTTGAAAGTCAGAGTTGGCTTGTCCTTCCCATGACTTTGCCAACATCGCCCTGGAAACTGACTTTCTAGAGAAGTTGAGTAATTGAGTACCAAAGGCCGTCCCCAGGAAGTGGCTTTCATGGGCACCAGGCGGCCTGGAAACCAGTCCAGAAGTGGATGTGGTCCTTGCCTGAAGACACGTTTGGCGACAGGCTCCCGAGCTCCCTGCTGCCTGTCCCAGCATCTTCCCTCAGTGGTTTCCATGTTGCCCCACGTGTTGAGGGACCACAGAAACAGCGCCTCCCACCCCGGAGGCAAGAGAGGCTCGCGACAGCTTGTGGGGCCTGAGGGGCCTGAACACGACCCTAGAGACCTTCTCTGCCCCTGAGATGCTGCCTGGCTGGGCCTCCCAGTGCTGCCCGAGCCCCTCACCCTTTCTTCCACACTTCTTCATGTGTTGGGTCCCTCTCTGGGCCAGCTGTCATCACTGACAGCAGATGTCCCATTTATAATGTGTACATTATAAATAGGGACCAGGATTTGAGAGATGGCTCTTCAGTAGAGTGGGGGTCCTCCATCTCTGCACACCAGCCTTTTACGGCAGCATTCGTTTTCCAGACATTTGTAACATTTATAGGAGGCTCGCCATGTGCTGGGTACTGAGCCAAGTCCTTTCTCATGGTAGTCCTGGAACTTAGGTGTTGTCAGCATCCCCATTTTACAGGTGAGGAGACCGAGGCAAAAAATGGTTAGGTGACTTGTCTGTAGTCATGTGACAGCCAAGTGGTAGAGTGGGGATCCCAGTGCCTGCGTCGGCTGCTGTCATGGTCATTGCCTCCACAGACAGGTTCACATCGTAGAAACACAGGTAGTTAAGTTGGAAGGGGTCCTGGAGATGCTCAGTTCAGGGATGGATGTGAAACCCAGAGAGGTTCAGAAACCAGCCGGCTTTGCAGCCCACGGGTGGCTGAGGACCCGGCTTCCCTGGCCATCTCGCCTTCCCCACCTTCTTTTCCTTGTTAATGATTTTTATTCAAACGTTACAGTCTGGGAGAGATCTCAGAGTTGCACGTCTCAATAATTAGAAGAGAAGAAATTAGGAAGGGTTTTGGATTCCAGTCACAACCAGATCTCAGACCTTGCTGCCTTTTGTGGCTACATCCAGGGTCCTCCTTCCTTCCGAAGGCTTTGTGCCAACGTGGGCGGGAGAGGCTTGTGAAGTTGTGAGTGCATTTTATCATCTGACCCAATCTTTTTTGCCTTCAGTTGTCACTCTCCCAGCTGGCGGCTTCCCCGCAGTCCCCGGCCCAGCGCCACTCACCCTCTTCCTGGCAGCCCCAGGGCCCCGCACGCTCCCTGGCCCAGCAGGTAGGTGTGTGCGCCCCACTCCCGTGCTGCCTCCTTCCCGGGCTTGGCTCCAGACTCCTGACTTGGGCTGAAGTCTCTGACTTGGCGAGCTGTGCTGGGCCTCGGCGAGGTGGCCGAGACCTTTGTGGGTTCCCTGGGGTGCGGGTGTAGGGGCAGGGCTGGGCAGCACCTCCTTCCCCAGCGCATGCTTGCCACCATTCCATCTTGGCGACCAAGGGGCCTGCGGTCTGGGAGCTTTTCCTGCCGCAGGGCTTGACTTAGGCTTTTGCTCAACCCGAGAAGACAAAGTTAAACTGCCTTCAGATCTCTGTACATCAGCGAAAAGGAAAGTTTCTCCGGGGATGGAAACAGAGGCCGATCCAAGCTGCCAGCTCCCCTCCAGGAGAGTTCGCGAAGCCCACCACCCTGATTCCAGGGGAGCCGAAGGGCCGAAATAGGCTTGTTTCCTTCCACTGACCTCAGGGGTTTCACACAGGGTTTGCTGGTTCCCCTGCAAACTGCATCTCCCATTTTGCCCTGGGGGTCTGTTGAGGAGAAACGGCTCTACTTAATTACTTACTAGAAAACACTCTCAGTGCCGTGAAGTGCCTTCTTCCAGAATGTATCTGGGGCTCACGTGTTTGTGAAGAGCCTGCCTCTCGTGTTGCTGGCCCGAGGCCTGTGCTCTTGCCTCGGGTCACGTGGTGTTCCTTCTGCACTGAGACGGGAAATTTGGGAAGCGAGCTTGAGAGAGAACATTCCAGATTCCAGGCAAGCTCTTCATGTAAATTGACGCCTCCTGCTTGGGAGGGAAATGCAAGGCGGAACGCGGGTGACCGCCTGGAGCGTTCGGGTGACGTGGGGACAGGGGAGCGCCTGCACACGAGCTGGGGGCTCGTCCCACAGGCTGTCTTGTGCCGTTGGAGGTGGTTTCATTTTTCTGTTCCACAGATGTGGCCGTGGCTTTGACATTAATTTGACTTCTCAGGCATCAGATGTCCCCCGTGCTACTGAGCTGTTCATAAAATTGATGATTCTTTCCTCACTGCTTTTTAAAAAAAATTTCTTCTCTTCTTTTTTTTTTAATTGAGGATGAGAGAAGTAATTAGGTTTGTTTGTTTGTTTGTTTATTTAAATAGAGGTACTGGGGACTGAACCCAGGACCTTGTGCATGCTAAGCACACACTCTACCACTGAGCTAAACTCCCCCGCTTGCTTCTTGACTCACATAAAATCCAAGATGCCCAGGTAAATCCTAATTTCAGAGAAACAACAGTTTTCAGCGTGTCCAGGACGCTGTGTGGGACGCCCTTGTGTTACCTGAGATCACAGTGCAGCTCAGCCGCCTGTGCGTTCGCTTGTCCAGGTGTCCTGGGTTTCATGCTGGGGTCCCCGGCGGCCTCACCTGGGCCCCATCTTGTTCGGCAGGAGTCCCCCTTGGAGGGCAGCATCTCTCACCTGGAAGCTGACCTGGGGCAGACGTCCTGGGCCCTGGGGATGCCCGCTGCTGACCAGCTGCGGGAGCTGCCGTTCGCGCCTGTGCACGCCCCGCCCGTCGTGGGGACCCAGGCCAGGAGGTGAGCAGCTGGCCGGGGGGCCCCAGGCGAGTGGTGTGCCGCTGAGGCCATCGGACTCTCTGAACAGCAGGCTTTCCCGCTTTCCCCAGAGAGGCGGATCCCGGATCCCATGTCCCGGATCCTGGTGCTGCCTCTCGGCCGGCCCTGTCCTGGAGGCTGGCTCAGGGGGTCTTCCTGTTCCAGCTCTGGGGGGAAGCTCTCGCGAGCATCCATGGTCCTGCTGCAGTCGGCCGGCTTTCCCGAGATTCTGGACGCTAATCAGCAACCAGCTGAGGCCGTGAATCCTGCGGATCCTGTGAAATTCAACCCTCAAAAGGAAGAATCAGACTGCCTACAAAGCAATGAAATCGTGCTACAGTTTCTTGCCTTTAGCAGGTGGATCCTTGACTATTTTGTCTGTTACTCTTTGCCTGGCTTTTGCGTTTCTTGTGTGGAGGAAGAACTTATGTGTGGTTCTGACCTGGCAGAACTCTGTGATCGGGTCACATTAGGTTAAGGAGTGCCGTCTGTCTTTATTTCTGTTTGGCTCGGACCCACCCGCAGCCATTTCCAAATGCTGTAAGACCTGCTTTGACGGTCTGCTGTGGTCCTTAATGAAAACAGGGACAGCGAGTTGGCCGGTCCCCGGGCACGGATGTAGCTCCGAGACCAGGTTTCTCCAGCCACGCCTGAACTGGGGGCAGGTCCGGCGGGCTCCCCGAGGTCACCGTAGGGATGCTGCTGTGTGCGTGCGTGGTGAGAGCCCGGGTTCTCTGCCTGGGTACTTGACTGACGCGGAGCTGTCGTTGGAGCCAGGGTGCCCCAGGACCGCCAGGCAGCGCCGTGGCCGAAGACCGTGTACTTCACCTTCCAGTTCTACCGCTTCCCGCCCGAGACCACGCCGCGGCTGCAGCTGGTGAAGCTGGAGGAGGCCGGGAGGACCAGCTCCGGCTCCCTGCCCCACATCCTCGTCCCAGTTCATAAGGACGGCTCCTTGGATACTGGTGAGTGCCCCTGCCCCTGGCAAACATGAAATCCAGTGCCGGGCTCTGTGAATTTTCTTATTTAAGAAAGATTGTGCAATGAATAATTTCAAGCATGTACAGAATCTGAGAGGATAGTACGATGAATCCGCACTTCTGCCTCTCAGCTCTGACGATGATCAGCAACACCCCCGCCCAGACCCCTCCCCAAACCGGGGCTCTCTGAAGCAAATCCCAGACAGCATACAATTTGGTCTATATTTTCTTGTATATATTTAAGAAACGAGAGCTTTTTAAAAAATTTTTATTTTTTATTGAAGTCTACTTGATTTACAATGTTAGTTTCAGGTGCACAGCAAAGTGATTCAGTTACACATATACATACATGTACATATTTTTTCAGATTCTTTTCCATTATGTGTTACTATAAGAAATCGAATATAGTTCTCTGTGCTCTACAGCAGGTCCTTGTTGTTTGTCTGTTTTATGTATAGTATTGTGTATCTGCTGCTAATCCCAAAGTTAAGGAGTCTTTTTTGGAAAACATAGACTCAGTAATATTACCCCACCTGAAATAATGACTGAATATCATCAAATATCTAGCCAACATTAACATTTCCCATCATAAATAATAAAAAAATACTGCCATAAAATCTTTTAATAGTTTATTCAATCGGGATATGTACGTATATGCAGGACTGGGACACTCTGCTGTACACCAGAAATTGACACATTGTAACTGACTAAACTTCAATTAAAAAAAAAAAAAAGAAACGGCATAGGATTGCTATATAACTTATGCACATCCTCCTGTAAAAGTAGTTTATTCAGTCCGGGTCTCAGGAAGGCCCGTACTTTGGTGTGATTCTGCAGCTCTTTCTAGCCGTAGTTGCCGTCACCATCCCATCTCTGCTGTTTTTGTTTTGCTTTATCTGTTGAAGTGGCCGCGTAGCTGGTGCCCTAGAGCTCCCCGCCACCTGCACTTAGGTTTTGTGTCCCAGCGCTGACGTTGGCGGTGTTCCTCGACCCCCGCTTTTTCCTGTAAATCGGGAGCTAGGTGCAGACGCATGAGCAGACACATGCTTTCTGTTTGGGGCAAGACTCCTCCGCAGCTGGTGGTGGGTCCCCTCTCTCTGCAGCCGCATGACACCTGCGGCTGCTCGTGCTCCATTGGGGGCCGTCAGGACCAGGGCTCCTGAACTGATGGCTTCATTCGAGGTTGCACAGCGGTGACGTCTCACTCCCAGAGCACATCTTCGTCTGTTGGCTGGAATGCTTCCTTCAAGGGGAACTTCCCCTCTTCAGCTCTGTGGTTACCTTGACACACAGTTCACACAGGGAAGGCAGAGTAATGCTTGATTCTACTAATTTTCAAAATAATGAGACAGTTCCCAGCATTCTTCACGGGTGGGGCCAGTGACTTTTTTTTCCAGGTATCACTATAAATGGACGGATTTAAATTCTAGTGGAGTGAAACATACGACATACGTCGATGTTTTTGGTGGCCCTCTGCCCTGTGTTGGGTCAGTCACGTGGCTGGTAAGGGACGGAGCTGGGATCCGAACCCGTGCTGCCTCCTGAGTAGAAAGTAACAGGTGGAGAACAAGACGTATTAAAATACCAAATGAGAGTAGTTTAACATCATGAACATCGGGCACAAGTGACAGCAGGCAAGTGCGGTGCCAGGATCAGGAAGCCTGCTGGGTCATAACCGGGAAAGTAAATTGCTGGGAAAACCCGATTCTGAGTCTGTGAACTTCTAAAAACACAGCCTCCAGTCACGAGGAACAAAGTGCTGGGCTTTACGGGGAGAAACTGACAATCCTCTGAACACAGGAGAGTTTGACACCCTTCTGTCAGTACATTGATAGATCCAGCAGAAAGAAAGAATAGGATGTTGTGAAATACAATTTAAAAAGATCTTATAAAACCCATACAGCCACTTTAGAGAATACGCATTATTTCAAGCATACTTTGAAACTTATAAAAACTGATTATTCATATATATGTACATATTTTAGGCCCCCAAGCAGATATGGCTATTTACCAAGAGAACCTGTATCTACTAATTTTGCAGCATCCTCTGACCACAATACCTCGAGGTCAGAAGTCAGTCACTGCCTCCCCACAGAAGGCTCCAAACTGCTGGATTTTTTTGAATTTTAAAACATACTTCTAATTTTTCCCTAGGTCAATGAAGAAATCAATTTAGAGATGGCTATTTAGAAGTGAACGACAAAGTAATATTGCCTATCAAAACTAACAAGTAAAAATGGTAATGACCAGGAAATTCGCAGCTTTAAATGCTTATATTGGGAAAGAAGGAAGTCTATTTTAATATGCTGATCTAATTGTTCCACTCAGAGAGGTTTGGTGAAAAAAACAACAATGGGACAAACCCGATAAAAGTAGAAGGAAGGAAATTAAAAAGTGAGCGTACATGTTTAGAAAAGAAAGAAACAGAGTTAGCCGAGCTGTGGGGCGTGAGGGGTTGCAGGTACAACAAGGCTCTGTTCCCTTGTCCAAGGTCAGAACCAGGGGACAGAGTCCGAGCCGTGGTGGGAATGCAGTTAGTCCGAGGCCTGGGTGTGCTGGCGTGTACCCCCGCTGGGTGAGCCACAGGCCGAGGTCGGGCTGGACAGCCGCAGTTAGCCTCAGACCCTGCCGCCCCTGCTCACCTGTGCACCCCAGCATCCTCTCTTCCTGCCGACAAATCTGAAAAGAAGAGACGAGGGAGGAGTGAGCAGACCCACCGGCCCTGCGCTGCTTGCCCTGGAGAGGAGCACGTGCAGGGCAGAGGCGGGACAGGAGGCCCCTCTGCATGGAGGTGGGGCTGGGGAAGGGTGCTCTCCTGCGTCCTTCCTGGGTTTTGTTCTCTCAGCTCCCTGGCTTAACTATGGAGTTTATGGCCAGCCAGGGGTGTGGCCCTCCTTGGGGGAGGGGACCAGTCACCAGTGGGGAGGTTTCCCAGCCTTCCTGGGACCACTTCTCCTTTTCCACCTTTCCTTTGCTAATTAGTCCTCCGGCGATCAGTGGGGGACAGTTTATGTCCCCAGAAGGCTCTGAAATGGATCTGAATAATGTGTTGATTTCAAGGTTCCTCCGCACTCCTTGCTGCAAACTCATTCCCTTCTCGATTTCCCATCTAAATTCTATCCAGACGCTTTATCCAGTGTGGTTCATCAGAGGTTCTGCAATGAGGTTAAATGGTAGCATTAAGATAATGCAATAAAAAAGGCCAACCACTTAGAGCTGCCCCTGATTTGACTATAAACCCCTTTCCCTCGTGAATTGCCTGGAGAGAAATTAGTACAAAAATTAAATTTCCCTGCAAGTTGAAGTCCAAAGAAATTAAGCTTCAAAATCAAATCTTCTTGTCGTGGTGAATTAAAATTCAAAGTCCAGAATTCTTAAGTTAAAGTTAAAAAAAACCCCCATTCTTTGCAGTTTCTTACACGGCTGAGTCTCTGCCAAATGTACCTCTGACTGGGCAGATCTGGGCTTCCTTCAGCAGCTCAAACTTGGGGGGGGTCCTCTCTGCATGGGCCTAGTCCCTCAAGTCCCCAGAAAATACGTCTTTCATGGGCCTCGCTTAAGACATGTTTTCTTTTGTTGTTGAAATAGAGCATGCATACGTCAAAGTGCACCGTTCCATGAATTTAAAAAAATTAATAGATTTTACTTGGTAGAGAATTTTTAGATTTATAGAGAAATTCAGCAGGTAGTATAGAGGGTTCCCATACACCACTCGCCATGCCCCCTGAAGTTCCCCCACTAGTAGCCTCTTACACTGACGTGGTACATTTGTTGTAACTGATAAACCAATATTAAAACATTATTATTAACTAAAGCTCCTAGTTCACTCTAGGGTTTACTCTTGGTGGTGTGCGTTCTGTGGATTTTGACAAACTTAACAACATCACATACCCATTGTTATGGTATCATGCAGAGTAATTTCACTGCCCCGCATATCCCCTGTGCTCCACCCTGTCTGCTACTGACTTTTCTGCTGTCTCCGTAGTTTTGCCTTTTCTGGGATGCCATACAGTTGATGTAGTATATGCTTTTTCAGATTGGCTTCCTTCACTTAATAATACGCATTTAAGGTTCTTCCGTGTCCTTTTGTGGCTTGATGCTGCATTTATTTTTAGCACTGAATAATACTCTGTTGTCTGGATACACTTACTGAAGGGCGTCTTGATTGCTCCCAGTTCTTTGTCGTTCAGGACTTTGTGTGGACGTACATTTTCAACTCATTTGGGTAAATACCTAGGAGCCCAGTTGCTGGATCCCGTAGTAAAAGTAGGTTAAGTTTGGGGAGAAACTGCCCAACTGTCTTCCAAAGTGGCTGCAGTATGTTGCCTTCCCACCCTCGATGAAGGAACGTTCCTGTTGCTCCACATCCTCGCCAGCGTTTGGTGCTGTCAGTGGTCTGGATTTTGGCCGTTCGAGTAGGTGTGCAGTGGTGCCACATTGTTGTTTTAATTTACAGTTCCCTGATGACAGATGATACGGTGCATCTTTTCATCTGCTTACTTGCTGTCTGTGTATCTTCTTTGGTGACATGTCTGTTCAGATCTTTAGCCCCCTTTTAATTTGGGTTGTTTGTTTCCTTCTCGTTGTGTTTTAAGAGTTCTCTGTGTACTTTGGATACAAGTCTTTTATCGCATATATATTTTGTAACTGTTTTCTCCCAGCCCGTGGTTTATCTTTTTCATTCTCTTAATAGTATCTTTCACAGAGCAGAAGTTTCAAATTTTAATGACATCCAGCTTATCAATTATGTCTTTTATGAATCATGCTCTTGGTGGTGTATCTGTGAAGTCATTACCAAACCCGAGGTCGCCTCGCTTTTGTCTTACCTTACATTCTAGGAGTTTTATAGTTTTGCATTTTGCAATCAGATCTAAGGTCCATTTTGAGTTAATTTTTGTAAAAGGTATGATTTTTACAAAATTTTGCTCTTCTGAATTCTGTTGCTTTAGATCAGTTTTGCCTGTTTTTTGAACTTAAACAGGATCAGATTGTACATAGCCTTTTGAATCTAACTTATTTCACTCTTACGTCTGTGAGATTCATCCATGTTGCTGTATATAGCAGTAGTTTGTCCGTGACCTTGGCTGTATAGAAACCCATTGTCTGAATATTCCACAGTATTTATCCATTCTACGTGTGAATCATTTCCAGGTTTTGGCTCTTTTGAGTAATGCTGCTATGAACATGCTTTAAATTTTTTTTTTTTTAATTGTAGAATGATCACCACAACAAGTCTAGTTCACATCCATCACCAAACACAATTACACAATTTTTTTTCTTGTAAATGTGAACTTTTACCATCTGATTGATGTGAGCCGGATCTTAGTGAAGTTTTAATGTGCGTTTCCGTTATAATGAATGAAGTTGACATCTTTTGTCTTTTATCTGCAGACTTCTATTCACATCTTCTCCCATTTTTCTGTCAGATTTTTCTCTTCTGCCCTCTGGGGAACTTTATTTATTAGGGAGATTAACTGCTGCCTATGATGTAAGTTGCAAATATGTTTCCTGCTTTGTCCTTAGTCGTCTTGCTTTGCTTATGGTGGGCTCTGCTGTGACACATGTTGCTTTTGTGTAGTCCAGTGCAAAAGTCTCCCTGCTTCTGGATGCCCGCGTCCTGGATGCGAAGGCTTTCGTCTCCCCTCGCTCATAGAGGTTCGCACACGTTTTCTTCCAGGACTTGCAGCTTTCACTTGGTGCATTTAGATTTCTGACCTACGTGCAGTTTCTCCTGCTGTGCGATGGCCGATAGGAATCAGTTTATCTTTTTCCAAATGTTTATCCGTTTGACCCAGTACTGCTTATTAAAAAGTTCATCTTTTTCCCCAGTGACTTGAGAGCCACCCTTACCATATACCAAAATTTGTTTATTACTTGGGTTTATTTCTGCCTTTTCTTGTTCCTTCCATTAGACCAGAGGTTGGCAAATGGATTTCTGTTAAGGACCAGATCAAAAATATTTTAGATTTTCTGGGTCGCATATGAGCTCCCACTTCCTTCTTCTCCTTCTTTTTGTTTCTCACAGCCCTTAAAAAGGTAAAAGGCATCCTTGGCTCCCGGCTGGGTTGGCCTGAGTTGACCAGCTCTTCATCAGGGCTGTCTGTCTACACACAGAGAGGTCACACTGTGCCAGCAGTGGCCTGAAGCCTGTTCTTTCTGGAGGGCTCCTCGTGGGCATTCTTGCTGGTTTAATTTTCCACGCAGACTTGTTAGGCTGTTTTCTGGGGTTCTGGTGAGTTCATAGGTGAACATGGGGACCACTGCCCTCACCGGATGGGAGCTGACCTGCCCGGGAACAGGGATGTCCTTCCATCTGCTCATTTCTGCTTCCCTGTCTTCTGAAGACGCTGCAGTGTACACTCAAATGGATTTGGCTGTTTTCTTGGTTTTTGGATTTTTTTTTTAATTGAGGTATGTAGTCAGTCTACAATGTTGTGTCAATTTCTGGAGTAACAGCACCATGCTTCAGTCACACATACACACGTTTTCTCATTTTCTAATCAATTAAATTTTGCATTTATCTTTGTCATAACCTTCCTTCTGCTTTCTTTTTGGTATTCTCTATTGTTATTTCCCTGATTTGTTCGAGTTGCTTAATTCATTTATTTTAATCCTTTCATTCGTATGGATAAAAGCATTCAAAGCTATGAATTTTCCTTTGATTATTGCTTATGTTTTGGTGATTCTGGTAAGTAGTATTTTCATTGCTATTTTTCCAGAAAATCTGTTTCGATTGTGTTTTCCCTTTTGATAAAGAATTATTTAAGAGTAAGTAAGTTTGTTTTGAAAATTTTTTTCCAGTTTCAAGTTTGTTGCATTGTGATCAGAGAATATGGTTTGTAATATTTCTACCTTATGGAGCATATTTAGGCTTTCTTTGTGGTATAATACACGGTAAGTTTTTACTAACGTTCCAAATACACGTGAGAAGATGTATTCTCTGTTATTGAGGTACAATGTCACACGTGTACGTGTACTCTCTACCCTACGAATTAGCTGGTCTGGTCTTCAGAATCCTTATTTATTGTCCACTTGACCTGCCTTGCAAAGAAAGTGGCTATTTAGTCTCCAGTGGTGCTGTGTTTTCATCTGTTTCTTCTTGTGTCTCTGGATTTCTGCCTTGTTACTTGGTGTATGGATATTCGTAGCTGCTACACATTCATCGTGAGTTGTCGCCTGAAGTACTGTAAAGTGTTCAGCATCAGGGGAATTGTGGCTGCCTTCACAGAGCACGGGGTGTCATGAAGGAGAGGTGGAGACTGAGACGAGGGGTGGGAGGACCGTCCAGCTGGAGGAATAGCATCCATCAGGCCTGCACGTGGGAGTGGGGCTGGACTGCAGTGCAGTAAGGGTCCTGGCTGGGCTCGGGCATGGCCTTTGTGAAGGGGCGAAGGGGGTGAGCCCGGGAGCCTGAGTGGACCCGGAGGGAGGTGCCACTGTCCCTGGGAGTCTGTCTCAGTTGAGTCAGTGGTCAGTGGCATTGCCGATTTTTGAGTAGGATGAAGCTGATGCAAGTCCTTTTGTGGGTGCTTTGGCAGTGCCATGGGATGGGCTGCAGGGAGCTTGGACCTCAGGGAAGGCCACTGAGGAGCCGGCTGTCTGAACTGGACAGGAGTGAAGGGGTCCATGCCTACAGTGGGGAAGAATTAAGAGAGTCCATCATGAGGGGCCTGGGCCAGTGCCCAGACCAGGATGGCCCCCGTGTGCGCATGCACTCAGCCCACTGCCAGCTCTGGCTCAGTGGGTCCATCAGGGCAGGGACCCCGTCCATCCTGTTCTCCCACATGACCCCACACAGGGCCTGGCGTGTGGTGGGGGTGCAGAAACCATTTGCTGCATGTGCCTTAATGGTTGTATTGAGAGGACCAGGCAGCTGATGGGATGTGGTGATGTTGGGGTGGGAGGAGCCAGCTCGGCCAGGGCACGGGGAGGAGGTGGTGCCAGGGTAGCACTTCTGGTTGACGCCAGGAGACAGAGGGTCCAGGTGGGATGTGCTGCGTTCAGGCACAAGTGCAAGTCTGGGTGGAGAGCCCAGTGGTGGTGAGTCTGGGGGCCTGGGGGATGTTGGAGGTGGAGCGTGGAGGGCGCTAGGGAAGGGTGTCGGTAGGTGTCATTTGGGAGGTCGGTCGGCCCACAAAGTCCAGAGACGTTCTGCGTCCTGGAGCAGCAGTCTGACCAGCGTGGGGGTCGGTGCTGCACCCTCTCCCCCGCCGCCCCGGTGGGCCCAGCAGGCGGGCGCCGTGGTCAGTGCTGTGAGGTCCTCATTCCAGTCCCCACTGCGTCTTGAGGAGCCGGCCTCCGGGCTCGCGTCTTGAAGTGGCGTCATAACTCTGACTGATGCTACAGGCTGCGTAGTTCTCGGGACTGGGGCAGAGCGGCGGGTGTCCTTGGCTACCACTAGCCCTGTGACTTGGTTGGGACTACTTGAGATGTGACACTGGGGACTGGCCTGCATGGGGTCATTCCCAGCCCCTCCGTTGGCCTTTGTCATGACTGCTCGCTGCTCCTCCACCCTGCGAGGTGCTTCTGTGCACGCAGCTGGCCCTTGCTCCCTGTCCCCTGGGCCCTCGGGGGCCTCCTTCCACTCCTCCTCATCTCCTAGAGCTGCATCCGGTCCTGACCCACTTCACTGCTTCCACTGCAGACACTGTCCTGGGCTGCAGGAGAGTGGAGCGCGTGCTGTGCGGGCCCCCTCGGGGCCGCAGTGGCTTTAGGTGTGTGGGTGGGGTCTCAGCCTGGCCAGGGCCTAACCCAGGGTTAGGGTTCCGCACATCGGGGGCCATGTAAGTACTGTCACGTGGTTGACAGAAAGGGCGCAAGTGTTTTCGTGTTGTTTCCCCTGCATTGCTGCTCCTGCACCTTAACTAAGGTGATTTCAGTGATATTTTTGTCAGTTTGGTTTTCCTTCCATTTTTTTGAATTGAAGATTAGTCAGTTTATAATGTGTTAATTTCTAATAATGTACAGCATGGTAATTCAGTTATACATTCATAGATACATATTTTCCTTTTCATATTCTTTTTCAATTTTTACGATTTTTGTCAGTTTGGAATTAATAATGATGCCACTTCGAAAAAGTGAGGGCAGGATGGGGCCACAGTCTGGCTGCCATCTCTTAGTGAGAAGTGATACCAGGAGGGACCTCACATTAGGGGTGGGGGCTCTGGGGTCGCCTGAGCACCGTGTGCTAAGCTCGATCTCAGTTTGAGCTCTGCACGTGTGTGCATGTGTGTATGCGTGTGTACACGTGTGTATGTGTGCATTTGCATGTGTGTGCTTGTGTGTGCATGTGTGTATGTGCGCGTGTGTATGTGCGTGCATGTGTATGTGTGTGCATGTGTGTATCTGTGTGTGCGTGTGCCTGTGTGTGTATCTGTGTGTGTGTGTGTGTGTGTGTGTGTGTGTGTGTGAGAGAGAGAATATCCCATTTTTAACAGAAGACATAGTCTGCATTTCTCCCCAAATCCTCTGCGCCCGGAATCCTGCTCCCTGGCCGGCCCCATCGGGCATTTGTCCTTGACCAGCCTATACAGTGTCACAAGGATTTGGTGAAAACCATCCATCTTATTTAGGGAGGAAATTTATTGTGTATATTAGAAAGAAATGGAGTCTTCTGAACACGACTCTCCACTTTGTTAATTTGGATATTTTATACTATTTTGATTAATGTATTTATTAAGCTGTAGCTATGACAGAAGCAGAAATTAGTAATCATGGCCAGAGCAGAAAACTCCTCCAAGTGTAAAGATGATAAATGACTCCAATTACTTCTGGACACATGTGGGGCCTCTTTGAGCAGGGGCTCCTGGCTTTCAGCGGAAGTACCTGGTGGACCCCGGGTTCCTGAGGCCTGGAGAGCAGCGCTGGTTCGCCCGCTACCTGGCCCTGCACACCCTGCAGATCGACGTCTGGGACGGAGACGCCCTGCTCCTCGTCGGGTCTGCCGTCGTTCAGCTGAAGGTAGCGGCTGGTTCCCCGGGGGTCTGCTCTGGGAGGTCTGTCTGCCAGGCAGGGCTGGTCATTGCCCAGCACCGGGCATCGTCCAGGGGTCTGGCTTCTTTGTCCGCAAGTTAAAAGCACTGCCAAGCCCTCTCTTTTCCAAAAGGAAAAGATGTTCGCAGAGTCTTAACTCTGTAATGCTGGGCTCCATCAGTTCCTCCTGTAACCCAGCCTGCCAGGCAGTGTCACCGTCTGCTCCTTCCATGGGGAGAACATACGTTCCCTGCGAGCAGCTCCCGTCGGCCTTGTTACCTGAGGGCCTGGCTCGGCCCTCAGAGGCCCGCCTTCAGGGAGGGGACGGGGGCAGTGAGTGATGGGCTGTGAAAATGCCCCCTGACGCCTGTTCTCCAGAACCACGCACGTGTCGGTGTTATGTGGGTGCTGTGGACAAGTACTGCTGACCTACCAGGGTCTACACAGCTGGCGGCCCCTGACCCACTAAGGAGGGACCCGGTCTGGGCCTGTCCACCCCAGAGATGGGCAGCAGGACCACGTAGTGATGGAGTGATGGAGGGGGGGAAGTGCCAGAGTTCTGGAAGCTGGACCTTCCTCTGGCCCTTCCTCTGGCCCCATGCTGCCCTTTGTGTGTGACAGCCACTCCTCAAGGCGCCGGCGACCTTCCCAGGGCCGCACGGGAAGAGGGGTCCAGCCCTCCCTCCCCGAGGGCTTCACTTGCCCGTTGGCGCAAACAGAGGACTGAGGGGCTCAGCCTGATCGGCAGAGGAGCGCGTGGTCAGGAGGGTCTGCTGTGGCCCGGCTCTGACCTGGCCTGGCCGCCCCACCGCCCCTCCTCAGGCTCCGCTGCCTGCCTTCCAGCCACACTGAAGCCACTGCCCCCCGGGCCTGGCCTCTCGTGCCCCCAGCCTTCCCTGCCCTGAGGCACATCTCTGTCCTGAGGGGTCTGGCGGCGACCTCGGAGCGCCCACTGATGGGGAGGTGGGCTCACTCAGCCTCCCCGCCTTGTTCTGTGCTCGGGTCCTGTCCTCTCCCCACGGTGGGGAGGGGGGTGGTTTGTGGTGGCCGCCAGGCCCTCCTCTGCATCCCTGGGGTCTGCTCAGTGGGTGAGCCGGGTTGCACTTTACTGAAGAATTTGTGGAAAAGACCCGACGTCAAGGACTCAGGTTTTCAGAGGCAGATGGTCCCCGCCGCGGCCGCCCTGATCGTCCTTTCTCCTCTGCAGCATCTCCTCCGCCAAGGGCGGCCGGCTGTGCAGGTCTCGCATGAGCTGGAGGTCGTGGCCACTGAGTACGAGCAGGACGCTGTGGTGTTGAGCGGGGACGTGACCAGGTTCGGCAGCGTCAAGCCCATCGACGTCCACACGGTGGTGAAGGGCCGGCTGCACCTGACCTTGGCCAACGTGGGTAAGAGTCCTGGCCCCTTGGCTGTTGTGCCCCGGGCGGCTCCCCCTCTTCCTGTTTGGGGCGTGAGCCCCCTCAGGGCGGTGCTCACATCGGGGCCTCATCGCTCAGCAGGAATTCGGAAAAGCTCCCATTCGCTTGGCCCTGAGCACTGAGCCTGGTCTTGACCGTGGAGCCTGCCCTGCAGTGGTTTGCTGTTCCTGGTTTCTGATCGGGGTTTGGCATCACCAGCTGCCTCAGACTTGCCCACGCTTTGTTTCTTGATCCTCTCCATGGGGCGTCTCGTGACCATCCTCAAATAGATGACTGGTCCCTGGAGAGTTTCATCTGGAGTCTCAGCTCACAGAGCCGCCTCATCATGGAGGAGAGAGAAGAGAAATGCTCCCTAAATTCCGTGTGGCTTGGGATCAGAGGGCAGAGGCCCGCCCTTCTTTAAAGCCTGCACCCTGACCTTCCGTCAGGCGGTGTCCCCAGAGATGCTGGTCAGAGACCCCGAGGAAAGCCCTGATCCTCCTTCCTCGTGCCGGTGGGCAGGGTGTGGCGAGGATGGTCCTGCCCGGATACTCTGGAGGCTCGACTGAGGCCCCTGCCCGCACAGGGGATGTTAGGCCGGGCGTGCCTGCCGGTGCTGGCCTCAGGGCAGAGGGGCAGCATGCGCCGTCATGGGACTTGTGACAAGCCCACTCGGTTTCCGTGGAGGGGACTGTGGTGGGATTGGGGTTTTTCTGGGGAAAACAGAAAGCAAGATGAAACCAAGCCATCAGAGGTTTCCGGAGCCGTGTCTGTCTGGATGGGACTCAGATCTCTCTGTCGTTTTAGTGGGGAATTTTCCATCCCTTAAAACCCAGCCTGGTTTTAAAGCCTGGAGTCCTGTGGGCCACATCCACCCATGCCGACAGCTCGGGGGCAGGCGGAGCTGGGGCCGAGCAGCAGGAGGAGCGAACACACAGCTCATTAAGCCGGGCTTGAGGTTTCTGCTCGCTTGTTTACAAATGTAGGATCCAAGGCAGCCCCGAAGATAGACAATATGGAAATGGCAAAAGTCAATCAGGTTCTGGAGCAATAAACGAGTCACAAATGAGACGCAGACATGATTCAGAAGCTCACGCGGCCGAGGGAGTCTGTAGACACATCCTGCTTCCGAGGTTGTGCTGGATATTTTTATATTTAATTCACCGGCCCACAAATGTGCGGTGACTCCAGGTTTTAGAATCTTATCTTCAGGAGAAAGATTAGCTCCATTATATGTTATCTTAAATTGTCATTTTCATACTTTGCCTGCAAGAGAGAGATAAGTTCATGGGAAAGAGAGTCTGAGACACCCGGCCTGAGAGGCTCGGAGGCAAACGGGAAGGGGGATGCCGCGGGACAGACGCCGCGGGACAGACGCCGCGCGCAGCACGCGTGCACCAGCGCGCCCGCTCTGTCGTTCCCTTTGCACGCTTTGCATTTTTTGAAAAAAAAAAGAAGTGTCGTGGCTTTTATTTCTTTATAAAACTGGTTGTTCTGCACCAGGTAGCAGCCACAGGCCAGCAGATTGGGTGACAGCTGTGTGAGCCTCTGGGGGACAGAGGCAGGGTCAGCTTCTGCCTGGGCAGCGCCCCGGCCTCTGCATTCACCACCAGCTTCAAGCGGGAGACCTTGGATCGGGGCCCCGGGACACCCCAGGCCCCCTGTGACTTTCCTGGGAGGTGGGCTTGTGCTTGGCGGCTTCTTGGCTCTGGCGAGCTTCCTGGTGCTCTCGACGGCGGCGTCTGCGGCTGTCTTCCAGTGACCTTCAGTCAGCCAGAGGTCGCAAGAGCCGCATTCCTGTCTCTTATTGCTGTGATCCCAGTCGTGGTTCCCCTGGGAGCTCTGCTGTCCCTGTGTCGGCAGGTCTCCCGAGGGGCCTCCCTGGGGGGCAGGGCTCCACGGTCAAGTACCAGTGCTCTCAGGGTCGGAGGCGAACCTGGTGGTGTAGACTTTGGCAGATGACCTGGGTTGGGGCGGATGGTGGCACCGTGCTCTGCTCCCGCAGCCGAGTGTGGGATGGCTGCATGGCTGCGTCGGGAGCCCTGCAGCTTGGACAGCAATCTCTGCTCCGCAGCAGTGAGTCGGTCCCCAGCTGTGACCTCCTGTCCCACGGAAGGGGCAGAAAACCTCAGTGATGTCAGGTCACAGATTGTGCCCAGTGAGGCCCAGCACCTCCGCCCCTGTATGGTCCTTGAGCAGGTGTGCAGATGTGAATTCAGTGTATCTCGTTTACTGTCCCACCTTCTAAACAAACCAATGCCCCAAGTACAAACGCAGTAGGAGGACGTGGTAATGAAGCCCAGGACAGCCCTTGTCAGTGGGGAAGGTGACTGTGTGGTCCTGCTGATCCACATGCCGTGGGGACCACAGGTCCTTCCGAGAGCCAGAGCTTCAAGGATGCTGGTCACCTGCCCCCGTGAGCTGCAGTCTCCTTGGTTTTTCTGTGTCTCAGTGGAGCTACAACCAGGCTGACAATAGGCCAGCCTTAGTTCAGCCAGAGCCGGGGGGCCCCAGGCCTCCTGCCTGTGACTCAGGGAACCACTAGCTGCCGGATTAGGGTGGAGAGAGCTAGGGAAGGGGCCCCCCAGGACACTCTGGTGCCTCCTGTGATGTCTGCCTGTGACCGGCATGGCCGTGGGAAGGTTCACGAACAGTCGGTAAGCCGGCAAGTGTGAGAGTCTGTCTCGCCTAGAATTCCCTCCTGTTGGACTTCAGGGGCCGAGGCAGAACCTGAGATGTGAGAGCTTCCCCGTGGGAAGAGGGGTCGACACTAGCTTCCTCTCTTGGGGACCAGGTTCACAACCCCAGGATGATGAGCTGCTGTCGGGGGTCACAAGTAGGTCCCATGGAGACAGGAGGACTGTGTTTTGGCAAAAGGCTGGACAGCCCCAACCCCAGCCCCAGCGGCGGAGATGGAAGTTCCTGGGGAGAGTGCGGTGCCGCCCTGGGGGAGGGCACCTGCTGGTCCTCAGAGCGGAGGCGAGAGCAGGTGCTTGTTCTCAGGAAGCGGGGCCGGAGGGAGGGACGAGGGTGGCAAGTGTCAGTGTGGGCGGGGAGCTCTGGGCCTGAGGGTGAGTGGGGGGTCAGCGAGGAGAAGCGGGTCTCGCTGGGTGAGCGCAAGAGTGGAGCATCAAACCTTGTGAAACCCATGTTGAGGAGGCTGTTGGGATCAGCAGGAGAGGGGTGTGGTTCCAGATGGGGGCTGGCTCTGGAGTCCTGCCCCAGGCATAGGCCCGGGGACGCTTGTCTGGCCTGGGTGGGCGCAGGTGGCCCTCCCGCCCGAGCTGTGGGGCTGCTGCTGACTTGTGGTGGGAGGCAGACAGCTGCTGGGGGTAGAGAACGGGGACCTGGAGTGGGGAGAGCTGGAAGGAAAGCGGGTGTCTCCGCCGTCTCTCAGACGCAAAGCAGACTCAGCCCTGAGAGGGTCCGAGGGTGTGGATGGGCTGTTTGGAAGCCAGGGCTCTGCATCCGGGGCACTGACGCCTTTTGTCAGACTCTTTTCCGGTCTTAACGGCTCACGTGGGGAGGGGGGTGTCTGCACTCCAGGTCACTCGTGTGAGCAGAGAGTGAGAAGTCCCAGCTCACTGCCGCCGTCCAGGTCACGGGTCATCCCGAGCGACGGAGCCAGCGGCTTCCCGGGAGGCAGCCTCCTCACGTGCGGGGGCCCCAGACGTGAGTGGAGAGAGTGGGGGACCCTCGGGCCAGTGGTGGGCAGGGGGGTGGGGAGGAGCGAGGGGCGGAGGGCTGCGTGTGGCGGGGGGGCACACGCGGGAGCCCGCGCGGCGGGGCCCGCGCCCCCCTGGGCGGGCTGTCAGCATGCGGCTCGGTGCCCTGCAGGCCACGTCGCGTCACCGCGGTCGTCAAGCCCGGGGCTCGCCAGACGGGGCTCGCCAGACTGTGCTCTGCGGAAGCCGCCAGGGTTATTTTGTAGAGAACTACCGCCCTACGAGTGGCATTTGTTTTCGGGTCTCTGCTCACCTGCAGGGGAAGAGGAGAGGAAGGAAAGGTCGGGACAGACATGGACTGAGTTTTAAATGCTAACTCGAAACTCCCACGTTGGGACAAGGAGGAGCAAACTGTCAGGGAGCTTCGGGGAGGGAGCCCTGGGCTTGGCGGGAGTGTTTTCCTGGCCGCTTGAAGTGACCCACAGACCCGAGTGTAAAACACTTGCTGTTGGAATGAGGAGCGGAAGGTGCCCTTTAAGCAGCCTCCGGCAAACGCTGCAGGTCATCGTGTGTGAATCCAAATCTGCCACGATGGCCCTCAACTTTGTTGGCCTTGGACCTGTGCTCCAGGTGGGAATTCCAGAGCTGTGGGGGATCAGGGCCAGGAGGACTTTGGTTCCATCCTGGGGCCTCTGGGACCCCAGGAGTTCCCTGAAATTCTAGCTGAAGGTTTGTGGGTCCTCATACGTTCTCCCCGAGAGCGAGCCCCGTACACATTCAGATCCTCAGAGGGACTTGTGCTCTGTGGGTCAGGCAGGCTGCTAGTCTGTCCCAGACCAGCCTCCTCATTTTAACTTTGAGAAACCAAGGCAGGTGGCTTGGCGAGTTGTGTGGCTAAGGGTGGTGAACTGGGACTGGAACCTGGGTTTCCTGCTTTGGGGCCAGTGCCTCTTCTCCCCAGCCGGTCCCTCTGATGCAGGAAAACAGATGTGGGGCCTGAGTGTGGAGGTTGGGTATGAATGGCTATGCCCTGCCCCCCTTCCTGTCTCACCTCCGGCCACCATGGATGGAGAGTCGCTGGAGGACCGGGGCGTCCCCATCCTCCAGGAGCAGGCCTGAGAGTACTGATAAGACCCACAGCCCGGGGCCAGCAGGTCGGGGCCCCTCTGGGCAGTGCCGGGTTTGCTGTGAAGATTAAGAGCCTCTGGAGTCGTGGTCCTGGGTGAGGGTGTCGTGGGCTCTGGAGATCCCGAGAGCCTGACCTTTTCCCCCTAGAAGATCCCCTAGTAGGGTATTAATACGTTTGCGTCTAATGATCCAGGCAGAATTCCTTTATGTGAGAGGCTGGTGAAGGAGAGACACCGTGGAGAGCGGGTTGTGCAGGTTCCACCGGTATCAGCATCTTAGAGTCTATGAAAAGGCTGAGGCTTTCTGAGCTTCCTCGCTGAGTGAAGTGGCTCAGGGAGGCTCGGAGCCGTGGCTGCTCAAAGAGCGTGACGTCTGCCCTTTAATCTCTGGCCCTCTCTTTGCACCTTGCAGCAATGAAAAATGTGGCCCAGGCGCAGAAGCTGGCTGATGTGGACAGCGAGCTGGCCGCGATGCTCTTCACCCCGCCGCGGCAGGGGAGCCGGGGGCCCCAGGGCGCCGGCCGCGAGGGGGATGCCGTCCGCAGGCGCAAGCTGGAGCGCATGCGGGCCGTGCGCCTGCGGGAGTGCGGAGCCGAGCCGGGCCGCCGCAGGCCGGGTGCGCTGGTGAGGAGGGGTCCCCGGGGTCCCCATACAGCAGGGGCCCTGGGGACACTGGGAGAGCAACCCCATTCTCTGTCCCTCTTTCTTGCGGGCTCCTGCCAAATCCTAGTTACAGAATAGAGGAGGGCCGGACTTCTCAGCCAGCCAGGGAAGTTTTCAAGCCAGAGTTACTGGGGAGCGTTGAATAAAAGCCGATTCCTGGGCTCCATTCTTATTGGCCTGGGGTGGGAGGGTCCTTGGAGCTGAGGCTGTTAAGACAGCTCTGCAGGGACTCTGAGGGTTCCCTGGGTTTGGGGAGCAGAGCCAGGAACTTCTGTATCACGGTGGTCAGAGTGCTCATTCCGACCTGAAAAATTCCCACTTTTGACTAAATACCTAAATAAGACTGTATCATATTTTGCAACTAAGAAATGGGGGGACAGAATGATTGTACGTTATGAGTTTATGGAATAAAGCAGCCACGGGCCTTAAGATCTCTGCCTTTACAGTAAGGCCGGCGGGTGTCTGAATGGACGACGTCCTTCTCAGGGGCCAAGCGGGTGCCCACGGCCCAGTGGACACAGGCAGCGGTCACGGTCACCGTGCATGGCCCTCCCTCGGTGCTCACGGAGGTGGGGAGGGGCTCCTGCCCTCAGGTGTGAGGTGTAGTGGGGGAGGCAGAAATAAGCCAACAAGCAAAAGACTGTTCTGTCCATTGGAGGGGAGGGAGCAGAACGCAGCGGGTGGGGACATGAGAGAGGCCGGATGAGCGGTCCTCAGCGGAGGAGGGCAGTCCGGCTGGCTGTGAGGAGGCCTCCAAGGGAGGCTGGGGGTGCTGGGCTTGGGGCAGGCCTCCTCCCGGCCACGGTGCCCCCATTGGCGCTCCCTCCTCTGCAGCCTCTGGGGCTCAGTCAGCCATCCCCTGGGGGCACCAGCGGTCCCTGCCTCCGAGTGGCCGGGCCGGGCACACGACAAGGCCCCAGTCCCACAGCTGCCAGCGTTGTTGTTACATAAATCGTTACAATTAATTTAGCTGGTTTCCTTTTATTTGGCATGTTTTGATAGAGAAATCAGCAGCTCAGAACCCTCATTTTGAATACAGCAGCGAATCTGGAAGTAATTGGATTTCTAAATACAAGAAAATTTTCCACTAAATTGTAATGATTTCTGGGGTTCATAGCCCTGGAGAATTTTGAGGTGAGAGTATCTTGATTTATCAAATGTGTGGTAGCTTCTATTCCTTCTAGAGCTTTCTCAGCCTTGGGATGGGAATTCTATGAAGTCAGCGTGTTCTTTGGAAGAGAGCTGACAGGAGCCATGACCTGGCCGGCCCTTCACACGCATGCCGAGTGCCCGGAACCATATGACGTCTCGGGCACTGGGGTCATGCACGGGGCACAGGGTGGGGGACAGAGAACCGCTTGGGGCACAGCTTTCTCTCCCTGACAGTTAGACTGCAGGGTGGCTGGGGGTCTTGGGGCGTCTTGGGAGAGGTGCTGTGCCTCAGGGCCGGAGCACAGAGTGTGGGGCCAGATGCCACCGGTTTAATCTCTGTCCAATGCCCAGGACAGTGGCTGGCCCTCGGGACTGCCATCGGTCAGCCTCAGCCACTGTGCGCGGGGGAAGCCCCAGGCTGTGGGGTGACTTTGGTCTGAGTGTCCTCTCTGGGGACCTAAGGCCCAGGAAGAATGGCTGGAGGTTGTCTCCTTGTGCTGAGGGCGTGAGGGGCTGCAAGGGACAGCCAGCCCAGAGCTCTCTGCTCTGTGCTGCACAGGGTCCCCGGGGCCCTTGGCCTGGATTCTGGCCCAGCCATTCCACATGTGAGCGGGCGACACTGGTTCCCAGTTGGTGACCACTCAGTCTGTTCCCACAGTAACTGGACAGTTCCGAGTAGTGCCAGCCGCGGGCTCACTGGCTCAGGCGGTGTCACTAGGGCCTGGCCCGTCCTCTCCCCTTGTGCACCCCCTGCAGCGAATCCCACTCCAGACTCCCCTCGTCCGGGTCGTGCCAGGCAGCTGCGGGCGCCCCACGGGTGGCTCCTTTTCATCAGCCTTGCCTCCCGCCAAGGGCAGTGCGGGCACCTGGTGCCCGGGGCCGCGCTGTTCTGCCCATCGCTTTTTCTCGGCAGGCCTCCGGTAAACGGGGAGTGGCCGTCGCTGTGGCCTGCCTGGCGGTCAGTCCGACGGGCCGGTCTCATGTCCCTCTTCCTGTGGCCTCTCCCTTAGAGCGCTCGTCCTGGGGCTCTCACTGGTGGGCAGTGCAGATGGTGCCCCTCAACTCAGAAGTGGGTCAGAACAATGTCTCAATTCAAGGTTGAGAAGCCACCCTGCTCGTCTCTCACCCTGGATCACGGCTGGCCGTGGCGCCCAGCACGGCCGGTCACAGGCTCCGTTCCACTGAGCGTCCCTCATTGTAAAATGCTGCGTGGGGAGGCCTCATGTGAACACACCGCACCTCCATTTTCAGATCCCTAGGGAGAAACGAAAGGCCAGCTGTGGTCCCCTTCCTGGGGAAAGGCTAAAGTTATGGAAAAGTCAATACCGAAAGTAATTTAAGTCAGAAATCAAAATTGTTTTTTACTGAAGTCTAGTCAGTTTACAGCGTTGTGTCAATTTCTGGTGCCCAGCATCATGTTTCAGTCCTGCGTGTACAATCGTGTGTTTGTTCCCATGTTCTTTTTCATTGTAAGTTACTACAAGATTTTGAATCAGTTCCCTGTGCTGGACAGTAGGACCTTGCTGTTGATTTATTTTATATATAGTAGTTAGTATCTGCAAATCTCGAACTCCCCAGAAATCAACTTGGCCCCCACCTTCTGAGTTAAAGCCCGAAGGCATTCAGATGTCGAGGCCTCCTTGGCGTTCGGGCGCCCTCAGTGCCGGGCCCGGCGGCCTCCCCAGTGTGTGGGCGGCCCCTTCGAGGCCTTGGGCTTGCGAAGCGGCCTCTGATGGGCATCACTACTCAACACCAGGCAGCCGAGGAAACTAGGCCCACCTGCAGCCTCTAGACCCCCCGGGGAAGCCAGGCCCTCGTCAGCACGGGGCGTCTGAAGAACGGGGTGGATGAGGGACCCACGCTGAGCCCTGCCGAGGCAGCGCGCCTGAGGTCTGGACCCTGACCCACCTGGAGGGCAGTCAGGGCCGGACACAGCCCCTCCCGGGGCCTCTGCTCGCAGACGGGACTCCCACCACACAGGGGCCTGGCTGGTCAGCGAGTCACCTGTCTTCAGTTTGAGGCTGTTCTTTCCTCTTTTTTTTTTGGCCAGCCTCTGCTTTTAATTTCCCGCTGTTCCCAGGTTGGTGGTGGTTGTCTCTGGGGGGCATGCAGGGCAGGACCACTCCCCCTGCCATGGGTAGACCACTTGTGGGCAGAGAGAAGCCAGGAGTGCTGTAGACAGGCTGCCCGGTCCTCTGCCCTCTGGAGCTGGAGGCCGGCCGGTCCCACCCAACCCCTGTGTTGAGGAAGCGGGTGGTGGTGATTCCAGGAGAAATCTGGTGTTTGGGGCGGGGGTGCTGGTGGCTAGAAGAGAGCCCTGAGAAGCAGAGCGCCCCAGCCCTGTGACCCACCTCGGCCCCGTGTCCGCAGGCTCAGCAGAGCGTCCGCGCCCAGCACGCTCGAGACCTACAGGTCATCGCCGCCTACCGGGAGCGCACGAAGGCCGAGAGCATCGCCAGCGCGCTGAGCCAGGCCATCACCACACGGCACACCCTCCACGCCTCACTGGGCACTGCCGAGTTCTTCGAGTTTGTGCTCCGGAACCCCCACAACACGCAGCACACTGTGACCATCGAGATAGACAACCCTGAGCTCAGGTGGGAGGGCGACACCCGCTCTCCCCTCCCCCTGGGCCCCCAGCCCAGACCCTGAGCTCTGTCTGAAAGCTAAGCTGGCTTCACCCTTGCGGTTCTGGGGGCCAGCTCTGAGTGGGTGGGGGCGTCTCCCGTGGGGCCGACTGTCTCCCTCCCTCCAGCCTCATCCTGGACAGTCGGGAGTGGAGCTACTTCAAAGATGCAGCCGACCTGCACACGCCGTTGGAGGAAGACATGTTCCACCTGCAGGGCAGCCTCGCGCCCCAGCTCTTCCTGCGCCCCGGGGAGACCGCTCACATCCCCTTCAAGTACCAGACCTTCTCCGCAGGGCCGTCGGCCTCAGCACAGGTGGGGGAGCCAGTCTTCCAGTGCCCGGGGGCTCGTCAGGCCCCTGGGCGCCCTTTTGCCCTTTTGAGGTCGGTTCTGCAGGGTAATGCTCTTCACTTAGACGGGCATGAGGGGCTCAAAGGCTTCCGTGCAGGCTCTTTGGATGCACTTTCGGGACAAGAAGGCGTCAGGATGGTGGTGACGGTGTCATCCTCTGGCTTCAGGCAGAGCTGTGTCACCTGGTCCGGTCCTCCCCCCCCGGCTGACAGCAGCCTCTGCTGCCTCTCTGGGGTGGGGGGTGCTGGTTAGTAACACAGCTGCCCGGAGGGTCACTGTGAGACACGGGGGCCCACGCAGAAGGAAGTACCTGTCACCCTGAGACTCCATCTCATGGCTCTGACCCCCGGTGCTAACTGGTTTCTCACAGGCCTCTGCTGAGCTGAGATCTGAGGACACGGATGCCAGGCCGCCTCGGGAGTCCAGCATGATGGCCACCAGGCACGCCAAGGTAGGGAGCAGAAGACAGCAGACCCCCATCCGGGGATTCCGAGGTCCTCCAGTGCCACCCAGTGACGTGTGTCACGAGTCCCGTGGGGCTTGGCGCCACTGCCCTTCCCTGCATCTCTTGGAGGGAGGGGGCCTGGGCGGGGTCAGGGTGGGCAGGGCCCTTGGATGTGGACTTGACACGTCCTAGCAGGGCGGTGACAGCTTCAGCCAGACGCTGGTACGGCCTCCGGTGGTGGGGGGGATGTCTAGCATGGAAACGTCCACCGGCAACGTGCTGTCCTGCAGCCCTTGGGCACTGCGGGTGGGAGGCCAGGCCCCGGTGCCGGCTGCAGCTGGCACAGCCTGCGGCCACCGTGCTCAGTGAGACCGGCCTGTCCGACCCCGCGCCATGGCCTTCCCGTGCCGGGCAGCATCCGTGTGGTGTGCGGGGGTGTTGCTTCCGGGAAACAGAACTTCGTCCCCACTGCCACCCCAGGGGGTGGCATGTTCACAAGACACCCTTACCCGTCGCTTCCTGCCTGTAGGGTGTCCTTCGGGGAGCTTGGGACACTCGTTTTAGAGGAATTTCTTCTTCTTTTTATTTTTTTGGTAGACAAATACCTTTTGTAGTAGGTTGAAAGTAAAAACAACAGCTCTTCTGCCCCACTTCCTGCCCTGAGAACAGGTTTCCAGTCCCCCCCCCCGACTGAGGAGGTGGCTCCCAGCTGCAGCCCCGCCTTCCCGGGCCTCCCTGGGGTGGCTCCGTCACTGGGGAGTGTTCTCTGTGTTTTAGTTAAACGTGGAGCCATGGCTTTGCCTTTGTCTAAGGAATATGTCCGCTCTTTATTTAGGGCTGTCGGTTCAATCTGAGAGGTGAACACATTTTTTTCTCACGTAAATTTGAGTTTTGAAACAAGTCCCAGATATCTTGGCGAGTTTATTCGTAATGACTTCTGCATGTATCTAACGGCTCAGGGCTTCTCCAGCCCTGGCTACGCGGCATCGTCACTGCCCCCGGATTACCAACAAGTCCTCAGGGGCCTCGACGGTGCTTACTCCCCTCTTTGCAGCTGGTCTGTGAGGTCGGGGCCTGCTGCCCTCGGCGCGCTGTGCCTGGAGTCGCTGGGCGCGGACCGACCGTCCTGGGCCGACCGCTGCGTCACCCACGGAGGCCACGGTGGCTGGCTGTTCACGGTGGCATGAGGTGTCCACCTGAGGGCCCATGGCCCAGGCCCGTGACTCCGTCAGGGTGGAGAGTGGTGCAAGTCTCTTGCCTCATCCTCTTGTGCTTATTGGCTGTGATTCTTCTGTAAACAAGAACTTGCCCCCATCAGCAGTTTGGTTACCGTGAAATATGCTTTATACCGGAAAGGCAGGGTAAATTCTTTCCTTTTATTTATCAATTTTTAAAATAATGAATTATGCCCTAGCAACCTCCGAAGGTGGTCAGCTTTGTAGAGGCTCGTCTGAACTCGTGGCTCTGTGTCCGCTGCGTGCCGGGCGCCAGGACTGTCCCCCCTTTAGGTTTGCACCTGTGCCTTTTTTTTTTTAAACCTTTTTATTTTGAAATAATCTCAACTTAGAGAAAGTTCAAAGAATAACACAAGGAATTTCCTTGTATCATTTACCCCGATTTCCCAGTTGTTGACATTTGACTTCTGCCTTGTCATTTGGTGTCTGTATTTGTCCATGTTTTTTACTGAACAATTTGAGAATAAGCAATCAACAAAACGCCCCGTTGTGCCATGAGACTTAGAGCTTATGTGTCCTGCAGATAAGGAGACTCGGCTCCAAAACCACAGCAGGACCAGGAGAGTCAGGAAGCCTACACTGATGCAGGCCCGTCACAGACCCTCCTTAGATTTTACCAAATATCCCAGCCCCGGACCCCTTGCTCACCCAGGGTCACTCAGTGTCGAGGTCACTTTGCTGGTCCCTCCCCAGCTTTCCTAGCCTTTCGCGGCCCCGGGACTCTTGCACTATATAGGCTGCTTATCTGCTGACTGGCTCCCGGTCTGGGTTTGTCTGGTGTTTGCCCAGAAGCAGGTTCAGGTTGTACGTCCAGGGCAGGACGAGCCGGGCGTTTTGCTGCGTTCTTCTCAGAGCCTCTTACTGGGAGGGACCCGATGTTGATTTGTTCTGTTACCAATTATGTTAATTTGACCCTCTTATTTGGTTAAGTTGGTGTCTGCTGAGCGGCTGCTTCAGGGTAAAATTAATTAAGAAGTATTTTGTAGCTGCTAATTAGAAAGTAAGGGGTAAGTATTTTGTCGGGAGATGCTCAGACGATGTGAAGATCCTGCTCCTCATCTTAATTCTGCTGCTGGTCCCAGATCGGCTGCGAGTGCACGGCGGGGGCCTGCCGGTGCTCTCAGACTTCATCACCCCCCATGTTCTCAGTAAGGCAGCGCTTGCCTCCGTCCAGTCATTCATGCAGTTTACTTTTTACCATCATGGACCGAGAATTTCCGTTTTATTCTGTGGGTTGTACTTTGTTACTGTCTTTATTCGTTTCGCTGCTCACACTGTCCCTGACCCACCTGTGGCTTCTGCTCCATGCTGGCCCCTGTGACCTTTCGACGTCCTGCCATTCCGTGAGCACTTCCCTGGTGCTGACACACATGGTGTTCCAGAGTCATCCCGTGCCCTCCCTGCTCCATTTCTGGAATCAGCCATATATCTGAGGTTTCTCTCCATGGAGACTGCTGTTTAGAAACTCAGGTCTGGTGCTGGGGGTGCTCATTACCACTGGGGTGTCCTTGCTGCTGGTCCTTCTTCGAGGGGATCCACAAACAGACGCACACAGATTTCTGAATCCTCCTGTGTGTTGAAGACTCTGAATTCACACGGACGCCCCCAAACAACAGGCAGCGCCAGGTTTACTCTGCTCGCCTTTCCCCCCGTGTTTGTAATTCCTGAGTCTGTGCCCGCGAGGCCTGGCTCCCACTGTCTTCAGTATTTTTACTTACTTGCTCGGTTCCCTGGTGCATAACCAGCCCACTGACCACACTGGGCAGCTCCCTTTGGCCCTGGGGAGTTATGTCACCAACTTGAAATACAGCTGGATTTGTTCATTTCAGTTTGTTTTCAATATATAGACATCGTTAAAATTTTCATTTACTTTTTCCGTTAACTGAAAATATTTCCAGGAGTCCAAAATCAAGCTATGAAATGAAATATTTCGGAAAGCTCCTTCCGTGCCTGCCCCCCCCATCCTTACCCCCCGCCATCCTTACCCCGCACATCCTGCCCGCCGCATGCATGTGCGCGTGAGCGGGGCGTGACCGCAGGTCCTGAGCGTGTGCAGGTGGCCTGTCCTCGTTCACTCTCAGGCCAGGGCCCTCCACGTGTGGCGTCCGCTGCTTACCCAGCCAGTGCCCTGTTGATGGACTTCGGAGGCGTTTCTAGCCTTCTGCTGGCACAGATAGTGCCGCGGTGCGTAGCCTCACACACATAACGTTTCGCTGAGTCCCTCTCCGAAGGGGCTGGCCCACTTGGCACTATTGAACCACCTTAAAGCTCCTCCTGACCTGCACAAATGTTGTCGGCCCTTTGAGAACTTCTTAGCGTCGTAAATGCTGCAGAGAACAGAGACATTCTGGCCGTGTCTCCCAATTTTGTTTGCAAGTTCTCCAAAGGCAGGCTTGCTGCGTCATCTGTTTCTGTGGGTGTCGCTCCTGTGCTGGTCTAAGTTCTAGAAAAAGGTTCAGCCCGGTGGGCTTTCCCAGATCACAGGTTCTGTGGGTCTTGGGGCGTAGGGCTTTCCCAGGTGGTCACACCTCGACGCCACTCAATTTCCTGGACCGCTGGCCACTTGGATGGGGGGCTGGCCCCCTGGTCTTGTGTCTGGACCTTGTGGGGCTCTGGGACCCAGCAGGGAGCAGGCAGCCACGTCGCAGCCCCTGCGGCTTCCACTCTGGGGAGGGGGCTGAACGTGCCAAACACAGAAGGGTGAAGAGGACGGGGGGGGGGGTGTCTCAGGAGCGCAGACGGTCTGTGAGACTTCTTCCTTGAACTTGGTGATGGATTTTAATCAGGTGCACTGTAGAGGGAAAATGTTGCGTTTTGTAACTGCGGTGGGCGGGGTGCAGCTGGTGCGGCCCCCTCGACTGCTTCCTCCACACCCGCTGAGTAGCCCCTTGGGTTAGAGCTTCGGAGACTGAAACCACACAGCTGTTTAAGAGGACTCATTATGAAGCGTTGCTAACTAGACATAAGTCGTTAACCAGGTCAGTGGAAGAGTAAAATCAGAGCCCTGAGGGTTTCAAGGAGGTGGAGATGTGGGGATCAGCTGCCTGCCACCCCTAGTGCTGGGGACGGAAGGATGAAGCTGGAAATAAGACTTAGGTGCTCGGTGAGGGGGCGGGGGTGGGGGAGCTGAGCCGCGATGGGTCTGCGGTGGCTGGGACTGCGGTGATGAAAATGAACTGGATCTCTGTCCTGCTGCTGGATGTGGAGGCAGGAGGGCCCCCCTTCACCCCCGAGCCTGGATGCCCCCAGGGTCAGAGCTCCAGGAGCGGCTGCCGGAGCAGGAACATGGTGGGCAGGGTCCCAGCCTGAGAGGGGCAGGCGGGGCAGGCAGGGGCCGGTCCCTGCTCTGTGACGGGCACGACAGCTGAATAAACTGTTGGTCGCTGTAGAACTGCAGTCCCAGTGTGGCAGTGAATTTTGACAGGTGTCAGGGTGCAGGTGCCGGGGATGCGGGTGGGGTCGCGGGGCTTCCCTCCCAGCGGATGTGAGGCCCGGTGAGCGCACGCGAGGTGTGGAGACGCGTGCGGGACAGCAGGCTTTCAGGCGATGCTCCAAACCAACAGTGTTGCGTGGAGACCCAGAGCAGGGGCAGCGGCGAGAGAAACGGGGGTCACTGACCTCGCCTGTGCCTCCCACCTCATGGGGGTGGGCGGACCCCGCGGAGACCCCCGCCCCTGCCCATCGAGGGAGGTGCGGTGCACGCAGCTGCCCGCGAGCAGGGGCGGGTCCTGAGGCCGCGCCGCTCTCCCCGCAGGTCTGGTTCCGCGTGAGCAGCGGCAAGCCCATCGCCTGTGCTCTGCCTGACGGTGGAGCCCCGGCCGCATGTGGTGGACCAGGCCTTCCGCTTCTACCACCCGGAGCTCACCTTCCTGAAGAAGGCCATTCGCCTGCCGCCCTGGCGCGTGCTTCCAGGCAGGTCCCGCCCACCCCTGCGGCTGGTGGCTGGCAGCTTCGACAGGCGGAGAAGGCTTCTCCCTGAGGGTGACAAGTGGCATCCTTACATTGTCCGTGGTGCTTTTACTCCAGCAGCACGGGGCCCGGCTGTAAATTCTGCCCCTGCCCTGATTGTCCGACGTGGTGACCTTCTTCCCTCCTCTGGGATGACAGGGTGCCCTTGGCTGGCTGATTCCCTCCTGCCGAAATCCACAGCCCTGGGAAGAGGGGTGCCCAGGCTCGGGTGTCGGGCTGCGCCGCCCCCAGTCCTGGCCTGGAGAGCTCGCCGGGCTCCCCTGCGCCTGCTGACTCACTTATTTTCTACCTGATGCCCTTTAGTTTTGTTTATTCCTTAAAGTAAGTGCTGGGGATTGAACCCAGGACCTCGTGCATGCTAAGCACGTGCTCTACCACTGAGCTATTACCCACCACCCCCATCTGAGGCCCCTGTTACCTTGCTCCAGAGTACTTCGGTTTCCTTTTGGTCACTCCCTTTGGCTGAGTCCCTGAGGCGGTGGCTTGGAACGGACCAGCCAGGGTCCGTGCAGGCGTGGACTAGGGTCCGGCAGCAGTGTCTGTCCCCAGCAGGACTTCCTGAGCACCTGTTGTGGCCCGGGCTGTCAGGAAGAGGCATTTGTTCTGATGTTCCCTGCTGCAGGTGCTCCCGTAGGAATGCCTGGGGAGGAGCCCCCAGTCCACGTCCGATGTAGTGACCCGAACGTCATTTGTGAGACCCAGAACGTGGTAAGTTCTGTCGCCCTGACCCTGGGAAAATCCTTCCCCGCCAAGCCCCACCCGCTGCCTGCACCCCTGGCCTCCGGCAGTCTCTGCAGCTTAGGCTTTTGGTTAAGCGGTTTCTTTCTAAGATGCTCAAGGGCTGTTTGACGTCCCCCTGAGAGCTTTATGAATGAGTTTTCATTTTTTTCTGCTAGCAGATCAGTTCCTTGATTATCTGAATTTAAATTAAAAAAAGGCATGAAGCAAACTGAATAAAGTGAGTGGTAATTAAGGCACTTATTAATTGCCATTGTGTGAGGATAACGACCATAATTATATTATGACTGGTTGGGAAACCGGATAAAATCTCCTGCAGAATATAATTATTGAACTCTATGAGATCAAGAAGTTAATGATTTTCTCCTTTGCAGTGAAAAGAAATAGTGAATTCTGACTAGTATAGAAAATTAAAAACATGTTGCGGGGTGGGGTCCTGGTTCACACCTGCATTTGCATCATGTGGACTTGGGGGGCCGGGGTCAGAGCTGAGAGGCAGCCGCGTTCCTGTGATGCACCCCGCTGTCTGGCAGGGCCCCGGGGAGCCTCGGGACGTGTTCCTGAAGGTGGCCAGTGGTCCCAGCCCAGAGATCAAAGACTTCTTTGTCACCATTTACACGTAAGTACGGGGACCCTGTGGTCTGGAGGGGTGGGGAGAAGGTGAGGAGGCAGGCTGGGGACCGCTGGTGGCACTGAAAGTGCGCCAGTCACGTTTCTAAACTCGTGATGGGAGGCCTTGGGCGTTCGGCCAGGTGAGGTGAGATTCGGGGACTGCAGGGGCCTTGTGAGGGCGCCCTCTGCTCACCACGGCACCACCAGCCAGGAGAGACACTCCAGGCCGCTTCTGCCCTGAAACTGTGCAGGACGGCCCGGTAGCCCCTTGTCACACGCAGCGGGCTCCTCACCGAGGGGAGGGAGTCTGTGCAGCGGTCCTGCCCAGGCCCCCGGGACGGAGGAAAGGCAGCTTGATTTCCTTTGCAGCTCGAGGACTGACTGACTCCCTCCCCAGGGGAAATGGCCCCAGTTCCTTTCCCTTTCCCTGTTAAGTCCTGTCTCCCAGCCCTTGGACCTTTTAAAACCAGTGCAGGCCGAAGGGTTTCCTGCAGCCCCTCTGAGAACGGGGTCGGGTGGGGGAGGGCCATCTGCCTTGTGTGCCGATCTTGGCTGGGAGGCCAGGCCCAGCCTCTGCGTGCTCTGTGGTCGCTGCAGAGTGGAGTCCTCATGACGCCTGGGGGGCAAGCACTCCTGAATCCCATTTTATAGCAAAGAGTCGGCATCCTTCAGCACCAAGCTCAGGGCCGCGTGACCTCCCAGCCTGTGTTCTGGTCCACGCTGTGTGGCCCGCGGGCATGGTTTGGGATGAAGCTGGCCCAGGTGTGCACCTGCAGAAGCCCGAGTTGTCATTCATTCGGGGTCTGTGTGCGGGGTCAAAGCCACGCTGAGGCTGCAGCCCCACCTACAAGCCTCCGCTCGGAGGGAAGGTGGCTGCGGGAGGGACAGCAGCTGGCCCCCCAGTGCCTGCCCTCCGGGCAGCCTTCCCAGCCTCGTCCTGCCTCCTCTCACGCGGTGGGTGCACTCTCCTCGCCATGCCGTGAATGGCTTCTGTCCCGCGCAGGGACCGCTGGCTGGCGACGCCCGTCCAGACCTGGCAGGTGCATCTCCACTCCCTGCAGCGCGTGGACGTCTCCTGTGTCACAGGCCAGCGGACCCGCCTGTCCCTTGTCCTCCGGGGGACGCAGACGGTTAGGAAAGTGAAAGCTTTCAGCTCACACCCCCAGGAGCTGACGGTATGGCTTCCGGGGGCTGCTGGATCTCGTGGGTGTTCCTGGACCCCCCCATCCCCGCCCACCCGGGGAGAGGGGGGGGGCGCGGCCCCGCGGTTGGTCCTGAAGGCTTCGGCTGTCTTCATTCCAGTCGCCTTCAGTAGATGTCCCGTCGTGGGATGAGTGCCAGCTGCCCCAGAGGCCAGTGTTCAGAATTGCTGGCAGGTGCACATTAGTAGTGAGTCTGGAATTGGTGCAGCCGCAGTCACACGTCTGGATAATGAGGGCAGCGTGGACGCCCCGCCGGCAGGCCGGGGTTTAGAGCCGGGCTGGTTAAACTCCGTCTCTGCTGAGGCAGCTCCGGCATGCAGGGGTGGTCGCCACCTGGGAGGGGACTTGCCCCCCACAGGTGCTGCACAGATGGTGACCCGCTGTGGCGCTGGCGCTGGTGCCGGCAGCAGGTCGGGTCTGGCCTCAGATTGGGCCTCTCTGCTTCTGACCTCCCGGAGGTCCCTGCCCCCAGTGCAGGCGGTCACCCCTGAACAGCCAGCTCCCCTGGGATCCTCTCAGCCCCCTGGGGGTCTGCACAACTCGAGGGGCTGCCTCCTGACCTGCTTCTCTGCTGTTCTGTTTCTCCTGAAGACGGACCCCAAAGGTGTCTTCGTGCTGCCCCCTCGCGGGGTGCTGGACCTGCACGTGAGCCTGAGGCCCCACCGGGCGGGCAGCCGCTTCGTCCACCTCAACCTGGTCGACGTGGACTTCCACCAGCTGGTGGCCTCCTGGCTCGTGTGCCTCTCCTGCCGCCCGCCCCTCATCTCCAAGGTCTGACGTGAGAAGTGCGTGGGCCCCATGGTGGGGGTGGCATGTCCCCCGATTGTCCCCTGGCCGCGGGACCCAGGCCTGCCCCGACCCAGCAGGATATCTTCCTCCTGGCCTCTGGCTGGAGGTGGGGGTGCTGCTCCTGTCCTGTGTTCCCCCTCGGCCAGGAGCCTGGGGGGCTTGTCTGTTGTATCTACGGAGACCCCCAGCGTCTGGGGCCCCGCGCACAGAGTGAGCTCAGGAGGTGGCTGGGGAGGGAGCCCAGGGCCAACTCCTGCCCCACCTCACCCCCCGCAGGCCTTTGAGATCACGCTGGCGGCTGGGGAAGGGAAGGGCGCCAGCAAGCGCATCACCTACACCAACCCCTACCCCTTCCGGAGGACCTACCGCCTGCACAGTGACCACCCGGACCTGCTGCAGTTCAAGGAGGACGCTTTCCAGGTGCGGGGGCCATGCGTGGGTGGGGGGCCCGGGCGCCACTTCTCCCAGGACCTTGTCATGGGGGCCGCCAGTCAGCGCGTGTTCAGGGGTGCTGCTGCCACCAGTGGGTGTCACCAAGTCCTTGGGGGAGATAAGCCTGGGCTCCGTGAGGGGTGCTGGCAGCAGCCGGGGACTCGCCCTGCTGAACTGCTCTGCCTGGGCTCCGATCCCTCTCCTCGGCCCTGCTGGGGGCTGACCTTCCCCTGCGCCTTCACAACAGGGTTACCCAGACTGTCTGGAAATGAGGCTTTACCTGCCGGGCCTGTTTCAGGGGGAGCAGGTCAGCCTGTCCGTCAGCGGAGGGTGTTTGGCAAAATGACCCCGGAGGTGCGGGGAGAGAGGTCATGTCCAGGCTTTCTCAGCAACACTGGGAAGCTTAGCTCAGAACGTGTGTGCGTGTGTGCATGTGCCGGGAGCCTGCCAGCCCGGGGAGGCTGTCTGTCCGCGTGGAAGTTGCTGACAAGCTGGCAGGGGTGGATGCCAGGATCACGATGCTTCTCTCCAGGTTGGGGGAGGTGAGACCTACACCATCGGCCTGCGGTTTGCGCCTAGTCAGAGAGCCAGGGAGGAGGAGATCCTGATTTACATCAACGACCACGAAGACAAAAACGAGGAAACGTTCTGCGTGAAGGTCACCTACCAGTGACGGAGCTGCCGGGGCCAGCACGGCCCCACGCAGCCGCCCAGGGACTGGCTCCTGCCTGGGAACTCGGTGCCCGGGTGCTCCCCTCACATGACCCGCCCGGTGGCCCAGGAACTTGGAGGGAGGACGGCCCCCCCGCTGGGTGGTGAGGCCCAGCTCCAGTCAGGATGCTGCGGGTACCCGCTGTCTCTGCCTGATGATCTGCGTTCAGCAAGATGCATTTCGTGCATCATTTTAAGTGATAAAATTATGGGTTTTTTTTTTACTGCGTTTTATACAAACTATATTATTTGCTATGTAATATTTTATACTGGGGTTATTTCATATATTTTAAAGTTGTATGAAACACTAAACTTTTCCACGTTTTCCCTTTCGGCAACTTTCTCGAGTGTTTTCTGCTGTTGTCACCAATCTCAGAGGTTTTCTGTCTGTAGCACAAGCTTGGTTTTCCCTGGAGGACAACGTGGCTGAGGGACAGTTGGGTGGCCCGTGGCTTGTTGGCTTCTGGGAGAATCTGCCGGGTCCTGACCTGGGGGGAGGGCACCTCTGACCTCTGCTTCTGTCACACCTTCTCTGCTTCTGGTCCCCCTGCCTCCCTGTAAGGCCCTTATGACGATGTTGGGGCCCCAGGAAGATTCAGGGTAACAGTTCCGTCTCAAGACTCAATCTCCTTTACTGTGTGAGGTCACAGTCCCAGCGTCCAGGGATTTGGTCAGGCGGGGTTGGGGCAGGGAGGAGGGTGCACTATTCTGCCTGCCACCATCCCACTGGCCAGAACCTAGTCACGTGGCCACTCCTCGCTCCAAGGGGTCTTGGAAATGCTTGCTTTCTTTTGGGTGGTCGTGCGTCCAGGTGACTTTGGGGGATGGTATTACCATCGGGATGAGGGCAGGTTTTGGGGGCAGCCAGCAGCCTTCATCGTGGTGCCGCTGGTGGAGATGGTGAGGGTGGGTGGAGTGGAAGCATCCTGGAAGATGGAACTGACAGAGTAGGTGACCGATCATAACCAGGGAACAGAGCGTCACGACGTCTTGCAACCAGACTTGACTTTTAGTCTGCTGGAAGGACAGATGAGAAGGAAGCAGGGGAGCCTGAGCTCTGGCAACTGTGCTGGGCTGCCCCAGCTCTGGTGGGGAGAAGGCCACAGAGCCAAGCGAACACACAGATGGGAAACCCGACTCCCATGGAAGGAAGCCTGTTGGGGTGTGTTCTTTTGCCAGGTGAACCCAGGGGGGCTCCTGCGATGAGGAGCAACACCCAGGAAATGACCTGGCAGGCTCTTTGGAGAGACAGTCATCTAGGCGGCCCAGGATCAGATTGTAGGTAGGAGTGGGACCTCGGCTACCCCCAAGGAGCCGGACGTAGATCCCAGCCCTATCAGCAGGGTGAGGGACGGTACCCGGACTGGAAAAGAGCTGGCTCACGACACCCTGGGGAGGGGCCCCTGCAGCCCTGCCTCACCCCCGCTCACTGCTCACAGGTCTGCCCCGCCTGCACTAGGTGTGCGTCTGGAATGAGCATCGTGGAGGTTGGATTCCGGGGGTAAGAACTGCTTCAGGCATGTTTACGAGTCTCTACAACATGATAACCCACCAAAGTTCATCCTCTTCTGTTGTTCTGTTGCAGAAAAGTGTGTTACAGCTCAGTGTCACAGCTCAGTTGTGACAGCAACCTGGATCCGGGCGAGAGACCAAGCAGTACTCAGGGTTGGAGAACTCAGGTTTATTACGCCAGCGGGCCCAGAGGAGTTAACACTCCAAACTCTGGACCCCGTCTGTAGGTTTACACAGGCTTTTATAGGCTGCCAGTCTAGACTTTGTAACATTTTGCAACAACATATGCAAATAGGGTATAACAAAGGTGACTAATTACGAACAAGCTTTGTAGACATGGACCAATCAAGAGTGAGGGAAATGGACCAATCAGGAGTGATCAAAATGGACCAATCAGGAGTGAGCTCCATGTAAATGAAGCACTACAAACAGGCCAATCAGGAGTTAGCTCAGGACCAATAGAATCTTAGGGATAAGTTCCACTTTCCTAAAGTAAGCCGTTTCAGTTTAAAAAGCGAAATAATGCTTCAGGGCCTGGGAACCAAGTGGTGCTGGCAGGGAGGTAGTGGCCCTGCCGGGGGGTCCTGCCGTCTTTTTCATGGGGCTTCCCACCTCAGTTCGGATGCCTCGTGCTGTAAAGGGTGGCCTCTGAGTTCTGCACGCACACAGCGAGAGCTCAGCGTGTCCGTGCCCTGAGCCAGTCCAGGCACCAGCACGGCCGCCGACCTGGCCCCGCGTGGAGCGTGCTTTAGCAAGGAAGGCGGTTCTGGAGCCCAGCTACTTGCTGTCCTGGCTGCCGCTGGGTGGGAGGAGGAGGAGGGGGATGTGGGGAGGGGGTGCCCGATGCGGGGGTGTCATGGGATCCTTTCACCTTCATCTTCCATTTCCAGATGCTTCCAAGAGCTGGAAAATCAAGGGGCAGATCCATCAGGAGCTCATGTTGTCCACATGCAGGAGCTTCCTCACCCATCTAGTCTATAAACCAGGCTGGGGTGGGGGCCGTTCAGGACCTTCTGCTCCGGGTGCCCAGCTGAAGCAGGCCAGGCTGTCCAGACGGGACTCAGGCCACTGTCCCTGGCAAGCTGTGTCGAGGGACGGGCAGCAGCCCTGCCCTGGCTGGAGGTGGGGTGGAGGCGCCCCTCCTGGGTGTGCCTGGCTGGCCCGTGGGAGCAGGGGGAGGTGGGGCACACGAGGGAGCAGCATCCGCTGAGACGCTCGTTCACGGGCCTCACTGCCCGCATTAGTTCCTCCACCCATCCCTCCGACCTGGACCGTGCGCCCTCCTCCGTGCAGGAGGCGGGGACGTCGTGAAGCTGAGACAGACACCGTCCCTGCCCCAGGTCAGGAGGTGACCTCCGAGAGGGGCTCTGGCGATAAAAAGTAGGAACAGCCTAACAGGTCAGGCGGTGACAAAGTCTGTAAGAGGAAGAGCAGGAGACGGGCGTGGAGGAGGGTGCATTTTAGCAAGGAGGCGGGGGTCCCTGCCAAGGTGACTGAGCAGAGACTGGGTGAGAGGGAACAGTCAGGAATGGGGGTCAGGTCAGGGCTTGGGGCCTCGGGGACCACGGGCTGATTCTCGGGTGATGTGGGGGTGATGGGGCTGGGGTGGACAGGCGCCCAGCCTCAAGACCAGGACTGGGGGCCGAACTGGTGACCCGCCTTTCCCCTGTGACTACGGCCTTGGTGCTGCAGGGGCTGGTGAACCTGGGCCCAGTAGGGTGGGGCGGGAGTGCCGGGGGTTCCGTGCCTTTTTAAGTCAGAAGCAGGGATCTCCACCTAGACGATCTTCGTTTGCCCCTCCCTCCTGTCCCTGCCTCCAAGGCCCCTACCCCAGGGAACTGTGGCCTTCCCGTCACTCTGGGACACACAGCCCTCTCTTGGGCACAGGCAAGGATTTGAAGCCCCTCCAGAGGGTGAGAATCGGGTGCAAGTTGGGGGCTTGTGTTTGTCAAAACTGTATGCTATTCTGAGCATTTTCTTTTTTCCCCCTCCCTTTTTTTTCTTTCTCACAAAGAACAGATTTCTTTTATGATAAATTTTCAACGTGAACTAAAAGCTGTGGCTGTGATCTGGCCATCTCAGGGCCCTTCCGCAGGGACCCACACCCTGGGTCCCGTTCACTGTGCACTCTGGGGTGCAAAGGATGGGCCTTCTTCCTTTATGAACCCAAAGTGCTCTGAGCCGCCACCCTCGACTTGGACCAGCATTTTCATTTTCCTTCTGACTTCCTGGTTGTCAGGCCCCTGGTCCAGCTGGCATCTGCAGCTATGGTGGGTGATTTACATGAGAAAGCCGGGCCCAGCCGCCTGGATGGATCTCCGATAAGAGCCCGGAGCTGCTGCCGCCTGCTTCCCCCCACACAAAGATGCACCATCTTTCAAAGGGAACGTTATCATTTCCATCAAGGACATTTTTTAGAATTATTATTTTATTTCTTCCCTCCTGCCCCTCCCTCCTCCCATCCCGACTGAAAGGTACTTTTAACTAAATGGAGTCAAATGAAAGCCAGATTAGCTGCTTTGCCTTTCTGGTGTCTGATAATGATTTAATATGATGTTTGTCTCTCTTTGGAAATAAATGAAGGCACCTTTTAAAACGGTTGCCTCAGGTTCTGCGAGGTTGGGGAAATCAACTATTATGTTCCTGTAACAGCCTTTTTTCCTCCCAGTGTGGAGGGTCGGGTGTGCACCCCCTGACCCCCCACAATCTACATGTAGCAGTTGTGGTTTCATTTTCCAGGATGTGTGCTGAGAACTTTGCGAAGAAGGAGAGGAGGAGGGGCAGGGAGGGAAGCAGCCCGTGGCCTTGAGAAGTCATTCAAGGGGGTTTGTCTGGCGTGGCCTGAGCATGGTGGGGTCGCCCTGGTCCCTGGGGGACGCAGCCCTTGAGGCTGGTGGATGATGAATGTGGAGGCCCTTCCTGCTGGTGAAGGGAGACAGCTCATTTGCCCCTTTCCTTTCGCCCACTTCTGTCCCTCTCTGACCTTAAAAGAATCTTATTATAGGAATGAGATTGCTAAGCAATTGAACCTAACCGCTGACTTACACTCTCCTGAATGCATCCCATGCCTTGTCTAACCCGTTGATTCTTTTCCTAGATAAAAAGTAAGAATGAAGGCTTATGTAAAGAATGACCAGCTCTCTACACCCCACGCCCCCAACCCCGCAGCCCTTAGCCATCCTGCAGGCAGATTGTGGGGCAAGATAATGTCTGAAGAGAGAGTCAGCCGGTCTGCACGTGATGGAGAAGGATGCAGAGACCACCCTCCTGTCTCCGTGATTCACTGAGATTCATCTTCCCCTCTTTTCTCTTTTAAAACCATCACTGCTGATCAGAACTTCAGTGGTGGTCTCAGGACAGGAGTCTGCCTTCTCCCCCGCTTGCCAGCTTTTCTGATTAAAGCTCCTTTCCTTCCTACTGACACTTGCCTCTCAAATTACTGGCTTCTGAGCAACGGGCAGTCGAATCTGAGTCCAGTGGCACACGGACAGTCGAAACATTCGCTTTAGGACACATCCGGCAAAGGGCCCCCGTGGCTCTCCTGACCCCAGAGCCGAGCCAGGTCCGGGCTGGTCCGTGGGAGGCTGTGCAGAACCAGTGGGGCCTTCTCTTCATGTCGGGGCGGCCCACCTTGGGACAGCCAGCCGTGTGTCACCGGTGTCACCACACTTCTCCTCGCTTCTCCAGGGCTGCTAGGGAGGACTTGAGAGCCACGTGCAAGTCAGACAGTGGTCTGGGGGACCGTCACCCCACCTGTAGCAGGTTGAGTCGTGTCTCCACAAAATTCAGTTCAGACCACAACTTCAGAATGTGACCTAATTTGGGACCAGGGCCTTTGCAGATGTTGTTAAGGTGACGATCGAGAGGGAATCATTTGGATTGCCATCCTACCATCATACAGGATGGTAAGTCCAGTGAGCGTCCTTCTGGGAGACAGGAGAGGACACGCAGAGAAGCAGGTCACCTGGCGGTGGGGCGGAGACCGAGGTGAGGCGTGTGCTGACCAGGGGCCGCCGGGAGCCGCTGGAACCCGGAGCGGGGCTGGGACCCACTGTCCCCCAGAACCTGCGGAGGGCCGCAGCCTGCCCTCCCCTGGAGCTGGTCGTCCGGCCTCCAGGACTGCGGCTGGGGGGTGCATTTCTGTGGTATTGAGCCGCCAGCTTTGTGGTGACTTGTTAGGCCGCTCCAGGAGACTAACCGAAGGAGTCCGGGGGCCCACGCGGCCCCAGAGTCTTAAATATCCCTGAAACCAGCCAATCAAAATGTCCCGTCCTGGGGAGGGAAGGCCCAGTATAATCTAAAGAATGACCCATTGACAGGTGACCCTTGGCTGCGCGTGGACAAGCTGCCGGTGGCCGTCCTCGCGGGCAGAGTAGCTTCCTGTACCCCTCTGTCCGAGCCTCCGCCACCTGTCACCTCGCAGCAGCCGGACCTGCTCCGTGAATCAAGGCTCCAAGGAGTCAACCTGGAAGTAGTCACGCACCAAAGCGACGTGTTCCTGCGCAGGAGGCAGGGTCACCCAGACGGGGCTCTGACGACGTTTACGGGAAAAGAGTCAGAATAGCCCCCTGGTGCGCACGGCCCAGGGTGCAGGGGGGCAGGCCCGAGGCTGACGGCGCCCGGGGCTGAGCGGGGGCGAGGCCACCGCGGGGGGGCCGAGGCTGCCCGGCTCCACGAGGCCCAAAGGCCGGCACCCGGGCCGCAGTGTGATTGCCACCAACACCCGCCTGGGCCTCCCCTGGCTGCCACCCTCCGTGCCTGAGATGAAGGCAGGGGTCCTGTGGAGGCCGTGGGCGCTGAACTCTGCCCGGCTCCGCCGCCTTCTCCCTCCACAGCGGCTGGGGCGGGGGTGTGGGAGGGCCTGAGCCAGATGGGCCCAACCCCCGGCTTAGTCCTTTCTGTGGCTGCCCTAGGGGTGCCACCTCCTCCTGTGTGAGGTGGGGGGGTCCTCGGTCTCCTCTGTGAGGTGGGGTCTAGTAGCTTGTACCCCTTAGGATCTTGTGAAGATTGGACTCACGTGGGGGAGGAGCTGATGGCCACGCATGTCTAGTGTGGTGGCCACAGGACTGTTCCTAAGGATCACTGCTGTCCCCCGGATGGCTCTGACTGAGCAGTGTCCTTCCTCCTCAGCTGCAGGCTGGCCGTGGGTCCCCCTTGGCTGTGGCCGTGTCCCAGCAGGTGCTGCTCTCCCTGGCCCCACGCTCAGTCCACGGGGGTGGGGAGGGGACAGCTCCTCTCACCGTTGGCCGCCTCCCAGTCAGTCACCTGTTACATTTCGTTGAAATGTTTTTAGAAAAACGGATTTGAAATGTTTAGTCCTTTTAAAATGGAAGTATAAACTTTGACCCTTTTCATCCAGTTTCCCCTGTTAGTCTTGGACTCCAGCTCTGGCAGCTGGACGTTGGTGCTCAGAAGCGTGACCCTCTGTGTCTCGAGATACTGACACTCAGGACCTGCGCATTCCAGATCCCAGAGCACCCTGATCACACACCCAGGCAGGGGAAGGTGAACAGGTACTTTCACGTGTGTAGCTGTCCTCGTCCATGTCTGTCTCAGCTGCACAGCGCTGGGCAGGGCGTGTGGTTTCCTAGAAGGTCATGAGGACAGAAGGCACGCCGTGGGGCTGACTGACCCACACCCTGGCCTCGCAGCTCACTGGCCTCTGAGGCCCAGTCATTGCTTCCTCCCCACCTGTGCTAGTCGGCTGTCCTGACGAGCACCACCGACGGGGGCTTAAACAGCAGAAATCGATTCCCCCCCAGTCCTGTGGTTGGAAGTCTAAGTGAGATCAAGGGGTCGGCCGGGCTGGTTTCTCCTGAGGCCTCCCCCCTTGCCTTGCACACGGCCGTCTTCTCCCCGCGTCCTCGCGTGGCGCCCTCTGTGCGTGTCTGTGTCCTGATCTTCTTTTACAAGGACATGAGTCCTGTCAGGTTAGGACCCACCTATGACCTCATTTTACTTCATCGCCTCTTTAAGACCCCCATCTCCAAATACAGTCATGCTCTGAAGTCCTGGGGATCGGAGCTCAACAGACGAATCTGGGGGACACGGTTCAGCCCGTAACCGCAACTGCTGGCCGCCACACTCACGCTCTCCCCGCGCCTTCCCCTGGCCCTGTCTCACTCCCCCGCCATCACTGCCCCCGCTCCCTGAGCCCCACGGCACCACCTGCGCTCTGGTTGCCGTGGCTGCTCAGTGCAGCCCCTCTGCCTGCTCCCAGGCCGTGGAGCAGGGAGGCGGGATCTCAGCCACACGCTGAGTTTCTTCTTGGATCTGTGGCCCTGAATCTTAAAATGGCCACAGCCCAGCGGCCCTCCCGCAGCTCCCTGGCCTGGCTCTTCTCCGGGCTCCTGGGTGAGTGGCCCCCCAGCTCCCGCCCTCACTCAGCCGATAACTTCGCCTTGCTCTTCGGGGGGGAAGAGAAGCAGCTCGAGCGGAGCCTCCCTGCGGCCCCACGTCCACCTGCGGCCCAGCTGCGCCCCAGGCCCCTGCCTCACCCGCCTGCCGGGGGCCCGGTGTCCTCCGTCTCCCCTCCAGCTCCCACCCTCTCTGTCCCTCATACAGGAACTCTTGCCAGTGTCACCCATGGCCGGTGTCTCAAACCCCCGACTCACTGTGCTCTCTTCTGCTCCGTGGAGACCTTGTGTCCAAGCTTACCCACGGCCCCACGAAGCTGGAGTCACGGCCACTGTCGGTCCCCTTTGCTCTGGCTGCCTGGCACCACGGCTCCCCCGCCTGGTCCCCTGGAGTCAGGGAGGCCAAGCTCTCCTGCTTTGCCACCAGCCTCTGCCTCCTCCTCAGCCCGGCCTGACCCCGACGTGGGCCTTTGGCTGCGGCCTGTCCTCACTATTTGTCCCAGGGGCCGCCTCCTGCTCCGTGATTCTAAACAGCACGGCCACGTCTGTGACTCCGCACCCATGTCTTGGCCTTGACCTCCTCCCACGCCGCCTGGGGCTGCTGTGCTGAACCTGCTGCTGCTCTGTAGGTGGTCCCCAGACTCTGCTCGCCTGGGGTGGCCCCCGTTTCCCGCCAGAACGCCCACTCCCGTAGAGGGACTGTGATGGGAATTCAGGTGTTCCCAATTTTCCTATAAAGAAGTGTTACAATCAACAGCCTTGTACCTGGACTTTCCTGTTCTTATGTGAATGTTCAATAGGCCTGAACTACTGGGTGTCCTAAAAAAAGAAACATCTTTCTATTTTTAAAGTTATATGTGCACTTTGTAAAAATAGTCAAACAATACTGAAGGGTATAAAATCAAAATTAAAATGTTCTCTCCTCCACCCACAGAGACCAGCTACGCTTTCCAGAGGAAACTATTTCTCTTGGATCCTTCTATAAAACGTTTATGCATTTTAGTGCATAAATACGTATCTTTTTATTTGCACATGGGATAACGCTCTTTTTGCTCGCTTAGTTCTGTATCCTCGCCATCTTCCCGAAATGTAACCTACAGGTCGCACTGAGCCGTCTTAACTTACTTCTTGCCGATATCTTACTGCACATCTTTAAAGTTTTTGTTTTAAAATACACATTCAGATGAGGATATACATTTTAAAGGTGGCTTGAAGATTAATAATACAGTGAATACGCAGGAAACCGCCACCTCATGAAATGGTCTCTTTGAAAAAATTTCATTTTAAATCTCTAGGCTGATCTCAAGAACATAATTGGCTTTTGTGTATTGATTTGTAACTGGCGACACTGAAGAACCAGTTTATTAATCGCAATGCTTCAGCTCTGGGGTTTATTCGGGTGCCTGTGTGAACACTGTGTCATCTGTGGGCGTGACAGCCTTCTCCCTCCCTTCCAAGCCTCATCCCTGTCCTTCTCTTGCTTGTCCTGAAGCCTGGGCCAGGCTTTCTGTTAGGTCGGAATGAGGGTAGCACACATCCTTTGTTTTGTTCCTGATTTTAAAGATGGTGCTGTCCGTGTGTCGCCATCAGCATGAACTTGCATGACCACAGCGCCCTGTCTGAGCGACGCCTGGCAGAATCAGGACGCCCCGGAGGTCACACTGGAAACCACTTCTCTGCAGGGTTTTGGAATCGAGGAGCCGGGATAATGTTCCTTACACCTCTGCGGGCGGGGGCTGGCGCGTACTTCTCCACTAGGCGGTCTGGTTAAAGTTGAGACGGCAGCTTCGTGAGTCCTGATCAGATCAGGAGCGGGACTTGGGGCCCCATGCACAGCCCCCACCATGGTCAGCTTCACCCCCCAGGTTGGGCTTTTGTCTTCTCGTTTTGTTTGGGGGCTTTTTCATGTCACATCCGTATCTGTATGTTTATCTTACTTGTTTCACTCTCAAGTGTGACATGACCAATGTTTTTTGATAATAATGTGCTGGGATTTGCTAAAAAAGAGAAAAACAAGAAAAAACCTTTGGAGTTTGCCCTAGAATAAATGAAACTCTACTGCCCTTGCTTTTTTGGCTCTGGCTCCGTGGGCATGTCCCTGGGTCTCGCTGGTCCGGCCGTGGGTGGACGGTGGGCGAGATAATTTATACCCTCCCAGAGTGTTAGCCGTGCTCAGTTCCCTGCTCACACCACGGGCAAAATGAAGACCCTTAGCTTCTTGCTGGGCGTTTGGTCTGAGGTGGAATCAGCTCAGCGGGATGCAGATGGCCCGACGCAACAAGCCGAGATGGGTACTGAGAAATGGGCTCCCTGAGTCTTGCGGCCCAGTCCTCGGGGCCTGGCAGGAAGGTAGCGCAGGGTACGCACGCGGAGAGGGGTCTGCCCACCTGCTAAGCCCGTCTCTGCGGACGGTCTGGGAGAGCCTGCCTCACCCCTCGCGACTCGTACCTGCTGGAGTGGGAACGGAGAGGCCCCAAGGGAACTGCCGAATCAGCAGCATCGCACCCTCCGTGGTTGCCTTGGTGCTGCGTCCTGCTGTGGGGACCCTGGGACCACTCCACGGGGATCACCCCCAAACCCCTTCCTTTCTGAGGCTGGGCCACTTGCTGAGGCGCTCACCAAAGGAGGGATTGGTTTGGGTCAACGATTTAAAGAAAGGCCAGGTTTGGTTTCACTCCAGCTTATCACCCCTTCATGTATGTGAGTCCACGGAGCAATTATTTTGCATTGATTTATTTATTTTTTGGATCGATTTTTTAAAAGGAAGAAATGAGAGTTGTGTTTGTTTTCATATTTATTTTTTGGTGGGGGTGGGGAGGTAACTAGGTTTATTCATTTATTTTTAAATGGAGGGACTGGGGATTGAACCCAGGACCTCGTGCATGCTAAGCACGTGCTCTGCCACTGAGCCGTACCCTCCCCACAACCAGGGATTTTTTTTTTAATGAAAATTTTTTTAATAGTGAAGAGCTTGCGTGAGGAGCGTTATGCTCCGGGTTAACACGTCCTGACGGATGTGTATTTGCATCAAACCTGCAGGCTGGTCTTGAGCCCTCTAGTGCCCCTGGGACTCACTCCCGTGCAGTGGGAACTCCCAGTTCTCAGACTGGAGGAAGGTGGTGTGTCCAGCGGGGGAAGGGGAAGGAGCCCATGGACGGAGTGACTTCAGGCTGCGTCCACTATGGTCAGTGGGCTCCGTGGGCCAGTGGAGGACATGCCTGGTGACAGGGCACTGAGGATGACGATGCTGGGACACTAGCCTCCCAGCTCTGCCCCTAACCAGCCGCTCCAGGAGGGGGGAAGTGTTCCCCCCCCACCCCCACCCCCAGTCTGGTCAGCCTCGTGCAGGCCAGGAGGAGGACTGGATGGCGAGTTGGGGGTGTTTGCAGTAAAAGGCTGGCGGGGACTGAAACGGGATGTGCAGAGGGGCCGCCAGTGTCTGTCGTGGTCTTCCTCTTTCCTTTTTAACTTACAGCTGGGCGGCAGGAGGGCCAGGAGCCCGGACAGCCATGTGTGGGAGGAACATTCCAGAACGCTGGCTCAGCCTGCATGTCACTGCAATAATGGCACCACTCTGGGACTTGCCTCCCCCAAATAACAGTCCTAAAATTTCCTCCAAACTGTTGAGGGGGCTGGAAGGTGTCGGCAGCCTTGAGCAGGCTTTGTGGTGGGCATGATTCTGGAGGCATTGCCGGGCCGGCTCGCTCAGCAAGTCGGGGTCTGAGGGTCACAGATGCTTGTTCCCCAGACATCTCAGCTCCTTTTCAAGCTCGTTGAATGATTCGACCGGAGACTGAGCTTGACGGGGCTGGGGGGTCTCAGCTCCACGCAGCTAGGAGGCTCACATCAATCTCCAAGGTGCTGCCGGCCGGGCGCGCAGGCCCCGGCTCATAGGAGATGCTCAATTCATATTCCCCCAAGGCGTGCTGTGGGGACGAGGCCCCTGGCTTCCAGGTGTCATCTTGGCGGTGGTTGTGCTTGTTTGGGAAACTGCTTTTGTTTGATTTCCTTTGCAGCTCTCCCTCACCGACCCCTGCCCCACTTACTAAGTGACCCTCAAGGAGCAGAGCCAGGAGAGGCTGGGAGGCAGAGGCCACACAAGCAGCAGAGTGGAGGGTGTGGTCCCTGACTCCGTGGGCCTGCCGAGCTGCGTCGTGTTTGGTCCCCCAGGGCCCTGGGGATGGCAGGTGAGGGTGCTGAGGTCCACAGGTTGGCTGGCTTGTCCAAGGTCATGTGAGAAGAGGTGTTGGGACCCAAGTCAGGCGGGCCCCGCAGCCCATCGCGTGGGGTCCACACTTGGCGCTGATGTCTGGGGGAGCCCGCCCCTCCGGCTCCTCCCTGAAGCTGTCGGGAGCCTGGGTCAGGATCCTGCTGCAGACAGCTTTGAAGAGGCTGCTTAGTGCAGAGTGGGTTCCCACCCGTCACCCGCAATATCCTGTTGTGACAGAAACCTGGGAAAACAGAGACAAAAATCAATGAGGATTTGGAAACAGACACTGCTGGAAACAATATTTCTGGAAGCAGCAGGGCCTGGAAGGGATCGGAAGCCAGTGCCTCGAGGGAGGCCTGGGCCAGACGGGAGACAGGAGCCGCCCCTGGAAACTGCTCCCTGGCCCCTCTGGGCCCCCGCAGGGCTGGGGCTTCAGCCGCGATGGCCTGTCCTGGGGCAGGATGGCTGCTGCTGCAGGTGCTGGAGGCTGAGGCCTCCAGAGAGAGATGGAGGTGAGCTTCAGGAGGGTGGGCGGCGGGTGTGAGGATGATGGAGCGCCGTCTCAGCACGTGCCAGTCTCCCCAGGCACGTGGCCCTGCAGGCCAGCGAGGGAAAACCTGTGGCCCTACTGGGAGGCTGTGTCAGAGGGTTGGTTGGTTCATTTCTTCATTCACTCAGCAGCTGCGTCTCAGGGGCGGTCCGCGTGCCCGCTGACGTCCCACCCATCCCGGACGCACCTTCCATCTCCGTATCCCCGGCACAAGCGGGGTCACCACCTCCGTTACAGACCCCGAGGCCGGTGTGCTGCTGGCGGTGAGCCCGGGGCTCCCTGGGCGTCAGGCAGAGCCGGCCTTGGTCAGCCTGGGGGTGAGGTGGCCCCCAGGCACAGGTGCTCAGAAGCGGCCCCTGTGGGCGCGGATGGGGAAGGGGGTCTCCCTCTCCTGCTTCAGGTGTTGGCAGGAGCCTCCCCACTGCTCTTCCCTCCTGCTCCCCCAAAGCCCTCCCTGGGCTTGGGGAGATTTATGCCCCGCGGGGAGCAGTGTCACTGCTCTGTGCGGCGTATTAGGCTGACGAATGGGCACCCTGTCAGAGACCACGCTGGGTACCTCCCTTTTGCTTCAGTTGGTTGGAAACTGACAGGTAATATTTCTGAGATGAATCCTGTAAAGACTACAGCATATCGAGGGCCCTGCACAGAGTTTATTAAAGTAGATTAACTGAGTAATTTTCCTAGAATAATAATATTTCTTAAGGATTATGGATGAGCCCTGGTCTTTCCTCAGCTCCCGCGTGAGCCGGAGATGTCCAAGGGCGGGTCTGCGTCACCGTCTAAAGCTGCAGAGACAATTAGGTTTCCACGAGATGCACGGATCAGAGTTAGAGTGACAGCTCGGGAGTCACATGGAGACCAAATGCGATTGGAGACTGTAATTTGCAGGCACCCGCTCGCAGATGTAGTGAAGCTACCCCACGCACAGCAGTTAAGGAAGGGGCGCACGCCCAGGGCCGGGATGCCGGGGGCGGCGAAGCCTTGTCCTCCTGGGTCTTCGGATTTGTCAGCTTGGACGGGGGGCTGGCTTTGGCGAGGGGCTGCCCTGTGGGGGACTTCTGGCTGTCCTGGGTGGGAATCTGATTGGCTTTCTGCAGAGTGTGGGGGCTGGAGATGGGGAAGGATGCTGGGAGGGGCACTCTAACCCCAGGGGTCCCTTCCAGGTGGAGGGAGGAGCTGAGTGGGTCCCCAGCATCTGCAGGAAGCATTAATAATGGCAGGGGCGACTTTCTGGGCCCCATCCTTTGATGATGTGACCCTGGCCTGGAACAGCCCCATCTCTCCCAAGCCCAGGGATTGAAACCCAGGTCAGCAAGGGGCTAAGCCACCAGCTGGCCCCTGGCCTCTGAGAGCCTGTGATTCTGAGGTCCCTTCTTTGCAGGGAGAAAGTCAACCAGTCATTGTCACACCCAAGCTGGGGGTGTGATGGCGGTGATGATGGTGGCCTTCCCCATCCCAGACGGCCTTGTGGGCATGCGACCGTGTGGTCACATGGGGCCCTGTGCTCAGAAGGGCTCTTCACTTGGGTTAATACTCTGCCCTTGCTGTCTTGAAATTCTTAATAGTTTTTCAACACGGGCCCCCTGTTTTCACTTTGCTCAGGGCCCTGCAAACTTTGTAGCTGGTTCTGTTTCCCACTCCTCTGGGGTGGGGGTGAAGTTGGAGTTGGGGAGAGTTTGGGAGGAGCCCTGGGCCTGGGAAGCTCAGCCTGTCCCCACTGCCCTCTGGCTTGGGGACTTGCCAGCCTGCAGTGAGCCTGTGCTCTGGTTTGTTTGTCTCCTCCTGAGACAGGTAGGCAATTCTACCCACATCTGGCGTGAGCATTAGGAAGCTGAGCCATAGTCTGTGAACTCACCTTCATCAGTAGAAACCTGACATTAATTTCCATCAGCCTGATGTTCTCTTTATCTTGGTTGGTTCAGAGATGGTGGGAATAAGAGGGGTGTATCAGGCAGCTTCACACTATAATAATGCTGCAAAACAAACATCCGCCAAACTCAATTGCAACTACAACTACAACAGCAATGTTTCTTTTCTGCTCATGATTCTGGAGGCACCGAGGGCAAGTCCACCCACCAGGCACATTTGCTAAGTCAGCTCATGTCACACCTGCTCACATTCTGCTGGCCAGCGCCAGCCCCATCCCAAGCCCACAGTGTCTGGGGCTGCTTTGTGCACTGAGGGATGACTCTGGGGGCTGCAGAGCACATGGCAGAGGGCACGTGGTGGAGCCCTGCTCCAGGGAGGGGTGGAGTTACAACAGTAATCCGAGGCACCTCTGGGGTCTTGTGTGTGAGCCTCTCAAGTCCAAACATGAGAGTCAGGACTGGGTTTCTAGAATGTTTTAGAAAGATTCTTGAACCCCAAGGCCAGGTAAGTAGTGAAGGAACTCTTGGAAGATCCAGTTGTATGGGGATGCTGGTGGAGCCAGGCTTTAAGAACTCCTGCCACGGGGTCTTTGGTGGGGACCATGTGGCCTGCAATGCTGGTTTTGGCCAGGGCTGCTCCAGGGAAACTTCTGAGGTCCTCAAGGAGATGCTCACGGTGAGCATAGGGCCGTGGGAAGCTGAGCCAGGGCGGGCAAGGGTCTCCCTGGAGGAGCAAAGCCTGCTCTGAGCTTTAACGAGTGAGAATGGGTGGGGAGGGCTGGGCAGGAACGGGCTCCCAGGCAGGGCCATGGTGACTTAATTCCTTCTCTCAAGATTCATGGGGACATGGGGTGAGGCCCTAGGGATCCCGTGAGGAGAAACCGCGGGCCTCTGCCCTCCCCCAGGGGCTCTCCACCCAGCACAGCCACGTGCTGGGAAGCTGGATGTGTCCGAGCCTGGGAGCAGGAGGCCCAGGGCCCGCGGGGCAGGGTGTAAGGACCCCCACTCCACGGGCTGCAGTGAGGGCCGGAGGGAGTCAGGAGCAGGGAAAGTGGTTTCTCTGGGGGACTGAGCTGCCTTCTGGGTCCGGGCATCAGGGTTTGTTGCCTTCCCACAAAAGGTGAGGCCAACTTCACAGGCAGTTAAGGCTGCGCTCAGCCCGGGTGAGACATGTAAAGGGCTAAGGTGACGGCTTTGTTTGGGGGGCTTTTCATAAATACCCACGCCGGTTACTGAGCAACGGCACGGAGGCTGGAGTTACCACCTCTGCTAGCCGGGAGTCTGTGTGTCCAGGAAGGATGCCAAGCAACTCTCTCCCGAAGTACGTCTTCCCTGCAGCCACCCCTTCCCTGCAGCGCCTCCACGTGGGTCCTGGGGCCCGCAGTGCTTGCTCCCTGCAGAATCCAAGTGTCTGGTCGGCCAGGCCGCTCCCGGGGGCCTGATTCCGGCTGGAGGCACTCACCATTCATCCAGCCCTCAGCTCCGAATCCCCGAGGCAGCAGGCTCTCAGCTGCAGGGAGGGAATGACACTGGGAACGTGTTAGGAGGGACCAGCTTCGCCGCCTGTAGTCAGTCACTTCCTGGAGGCCTGGAGAGCAGGGGCCGTTTAGTCTCGGGGCTCCCCAGTCCTGCCTCGGGGGTGTGGTGGGCGGGGGGGCACTGCTCTGGTGGAGCTCACCAATGCTGGGGGCGAGGAGGGCACCGTCCAGGCAGGAAGACCCCTCTGCACTCAGGATCTCAGCCCGCACCCCCTTCCTGCCAGGCCCGGCACAGCTACGCCTGGAGCTGCCCTGAGGCCCGGGGACCGTGACCCCGAAGTCTAGCCCTGCCCCTCTGTGCAGGAGGCTCACCTGTTGTTGCGAGGAGCCCTCCCACCGGCCCAGGCCCTCCTGCCTCCCCTCCAGAACCCGTCTGCACAAGCTCGTTAGTCTGGCCTTATTTAGCCTTAGCTGAACTACGAACTTCGCCGGACCTCCACAGATGCGGCCGCTTAGAACGAGCAACCCTGACTGAAAAGCAGATAAACAAACGTGGTCCATCCATACAATGGAGAATTATTCAGCCATAAAAAAGGAACGGGGCACTGATACACTCTACAACAAGGGTGGACCTTGAGAACTTCATGCTGGTGAACGAAGCCAGGTGCCACATATTGTAATTATATTAAATATAAAATATCCAAAATTTATATTTACATTAAATATCCAAAATGAGTGAATTCATAGACACAGAAGGTAGACTAGTGTTGCCCGGGGCTGGGGGAATGGGGAGGGACTGTGTTGGGTACGGGGCTCCTTCTGGAGGGGGATGAAGTATTCCAGAATTAGTTAAAGGTGATGGTTGCGCAATATTGTGAGTGCACTAAAACCCACTAAACTGTACACTGTAAAGGGGTGAATTTTATGTATGTGAGTTACATCTCATTTAAAGAAAAAGAGCAACTTTGAGGCAGGGGAGTGGGTGGGGGGGTCCCAGCTGGCCTGTCTGTTCTCCAGAGAGAGGCCGGGACGCCGGGCCTGAGCCTCGTCAGCTCTGGCCTCGACTCGGCCACTCAGTCCCCACCAGTGTCTGCGTCTCTCATCCCCGCTCTTGGTTTTCACAGCATCCTAGCGAGGAAGGCAGATCTCTGCCCCGAGGACCAGCGTTTCTTCCCCTTACATCCTAAATGCAGTCACGTGACCTGGATCCAGCTGGGGCTGTCCCGTGCCCTTGGACGTGGGAGCGGGAGGGAGCAGGGTTGAGGGTAGAGATGCGTCCTCTCACCGGCCTGCCCCTTGTCTAATTCTATTTCCATTCAAGGTTCTGCTGGAGGTCACCTCTTCCAGGACGCTCTCCAGGATTCCTCCACTCAGCGCCACCCACCATTTTCTGGGCTTCAGAGGAGTCTGGGGTTTCCTTGCATGGGCTTCCTTCAGCCACCTCCTCCTCTGGGAGTCTGTCCTCCCTGCAGGCTTAGGGCTCCTTGAGGCATATCATAGAACCTGGAGGGAACTTGGAGGTTAATAAATCAAGCCCCTTCACAAAGCCACCTTAAACATGAAGAACCAGAGAGGCCAAGCAACTTCTCCAAGGTCACACAGGGAGCTATCCCTGGACTGGAGGGGGCGGTCACTCTGAAAGACACCATGAGTGTCTAACGGATGTGCGTGTGTGTGTGTGGGTGTGTGCAGGGATGCGCAGGTGTGTATGAACATGTGTGTGCATCATGCTTTATAGTCACTATGCCAATCACAGAACCCAGGGAGCAGGGGAAGCTGGTTTTACAGTCTCATAACCCTCGTCAGGGCGCCTCATGGGGGAGGCAGGTGGCCAGGGTGTGGGAAGAGCTGTGAGCTGCAGGAGACGCAGGTTTCTCACTGGGTCCTGCCCCTGATGTCCTGTGTGACCTAGCACGACAGAATGCAAGTCAAGGTGTGGAATGAGGCCTGTGTCGGGTGGGAGGGGACCCAGTCCTTGGCCTCCGGGGTCTCCTGAGATTTCCAGGAGGCTCTGATTCTGCAGGCTGGCCTTTCTGAGCCGTTTCTGGAGGTTTGGGGTGATGCTGTCCCTGGGTCTCGGTCGAGAGGCTGCTTTGCAGCGAGATGCTTTACAACACACACCCTTAGAGTTTTGGGGTCTGAATGGCCCAAGGGGGTCCTGGCTGGCCTCCCTCTGGCCATGGCCCCAGAGGAAAATTCAAGGAAGAGATTGTAAGGAAGTGGCCCCAGAGTCCTGGAGTGGCCCCACCTCCCTACACCCAGGCTGCACCCCCAGATCCACACCACCTGCAGAATCCAGGGACCAGGCAGCTGGACTGGGGGAAGACTGGGTGTCCCCTCGGTGTCGGCCTCGAGGCAGCCAGCACGATCTTCATTCTGCTCAGGCTGGCTGATGAAGTTGTCCCCAGTAATGTGCTCACACCCCTCCCTGCTTCCTGCTTGCCTGTCTTATTATTCTCCTACCATTTCCTCTGCATCAGGAGGAAAATTGGATTCTGGTGACGATCAAATGAATTCTGGTAGGATATCCACCCTCTCCCTCCCCCGGGGGCGGGGTGGGAGAGGAGAGACAGCTGGGCTCCCCCGGATGAAGTTCCCCCTACGGGCTGTCTGTCCCCAGTGCCTCTGCCCAGTGCTCGGGTCCCCTGATTTATGTCCCCCTGGCTGTGACCATTCCAGCTGCCCAGCATCCATCTCTGGTCCGCAGAGGGCAGGACAGGGCACCGAGGCACATGAGCGGCTTGAATCTAGCTTGCCTCTAGCTTGCCTCTGAAGTGTGGATTTTGGGGGGACACAAACATTCCATGTCTAGCATCCCCACTTCTTGGAGGGCTGGTGGATACCTCAGCAGGGAAGGCCCTCTGTGCTCCACCTGGGGTAGGGGGACCCGACGCCCTGAGCCTGTGCCGCGTGGTTTGGGCAGACAGCTCCTGGGAGATGCTGGAAGGGAGGAGGCGGGTGGAGGCTTGGCAGGCAGGGCTGGGGCAGAGCTGGCTCTGGGCTACCGCTGCCCTGGCGGGCTCTCTCCCCTTCCCCATACCTTGTCCGGTTGGCACCGGTGTAGACAAAGCCCGGGGGAGCTGCTTCCGATGCCAGTGGGCAGGTTGGGGGTGGTATGCAGGGTGGACAGTGCTGCCCACCGCCAGTTCAGGAAACTGACTGGTTTTCTGCGTGGCTTTAACCCTGGTGCTGGGAGGGTGTGGGGCCAGACTTGGCGCTCTGAACCCCAGGCAGGCTGCAGCCTGGGGGAAAATGAGACATCACACAAAGCTCAAAGTGCGGTGTCGGTGTCGCTTCCCCCGGGCCAAGCTCTCAGCGGGGTGTGTGCTCCAAGCCCGGCTTTCACTGGAACGGCATCTGATGCCTCCCGGCAGCAACGAGCCTGGGCAGCGGTGCAGCGTCAGGACTGTCTGCTGCCCAGCGGGAGCGGAGGGCTGGGGAGGCACTCCCCACCAGGGGGTGGAGGAGGGAGTGGGACAGACCCTCTGGGAAAGGGGGCTTAACAGGAGGCCCCCACAGCACATCAGGGCCTCCAGAGCCTCAGAGTGCTGGTGCAAACCGGACCGACAGCTCTGGGACCGGCACACGGGGAGATGCCCCGGGCCCCAACGTAGGCTTCGCTTTGGTGCATTTTTGGAAGGAGTCGGAGGACAGGAAGCAAAGGGGGTGCTGGGGATGAAACAGGCTCCAGGAAGGGGGCATTGGAGCCGACTGGAGGGGGGCTGGTGGCACGGGCTCCTCTACAGGGGAATGGCCAGCAGGAAGGATGAGCCGCGGGGAACCAGGGGCCAGGACGGTGGCCACCGTGTGGCTCTTTCTTTCTCGGCTCTACTTCTCACTTCCTGGTCACAGGCAGAGCCTGTCCTGAGAGGGGAGGAGGGGAGGCTACGGAAGAGTGAGGGCGGTGGGTCTGGGAGGGGGAGGCAGGGCTGCAGGAATAGGGAGGACCTGGGCCCCTGGGAACAGACCTGCGGCTCTGAGCTCCTTGACGCTCAGGCCCCTTCACTCTGACAGTGACAGCCAGGGAGCCTGAGAAGGGGACGAGGGTTTGCCAGCGTCTTCGGGGGACGACTGACATCCTCAGATGCTCCTGCGGCCTGGAGTCCGCCCCGGGCTGGAGAGGGAGCTGTGTCTGGGACACGGTGGGGGGACCCAGGGCAGAGCGACCTGCCAGGCTGCCTTTCCAGGCTGCGGATCCCCTCCCTCCCTGGGGAGCTCTGTCACCGTGGAAACCCTTCCGGCTTCTCCTGGCCAGGACTCTTGTGTCTGTCTCTTTGAGTGACGTCTTCCAGACGTTCAGGTGATTCCTGGCTGGCTGACATCCCCTGCCGCCTTCCTCCTCCTCCGTGCTCTCCTGTGTCACACCAGCCAGCTGTCCCTTCACAGCCTCTGAGCAGCAGGGCCACTGGGTTTCCGAGGAGACACGGAGCAGAGGTGCTCCCTGCCCCGGTGAGGAATCATGACCGGACACTTCCACCAACAGATGGCCAGGCGTGCGCTGCTGCAGCGTGGTTCCAGCGTGCCCCTGTCACCGCTCCGGGATCTGTCCTTTCCCAGAGCGCTCTCCTCCTGCGCCTTTTGGAAGCCGTACTCCCAGGGGGACTGTGTTCCCTTCATTCACCGAGGAGGTCTGAATGCGTCCTTGGTGCCAGGCGCCACTCCAGGCACTGGGTGTAGGGGATGCGGCTGACAGGAGCTGCTCCCCCCATGGAACCAGTGACCACCACATGCTCCCAGCCCTGGCGCCTCCCCACCTCCTCCTCCGCACCCCCAGCCCCATCCCTGAGCACCATCACCTGGAATTCGGGGAATCAGTGGGATTCCCAGCGGGTGGTGAGAAGCTACTGACGTCCAGAGTGGGGGATGACGGCGGCCCTGCCTTGCGCCCACTTCCCACCCGGGCTCCTCGTCATCCAGGAAAGCGTGTGCTGGCAGGTGGGGTGGGAGACTATCAACACCTCCTGTGGAAACAATGAGTAGCCACTGCGGTCTCAGTTTGTCTTTGGATTAATCGTGGACCACTCGGGCGCCTGGAGCCCCTGTAAGCACATTCTGCAGAATAATTCATCCTGAGCTGTGAGTCCCTGCCCAGTGGACATCCTGCAGGGACAGTGCCCCTGGGGTCCCAATCAAGAAATCAGAGTAACAAGATTGTTCATACTAAGACATGAGGGTGTGGGTGTGGGGAACCCAGGCACTCACTCATTCAACAAGTCTATCGGGTACCTACTGTGTGCCTTGAAGACCCACTGTGTGCTGCTGAGATGGGTGGACCATGGGCTGGCCTGGGCTCCAGCGCTGGGGAGAACTGGATCTGGTTCAACTTGGGGTGCTCCGCAGCGGCCCGTGAGCAGCCGGTGAGGCCGCAGGTCTTCCAGGGAGGCACCTCCAGTCTGGGGACTCTTGGAGGCCTGCCCGGAGGGAGCTGTCCGAAGGTCAAGGGCAGTCAACTGCCTTTTCTAACGTGGTCTCGCCAACGTTCTGAAACAACCTTACTGTCTAACATTGCACTCCAGTTCTGACGTTGTGTGCCCCATGGCTTAGAGCCTCAGCTCCACACACCGTCCCCTTTCAGGCGACAGTCCCAAGCCCAGGCCACCTGTACTTCTGACCAACCGCCTATAACTGGGGGGCCTGCGACCGCTCCTCGGGCTGGATAATCTGCTAGAAGGGCTCACAGGACTCAGGAAAGTGCTCCACTTAGGTTTACCAGTTCGTTATAAAGGATATGCTCAGGAACAGCCAAACGGAAGAGCTGCTGGGGCCAGGAGGGTGCGGGGCATGGAGCTCCTGTGCCGTGTCCCCGCACCCACCTTCCCAGCACCTTCAAGTGTTCACCAACCTGGAAACATCGTTCAGGGGTTTTTATGGAGATTCCATTGATTGAATCACTGGCCCTTGGTCATCGAACTCCCAGCTCCTCCCTCCCCTTCCCCAGAGGTCAGGGGGTGGAGCTAAAGTTCCCCTGGCCACCAGCCCCCATCCTGAAACTGCGAGGGGTCCACCAAGAGTCCCCTCTTCACCGTAAACTCAGGTAGGACTGAAGGGGGCACAAAATGCACAACAAATGATGCTCCCGCCACGCAGGAAATTCCAAACTAGAGCATGCCCTGTTAAGGTGGTCATGCTGCCATCCAGCGTCGCTGAGCTGTGAACTCTGGCTGTGCCTTTGTTGCGGCGTTCCTCTCAGGGTGGGCAGAGCCGGGCGAGGCCCCTAGGAGGCCCCAGACAGTGCTCCCTGGGGTGGAGATTCATCATTCCACGTGGCTATGCTCAGTGTTTCCGTGAGCCTGCCGCTGTGCTGGGTACCGCTTTCCTGTCATTGCTGCTTCTGAGGACCCAGGATTTTGTCATCATGTCATCTCAAAGCTGGTTCACCCAGGGTTCTTCCCTGCAAGAGCCTGTGTCAGGTGAGCTCAGGCCTGACAGGTGCCCTGATCCCCTTGGGGAGCCCCAGGGTGACCAAGAATGACCCTAGGGGACAACCTGAAGGCCAAGGTGGGAAGATGTTAACATCTTCCTTCTTTCAAGCGGTGCCTGCCCATGCGGATGCTCCCCACCCCCTACAGCCTCAGGGGAGCTCCCCTCTGTCCGCAGGAGGATTTGTCAGCCCCGCCCCTGCCTCCCCCATGTGGATGCCCAGAGTGTCTCTGACTCCTGTGTGACCCAGGGGCAGAGACAGCAGCTGCCTGGGATGCTGGGTGAGGATCAGGGGAGGGCAGGCCCTCAGCCCCGGCCTGAGCATTCAGGCAACGTCCCTTATTCTTTTCACTGTCTTCGCCCTCAGGCTGGGTCTGTCTGCCTTGTGTCCCTGCTGGGCCTGCGGTGCCGGGAAACAGCTGGCCCTCCTCAGCATCGCTGCTCCAACCTGAGGCCGGCTGGGAAGGAGGAGGGCGGATGTGATTGTCAGGCTCCCTAATGCTCTGGGAGCTTCTCTCTGTGGGGTCTGTGGTTCCCCAGGCAGGGCCCACTGGTTGGTGCCAAGCCCCGTTCAAAGTGTGGGTCTTGGTGGCGGGAGGGAGGACTTCCCAGCTGGCAGCTGATGGTGGCGCTGTTGGCTCATGCCAGGCACCGCAGAGGCAGCTCTGCGGCCAGGAAGGAAGGGGTGGAGGGAGGGGAGCCCGGTGGGCAGCAAGCCTTCTCCCTTCCAGACCCCACTGCGGGTTTCCCGGCCAAGGCCACTGCTGAGACTCGGTGAGGTCCCTGGCCATCCTCCACAGCAGGGAGGATGGGGGCTGGACAGTGGATAGTGGAGGGGGGAGGGTTTGTCCATCCCCTTCGCCTCCAGGCTCACAGGGCCTGAACACTTCTCTTCCGACTTCGAGTCCTGCTTCTGCTGGCTTCCTGGCACCCTGGGGACTCCTCTCCATAGCTGGGGAGGCCGTTAACGGTGGGGAGGGCAGCCAGTAAGGTCAGCAGCCATGGTCTAACTGTTGGCTTGGCCCAGGCCTGGGGGGGCCGAATCTGACCAGCATTGCTTTTCCCCGAGATGGGACCTGCAGTTGGCGGGACAGGCTCTATCCTTGGGCGGTCCTGCCTCCTGCCTCCCGCCGGGGACTTCCTGGGCTCTGGGGAGCCCTCAGCTTTCCCTACAAGAGGGGCTGCGTGCTCTGCTGGCTGCATGCCTGACATCCTTCCAGACTGCTGACCTACGCTGGGAACTTTTTGTAAGCAGACAAGAATTCAACAGATACGAAAGGAAGCCCTCCCGTGGCCCAGCACCATGTTGGCCTCAGCGCGATGTGCAGAGGCTGAGTGACTCACTCCCCACTAGGAGCTGGGAGGCGGGGCTTGGGCCTGGGCACTGATGCAGGCTGTAACCCTAGCCGAGTGGCTTTTTATTTCTGAGCCTCAGCCTGGTCATCTGGGAAATGGGAGATGAACAAGATTCAGTTCCTTTCCACCCTGGTGTCGGGAGAGGCTCCTTTCCACCCTGGATTTGGTCTGTTCTTATTGAGTCCCTCTTTTTGGGTCTCCTCCTTTCCATTTTCCCTAACTCCTCCTGGTCACCTTGGCCTAAGAGTCCACCTCTGTCCTTGGGGCCCTGTCTCCTTCCCTGCTTCATCACAATGATCATCACCATCACCACGGTCACCACCATCATTGCCATCATCATCATCATCACCATCACCATCATCACCCTCATCACCATCGTCACCATCATCATCAGCAGCAGCAGCAGCACCACTAGCAGCGTCATCTCCATCACCACCACCATCATCATCACCGTCATCCTCAGCACCATCACTGTCACCACCACCAGCAGCAGCCTCGCCCCCACCATCATCTTCAGTCCAGCCTCTGGACTCTTTTGGTGGTTAAAGATTCATGTTCTGGATTCATCCTCTCCTAGTTTCATTTCTAGCTCTGCCGTTTGTAAACTTGGCGGTCTAAAGCAGAATCCGACTCGCCTCACTTTACGCTCTTGGGACTGACGCCAAGGAACAGAGGAGGCCACGTGTGCCAAGTACGTAGTACAGGGCTGGACACATAGTGACAGTTCATTCTTCCTATGCAAATGACCCCCGATAGCCCTGTGAGGACGGAAATGGCAGCTCATGGAGGTTGAGGCCCTTCCCTAGATGTACAGCTATTACACCCTGGAGCCAGTGTCCGAATTCAGACCTGTCGGCCTCCAAAGCCCTGCTTGTCACTGGATACTTATCACCCTCCTGCCAGGGCTGCTCTGAGGGCCCTACGTTGTCGTGAAGTCTCAGGTCTTGAAATAGCAGAGATACTCTGATGGGAGAGAGGGCCACTGTGTTTCTCTGGGACATGCTGGCTCAGTGGACAGCATGTAGGTGGCTTGTTCTAGGGGCAGCAATGAGGCTGGTAGGAGAGATGAAAAACAAGGGGCCAACGTTTCTCCTTCCCTCTTCCACCCAGTTCTTATTCACCGGCTGGAGATGGGACAGGTCAGGAGGGACTGCACTGTCCTATTTCTGGCCACTGTCGCTTTCCCTATTGGTTCCATTTTTAAAGGAAGCAGAGGGACCAGTCAGCAGCAGCAGACATCAGGAACCGGGATTTGAAGAGCTCAGAGGGGCTTAGCCCTCGGGGGGGGGGCCCGGACCTCTTCAAGAATGGGGAAAGCTGTCGTGGCCCGCCTCCAGGTTGGCCCCTCTCGCACGGGGGGCCCCTCTCGCACTGAATAGAGCCAACCTGTGTGAACAGTAGAAGTGACAGAGTGTGACTCCTGAGGCTAGGCCATAAGAGTCATTCCAGCCTCTGCCCTGCTCTCTCCTGGCTCACTTGCTCTGGGGGGGGGGGGGGGAGCCAGCTGCCATGCTGTGAGCACACGCGTAAGCAGTCCTATGGCTTAGTCCACACGGTGCGAAACTACGTCTCACTGGCTTTTGGCCAGTGAGGAATAGAGGCCTCCTGCTAACAGCCATGTGAGTGAACCACCTTAGAAGGGTCCTCAGCCCCAGGCAAGCCTTTGGATGACAGCAGCCCCAGCTGACAGATTGAAGGTGACCTCATGAGAGATTCTGAGCCAGAACCACCCAGCTAAGTCACCCCCAGATTCTTGACCCGCAGAAAATGTGAGATAATGAATATTTTTAGCTCTTCAATTCAGATGATTTGTTATGCAGCAATTGCTGACTAATACAGGTGACCTTTTGTCTCAGAAGCATACTTACACCCACTTTTGCAAACACTTCCAAGACACTCAAGGAGCTTCTGCTATCCAGGAAAATCACGTTAAAACTCTGCTTTGTTTGCAACCCCTCCAGGCACGGAAGCAGAAACTGAGGCCCAGGGCTTCCTCACAGCATGGCTGCTGGGTTCCCAGGGTGACTTCCCAGGAGGATCAAGCATTTGGTCCTGCATATCTCAGCCACTCGGGAAACCTGTGAAATGCAGGGCCAAAATGACATATGATGCTAAAGGATCGAAACATCACTGGCGCAGCCCCGCCTGGGTATTTGCTGGATTGGCTGAAGAAGAGGTAATAAACCTCTTCATCTCTTCTGAACAAAGCATTTTGAGCTTGAACAATCAAAAGCCACATTCATTATCAGCAAAATGGGAATAAATCACAGCCACCATTACCACCTGTTCCCCCCGCTATTACTGCCTACCACTACCATCACCACCAACAGCATCATTGCCCACCACTGCCACCATATGACAATCCTCACCCACCGTCACCACCCCCCAGCCATTGCCACCACTGTCACCACCCACCACACCCCATCACCCAACCCTAACCCTGCCATGTGACTGTCACCATCACCCTCTGCCACTCTCTATAGACAGGGTTTCTCTGAGCGTCAAATGACATCAAAGTCTTTTGTGACCAACACAAGGTGATATTGGCAATGGTAATTTTTCAGGGACCCCACCTGGGAAAATAAAGACACATGGGGGTGACTTCTCTCAGCAAAGAGTAATTCGATAAAGGATTTCTTTAAGAAGCCCAACCCATGCATTTCCACCGCAGTTTTTCTTACTCTGAGGGTGACTCAAGGGAACTCCTGAGACTCGGGACACGCCTCCAGCCTCCAGCTTACCAAGTGCCAAGCAGCCCCCCTTGTGGCTCGCGCTGCCCTGCCCTGGACGCTCCTCCTGGGCTGTGGCGCTCACATGCATCAAAGAGGATGGACAAGATCAGAAAGTGGGCGTGGTGGAGGGCTCAGCCATCCCCACTGCTGGGAAGAGAGGCCAAGATAGAAGCCTGCCTCCCAGCCGGTCAAGAAGGGCATTTTCGCCTGGGAAGGATGGGGCAGTTTCTTCCTCCTGCTGGGGAACAGGGTGCCCATCCGCAGCTTTTACTTAATGCTGTTGTAACAGCTGAGCGGGCTCTGCGGGGTTCATTTCCAGCAGCTGAACACTGGAGAGTTATCAGGTCTTGTAAACAATGGAGTGTTTTCCCTCCAGCTGCTTGAAGGGCTGGGACTGGGCACAGAGGAGAGCTTGGGTGTGCGTGCGCTGCAGAGCCAGCCCTGCTCCCAGCGGCCTCTGGCCTGGCTTGTTCTTTGGGATTCGGGGATTCTTGTCCGACCCTGTGGCTCTGCCCCTACTTCACAGAACCTAATGCTCTGGCTTCCTGCAGACCCCTCGGATCGAGAGCTGGTCTGTTGCAGCCAGCGAGGGCCACCTCTGTTGTTACGCGTGTCTGACGTCTATTCCCCCTTCTTCTGTTTATTTTTTCTTTTAGTGGGGAGATCGCCTTCCTCCGCTCTCAGTCCCTGTTGGGTCATACGGACTGGACACCCCTGCCCTACCACAGAACCTTGTTCTGGGAGTAGGGATGGCCTCCAGACACAGCCACTGGGGTCCTCCTTTGGGCTCTTCAGAGTAACTGGATGCATGACCCAAGCTGACTCAAGAGATTTCGGTCCTGGGACTTTTCATTTGGAAAGAGAAAATCTAGTTGCGATCTTGAAGCTGGTGGAACATGGGCTCAGAGCGTCAGGGGATCCCTCCAGGAGTCAGGCTGCTAGGAGCGAAGCCAGTGGGGGGAAGGCAGAACTGAACGCTAGAGAGAAACAGTCCTGACAATGACGTTGGAGTTGTCTTGGGCACGTCCTGGAGTTGTAAGCCAAGTGTGTCCCCTGGGTTGGTTAAGCAAATCTGAGCTGTGTTTACTCACAACTGAGCAGGTCCTTAATTCAGCCAGGGTGGGTTACTGTGGACGTCATCACCCCCATCACAACATACTGCGGTCCCCTAAGTCGTGCGGGATCTAGAACGCTCACTCCATCCCTGCTGAGGCGAGCGGCCCGGTTTCCCCCACCCAGCACTTCCTCTGTGGATTCAGGGCACAGTTAGACCCAAATGGCGAAGCAGTACCTTCATGTCATTAGCTCCGTTGCCATGTGCTCTGGTTATGTCTTCCCTCGGGCACTGAGCTCCCTAAACCTGGCAGAGCCTAAGGTTTTGGAGATGGGAAGCAAGATTTAAATTTTGCAACTACTCCCTGGGTGCACAGAGACCCAGATGTCCTGCCTGCGAGAGAAAGAGCGTCGCACGACATTTGCTGGTTCAGTGTGTCCCGAACTGCATCCGACAGGAGCGCACTCAGCCTCTCATGCCACTGCCTTCCACCCAGGCTTGATAACAGCGACTTGATAAGGTCTTCCTCCCACACTCCACTCTTCTGGCATGCCTGCTGCTTCCGGGTGGTGGACGCAGGGTAAGAGCAGCAGGCGCCATGTGTCACACCATTGCCTTCCTTCTCTGTCTGTGAAATGAGCTCCTTTGCCAGGAGCGATACTGTGTGAGATGCCATGGAAGGCAGTCAGCAATCCCCCAGACTGGCAGCAGCATGGGGGCGCAGGGAGAGCGAGTCTGTACTCTGCATAAACATCTGTTCCAGTGAGGCTGACTGGTTTGCCCGTCTTTGAAGGAAAGGACCCAGTTCTCCCCCAGAGAGTGCTCCTGTGGCTCAGCCGCCATCTCTGGTGCACGTGGGAGGGTGGTAGCCGGAACTGCCCTGGGGAGGGGCGAGCAGGGTGCTGAGCCCCTGCTGTAATTTGCATCCCTGCCCCCATGTCTCCATCCATGACCCACTGAGCATGCATTGGGGTGGCTGGGGAAGGAGGCTCACTGACATCCTCAGAACGGGCCAGCTTGTCCATCTGACTGTGGAGAGCCTCCTCGTAGTGGGGACCCGATGTCCTGCTGCTCTGGGCCATTCTGAGAGGCCCGACCCCCGAACTCCTGCAACCTTGTTCTTCCCAAGCCATGACCCTTGGGCCAAACCTTCTGACAGTCCTCACGTTCACTGTGTGGACGTGCTCTCATCTTGCCCTCCGGGACCCCGTGGAAAATCAGCTGTGCTGTTGGCGTTCTGTCCATTGGGAAAATTTCCCTTTCCCCCTTGACTCCAGGGTGGGGCCGCGGTGTGGTGGCATTTGCTTTCGGCTGGTGCCAGCATTTTGTGCAGAGCCTGCAAGCCAGGCTCGAGTTTCTTCTTCCTCAGTCAGCTGGTCACGGGGAGACCCCTGGGATGACAGGATGGTGCAGGGGGAGGAGGCCCAGCCATTGGAGTAGGTGCGCTGGAGCACGAGTCACCTCCTGGTGCAATGTCTTGTGTTTTCAGGGCCCGCTTGACCTGATCTCTTGTCTGCTCCTTAGGTGGGGGCTCGTGCTGGGCTCGGACCGGGCGTGGCCTGGCGGACTGGAGCCCATCCGGTTACACCGCGACCCTTGGCGCTCCAGATGTGCGGTCTCCATTAGGTCTGATAGCAACGGCTGAACTGTGTCCCCAGAGGAGACGGTTGGTTGCTGCAGAGGCCATGACTTTAAGTCAAGACCCAGGGGGTGGGCACTACGATTCTCCATATAGTCTCACATCGGCCACGACGCTCTGAGCCCTGCTGGATCTCCGGGATCGTAAGTGCCAGGAGGCAAAGCTGCTTGTGTGCAGCCTGGACCAGACCGCCAGCCTCCTGGGCTCAGGGCTCCACTTGGGGGTGGCGGAAGGATGGGTTCCTTGTTCAATGGGTGAGAGCTTTGTGGCTTTTTTCCAGTGGTGAGTTGAAAGGTGTAGCAACCTTTTTTGCCCACGGTTGGAGGGGATATCTAAACCTACCCCAGATCAGGTCCCTGAATTTTCTAGAAGTTTGTCTCCTACCTTCTGGCACACCTGGGTCTTAGCAAAGTTTCAGAGTGTCTGCTCAAGATTTCTTTTTTTTTTTTTTAAAGGTTTTTAAAAAGTTGGTTTTTTTTTTCTTTTTTGGGGGGAAGGGGAGGTAATTAGGTTTGTTTGTTTGTTTGTCTATTAATGGAGATCCTGGGGGTTGAACCCAGGACCTTGTGCTTGCTAAGCACGTGCTCTACCACTGAGCTATACCCTCCCTCCATGCTCAAGACTTGCTACCAGATCCTCTCACCACAGGGTCATCAACGCAGTGGACCAGCATGATGTTCCATGGGATGCTGGGGACATGAAAGCACCTGCGGATGGAATTAGGACTCCAGGACAGGGAGCCGACGTGGCTCCGGTACAACAATGGGATGGCGCAGCCGCCCTCGTCGGGGGCAAGAGAAGAAAAGCACCTGCCAGACCAGCAGCCAAGTGCCAGGTGCTCCAGTCAGGAGCGCGCACGGGGCAGCGGCCTGGATGGGAGGCACCGCTTGAGCGCGTTTGTGATGAGGCCCGGTCACGGGCCGAGACCCACCTGCCTCCTGCGTGGGTCTGGCAGGTCTGGCAGAGGACGTGGGAAGACTCTCCAGGGTCTCTGATGGTGACAGAAGAGCAGAGTCGCCCCCTGGGAGGCAGGGCCGCTTTCATTTTCTGTTTTGGTGGGAAAGGGTGGTTCCAGACACTTCCCCTTGCTCCCCACGCCGCTCACTCACGGGTGGGTCCAGCGCGGGGCTGTGCCGTCTCCGAGCTTCTGTCTTCTGCCCAGGTGTCTGAGAAGCGCAGCGATGACCCACGTGGACTGGCGAGCCCGCCGGGTTCGCCGCGAGCTGATGTGGGCTCAAGCTCCAGCCCCATCTGACCTCCGCAGGGCCCCGCTCTGGCTGAGGCCGCAGTGGGTGCAGGATTTCAGGATTAGCGTCAGCTCAAAACCAGTGTCTTACAAGCCCCGAGGGCTGGGGATTCCCTCCCCGGGGGCAGCTCACTGGGCAGTGGCCGCCGGTCCCCTGGGGAAGGGTGGGGGGGGGAGCTGACGGCAGGCACACGGTGTGCTGCATGAGGCTGTTTGCGAAAACGGCTGCTCCTATTCCCTGTGTCCTTGCCCCTGGGCGACGTGACGGCGGCTCCCCCCTGAGGGGGGCAGTCTATTGCTTCTTCAATCTGGGGGCCCGTGACTTGCTTTGAACAAAAGAACGTGGTATTTAGGTGATCTTGTGCTCCAGAGGCCTCACCTGCTTTCATCCTATCTCTAGAAACTCTGCTCCTCCAGACGAACAATCCGATGCTAGCCTGCAGGTTAGGATGTGAGACCACGCGGAGCAGGGACGAGCCGACCCAGCGGAGGCTGTAGACCATGTGGGCGAGGCCGGCCAGGAGGCGCTGAGCCTGGTCAGCCCGGCAGAACTTCCTGGCCGACATCAAGACCCATGAGCCACAATGAGTGTTCAAGCCACTAGGTTTTGGACTGGTTGTTACGCAGCAATGGCTAGCAGATACAGGTGGTAGCCTGGTGCCGACCCCCAGGGGGACCTGGCCTTCTCTTATTTTAAGTGCTCAGTGTCCACAAGCCGACTCTGGGACTTGGATGAGGGGTCATGAGGTGGTGCCTCGTCTGGCCTCTGTTCACCAGGCCTGGAGGGTTTTTTTGTTTGTTTGTTTTGGTTACACAGGTGAAGCAGGACCACAGCAGGCTGCTCACCTATTTCAGCCCAAGGGGTCCCAAGACCAACTGACCACTGTCAAAGAGCCCTATGAGTTAGGCCGTTCTGGTCCGCATTCTGTTCTTCTTCTTCTTTTTAAAATGTCCTCATGTTGAAATATTTCAGCCATTAGATGACAACAGTGTTGGATTGTCTTTTTCTTTCTCTCTCCTTCCTTGCTTCCTTCCCTCCTTCCCTCCTTCCTTGCTTCCTTGCTTCCTTCCTTCTTTCCTTCCTCTCTTTCATGGAGGTACTGGGGATTGAACCCAGGACCTCGTGCACGCTACTGCTCCACCATTGAGCCATTCCCACCCCTCCCACCCCCGTCTGTACTCTGCGCTGCCCACAGGGGTCACCCTGCCTCTTGGCCTCTGGGGTGTCCGTGCTGCCGCTCTGAGATGCCAGGGCCGGGGTTCCGCTCTGTGCAGCGTGGAGCCCTCCCCCCACCACTTGGTCCCGGGATGCTGGTGCTCCTTGCTCCCCGTGGCTTCACAGTCAGGTCAGACTTCATTCCCAATCCCAGACTTTATTCCTGTTACCGATTTCTCTGAGGCTCAGTTTTCGGTGGAAGAAGTTGATGTGCGTGTAAAGGGATTTTCTACAGGGTGTTCAGTGGCTTATGGAACCACTGGGAGGCCTCGAGAAAGCAACTCATGCCTGAGTTTCCAGGGAAGACACCACAGAATTGGAGGGTCCTGCAGGTGAAGGTGAGGGAGCTGCCCTTGTAGTCAGGCCAGCCCATACTCCACACAGCTCAGTTCTGAAAGTTAAGTCCCACAAAAGTGCATTTGATTGGCAGAGTCTACATCGCACCCTGAACTCAAGCTGCAAGGGTTTCTGGGAAATGTAGTTTCAGCTTTTCTGGCACAGGAAGGCGCACTTGAGGATGGTGGAACAGACGGAGAGAGCCCGTACCCCAAACCCTCACACCCAGGAGTGCCCTGGACATCGCACTTTCCTAGGGCAGCATTTCCTCCCACCCCATCAGTGCAGGGGGAGGCTGGCCTCTGAGACTGATCAGAGACATCAGTTAGGGCCAGACTGGCACCAGCATCTCAATATTGCTCATTCTTGGCCACCTAGAGCTCCTCTGACCTATTGCATGCTTTTGTGATTTGTCAAATTTACCAAAAACTCATGGGATAGAGGATTTTCTGACTTGTATCCAGTTAAGTGTGTCTTTGATTCTTTTTCTTGCAGGGGGGCCCATACTGCCTGGGTTTGGATCCTAGTCCATCTCCTCTGGAGGTGTGACCGTGGGCAAGTTACTTCATTTCTGTTTTTCATCCATAAAATGGGCATAATTATATTACACACCTTTAGGGCTTTTAAGAGGATTAGAGTAGATGTACTGATAAAGCCCCAAGCACGCTGCCTGGTGGAGGGTGTGCATCTAATAAAAGTTGATGAGGATGATGATGACTTTATCCGTCCTATAAATAATGATCCACACCAATCGTTTGTTGTTTGAAACAAAATTTTATACAAATAGATGGTGAGGCCATGTTACAGTTTAATGTAATTCATTAACGAATGAATTAATGAACCAGCAGGAAGTTAAAAGTAGCTGATTCGAGGAGCAGGTGAGGAACAGGGCTTTATAAGTCAGCTGGGAAAGACAAACAGAAACTACCTCACTAAGTTGGATGCAAAACCCGTTAATGGCCTCAGAAGGCAACAGAGGCATAAGCTTTGGGGCCATCTTCGCCACTGGGCTATAAAAACCATGGCTCCTTGACTCCTCGCCAGTTTCTACAGGTTAAAACCCCTGACCTTGACAGGGCTGCAGAACGTCTGGGCTCTCAGCCGTTGTGCGTCGTTCGGGAAACAAAGCCGCACTCCCCACAGAGCCTGCTGTTCAGGCCAACTTGGAGAATTCTCCAGTTGAACATCAGCAAAGCCGGTGGGCGTCACATTTCTTTTCCCCAAGTCTGGGATACGTTTTTATTATTAACGTGTGTATATGAAGTTCCTACCCGTCATAAAGCTAGAGAGGGAAAGAAACCCCGAAAGATGACTGGCTGATTTTGCTGCCTTTGAAAGGAGCCCCTGCCCTGGGGCTTCTGGGTTTGCTCTCCCCTCGGAAAGGGAAGGGAGAAGCTGTGGGGAAGAATGTTTCTGTGTGGGTGGGTGTCCTGTGAAGATCACCCCTGGACAGGGACGGTACCCTCTGGTTCCGATGAGCCCCCGGTTATGATGGAGCAGGGATGCAAGGATGTCACAGCTGCTGGTTCTGGTCGCTCTGCTGGTGAAAGAAAATCTTGGCAGATGGTGGAGGTGTGTTCAAATGTCTTCTTCTCTGCTCAGTTTCCTAACCAAGCAGAACCTGTTCACGGCACCCCAGGGCCAACCACATGTGTTTTGGAGAATTTGGACATGTTTAACTGAGACATGCACTCATGCATCTAACTCAGGGATGACCACGCTGTGTCAATAACGGGGAGGAGCAGCTATTAGGACCATATGTTGCTTAGGGAGTCGGGACCCTGCCTTCTGCTTCGACCCAGCCCCCTCCTCCCCGCCAAGCCCTAAGAGAGACACTTGGGGGAGGACAAGGGAAGCAGGCAGGCCTTTATTGCCAGCTGCGGCTCTGGCCTGGTTCCCTTGTAGGTCTCTGGCCAGCCGGGCCGACAGCACACACAGCTATACCCTCCCCGCCCCCGCAACTCCAGATCTGAGTCTCAGACCTTGTCTCCTGGGTGGGATGAAATACTACACCGGCAATGGCAGTGGAAGAGAAAGCTGGGGTTTGTCCTTAGAGGAATATTTATACCCAGAGGTATGAGGCATCTGGGCATGGGAGGCGCCGCAGGTGTGCCGGCTTCTGACTGCCCAGATCTGCTTTGCTCTGCGCATCCCCAGGGGGAAGGGTGGGGAGGGGAGGGGCAGCCCAGCCAAGTCCCCAGTCATTTCTTATCTTCTCCAGTTTTCGCTTGGCCCTCTGACTGCCTGCACCACAGGGTCAGGATTACCTTTACATGGACTCAGCTTTTTAGCCAAATACCTTCATTTCAAGAGGGAAATGCATGTATATCATTACCCTAAGAGAAACACCAGAACCCACTTTTCAAAAACAGAAGTGAAAAGAGAAGATAAAACAAGGCTTTTCACAGTAGCAAACAATGGCTCTTACTGAAGAGAAGCTTTTGCTTTGTTTTGTTTTTCTTTCCTTTTCCACTTCCTCCCCCTCTCTCGCTCCTCCTCGCTCCCTCCCCATCTCCCTCTCTCTCTCTCCTTAAGCAGGGAGAGTACATGAGCTGGAGAGAGATGTTAAAGACAGATTCGACCAAGCTTAGGCATGGCTTTCCCTCCACCGCAGCTCCATGTCTTTCTGGGCCTTTGGTGCCCTACCTACGTTCCCTAGACCCCAACGTTGCTTTGGGACAGCCTGGTTTTAGCTTGTCTGGGAGCTGCTACCTTTCATCCATCAGGCTCTCCGGGGAGAGGGTTGGCTTTGGGGCGCTTGGAGCCACCCATTTCTCAGCACTGTCGCACTGGCTTCCTTTGGAATGGTCCACGGTGATGCCCCGCAGGCATTTAGAGATGAAGTCGCAGCCTTCCGTCTCTCTCTCTCCCTTTCCTGCCCACTGTGGACATTTGGGATCTTGTCCAGGCAAGAGCAAGCCAAATTTATAGTCTTTTGTTTTCTAGGCTAGAAACTTGGTTTTCAATGGACATTTGCAAGGTGCGGGACGGTTCTCAGCAACGGAAGTCGCCAGCAACTGCACCCCTGCTGTGCGCTGGACTCTGAACTTAGGGCTTCACATTCGTTGTCTCGTGAAGTCAGTAACCTACTGAGAGGTATCATCTCCATTTTATGGGTGGGAAGACTGAGGTTCGGGACGTCTAAGTACCTCGACCAAAGTAGCACGTCTTGTAAGAATTAAATTTTTTAGATCAAAATCCAGGACATTCTACTTCCAAAAGGCTGTTTTCTGTCTACAGCTCAAACTTTGTTGAGCCCCATCCACACGGGTAGAGCATGTTCATGTCAGCTACCTTGGCCCCCTATCCAGTCCCTAGGGATGGGGTTCCCCAAGCAGCATTCAAACAAGTTGCACAGATATTCTGGTTCCTGTCCAGGTCTGCAAGACTGTGGACACACACGTGTCCCAGGAACCCACGTGTGGCCACTTCTCTGTGGCCACCTGGTCTCCTGGCTAGCTTTCTGAAAAGCAAAATGAGTCCCCGAGAAGGCTGATTCCTAAATGAAATCTCTAAGTAAAATTTAGATTGGAGCAAAATAGCATTTGAGCAAATCCATTTACGTCTAGAAAAGAAGCTAAGTTTTTACCAAGGTTTTAATTAAAAAAATCCTTTCATAGACTATAATACTGTTGTCAACATGCAGAGACCTGAATCTCACAGGTTTTACACATCTCCACTGACTTTTTCTGATAACAGAATATTAATTTTTTCAATCGAAGTAGTTAATTACAATGTGCCCGTTCCACTGACGTTTTGGATGGCTGCCGTGTCATTGTCAGGCAAAGTCTGAACTGTGTTCAGGAGACCCAGCTTCCAAAGCCAAAGGAAGAGTAAGTACAGCAACAAAGGAAAAGGAAAGCCTTAAAATGAGAGGGTCTGAGCAAAAACGAGGCTGTTTAACCCTCGCTGGCCGACCTGCCTAGATGACCATCAATGCCATTTCCTCTTCCTGTGCAGACAGGAAGTCTCCATTTCCCAGCCTCCCTTGCAGCTATGTCAGGGTCACATGACTGGGCTCTAGCCAATGGGATGAGGGCAGGGGTGGTGTGTGCCCCTTTCAGTCCTGGCCGTGGCGGTCCGAGCATGCCCGTCTCCTTGGCAACCTCGGGGCCAGGTGTCGAGAGCACAGTCTCACAAGACAGAAGTGTTGCCGGCAAACGGGGCACGAGAGTCTCGGACGAGTCCCTGGGATGCACCCCGCCACGTGAGGGTCCTTGGGTCCACACAGGAGAGCACGCAGGAGTGAGCCACAGTGGAGGGGATGCACACCCCATCCACAGACCGCGGTCCGTCTCAGAAGGGTGGGCGGCCTCAGGGCAAGGGTGGTCTGGGAAAGTGAGAGCGCCCGGTTACAGGGCTGCGAGCTTTCATGGGCTGGGCGCTTTCATGTGCTAGCTGGTGGGAGGACTGTTCCCACTATTTCAGGGAAGGGGTGCGGATTTCCAGGAGCTGGCCCCCTGCCCACTTCTTTGGCCTTTTGTGGTCAGCTTGGGAACTGTCATGGCCCTGGTGGGTGTGTCATTTACTATGCAATGTATTACAGTGAGCTTATAATGAAGCTCAAGGTCTACTGGAAGTTGAGTCTTCGGCCATCTTGGGCCTCACTGGTTCTACCCAGTTTTTGTCTTATCCTGTTTTTCTCAATGACTGTGTCATTCTCTTAATGGCTGTGCCCTGTCCCCTTCCTTCCCGTCGCAGAAGGAGCCTTGCGGTTCTGAGGCACCACTTGGAGGGGACCCAAAGGGGCCATCTGGCCTTCTCTGGACCTTGCCATGAGAGAGGTGTAAACTGTTATTATGTGAACGCTGAGACTTTGGCGCATTTGCTATGGCGGCCAGTGTTAACTGCCCTAATATGTCCACTTAGCCAGAGAATCCTAACAAACAGGAAACACTCCTCTCCAAGAATCGCCGTTAATAACAACTGAGCAGCTGCGGGCAGTGTTGTCTTCATCCAAATGTTGACACTTGTTCAGCACTTACTAGGTCAGACCCTCTGGTAAACGCTTTCTGACGTCATTTTGTTTCATCTTCACGACAACTTGAGGAGAAGTGGGCGTCAGCATCTCTGTTTTACAGATGAGGAAACAAGGACGCAGCAAGGTTTACACAGGCAGTGAGGACTGGGGCTGGACTGTGAACGCAGGGCTCTCTGATTCCAGGCTCATCTTCCCACCGTCATGCTATTTATCCTTTTCATCGGAACTGGTCACAGAGGGGTTTTGGAGGGAAGAATAGTGTGTACCGCTGGCCGATCTGGTAGATGTCTACATGGAAGCAAGAGAAAAGAGATGTTTGATCAAAGTGTTCTGCAGAACACAGGGGGAGCAATTTCTCAACGTGGCGTCGGCTCTGGTGACCCAAAATATGACCGTTATCTCAATTGATGACGAGCACACAGCCCCACCTGGGGCAACTTCATTCTGAAATCTGAGGCCTGGCTCCCCCAACGGCACATCTAATTTTTCCCGGCAAAGACTTTGGCTCATTTTTAAAGCCTCTCTGTTTCCTGGATTTCTTTTCATCTTCTTTCACATTTGGAGGCAGTGAAGCAGAATTTCAGGTCTTCAGTATCCGATCGATACACAATACCACCTCAATCTAAAACTGGCTTCTGAGGACATTTGCAGTGGAATGACCTCATTTTTAGGCACGGGGCTTGTCTGTTCAGATCCCTGGAGGTGACCGTCTACCCTTAGTTGTGCACAATTGATTTCTCTTTTCAGGCTGTTCTGACTTAAAATTTGTTACTTCCCGAACTTAAACCCGCAAATGGTGTCCTTATCAATCCTTTAACCCCGTGGGGCCAAATAGAGTCAGAATTCCCTCATGTGGAGTGGCTCCGGTCCAGACGCTCCCACTGGCTCCCGTGAGGCTCCTGCCTTACTGGAGTGGGCGCTGAACAACGCTGCAAAGCTGGGAGGAGGGAGATGCACTTAGACATTGCCTAGACTATCAGAGCCCTGACGGATGCCTGCCTTCTGTTCTCTTTTGAGAGATTTTCAACTTGTGAGGATTCCAGCGCACACCTGCAGCCCCCAGAAGGGAGTCTTGCTTTTTGGAAAGCGGTAATAGCTCTGAAATGGCCAAAAGCAGTTACTGCGCCCCCAGGCTGGCTGTGCTGTTGTCCATTGATCTTGTTGGAGGCCATTAGCAGTGGCTGACCACCTGGTCCCTGACACCTGTAATGAGTATTTATGGATTCAGTGGCTGGGAGGGAGATGGGCTCTTCCTTCCTCCCCAGGCTGGACCCCCTGTGGCCGTGAGCCTCTAGATCCTAAGTGGCCCCTGTCCCCGCTAGGCAAGCGCTCACTTTATTTACCTTAAGGTCCATCTACAGTCCAGAGGGAGCGAATTCTTTGCAATTGTGGTGCAGTCAGAAAGGAGGCGTCATCTCTGCTGGCTGTCTGCAGGCAGAGCATCCGGCGGGCGTGTGGGTGGGGCGGACCTTCCTACCTGGCTGGTGCCGGCAGCTGCTTCAAGTTCTGCGGGGGAGGGGCTAGGCTCCGCACAAGCACCTGCACCTTAGAGTGTGTGAGTGCAGATGGATGCGCAAGTGTGTGTAGGTGTGAGAGTGTGTGTGTGAGTGTGCATTTGAGAGTGTGTGAAAGAGTGACGGGTGTGTGAGGGACTATGTGTGTGAGTGAGTGTGTATGGGCGTGTAAGTTGCTGTGCCAGGGTGTATACGGCCATGTGCTTGAGTGCAAGAGTGAGTGCGGACTGTGTATAGGGCATGGGGCTGTACATATGAGTGTGTGTTTGTGTGTGTGTGTGTGTGTGTGAGTCGTGGGGAAACCACAGAGAGGAGCCATCCCAGGAAAATCAGCTGAAGGGCTGGAACTTGATCATAAGGAGGAGACAGTCAAGGAAAGAGTGTTAGCCTGCTGGCAGCGCTGAAGGTGCTGGCGGCGGCCTCTCTTCCTGCTCCCCCTGGATTCTCCCAGCACTCCCGAGAGTGGGCCAGGGAAATAAACGGATGCTCAGAGAAGTTAAGTGACTGGCCCAAGGCCACAGAGCCTTTAAATGGAGGGAGGGTGTCCATTGAAAGAAGCTTTGTGATGGAGACTTGACAGGCTCTCTGGGGTCAAGGGCAGTGAAAATGACACCATCTTAAGCAGAGGAGGGAGAGACCCCAGGAAGGAGGACTCCTTGATGTAAACAGGCTTCCTCCTGAGCGCTGCGCTGAGGGCAGGAAGAGAAGGATGTGGCCCTTCCTGGTGGACAGGTGCGCCCCCAGCCAAGCTCCCAGCCCCAGCCCCACTCTGCAAGGACGGAGGTGACCCTAGGCCCCGATCTCCCATCCCAGCTCACAGCATGTTTTCGGGGGGAAAAAAAAACAAAAAACCCATGCGCAGAGCGAAAGAGAGGGATCTCCTGTTCCCTGGGTTTAGGTTTTTCTTCTTCTTTGACCTTAGAATGAATTTTTGAACAATGCATCTTGTGGCTCTGACACGTATGAAAAATGGAAGGAAACGAACGGGTGAATGATTTATTTAAATGTTCCCACGTAGATTTTAACTGATTTTGGGTCCTCGCTTTTGATTTTGCCCCCATTTGAAACTGTGCTTGCTTATCAGGTTAACCTTGCTGAGATTCAGAACAAGGTACGTCTTTAACAACTGCAGTGGTTTTTTTGTTTGCTTGTTTTTGTTTTTTGTTTTTAATGCAGCGCTGGGGAGTTTACAGCACATGCGCAGGACACCCGCCCTTCCTGAGCAGCCGGAACGGCGGAGCACGTGGTCTGGGGGCGCGGGCGTCCTGGTTCTGACCTCTGGTTCTCTTCCTTACTGAGTGCTCTGGGCCAGGCCTCAAAGTGGAGGGGAAAAAAAAAGATTCAGCAAGAGTAACTGAGCTTCTTAGCTCACAGAGCTATTGTGAAAACTGAGGAGTGTCTCCTGGGGGAGGCGTGGGGCTTCCATCTGCTTCTTTCCGAACTTTCGCCTCCGATGCTGAGAACAGCCCAGGAGCCGGCATCTGACCCGTGTTCCATTCACTCACCTATCCAGCCCGCCTTCATCGGTGCTTCCTACACGTCAGGTGTTGCTCTACGTGTTTGAATTTACCAGTGGGCACAAAAGACAAAGATTCACACAGCACACCAGCGAGTTACGTAATAGGTTCGAAGGTGGCATTGCTACGGAACGAAGTAAAGCCGAGGAGTGTTAGTGCCAGGGTGGGGGTGGGACAGGTGGCTGTAAAAACTAGGTGGCCAAGCTTGGGCTCTGGAAGAGGATGCCACTAGGGCAAATACTTGAAAGGGATGGCAGAATTGGTCGCAGGAATCTAGGGAAGAAAATTCCAGGTGGAGAGAGCATCTCTTGCAACGGGCCCAGGTGGGCACTTGCCGGCTGTGTTGGGGAACAGAGAGGGGGAGGCTGGAGTGAGATCAGAGTCGTGGGGGGTGGGTCACGTGAGCCTTGTGGGCAGCACACAAGTGTTTGTTTTACTCTGGGTGAGATAGGGATGAACTGATGGATGCTGTAAATCATTGCTCTGGTGGGTGAGTTAGGGACTCACGGCAGGGGGGCCAGGACAGAAGCTGGGAGATCAGGTTGGGGGCTGCGGCAGGAGTCCGGGTGAGAGATGGCGTAGCGGAGGTGGGGGACTACCTGGATTCTGGGTCTGCCTTGAAGGTGGGGCCAGCAAGGTCGGCGGACATATCGTGGCAGAGCAGGTCTGGGGGGGAGACCTTCCCTTAGGAGAGAGAGTCTTCCCCTAAGAGCTTCACGCTTCAGCTCATTTAAAACTCAATCTTCCCCATCATAGAGAGGGAGACGGAGGCCCAGAGAGACTGAGCAACATCCCTGAAGGTGCAAAGCTGGGAACCGTGGAGCCGAGATTCAAAGGCAGGAGGGTCATGCTCTCAGCCACTTCCTTTGCCCACTTTCGCAGAATGAAGGCATGAAACCTGATGTCTGCTTGGCGGGGCCAGGCTGACCCTGCCTTCAGAGACTGTGTGTGTTGGGGGGGAGGGACAGGTAGCTTGGAAGGGCACCCTGGAACATTGGCTGCGTGGGAAGGGCTGGGAGGGAGTCAGCAGCCCGAAGCCTCAGGTTCCTGATTTTAGATTCTAGACTTGAACTCTAGACAATGTGTACTTCAGGCAGCACACACTGGGCACCGCCTATGCGCCAGACCCCCTGCTGAGTATTGGTGACTCAGAAGTAACTCCTCATCTTCAGAATACAGAGCTTAGCACGATGTGGATAAAGTTGCTGGCTTCTTCTTCTTATTTTTAATGGAGATAACGGGCTTGAACCCAGGACCTTGTGCATGCTAAGCACACACTCTACCACTGAGCTATTCCCCCCCCCCACCATTTGCTTCTTCTTTATGCCAAGTTTTCCCAATCACCTTGAGAGATGTCCTCCATGCTAGACGTGCGCCCGGAAGCAAATCTGTGTTCATCTTCAGTGGAGTGTGATGTGTACGCTTTGTCAGTGTGTAAGCTTATATATGTGTGTGTAGTCGAATGTGTGTTTGGGGCTATTGTGTGTCTGTGTCTGCATGGTGGCGGTGCCTGTGCGTACATGGGTGTGGTGACTGGGTGAGTTGATGTTTGTGTCTGTGCACCTGCGTGTGTGTTTGCACATGAGCGCACCCACCTGTTCTGTGCCTGTGTATTGGTGTCTCAGGGCAGGTCGGCTGTGTCTCTGCATGTGTGCATGGCTGTGTGGCTGTGTGTATGTGTGAGGTGTGTCTACATTTGTGTCTGTGTCTCAGTGCCAGGGGTGTGAGTGTATGCATGTTCATTTCTACTGATATGTGGGGATTGCTGGGGGCAGCTCACCCTTCCTTGTCTCCCTGTCTCTCCTGTTGGCAGGTTTTCTATTACATTCCTTATCCCTCTTCCAGAAACTTCCCCTCAGCCTTGCGCTTGATTCCGCAGACACTGGTCGCCTGCGTCTCTCCGGTCTGACCAGAGGCTGCTATTCTCAGCCTCATTCTTTTCAAGGGTTTGTGTTTCCTGTGAGGGCCATGCATTTTCTGAATAGCAGAGCATTCAATACAGGGTCTGAACATCTCTTTAGCAGTTTCATCCTTCCTGACTTTCTAATTGACCATTCTAAGTGGATTCATCCAGGAAGAAACCTAACAGGTAGAGACAGATCTCTTTATTTGTCCCTTATGATAATAAAGGAGCCATAAAATTAATTATGCCAACTTCCATTTTATTAAGTATGGCATTCTTTTTTGATTTAAGAGTATTTTTACCTCTCCAAGTGCTTTTAAGGAAGGTTATGGCAAGAAAAATCTATTCATCTCTGCAGTACACTTGGTTGCTTTTCATAATTTGCTGTTCAAAATTTTCTTAAATTGTCTAGGTTGCGTTTTAAGGGAGTGGAAATTGAATCTAGTCTTCTTTTTTTTTAATTTGCTAAAGCCAATTAGCTGCTAAAGAGTTTAATTATGAGAGAAGAACTGAGATCTACAACTGAGTACAACCTTCCTGAAGCACCTTTTCAGCCCAGTTCTGCCTGCTCTTCTCTTATTTCTCCCCACTCGTATTCTCCAAAGAACCAGCTTCCCTTCCGAACCTCCTGTTTGAACCTGCACCATTTCAGAGGTGAGTGGGGGCATCAGTGCAGCTGTTACTGGGATGCTAATGAGGGATCAGGACCCGGAATATTGACTTTCCTTCCTCCAGGGGGCTCAGTCTGGCCCTAGGAAGACCACCTGGGTAGCAGGTAGAGGAATAATCTTTAGGGAGATGCTCACTGGTATCTCGGAATCTTCTTCCCTGTTTCAGTCCCTGGTTCTCACTGTCAAGGTTGTGAGGCAAAGCTTAAGGAGGTCAAAATGCAGGATAAACAAAACAAAACAAAACAAAACCCACCTTTATTGATAGGTCCTTGTGAAGTATCAGGAGATATAAAGCTGACCTCTTACTGGACAGTAAGTCCTTGGAGAGTCATGGCCTGATTACACAATCATGGTCCTCGTACAGTCAGAGACACCCTAGAATTCCCATCGGCTTGACACCCCCACCCACTCTCAGCACTTTTACTACTAAATTAAAGCAGGGGTTTGCAAACTACAATCCACAGACCAAATCTGCCCTCTTTTGTAAATAAAGTTTTATTGAAACACAGCCACGCCCATTCATTTGCAGACTGTCTTGGGCTGCTTTGCGGCTACAACACAGGATCCGAGGAGTTTTGACAGAGATGGCAAAGTATGCAAAGCCAAAATATTTACATCTGGTCCTTTAAGAAAATGTTTGTGGACTTCTATTTTAAAGTATTAAATACGAAAAAGTGCCCGATTCCCATTTAACTTACTCCTCCTCTGCCTGAAGGAAATGGACAGACAGAAGGTTAAAACTTGGTCCCTTTGGGAAAGTCGGTGGATGGAGAGGCTCATGCTCTGTCCATGGTACTGAAAACGCTTGCCCTCCGTTTGTTAGAAGCACTGTTTGTTACCAGAGAGAAAAAAATGACGTCTAGGTGGGTGAAGAACGACCAGCAGGCCCTTCATGTCGGGGACACACGACTTATGTGCATTGTCCCTCCAGGCTTCCTGGAGTGAAGAGGTCGAGGTGGCTCTTTCCATGGGAGGATTCTGTGTGCCTTTGCTCTTTAATGAAGAGAAATGGCTTTGCAAGTGTTCGCAAAGCCAAAGGATATTGTACCAGTGACGAAAGGAGGTTCCAATCCTGGCGCCTCTATGAGTTATGTTTACTGAAAGTGCCTGAAGGTCAATTAAAAGCATGTTTACACTCTCGCTGACGCACTCTGACAGGGGGGTATAATATTTAGACAGCATGGTAGCATTTATGTTCCAAATGTGGACATAAACTTCTTGTTTTACACTGAAACTGAAATCGATAATGAAACAGAGCAGCATTACATCAAATCAATTCTGAAAGGCTCTTGAAGTCAATCCAAATTGCAGAAAGACAGATGAAGGTAGTCAAAATATTTAGGCCAGCTAATTTTGCTAAGTTTGGGAGACAGTGTAGCTCATGAAAAATAAGGGTAGTTTTGGGCTTGTTCCTGTAATTCTGGCCTCCAAAAACTGATCCCTCTTTTCTCTAGGGAGATTTCTGGAACGGAGTAGCACCGAGGTCTACTTATTTTGATATTCCTCCTGCAAAGTCCCAACCTACCAAAACTTAAAAAGGCAAACTGGAGGATCCTATGTTGATTTTTTTATTAAGAGAGATACAAAAGTTTGGTTGCCTAGCCTCAGAATTTAAAAAAAAATATCTATGCAGAGCCACCTCTGATACTTCTCTTCCTAACTTGCTTAAATTATTGCTGTATTCTTGGGGGGAAATTTTGGCTTGGTATTATTCAACCTCTTCACTGCCTAGAATCATTTAGCTGACTGCTCTGCCGAGGTCAAGTGGGAAGCCATGTGGATGCTGGTAAGACGGTCCCATTTGAAGGGATGAGATGCTGTGGTGGAGGTCGTGTATGGAGGGACAAGAAAAGATCCCAGTGAGAGTGAGGTTTGCAGTGTCCCCTGCTGGTAAAAGGATGCGGTTTCTGAACAGATTTTAGCATTTGCCTAATAACCTGCCCTCAGGGAGATCTGGCTTTTCCAAATACTGTGATAACCTTGTTAAAACTGGGTCGAATAGGAGTGAAGTGTGAGTATTCCAAACAACTATTTTATTGCCAAGCTCTGCTTAAAGAGTCATGCTTCTGAAAAACCACTCCCCACAGGGTCTGGTCTTAAATTTTCACCACTGTTTAAAAGTGCTCTCTGGAACCATTTGTAGCTTGAGTTCCAAAGGACGGGTTGATAGATTGGGGTGAATCTCCTACAAGGACCAGAGTGTTGTGGGAGTTTCCAGGCTGCATGCAAAGCCCTTTGGGAAAGAATCACTTCTGAATGAATCAAAGAAATGGACAGATGGGTGAATGGGTGGAAGGATGGATGGGTAGGTAGATGGGGGGTGTGGACAGAAGGGGAAGGATGCATGGGTGGGTGGATGGTTGGAGAGAAGGAAGGACCTCTCTGGTGGACTACAGAACCGTATTATACCCCAGGCTGTGGCACAGAACCTGGAAGACCCTGAGTCTTGTCCAGCTCGTCGTTTTTCTTTTGGTCTTAGAAAGTGCCCACTGGGGCTGGGGAGGCTCACGTGTTAAGGATCTTGATAAGCACTGACTGTCTGTCTGGGGAGGGAAATTATGTTCTCTCTCTGCTCCCTGGAAGCTCCAGCCGAGAGTGGAGTCCTCTAAGTGAGCCTCACACAGCTTCTCTTAAATTGTTCCTGCCTGACCCAATGGACTTGGCATTTTCAGACGTGCCGTGTGGTGCCAGCTGATGTCTAAGTGCATGCCACTGATGAGAGCGATTCACCCGGAGGGGCCAGAGAATTGGGTGGCATTTAGTTGTGGCAGGAGAGAGAGAATGTGAAGTGTGTGTGTGTGTGTGTGTGTGTGTGTGTGTGAGAGAGAGTTCCCTGTGGTTGGGGGCAGAGGAAGGCTGAGTGCTCAGAGGTCAGAGGTTCAGTCGATACAATGGGTGTTTTTTTCTGGGGAGCTTTGCGGGGGTTTGGGGCAGTCTCCCCGGATCCTGAGGAACAGATGGGCCCCCTAACTCATAAAGACAGTGAGGTGGTGACTCCTGGGTGGAGGAAGGTGGGAGACTTCTGGATCACGGAGCTGACAACCGAAGGGTGAATATCCTAAACCCTGTTCAGGGGTAAAAATAAACACAGCTCAGCTCCCTGTGGGATCAGAAACCGTAAAAGCGATGCGTTTGTGAGGTATTATTTAATGTGTCGCCTTCCCACTACTGTGAGGTGCACGGGAAAGACAGCCCTGTCCCCACTGCATATGAATAACAAGAACACAGTGATGATGACGATGACAGACTGCAGCTGCCCTTTACTGTGGGCTGTACTCCGGGAACTGTACTAAATAACCAGCACCGGCTCCGCAGGACAATTCTAAGATTTTACAGATGGAAAAGCTGAGACTTCTAGCTTCTGTCTTTCTTTCTATCGTTACAAATATTAACACATCCTCACAACAACTGTGTGAGGTAGGTATCATTATTGTTACCACCTGCAACTTATAGATGAGGAAACTGGGCTCAGAGAGGGTAGGTAACTTACCCAAGGTCACACAGCTAGTAAGTGGCTAAGCCAGGATTCAAACCCAGAGTCTGAACAGTCCAGGGCCACCCCGTGCTGCCTTCCTGCAGCGAGTAGGTGGAGGGGCCTGGCTGAGTGCTTGGGGACGCTCATTTCCTCAGTCACGTGGCTACTGGCAGTAGTTAGTTACTGCCCCTGACCCCGTCCTCCCTTTCTTCCTGATCACTCCCAGGGCAAGACAATGAGTGTGCCTCAGGGCAGCCCACGAGGGGCAGACTGTGGCCATGGCCTCGCTTACCTGAGGGCACTGTCCCGAGTCTTCTGGCCACCAGGACTTGAAACCCAGCTATGGGCCGAAAGGGTCTCAGGAGTGACCGTCCGCTTGTACACATCAGTGATGGGGCTGGGGTCTCAGCCATCCTGTGGAAGAGCGCCAGAAGGCTGAGCCTGGGGGAAAAGGGGCTCACCCATTGCCTGCCATGGGCAGGATGCTGTCAGCTGGGTCCCAGCTCTCATGGGGTCAGGCAGCACCGCCCATGGGGCAACCGCAGGCAGGCAGTGTCCTGGTTTCTGAGATCTGCTAAGACTGGCCATGGGGCTGCCATCATCCAGCCCTCCCTCCCACCCTTCCACGGCCCCGAGTCACTCAGATGTGATGCTGGGCAAGACAGTGGAGGACCTGGACCCACGACTGGTTAAAGGAAGACGTCCCCTGTGGACTCAGGGTCCTCTTGTCCTGCCATGGGCCTTCCTCAAGGTCTTTAAATCCAGGAGCATCTCGGGAGGGACCTAGTCTGTACCCCAACTCTGGGACCCCTGCTTATCAGAGTGCATTGAGGCTGCTTGAAGTTGAGGTGGGCTGACTCCCCCACAGTGGCACGTGGGACAAGACCACAGAAAGCTCTAGAGACCTCTAATGAATTTGACCTTCATTGTAGGGGTGATAGAGAGCCACCAAAGTGTTTGAGCAGGTGAGGGCCATGCTTGACCTGGAAGATCCAGGCTCACCAGGGCTGGGCTCTGGGCAGTGGTGGCCTGTGGCCGTCCTCACAGCTTACCGCCAACTGGGGGCTTGAAACAGCGGAGTTTACTCTGTCACAGTTCCACAGGACACAGTCCTATGTTAAGGTGTCAGCAGGGCTGTGCTCTCTCTGGGGGCTCCAGGGAGGATCCTTCCTGCCTCTTCCCGCCTCTGGTGACCGCCAGGCACCACCGTGGCAGCATCACATCCGTCTTCACCTCTGTCTTCACATGGCCTTTCCCTTTCCTCCCCATGGCTCTCCTCTGTGTGGCTCTTATAAGGACCCTTGTCATTGGATTTAGGGTCCGCACAGATAGCCCAGGATGGCCTCACCTGGAGATCCTTAACTTCTGATCGCATCTGCAAAGACCCTTTTTCCACAAAGAGTCACGTTTATAGATTCCGGGGGATTAGGACGTGGACGTATCTTTTGCGGGGCCACCAGCCGGCCGCTCCACTCTCCCACGGACTCCCTGGCCTGAATGCCAGCCGCACGGTTTCCTCCAGGGTTGCCTGAGCGTATGGGTAGGCGGCCAAAGGACACAGGAGAGCAGTGCTGGATTTATTCCTCTTCCCTGGGATGGGGAGGGACTTTTTTTTGTTTTTTTAAAGTAATGGTGTTGCTGGCGCACACACCTTACTGATTGAACCTGTGCACTCCCCCAGGCTCTCCGGATAACCACTTGCCCTCTCAAGACCCTCACTTATCAGTCTCTGCTGGCTTGTAATTCCCCTTGCTGCAGCAACGTCTTCTGTTTTAAAAGGTTCCCATTTTGTTACATCTCCTGTCCAGCACAGGCTGTAATTATTTCAGGATCAGTTAGCACATCCTCAGATGTGTAGTAGGGCCAGCGTACCCCTCATGCCTCTTGCAAATGCTTTAGGGTTGCGGCTCTGGGAGGGGCTGTGAGAGAGGGTTCCAGGTACCCCTAGATCCACTGCTGCTTCTTGCGCTGGGGTTGGGGAGGTCTTTCCAAAGCCAGGATTCCTGGCTGGAGAGGGGTCAGAACGGGGAGCTGAGCTTTGCTCTCACTGGCAAGATCTCTTTCCACTGCACTCTGGAGACGCCAGAGGGGACCTTGAGCACTCATGCAGGGGTATTCTAAGCACTTTGGAAAGGTTCATTTTTAACTGAGGTTAAAAATCTGGGGTGATCGCACTGTCTGCAGAGAGGCTGCAACTGAAGTCAGAGGGCAGGTGGGCCAATTACAGGGTGTTCTCACCCAGGCTTGGGAGGGCGCGGGGGCGCCCTGGCAAGCAGTCCCCAGTGTGCCAGCCCCAGGTGCCCTTTCTAACCGAGCTGCTGGCAGGGGTCTGGGGACTCAACAAGGACATGCTTGTGCCCTGGGGAAGCTTGGTTGCCGGAGCCGCCTGTCCCCAGGTGATGACCTCGGGCAGGTGGCTGTGCAGCCCTGTTTGCTGGGGGCAGTCTGGGTTTACACTTGTTGCTCTGGTGTCCTCTTCTGTTTAGGGTTCATCATAGTCACTTTGACCCTCCCTCCTTCTCATCTCTCTCTCTCTTTTCCTTCCTTCCTTCTTGAGGTAAAATTAACATAACGTCAAGTTAATCATTTTAAATCAGACGCTTCAGTGCCCTTTGATACATTCGCAATGCTGTGTGATCACCCCCTCTGTCTAGTCCCAAAGCAGTTCATCACCCCGAAAGGAAACTCGGCACCCATTTGAACAGTCACCCTCTTACCCTCTACCACCCCCACCCCTAGCTTCTGGTAACCACTGACCTCCTTTTGGCTCTGTGGATTTACCGATTCTGGGTATTTCGTATGAATGAATCCTTGGTCTTTTGTGTCTGGCTTCTCTCACTTGTATAACGAGGTTCATCCGGGTCACGTGTGTGTCAGTGTAGTGAGCGTTTGCCGTCAGCGGTGAGACACACGGAGAGACCACACCCCCTGTCGGGGGCCACGCCCACTTGCAGTGGGGAAGAACAAATCTGACTCCATATTGGATCCGCTTCTTTTGCTTTAACCTTTGCCTTCTTTTGCTTTTGCTACAAGTTAATCACTAAAGGGGTGTTGCCTATAAGCTTAGATCATACATGATGGCCCACCTCTGGGAACCCTGCCTCTCAGGTGATGAGAGTTAAGCTAAAACACCTTTGTTTAGCTCACAGGAAGTGTCCTGACCACGCCCACCTGGGAATGACTGCAGGAAAGAAGAAATTAACAGCCCCCCTCCAGAGGCTGACTGGAAACAGGAAGTGTTTGACTCCACTCCCTTCCCTTTTAGTGTGAATGAATTCTAACTCGGGCCAGGTGGTTCTTTGGGACACGAGCCCCCCTCTTCTCGGTCTGCTGGCTTTATGGATGAAGTCATTATTCCTTGCCCCAACATCTTGTCCCTTGATTTATTGGCCTGTCGTGTGGTGAGCAGCATGAGCTTGGGCTCCGTAACACACTGCCTGGCTCATCTGGTTCTGAGCTCAGGGGCGTGGCTTTGAGGGTCGTCAGGGCCCCCTGGAGGTCTCGGGGAATCAGGATCTCATATGATATAAAGTGACACAGAGGCTTACAGATGCTGCTGGCCATGGCCACCCACAGCTGGCCACAGGGAAGACATACCTTTCCCACTACATGGCCTGGCAGGCGCAGTCCGATTCTCTGCATTTGTAGAGGGACAGATATCTCTAAAGCTCCAGGAAACCAGGGGTTTGTTCCCGGTTCCCAGGGCTTGGCCACTCCTGGGCTTGAGGTGGTCTCTGTTTGCTGAAGGTGAGTCCTGGCTCTGGGCAGCTGGGAAAGGATTATGAGATAGGGCTCTGCAGAGATGTTCTGGCTCTCTGTCCACCGACAACTGCCTGAGGGCAGCTGCTGTCTGTTCTGCCCTTGGCAAGGAGTGTCCCCTTCTGATCCTATCCTAGTTCCTGGAGTTTTGCCCCAGGTCTCTGGGTTCCTCAGGGGAAGGCCATGTCTGGGAGGCTGTGCCCAGCCCCCTCCTCCTGGTCGCCTGTGCTCCCAGCGGGCTTACCGAAGACTTTGGTTTGGGTTTTACCTGCTTGTCGACAGAGAGGGGGATCCTTCCTGCTTCCACTGCATTGTCTCCTGCTGATTGCAGCCGGGCACTCATCCGCTGGTGGGTACTGAACTTTTCAGTAAAAGTTGAGCCCCAGTAAAAGTTGTCCCACCTGCTCAGGTGGGACAGGTGGACCTGTGACTGTTAACTGAGTCCAAACTCATTCTACTCACTGCACAACAGGCCAATAAATTGGGAGACGAGGTGTTGGGGCAAGGAATAGTGATTTTATTCTGAAAGCAGGCAGACCGAGAAGATGGAGGACTTATGTCCTGGAGAATCACCTTCCCCAAGTCAGAATTCGGGCTCCTTTTATCCTAAAAAGGGGAGAGGGTGTGGTTGGTTGTTGCAAACTTCTTGGTGTCAGAATCCTTTGTTCTTGCAGCTGTCCATGTGGGTCAGGTCATAATGTTCCTGTAAACCTCCAACAAGACAAATGTTATTCTCTGTTCTGCAACTTTTTATCTCTATACAAATGGGAAAATTTTATATCCTTAAAGGGCAGATCCTTGAGAATAGTCTCTCCTGTATATTTCAGGCTAGAGGCAACGTTCTTTTACAAAAGGTACAGAACCAGCAGGACTGAGCCCAGGAAACAGAGCCCAGGGTTAGAGCCAGAGGAACAGATCTAATGTAGAGCCAGGCTATTCCTCCCTGTTACATGACCAGTGAGAGAGTCTGGGGTAACTGCCTCCCCAGGTCGGGTCGTAACTAGGGGCAGCTATTAGGAAATGGGCCCATGTTAACTGACTCTCAAAGCCGGTTCTGATGGTACCTTTCTGGCCTGAGATGCTGCTTTGACCAGCCAGATGACAGATTTCCAAGTGCCATTCTCCTGATCTTCCCTAAGAGCCTGAGGCCGGGTTCTGTGTCTCATCTGCATAGTTCCCAGTGTCCCCTCCCTGGGTCTCTGGGTGGCTCTGCCTGGATGATGTCTGATTTATTGAACCATCAGAGGCTCTTTCCCCAGCTTGTCACTTTCTAGAACTTGCTGGCTGAGCCCACCTTTGCTTGTGCTGAGTCAGTCCCCAGGCTGCCTGGTGTCCCTGATGGAGACTGGGACCACCCACACCCCCACCCTACTCAGGCAGAGGGGATGTCACAGCTCTGCGCTGCTCCCCACTCACCCCTCCATGAGCCTGGACATGCCCCCAGGGCCTCGGCAAGAGAAGCGATGGGTCTGGTCACTTGGGGCTTCAAAATGAAAAGGAGGAAGCAGCTTCTAGGTGTAACTCTTGGCAGTCCACCCGCTTCCTTGGACCCCTGGCCCCCAGCTGCCCTGGTCCCTCTGCCCCCAGAGGTCTTGGCACCAGCCTTGGGAGAGGCGTTTGGGGGCTGAGGGTGTCCTGTGGCCAAAGCCTCTGAGCCTGTGTGCTGGAGCTCCCACAGAGACCCCTGTTTGCAGGTCAGGAAGGTTCGGGTCCGTCCGAGGCCACAGCAGGGAGCGGGCGGCTGGCCGCAGCACCTGGCTCTGTCCCCCTCCACCCCATCATGCTGCTGGCAGCTGCCAGTGAAACCAAACGGATGGGTTAAAAGAGCTGGGCGAAATCGCGGCCCCCAAATGTCACGAGAACACAAATGCCTTTGGGTGACGGGGAAAAATTGCCAAATGGTGTCCTTGCTCGCCTCACATTTCTCCCATTTTTCTAAGAGAGCTGTCAGCAGGCCTGATTGCCTTGGGCGGAGCCTGCTGACTGCCTGGGAGAGCCTTGACCCTTTCCTGGCGGGGTGGGGATGGTGGGGGGGGAGCCGGGGGAGCCGGGGCGGAGAACTTACATCAGAACTCTAGCGTCTCCCTGGAGACCAGTGGGCGTCGGGCCCTCTCCCATGGGGGTCACGCTCCTGTTCTCTTGTCCCGGAGGGGTGAGCGGGTCCCCCCTCCTGCTGAGGAAGCAGGGCACCCTTCTCCACTGGAGGAGCCCAGAGCAGGAGCTGGTGCCTTTCTGCTCCGTGGAGAGCACCCCAAGGCCTGGGTATCCTCTTCCTCTTCACCCCACGCTGTCCCCCCAAAGTCAGACGGGAAGTTGATTGGATGAGCTGACTCTGCTAACTGCACAGCCGGGCCCCTCAGCTCTGACCGAGCTTTGGGCTGATAGCTTCCCTTTGTCAAATTTCATTTCTCCATTAAAAAAAATTCTCAATCTTTATGGCTTTCATTGTCTTGATTCTAGGAAACCAACCTTTTCTCTTGGAGGGAGCAGTGGGATTCTAGGCTCTCTGGCGTGTCCTAGGTACTGCACGCCTGCCATCCTGACTCTCCAACAAGGCGGTGGGCTCCCGGTGGGCGCGGACCACCTCGGCAGCTGATGAAGTTTGGAACCAGCACAGCGGGCACTGCAGTGCCGGGCTCTCACGGGGTCTTGACTGACCGTATACACGTGTTGTGCACATGTGCATGCTCGCGTGTGCTTTCTGAACGTGTCTGAGTGTGCCTGCACGTGTGTGTCTGTGTGAGCATCTGTGCGCGCAGGCACGAGTGGTCTGCTCTCAAGCGGGGCCGGGGGCGGGGCGGGGGGGGGGGGACACGCGTGCGCCCCGTGCTGCTTCGGAGCCTGACCTGGGTCCTCGGGGCCGGGGGCGGCACTGGCCCTTGTCCTCGCCCTGCGTGCCGTCTGCGTGGCAGGGGGTCACCTCCTGTCCCCGGGGCCACTGCCTTGCTGGCTCTGCCTCTGCTCACTTGGCGCCCTGCGACGCGTTCTTTCCACAGATTGATGACTCGCTCCTCTGCTTACCTTTCATTAGGTTCCGTAAAACATTCCCTGCCGAGAGTTCTGGTTCAGTAATGACTGTGTCTTCCAGGTTCAAAGAGACCTGAGTCTTTCCTTTTAGTAATTTAACAGAATATTTCACAGTGTAAGGGCTAAATGCCCTCCCGATTCCTCGTCTTCTCCACCGTAACTCTGAGGCATTGCTTTTAGTGCACAGAAGCCCTGCGTTCCTCTCATTTCTCTCTCTGTCTTTTTGGATGCCGCGTGGGGCCCTGGCTTCTCGTGTGTGAGACAAGAATCTCAGTGGTCTGTTCCCAAAGCCAGTCGTGTAAACCCCAGTGAAAGCTGCTGGAAGCTTCTACCCTGTGCCTGCTCGACACACTTGCTCTGGGGGTGCTGACAGCAGGACTGAAGTCGGCAGCTGTGGCGGGTGGGACGCCTGGCTTGTTCCCAGACCCCTGCAGCTCTGGCCAGCACTGTGGCCATCAGCCTCCTCTCAGCTGCCACACCTCCACCTGGACCACGGAACAGCTTCCTACGGTCCCTCCGCTTCACCCCCCTTCCCACCCCATCAGTTCTCCACACGTCAGCGAGGTCCACCCTCCGAACATGCAAGTCGGAACAATTAAGACCTAGTCCCTTAGCAGGCTGAGGTTTACAACACGGCCGTGTTTGCTACGCCGTGCATCAGAACTCCAGAACTTATCCACTTGTTGCAAGTCTGCACCCTTAAGTAACAATGAACAGTTGTGTGATACATCCGAGGTGTCAGCCAGGCTCCGGGGGGGGGGGGGGTGATCTGCGGACTGCGGTGCAGAAACGCTTCAAAGCAACCGGTCTTACAGCTTACACTTACACGGTGTTATATGTCAGGGATGTGTCAATAGCAACTAATTAAAAAAAATAACAGTGTGAGTTGGAGTGTGACACTGCCCTGCTCTGAAGCTGGCCGATGGTTCCCTGTTGTCCCTGGGAGGAAAGTCCAGTGCTTTTTCTGCTCCTTCCTCACCCCTTTCCCATGTCACCTGCACACCTGGGGGGAGGGGCTCCTCCCTCTCCCCCTGGGCAACGGGGGCGGGGAACAGCCCTCTGCTCCTGGCTCTGCCTTTCCAGTGGGGGGCGCCCCGCTGGTGCGGCACCCCACCGCTCTGCTCCTCCTGCTGGGGATGACATCGCCCTTGGTGGGGAGCTGAGTCTGTCTGATTTGGAGCCCCCACCCCCACCCCAGGCCATTCCCTGCAGCTCTGCCTTTATGGTCATGACGGTGACAATTCTGTTCTCCCCTGCTGGCCACTTGCCTTGTTTTCGGTTGGTTCAGAACTCAGCCAGGGAGAGGGGGTGTGCTTTCTTGGCCCCTCTTGAGCCCTAACAGGTCCTGAGTGTGTTCTCTCTCCCTGCGCTGGTCCCTCCTGCTCTAACCACCACCCTCCCTGGCAACCATCTAAATCCTAGGTCCCTCTTGTTACTGTCCTCTTGTAACACTATGTTCCTTTCCTTCAGGGCAATCATCACCATTTGTAATGATAAACACATTTGGGTGTTTTGTTTGACAACCGTCTCCCCCCCAAGCTACCTGCTCCTGAGAACAAGGACAGCGTTCCTCTCACACCCTGCCTGCCTCGTGTGGCCACCAGGAAGCTCACAGTTGAGGAGGGGAGGGGAGGGGCTGGCAGGCAGGCATCTGATTAATGTCACTGCCCACCTGCTCCGAAGGGGCAGTAAGAGTGGCAGTGACCCGGAGGAGGGACACGAGTGGGAAACGCACGTGGGCCATCGTTTCTGGGCTCACTGCCTCATCTGGAAGACGGGATCCTAACCATAGAAACCGCGCACAGGGCTTTGCCCATCAGTGTAGCCAACATGCTTTGAGAACCTTTCCGTCATTTTCCTGTTAGCTGTTACCATCAACGTCTCGGCACCAAAGACTCACAGAACTCATCATTTCCAGAGAAGTGGTCACTGTCCCTGTGTCCCTGTGGGCGAGCCTGGTCCTTCTGCAGGTTTTAGTCTGTATCCCATCACTCTGACAAACCGTAACCCTGAGTGCTACGATTTTCCGAGTTCTGTGAGTCCTTCTGGCAAAGCATTGAAGCTGAAGGTGGGCTTGGGGACCCCCAAATGCACTGTGCTTCTGGAGGGTGGACAGAACCTAGTTAGATTTCCTGTAACTTTAAATTTTGATGCAATTCCAAATTTATACCAAAATTGCAAGAATAGTACAAGGAATTCTTATATTTTCTACCAGGTTCAACCACTGTTCCCATTTTACCCAATCTGCGCCATCAGTCTCTCTCCATGTATATACGTATTCGAAGGTCTTCAACTGCCAGCGTCGCCCTTACACCTGCTGTTTACACTGTCCAGGACCTCATCCTGGGTCACGTGGGTGTTTAGCTGTCCTCTCCCCTTGGTCTCCTTCAGTCTGGAACAGTTTCTCAGCCTTTCTCTGGGCACTTGGACCTTGGCATCAAGGAAGAGAACAGGCAGTTATGTTGCAATGTTATCTTAATTTGAGTTTTCTCTCATTTCCTCATGTTTAGACCCAGGTTATGCATTCAGCAGACAGACTCTGGGAGGGACAGCGTGTCCTCTCTGTCCATTGCTTCCGGGGCCCCAGGACATCTTGGTCCAGGGGCTGCTGATGGTGACCACCCGGCTCGGGTGACACCAACCTGCTGTAAGTTACTCGTTCCCTTTACGATCGCCAGGGGGTTCGTGGGGAGGTGCTTTGAGACGAGGTGAGTATTGTGCCCGTAGACAAATCCTTGTATCCACTAGTTTTAGCACAAGCTGAGGATTTCCTAATTTCTGCATTCCTTGTACATTCACGAGTGGGAACTTTCCCTCTCTCCCGTTAATGCATTTAACTTACGTCAGTGTTTGTTAAGTTTGTTTATTCTACCCATTGTGTTTTTGCTGATTAACCTTATTTGTTCTTGGATTTGTGTGTGTCTGGATTCACGGTGTCCTAGCTTTTCAAAGGGCTATCATCCATTGCCATTATTATTTACTTTTCTGCTCACGTGGCCCCAGATTGGGCTGTGGGCGCCCTTCGCCCACCTGCTGGGTCCTCTGACAGCTCAGCGTCCCTCTCTGACCTGCGTCCTCCCCCAGGCTCGCCTGTGTGCACTTTTTCTCCAGGAGTCCTGGCCAGACTTTCTCCTTTGGGTTCTCAGATGCTGATCACACCCTTCAGGGGTCCAGAGGCCCTCAGGGCAGGATCTTCGTGGGCTGCAGAGGACGCCTCCCCAGCGGTCCATGACTGTGGAACGGAGATTGCTGGCTTCACCTCTGGGAGACGTGTGTGTTTCCTGTTTGCAGGCGTGGAGCACGACTAGGTTAAACCCAGTTCCTCTCTGATGAAGATGCCAAGGGAAACGGGCAAGTTGCGGGGATGGCCTTGCTGGTCCCAGGACATCAATGCCTGATGTAACCCGCTCCCCAGGACGGGAAGCTGGGCTCGGCGGTGGCTTCCGGCTTCCTTGGATACACGCCTGCAGTGCATTTCCAGCATGGTGGCCGCTGGCCGAGGCTTCCTTCCTCGCCACCCCTTTGCCCCGAGGGCAGGGGCTCGCTATGCTCTTTGCAGCCTCTGGATGCCCCTGCAGCCTCCTGCCAAGCAGAAGCTCATCAAACCTTTGCTAATCCTTTTCGACCAGCATATTGTGTGTGTGTCGCGTGTGAGAATGAACATGTGAGCACCTGTGTTGTGATGTACACGCACACACACAAAAGTATGCATGCAGGCTCGATGCGCGTGTGTGAATGCAGGCGTGTGTATGCAGGCACATGAGAGCACATGAGCACATATGTCTGTGTGTGAGCGCAGGTGTGCCCGTGTGCGTGCGTGAGGGTAGGTGCGCGCTTATGTGAGGGTCTGGTGAGGAGGTTGCCTGAAGGAATCACAGTCAGTTGGCAAGAGGGATCGCTGCTCTGAAGAACTCTCTGCTGCTTCCCACCGACCCACCTGCAGGAAAAGTAATTTATTAGGCTTAGAAAGATGTGAATCCTTTCTGCTCAGAGAAGGGCCATGAGGAGGCACAGACATATTTAAGAGAATGATTCCGGGAGAAAAGAATGTTGTGAGAGATGTAAATTTTCACACCAGGCTCAGAGAAACTGCCACTGCCCACCTGCCTTTCCCTCCTTCTGAGACTGAGTCCCCCAACCCTGGGGCATCCACGCCCGGAGGAAGCCCCTCAGCTCCTCCTGGGCTGACCTCCAGGATTCCTTCCCACTCTCAGGGGGAGCGGCTCCCTCAGACTTGGGCGTGACCCTGGCCCGAGAGGGGCCTGGTCAAGTTTGCCTTGGTACTCCCGTCCCCCTTCTGCACACCCTCCCCTCCTGGAGGTCCTAAGGAATGACTCTGATGCTATTTCTCACTAAAGTGGAGATGACCAATTAGGCCTAAAGTATCTCCTTCCAAGGTGGCATTTTCTTTCTTTTTAGCACCTGCTGAGTCACGACTGACCGTGCCAGCCTCCACATCAGGTTTTGTGACCCCTCACTGAATTTTTACAACATCTTTGCGTGTGTATATCCTTTCCTTCTGCTAGAGGCAAGGCCGGCGAGGCTCAGAGAGGCAGTGATTTCTTCTGATCTTGCCACAGCAGAGAGTCTGCCAGCCTAATCCCACACCAGCCCCACCAGGGCGCGGCCGCTCCTCACCCTCAGTTTCTAGGCCAAAGACGTTCGGCCAGGTGAGCGGGCTGTGCTGGTCCTCCCGCTCGTCCTCTGTTCCTAGAACCTTCCTCTCACGCTCCCACCCCAGGGCCTTTGCATCTGCTCTTCCCACTGCCTGGGACACTCTGCCCGGTGTTGGCATGGCGCCCTCCTGCCCGCCTTCGGGTGTCTGTCGCCCCTCCATCAGGCCTTCCTGGCCCCCATATTTAAGACGACTTTCCTTTAGTCCCGTCCTGCTCGGGTACACCACCTGACAGCCCTGGATCGAATGATTAACTCTTTCCTGCCTCTCCCAGCCAGAACGCCAGCTTCCCGAAGGCAGCTGTTTCGCCTGGATTCTGACAAGCGGGCCGGTGCCAGGGGCAGGTGGGGCCTCTTAGACTTCGTTCCCTGGGCTCCGGGGAGCGCGGGGGTGGTGCCTGCAGACCTGCCTGCCACACGCTGGGGCACAGACAGCCCGCCCGGCACCTGCTCGTCTGTCCCAGAACCCACGGGCTGGGGGTGTGGCTTTGTGCAGCTGCTCAAAGCCGGTCCCCAGACTGCCACGGGTTTGGATAATACAAGGCCACAAATTGACAGTAAGTGTTAAGAAACTGTAGCAATTTTCAGGGTAATTTTATGTCTGTGGAATCTAATAAAAAATCTGGGACTTGAATTTGTGTCTTTCCTCATTACATTTTTCGAGTCATTCACTTTTACCATATTTTCCAAAAGTACTGATTTGTGACAAATTGGAAATAAAAAAAGGTGTCCTTCTCCACGGATAGTTGATCAGCCCGCTTTACAGGACAATCCTGTTTGCGTGGACAGCAGGCAGGGAACGTTGGTGGCCCTACACAGACAGTGGTCTGAATACAAGTCCAAGGGGCATAGGACAACAGGGGTGAATCAGGACGCCAAGGCCACCAGTGACCCTGTGGGATCCCGTCCCTCGGAGCCTGGGGCATGATTAAGGGAAGATGGGACTGGGAGTCTTCCAATGCCTGGAAGGCTGTCCTGGGTGGGGCCGACCACATGCACGCAGCTCCCCTGATAGGATTAGAATTTTGCCTCCAGTAGACACTTAGAAATACAGGCACATCTCGCGGATTCTGCGGGTTTGGTTCCAGACCACCACGATAGAGCAGACATCCCAGCACAGTGAGTCACGTGGCTTTTTTGGTTTCCGAGTGCATTTAAAAGTTACGTTTGCACGATCCTGTAGTCTAATCAGTGTGCAATGTCATGACGTCTAAAAAATGTATGTATCTGAATTAAAAAACTCTCTCTGAGCCTGCAGTGAGTCACAGCATAACATCGAAGATCGCTGACCACCGATCACCGGGCAAATAAAACAATAACGAAAAAATTTGAAATATAACTAGAGTCCCCTAAACGTGACACGGAGGCACGAAATGAGCGGGTGCAGTTAGAAAAACTGTGCTGACAGACTTGCTCCATGCAGGGTTGCCACCGACTAGGCAATCGTAAAAACTGCAGCGTCTTCTGAGTACAATAAAGCGAAGCCCAATGAAACGAGGTCTGCGTGTGTTCGCTGAGTAAGAGAGCGAATCAAAGCGCAGTGGTCCGACCGTCTTCCGTCCACCCGCCCATCACACATTTCCTAAGCGCCTGTCATGCTGATTATCAGAACAGGCACCCCAGGTCCAGGTGCCGAGGATACAACGGCGGACAAGGCAAACAGCCCTGCCCTCAAGAGCTGGCACCTTTGCAGGGGACGAAGATCGCCTAGAAGCTAGTGGAACACAGTGGTCCCCTTGCGCTGAGTGCCACGGAAGGGAGAGAGAATAAAGGGTGGGGAGGACTGACTTTGGGTTGAGAGGGGGCCACCTTCGGGGGTGTTGGTGGAGGAGGTGGAGGGGTGTGTCCTAGAAGTCGCGAGAAGGTGTCAGCACACCGAGGGGATGGAGTGAGGCCGGAGACGCAGGCAGGGCCTTCCATCACAGCGTGCGCCGCGGGCCGTGTTCTGGGCTTAAAGGGAGGCCCTGGGGGCTTCAAAGGAGTGGCTGCTCTGACGCACAGGGCAGTGCGTTTGTCTTTGGCTGGGAGAAGCGTTCCAACAATGGGGTGAGCGCGCCACTTCTGGAGGTTTTCAAGTGGGACTTGGAGAGCATCTGCCAGGCACCTTGCAATCCTGAAAAGAGTGGGGTCTCTCTGAGGACCCTCCCACTTCCGGGGACTCTGGCACTGCAAAGTCAGCGTTCCCAGGGGCTGTGCCCTGTCAAGCGGGGGAGGGACACCAGCCAGCTGTGAGCGCCCGTGTGGCAAGTTGGCAGGCGCCACCTGCTGGTGGTCGCAGGGGGGTGGGGCCTTGTCACCAAGTCTCCAGCTTCCTCAAGCGAACCCAGAGGCAGGGATTTGATACATGACCTCCTGATTTTTAGGTGGGGCCTCAAAGGAAAGTCACACAGACTGACCACCGGGTGGGCCAAACACCCTTTTCTCTGGGCTGGGTCCAGGCTGCAGGGGTCTGTTTGCAAGGACCCAGGCCTGCCTTGGGTCTGCTCTCCAGAAGCATGTCCCAGCCCTGCTGCTGTCCAGGAGCTGACCGTCTGGAGAGCACTGCCCCTCAAATTCTGGAAGGTTCTGGACAAGGAGGTTTGGCTGACACCCTGGAGGCTTCATAACACTTGCCCCGGGTGCCTCGGGCTCTGAGCCGAGCTCTGTCCTGGTGGGTGACTTCACGCAGGATCCTGAGGAGACACCAGGAGCTGTCCCTGGAACCGCCGCGGGGCGCAGAGCAGAGACTCTCCCTCCAGGCTGCCCCGCTCCCCACGCCCGCTCACAGACCCAAGGGAGGAGGGCGCTCGGGCAGCCGCTCAGGGGATGGAGGGTGGTGAGCAGCAAGAGGGAAGGGAAGCCCTCACTGTGAAATGGATGCCTTTTTCCTAGTCAATGGAGTAGTTCAGGATCATTGCAGGATACTTAGAAAACAGAGACGCAGAAGGAAGGGAAGCCCAGCGAGGGTCTCACCTCGTTTTGAACCTAGTGGCTGACACTCGGGCCGTCCTGCTCATTCCGGAGGGGAGGAATGGGGTGGTTCTCAACGGCAGCTGTAAGTGCTTTGCCCTTCCTTCCAGTGAGAGGTGGGGGCAGAGCCCAGGCCCCTTGTCTGGGAGGGTCTTTGTGACGCCTCTGCGGGTAGGGTCCGGTTCACGTGACCCTGTGACTCCCAGGGTTAGGTCATAAAGGGCCATGCGTGTGCCCCTGGGCCACCCGAACATGGCTCCTGGAGCCCCGAGCGCCACTCTGGGAAGTCCACTGCAGGTGCTCGGGGTGACGTCCCGCTGTCCTGTCCTTCGGTCCCTGCAGCCCAGGAACCCGGGCTGCGTCCAGACGCCGTCTTGGGTGGATGGATCCTCCAGCTCCAGTTCCACCGGAGCTGTGTGCTCTCCGAGCCGAGGTCCCAGTGTCCTGGAGCAGCGTGGAGCCAGCCCCTGCTGTGTCCCCTTGCCACGCTGGACCCACAGAATCCGGAGGCAGAACCAGAGGGCGCCGGGGTAGGGGCAGAACGTTACGCAGCAGCAGAGAGCAGGAACAGGCACCATTAGGAACATTATGGGCGGTGTTTCCGACTTGCTGTTTTCTCCTCAATATTTCATGAGCATCTTTTCATGTCATTAAATGTTTTTCTACAACATCGGCTTTAATGACTACATAATATCCTGGAGAATGGATGTACTATAATTTATCTGGCCACTCCTGCAGGCTAGAACCGTGTGTAATCAATCTCCCGTCCCCGCTCTCTCTCTCCCACCCCCTGTGCCGACCCCCATCCCACTTTGCCTGGGGTCCAGCACCCACATTGGCTGCTCCCAACCCCCCTGTTCTGTCCTCACCCTGCTGGGCTCCAACATCCCACACTGGGTTGTTGCCAGGGCAACTCCCGCCCACGGACCACCCATCCTCCTCCTGCTTCTCGTGGTGGCTGGCATCCCGCGCCAGGTGGCCACGGACCCTCCCCCGCCAGCCTGACTAACGGCTTTTGGGATGAGGAAGAGGAAAATGAGAGGACTCCTTGAACCTGTGTACGGTGCTGGAAGTTTTATTCTGGGCCACGTGCACCTATTTGCCCAGCACTAGAAGAACCATCTCTTTTTCCTTGGTCCTGTGAGTGCAGCTGTGTGCGCTCTGGTCGGTAACCACCAACTCTTCTTCCCTAAGGAGATGGTTGAAAGAACATCCAGCGCCTCTCAGTATTTGAGAGTTTTTGTAAAGACCAGAACTTAAGGTGATCTCTTGTTTGTTTTTCTTTCTTTTTCAAAAACATTTAATTAATTTTTTTCAGTAGGAGGAGGTAATTAGTTTTTTTATTTGTTTATTTATTTTTAATGGAGGTACTGGGGATTGAACCCGGGACCACATGCGCACTAGGAATGCACGCTACCACCGAGCTATACCCTCCCCTTCTTGTTGTTCTTTTTTAACACTTTACTGAGGAATAATGGCCAACAGCTGGGGTGGGGGTTGGCCCTCCAGCTTTGTTCTTCGCAGACATCTTTTGCATTTCCAGATGAGTTATGGACCCAGCCTGTCAGTTTCTGCAGAACGCCCGCGGGGGCTTTGACTGGGGCTGTGTTGACTCTATGGATCAGCTGTGGCTTCCTCTTTTCTGAGATGCCTTTTGGGAAACAAACACGCAAACTTGTCTGACAGACGGGCCTGTCTGGGATGTGAGATCTCAGGGTCCCATGACTCAGTTTACCTGCCTGGCTTCCCAGGGGGCTTCTGGGGATCTCTCAAAGAAAAGTCAGAATGAACATAGAAACCACTCATGTGGCGGGGTCTGCCCTAAGCACTCCAGTTCCTTGTAGTCCCTGAGACCCTCAGCAGCTCTCCCTAACCCACTTTATAGACGAAGGGACAGAGGCACAAAACTGTGTAAGCTGCCTGTGCCCAGAGCTGCCAGGTGGAAAATCAGCGCCTGAACCCTGCGCTCCGTGCCTGCAGGAGGCTCACAGCCCATGTTTCAGGTTCCACGGTGACAAGCAAACTCTCCGTCTTACGCAGTCCAGCTTCCAGTTTGAGAATAAAAAGGTAACCGAGAGACAAACAGGAACAACTGCATTTACATCGATTCCAAGGCAAGAGCACAAAGAGCAGGTCTTCAGACAGGAAACAAGAGAAATTAAGCAGCGGAGCCAAAGGCCCAGAGGCTCCACTCCCTGGGGCGCACCCAGGAGACAGGAGAACGTGTCCAGCCCAAACATGCACACAGTGCTCACGGCAGCGCTGCCACAACCGCCAGGAGGTGCAAACCGCTCAAATGTCCGCTGACAGATGAAGGGGTGGACAAAATGCGGCGTCTTCATGCCACAGAATCCTGCTCATCCGTAAAAAGGGATGAAATCCTGACGCAGGCGACAACGCGGACAAACCTTGAGACCGCTGCGCAGAGGGGAGGAGCCTGACACAAAGGTCGCAGAGCGGGCGACTCCGTCTCCATGAAACGTCCAGAACAGGCCAATCCACGGTCAGAGGCAGACTCGTGGTTGCCGGGACCGGCGGGAGGGAGGGATGGACGGTGACGGCTGAGGGTGCAGGGTTTCTGTTTGGACTGCTGGCTCTGTTCCAAGATGGACTGCGATGATGGTTGCCTGTGTCTGTGAATATACTAGAAAAACCCCGTAGAACTGTGCACTTGGAACGAGTTAGCTCTGTGGTGCCGTGAACTACATCTCAATGAAACTGTTAAACAAAACAAAACAAAACACAATTTCAAAGACCCTCTGTGGTGAAGTAAGGTTTGTCCTAGGGGTTTTCTGAGGGCTCCCCTACCTCTCCCTCCACCTCCACTTTTGTGAAGTGACTTTGCAGCGTCCTGGCTGCCTGGTCCCCCCACCCCCCATGGTGCTGTCACTGCCCCTTCCTGTCCCCAGACACTGGCTTCAGGCTGCATCTTTCCAGCCTGTGCCCGGACACGCTGACCCAGCCTCTGCCCCGCTCCCGCGGGGCCCCTAGCTCTGCTCCTCGGATGCTGCTCGGCCCGTGATGCCTCCTCACGTCCACAGATACGATCCCCCTGGGCTGCGACCGTGTCTCCCTCTCTTCTGCCTCGTTCGGCGTCTAGAGGAGCGCCCGGCACACAGTAGGTGCTCAATAAATGCTTTTAAATGAATGAACACAGTGTTACTCTTTAAATAGGAGACTTCTGGAAACCCATTGCCTTAATGCAAAAACACAGATTTAAAAGATGGAGGTGAAATTCACGTAGCACAAAACAAACCCTTTTGAAGTTCATGTAATTCGGTGGCCTTTAGTGCCTTCACTGTGCTGAGTGACCATCACCACTGTCTTGTTCCAGAACATGTTCATCACCCCAGGGGAGGCCCAGGACCCAGTACCAGTCACTCCCCGTCCCTCCTGTCCCCCGGCCCCTGGCAGCCACTAATCTGCCTCCGTCTCTGTGGGTTTGTGTATTCCGGGCACTTCATACAGGTGGAATCAGACCGTATGTGCCCCGTTTGTGCTGGCTCACTGAGCGTCATGTTTCAAGGCTCGGCCGAGTTGCGGTGTATATCTGCATCTCATTCCTTGCCACGGTTGAGTAAAACTCCACGGCAGGGATGCGGTACGCTTTGTTCATGCAGTCGTAAGTCTGCAGACACCTGGGTTGCTTCGAGGAGTGAATTTTGGATGCGCGGATGTCTAGCCCTGGGGTGGGGAGCTTTTGAAATGCCTCTTCCCTGTGACTTCCCCTCCTTCTGGGGCGCACCTGAGTCCTCGCGGCCGGTCCCGCGCTGGTGGAGGTTAGATGCGGGCGCGGGAGTTTCTTCCGCCTCCTCGGCCTCTGCGTGAAAGCGGGATGGGAGGCGCTGGTGGCCTGGAGGTAGCAAGCGAGAGGCGTTGATTAGCATTTGGAACTTTGTTACCTTGGTCTCAACCTCATCTTCATTAAATCAGAAAATGTATTAGAAAACAGAGAGGCGTCTGGAGGGGTGGGCGGGGCTCTCAGGAGGCGGCTGTCCTGCAGTGAGCGGTCGCTCTGCCATCATGTCCTCGCTGGAGGCCAAGCTCCCCAGGCCGCAGCTGTCGGGGCCCCAGCCCTCCGAAAGGCGCGGGTGTAAGAGGAAGAGTCATTCCATGTGGCCTGGTTCCTTCCTGCTGATGTTGGGAGCTGTGGCTGATGAGAAATCTCTGCCGAGGTCGCCAGATCTGCACCCAGATCTGCTGTTCAGATCCAAAGGCGGGAGGTGGGAGGAGTGTGGTGGACACAGGAATGGGAAACCTGGCTGCTCCCGGACTCCACTCTTGGGTCTTCCAGGAGCCCAGACAGCACAGACATGTGGTCCAAACTACCCAGGAGTCATGCCCGGCCCCTCCCAGCCTGGACCCCACTCTCAGCCTCCTCCTCCAGGAAGCCAGCCTCAATCCCTACCTTCACAGAAAAGATGGAATCCAGGCTGAACGGAGACCTGCAGGCAGGGAAGTGAGCAAAATCATATTTGAGCACATTGCAAACCACGCTTCACCACGGTGTCCCTGTTCCCATGTTTGGTGTCTGCAGAGCCTGGGTGGCAGGTGCAAGCTGTCACACATGGAGGTCTGGACTGGTGACTGGCAGGACCCTGTGTCTAGAGGATGAAGTGGGAAACCCTGCCTGGACCCTGTCCCTCACTGTGCCACCCCCCACCTCCGTCCTCATCCAGAGCAACTCTCCTCTGCAAGGCTGCTGTGAGGGTCATATGTAGGGAGCTGTGGCTGTGATTTACCAAGAGAAGGGTCTGTACCTCTCACCTGAGTCCCATACGATCTGTGGGTGGTGGCCACAAGCAGGAATTTCTACTTGTATTTTCCTTGGGAGGAGCAGGGCGAAGAGAAGGGTCTTCCTTACCTGAGGTTACAAAGCCCTATGGGTCACCTGGAGTCTCGATGATTAAGTCAATCATGGGACAAAACTGAAGATGCAATTAAGGTCCCAAATCAATTGACTTTGAGTTGACCAGGGGTGCGCCTGACCTAATCAGATGAGTCCCTGACCAGGACTAGACTTTCTAGAAGTCAGTCATTCTCCTTCTGGCCTTGAAGCAGCATGCTGCCGCCACATGTGAGCAGGCCAGGAGGCTAGGACCTGAGCGTAGCCTGTAGGAGCTAAGAGTGATGGGAACCTCAGTCCTACCAGTGCTGGAAACAGATTCTACCAACACCCTGAGTGTGGTCGGCAGAGGATCTGGGGTTCCAGAGGACAACACAGCCTGCTGATACATTTATTTCAGCCTCTGAAGCCCCGAGCGGAGGATCCAGCTTGCCTGTGCCCACGCTCCTTACCCACGGATGCCGTGAGATAAGAAATGTCCATTGTTGTCAGCCAGTAAATCTGTATGAACCAGCTCTGCAGCCACAGAGATGAATAACAGAAAGTAGAGGTGGTTATAGCCAGTTTAGGGTTTATCTGTCTGTCCATCCACCTGTTTGTGTTATGAATCTGTTTAGATTTTAAATAATTTCTTCTCTCTCCTTTTTTTGGGCTATGTTTTATTCTTAAAGGATGAAACCACGTCCTGAGTCCTGGCTCTGGGCCCCTCTGGGCTGCCCAGTCCCTCTTCCTCTTCCATATGGACATTTTTTTTTCAAACTGAAGTAGAGTTGATTCACAATGTTGTGTTGGTTTCAGGTGTGCAGCAAAGTGATTCACTTACACATGTACGTATGTGTATTCTCTTTCAGATTCTTTTCCATTACTGGTTATTACAAGCTATTGACTATAGTTCCCTGTGCTCTACAGCAGGTCCTTGCTGTTTATCTATTTTATACACAGTTGTGTGTGTCTGCAAACCTCAAACTCCTAATTGATCCTCCTCCCCGTTTCCCCCCGGTAACCATACATATGTGTTCTGTGCCTGTGAATCGGTTTCTGTCTTGTAAATAAGTTCATTTGTGCCATTTGGACCTGATATTGCCAAAGACTTCGGACACGTTTGGAGGAACCCAAAGATCAAATACTTGCAAATGTCACCCTGGGAGACTTACTAGCAAATTCATGAAATCCGGTTCTGTTTGACTCTGGCTGGGCTGGCAAAGCCGGCCACTTAACTTGTTTCAAATAAGATGTTCTTCCATTAATGTTGTTAACATTCACGATTAAGTGAAAATTTGTTTGATTTTGCACAAAGCATGTTTGGAATTCACATGCCTGGCAGGTTGAAACTGAGGCTGGGGCTCACCCTCCATTTCCTGTGGTCGGACCAGCCCTGCCTCTATGGTCCACCTACCTGGCCCCACGGTAGCGGCGCTGGCTCTGCAGAACATGGACGGGAACACTCATGCTGCTTGGGCACAGGGCATGTCCCCGGGAACACAGGGTGGGGACGCAGAGCAGCCTCAGCCCGGGCAGAACTGGCAGCCTCCATCTCTCTTTCCCCGTCTGTTTCTCCTCTTTGTTCTTCCCTGACTTTGTGGCCCAGATTTCTCCTCCATCCTTGTGGCCAGCCTGGCACCCAGGTTACAGGCTGGCTGCTCGGACCGGCAATTTCTTCTCTTGGCTGCAACTCAACACTCCCAGAAGGGGAGATCCGATCAGCTTACAGTGGGTCAGGTGTGTGCTCCTGGTCTCCAGTCAGCTGCCCTCGGGGGTGGGACCACGAGAAATGCCAGGGCCCACACTTGTGGACCAGGGGCACCTCCCGGAGAGGGCTGATCTCTGCTCTGTGGGCAGCAGGGTCCATGGGACACTGTTTGGGAGATCCTCACATAACTGAGCAGGACCCTGTGGGGCCGTCCCAGGACAGACTTCTCCCCTGTGTCCTCTGTTGGAGCTCCTCTCTGAAGCACCCAGATAATCCTATCTCATGCATATTTCCTGAGTTTTTCAGATGCTGAAAACCACCGCCAAAGGGGAGAAATGAACTACTTGATGATGGAGAGCATGTGGCCCCCAGACTTTGTGGCACCCAAGGGTTGATACTGTTGTCTGCCCTGTTCCCCCCTCAATGCCTCAACGTCAACCAATCAAAGGATTGTGTACGAGCTGATTGCGTACCTGCGACCCCCTGTCCCTTACCTCTCCTTTAAATGTGCTTGGCTGAAACTCTTCGGGGATTTCGGAGTTTTCTGGAGCATGAGCCTCCCCGTCCTCTTTGCTCGGCTCTGCAATAAACCTTTCTCTGTTCCAAACCCTGACATTTTGGTTTCTTTGTCTCACGGTGCACTGGGCACATGAACTTGCCTTTGGTAACACCCAGTCACGGCTGACAGTCCAACCCACCGAGCAAAGAATCCAAGGGCCTTTCATGGTCAGCTCGCCAACTATGCACGGTCTGGACTGTCCTCCACTATGTCCTGCTTCTACCTGAAGCCCTCCAGAGTCTACAGTCCCGTAGCGCCAACTGGCTGACTGAGACAGTCAAAACTTCAGGTGATGTTCAGTCCCTGCGACGGCCCGGGCCATGCTGGGAGCTGCTTCAGTGGGTCTGCTTGGATCAAGTTCATCAAAATGTGCACTCATGTGACAAGTGTCCTTCCCGAGGACAGTTTCTAAAGGTGAGAACTTCCTCGCTGGGGAACCGGGCTGTGGGCACAAGAACCAGCCTTCCCTCTGACCTGGTTACTCTCCTCCGGGCAGTTGGTGAAGGCGGGCTCGCCCCACCCCGAGGGTGCATCAGGACCCCTGGGGACGCACCAGCCGCGGGATCCAGTGTACCTGAGCGGCGACAGCGCTGCGCGGTGCGGCTGGCCTCACATCTTGGGTTCTTTTACGATGGAAGCTGTCAATAGTCAGACACAGAATCTTTATACAACATGAGCAACTCTATTAAGTGCGTTCCATCTCAGCCAGACTGAGGGACTTCTAAATGGAATAGCGGCTCCGCGGAAAGCACATTCGACAAGTTGCCAAAAGTAAAAAATAAGCCTGGGTATGGAAAGTGACAAAGACCTCAAAGAGACGTCGCCAGGACTTAATAAAGTCGAGATGGATGACATTCAAAGTGAAACTTGGGTGCACGTCCCTGCCCCTGTCTGTCTGGTGCCGCGAGCCGGAGGCGTTGGACCCATCCATCTCTCTTTCCGGTCCCCGTAGATGGAGCATGAAGGATGGCCAGGGAGGCAATGAGTAAACATCACATCCTTCACTTCCTGAGAGCGCAGGCTCTGGCTCACTTGATGGAGACCCAGATGGAAATGGATTACCCGGCAGGGAAGAGGCAGGTGAGCTCTGCCACACCTGGAGGTTTCTGGGATAAACGGCAAGAAAACATTCATGTTCAAGTGGTGGACGTTTTTTAGCAGCGGGAGGGCTGAGCAGTCTCTTCGTGCTGGTTGGAGGATGCTCAGGGCTCTTCCGGGCACCAGGCACACTCCTAGCCCAGGCTTCCCACGTGGAGCCACGTACCTGTGAAGGAAAAATACTGCCAGCCATATCAGTAAACACAGCATGCTGCGGCCATCAAGTCATCAGCCACTGCTGCCACCCCCAACAGCGGGTGGAGGGAACACAAGGTGCAGACAAGCAGGCAGCCTGGCCTCATCAGCCGCCCACAGCTGTGCCCCCGAGGGAACTCAGAATGGGAGAGAACAGGACACTGGCCCTGGACGGTGAGGTGCACATCAACGGAATGATTTCAATGAGCCCAGACCTTTGCACCTTCCCAGACATAGAAAAGCGCTTAATTCCTTAACTTGAGGTACTTGGATTTCTTTAAGTAACGGTAATCTTTTGATGTTCCGACTACTTGGTCTTTGTTGTAAAATTCCTATATGTGCAGGCTCCTCCTCTGTCCCTTTGGAGCCGTCCCTCAGAGCAACCGGAGGGGCCGTCATCCCAGGCTTGCAGCGTTCGAGTCCTCGGGAATGTCTGCCGAATAAAACACAACTCTCAGCTTCGAGGCTGTGCGTTTTCCTTCAGCCAACAGCCCTGGGTGCCAGGGAGGGGCTGTGAGCTTTTGGGCCCCGTTTCCCCTCAGCGGGTCTCTCTGGGGCAGAAACCACGTTTCGTCTCCAGCCCTGTGCCCAGCAGAGCACCGGCGCTCACAAAGTGATGGTTTAATGGGCTGGGTCGAAGGGAGGCAGTGTCAGGAGAGCTGTGAAGGGACCCAGGCCAGGCTCTGAAGTGCGTCTTTCTTCTGTGGCTGCTGTGGTCTGAACGTTTGTGTCCCCGAAGTCCTGCATGGAAACCTTAACCCCCAGCGTGATGGCGTCAGGAGGTGAGGTCTGGGAAGTGATGAGGTTATGAGGGTGGAGCCCTCAAGACCAGGATTAGTGCCCTTATTAAAGGGACCCCGAGAACTCTCTCACCCCCTCCACCACGTGAGGACACAAGTCTGGATTCCGTCTGCAACCCGGAGGGGGGCCCTCACCAGAACTCAACCATGCTGGCATCCTGATCCCCGAATTCCGGCTTCTAGAACCATGAGAAATCCACTTCTGTTTTTATAAGCCACCCAATCTGCAGTATTTCGTTGTAGCAGCCGGGACAGCCCAAGTCAGTAGTGCAATAGACATAACATGAAGTTGACCATTTTAATCATTTTTGAGTGGACAGTTCAGTGGCATAAAGCACAGTCACTTTGTGGTGCAACCATCATGACCATCCACCTGCAGGACTTTTTCATCTTCCCCAAGTGAGACTCTGTGCCCACTAAACACTCACTCCCCACCCCCTGGCCCCATCTTTCTGCTTTCTGTCTCCATGAACTTGACTCCTCTGGGGACCTCGTATAGATGGAATCATACAGCATATGCCCTCTCGTGTCTGGCTCATTCCACCTAACATAACATCCTCAAGGTTCACCCTTATTGTAGCAGGTGCCAGAATCTCCTTCCTTTTCCAGGCTAAGTAATATTCCACCGTGTGTTGAAATGCATCTGTTGAGCTGCGCAGATGGGCCGTGGGGGTGGGGTGTAGCCTGAGCAGGTGGCCACATCAGCTGGGAGCCGGGCTTACCTGAGACTGAGGGCTGGCTCTGCCTTGTATAGCAAATGTCAGCGCTGAGCTCTGAGGAGTGGGACCAGAGGTGTGCCCACCTCCCGGGGCCGCCTGAGACTCCCCCATTCTGCCCACGAGGCACCAAAGGGAGCTACTTCTCCCACGAAGGGAGGGACTTCTGGGATCCCGGAACAGTTGGACTTCGTGGCTTTGGAAGTGGAGGCATCAGAGGGTTAACAGTGAAGTGGGGACCTGGCCTCACCTTCCCAGCTGGAGACCAACTTCCAGCTCCACCCAGGGGCCCTCGGGGTCTGCCCTCCTCACCGTGGCCTTCCCTTCCCCAGTGGTGGCTGCCTGTACTGGCTCCCACAGAGCCCAGCTTGTCAGCACCTCAGATCTGCCTGTTCTTTCTCAGCCACCAGACCAGACGTGGCAACTCTTAGAGACGGGGCGTTGGGGCTAAATTAAATCCAGTGACCTGCAAATTAAGGGCCCCAAATCCCATTTCCTGCTCCACAGCCACCTCACCCTGCTCTCTTCCCTCCCTCTTGGGTGGGGGCCCCCGTCAACAGCTGTTAGTGTGGCCTGGTTGTAAGTCTGTCACATGGCTTCCAGTCGGCCGTTCTCAGTGACTGAATCGTCTTTGCATTTGTGAAAGTTTTTTTTTTTTTTTAAGTAATTGCCCATTTTACCCCCATTCTTCTTGTCTGCGTGTGAATGTTCTTATTTAAAGTGAAACCCGGGGAGCTATTGTCAGCCCAGGGTAGATCAAGGGACCATACCGACGAGTGAAAACGTGCCGTGACAATTCGAGGTTATTTTTCTGCAAAGATATTTTGCCGGCCTGGGCTTAGTGTCAAAGGGAGCTTCAAAGTATGAAATGTTCAAAGTGTTTTCATGGTACTTGCTACGAGGTAGCACGTCCGTAGGATCTGAAGGGCAGGGGACGGGCTGGCCGGGAGAGGGTCCCTGTGGGTCCAGCCTGCTCCCTCGGGGAGCCTAGGGGCCACTCCCATCCGGCCTGAGAGGCAGAGACCAGCTCGCCTGCTCTGTGATCCAGGACTCCGGGTGGCCTGGCCCCGGGTGTGCCTCTGTGTGACCTCAGTGATGTCCTTCCCTCCCTGGGCCCCAGCCTGTCTGTGGAACAATGGAAGGACTGGGCCTCACGAGGGCCGGCTCTCCCCGGCCCCTGGCTTCCAGTGGAGCATCGTGTATCCCTCTCGTTCAATTCTCCGGGGAGAGGAAGTGGGTCCGACCCCCTCTCGGCTTCTGCCGTGGGACACGGAGAGCTGGTGTTCCCCGGCCTGCCTCTCCGCTGCGGCTTCCTCCCTAGACTCCAGGAAACCCTCCTGCCCATGGAGCTCAGCGTTGACTGGGAAGAAAACTTGTCAAGTGGTCGCTAATCGGGGGATGGGTTTGGAAGCCAGTGTGGTTCTGGGAGACTGAGAGCTGCGGTTTGAGCTGAGGGCGGGCACAGGGGATGGGAAGGGCTCTGAGGTCTTTGCAGAGGGTTACCTTTTTGGGGCTGGGCTCGCAGTCGCCCTGGGAAAATGACCCTGATGTGCTTCAGGCGGTCCTTCTGCCGGGGTTGGGGGTGGGGCTGCTCTGCGCCTCCTCCAGGGTGTGGTGAGCCGAGGGCCCAGCAGGGACTTGCGGGCTGCACGGGGAGTGTCCAGGGGCACGTCCCCTCCGCCCCACACATGCAGCCCCACTTCGCCTCTGGGCCTCCTGTTCCTTTCATCTTTCTGTGTTTCCTCCTGTTCTTTTGTTTCTCCACCAGACATGGTGTCAGTCCATCCCCCCAGGGCTGGGAGACACCCTGATGCACGAGGTACGGCTACGCCCACGAGAGGCCAGAGGCCAGGGACCAGAAATCATGGCTCCCGGAGCTCAGGGCCTCGGGAGAAACCTCTTCTTCAGCCGCCCTTCTCTGTAGGTCCATGGACAGTTTCTAGAGCTTCAAGCTTTGATTTGTACAACCAACGCTGAGCAGGACTGCTGCCCTGGTTGGCTCTGCGGTCCATGGGTTCCTCGGGGTCTGCCCTCCTCACCGTGGCCTTCCCTTCCCCAGTGGCGGCTGCCTGGACGGGCTCCCACAGAGCCCAGCCCGTCAGCACACTGAGTCTGCCTGTTCCTTCTCAGCGGCCAGACCAGACGTGGCAACTCTTAGTGACTGACTCATCCTCGAGTTTGGTGCCAGGTGGGGGCGGAGGGTAAGCTGGGGGGGGGCGCTGCTCCTGCACGCAGCTCAGGGGAGTGTGGTTTGGGGGTGCACAGACGTGCCATGACCTGTTCTCCAGCCCAGAGCTGCAGCTTAAGCCTATTTCTTTCTACCAGGAAAACGTGGGCTTTCTGAAGAGAGCATGGCCCTCGGGAAGCCAAGGGGACAGATCGTATGCCCCATGCGTGGGCCCGTGGAAGGACTGGCGCTTCCGGGTGTGTCTCTTACTGCAGGGATCCCAGGCTGAGGGGCTGTGTGTGGAGTTTGCCTCATAGAGGGTTTTTTAAAAACTATATATATATATATTTTTTTTTTTTTTGGTGGGGGGGTCATCTTGTAAATAAATATAGAGTTACCATATGATCCAGCAATCCCACTCCTGGGCATATGTTCTGAGAAAACTCCAACTCAAAAAGACACAGGCACCCCAATGTTCACAGCAGCACTGTTCACAATAGCCAAGACAGAGAATCAACCTAAATGTCCATCGACAGGTGGCTGGATAAAGAAGATCTGGTCTATATACACAGTGGAATACTACTCAGCATAGAAAAGAATGAACGAATGCCGTTTTCAGAGACACGGATGGACCTAGAGATCATCATACTAAGTGAAGTAAGTCAGAGACAGACAAAGATCATATGATACCGCTTATACGTGGAATCTGAAAAAATGAGACAAACGAACTTATTTACAAAACAGAAAGAGACTCACAGACACAGGAAACAAACTTGTGGTTACCAGAGGGGAAGGTGGGGAGAGAGAAAAATTGGGAGTTTGGGATTAGCAGATACTAAGTACTTTACACGGGACAGATAAACAACAAAGTCCTACTGTGCAGCACAGGGACCTATATTCAAAACCCTGTAGTAAACTATAATGGAAAAGAATTTGAAAAGAAATATATATATATATATATATATATATATATATATATATATATATATATATATACACACATGTAAAACTGAATCACTGTGCTGTATACCTGAAACTAACACAACATAGTAAATCAACTGTGTTTCAATTAAAAATATTAAATAATTTGCCAGCATTTAACTATCAAGTCAAAGTCTATATTTCTTTTGAAAAACAGGAAAGTCTGGCCACACTAAACCTATATTCCCCTGTGACCCCAATTGCCTGGATCTGAGAAGGAGCTGCCCCTTTAAACTGGATAAATGCTGTGGTTTGCCACAGTCACCACTGCTCCCTGTAGCATCTCCAATGCTGAGCCCATGTGTCTGTCTCTCAGTTACTTTTTGGCCAATCATTTACCTGGCCGACTCCATGGGATTTGAGCTTTCAACCCTCGGTGGTAGGACTGGGGCTAAGTCAAGTCATCCTCGAGTCCAGTGGCCTGGCTCCAGAGTCTAGTTCTGCTGCCGCCGGCTGTGGGGCCCCGGCAAGGCACCTGACCTTTCAGAGTCTCAGGCTGTCATCTGTGCAATGAGCTAAATGCTTTCAACCTCAGAGTTGCTGGGAGGACTATAAGAGATGATCAGTCAGGTAAAGAGCTTGGCCTACTGCCTGTCACATGGTAGTAATAATAATATTATAGACATTATAATGATAACTAATACTTTATACTATAATAATACAACATATGATAAATACAATGTGATAACATAATTTGTACTACAATAATATATAAGAATTATAATTATAATGATAATATAATAATTTATACTATAGTAACACAACATATATAATTATAACGGGATAACATAATTTATGTTATAATAACATATCAGAATTATAAGAATTATAATTATAATGATAATATAATTTATGCTATAACAATATAACATATAATTATAATGTGATAACTTATACTATAATAATATGCAAGAATTATAAGAATTATAATTATAGTAATAATATAATAATTTATACTATAATAATACAACATATAATTATTACAATGAGATAACATAATTTATACTATACCATATCATATAAGGATTATAATATAATAATAACAACAGTTTTGGGGAGGGCATAGCTCAGTGGTAAAGCATGTGCTTAGCATGCATGAGGTCCTGGGTTCAACCGCCAGTACCGCCATTTAAATAAACAAACAAACAAACGAACGAACCTAATTACCTCCCCCTCAAAACAACGAACAACTTACTAAAAAAGCAAAACCAACAGTGACCAGCACCTGCTCTGTGCTTCCCGGGCAGGCTCGTCCTGAGAGCCGGGCCTGTGCTAACCCGTCTGTCTCACAGCGGCCCCTGGGATGCAGGCCCTATTATCAGCATCAGCGCCCCATTTTACAGATGATGAAACTGAGACCCAGAGAGGTTAGGATGCTTGACCATTGTCTAATAGAAAGTGGCAGAGCTGGGGTTTGGACCGAGGCCATCTGGCTCCCGCCTCTGCCTTCAGCGTAGGCACCACCATGTCGTCTCTGAGGCTGGGACCCAGGTCCCTCAGCTCTGACACTTACTGTCACATCTGAGGCTTGACGCTCTCCCAGGGGCTTTCTTGTAGCTCCAGTCTGTCTTAGGTCTTAGACTTTCCGGACAAATCTGAATGGGCTGGGGATGGTGGCGGGGCAGGGTGGCGTGCAGACATGGGGACAGACTGCCAAGTGACTGTGACCTTCTGGTGGCAGCCAGGGCTCTCAGTCCCTGCTGCCCCACCAGGGCCATCTGGCCTCTGTTCCAGGAGCATCCCCGGCCCCTCACAGCATCTCAGTAATAAGGATGACAGAGGCCGAAGCTCTGGTTGGTGGGAGCTTCAGGGGATGCGTGGGAGCTGAGATCCCTGGATTTGCAGCCCCTTTGGCTCCTTCAAATCAGAGTCCGTCTTGTCGGGACAAAGCAGCAGAGCTGTGGCAAGCTGGATCAATCCTGTCACACAATTCACAGATCTGACGCCGGGCACCCCTTTTGAAACCTGGGGATGCGGCCTGCAAGTCAAGTGTGAGTCTCACGTCCCTTTCAGTGGCTCATCGCCTGGCAGAGCTGAAGGGCCAGCGAACAGAGACGGCCCACGAGGCAGTGTTCCCGGGACTTCAGCGGCCGGATTCACGCTCACTGTGAGCTCCTTTCCTTTCCTGTGACTGATGTGGAGAAAAGAGACGGACATGAAAGGGAGAGGTTGCCCCTCGCCTCCCAGCCGGGCCCCCTCCTCCCAGGCCCTCACAGGGGCCAGCCCCACGCACTCCCATCACTCCACCGGGGCTGGTGTGGAAGAAAGAATTGAGGCAGAGTTGCTGGGCACCCAGGACAGGGCGTCCAGTGGTTAGGCAGTCAGCTGGGGCAGAACTGAGCCGGACCAGATCCTTCTCATCACGTAAAAGCGGATGGCTTGGGTCAGTCCTGTTTCCACAGCTGCCAAGTGGAGACTGGAGTCCTGCTGATCTTACGGAGAGGCCAGCAGGTTAGGAGAGTGTCAGGTGACCCCCAGCATCAAGCATCAAGGGTGAGCAGGGCCCTGGGGTCCCTGTGACCCATAGGGGAGCAGGACCTAAAAGAAGGAGCCACGTCCATTGTCTCAGCTGGAGCTGGCTCTTAACTCGAGAAGTGGGCGTGCACTTGGGGATTCTTTCTTAGAAAGGGGTACTGGACAGAGATATGAAATTCTGGCTTGATTTTCCATGGGATGCATGAGTCTCATGCAGGTTCAGAGCCCCCAGAATGTGCTGCGGATCCTTTGAATGCCTGTGGAGGCAGTCTGATGCCCTCAGATCTCCAGTTCCTCTGCCAGCTCCTCAGTGCTGCCCTGAGTGGCCTGTCTGTCCTCCAGGGAAGATGCTGGTCTGGGCGGCCCATGCCCCATCCACCTGGCAGGCTTCCTTCGCCTGGAGTGCCGGCTCCTTTCGCCTCTGCATGGATGGAGCTGCTTGTCCCTAACCCTGTCGGCTGCCTTCCTGGGCTGCCCTGGGCGGTGGGCAGTGGCAGCATCAGGGCAGGGGCTCTGAAGTCAGAGACCTGGGCTGAATTCCAGCCTCAGTCTGTTAGCTGTGCAGGACGGGGGCCTTGGGTAACCTCCTGGTGCAAGCAGGGGAGAAGAATGAGCATTTGACGAAGGTTAAATGCACTTGTGCGTCTAAAGCATTTCGTACAGTCCAGCTCAGTGAATGTGAGCCATCTCATCATTGCCCTCTTTGACAGAGGCCGGAGCCGTGCATCTGTGATCTCGAGTTGTGTGTGCATGCACGCTGGGGAGCCAACTTCTGTACCAAGGGAACCATGGGGCCGTGGACCCCCAGCACTGGTGGAGGCTCTTCTGGTAGAGGGGATGGTGCTGCTGTCTGAGAGATGTGTGCTCCTGCTGTGACATCCCTGTTGGGCTCAGCACAGGGGTGGTCCTCCTTCCGCTCCCCGGCCCATCTCTTAGGCAGGACCCTGGGCCTTAGACCAGGTTCTCCCAGGAGTTCTCTGGCTTTTCTGTGTCTGGGCTCTGATGCCATTTCCAGACCAGGGTGGCAGGTCGCCAGGGCTGTACTGTCCACAGGAAGTGCCCCAAGGACCCGTCTCTGCAGGCAGAGAGAGCCCAAGCCCTGTCCTAGCCCCAGACTTGATGTCTTAGCACAAACCTAAGGGTCCTGGACACATGAACCAGTCCCTGACCTTCCAGCAGCTGATTCTGATGTTCAGGGCAGACAGTAGAGGCTGCTGTCCTGGGCACGGCCAGGGTAGGGCAGGTGAGGACGTCCACCAGCTGGGGAATAGGGAGGAGAGATGGCTGGGGGGGCAGGGGAGCCCCCGGGTAGCTGGTTGATAGAGCCCACAGCCTAAGGGGAGAGGAAGGGAGGAGAGGGAAGGGCAGGGGAGGGGGGGCGAGGGGAGGGGAGGGGAGGGGAGCTCTGACAGGGCTGGTGAGGCAGGCCAGGTACGGTTCAGGACATCTGGTGCTCTGACAGTGGGGTAGCACCTGGCTGGGTGTCTGCACATGCAGAGGTTCGTCCCACACCGTCTCTGTGTAGTGACAACAGAGCAGCTAGTGTTTACCGAGCATTTACTATGTGACACTTCAGTGGAAACTGTAGCAACTTTTCATCTGCCCAGTATGCAGCGTATGCTCTCCACCAGCCAATTGCAGAACTCCGTCCCTCAGCCATGGTGATAGGCTCAGGGATGAGCACATGACCCGAGCAGGGCCAATCAGATTCTCTCCCGGGATTTTTGCTGGAGTAACAGAGAAAGAGGTCTTCTCTCTCTCTTTCATTCTCTCTCTCAATCTTGTCACCAGCCATAAGACAGTAAAAGCCAGGACCTCCTGGCCTGCTGGTGGCCATTCTGCTGCCATGTAGGGAGAGCCTGCCTGAAAATGAAGCCAACACAGAGGAATGGGGGGCTGAGAGAGGTGGGGAGATAGAGACGGTGGACACACACATGCACACACACGCGTGCACACATACACGTGCACACATACACGCGCACACAGTGGCATCTTCAGGGCCCTCAAGGCCGTCCCTGCCCTCGGAGGTCCCAGGCGTGGAAGTGGATGCACCCTCTTTCCGGCCCAGCCTATCTGCGTGGGATTTAAATTATTTTTCCCAGGAACTGTGCTGAGTACATCCTGTGTGCTGTGAATCTCAGTTCTCACAATGACCCTAAGGGGTGGGTGTCTTAATACTCCTCTTTCAGAAGAGAAAAGACTGAGACTAAGAGTTTCTATCACCCATGGAAGGCAGTCCCGTGGCTTGGAAGACTCAGAGCTGGGGCCTAAGCCTTGGAGCTCCCACTCCAGGGCCTCCCCTCTGAATTCACGTGAACCCTGCCTCCCGGGCCCCAGCTGCCCATCAAAGGCATCAGATAAGTATTTGTTGAATTACACTCACTCTGGCTGTTGGGAGCGGGGCCCAGCTCCCCCTCCTCCTGTGGGATCTGCATGTCTGTTCTGGACGTGCCCCAACCCTTCGCCTCTGGCTCCCGGGCTCTCACGGAGGCTGAGCCCCGGTGCCGCGGTCCTCGCGTGGTGGGACTGGACATCCCGCAGCCACGCCGAGGATGCTACAGCAGTGTTGCGTCTCCAGGCCCTGAAAAGCGTTCCCAGAATGCTTTTATGAGCCTTTCGAGAGTGTGACGTGGGCCGCCTCCCCCTGCAGTCGCTCAGACGGAAACCGTTGTGTGCAGCGTCTGGACTCCTTGTTCTCCTTCAGAAGCGACTTTCTTGTTTGATGGGAACAGAGGTGGTCCTGTAACACTCAGGTCGACCTGCTCTTTGGGAAATTTTAAGAGAGGCTGGAAGTGTGTTCTGAAGCAAGCAAGCAGGCCGGGTTTCTTGTCTCCATGTGGTAAACTCTGAGCCGCTCGGAGATCAGAAGAGGCTGCATTTCTTCCTTGGTCTGGGAGGGATCAAAGCCGCCTTTGGCAAAGGTATCTTGTCCCCTCAAAAAGTGGTCTCATCTCCAGAAAACTCCAGAAAATCGTGGTGGGGCCGGGTCAGTCAGCAGGGGCCAGGGCAGGCTTTCCTCTGCTTCCAGCCAACCACACGGCCCCTCCCGCGCCGAATGCTGCTATGAGGTCCCGGGCGGACCCAGCGACGCTGGGGGATGACCCTGGGCCCTGGCTCCTTGCCCGGCCCCTCCTTTCCCAGAGGCGCTGCAGCTGCCTTTCAGGGCAGGCTGCTTTCTTCGTGTGGGGGTTAAGGGGGGCTCCCTGGGGGGGCCTCTCTCTTCCATCCATCCCTGGTCAGGAGGAGGTGAGTTGACCCCTGAGCATTCATGTTCTGGGTGAGCTGGCAGCTGTGGGCCGTGGTTCCTAGAGAGAATCAGGATCTCTGGGGCAGACAGCCCTGGCCCCTCGACGCCTGTCTTAGGTGGGGTGTCCTGACGCAGACTTTGGGACAAGGATATAGATGTGAGCTGTTGGTGGGGATTCGGACCCCAGGGAAGGGCGTGTGACAGGGCCCAGGAGGCAGTGGGGTTGAAGGCCCCAGCTCAGTCTCCCCGGGGACCTTTGCCTGGTGGTGCAGAAAAGTACCCGGGGGCGCCCTGGACTTTGCGAGGCGCGGATCCTGGCGCCGCACATCTGGGCGGCTGCAATTCCGCATCTGACCGACTTCTGATGAAGCTGGTGCTGTTCGTCCTTGGCCCCCTGGGGCAGAACCCCCCCCCCCCCGCCCCCGGCTCTCCCAGCTGCTCACGCTTGACGTGGCCCCGGAGGACACGCTGAAGCCCTAACCCGGACCTGTGACTGTGACCTTATTTGAAAACGGGTTTTGCAAATATAATCCAGTTAAGACCAAGACGTGCTGGGTTTGGGTTGACCCTAATCCAGTGACTGGTGTCCCCAAAAGTGGAAGAGAGGGAACCCAGAGGGAAAAGGGAAAACAGCCACGTGAAGACGGAGGCCGGGACTGGAGGGACGTCGCCACCAGCCAAGGAACACCTGGAAGAGGCAGGGAGGATCCTCCCGAGGGCCGCCAGCCCTGCTCACGCCTCCATCTCAGATTTCTTGCCTCCAGACTCCGAGTGAATAAACTTCTGTTGCTCTAAGTCTCCCAGTTTGCGGGACAATTAAGGCAGCCCTAGGAGGGAAATACAGCAGCCAAGGGGCGAGGGAGGCGTCCCGGGGCACCAGCACCCCCGCACGCCCGGCTGGACCTGGGAACTGGCGGAGGGAGCCGGTGACGCTGTTGGCACCTGGGGCAGGTGGGTGGGTCCTGCTCAGAGGTGACCGGGTCCTTTCCTGGAAAGTGAGGGGCTGGCTGTCTGGGCAGGGAGAGGCCAATGGGCACTCTAAGAGCAGGTCTGGGACGGGCTGACAAGGATCAGAGGAGGACTCCCTCCCTTTGACCCAGTGCACAGATGTGTCACCAGCCCTATGGGCTGGTGCGGAGGCTTCCCGGGGAGGGGTGGGGGCAGGGCAGGGTCCTGGGAGGAGGGAGGGGTCTGAAGCAAAGGGCACAGGTGGGAGTCCTGCCTCCCCTGCTAACTTACATCTCCCAGCCTCAGCTTTCTTGGTGGCAGGAAAGTGAAATGACAACACGCAGGACTGAGGGCCAGAGACCAGGACGGGCCGGGCATAGAGAAGGGCTGGAGGAGCGGGGGTGGGGTGGGGCTCCTCCTGCCCCGGGGAGCTGAGCTCCGGGGGCAGGGGGCCGGCCCATGGGGTGCCGTTCTCCTGGCTGATGGAGACTGTCTCCCGTTCCAGCCAGCAGGTCCCCAGCCACTTCAGCCCCGGCTTTCTGGAAGCTCTTCAGAGAGGCAGGTGTTTGCAAGCTCAGCCCAGCACTGTTGATTTGTGCCTTAGCGAGCCTTGCCTTTGCGATGATTAATATTTGATTTACGCCTACGGTTTGTCCTGTTTCTGATCTCTTTCTGACTCATTAAATCTTCCTTAATCGAGTCTCTAACTTCATCCTTTGGAGCTTCTCCTTCAGAGACAGCTTCCGGTTTCCCTCGTTGGCTTCTGACCCACTTATTTGCCTTTTGAAAAAGCACAAGCGCATTTGGCTGGAGTGGGTCCTCGAGGCTGGCTGCCAGGAGGGCAGTGGCTCGTTCAATGTCGCAGCTGTCCCACTGCCACGGAAGCTCCTTCCACTGATTGAATTTGCTTGTGCTGAAAGGGTCGAGCCCTCTCGTCAGAGGATGGGGCCAGCTTCCCCGGAGCGGGGGTGGCTGCAGTCTGCAGACGGCCGTCTCTGGCCTGGGCGGGTGATGGCCAGTCCGGGCGCCACGCCGAGCACCTGAGGCTGCAGGGGGCCCTCTTTCCTTTGGTTCTCGGCGGGTGCCTGGTTAGAAAGGTGAGCTCTTCAGATAAAACTGATAATGGGGATGAGCTGAACTTGGGGAACCCTGCGAGTGGGCTGGACCTGTCACTGAGAATATTTTTATACTGAAGTATAGTTGATTTACAATGTTGCATTAGTTTCAACTGCACAGCAAAGCGACTCGGTTGCACATGTATGTGTTCGTTTCCAGATTCTTTTCCATAATAATTTGTTACAGGATATTGAATATAGTTCCCTGTGCTCTAGAGTAGGTCCTTGTTTATCTCTTTTATATGTAGTGGTGTACGTCTGTCCATCCCAAACTCCTAATTTATCCCTCCCCCCCGCCCTTCCCCTTTGGTAACCGTAAGTTTGTTTTCTATGTCTGTGAGTCTCTTTCCAGTTTATAAATACGTTCATGTGTATCATTTTTTTTTTAGATTCTACATATAAGTGATGTCATACGATATTTGTCTTTGTCTGACTTACTTCACTTAGTAGGATGATCTCCAGGTCCAGCCATGTCGCTGCAAATGGTAATTTAATAGGGCTTGCGTTGAATCTGTAGGTTGCCTTGGGTAGCGTGGTCACGTTAACAATGTTGATTCTTCTAGTCCAGGAACACTGTGTGTCTTTCCATCTGTTTGTGTCGTCTTCAGGTTCCTTCATCAGTGTCTTACGGTTTTCAGAGTACAAGTCTTTTGCCACCTTCGGTAGGTTTATTCCAGGTACTTTGCTCTTTCTGATGTGATGGTAAACGGGGCTGTTCTCGTCATTTCTCTTTCTGATATTTCATTGTTACTGTAGGAAATGCAGCAGACTCCAGTGTGTTAGTTTTGGATCTTGTAGCTTTACCAGATTCACTGAGGAGCTCTAGTGGTTTTCTGGCGGCGTGTTTAGGATTTTCTATGTGTAGTATCCTGTTGTCTGCAAACAGCGTCACCAAGTACTTTATAGTCACCTTCACACCCGACTCTTACAACACCCCTGGGAAAGGGGGTGCCCATTTTACAGACGAGGAAACTGAGGCTGAGCAACGTGCCCAGGTGACTCGGCAGCTTAGGGGCAGAGCCAAGATTCCCACCCAGGTGGTCTAAGCCTCCTCGTGCTGCTCCCTGCTGCCCCCGACAGAGAACTCTGGTCCTGCACCCTGTGGGGGAGGCCAGGGATACTGGGAAACATCCCGAGGTGAGCTGGCTGGCCCCCCACACAGCTGGTCACCCCCAGGGTCAAGAGGGCCGACGGGAATTAAATCTTTGTCTGTTGCATCATTTGCAAATATTTTCTCCCATTCCGTAGATTGTTGGTTTGTTTTGCTTATGGTTTCCTTTGCTGTGCAATAGCTTACGAGTTTAATTAGACTATGAAAACAAATATATGTATGTGCGTGTCTGACTGAAACATTGTGCTGTAAACTAGAAGCTGACACATGGTAACTGCCTGCACTTCAATTAAAAAAAGGGTGCCAAGGGGGAGAAACCCTGCTGTGGGGAAACCAGCCTTGACTTTGGACGCCAGTCCCTCTCAAGGTCTGCAGCTGGCTCTGGATTTATTCATTACAGAAGTCTGGATGTGGCCAAATGTTTGGTTCACCCATGGAAGGTTGGTGGACTTCATAACAAAGAAAGAATAACAAGGGAAGGACATTCTTGCTGTAAACAGAACATGCCGTACCTGTGTTGGGGAGTAGAAATGATGCCATTTAGACACAAAAGGCCACGTGCTGGGTGATTGCATTTACAGGAAGTGTCCAGAACAGGCAAATCCACGGAGACAGAAAGGACAAGGGTGGTTTCCAGGGGCTGAGGCTGGTGCGAGGGCTGGGGGCCCCGGGGGGCAGGGGGAGGGACGCCGAGGGCCGGCAAGCAGAACACATTTGCTTGACGTCTGGCTCTCCGTCTGATTTTCTTCTTTCGTTTGTGTTCGAAGCTTTCTGTTGTGCAGCTTTTATTACCTCATGTTTCTATTAAGATGGTAAAATGATCAGTGTTTTCTCCCCCTTTTTCTGTGTTTCCTGATTTTTGTCAAGTGCACATTTATAATGCAAAGCAAAGAAGCTCGTAAAAAGCAAAGTGCTACTTCCTCCCTTTCACACAGACACACTCAACAAAAGCAAGGGACAGGGCTTGAGTCTCAGGGAGCCAAGCGCGGGTTAAGCAGGTGGCTGTGGCCAGCGCACAGTGCACTGTCCACAGAGCCTCCCGCCCTCTTGGGCAGGGAGCCGCTGTCTTCCTCTGTCCCCAGAGCCTCCTCTGTGGAAGCACCACGTGAGATGTGAAGAGATCAGTGCACCACGGAAGCCTGGGCCTGGCTGCCTCCTCCTCCTCCTGCCCAGTGGGCACGACCAGGTTCAAGTCCCCATCCCGGGGCTGGGAAGTGGGCCCTCACTGCCTGATCCTCCCATGAGGGGCCCCAAGGCTGAGACCGGGGGTGGGGAGGAGGGAGGTCTTGGTCTCAGCCTCCTCCTCTGACCCTGCTCCCCTGCTGTTTTGTACTCTCATCCTCATCTGGTCCAGGGAGGATGGCCTCCCGGTCTCCATCCCAGCTCTGCTGGGCGGGGTCCGCTGCCCCGGCTGCGTGGATGGCACACCTGCCCCTTTCGGTTGTTCCCATGACAGTTTCAGGAAGACGAGTGAACACTAACCTCGGACAGCCTTTGGTCCTTGGAGGGGACCTGCAATGTCAGCCACCTGAGGGCAGGTGAAGAGTCAGAATCCTGGCCACCATCAGTTCCCAGACTGAGCTGGTTCACAGACCCAGAGCCCTCGAATGAAAGGGAGGCAGGTTCCGCTTGAAGAAGGACCCTGCTACACTGCCAAAAACTTAGGTTCTTAACCTTTCTCCCAGGCCTTCCCAAAGGAAGCTCTGACCTTTTCCCAGGACGCCCAGGCACCAGAGAAGGGGAGTGATCAGTCCGTTCAGGGGCCACTGGACGCTGGCTCGGAGCTGACGCTGCTTCCAGGAGCCCCTCCAGCCAGTTGGGGCTTTTGCAGGTCGGAGATGGACGGAGTGTCGGTCAGGCTCCTCTCACCGTGGGCGGTGGGCCCCTGGCCCTTCCTGCGGTTCCTTCCTGGTTCTGGGAATTGCAACTGGGACAGAGACTCAGCAGCCACAGAACCTCCAGCCTCTGGACAAGGAGTCGCTGCGGAGGGCGAGGAGTGAGAGGCCCCGGCGGGCACGCTCTTGGACACGGGCACCAGCCCAGAGACAAGGGCCTGGGCCTGTTGAAGCACCAAGCTGGTGGGGGTGGAGGTGAGTGGGCCGGAGGGGTCCGGCCTCTTGGCTGGGGGGGAGGATGAGCTGCGTGAGGGTGGCCTTCAGAGCGGCACACGTGGGCCAGGCCACGAGGGCTCAGAGCATCTCCATAAGCAGTAGGAAGCTGTGCCAGGGGGGCTAGGTGCCCGGCTGGGCAAGGTGGTCCAGCCTAGAAAGCAGGACATGCCGGCGAGGCTTTGGGCTGTGGGGAGGGGGCTCAGGGGGTCAGGCCTCTGTACTGCCCCCAGAAACTGGACTCACACGAAGCCTTCAGAGGCAGCGCGATTTCTGGGCTGTCCTGCAGGGTGGGTGGGCAGGTGCGATGCCTGTTCAGGAAGCCTATCTTGCACACCGGGGGTCCGGCTCCTCCAGCATATAGGAGGGCGTGCGGGTCTGCTGCAGTACAAGCCAGAGGTTAAAACAAGGATTTAAAAAAAAATTTTATTTTTTTAAAAATTGAAGTATAGTTGATTCACAGTGTTAGTTTCAGGTGTACAGCAAAGCAATGCAGCTATACATATACATACACATATATTTTTTCCTTTCATATTCTTTTACATTATATGTGATTACAAGAAATTGAGTATAGTGCTCTGTGCTATGTAGTAGGTCCTTGTTGTAAAACAAGAATTTTGAGGTCAGCCGACTGGGTTCCAATCCCCCGCGCTCCTGCCAAGAGTCATTAACCACGGGGAATCTGCTTCCTCATCTTAGAGATGTCAGTAGCTGCAGTCACCATCTACCGAGCTCTTGCAAGGGGTGCAAAATTTGTTACAGTATTTCCTTGTTCATTCATCCATTCATTCACTTAATATGCCACAAACACCAAGCATCTACTCCATGCTGATCACCTTTCTAGATGTTGGGGATGCAACAGTGAGCAAAACGGAGTCTCTGCCCTTCTCCTGCTGGAAGGAGACAAATATGAACAAAGAAACATGAAAGATGACAGAGGTGATAAGAACACGGCAGAAAAGTAAAGCAGAGCAGGGAGAGAGGGCACGTGCTCATTCAGAAAGGGTGGTGGGGAACCTCTCTGATGGGGCTACACTGCGCAGAGACCATGGGCTGGGGAAGGTCAGTTTAACCTTCACAGAAGCATGAACGAGGCGTGGACCTACGTCAGGCGTAGTGATTTATTGATGGAGATTTAGAATAATAAGGAGAGGTGTAGTGAGTGTACGTGTTTGTCCATTGCCCCACAAGCATGAAGACTCTTCTCAGTGTCCAGGCATCGTCTCTTCCTGTTTGAGTTCAGAGACCTTCTGTCCCTGCTTTTTACTGTTAGGTGCACCATTCATGGTTAACCTCACCCGCCCCGTCGTGAGCAGCAGGCAGCAGGGCAGTGATGACTCAGTGCCACGGCACCTGGGAGCCTGTTTGAATCGACCTAATACAGATCTTCTCAACTCTGCAAAATTCCCTGATCCCAGGTGTTTACTGCTGGTTGCAGCATCGCTCACGATGCTGCATTACCCACTGCGTAGTCTGAATCCTGGCTTCCGGTGACTCTTTCAGAGGACCCTGTGCTTCATGGATGATGGCCACAAATGTAAGTCTCACTCCGAGCGCGCAGGCAAACGGGAACAGCCATGTGCTGTCTGGTTCTCATGTTACATCCACTGCTTGTGGTTTCATAGCTCAGACAGAGAACCACTCCTCCTCCTCCTCCTGTGCTTTCTCTTGAATCTTTCAGCCATAATCACTGTATTCTTAGGGTGAGATCTTCTTTGTGTTGAACCCCCCTGACCTTTCAAACACTGACACCAGCAGGAAGGGTAGGCAAGGGCCCCATCTGCACAGGTAACGTCCATCTGTCCTTGGGGAAGGCTCAAGAGTGACCCAGGAAAACACAATGGCACCACATTGACTGGAGGCAAGAGAGGACATTAGCTGGGGAGGCCTGTTTGCTTGAAGAGCAATGCCTTAAAAGCTCACAGAGCATGCAGCCCAGACACCACTGGGGTGGTGTCAGAGGAGGCCAGGTGGAGAACTGGGACTGTCATTTCTGCTGGCTGGTAATAAGGTCCCACCTTCCTGTAGTGTCAGTAGCAATGGGGAGCCTTGACTTCTGCCCCCTGGGAAGTATCGAAGTGCCCCTCCTTCTCCTCTCGAGGGTGGTATTAGAAAAGTCTTAATGAAGGGTCTGGACTTTCACCATCCCAGTCACCAGTGAGGCCACACCAAGTGCAGCGTCAGTGGAGACCATGCGGGGACAGGAATCCCCACCCAGGCTCAGCGGTAATAGGAGCACCTCCCCCACCCTCCCAATCAGGTGTCAGTAGAGGCAGACGGGGGGACCTTCATCCGGCATCAGTGAGGCAGCACTCCTCTCCCACTTCCACTGCTGGAGTGGAGCCAGGAAGTGCCACGTAAAACAGAAGGTTTTAATAAGATCCAGAGTCTCAGCAATAATGCAACAATGTCCAGGTTTCACTCAAAGATTGCTCACCATACCAAGAACCTGTAACAGTTCAAACTGATCGAAAAATTACAACCAGCGTGAGATGGGAAAGATGTTAGAATTGTTGACCCAGATTTTAAAGCAGGCATGATAAAAATTCTTCATGGGCAATTATGAACACTCTTGAGACAAATGTAAAAATAGAAAGTCTAAGCAAAGAAATGGAAGATGTAAAAAGGAACCAAGTGGACGTTTTAGAACTGGTAAATAAAATAAGTGAAACAAAAAGCTTAGTGAATGGGCTCAAAAACAGAATAAGGAATGAAATAGGGGAAATCACGACAGACCCCACAGACATCAACAGGACAATAAGGGAATAACTACCAACAACTGTGTGCATGAAAACTTGTCACTTCCTCAGAAACACAGACTACTACCACTTATGCAGCATGAAATAGATTAATTTGAGTAGCTATATAACCATTAAGAAAATTGAACTTGTAATTTAAAAACACACACACACAAATATCTTCAGGCCCAGAAGTTTTGACTGGATAATTCTGCCAAACATTTAAAGAAGAATTAATATCAATTCTACACAATCTCTTTCAGAAAATAGAAATGGAGAGAAAACATCCCAGTTCATTTTTGTAAAACTAGTTTTATCCTGTTACTTAAACCAAAGACAGTGCAAAAAAAGAAAACCAAAGGCCAATTTATTTCATGAATATAGATTCAAAAATCTTCACAGAATATTAGCAAAGAAAATATAGCAGCATATAAAAAGAATCATATACCATATCCAAGGAATTCCAGGAAAGCAAGGCTGGTTCAATACCTGAGAATCAGTCAACACAACCTACCACATTAACAGACTAAAGAAAAAAAACAACACATGAGCAAATCAATTGATGCAGAAAAAAAAGCATTTGACAAAGCTCTATACCTTCTCATGATGAAAACTCTCAGAAAACTAGAAATAGAGAGGGGACGTTCCTTAACTTGATAAAGAACATCTTCAAAAGATCTGCAGCTAGGCTTGTGGTTTTTTTTTAAACCTAATTTATGTTTTTATTTTAATTTAGTTTTTTTTTGTTGTTGTTGAAGTATAGTAGGCTTGTGTTTAATGTTTAATGACTGCATGCTTTCCCCATAAGATCAGGAACAAAGCAAAGATGTCCATTTTGCCCCTTTTTATTTGACTTAGTGCTGGAAGTTCAGGGCTATAAAGCAAGAAAGAACTTAAAAGACATACAGATTGAAAAGGAAGCTGTCCCTGTTTGTGGATATTATTTACGTAGACTATTCCAAGGAATCTACCAAAAAATGCCTCCTAGAACTAGTGAGTTCAGCAAGGTTCCAGAAATATAAAGTAAACATACAAAAATCAATTGTATTTTAGTATACTAGCAATAAACACATGGACATCAAAATTAAAAATATGATGTTATTAAAAAAATAATAATATTGTTAAAATAATAATAATGTTATTAGAATTGCTCAAAAATGAAATAGTTAGGTGTAAATCTAACAAAACATGTGCAGAACTTGTTTGTATCCTACACAATTCTGATGAAAGAAATCAAAGAGTATCTAAATAAATGGAGAAATATATTTTGTTCATGGATTCAAAGACTCAACACAGTAAAGGTGTAATTTCCCCCTAAATTGATACACTAGTTTAACACAGTTCCTATCAAAAACTCAACAAGTTTTTTTTCTGTAGATATGGCAAGATTATTCTAAAATCTATTTGGAAAGGCAAAGGACCTAGAATAGTTAAGACAAATTTGAAAAGGAAGAGTACAGTGGGACGAATCAGTCAGCTACCTTCATCAAGACTGCATCACAGTGGCAGAGGGAAGTCACATAGATCAACGGAACAGGATAGAGAACTCAGAAACAGACCCACACAAATGTGTCCAGCTGATTTTTGACAAAGGTGCAGAAGCAATTCAACAGAAGAAAGAGAAAGTTTTTGGCAGAGTTGGACATTAAGCCAAAACAAAACAAAACAAAACAAAACAAAAACCCAAAAAACCCCAAAAAACCCCACCAAAAACTCCTGAACTAAATCTCACATCTTATACAAAAGTTACCTAAAAATAAGTCATGTCCTTAAATGTAAAACATAAACTTGGGAAAAAAGTAGGAGACTATCTCTGGGATTCAGGCAGGTCAGAGAGTTCTTACATCTGACACCAAAAGCATAGTCCATTCAAGGAAAAATTAACAAATGGAGCTTCACCAAAATGAAAACTTTGGCTCCGTGAAGGGCCCTCTCACAAGGATGAAAAGACAAACTGTAGAGTGGGAGCAAATATTGGCAAACCACATGTCTGACAAAGGAGCAGTATCTCAAGTAAAGACCCGTCAAAACTCAGCAGTGGGAAAAGCAATGTAGAACGTGGACAAGAGGCACGGGATGGCATTTCACCAAAGCAGATCTACAGATGGCAAACAGGCACATGAAAAGATGCTCAGCTTGATAATCCACTGGGACGTTGCAAATTAAAACCATCGTGAGATTTTTCTACACATATTCCGGAATGACTAAGACCAAAAAAAAAGTGACCATATCAAACGCTGGTGAGAATGTGGAAAATCTGGCTGGTGGGAATGCAACATTGTACAGCCATCCTGGAAACGGTTTGACAGTTTCTTAAAAAAAAAAAAAAAAAAGTAAACATGTTACTACTGTACGTCTTAGCAATCGAACCTCTGGGCATTTATCCCAGAAAAGTGAAGACTTACATTCACACAAAAACCTGCATAAAAATGTTCATAGCAGCTTGATTTGTAATAGTCAAAAGCTGGAACCAACTCAGACGTCCTTCCACACAGTTTGTAGTTAAGCAAACTCTGGGATCTCTGCACCATTGGGACCCAGTCATGCAGCTACTGATGTTCACACACCTGGATGAATCTCCCGGGAATACCACTGAGTGACAAGAGCCAGTCCCTGAAGGCCATATGCTACAATGGTTCCACTTATATAACATTCTTGAAATGACAACAGTGTGGGAACAGAGAAGAGGGTCATGGCTACAAAGGGTTAACCAAGGGGTGGGTGCGGCCGTAAAGGCAAAGTGCAGGATTCTGTGGAGACAAGAATATTCCTTATCTCGATGATACCAGTGTCTATGCCCTGGTTTTGATATCACCCTGGAGTTTTGCAAGATGCTACCACTGGGGCGAGCTAGGTGGATGGCACATGGCGTCTCTGTAGTGTTTCTTACTACTGCATGTAAATCTTCGATTATCTTTAAAGAAAAACTAATTTAAAAGATGTTTTGAAGGCAGTTTATGTAATGACTTCATTTTCAGCATTAGCATTTATATAAGTAAGTGCCAAATAAGGATGCATTGACTCATCAGAGAGCTGTTAGTAGGCACCGCACTGTCCACCGAGGTCAGGTAATATGCAAGAATATAGTCCCTCAGTGTCCAGAGGGGACTGATTGGTTCCAGGGCCTGGTAGCTCCCAGCTGCTCTGCTGTTTGTCCTTCTGTCTGAGTTAGGAAGCGCTCCTTGAAGGCGGGTGGCAGCCTGCCTCGGGAAGGGGTGCTGATGCAGGATGAAGGGGGAAGCCTTGGGCTGGGGTACCACACGGATGCCCTGTGAGGGGGCAGGCTGGGTGCAGGAGGTCTGGCCCCGCCTACAGGGAGCCAGCACCCTTCTCCCACTGAGGGGAGAACTGAAGACCAGCCTATGGTTCCGTTCCAGCCAGGCTAATGTTGCACAGGGCGCCACCTCAGTAAGATGGGGAGTGACTGCAGGGACTGGTCAGACCAGGAGGTCCCTCCAAACTGTCTCCCCGTGGTGGCCAGAGCCAGGCTTTCAGAATCCTTCAATGGCCTTCATGCATTTAAAGAAGCTTCTGAAAGTGCCATCCTTCTTAGACCCTGGGGCCCTGCATCTCCCTGCCCCCACGTACTGGGCTCCCCTGAACCTCTCCCTGCACTGGCCCCACTGCTGCAACCCCGCTACTTCATCTCCAGGAAGCAGCCCCGGGTGTGGTGCTGCTCACGGCGCTGTGGGGACCGACGGGGGACAGTCGGGAGTCCTCTGCTTGTCCATCAGTGGGGATGGCTCCATAACCCATTCCGTGGGAGCCTGCAGTCTCCTACAGTGGAGTCTGGGCAGGAAAGATGCCCCTGCCAGACCGTCATGGGGCTCTTCGATGGTGTTCGGTGAGGGGACCCAGGAACCTAGCGGTGGACGTGTGCCCGCTGAGCTGGAGCAGAGGAGCCGTGCTCACCATGCCCTGCTGGCTGGGGCCAGGCGGCGACCCGTTCTGCAGCCTGGAAGGCAGAGCTCGGGCTCAGGGCTGCGGGAAGGCGCGCTTGTTCTGTGAAGGTCAGATCTGCCCACTGTCAGACTGTAGAGACCGCAACGAGTGTGCCGGGGCCCCTGTGAGGACGTGAGAGCACAGCCAATGGTCAGGGCAAGCCCAAGGAGCGGGTCTGGGTGGGAGACTTCCCCGGTGCAGGGAGAGGAGGGAGTGGTGCCTGTGTGTGTGTGTGCACACGTGCGTGTGCCCATGTGTGCATGCAATGCCTATATGTGTGCATGTGTAGATATGCACACACACGTGTGCATGCATGTACATATATGCCTATGTGCGTGCACACCTGCGTATGTGTGCATATCTGTGTGCATGCAGGCGTCTGTGTGTGGATGCATACATGTGTTGCATGTATACACAGACACACATGTGCACATATATTTGTGTAGAAACATGTGCATACATGCCTGCATGTGTGTATACATGTGTGCACAAGTGCGTTTATATGTATGCATGCACACACATGCATGCAAATATGTGCATGTGTGTTCACATGTGCGTTCACATGCATATTTGTATGTGCACGCACACATGCACACATGTATGTGTGCACGCAGGTTTATGTGTATGTGCTCCTACGTGTGTACATCTGTGCATGTGTGTACGTATATATCTGCACATGTGTATGTGTGTACGTGTAGATAGGTCTACATGCATGTTTATGTGTACATATGTGTATACATGCGTGTATGAGTGTGCATGTATATGTGTGTACGTGCGTGTATGGTCTCTTAACACAAGCCCACCTTGCCCATTAGGAAACAGAGTCCTTTTGGGATCCAGATTCTGGCCCCATCGGTTTCCTCGTCTTGGGGAGAAACTGAGGTGGCGGGAAGGATGAGAAGGGGAGAGAGTCCCCCCCCCCAACAGAGTCGTGATACGTTCAGGAGAAAAGGCATTTTGCCAAACAGGAAAAAAGCCTGAGCCCAGTTTTAGAGAGCTCGTTTTAGAAAAACAGAAATGAATGCTTAGGAAAATCACTGGAAGGATGTACAAAACATATCAAGTGGTACATTCGCAGCCTGGGATTTGGGGTAATTTTTATTCCCTTCTTTTGGCTCATCTGCCTTTTCTAGAACTTCTACAATAAACATCTATTACTTTGTAATAACAGCCTAAAAGTTACTTTAACAGTTGGCCCGGAGCTGTGACAAGTGTTTAGATGAGCCGCCACCTGAATGTGCTGTGATCTCGCCTCTGCGGATGCCCGGAGACTGCGGGGGCCGCGGCTGCGCCGTCGCTGAGGTAATGCCTGGCGTCCTCGGAGGCTTCTCGGCTCCCACCTTCGTGCTGCCCAAGTGTCGGAGAGCCTGTCTTTTCAGGGTGCGTAGGTTTGGCTGGCCCCTCAAAGCAGGCTGGGTACTTGTCACGGAGCCCCCTCCGCTCCACACGGCCCCTGGCGCACAGACTCGGGCTGGTTTCCACGGTGGGGCTGCCGTGTGGATGGCGGGGCTGCCGTGTGTGCTGCGGGGCTGCCGTGTGCGCAGGGAGCCGGCCCCAGGGCCGCAGCCTCAGGCGTTAGGTGCGGTTCTGGTTTCTCAGGGTGTTGGGAGCAGTTTTGATGCTGGGCTCCTGGGCTTGATACCTGGGCTCAACAGTGGTGCCAGTGACTTTGGGCAAATCCCTTAACTTCCGGTGCCTCAGGTCCCTTATTCATAGAATGGGGCCCCTCATGTGCTCATGGCACAGGGCTGATGAGAGGAATGCACAACGTGTGATGCATCTGAAGCCTGGAGAGTAGTTCCCGGCACACGGTCAGCACTAAACAGGTGTTCACTATTGTTGTCGGTATCATCTGTGCAACGGGTGCACAACAGGCAGAATAAAGGCCCAGAGATGTCCACGTCCGAATCCCCAGAACCTATAATGTCAGGTCAGATGGCAAAGGGGGATGATTAAGTTTGCTGATGGAACCACGTGTACTCAGGAGCTGACCTTGACCCAGGGTGAGGGTCCTGGATTTCCAGGTGGACCCAGTGCAACCACTGGGTCCTTATAAGTGGAAGGAGGAGGTAGAGTCAGAGGCAGAGATGTAATGATGGCAGGAGCAGGGTCAGAGAGTGGCAGGGTTGGCTTTGGAGATGGAGGAAGGGGCCGTGAGCCCAGAAGTGCAGGCGGCCTCTGGGCGCTGGAGGAGGCCCGTTGGGACCCATGTCAGTCTTCCGAACTGCGCAACTGCGAGATAGCGGATTCGTGCTGCCACTAAGTCTGCAATTTGTACAGCGACAGACAATGACTGCAGGTGCTCTGGTTTTGTCACCCAAGAATGGGCTGGGAGAGGGTCTGAGGCCCCTCAGCCCCCCAGCCGCCTGTGTGTGGAGCAGTCACAGCCTGTGGGCCTCCCTCACCTGCCTGAGATGGGGGTCCCTCTCTTGCCAGCTCTGGGGTGTGATCTGGCGGGGGCGTGGGGTTTGACACTTTGGAGATGTGAGCATATTCAGGCTCCTGATGTCAGAGGAGACTGGCCTCCAGGTGCCGCCAGCTGGATCTGATTTCCAGAGGGTCCCTCTGGCCCCCTGCCTCCTCCCGGATGCCACCTTTGCGGGGGCTTCCTTGGGGCTGCAGAGGGGGACGCCCGCCTCCAGCGCTGCACATGCAGGGATATCTGGAAACCTCCCAAGGCCGGTCTGTGATGCATCCTGGCGCGGAGCCGGCCCAGGCACACGGCGCTGAGGCATGACTCCTTTCTTGCTGTGAGCAGGGAAAGGTTTGTAGCCACGCTCATTAAAACCTCCTCTTTTGGTGTGAAATCTCAGCTTCAGAAGTGCTGCTGGGAGGTGGCAGGGGAGGGAAGGCCCTCTCCGGGAGCAGGGTGGTGATGGAGAGCCAGTGTGGGCATCACAGCCGGCCCCGGCAGGCCACCTGCCCCTGCCAGGTCTGCCCTTCCCGCTTTTGGTCTGTCTGCCAGGACCCGGGGGGTGCCTGAGCCCTGCAGAGAAGCCCGCTGAGGCCTCCTGTCCAGCCACGCCGACCTGCCCCGGTGTTGTGAGCTGACCACTGCCACAGTGTCTGCTCTAGAGGACAGTTCCCGCCTTGGATAATTTAGCCTCCCGACTCTCCGTGTCGTAGGTACTAGTATTGTGCCTACTGTACAGATGGGGAAACTGAGGCGCAGAGAAGAGTCTCGATTCCCTCCTAGCCACACAGCCTAGAAGGTCGCAGAGCCGAGGTCGCAGGCAGTGGGACTGTGGCACCACGTACACAGCCCCCGGTGCACAGGGACCAGGGGCACGTGCCAGGGCGGGAGGGGTCCAGAGCCTTGCTCACAGGTACAGCCACACGGGGAAGAGGCAGCTCCAGCATTTGTTTCTCTCCGTGATTCAGGGGCACAGCATTGACGTGCAAAAGGGGAGATGTGTGGCCGGGCGTGAAAAGGAGTCTGAAACTTAAAGCTCAAACAGGAAACTTTGCAGACGGTTGGGTCTGCAGTGGCCGCCTGGGGCTGGGGTCCCTGGGAGCCTAAGGTCACACCCCTCCTGGCTCTTGGAGTCTCTCTCAGGCGTCCGGAAGCCTGGAATCGGGCGTGGAAGCCCATTGCGAGCGTGAGGCGCTCAGCGGGGGCGGGTGTTTTCAGCCTTGTTTTTCTCACCAGCCTGCTGGCTCCTGGCCATCTCCTCTGCCTGGTTCATGGTCCTCCAGGGGCCCATACATACTTTGGACTGAAGTGCCCACAGGAAGACAGATTTTATAAATGAGCAGAGGAACATTCCTTAAGAGCCTGCCATTCAATGACCAGAATCCCCACCAGGGTGATGTTTCTTGTTTCTGGAAATCATTTCTCTGGCAGCCCTGCTCTTCCTTTTGAGCACGGGCAGGGGCGGCCGCTGGGGGACCGTCTCTGGACAGCCTCTCAGCCCCTGGCCCTAGATGCCTGTTTAAGGAGCTGAGAGTTGGAGGCTGGTCATGCCCTCAGCTCGGTGTTCAGCAGCAGGGGCTCTGGGCTCAGGTCCCACTCTGGGCTCACACCTCACAGGGCCTGTCCACTCCTTCATCATCCCCTGAGGGCCTGGGCCCCACCAGCGTGTCACCCCTGAGCAACTGGGGTCACTCAGCCCCGAGGTTTTCAGGTCAGAAGCTGAATTTCTCAGTGGCTTATCCATTTAGTCCTGCTCAGTAATGCGAGGATGGAGAACATCCCAGGGGTCACCATTTGCTGATGTGCGCAATTCTTTCTCCCCTCTCTGGGCCTCAGTTTGTTCCCCCGTGAAATGGGCTGAGAGACTGGACCACAGGTTCTCTTGGTCCAGCTTAGTTCTAACCTCTCCTCCCAACCCCCCATCCCGTAACTTCACCAGACAACTCCCCAGCGTGGGGGCTGCCGGGCAGGGTCTCCAGTGGTGGCTGAGGGCAGCTCAGGATCAGGATGTCAGGTCAGTGCCGGCGGGACTCTGAGCCGGAGGGGCTGAGTGGCCCTTCTGGCTGGGCTGCTGTGACCTTAGGAAAATGGTGCAATTCTTTGTGTTTTGGCTTCTTGGATTGGAAAGCAGGAGTAATGAGAGATCCTGTCTCCAGGCTCTTTGTGTGGTTAAGTGCCATATTTAATCTTAGTAGAAACTTTCAATAACTCTAGCTGTTCTTTTCCGTCAGTCTGATTTTTAGCTTCTGTTCCAGCCCCTCCTGGTGCCTGGGTGTCTCTCAGGCGGTCTGCTGGGAATGTCAGCTCTGGGCACAGAGGACGTGGCGATTTGTGCTCACAGCTGCTGCGTTAGCGTCACCGGGTGCGTGCCACGTTGCACGCCCGATTCAGACCCAGAGGACCCGAGACACAAACGGCGCAGGCTGCCGATTTAGCCGACACTTCCTGATGCCCGTGACGCTGGGGGCTGGGCTCGGATGTCAGCACCCCTCCTCTGAGCTCACTGATCTCTAGGAAGCAGGCTGTGTTCGGCGGCGTCCCCTTCCTAACTCAACCTCTTGTGCTAAATTGGTGTCTTAACTTCTGCTCACAGATCCTGACACCCCTGTCTGCCTCCTCTGGCCCCAGGGCATGGCGCCCCGGCTTCCTGGAGTTCCTGGGGTGCTGGCTGTCTCCCCAAGTCTTTGGTGTCACTGAGCCAACTGGTCTGCCTGCCCTGAGGCCAACAGGGTCTATAGCCTTCCAGCTTTTGTACCCACTCCCGCCTCCCCGGCCTCAGGGAGGTTGCTCAGGGCCTGTGGGGGCTAAGGGGTCCCTGACCTCCACCTGCTGCATGGCCTTGCACAGACAGTGGGGTGGGGTCTGGGCTCAGGGTGCAGCTCCCGCTCAGGTCTGTGGGTGCTTCTGTGCATGTGGCCGGCAGGTGACAAAGGGGGGCGCTCTTGTCCCTGGAATGGAGATGGGGAGTGCACGCCTCTAATTGAGATGCTTGCTGTGCTCAAAAGGCTCTTTAAGGAGCTGGTTTGTGAGGAAGGATTTGCAAGGAATTTGCAAATGTTCACGCTCCCCCAGCTCTGAGTGCTTCCTCTCTCCGTAGCGGAGACTTGTTGCTACTGTAGGAGCAGCGCATGCTGGACCCGAGGGGCGGATGTGAGGCTTATTTAGGACAATTTCAGATGAACAGTTCCGTGACCCTGTAAGTGCCTGTGGTTGAGATTTGTCAGTGTCTCTCTGTTTTTTAAAAAATTGCTTCCAAGCCCGGGTGGATGCAGATGCCGGTGGGAACACCTGCCTCCCACTGTCCCCATCGTCAGCCTCTGCTCTCCTGGGGCCCTTCTCTGGGGAGGAAGTGAGGCGGAATTCCTGCCCAAAGTTGCAAGTGCTGTGGACCCAGGGCTGAACCAGCTTTTCAAGATTCTTCTCATTCAGCCCAACTGGCTGGGCTTCTCTGTCTCGGCCTGAGGCCTGGGGGCAGCGGTCTTTCCGGAGAGCATTGGGGTTGGCGGCCAGTTACTCTGGGTGTCACAGTTTCTACTGGATTCTTCTGGATCTGGAAACCCTGGTCTGGACACTTAGGGGGCTCAGGCCGCTGTAGCAAAGTACCACAGACAGGGCGTCAATGGCCGAGACCCACTGTCTCCCGGTTCCGGAGAAATCCAGGTGTCAGCAGGGCTGGCTCCTTCTGAAGGCTGCAAGGAAGATTCTGGCCCACCCTGCTGCGCCGTGTGCGTCTGTGTCTGAATTTCCCCTTTTAATAAGCACACAGTCACACTGACTAGCGTCCGCTCAAATGAACTCATCTTAACTGGATCATCTGCAAAGACCCCATTTCCAAGCAAGGCCACATTCACAGGCACTCGGGATCGGGACTTCAACATGTCTGAGGGACCAAACTCACCCCCAGCACTCTCCTTCTGAAAGGATCTCTGGCCCCTGGCAGGTAAAAAGTGGCAAACAATTCTGGGGAGATTTGCTTTCTGAGTGATGCTTGTTCTGGGGGTTCTGTCAAACAAGGCTGTCTTACTGATGGCTACTTCTGCCCTAAAAATGAAGGAGAAGCTTCTTCTCAGAATAAAGGGGGTGGAAAGCCAGAAGTCACAGAGAAAAAGCAGGTTTTCAGAAGCAGCAAAGTGAACTTGGGCTGTGGCATCAGAGGACCTGGGCGTCGAAGGAGGTCATCGAGGGATCATGACAGCCAGTTGACCCTTGAGCTGGACGTGGGCCTTCAGAGGCTCCTCACCCCTCCTTGTCCTCGAATGTCCGGCTGGTCTACCGTTCTCACAGTGGGAGCCATTTCCAAGGACACATCCTGAGAGAGCAAGGTGTTATTCAGACCAGCTAAGCCCCGTTAAAGGCTATGAACTTTAAGGATTCAAGCAGGCAGGCGCTCAAGACAAGCCTTGCGAGTAAGTTCCCTGCTCGTTAACCTGCCCCCACTGACCCGGGGTGCCTGCGTCTTTCACGGTCTCTCCTCCCTCCCCATCCCTCCTGTGTTCCGGGCCCATTTTGAGCTAACAGCTGGTGAGCCAGGCAGGAGACAGGGGATGCAAGCCTTGGGAAAGGGGTGTCCTCGAGGTGAGTCCTGGGCTGGCAGTAGACCTCTCTGTGGGGAGGGGTGCCTGTATGTTTGTAGACGCCGTGTAAGTACGGGGATGCCCTGAAAACACCGGCCGCTTTAATGCGCTTGTCTGAGGAGCTGTGCAGGGTGCACTGAGGCAAAGAGAAATGGGTGGCTGTGCTGTGGACTGATCTCGGCCCTGGGTTGTGGGCTGGCCAGTTGGACCCTCATGCTCGAGGCTGATGCTCGAGTCAGAAAGTGGAAGAGCAGAGCTTGGAGAAGGGTGTCCGGGTGTCCACTGCTCTGCTCACTTTGGGCTGGCAGATGAGTTGGGGAGCAGGAGGGTAAGTCGGAGAACTTAGTGTGCTGTTTTGCAAAGCTTGGCAAGTTCGAGCGCTTGTGACAAATGTGATCAGGACGCTAAGAGGTAGACTCCTCGGGAAAGTGAGGACAGTGAAGATGAGGATGCTGTGGTGATTGTGAAACAGACGGGGTGCCCCGTGCCATCTGACCCCTAACACAAAGAGAAATCCTAAGTAGTAATTACCCTAGACCTCTGATTATAGAGAAATATGCCCAAACTCCTAGGAGAAAACTTGCATTCTTTCTCTGTCCCTTGGAGTTGTACATCTTATCGCATCTGAGACGTAAACACGCTGACAGATGACTAAACGCTACCCACGATTTCCTGAGACTGAAATAAAAGGGGACAAAAAGCTTTTAAAAAATGCAGACTACTACGGAAGCTCCCTTGTCCAAAATCTGGTCTACAGCCTCCATGAGATTATTCACCAAGGGCAGAAACAAATCTTTAAAGTCTTCTCCACAAATGTTAGTAAACGGCGTTAGCCACGTGAGTGGGTACCTGATTCACAGTTAAAAATTTTGGAATGAAAGCTATGGGGTCTGTGTGTCTGTATGGATGCATGTTATGTATATGTGATTTTTTTTTTCTACCTCCAGAGGTGTTGTCAAAATTAATTTGCAAAATAGCTCTATTTTATGGGCATAAAGAAAAATAAGCTTTGATATCAATAGCGTTCTCATGCAAAACTGAAACAATTTTCTTTCATCTGCTAAAAGGACAAAGTTTTCTCGGACTACTGGTCTGTTTTTGATGAGACTGTGAAAGGTTTTTCTTTATGTTTTAAGTAATTTGCTTAAAAAACAAAGATTCTGTGCTTTATCAAAATGATTTCCTGTGCTTTGTTTTTGTCTTTGATTACTTAAGAAAACTGAATCTTCTCTATTTAAAGAGCCATTAAAACATAACGATGTAACTTTCTGTATTTACCTGAGAAGCCTTCAGTTGTCAGTTTGGGTAAATGGATATTAAGTATTATATCACAATGCCCTATAATCCTATTTAACTGAGTGTTTAAAATCTTTTGATAATTTTGACAATCTTCCCCCAAATAAAATTCTGAGTGAAGTGTTGTTGAACTAAGTTTGGGATTTTCCAGAGGGCCCCTGAAGCACCTCAGAGGATGTGTTTTCTCTCCTTATAAAAGAGAGACAGTAAACTAATCAGGCTCATTTGATGTGTTACATTACACGGGAAGCACCTGCAGGTCAGAAGTGATGCTAAATGTCCTTTAGGATTCGTTGTATGAAGCTCCTAAAAGCCTGAAATGCCCTGGTAGAGTGTCAGTCGTGATTTTTAAATGTACGTCACAGAAACCACCACATTTCCTTGTCTATTGCATTATAATGAGTGCTCAGCAGATCTTTAACCATGACCACTTCGAAGTTTTTTTTTTTTATTATCCTTTACACACAATTTTTGTTCTTCTCTCATGCTTTTGCAAAAGTGTTCCTGTAAAAGTGCTTCACCTTCAAGGAGATTCGTGGAAAAGATGGACAAGGAAAGGTTTCTGATGACTAAAATTGATTTGCCTTCAGGTGGGAGGGAAGACAGCGGACTTTTCAGGCACATCCTCCGGGCTACCTGTACAGCCCCACCACCTGCCATGGGATGGGAGCACGAGATCTGCCCGCTGCTCCTTCCCCACGTCAGTAAGACAAACCCCTCACGTTGGTAATACCACGTTGACACGTGAAGGCTGGCCTCTGGGCAGGATGCGCTGCGGGCTTTGCTGCACCATCTGCGAGGAAGAGGCTGGGCAGTGGACCCCGGAAAAGTCGAGGCGCAGGCACCACAGTGAGTTTGGTTGGGTGCGATGCACACTGTCCCAGACACTGTGATTGACAAGGTACAAGCCTATCCAAGCCCTAAGACGGGGAGACAGGTGCGGGCCTTCGCAGGGGTTTAGGGTTTGCAGAACTTTTACTTCCCACCTGGTGGAGCACCTGCATTCCTTCAGCTGCCTGGTACGGTGAGGGCACGGGTGTGAGGGCACGGGTGGGCCTGGGGACCGGAGCAGCAGCCACCTTTGAGAAGCAAGGACACCAGCGAAGCAGACTAAATCTCCGGGCATCCTCGGGCAGGGCCGCCACTGAGCGAGACGTGTCTGTGACGCGGGGAGTTGTGCGCGGAGCTCTGCGGCACAGACAACAGTGGGGAGACAGCCCCTGGGATCTCGTCCCAGCTCTGGGAGGGGCAGATGCCCCATCTCTCCCCGGGGGCGCCAGCTCCTGGCACCGCACACGTGCTCCTCCAGGCAGAGCCGCTCAGGAGGAGCTGCGCAGCGTGGTCAGAACAGCCCTTCCTATCAAGGGCCGGGTGGAGAGCACGTCCCGTCTGCCCCCTGCCGCCCTGCCTCACAACCCCACGCTGAGGAACCGGCGCTCCGATTTCCGGCAGAGGAGCGCCCTGTCCACCAGCCCGCTGCCGCTGGAAATGCGGGCGATACCAAGTAGGTCTTTAGAGCAGGAAGCCCCTCCCGATGCCCTCATCCCTGTCCCCGTGGTGACCCCCGCGTCCTGAGAGGGAGCGGGGGAATTTCCCGCTGGCGCCTGGTGTTCAGGCGCCTGGAAGCAGGAACGAACCCCAGCTGCCAGCGGGCTGAGCTCGGGGCGGTTTGGCCGGTGGTCACTTGTGAGCTGACACACTTGGGCTGCTCCAAAGGGATGAACCGTGTGGCTTGGACAATGGGCAGCTGAGGGCTGGATGACCGTGAGTAAGCCCCGTGGGGTCGGGATGCAGGGAAAGACATTTGGGTTCAGGAACCGCATGTCCTGTGTGCTCTGAACTATGCCCAAGGCAACTGCCATGGGAGTCCGGGGCTGTCCGCAGGAGCCCCCGGCCGGCGAGGGATCGGCACATTGATCGCAGCAGCCCCCTCCCTGTGAGCGAGGGTTCTGAGTGCGCCTTGTTTTGTGTGGACACTATGTCTGGTCTAACCCAAGCTTTCCTGTCACCCCGCAAACCTGGCGGACACCTTTAGGGGATCAGAGAATCTGAGATGGTGTACGGGTCCCCCCATACGCAGACAGTGATGACTGAATAGCCACACTACAAAGGCCATGATGTGCCAGACCGGGCAGAAAAACATGCCTCTGATGGGGGGGGGGGGTCCGCCTCCCCTGCAACCCACCAGCAGCAAGGTTAAGAAAGCACGGACATTAAATTACTAATGGGAAAACTCCCTTGGCGGGTGGGCCGAGGACCGTCCCAGGCTGTGTTTAGTACTTTTGAATGACTGACCAGCAGGGTCTGCCGCCCCATGTGTCAGACTGGGGGCCCAGCACCGTGGACGGGTGGAGGTCAAGGGAGACGGTCGCCCCCAGGCTGCACGTGATCATCGTGCCGAGATGCTGAGAGCCCCAGGACCCATCCTGCTGCGGAGAGGTGGCATCTACTGGGATTTGCGATGGGATGCCCCACGGGACGGGTGAGTCACGTCACACCCCTGGGTGAAAGGGAGCTCCTCAGTCTCCAGTGGGGTCTCGTTGTCCTGCCCCTTGTGGGTGGGACCTGTGGAAACGCAACGTACCTGGGATGGAATGTGCACCACTGAGGGGAGCGGGCGGGGGCTGGTCTGGCGTATCCACCCCCATCCACCTCTTCCTGCAGGACAGTGCTGCCTCCTGGCCAACATGCGGGGTAGGGGACACCAGGTCAAGCTCCTCTCCCCCAGGCCAGGGGAGCGTGTCCTCTTTCCCACTGGTACCATCACTCGGCCATCATCTTTGTCCCCTGCATTGGCCTGGAGGAACTTACAGCTCACAGACACGCCCTTGTAAGTCCACCCAGCAAGCCGTGGACGGCAGCTGGCAAGGCCCGTCCTTAGCGAGCACTGAAATAAACGTGTCTAACGAGAAAGGCCGGTCCCTAACAAGACGGCCTTGGACACCGTCGCTGCCACCATCCGAGCAGGACGCTGGGTGTTCACACTGACGAGTCTGCTGCTGTGGCATCTTTATCAAGTCACATGAGGGCACGAGTGGCACCCGGAGTGATCTGACCCCCAGTAGACCAGTGGTTTGGGTCATGGGGCTCTTGGTGAGGAAATTGTCACTGATTTTGGGAGTCATTGTGTTAACCTGTGTTTTCTCTCACACGTGTCTGTGGTTCGCTGTGGCCTCTGCCTCCAGTGCAGCCAGAGAGCCACCAAGGAGTGGCCTCCCTGCCAGCGGGCCCCTCACTGCCCAGCGGGTGAGCCGCACAGGGGGGGCCTGGGAGCTGGTGAGAGCCCGTCACCTGGGGAGGGGCTGTTGGGGGAGGTCACTGAGAGACGTGACTGACGGGTGACCCTTGAGCTGGACCCGGGCCCTGGGGGGCTCCTGACTCCCCGTCCCTGAGTGTCTGCTCAGCCCATGGTTCCTCAGCTGGAGCCGTTTCTGAGGACACAGCCCTGGGAGACGCAGGTGTTGCCAAGACCATCTGAGCCCCGAGAAGGCCCCTCCATGAACTATTAAGATGCTGGCAGGGAGGCTCAGAGGTCTCCTCCTGCAGAGCCCAGGACAAGCCTCGTGAGGAAGTTCCCTCTCTGTCCCTCTCTGCCCCTGTCCTCGGGGTCAGGGTGGGCACCTGTCCCAGGAGGGCCCCGGGACCTGCTGCAGGGGGACGTGAGAGGGTCCTTCCCGCCCCTGTCGTTGGTTACCTTCCTTCATTTGACCAAGTTCGATGTGCTAACGTGCTGTTTGGGGGCAGCGCGTCTGAGCCGCGTCACATCGCAGTCCCTTTCTCCATCAGGAAGAGGTGAAGCGTGGCCTTAGCCACCGTCATGTGCCACCCAGCTCATGCGATTTAGTGGAGAATTAGGTGCCGTGACGCCAAGCCCCTGGGTTGTCGCAGACGCTCCGTAAACGCAGTTACGGCCCCTTTACGCTGTGATTGTGGCTCCTGTCAGCTTTGGGAGCCATGGTTGGGGCCAGCATGTCAGTCGCTGATGAACGTGACCCTTGGGGGCTGTGCTGGCACTGCGCAGGCCTGAGAACTGGGACGGATCAGCCCAGCGCTCAGGGGGCGGACACCCTGCGGCCCCCACCCGCCCCACGGCGGAGGGAGTGGCTCTCCCGCCATGGTGAGTCGTGCTCACCACCCTCTGGATCCGGACTCAGATCCTTATCACCGGGCGAGCTTCCAGGAGACTCAGTAGCATCTGCAATGACGAGCTGACTGTGGGAGGAGCGTGTGCACCTGGGCCCGCGGGCCATCGCCTGGGGTCACTGTCATTCTCCTGAGTTTGCCAGCAGGGGCGTTCTCTCTGGCTGGAGCCCCAGGCTCCCCGACATGCTGCAGCCTCTAGCGCTGGTTCTGGTGTCCTCGGGTGCCGCCTGGCCCCTCTAGGTCCCTGGGGCCTGCACGGCACCCCGAGGCTGCCCCTCAGGGGTCCCCAGGGAGCGGTGGCCAAGCTGGTCAGCTCCGTCTTTCCCTCCTGTTTCCCGATGATTGTGCTTCTTTGAATGGCTGTAATGACCTTCAAAGCCATTCAGCGGCAAAGCCCTGGAGCCCACATGGAGACCCTCACAAGGACCCTCCCACCCACCTGCATGGGGACTGCCTTCTTTCATTCACACTTCCCCCCAGAGGCTCAAGGTGCCCTGGGGTGAGCAGATGTGCGTCCCTGAGTCTGGAGGAAGAAGCTGGTAGGAGAAAAACCTAGGGGACCAGCGGGGGTCCTGGGGGACTCCTCACAAAGCCAGAAGTGCAGCCGGTGTCCGTGGGTGGGGAAGGAGGGGCAGGCTGGTCCCCCTGCAGACCACCCAGGCAGCCTGCAGGGGAGACGGCGCCTCTGGAAGACAGGGCGGAGGGACCACGCAGAAACCATGCTGGGCTCCAGCGCAGGGGCTCACGGTCAGCGGCGCGTCTGGTTCTCAAACAGCCCATGAGAAGGAGCTGCTTCAATCCCATCAAAAGTCAGAGGGAGGGGACCTGCCCAAGCCTGCACAATTAGCAGACTCCGTGCTCTGACCTCAGATCCATTTCCCTCCCTCCTCCTCCTCTTTCCCCATCAGCTTCCTGAAAAGCCTTCTCTTCCCAGCGCCCGTCCTTCCTGGGAAGGAGGCTCAGCCCTGGGACTTCAGGGGCTGCTTGAACCATGCCCTCGTCTCCCTCCTGGGTTGCCCACAGCCCCGGGGGAAGGGCCAGCCACCTGTCCTGACTTCTCCGTGAGGGACTCGAAAAAGGGCCGAGGGAGGCTGTGGTCCCACCTGACAGCCTGGGTCACTGAGTACTGCCCACCAAAGGCACGTCTGGCTCAGCGGGGTGGGGTGACCCTGGTTCCCCACATCTGATAAGCGGGTGGGAATCCCGGGTGTCTCTAGTCCCTGCAGGGTTCCATGTGGGGCTGATGTGGTCCTGGATCCGGCGGGAGGGTCCCGGGATGGCGATGTGGACCCCTCAGAGTCTCCCCATCCCCCAGACCCCTTGCTGGCCCAGTCGCTGCAGCACAAGACACCAAGGGGCTGTTGGCACCACGTAGCTCCCAACAGACAGCCTTGCAGGACGGGCCGAACCGGCCCGACAGCCTCCTGGTTCTGACTCCTCCGAGGAACGGCAGTTGCTTTGCATGCTGCTCCCCTCGCTGTTTGAATTGCAAGTCCATAACAGCGACTTGCACATCCGAGTAGCACAAGAAGGGAAAATTTAATAAGACGCCAGCTGACTAAAAGCGACCCACTCAGTCGCTTTGAAAATGAAATTTAAAGAGCTGGGCGGATAGATGTTTGGGTAAAAGGACCCTCGTCTGCAGGGGCAGCTGAGCGCCCGCGCTCCCGCCGCCGCAGCGCTGTGCTGTCTTCTCGCAGAGCCCGTCCTGCAGACCAGGCCGGGGCCCCGGGACCCCGTCGCTGGGCAGCACCAGTGCCGACTGTGACTGAGACACGGGGCTCAGGGTCTGGGTCTTTGCCCTCGATCGTCAGCGGCCCTGCGGCTGGGGTGGGGCGGCCGGGCCCCTCCACGTGTCAAACCCTGCCTGGGGTCCAGCCTGGGGCAGCGGCCTGTGGCTGCAGTGCCATTTGCTGCAATTTGGGAAGGACCACCGGCCTCAGCCCAGCTACCTGTGGACGGACAGGGCAGCATCTCGGTGCCCAGCGGATGGTTGGGTGCTAACTGGTTTCTCTCTTCGCTCCTGACCACCTGCAAAAGGTGCTGGCTGCTGGTTAAGCTGCTCCTCCTGCCCCACTCCAGCCAGCACCTTTCCAGGAGGCTCTCCCAAGAGAGCCCCTGGGACAGAGCCTTCCCTCTGTGGGGTTGGGAGGAAGCCCACGTCTCAGTGCAGTGCCCCCTGCTGCCACCAGGGGTCACCAGGCCCGCGTCGGGCTGGAAGGTGGACACTGGTGGCTGGGAGCAGAGGGAGGGGCAGGGACGGGCAGCCCGGGGAAGGAGGCCAGCGCACTGGAGACGCAGGTGTGGGTTGGTGTCCTGGAGGTCAAACCAGCCCAGGCTCTCTGGCCCCCTGAGCTGTGGGCTTCAGGGGCCGTGGTGCCCCAGGAGATTAGGGGCTGGGCCAGACCCACAGGTGCTGGGGAAGAAAGGGGGAGGTTCTGGGACCTGATGCTGGTGGCTCTGGGGAGACAGGAGGCCCAGCACAGTGGCCTTTGGGGTCATTCTGATATGGCTTTAAGTCCCAGGTGGACTTGGGCCACCTCCTTAACCCCTGCGAGCCTCAGTTTCCCCAACTGCAAAATGGGAGGAATGGCCGAAGGGCCGTTGGAAGGATTCAGCGAAGCGCTCGGCACAGGCCTGGTGTGACACCGTCACCACTCAGCAGACGCACAGATGGCTCTTACTCCGGCGGCAGAGCTTTCTGAGGGACTGTCCTTTCTGTCACCATCTCCTCCAAGATGCTCTGTGGCTCCTGCTGGTTTTTAATGTCCCTAATCTCCTGCTGATTATTCCTGGGGTTTCAGCCAAATAAGCATTTCCAATTAAAGCTCTCGCCACAGCTCCGAGCTGGGTTGCCATGGCAATGGGAGCCGGGATTTTAGTTCTTCCCTGGAATGTACACACACGTGTGTGAGCGTCTTTGTGTGGGTTTCTGCCCGTGTGTCTAGCTGTTGCTGGAGCCCAGTCCTGCAGGGCCCGGAGCTGGCAGGTGGGAGAGGAGAGGGTCCAGGGCGGGGCGGTGGGCGTGAGATGCTGAGGGCCTTTCTGCCCTGGGGAGTGGTGAGGGGGCCCTTACAGCCTGGGAGAGGCTTTGCCAGAGTGCTTGGGCCAGTGTTGGGAGGAAAATGTGGATTTCCCTGGGCAAACTTGGCAATGGCCTCAAAGTCCCTGACCAGCCAGGCTGGTGGGACGGAGCCCAGGTGGTGGATGGCCCTGCACAGTTCTCTAGAGCCTCTCGGGGTGTGTGTGTGTGTGTGTGTGTGTGTGTGTGTGTGTATGTGTGTGTGTGACTGTGTCTCTGCTGTGTGTGTCTGTGTGTCTATGTGTGTATCTGTATATATCTGTGTGTGTGACTGTGTGTGTGTGTCTCAAGTTGGTCATCGGAAGCTGAATCCCAGACAGAGTGCTGAACTCAGCTACTACTCAGCTCTGGCTGGGGGTTGACTGAGGTCCAGGGAGGGGCTGAGCCGGAAGCAGAGGGCGAGGCGGGCTCTGACCTCCAGATTCTCTGAATTTCGGATGCATTCAGCATCAGTCCTGCCCTTCAGCACTGGAAGTTCCTGGAATGCGGGCTGGCTGCCTCCCACGTGGGTTGGCCGGGGTTTTTTTCAGTTGAAAGTGACAAGGGGGCTTGTGCAACATTAAATAAATAAATAAACGAGAGGAGAAAAGAAGGAACTGTATGTGCACACATACAGACACACAGACACACAAACCACATAATCTCACACATGCTCACATGCAGACTCACACACAGTCAGACACACAGACACAGTGATACACACACACACATATACGCACACGGAGCCCAGGTAATGGGAATTCATCTTCATCCAGCTTCCTGCACAGCTGGATCCAGGGCTTATTCTGATGGGAGCCGGGCTCTGACCTCCCCAGGTCCAGCTCCGCCGGCCCAGTGGGAGCCTCCCTCCCTGTGGTGGAGAGATGGCGCTGGCACTCAGAAGTCTCGGCTGGTGAGGAGCCTTCGTCTGGCTCTGGCACTGAGGAAGCAGGTCTCGGGGAAGGATCTGGCAGGTCTTGCTGGGCTGTGTCCAGCGCTGGCCCATGGCTGGACCTGTGACTGTGATTCCGGCCTGGCCCAGGTCTCCTGTCTCCCAGGGCAGGATGGTGAACACTGATGCCCTGTGCCCAGGCCAGCGTGTGGATGGGGCTGTGGCCCCAGGATGCTTGACCTGAACGTGGGACGGGCCGCCTTCCCCATGGAGTGGACACGCCCCATCGAGGAGGGAGGCTTGATCTGCACCCGCTGTGCGCCCAGCAGAGCGTAGGTGTCGGGAGCAGCTGTGGCCCCTCTCCGCCAGCTCTGTGTTGGTGGGCTCAGGGAGGCCCAGGGTGATGGGGCTGGTCTGGATGGGCCAGCCACCGGCTCTGGGAGGCCCAGTAGCACCAGGGCCCTCATGCGGAAGCCCAGAGTTCGTACAGAATCTGGCCTCCTCCACACTCATCCCTGGGAGTTGGGATGAGCCGCTCTGGTCCTACGGAAATAGTGTCTGTGGATTTGGGGACGGGGTAGGGTGGGGCCTGGAGGGCCCTTCCTTGGCCCTTTCCTAAGAAGCTGTAATGGAAAAGCATCTCCCCCAGGTGCTGGTTCTTGAGCACCTGGGCACTCAGGCATTGAGACGTCTGCGCACCGAGCCCGGGGGTGGGGGGGTGGCAGGGAGCTCTCCCTGGTTCTCCACCCGCATTATCTGCTTTCCCCTTATCTTGGGCTCCTTAATAAACCACCTATTTCTCACACGCTTGTTCAGCTTTCAGCTGTTTTTTGGGTCGCTCCTTGCGTGAACAGACCTAGAACAACTCCGGGTGCCTGTATCAGCGTGAGGCGTTTGACCCATCGCAGTCTTTTTCAAAGACCAGCGCTCATGAAATATTTTCTCTTAAGTTTTGGGAATTTACTTGAAGCCTCTTCGTGGTGACCGCTTGGCTTTGGAAACAATGAGTTTGGTTTTCTGAATGAACCGGGGAGTCTCTGACTCAAGGGGTTTGACGAGCAGGATGAGGTGTGGGCAGAATTCCCGACAGCTCCCATCGTATCAGGGAGCTGACTTCCCTCTTCTGCAGCTGGAGTGGGTCGCACTGCTTGGGACGACTGAGAAAATCATCTCTCACATCATTTCTGTGGTTGGTGGTCCAGATGAGAAACCTGGTTGGGAAGCCTGTGGAAATTACCTCCCAAGATATTGACCCCAGAAATTTAGAGATAAATCCAGGTGTCTGAGTCATGGACCCCCCGTAAAACGCCTCTGCACCCCAGAGCTGTCCGGGCCTTCCTGGCACCTCTGTCTCCACTGTGGATGGAGCCCCCGGTCTTAGCATTGCTTTAGAGCTGTCACCTCTGACCCCCCAGGATGGCTGGGGACACATGACAGGCGGTGTCTGTTCTATGTTTAGTCAATTTCTTGTTCTTTGGAAATTAACGCACACTTTGTCTTTGTAGACATGAGGAGACTTAACCACGAAAGCCTGGCTGTCTGGCCATCTTAGTTTTCTGTCTCAGGTCTGTCCCTCCAGGACGGCGCTCACCCTGACAGTTCTCCCCTCCTTCTCCTGCTCCGTTCTGAGCGCAGTGGCCCCCGTCTCTTCTCCCCATCTCAGAGGCTCTTGAGTCCTGGGCTCCTTCCTCTTCGCTGGGGCTCCTGGCCCTCAGGGCTGCTTCTACGCACCTGGGCCACACCCATACCCACCCTCCTCTCCTGCCCTCCTTCTCTCTCCTTGGCTCCAAACTGCACTCTCCTTTCAGATCATGGTCTCGGCCCCATTTGCTTAAGGCAGCAAAGCTCCTCAGGCTCCCCACTCTCTGCCCTCCCACTGTCATGTGTCCCACTGGATGGTCACAGCCCATTTCCTTTTCTCCCCAGCAAGACCGAATCTTCCTGTCTTTGCTGAATGTCCCAGCCCCTCGCACAGAGCTGGGCACAGAGTAGCACAATGTGTCCACTTCTGGGATGGATGAGTGGATGAGCTTCCAGGAAGGGCATATGGCGGAACCGCAGACCTGCTCATCTACTTTTCCCCTCTGTCTTTGCCTTGCCTCTCTGACTTCTGCAGCACAAGCTGTGTAGTTGATGTAAAACACCGAGAAGGAAGTCCTCCAGTGAGTGGAGAGTGACTGCAAGGACTCAGAAGATGGAAGGAGCCTGGGCCTCTTGGGACAGAGCCAACCAGAGCATCACCTGACCAGGGCCACCATCTCGAATTGCTGTCTGTTGAAAACATAACTTAAATTTTTGTGAAGCCACTAAAATGGTGGGGCTGTTGTTATAGCATCTGATCTAACCTAATACACTTTCTAAGTCTGATTTTCCTCCTTAAGATCCTTGTCCTGTGAGCTGCTGCCCCAGTGTTTACCTGGCCAAGTCTTGGTCATCTTTCAGGATCTAATTCAGCTGCCACCTTTTTGAGTGGCCTTCCCCGATCTTCCAGGATGGTCAGGTGCTGATTCTCTTGGTCCCAACAGTCCCTGGGTTGACCTTGGTCATTGCACTTACCATGTGGTGTCATAAAGATCTGTTTACTTGTTTCTCTCTTCCATGGACCTGTGGGCATCTTGATGGGTAGAAGTATGTTTGTGTCTTCAGTGCCTAACGTGGTACTGGATAAAGAGTTGGTGTTCACTGTGTTTTTGTGAAGGTGGCAGAAAGGGAGGAAGAGGGAGTGAGAGAGATTCTCTGGAGTCTTTTAGTTCTTCTCTGGAACTAGTTACAAAACAAAGATCCAAGTGTCCTAGATGACCCAAATGTATACTTTTGGGACACCACTGGGTTTCTGTGAAAAACTGGCCTTCTCTCCCAACACTAAGAGATTAGATGCCTTTCCTCTGAGCCATTTTCCCATTTATTGGTTTTCTTGTAGTCCCACCTTCACCCTTGATTTTGTTATTGCTCTTCCTTTCACTTCGCACCCACACACCCACCCATCCATCCATCCATTCATCCCTTCCTTCAAAAAAAAGTTCTGCATGCCAAGTATTGTTCAAAATATAAAAACTATTGCCATGAAAAAACAGACCAAGATCCATGCCCTCATGGAATAAACATCTATCTATCCAGCTACTCATCATCTGTCTATCTATCCATCCATCCATCCATCCATCTATCCATCTATCCACACACCCATCTATGTATCCATATCTATCTATGCATCTGCCCATCTATCTACACCCCCCCAGCCATCTGTGCATCTATCTATCTAACCATCCATCCCATCCATCCATCCATCTACCCATTTATGTATCTCTCTCTCTATCTATGCATCTGTCCATCCATCTGTTTATCCATCCATCCAACTACCCACCCATCCACCCGTCTGTGCATCTATCTACCCAACCATCCATCCATCCACCCACTCACCCATCCATCTACTCATCTATGCATATATCTATACATCATCCATCCATCATCCATCCAACCAGCCACTCATCCTTTATCCCATAGCTGCTAGAAGTCAAAGCATGTGACTTCTTAGGCTAATGAAATATGAGCAGAAGTGATGTGTGTCCCCACTGGGCAGAAGTTTAGAGGTAGTCCTTCCTTTGCCACATTCCTTTTTCCTCTGCACAGAGGTTGGCAACATTCTAGGTGTTTCCTGCTTCATCAACATGGGTCCTGGAGTGAGGAACCCTACAACTTACAGTCCACTCTCTCCCCCAGCTCCTCCACAACCACACTCCTCCAGAATTGTGGTATCAGAGAGGATCAAAATTTTGTTACAAGCCTTGCAGTTTTTGGTTGCTTTTTTCTGTAGCATAGCCCAGACTCGCCTGGCTGATAGATACAAAGTGACAGATTGTTTTCCAGATGGTTATGCCAATTTACATCCCCATCCTCAGTGTTTCTGAGTGTCTGTTTCACTCTACCCTTACTGCTTGGAGTAGCATCTTTCTAATTTATTAAAAAAAATTGATCAATTTGAAAGGTGAAAAGGAATCATGTTTTAATTTCCATTTCTTTGATGAGTAGGGAGGTGGCACATACATGGAATGGCCAGTTGCTTTTCTTTTTTTCAGGAACCATTTTTCTGTGTGCCTACTATGTGCTGCAAACAACAGTGAATAAGACAGTTTCAGGGAAGTTCTGTTTGGTCCTACCCGGAAGACACTGGGGGCAAGCTTGAGTTACAGGCATGCAAAGTACAGGGAAGGAAATTCCCCTGTAAGATAAAAACGTCCTGCAGGGCATTCCTTGTAGAGAAGCGGGCGTGCAGATAGCGGAGGGGTGGGACCTGAGGGCAGGTGGGCGCCAACAGCAGAGAAGTTTGGTCCTTAAGACCCGAGGCCACCACAGAGGTTCCTCTTCTGGCCACTCCCTGCCAGCAGGGGCTAAGTCTGGTTTATAAAGTCCCCTGAGCTGCCTCTGTTTCTGTCTCCTACATCTGCAGGGTCTACAGGTGTGTGGTGGGAGCCAGTGGGAGCCCCCGTGGCCCCAGTCCGACTTGCCCTGTGCTGAGTGCTCCGCTCTGCCTTCTGACAGCTGCACCCGAGGCTTGGAGCAGCCACAGGGACACTCGTTACAGCAGCTCCTCATCTCTGAGCTTATGTACGCGCCTCCCGGGGTCCCCTCTGGTCCAGGTCTTTAAAAGTAAGCTGCTTACACAACTGCTTCGACGGCACATTGGAATTAATTTCCAACATTAAATTCGCTTTAGGATGAAGTCTATTGGAGACCAGTGGGGAGTGGGGGCGGCCTCCGGGGAGAAGACCCCCCCACCCCCACAGCTCAGAGCCGGGGTCCCCGGGATGCTGCTAGGTGGCCGTAGTTCGGAGAGGCCACTCAGGATGCAGGTTTCCCCCACCTTCATGCTGTGATAAATTATTCAGGTCACCTGCTCTGGCCAGTGGAAAACCCAGATCACACAGAGGCCTTCAGCTACGGGGCTGGTGGAATGGAGGCGACTGGGCGGGCCGTGAAGGAGAGGGAGGCTGGAGACCCTCTTGCTCCTGAGGAAGACAGGTGGTGTGAGGGCGGGGCAGGGCGGGCGGGGCTGTGGCTGTGCTGCCGGGGGTCAGCAGCTGGGTGTCAGAGAGGGTCTCCCTCTGTGAGGGTCTCTCCCAAAGCAGGACGCCCAGTGAGACGAAGGGAGAACGTGAATGACCATGTGGTGGTCCTCGTTGCTTCCGAAGCCACTACTCTGCCTGCTCAGTACCAGGTACACCTGCCCACCACCTCCCTCAAGCCCACGCACTTCTTGTCTGAGCTGACCTGGTCGGGGTCTTTCCTGGGGGGGGGGGTCCCCACTGGGCCCAGGGCATTTGGGCCCCGGTGTCTTAGTCCCTGCGATCTGCCTGGAGGGCTCCATCCTGCCGGGAGCTGACCGCGGGGCGGTGCGTGTCCAAGGAAATTGCCATCCCTGGGTCCTCCGTGGTCAGAGCCGGCCCAGGGCCTCACCCAGCTCATTAAAGGGCTTGATGACGAAAGACCATGCCGGCTGTTTTCCGCACATGGAGATGTAGGTTCAGGAGCTGGGATGAACTTCCTTCCCCAGTCCTTGCTACCCGGGCCTCCAAAGCTAAACCGCCTGAGTCATACTTTGTTCTGGAAATCATCCTGATCCACTTTGACTGACTGGTGGATGCTTTTCATGGCTTCATGGCCCAGGAGAATCTTCCAGAGAGCCCAGCCTTTGAGCAGTGGCTGGATGGCCACGGGACGTCTGCTCTCCACTCCAGGTGCCCTACTCGAACCCGAACCCTCGGAGCTGTGAGAGCCCTGAAGAAAGGACTCGGGGAGGGTACAGCTCAGCGGGAAGGCGCATGCTTACTGCGAGCCAGGGCCCGGGGCCAATCCCCAGCATCTCCATTAAAAAGATTAAAAAAAAAAAGCCCCAACAAATACAGGGTTTATACTTCAATTAAAAAAACCTCACAAGCCTTTATCGACCTTTTAAAGAAAAAAAAAAAAGGAAGACACCGCTGGGGTGCTGAGGCGCCTGGTGCTTGGAGGCACCGGCTGGGGGGCGAGGGGCCACGGAGGCGCGTCCCAGAGACAGCAGAGCGCAGTGGCAGGAGAGGCAGCGCGCTGCGAGCTGGGGGTGGGGGGGCCGGAACCTGGGGCGGACGGGGAGCGGAGGTGGAACCTCGGGGACTTCTGAGATCTTAGGACCAGATGCCCCACAGGCACGAGAGGGTACTGATGTGCATTTTTACCCAAACCCAGCCGACAAGGCTCCTGGCCCACCCCTGGGCGGCCTGAGAATCCAGGGCTGCTGGGCTTCCCAAGGCCTCACCGGCTTCCCTGTGGACCCCAGAGGCTGCAGAGCACAGGTGGGTTTTTATCCTCAGGGAGGGGAGTCCACCACCTGCCCCCCGCTCCGGTTTGGGTCCCAGACAGCGGGCCGCCTGCTGTGCAGACAAAAGCCAAGGAAACGCCCTCCCCTGACTGGAGGGCAGGCCAGGAGACAGAGAGCCGGCCAGGGGCCCCCACCGCCCTGCAAGGACAGAGGCAGGAAGGAGGCCTGACAGTTTGCTTAAAAAAAGTCTGTATCTTTTTAAAATCACAAAGCAAACCCATCAGGAAGCATTCCAAAGAGAGCACAGCACCCAGACACACCGTGTTTTCAGCAAACCAAGCCCCATCTGGGAGGCACGGAGCCGGGCACCTTCTGTGTCCTCTGTGGGCCGCCCGAGGCTGCTCTGAAATGGGGGCTGGGCAAGGAGGGGCGGCCTGGCGGTCTGGGCGTTGAGACCCTCGGTCAGGAGCTCGTGGCAGCGGAGGCGGGCAGTGTCTTCCTGGAGAAGGTCGCACGGCTCTGCGAGGGGCTTGCTCTCCCTCGAATTTTCAGCACATGCATCATGTTGGGTGGGGGCCACCGCAAGTGGAGACTGGATGCAAATAACCTTTCGTGCCAGCAAAAAACTTCATAAGGTGACACTAAGGCCCAAGATGCCTCGGCAGGATGCAGCCTCTGCGGCTTAATGGCCCATCTGGAGAGGGCGGCTGGAGGACATGTTTATCCTGCCGCTCGCAGGCTGACAGCCCAGAGCCCACCCTGGTCGGGGTGGGAGGGGGCATCAGGGGCAGAGCTCCCTGGCCCGGGGGTGTCCTGGGACCCTCAGCCTTTCGAGGAGCTGGAGGGCTGGCGGCTGCATCCTGCCTTCCCCACCTTTTAGAAGTTGGCATTGGGCGAAGCGCCTCAGTTCTCTGAGCCCAATTCCTCACTCGTCAGGTGGTCATGGAAAGCTGGACACTCTTTATACATGTGTCTTCTCTGTGCAGCGACACGGACAGTCCTGGGGCCGGTGGTTGCCTCTGGCCCACGGCGTGTCATCTCAGTTGGGGCTCACTTCGTGCCACAGGGCTGGGCAGGACCCCCTCGAGCCCAGACGTCCACGGCTTGTGCGCACGATTGCCCAAGGGGCAGTGTCGGGGAGGGTGAGGCTTTCAGACTGGGGGCCTCTTCCCAGCGGAGGCGGAGTCCTAGCCTGCTGCTTGCTTCCTGACTGTGTGGCCTCGGCCGAGTGTGCACACTGTAAGATTCTTCCCCACTTGTGAGCTGACGAGTCAGCCCACCTAGCCTTCCGTGGATGCTGGCAGAAGACACGAGACCCCCGGCACAGAGACAGAGGCTGTTGTCGCTCAGTGCACAGAAGGCAGCTCCGCGTCACGGTGTCCTTGGCCCCTGTTTGTCCCCCAACCCCCATGTGTGACTTGGAGTGGCCTCAGCGCTGTGTGTGCAGGGGGTTTGCCTCACAGCTGATGATCCCGACTTAGGGAAACCTGATCTTTCTGCAGGGGCTACAAGCAAACCTGTCTGTCCTTTGCCCTGGAGGGAGATGTTATCTTTATGATGCTGACTACAAGCAAGCCTGCCTCGGCCTAGGGGGAGACGGTCCTCTCTGTCTCTTGAGGCCATTTGTTATTTTAACCCCCTTGCAAAAATAAGTCTGGAACAAAATCTGTAGGTGCTTCTTGGGGATGTGCAGAAAGACAGGACCCTGGAGAAGTGTGTCCCAGGAGTGAGGAACTCAGCCTTGCTGAGGCCATTGCCCCATCCGGAGAAGGGGATGGTAGTGGCGCCCCCCAGAGTCAAGGGTCACCCCAAGCCAAGTATTGATACAGGCTGCCCCTCTCTGCCCCCCCCCGGCCCGTGGGGAGGGTGGGGGCAGCTGGAGGAAGAGCTTGATAGACTTGGCTGGTCCCAGCGGTTTCTGATCATTTTGTCAGCCCTGCAGCTGGAGTCGGCGTCCTTGTCCAGCCTCAGCCTGGGGGACCCCTGCTCACGCGCTGCGTCCACGGGCACCCAAGACGCCCCGGCTTGCACGCCTGTCCCCAGTGTGCTGGGGTGGCCGTCTCGGGAGGCTGGCTCTCAGGAATGAGAAGCGTCCTTCCTACTTTTTTGTTCATCACTTAGGTGATGCAATCTCCATTTCTAGCTGCTAATGAAGAAGTCTGGATGTGTTAGAAAAAAACCCCCTCAAAACCTCCGTTCTTTGCACTTGGATTGTTAATTAAATTCCAAAGCTCCATTTTCAGGTTTTAATTAATAGCACAGAGCACGTTGCTTGGTGTGTTGGTCTCACATGCGGTCCCTCCCTTTGCCCCTCTCGAAGGAAATTCTGGGAACACGTCTGTGTGTGGTGGGTCCCAGGGCCCCCACAGGACAGGGCTCGGGGGTTCCACCAGCCTCCTTTGGGGGGTGACGGGGCTGCGCTGCTGCTGCTGCTGCCAAGAGAGACGAGGGAGGCGCTTGTCCCCCCGTCAGTCTGTGGATTGTCGCAGGGTCGCCCGAGTCCTGGTGCCCGGGGACGGTTTGCAGGTGACGCGCGGGGCATGTCTGTCGGCCCTCGGAGGCTCCCCCGCGTTTCAGGGGCTGCTGCCACCTGAGCGGAGCTTCCCGGCCGAGGCCATGGCGCAGACCACAGCCTCCTTAGGCAAAGAACTGCTTAATGTAGATTGGAGCTTGAGAGCTTTCTTGATGAAATTAGAAAGCTTCGCAGGAATGACAAAGCGAGAGCGTTAGCTTTGGCTCCTTTCAGCTCTGCGGGTCGCTGCTGGGCACTCACGGGCGCTGCGCTCTGTGCCTGGGGCCTCGGGACAGACTCGGGGGAGCCTCACGGCAAGAAGGGGTGGGCGTGGGTTCCGAGGTCTACGTAGGTAAAAAAGGCATTGACAGAAAAATCACTCCTGTGGCCCAGTCCCTGGACCCGGACCCCTGAGGAGCAGACCCAAGGACCTGCTGTCTGGCTTCTCTGTTCCAGCTCGGCCCTCCCTGGACGCGTCCACGGACGTCAAGGTCCGGTGTGAACAGAGGCGGGGCTTTGGGGTGAGCTCATCAAGGATGGTGTTTTCTTCTCCTCCCCTGCACCCCCAAGATGTCTAGTTGAGTTCTTACAAGTTAAAGTTCCACTGAATGCCAACAGCTTATATAAAACAGCAAAGAGGAAAAGAGGTCAGGGGAGGCTTGTTTAGCCTTGAAAGAGGACACAGACTGGGGGCACGTGTGGAAGACTCAGCATCCCGCAAAGCAGGCGCAGGACGACACAGCTGCTGGGGGCACACAGAAGAGGGGCGCTGGGCCCCCCACCTGGGGCTTGGGGAAGATTTCAAAAGGAGATGGCTTACCGGTTCCTGAAGACGGCATTTCATATTTAAGAGGAAAATAGATTTGGAGCGAGATTTAAAGGAGCAAACATCGAGGCACTTCTGAGTGCCTCCTCCACTGAGATGACTGTCGTCGGACTGTGAACGTGACTTGTCACCGGCGCCCAGCACCACATAACTGCCCAATAACTATCTGTGGAAGGAACGCGAGAGCATTCATTATTTTTCTCTCTCTCTTTCAGAAAGAAGCCTTTCACTGCCCCTCTCGCTCACCCGGGGGGCTGTTTTGCCACCGAGGGGACATTTTGGTTGTTGCGAAGGAGAGGCCGTGTGGGGGTGTGTGTGTGTGTGGGGGGGGTAGTAGGGAGGGGCGCTGCTAAACACCCCGCCATGCACAGGACAGCCCCACAATAAAGGCTTACCCCCCCGAACCTCAGCAGTGCAGAGGGGAGATTCTCTGCACCAGTAGCTCTTGGGCGCGAAAGGCTTTGGGCTGGACCCCGGCAGTGGAGGGGGCGGGCCCTGCAGCCAGCCCTCACGTCTCTGCTCACCAGAATGGGGCCTTGTCTCTGGCAGGGAGGTTGGTGTTTGCTGATGGTGGGGCTCCAACTCCTCTGCGTCTTACGTCCTTGTGGCTCCCGCAGCTGCTCCTTCTCCCAGCAGCCCTGTGTCCACTGTGATAGACCGCCCGCCCTCCTGGACTCCCGGACTCTCAGCGAGGGCCTGGCTCCTCCCCGCTCTGGGATCCTGTGAGCTTTTAGGGCAGGAACGAGGGGCCAGAACGTCCCCTGTCTTTCCTCTGGCTGCTCTGGCCACTGGCCCTGCGTGTACCATCGCTGCACATCTCTGCTGCCCCTGGGCAGTGCCAGCCCAGATCCTGCCTGTGCTTTGAGCCCTCCCCGTGGCGCCCGCCCGCAGCCCACGCTCGGCTTCCCCCGTCCCGCTCCACGGCACAGCGCAGAGCTCAGCCTTTGGATGGGCCCCCCTGGAAGTGCCGCCTCCTACCCCCAGCCCCGCGAGCTGCGTGAGGGCGAAGTCCGTGACCGCTCCCAGAGACCCCAACACATGGCTGCTCAAGTCTGCGGACGGCTCGCTCGGGGCCAGGCTCCCCGCTAAGTGCTGTGCGTGTGTGGTCACAAGTCTAGCGAGCTGATGGTCCTATTGTCCTCAGCCACCTTCCATAGGAGGGGCAGAGGCTGGGAGAGGATGCTGGGCTGTGGAGCTGGGGCACTGACCCGGACTGGCCCCTGTGCTCCCCAGGACAGCCGTGGGCACGTGGCAGGCACTCGGTGAGGGCCTCCCAGGGATGGGGGCGATGCTGATGAGGACAAATCTAGGCAGGTGCCCACCGATGACCCTGACCGGTGGCAGCAAAGAGAGACACCCAGGAAAACTGGGGTTTCTTGACCTGAGCCTCCTGTTCTTCCTCCGTCCACATCGGGACTGCTCCGGGCTGCAGGGCTGGGCAGCAGGAAGGCAGGCGCCCTGGCGCATGGGTCCCTCCATCCGGGGCCGAGCTGCCCCCCGAGCTGTGCTGCCCCGCATCCTGCCCACTGACCAGGGATCACGCCCTGGGTTTCAAGTTGTGTCTCTGTTTCCCCAGGGATTGTAGAGTGTCTGACACCTTGTGGGGATTAATTAGCTGCTGCTCAGAGAACACGTAGGGTGTGAGATGGGCTCTGTGCAGGTGCCAAGTGTGGCACTCAGCCCCCAGGGCAGAGGAGGAACAGCTCTGTGACCCTGGAGCTCAGGCTGGGAGGCCACGACCCCGTCTCTCCAGCTGAGACAGACCTCGGGGTGGCCCTGTCCCTGGGAGCCTCAGCAGGAGATGTTCGTTTTGCTCAGTGCAGGAATGACTTCCCCTCTGGGCGAAGGGCTCCTCACAGCACCCCAACGAGCCGCAGAGGGAAAGGCACGTGGGTCTCGCCGGGGTCACTGGCGCGCAAACAGAGGCAGCTTCTGGCTCAGAGCAGCATCACTTGCGGGGAGGCAGGTTCAGGCTGGAGGGTCGCCGATCCGATGCCAGCGTGTGGGGAGTTCAGGAACGGGCTTGCCGCCAGATGCCCCCAGAAGAATTGTGCAAGGAGGTCCCCTGTCCCCTCTGTCACTGTCTTTATGAGAAAAGTGAAGCTTCAAGATGCTGGCCGGGGCCAGCAGAGGGTTGGCAACTTGGGACTGGAACTTGAGACAAGCAGTTTCCAGCGCCCGAGAGTGGCCTGGGGCCTGGCGCGGCTCTGGTGCGGCAGCGTCCACACTAGACTGGGATTCGGAGGTAAATGAGGCTCCTGGGGTGTGAAATTTCAGGATAGGCTCCCTTGCAGGGCCGTGCCAGCGCCTCACTGGCCTCGCCCTAGTCCCAGCCCTGGTCCACATGTGTGGAGGGAAGAAGCAGGCTGGGGACACGGGCGGCCCCTGTGCCCTTTGAATTCCCTCCTGCAAAGCACCTCTCGGGCTGGAGCTCCAGTGTTGGGTCTGTTTGCATCTCAAGAAGGGCTGTGAATGCATCAAAAATAAATCTGAGAACAAATTGTTGTAAAGCTCCTTTAAAAGTCTGAGAGACGCATCTGTTCTTTCCCTGCTGGGGGCGGGGGATGGCTGACATCGCGGAGTCCTGGTTGGGACATCTTTGTCTGTTGCTAGTGACAGAAAACCCGACCACCAGCTGGAAAGGAGGCCTTCATCCCACTCCCTCTCTTTCCTACTCTGGTCCTGCTCCTTCTCTGTTTTCTTGTCGGCTGCATCCTCGTGGTGGCAAGATGGCTGCTGCTGCTCCGATCTCACCTTCCTCTAGGCCTTTCTCCTAGCAGGTACTGCAAAAATTCCATGGCATCTATTGGCTCAGCTGGGATCATATGCCCACCTTAGAACCAGTCTCCTGGCCAGAGAAATGCAGTTCATTTCTGCACGAGTCACATGTCCACTTCTGCAACCCTGGCTGGAATGGACAGCAACCCAGACTCAGGGTGTGGGAATGGATGGGTGGGTGGGTGGGAGGGGGAGGGATCTGGGCAGGCAGAGCATGCCAGCAAACACACAGCCCAGCAGAAACCAAGAAAGACTGAAACCCACTGGACACACCCCCCCCCTGCTTCTGACCTGAGTCGGTCATTGTCCACGCCGCTGATGTCCTGGTCCCTGCTTACTGTTTACATGCAAACGCCAGCTCAGGCCAGACAAACAGACCTGATGGTAGCGCATCTAGACCCGAAAGTGAAATTTCAAAGTGGCATTTAATTTAGACTTAATCATGATTTCCAGTGTCTTGCAGGCATTAATTGTTTAAAGACACTTAATGAAACTTAATCAGTTCATCCAGACACACCACAGGCCCCGAACAATTTGTCCACACCATGGCCCGCCGATGCTTCCAGACGCCTCCCAGTGCAGGGCAGGGACACAGGCAGGGCAGCTGGCCCAGTCTTCCTTCCAGGGACCCCGCTGGGGACTGTCTCAGGAGCCCACCTCCACCCCTCTCTGGGTTCCTGGCTTCACTGTGTCCTCTGGCCGGGGTTTCCCAGGGCGCCTCAGGAGACCACTAGGACTCTTGTCAGGTCCCCTCAGTATTGTCCCTTTTAAAGGACAGTGGGGTGGGGTGGGGCTGTGACCTCTGCAGGCCACGCGGGGCCGGTCGTGCTGGGCTAGTTCGCAACCACTGATGCACGGAGAAGCTCCCCCTTCCGCCTCCTCTCCGACTCCGGGCTGAGCGCACCGCAGTGTTGGGTGGAGGGTGTGGGGACCCACAGCTTCTGTCCCTGAGCAGTGAGCTGACCTTGGACAAGGGATTTAACCTGAATAGATGGTGTATCACACGTGACCCAGGATAGAGTGGCAGCATCTTTGGACTTGGGCAGGTAAAGTGTCCACATGCGCTGGCCCAGAGTCTGCAGTCCGTATCAGCCATTTATTATTGCTATTATTAGATCTCGGCATTCATTATTTCAGCCCTAAGGATGGACAGGCACCTCGCCAAGTTCTGTGCATGCGACGGCAAACGCAGTCTTTGCCTCTAGGGGAGACAAGCGAACAGACAATTACAATTCAGTGGGACGTGAGCTTTTGTGCCCATCTTGCTCCAAATGGGATTAAGGTTCCCACAGGGTGTGTCAAGAGTGTGGATGGTGGGCGATGTGCCCAGGTGTTCCAAGAGCCTCGGGAGGCCCCCTGTCTTGTGGCAGAGGGAAGCCCAGGTAGGCTTCCTGGTGGAGATGCCCTGCATGTGAGTCCTGCCATGAGAAGCCGCATCTCCCTTGTCACCTTGGGGAGGGGGGCTGTAGCTCTTCAGGCTGCCGTCTGAATCTGCTTGAGCTCAGGACTGCATGAAAGTATCACGCGCTCAGCCCTTAAGCTGTGACCCCATCTCCGGAGGGATGAGGAGGCTGGCCTCCTGTTCCAGCAACCAAAGGTTTTTTTTAATTTTATTTTTTATGTAGTTGATTTACTATGTTACTTTCAGATGTAAAGCAAAGCAATTCAGATACATATATACGTACATATATATATACACACACACACGTGTTTTCTTTTCAGGTTCTTTTCCACTTTACATTATTATAAGAAATTGAGTATGGCTCCCTGTGCTCCAGCTTAGGTCCTTGTTGTTTATTTTATACATAGTAATATGTATGTGTTAATTCCAAACTCCTGATTTATCCCTCCCCTGTACCAAAGAGGTTTTTAATGCCCCCAGATGGAAGAGCTGGGTTTCCAGGCACACGTCCGTGGAGCCCCCCAGCTGCCCGTGGGGCCCTGGCCACGTCCTCTGCCCAGGATGGTCTGTGCTTCAGCACCGGGGCTGGTGCGGCTGGGCTCGAGGCCGGGCAGCAGCACCCTTCTGCTCTGTCACAGAAGAGGGCCACGGAGCCCACGGGGGGCGGCCAGTGGTGCCAGGCCCTTTCAGAGCTGGGGCTTCTAGGCCCACGTGCTGTGTGTTGTTGTTTTTGAGCCCTTGTTGGTTTGGTTTTGTTTCCTAGTGGCAGGACCACTGTCACAGGAGCCACTGTGGTGCCCGGGGAAGGCTCCGGAGACGAGGAAGCAGCGACCGGGGGTGGCAGTTGTGATGGCATCAGCAGGGGCCCCGGAGGTGCCTTTGTCCTCCTGGTGTCCCGACTGCTCCGCACATCCATTTCCAACAACACGCGGAGTTTCTGGATGCTCCCTGCTGCCTCCAAATCGCCGTGCACAAAGGCAGACCCTTGACTCTAATTTTCCTTCCACTCGAGCAGCTGGTCAGATGTGCAGAGCTGACACGACCCATCGCAGAACGGATGGCTCTCAGCCAGGGAGGCAGGGGGCGGCGTGCGCCACTAAGGCAATTCCGGGGAGTTCAACTGGCAATATAAAACACAGAGCATCGGAGGCTGGATCAGGTGGTTGAGGAGAAGGACGTGAATTCCTACGGAGATGGCGGTTGCCTCTCGGAGTCTCATGAGGTCCCAGCCCTGCATCTCTGTTGCTGTGGTGTCTGAGGAAGGAACGTTCTCCTGTCTGGTCCTGTCCCCACTGCCCTCCCCACCGAGGCAGGCTGTGGGACTAGGTGATGTCAGTGGTCCCTGTTCAGCTCAAGTTTCTCCATCAACCTCTCCCCACTTCCCGCTTATGCTTTAAAAAATTGTGTTTGGAGCCATAGTTTATTACAGAGACTGCCTGGCTTTGGTTTGGGGATAGTTTGCTTGTGAAATCTTGCAGCACAGCTTTGGCCCAGGCCGTCCCAGCCCGGGGGCCCCTTGGCTCTTCTGAAGGGAGAACTGCCTGCAGTCTCCTCTCCGGGGAGGCCAGGGGCTGGGTCCTTGTGGGGCCAGGCTTGTTGTGTTTGCGGCTGTGACTGTTTCGGGATGTGGGCTCTGACCGTGGCCTCTGCGGCCGGCATCAGGGAGCATCGTGGCTGCGGGAGGTGTGAGGTTTTGGAGAGCGGGCCATCGGGACCTGGGTCTTCCCCGAGTCTGGGCTTGGCAGGTAGACAGGACCTGGGCTGGCCTGCATGGGGCGGCCACAGCTGAATGTGACTTTCAGCAGCATCTGTTGGAAAAAGAGCAGAACTATGCGGATCCGGAGGCTCCAGGTCCCACCCCGGCTGAGCCCCACCTGCTCCGGCCTCCTTGGCGTCCAGGGAGTGGTGCCCGTGCCTCCTCCTGGCGACGGCCTTCCTGCAGGATCCGGTTTTAGAAACAGTGTTCTCCTTTTGGCTGACCTTTCTTTCTGCTTTGAAATTGCCTCTCACAGAACATGCTACTGCCCCAGGTTAGGACATCCCAGCATTTCATTCTTTCGCTGGAAAAAAAAATCTCCACAGAAGCAGAATGCACACCCCTGGCGACTCAGCCGCCTTCCAGGCTGCTGGGCCCAGGCGGTCCCTCCAGTCTCCACAGGGGAGCACGAAGGGAGGCGCTCTACCCTGCAGTTTCTAACGGGGGCCACTGCCTTCTCCAAGGAGCTCTATTCCTTGTTTGGGGAAAGCAGGCTCAGAGATGGGGGGTCGCCCCTGGGCGCCCCAGGAAGGGCCCAGGTCTGGTCCGGCAGTGTCGGGGAGGCGGCAGACCCGGCAGCACAGCACCCGTCTGCTCCTCTCTGACGGTGCCCATCCCCCGCTGATATTTTAGCAGCAGGATGCTTACCTGCTGAGGGTTTTGAAGCCTCACTAGGAGTTCTAATCTTGTGTGCAGAGCGCACGTCAGTGGGACTCAGACCAGTCGGGGTGCTCTGTCCCTGGGGGTTTCTTCAGAGCTCTGAGCCATTTGTCCCCAAGGGATATGGTCGGGCCCACCCTGGCTTGGTCGAATCAGGCCCCAGACTGGGAGGGCAGGGCCTCCCAGGGCCTCTGCACTGTTGTGCTGGTTGTGCACCGCTCAAGGGCGCCTGACCTGGCCGGTGAGCAGGTGCCAAAACCCAGCCTGCGCTGGCTGGCTGGGACTTACACCTGGCTCAGGGCTGTGTCTGCCTGGATGATGGGAGAGCCTTCTTCTTTGTGCAAAAGCCTCTGTGTAGGTGGCCCTGGGACCTCCTTGGGCTGCTTTCAGAGGTAATGTGGATTGACCACACCTTTTAGCTTCTGTATCTCATGCTTTGACGTGTGGGGCCTTGCCAAGCCTGAGGCCACCCCTCCTGAGACCTGCCGGTTCCCAAAGCTGGAGGACAACTCGCCAGCTGATGCTTTTCAAACACAGACCAGCCAATTCAGATCGCCTGTCCTCACCCAAGAACCTTCCTTATTAGCCTCTGATACTCCGGGCCACTATCCACCTGCCCCAGTCACCCCAGGGCAGGTACCAGACAGCTAAGGACAGCTGTTGCCCCAGAATCCACCGACGTTACTCAGACCAGCCAGCGCTAAGCCATGTCACCCGCCTCCCTTGTTCCTTCCCATGGAAAGCACAGTGAGTGCTCTGGCCCACGTCCCCCCGCCCCGACCCCTGACGGCCCGGGTGCTTCCTCGCATAGCCCTGTGTGGTCAGCCCGTCCTCTGGGATCTGTGAACCTAACAAACCTCTCCCTTTGTGGTAGTCGTGTTCACGTCTGTGTGTCTTATGTACCTGTTTAAACAAATCCTGGGTACCCTTAAGACACACTGTCAGAGAGGCTGCCTGGGGAAGGGCCCCCCAGAGGCCACCCTCTGTGCACCTGCTGCCTGCCAGGCCCCGCCTGTCCGGGGAGGCCAGGCCCTGCTATGGACCCCTGGGGGTGAGAGTCGGTCTGGGCAGGTGCAATTCCTGCAGGGCTGGGGGCCGCGTGCTTCTCGAGAAGATGGGATGGGGGGTAAGTGGGAGGCGGGAGAACTCCGGGGGCTTCCCAGGGTTCAGACAGATCTGGACTTTGACCCTGGCTCGGCCACGCAGCAGGTGGGTGACCTTGGGCCAGCTGAGTAATCTCACTGACCCTTGGTTTTCTTGTTGTAAAACTGGGGATGAAAACATCCCCACTGAGTCATGGGGAGTAATCTATGGACCCCCAGGACACGGTGCTGGTCCTGCTGTCTGCTGAGACGACACAGACCACGAACCCCGCCCCCTCTAAAAACCGGCGTCCACACGCAAATCCCTGGAGTTCTAGTATATGGCAAGTGGGAGTCTGCAGATGTGATCTTGTGACGGGGGTCATCCTGGGTTGTCCAGGGAGGCCCAGGGTCATCACAAGGATGCTAACAAGAGGGATACAGGAAGGTCAGGGAGGAGAAGGCAGTGTGAGCGTAGGGGCACAGATTGAAACGATGCAGCCACCAGCCCAGGAATGCCAGGAGCCTCTAGAAGCTGGAAGAGGCCAGGAAGGGATTCCCCGGCTCTGGAATGAACCAGCCCCGCCACCACCTTGATTTCCACCCTGTAAAGCTCACTTCTGACTTCTGATTCCTAGAACTGTAACAGAATAGCTGTGTGCTGCTTTAAGCCGCTCAGTTTGTGGTCACTTGTTACAGTGGCAGCGAGGAGCTGACCCAGGCGGTTGGAGTGACCCTGAGAGCAGGGTGGTGCACGCGAGCTCGAGCTCCGGGGACCGGCCACGCTGGATGAGGGCCGTGGTCTGTGTGGCCTTGAGGGTACCACTGAACCTCTGTGCCTTGGTTCCCCCGTCTGCAAGGTGAGGATGGACTCCTGCTCACCTCCTACCACAGTGAGAATTCTTCCTGACACTCAGTGAGCGCCTCTGGGATGCCCTAGTCCAGAATGCTTTAAAACAGACAGTGTTGTTATTCACCTTGAGAGACCCAGAGCCCAGGACTTGGTCTCTTCCCTGCTCAGGATACAGGGTCTCTGTGTACCAGGTGTTTCACAAACACTTGTTGGAGGAAGGAATGAGGCCTCAGATCTGGTTCCTTCTCCTTAAGCAGCAAACAAGGCGTCTGAGGTCAGAGCTGGAGCTCCCAGCGCGGCCCAGCAGATCAGGCCAGGCTGGCCGTTGGCGCTGCGAGTCCCGGCGCGGTGGTCTCCAGATGCACTCAGCCAGCCCGGGCGCTCACGTGCCTGTGACTGCAGGGACGAGGGCCACGGGGGGAATAGGGTGCCTTGGGCAGCCGTGACGTCGACGATGGCCATCAGAGCGCAGTGCCCACGCCTCACCTGTCTGGTGCTCCTGTCTTGTCTGCAGCTCAGCCACCCTCCCATCTGAGACAGATCAACAAACCCTCCCTCACCTGAATGTGCTCTTTCCGCGACACTGAGCTCTGATTTCGCTGCCAGGGCTGGGTGCGTGTGAAGGGTAGGCTAGCTAGAGTCAGAGAAATGAGGTGAAAACACTTTCAGAGGCTTTCCCAACCCAGGAAGCGTACGATTCATCTTAGAAATTCTCTGTCGCGCTGGTGTGGGGACACGCTCCCGAGGCCGCGATTCCATTTCCAGTTGTTTAACTCTAAGAGGCGGCTGTAAAGCATCGCTGGGAACAGCAGGGCGTGATAAGGGCAAGGAGATAAATCCACGGAGGGAACAGAACAAAAGGTCAGGCGTAAGGAGTCCATTTTCAGAACTGAAACTCTGCACAGATGCTCAGGGGCCGGATGGGGTGTCTGAGCCCCAGGGATTAACTCCAGGCCTCAATAACGACAGAGTGAGGGGCCCACGTTCCCGTGGGTGCGCATCGCCTTCTTTCTCCCTGACTCGACTCCCTTCCGTTTGGACCATCACTTCTGCTGTGCAGTTGAAGAAAGGCACCACCCAGAGTGACATGGGGTGTGACTTTAGGGACATACTTGGGTCCAGCTCAGACTTCCTGCATCTTAGGCCTTCTTTGGTCCCATTTTGATTTTCAAAGCATGAGAGGTACAAACATGGGGGGACCCAGACAGCCACGCCTCCTCTGGGAGTGGGGCAGGAGAAGTCAATGTGGCGGTGGTTGAGTCTCAGGCCCCAGGTGCTGACCCGGGGGTCCCATGGAGGTCTGGTCACCTGACCATAAGGCTTCTTTGCAGAGGGGGCCAAGGGCGTTCCACCGAGGAGATAAGAGCCCCACAGAGAGAGATTTGGGAACTAGTCTCTTATGAATGTCAAAGTCTGTTGTGGGATCTCTGCTCCTGTCTGTTCACCCGACAAGTTTGCTGAGCACCTGCTGCTGGGTTTCAGGCACGGTCTTAGGGCTGGGGTGCCTCCAGTCAGAGCAAGCCTGCCCTGGCTGAGCTCGCCCTGGGGTCTTCCCAGGGCCCGGGCACACGGAGGAGGAGCAGGCTGAAGGCCTTGGATGGTTCTCATTTGCCAGCAAAGGAAGGGACACGGAGGCTGGGGGTAGGGGAGCAGAGGAGCAGGTAGACCAGAAGGACAGACCGCCGAACCTTGAGATCAGTGCTCAGCTCATCACTGGAGGCTTCCGAACACAGGGCAGGGACGTCTGGGGGCTGCTCTGGCTTTAACCTGCCCTTCCTCACTGCTCAAGGGCACGGACGACATCCTACGCGGGCTGAACAGCAGCCGTGCGGGTCCCTGGGCTGGGCTGGGGGCAGACCCTCCATCCCCCCAGTTCAGAGTGTAATGGGGAGCCTGCCTTGTGCTTTCCCGTTTGGACGCCTCCTGGTCCACTGACCTGACTGCTGCATGACTTTGGCCTCGGTTTCCTCACCTACGACTGAGGAAGCTGCCCTGGATGACCCCCGGGGGCTTCCCTCTCCGAGCAAAGACTCCCCACGTGTGCCAGACGCCCGTGTTCTGACCGGCTGCTCAGAAGCTGTGACGTGGCACCTTTCAAGCCAAGGACAGTGAGATATTCATCTGGTGACAGCCTCCTTTCCTCTCCACCGCGCCTGGCAATAATGACAGGGCGCCCGGGAATGCCTGAGCCATTTTATTTTTATTTTATTTCTTCCTGAAGTCCACTACTTTCCAAAGCACCTCCACGTGGGAACGCTATTTTCCTGGCAGGAGTGCGTTTATTGGAGCTGTCACTCACTGCCGAGCGCTCCATCTTGGCTCTGCGGCAGGCAGGCGGCGTGACACGGCCATCTATAATTTAAAGGCTGATGGACCCAGATTGCTGGCACAGACCTTGCTGGTGGCACAAATTAAGGACAGGCTCTCTGCAAATTGGTTACTAGGAAGTTCGTGGCCCTAAGTGACTGGGTTTCCTCCCCTGGCCAGTTTCCCTCCTGGGGCCGGCTGGGGGCCCTCTTCACCTCCTAAGACTGTCCTTGCCAGTCTGGCTCGCCCTGGCCAGTGGCCGGGGGTGCCCTCCTGCTGCCTGCAGTGTTTTGATCGACCATGAAGGGGTAGGACCCTGACGAGGATGCTTGATGCTGGGGGTCATGACCCAGCAATGACCCAGGGCAGGTGGCAGAAGGAACACCGGTTTGGGAGCCAGGTCTGGGGTTTGGACCCAAGTCTGGATCCTGCCCATGCCTTCCTGGCAGTGAGCTTCAGGTTTCCCACCTGTGATGGGGGCTAGTGGTACCCCAGCTTCCGGGGCATTTGTGTGAAAACTGCAAGGGGTCCTGTAAGGCTCGGGACACGGCCGGCTCTCCTGCCTAGATGGCTGTCTTGCCCAGGATGGGCTCAGCTCACTTGCCCACATCTCAGGGGTCTAGGTCTGGGGTGGGAGCAGTGTTGGCCCCCCAAAACAGAGATATTCTCCCTTGCTCCATGAGTCTCGGTGCTGGATCCACGGGCTGTCTACGTTCTGCACTGCGAACCTTCTCCTTCCTCCATGGGGTCTCCCTGTCCCCCACAGAGGTGCCCGTCTCCCCGCGGGGTCTCCCTGTCCTCCACGGGGTCTCCCTCCCCCCCACAGGATCTTCACATCCCTCACGGGGCCTCCATCTTCCCCAAAGAAGCACCTACTTCATCTGCCTTATCGGGAAGCCAGAAAGAAAATCCACTTGAAAAAAGAATCTGCTGAAAACTTAACGCCACAGAGGAGTCAGGTCAGGACAGGTTGCCCGCGAGTGACCAGGGAAGAGGTTTCTGCTTAAACGTTCATGAGCTGTGGGCAAGCGAGGGTAGCCGTGGTTTTAAAAATACTTAGAACGGTTTGTTTTTCCAAGTAGGTTGAACCTTTTCCCTTGTTGATGTGTCAGTCATAGAAACTTGCTAAATACCACTTTTTTGTATCTCCTTTCCGTAAATCACGTTTCCTTTTTCCGAGCCCATCCCTCCGGCTGAGCGACTGCACCTTTCCGAGGAATGACGGGACCCAGTAGGATCTTTGCATTTGTCAGTTGTAGTTGGAAGTAGCGCGAACGCCGCCCAGACTGCCTTCAGTGACAACAGGGGACCCGCCGGCTCACTACATCAGGCCGGGGGGCGGATGGAGCCGGTGCGAGGGAGCAAGGCCTGAGTGAGCGCTGTCCGCCGCCCCCAAGGCCCGCCTCTGCCTCCCTGTCTCCTTCAGACCCACCGCCTCTACAAACGGGCCTGCTCTGCCATCTTCTAGCCGGGGACAAGAGGGGCGCATCCCATATCTGGAGGGAGAAAAATCCAGGCCAGGAGTCTCATTGGCTCAGCTCACATTGCAAGCCTGCCCCTTGACCAATCAGTTTGGCCTCAGGATTCAAATGCATGATGGACAGCCCCCTGCACCAATCAAGTGATGGGTCCCAAGCGGAGCTGGAAGAGGAGGCACACAGGTGGCCCCTGGGGAAAGGGGATCCTGGGGACCCAGAGCCTCTCTCATTGGCATCCCTTGGAGTGTTTCTCTTCACGCTTCTCCCCGAAGAAACAGTGGCGGCCTGGACCACATTTCTCAAAGAACAATCCCTAGGACGCGGCTTTGCGTGACATTCACGGAGCAGCCTCAGGATTTCCGCGCTGCCCGGCTTCGCCGGGGTGGGGGGGAAATACCACAGCCGGGATCGGCTCTCCCCCATGTTCACAGAAACGCCAGGTTTCTCGCTTCAGTCCCTCCTGTCTGAGGGAGGATGATTAGTTGGTAGAGCAACATCCTAATGTTTTGGCTGGAAACCAAGGCACCTGGGAGAGCGTGCGGGCTCATCAGATGCGTGTGTTCCCACACATCTCCCCGCTGCCCTGCTGCTCAGAAGATGGAGGGAGAAGCAGGCGGAATCGGGGAGCAGCTGGAATCTGCACCTCTTCACAGTCCTGGTCCTGGCTGCGGGGGTGCTTTGCGCTGGTTATTTCTTGCCCTCCCCTGTGCACGGGGGTGAGGGCTGAGTCATGGACGTCTTCAGGTTAAGCCCTGGAGCATCTCGTGTGGGGACACACTCAGGGCTCCTCTCCTGCAGCTCCCGGGTGACTGTCTGGGGGAGGAAGAGTCAGGGAGGAGGGGATGGTGGGGCCACGGGTGCCCTCCACCCATGCCCTGGCCTCTCTCCATCCCTGGAGAACTTTGGCTGGAGGTGGAGAGCTGGATCTCTGCTTTCCGTTCATCCTTGGGGGAAGCAGGGAGCGGGAGGCTGGGAGAGCGATGCCTTGGATGGACAGAGCCCGTCCTTGAGTGTCCCAACAATGAGCACCAAGGGAGGAGCGGGCCCGGGTAGGGAGGGCTGAGCCCTGGGAAGCAGATCCTGAACTTGAGCCTGTTTTCCATCTCGCTACGCAATTGATTAATCAGGTTCTTAGGGTTTAATAAGTCAGTAGGTCCAGATGTTTCCCATTGTATGTTACAAATGTTAATTACCTCCTAATTACTTATTAACCGAGGCTGCGCTGGCAAGGGTGCCCGAGAAGCCCAGCCAAATGCGTCCGGAGCTGCAGAAAGGAGTAGATTAACTCACCGCTTCCTCTGGCAGCAGCTTCCAGAGATTTCTCATCACCCACAGGTTTTTTTTTTCCCCCCAGAGTTATTATTTTTGGAGGGGAGAAACCCAGTGGCCTGTGTGCTGAGGACCTGCCCAGTTAAGTGTTTGGAGCCTCAGGGGGCAGCCTGACACCAGTCATGTGGGTTTATTTAAATCAGCTGCTCAGCCAGGTTAAGCCCAGGGCCAGGGCGGGTCAGTGAGATGCCTGTTCTGGCATCTGAGGGCAGGCGCGTCTCCAGGGCCGCTGTTCCTCCTGGGGCTCCTTTCTTCTTGCTCCTTTTCCCAGAGCCACTGGGCTGTTCTCCTGGACCTGCGTCAAGGTCAACAGGATGCACAGTCCTCCAAGCTGAGTCTTCGGTGAAGCCTCACCTCTCCAGGTGCTCATGGCGGGAGGGTGTGAGGTTGCTGACTCTAATGCCTGGATGTGTACCTGGACAGACAGGGCCTCAGTCCCATCGAATTCTAGTTACTGGCTGGACGCCCTCCTGACGGAGACCAGCACGTGCCACTGCGGCACCTCCCAAGGGCGGCACACCTGGGGGCTGGCGTCCCCTTCCCTTCTTGCTGCTCCTTGCTCAGCTCACCCACCTGGCAAAGAACATCCTCCTTCACGGAAGGACCTGTTCCATCACCGCCCTGGGGACAGGCGCTCGGCCCCATTCCAGCAGCCCTACTCCAGCTTCCTCCTCTGAGACTCCTTTGTTATTCACAAGCAGTAGAAACAGGCGCTGTGAAAAGTCAGCCAGTTGGGTGTTGCTGATCAGGGCGGTTCGCGGCAGCTCTACAGAAAGTGACGACCTACTTTTCCCTGGTGTTGAGGTTGCCTTGATTTCTGTGGAATCCGAGTGTGGTGCATCCAGGCTCCCAGCTGCACATGCTGGGCAGGTGTGGGGGGCCTTGTGGGCGGGTGATGCGTTTGGCAGGATCCTTACAGCATCTGGTAGCTGCTCTGCATGTTTGTTCGTTCATTCATTCATTCATCTGTTCATCTACCCACCCCCCCACCCATGCACCCACGTCTTTACGTCCATCCATCCTTCCACCTGTCCTCCTACCCAAGAGACACTGCGTACCAGCCAGAGCACTGTGATGCTCAGAAGGCAACCCCCTGAAATACAGGAGCGCTGTGGGTGTAGCCTGCTGCGTTAGTCTGTATAGGATGCTGTAAAAAGGTACCACACACTGAGCGGCTTAAGGAACAAAATTTATCATCTCACGGTTCCAAGAGGCTACAAGCTGAGATCAAGGTGTTCATAGGCCCGGGTGGGGGCTGTGGCTTTCTTTACTTTGGCCAGCCCAGACCCCCACTGCCCTCTCAGTCCCAAGGCACGTGGTCCTTCTGAAGTTGGAGAGGAAGCAATCGAGAAGGGTGTTTGGCACTGAGAGCTCGTCCCAGGACAGCCCTGTGATGCAGGCCAGCCCTCTCCTCATCCTCCTGCTGGTTCCTTGGCTACCCAGGGCACCCGGCTGCCCACTCCCAACCCATCACCCCCTCAGACATCCTCCTTGGATGAATCTCTTTAAAGTGGCCCCAGGACATTATCCCTACACGAGGTGCCATCTGTCCCCAGGAGACACACAGCTGGCCCTGTCCTGGGGGCACGTTACCACCCTCCAGCCTCCCAGAGACCGTGCCGCCCACAGCCTTTGCCATAGACTCTTCTCTGGGAGTGAGATGACTTCTGCCTGTGCCCTGCAGGCTCTTGGGGACCAACACCGAAACCCTCCAGGGGCCTTCTAGAAGCTCCTCTCCCTTCCTCCAGGTGATGGTGGGCACCCCCACCCATCCCCTGGAGGGGCTCAGGGCAGACTGGACTCTTTCTCAAGAAGTGGACTTGCCAGTTTCAGCCACCTCCTTCCCCTCTCGGGCTCGGATGCTCCGTGCCCGCCAGGTGGCTCAGGCTGAGGACCGGGAGCTGGTCTAGAGTCAGGCACAGGTGTTCAGGCCCCCAGCCACGGACTTTGGAGGTCGCCGCTGGCATCTCTCGACTTTGATCCTCAGCAGAAACCAAGTCTGCTTGGAGCAGGACCCCCATGACGGCATCTTGCCCTGTGCAGAGGATTTCTGGGAAGCATCTCCCGGGAACTGGCGCGGCAGGGCTGGCCTGGGGCCCGGGAACCTGCATGTTTCACTGGTACTCCAGGTGAGCCAGTGTTGGGTTCAAGGGCATCGGGGCTGTCGTTAGGGACGGAAGGCGGCACGTGCTCCCAGGGCGGCCCCACCCGGTCCTCCCAGAGCCCGACAGCCCCAGGCTTTCCGCAGCTGGGCCGCATTTCCAGACACTCTGCTTAAGTGGGTGTTTTATTTTTGCACAGCCCGCTGAGCGAGTCAAATGCCTATAATACAGCTGTGTTATCTGAAGGAGACACACACACTCTCTTGACTAGGTTTCCAAGAAATTTTATGAAAGGCTGATTTTCTCTGAGAGGCCTGGCTCCTTTATGTGCTGGCCTAGAATTGTTGGGAACTGATACCCACCAGGAGGGGGAGAGCCCGCCCCCATCCTCTGCTGCTCTAAGACGCTTCTGGTCCCTCCCCTCTCTTCTTCATCTTCAAAAGCACAGCATAAATTAGATGAAAAGAGGTTTTCTAAACAATATTTAACCCCTCCTTAGTACATGGATGATCCAGCCTCAGTCTTGTGATTGCTGAGCCCCTCATGGTGTGGATGTGGTCCCGAAACCAGCAGCGAGAGTAAACACAGCTGGGGGAGCATCCTGTAATTCCAGGCAGCACCCCAGGGCCTCCTGCCCACCTCCCTTCCCACCCAGCTCCTGCCGCCTCCTCCATCTGCCCACCTGGATTCAGCCTCCTTCACTCTCTCCAGGTGCCTGGAGGGTCCTGGACCCCCGCTCGGCCTGGGATAACTGTGTGTCTTTTCCAAAATTGATTTGGTTTTTATCTTCCTTGTCAGCCTTGGGTACCTCATCCAGGCTCCATGTCTTGTAACAAAGGTCATGTCATCTGCCTGGAGGAGGCCACGGGTGACAGGTGCCCAGAGGTGCCAAACACAGGACTCAAGTGACTGTCCCCAGCCAGGCTGGTCTCAGGGGCAGGCTGCCTTTTGGAGTGGAGATTCAATCCAGGTCTACTGCTGGGATATTATTCAGCCTTGAATAGGAAGAAAATTCTGACACATGCTACAGCAGGGATGGACCTTGAAGACAATGCAAGTGAAATAGGTGAGTCGCAAAAAGGGAAATACTGTATGATCCCATTTACGTATGGTGCCTGGAGTAGTTAAATTCATGGAGACAGAAAGCAGCTGATGGGGGCCAGGGGCTGGGGAGAAGAGAGAGGGGGAGTTAGTGTTTGGTGGGGACAGAGTTCAGTTTTCCAAGATGAAGGGTTCTGTGCATGGATGGTGGTGATGGGCGCACAACAGTGTGAATGTACTTAATGCCACAGAACTATCTGCTTAAAAATGGTTAAAATGCTAGAAGTAATGTTATGTATATTCTACACTCTTAGAAAAAGAAAATAATCTAGTTTTATTTCCCTCTAAGAATGGAAGCAGAGGCAAGTTTCTGACCTGCTTCTTCATCTGTTAAGTAAGGACTTCGGTAGAATGACAATTTGTAAACTGTGCCCCACACATAAATAAAAGATGTTGCTGGGAAGTTACCTGATCTCTTACTGCTGGGTTTTGAGAATTTTTTGTGTTTTCTGCATCCCAGTCCTTTCTCAGATGTGTGGTTTTCCGATATTATGTCCCAGGCTGTACCTTACCTTTTCATTCCTTAGAGGATCCTTTCACAGAGCAAAATTTAAAAATTTTGATGAGGTCCAATTTATCAATTTTTCCCTTTACAAATTGTGATTTTGGTGTCAAGTCTAAGAACTCTGTGACCAGTCCTAGGTCACAAAGATTTCTTTCCCATATTTTGTTCTAAAAGGTTTATAGTTTTGTGTTTTTATTGTGCTTACCTATGATACATTTTGAATCAATTTTTGTGTAAGAACAAGGTTTCCTGTTTTTGTTTTTCTCTGGACTATGGATGCCCAGTGGCTGCAGCATCATTAGTTGGATAAGTTATCCTTTCTCCATTGAATTGCTTGTGTACTTTTGTAAAAAAAATCAGTTGGGTGTACTTATGTGGGTCACTTTCAGGTTCTTTATTCTGTTTGATTGATCTGTGTGTCTATCTCTCACCAAAACCCCATACTCTTGATTGCTGTAGCTATCTGACAAGTTTTGAAATTGGGTAGACTGATTCCTCCAACTTTATTTTCTTTTCCCAAAAATGTTTTAGCTATTCTAGCTCCTTGGCCTTTCCGAATAAATTTTAGAATAATCTTGTCTATATCTACAAAATATTGTGCTGGGATTTTGCTAGGAATTGTGGTCAACCTGTATGTAAATTTAGAGATTTAGAGAGAAATGACATTTTTTCCTAAGTTAAGTCTTCCAATCCATGAACATGGTATGCCTCTCCATTTATTTAGATCTTATTTGATTTCTTTCATCACAATTATGTTCTTTTCAGCATACAAGTCCTGTACATATTTTGTTATATTTTTAATTGAAGATTTAATTTTTTTTAGTGATTATGAATGGTACTATATTGGGGGAGGGTATAGCTCAGTGGTAGAGCACATACGTAGCATGCACAGTTCATGGGTTCAATTCCCAGTACCTCTGTTAAATTAAAAAAAACACCCTAATTATTATCCCCCCCCAGTAGTACTATATTTTAAATTTAATTACTAGGAATTTATTCACTGCTAGGTGTTCATTGCTAGGAAATAAAAAGCATTCAGTCTTATGCCATTAAGTAAAATGTTAGCTGTAGATTTTAAAGATATTCTTTACCAAGTTTACAGTTTACCTGTATTGCTATTTTGAGGGGGACAGTTTTATCATAAATGGGTGTAGGTTTTGGCATATACTTAAAAAAATGGAAATATAATTGACTTACAATGTTGTGTTAGTTTCTGGTGTACAGCATAGTGATTCAGTAATACATATATTCAGTTATATATATATGTTCCATATTGTTTTTCATTATGGATTATTACAAGTTATTGAATATAGTTTAACATGATTTTTATGCACTGTTTGATGTGACTGTGTGATTTTTTTCATTAGCCTATTAATATGGTAGATTATATTGATTGATTCTTCAAGTATTGAACCAGCCTTGCATCCCTGGAATAAATCCTACTTGGTCATGATGTGTAAGTTTTTTTATATATTGCTGAATTATATCTGCTAAGGATTTTTGTGTCTATATTCATTTGGGATATTGGTCTGTAGTTTTTATTTTTCAAACCATCTTTGTCTGGTTTTAGTGTCAGCATAGTACCAGCTTCATAGCATGAACTGGGGAGTGTTCCTCCTCTTCTGTTTTCTGGAAGAGATTGTGTAGAATTGGCACTGTTGCTTCTTTAAGTGTTCGGTAGAATTCTCTAGTGAAATGATCTGGGCCTGGAGAAATCTTTTTTGGGGGGGAATTTTAATTAAATGACAAATTTAATTTACTCAGTGGTTATAGAAGTATTCAAATAGTATTGCATATTGGGTGAATTGTGGCAGTTTGCATTTATGACAGATACGGTCTATTTAGCCAGAGTTGTCAAATTTATGTGTGTAGCGTCTTTTGGATACCTACAGGCTCTCTAATGATACACCTGTCTCATTCATCATACAGGTAATTTGTATCTTTTATGTGTTTTCTTTCTCCATCTTGCTAGAGGATTGTCAATTTATCAGTCTTTTCAAAGACCAGATTTCTGTGTCATTGATGTTATCCATCATTCTTTTATCAGGATGAGAGCAGATTTTTCATTAGAAACTGTAGAGGCTGGAAGGGCATGGCACAGTATTTCATGTGGTGAAAGGAAAGAACTGTCCACCCAGAAAAAGTATCCTTTAGGAGTGAAGGCAAAGTCAAGACATTCCCAGGTGAAGAGAAACCAAGAGACTTACCAGACCTGCCGCACAGAATGGCTTAAGTTCTCCAGACAGAAAGAAACGATAAAAGGATACCAGGAAGAAGGGAAAGACACAGTAAACAAAAAATGGGTGAATGCATAAAGTTTTTTTCAGCTCTTGAGTTTTTTGATTATGTTTGCTAGTTGAAGCAAAAACCCCACAACACTATCTATAGTTTCTAATGAAAAATCTGCTCTCATCCTGATAGTTTTTCTCATATAGTTTAAGTTTATTTTTCTCTGGCTGCTTTCAAGAATTTTCTTTGTCTTGGAGAACAGTATGGAGGTTCCTTAAAAAACTGAAAATAAAGTTAATTATATGATCCAATAATCCCACTCCTGGGCATATATCTGGAGAAAACTCTAATTTGAAAAGATACATGCACCTCAGTGTTCACAGCAGCTAAGACATGGAGTCAACCTAAATATCTATCAACAGATGACTGGATAAAGAAAATGTGGTCTATAGTCTTTATATACAATGGAATACTACTCAGTCATAAAAAAGAATGAAAAATGCCATTTGCAGCAACATGGATGGATCTAGAGATAATGAAACTAAGTGAAATAAGTCAGACAGAGAAAGATAAATATCACATATATCACTTATATGTAGAATCTAAAAAATGAGACAGATGAACTCATTCACAAACTGGAAATAGACTCACAGATAGCAAACAAACTATATTTACCAAAGGGAAAAGGGGTAATTGGGGGGAGGAATAAATAAGAAGTTTGGGATTAACAGATACCCACTACTATATATAAAACAGATAAAAAACAAGGACCTACTGTGTAGCACAGGGAACTATATTCAATATCCTGTAATAAACTGTAATGGAAAACAATCTGAAAAAGAATAGATACATGTATAACTGAATCACTTTGCTGTGCACCTGAAACTAATACAACATTGTAAATCAACTATACTTCACTAAAAATAAACACACTTTAAAAAATTAAAAAAAGAATTTTCTTTGTCTTTAATTTTCAGAAGTCCGCTTATCATGTGGCTCGACATGGATTTTTTCGGTTTATGTTGTCTGAGATTTGTGATGGCTCATTTGTGATGTCAGCTGTGTGGGTCATGGTGCTCGGTTCTGTGGTCAGACATTATCCTGGATGTTTCTGTGATGATGTGTATGGATGAGATTAACATTTAAGTCAGTGGACTTTGAGGGAAGCTGTTTTCCTCCATAAAATCAGTTGAAGACCTCATCCAATCAGTTGAAGCCCTGAGTTAGAACAAAATACTGACCTCTCCGAGGAAGAAATTCTGCAGCGGACGACTTTGGACTTGGACTGCGGCACTGGCTCTTCCCCGGGTCTCCAGCCGGTTGAGCATGTGTTCCGGGTGCTGCACGGGACTCTGGGAATAGAGCAGGGAGCGAGGCAGTGCTGTCCATGCCTGCAGGGGGGCTGCTGTCTAGTACAGGAAGGAGATCGCGTCGGCAAACACACAAGAGAGGATGAGTGGTGGGTGGGGTCAGGATGAAAACACACTCTGGTTTTGATGGAAGGGACGGTACGTAGGAGAATTGAGGTCGGTGATCAGGGTAGGCTTCCAAGGAGGTGATGTTTAAACTTGAGGGAAGAGCCCATTTGTTCTACAAAGATGCTGGAGAGTAACCTTCCAAGCAGAAGAGCAAGTGCAAAGGGCCTGAGGCAGGAATGAGCTTGGGGTATTGAGGGGAAAAAGCGGGGCTGTGTGGGTGGAGCTGAGTGCGTGAGCAGGAGGAAAGGATGAAGTGAACCCACAGAAGTCATTTACCATGTGGGGAAGTTTCCCCTGAGTGGATGGAGACCCACAGAGGTTTCTGAGCAGGGGAATGGCTGTGTCCAGTTTTCTCTTTGTAAAGTCTTCTCTGGCTGCCATGTTGTGGAGGCAGTGAGGTGAGGTGGGGGTGTGTCAAGAGAGAAAGTGAAGGAGGTAAAGCCCAGCCTTCATGACTTTGGACCCCTGTCTGGAGGCAGCGCAGGCCCTGGAGTGTGGCAAGCTTGGACCAGGATGGTTGCCATGACAACAAGAGGCCGGTATGGGAAGCGTTTTGGAGATGGAGTGATTGACCTGGAAAGCTCTGTTGGGGGAGACCTCTGGGACTTTTCACACATTAAAATAAAATAAAATAAAATAAAATAAAATAAAATAAAATAAAATCAAACCCCAGCGTAAGACCAGGCAGACTACTGTCTTTTTGAAGAGTAATGTACTCCTGTCTTCTGATGATGGAACCGAATCTCCATCATTTTCCTTCCCACTCACTCTCATTTCTTCCCCCCCGGAGGGCCTTCTTGTTCACTGGCCGTGGTTCTCTCTAGTGCACGGTAACTTCATGAGGGCTTCCGGGCTGGGGGCAGCTCTGCCTCCTCAGGGTGGCTGCAGGGACGAGATGAACTCAGGCCACTGGGGGCCTCGTTGGGGGTGGGGTCCCCAGTGTTCCTTGTACTCAAAGCTGCAGCTTTGGGGGCTGCAGCTTTGAGCTTGGCCCCTGTGGGGCCCTCAGACCCCTCCTGCTGAGAGCAGCCCTCCTGCCCTCTGTGTTGTAGGAAGCTTGCGGCAGGCTGACGGGAAACAGACACGGCTGTATCCAGCCTTAGACTGCATTTGAAGGAGGGGAGAGTGGACTGGGTTTGTGAGGGCCTGATCCTCACTTTCCTATTATCAGCTCAGATTTTCACTATAACTTGGGAGCAGTAGGAGCACTTGTGTGTGTGCGGCAGGGGGAGGAGGGTGGGAAGGGGTGAGCTGGGCATTTGAGATTTGCAGATACACACTACTATACACAAAACAGGTAAACAACAAGGCCCTACTGTATGGCACAGGGAACTAGATTCAGTATCTTGTAGTAACTTATAATGAAAAAGAAAATGAAAAGGAATATGTGTATGTGTGTGCATGACTGAAACATCATGCTGTGCACCAGAAATGGATGCAACATTGTAACCTGACTATACTTCAGTAAAAAATACCCTCAGAAAAGTAAAGAACTCTCGTGGGGTGGGGTTATCATGAGACTGAGAAGCCACATATGTAAGGCATCTCCCTGGAGGTGCAGCCAAACGTTCTTCCCTCTGCTGGGGAAATAAAACAAATTTTAAACTGAACCATAATATCTAGAACACAAAGGCTTATCTCTTCAAGGGCAAAAGCATTAGAAATCATTTAACCACTGTTGAGGGAAATCTTTCTGAACTGCATCAGGGGGCTGCTGTCTCAGGCATGGAAGCCTCACCTGCCGTCCCGGGCCCCAGCGCCCGCGCGCTGTGGGCGGGGATGTCCTGAGTGTGGGCCGGGGGTCAAGGGGAGGTCCAGGCCTGGAGACCTGGGGTCCTGGGTGCCTGCCCTTCTCCGACCCTCCCCGTTGCCCCACATGTGCAGTTCCCGCTGCTCCGAAGAGCCTGGGGGGATAAAGGGCTGGTGTGCCTGCTCGGTTTGGCTGTCAGAACCCTGCCCTGTGAATATGTGTGACGAGGGCTTCTGTATTGATGCCCAGGGTTGTCCGTGGAAATGCGTGTGTGTGTGTGTGTGTTTAGTAAGTGCCTGACATTAAGCTTTGCTTTGCCGAGGCAACCACTTCAAAGACATCCAACTCCAATAAACTCACTGCCAGCCACACGGCTAGACAAAGAGCCTGGCTGCCCCAGCCCTGACGGCCCCTTTCAGAAAGCCCTGGGTGACCTGGATTAGAGGACCTCGGAGTGACCCTGCTTCTCCCTTCCCGCTCTTTAATTCCGGCTCTCACGTTCACCAGCAAAGAGTGCCGATGTTGAGGGGAGGACATAGCTCAGTGGTAGAGAGTGTGCTTTGCATGCAGGTCCTGGGTTCCATCTCCAGCACCTCCACCAAAAGGAAAAAAAATAAAAAAGTAAAAATAAAGAAGAGGGAAATTGTGAAACTTCTAGGTACCTCGCCCTCAGCCCAATAAAGGCAAAGCCCCAGGTCTGCTCTCGCTCTATCTCCCCCCAAGACCTTGCTGTGCAGCCCCAGGTTTGCCCCCCGCCCCGTGTCCCCTCTAGGAGCTATGGGTAATAAACTTTGATTTTTCACATTTTCCTGATGGTGGTTGCTGAGGTGTGTCCCGCAGTTGTAATAACAACCACAAGGGTCGGTCCAGCCCCAACACTCGCTCTGAATGGGGAAATATCGGGGGGCCACTGCAAGTGAGTGTCCCCAGGGCCCAGGTGAGTGTCCCCAGGCCTTCCTGGCTGAGAGCATCACTACTGACAGGCTGACACCAACATAAAACCATAGATAGATAGGGAGATTGATAGATACTTTATTTTTTAAGAATAGCTTGAGAGTTACAGCAAAGTCGCAAAGACAGTGTGGAGAGTTCCCATCCACCTCCCACCCAATCCCCCCCATTTTATGGTACCTATGTTATGATTAATAAACCAAAGTTGATGTATTATTGTCGGCTGAAGAGCCATTATTCAGACTTCGCTAGTTTTTTCCCCTAATGTCCATTTTCTTTGCCAGAACAGGGCACCGCGTGACGTCGGTCATCACGTCTCCTCGGGCCCCTCCCGGCTGTGGTGGCTGCTCAGACCTGCCTTGACAGCTGGAGGAGGACGGGTCAGGTAGTCTGCGGACTGTTCCTCTGCTGGGGTCTGTCTGGTGTTTCTCTCATGGCGAGACTGGGGCAATGGGTCCTTGGGAGGCACCAGAGCTGCAGTGTCCCCTTTGTCGCATGGCATCGGGGTGCCTGCGGTCAGCACGACCCAAGTGCCGACGTTGACCTCGGTCACGTGGCTGAGTCTGTCTCTTTTCTCTCCTGGAAATATACGTGCCTTTCCCCTCTCCAATCTGTCCTCTTTGGAAGGAAGTCTCTGCACAGCAAACACTGAAAGGGAGGGGAGTTGCGTCCCCTCCTTGAGGAGGAAGTAGCTACATAAATTACCTGGAATTCCTCTGTGTGGGAGATCTGTCTCTTCTTATCCATTCATTTGTTTACTCAATCATTTACTTATATCAGTATGAAATTGTGGATTTTCTTTCTGTACTTTGGGGTTATTCATGGTTTATTTTGTTGCTCAAATTGATCCAGCTTTGGCCATCGAGCCCTCTTTCAGTTGGCTCCTGTGTCCCTTTGATATACCTACATCATTCTGATTATTTTTGGAGCATTTTCTTATTTTCTGGCACTAAAAGTGGCTGCAGGTTTATCTTGTATAGGTCTGGCCCAGCCTTAGAATCAGCAGTTTCTCTAAGGAGCTCTGGTTCCTTTTATTGGAGGATGGCGTTTAGACACCAAGATCCAGGCGCTGGGCGTGCTTTTTGTTACTGGGGTGCCACAGCTTCCGGTCCCACTCAGTGGGACCAGAGCAAGGAAATAAATGTATGTTTACTAACTAAAAGGTGATCTGAGACCAATTTCCAATGTGTGTGTGTGTGTGTGTTGGGGGGGCAGGATTCCCCACATATCCAAGGAATTCTCCTGACTCCAGCTGAATGGTCTACAATTCAATTCAGTTCTAATGCTATCTCCCTGGAGACAGTGTCAGATCCCACAGGTCAGTGGCTGAGTCCCGCACTTCAGACACCCACTTTAGACCCCAATTAGACCCCATGTGCAAGTCCAGATTGCTGTCTGTTCTACTGACTGACCGGCTGGCTATGGATCTGAGGTTCCAGTGACTCCCTTCCTCGGGTTTGATTGATTTCCTAGAGCAGCTCACAGAACTCAGAAGAACATTTTACTTACTTGATTACTGGTTTACTATAAATGAAAGTAACTTAGAATATCCAGAGAGAAGAGGCACACGTGGAGCTTCCAGGTCCTCTCCAGGTGTGCCCCCCTTTCTCTGGATCTCCACATGTTCACCAACCCAAAAGCTCTCTGAACCCTCTCCTTCTGGGTTTTTATGGAGGCTTTATTACACAGGCATGACTTACTAAATCACTGGCCATTGGAGACTGACTCAATCTCCAGCCCCTCCCCAGACGTCGGGGGTTGGGACTGAAAGTTCCAGCCCTCCAGTCACATGGTCCAGTCCCCATCCTTAGGTGTGGTCCCCGACTCACCTCATTAGCATAAGAGGCACCTGTGCCCTTCTCCTCACTTAGGAAATTCCAAGGGTTTTGGGAGCTCTGTGCCAGAAATGGAGATGAAACCAGTATTTCTTTTAATCACCGCGTCACACTAACCGATGTACGTACACACGTTGTATGTCATCTGCATCTATTATCTCTCCCTCTGTCTGTAGTAATTTACACATGAGTTCACATTTGTGTCTCCAGCTCTGATCCTGCCCCACACGGGTCATTCTAGCCTCCTCCCCTTGCTCACCTGTAGCCTTCTACTCCAGCAGTGGGCAACCTGGATCCCACTGTCTTTCAACCATTTACTTGTTTGCTCAATCCTCGTACATTTGTGGAGTGGTTTCAGAATTATGGACCAGTACCCCGAAGGGAGCAGCTTTACCAACTGGAGTACAAGGCTCATGTACGATTTCATTTATCTTCAGTCCAACAGACTTCACTCATTTCCAAATGCACCTTAGATCAGCACCTTCCCCCTTCAGGGAGGTTATGTCATGCACTTGTGTTACAGTTAGATCATTTTGTCACAGTCTCCATGCCATCCTGTGATCCCGTGAACTTCTAATTGACTTTTTAAAAATTGACATCCACTAAGGTTTACTCCTTGTGCTGTAAAATTCTATGGGCTTTGACAAAAGCAGAGTGTCATGTGCCTGCCAGTGTCATACGGAATGAGTTCACTGTCCTGAAATAGTCCCTGTGCTTCACCAGCTCAACCTCTCCCCTCTCTAAACCTCTGGCAACCACCACTCTCTCTAGTTTTGCTTTTCCCTGAATGTCATGTAGTTGGAATCATAAAGTATACAGCCTTTTAAGACTGACTTCTTTCACTCAGTAGTAAGCATTTAAGGTCCCTCCATGTCTTTCTGTGGCTTGATCATTCTCTCATTTTTTTTTTTAAGAGCTGAATAATGCTCTATTGTCTGGACATATCACAGTTTAGTTATCCATTCACCTGCTGAAGGACATCTTTGTTGCTTTCAGTTTTTGGCAATTATGAACAAAGCTTCTATGAATATTCTTGTAAGGGTTTTTGTGTGGACAAATTTTCAACACATTTGGGTAAATACCAAGGAGAATGATTTCTGGATCGGATGGTAAGAGTATGTTTATCTTCGTAGGAAACTGGCCAACCGTCTTCCAGAGCGGCTGCACCACGTTGCGTTCCCACCAGCGATGGATGGGAGCTCCTGCGGCTCCACATCCAGCGTTCAGTGCTGTCAGTGTCCGGGATTTTAGCCATTCTAATCCATGTGCATCGGAAGCATATTTTTAAGTCCACCCTTTACAGATGCAGAGTATTTGGGTATCCAAGTGTGCTCAGTCGTCCCTCATTGTTGGGGACACTGTTGTGAAATGGATGGCGGTTTCTGCAATGGCCTGTGTTCCCTCCTGTTTAGGGTGGGTCCCCAGGTCTTTGCCTTTTTCAATTCATTGCCACTGTCCATATGAAAAGCACTTTGAAAAACCTAGAAGTACAATTAATCAATGGGTGACTTACTGTTCAAGCAGCAGTTACCCAACGTGGCAACGTCGCTCGAGTGCTGGAAGTAGAGAGCTTTCCCGCTGGACAAGTGTGCTGGCCTTCCCTGCCACGGGCATCTGTTTTCAGGAATGAGGTGGTAAACAATCACCGTTAAACTACATGCAGACTTTCTTTCTTTCTCTTAAAAGTGTGGATCGTGGTTTCTGGTGAGTGGATGAAGGCAGCAGAATGGCAAGCAGCTCCTCTTGAAGGAAGTTCAGTGGAAACGCAGTGGAAATGCCCAGCGAGGCATCCGAACAAGACTTTTCCTTCTGCTTCTTTTTCCTTTTCTTTTTTCTATTTGTATGTGTCAGGTTTTCAAAAGTGCCTGTTGATTTGATTTTTGAGATATGAGGCTTTCAACTTTTCTTGCAGCATTTCTCGGCAGAGCAGAAAAGCTGAATCTGATTAATATGACCCAAATCCTCTGGATGTTTGTGTGTGTGTGTTTGTGTGTGTGTGTGTGCATCTTCTGATAACTTTGGAGAAGATTTTGAAAAACGTTGGACCCAGCCCGGGAAATTTCAGAAAAGTAACCAGGGCTTCATTCAAAGACACGCCCCTTGTTGGATAAGACAGATACAGAAGGCAGCTCGCCGTTCAAAGGATGCCTTTGTGCTCAGGCCGTGAGCTCAGGCAGGGATGCAGAGACAGCGGGGCTGGTTACAGAGAAGGGGCCCCGGGGAGCGGCAGAGCCCCAGGAAGACGCTGTTGGGGGCCAGCCCCGCTCTCCTTGCACGGGACGCTGGGCTTGTAGCAAACTGCCTGCGGGAGCTCCAGCTCCCACGGAAGGGACAACAAGGCAGAAGCACCTGGAACTTCCTGGCAGGCGTGAGGCTCCTTAAGTTCTTGGCTTCCAAGGCCGCACAGCTGGGAAGTGGCAGCTGATTTTCTCAGACTCGGCCTGTGTGACTAAGAAGGTGGCTTGCAATAGTTTTGCTCCTTGGCTAAGTCATCCCAACACCTTGAGAGGTGTCCCCAGTCCAAGGCGGAAACTTGCGTTAACGCGCTTCCTCAGCAGCGGGCTTGGGGGACCCCCCCACTCACCGCGCCCATCCAGCCATTTGAACAATGTTTACTGAGTGCTTCCTGCAGGACAGATTGGCAATCAATGAGGCAAAGCCCCTGACCTCCCAGAACTTGCTTGGGTAGTGGGGGCTGAGTGGTCCAGGCGCCCTGGGGACCCATCTGTTGCCGCATAGCATCCCAGCTGACCCCGCTGCCTCCTCCTGGCGTTCCACACTCCTCCAGGGGGCCTGGCCAGGCCCCCGAGGCTCCTGGGGCTTCCAGGAACCCCTGAGCCCCGCCCTAGGCCCTCAGGCTCTGGAGGGCTTTCTGAGCCTGCTGGAGAAAGGAGAACCAGGTGGGCAGTCGGGCCTTCTGAGCATCCTACCTGCAGCCATCACCTGCCTCTCTGACCACAGGTGTACTACCTCTCTCTTCTCCTGCCCCCCTTCTTTGCCTCCACTCAACAAACATCTGCTGAGCACTGACTGTGCCAAGCTCTGCGCTGGACAGGGGCTTAAAGCGGGGCAGTGTTTGTGTGTGGTCCCAGCTCTCAGGGCTCTCAGTCTCTTGCTCGGTCAAAGTCACTGTGGATGGTGCTGAGGTGGAGAAACCCCGGGCTGGAGGAACGGACCCTGCTTCCAGCCCCTTCCCTCAGGGCTGCGGCCACAACAGGGGAGCAGGCAGAGCTCAGGGTTTGTGGGCATCAGGGCCTCCCCTGGTCCAGGGGATGGAGGAGGCCGAGGTGCTGTCAGCCCCCCAGACTGCTCCTGGGCACCCAGGAGTCCGCGCCCTGGCCCATCTCCTGTTTGCAGGACAGACGTCAGCAGAACATGGTTGCTGGCTGCTGGCGAGACCTGCCCAGCCCTGGGGACTCGGGGCTCTGTTACATTGTTACCACAAGCGTCAGAGTGTCAGCATATTATCTCTCTGCCTGGGAGTGATCAGACTGTATTCCCTCTTCCCCTAGCTCATTTTATTTATCTGGCTTTCACCTTGGCGGTTAACACAAAGCCCCGGTGGATGGAGAGACACAGGAACCACAAGGCGGCCCCACGGGGGTTCATGCGGGCACCCCAGGCTGTTTGGGGGTTCTGCAGGGGTCATTCCAACACCAGGAGCAACAGTGAGGTCAGGTTCCAGCTGAGCCGCCAGGCACTGAGCTGTGTTTGCTGGTCCCTTGTCCACTGACCCTCTGTCCCCTGCACACGGACAGCTCGGTGCCTGGGGCTGCACTGGGTGACGGATACACGTTGATACAGAAGGCAGATCACCCATGCCTATGTGGGGTTGGGCTGTTTGGAGAACAGTGGTCCCCAGCCACAGGGGTTCTGTCCCCAGGAGACGCTCGGTAATGTCTGCAGTCATTTTTGGTTGTCATAACGGTGGGTGGCGAGGGGCTCTACTGGTGTCCAGTGAGTAGAGGGTGGGACACTGCTAAGCACTGTGCCGTCCCCAGGGTAGCCCCCCGAACAGAAACCGATCAGCTCCCAGTGTAGACAGAGCTCCTGGAGGAAAGTTGGGGGTTCCCAGCAGGGACCTGCTGAGACGTGTGTTCTCCGGACAGCCTACCCGTGAGGAGGAGGACTTAGCAGGCGAGGCGTGTATGCGAGTGCGCACCTGTGTGTGTTGGGAAGCGGGGCACGAGAGGCTGTGTCCCGCGCAGAGCGAGTGCGTGTGACCAGCGGGGAGGAGGGCAGGACGGTCCTTGCCGGGGTAGTGAGAGAGGAGCAGGGGCCCTGGCACGTCCTGGGGTCAGAGTGGACGGAGGAGCCGGAGCGGGAGGGCCGGGGTCCCTGTGAGGATCCCAGTCCCTGCTGAGCACCCTGGAGAGCTTCCAGAGGCTTCCGGCGTGGTTGCGACGTGCTCCAGGTTAGAAAAAGAGACCCCTGGACTGCCCTGAGGAGGCTGCCTTACACTCGTGTTCTTACAAATGACCACGGGCTGGGCCCGTAGACGATGCAAATCCACTCGCTCGCCGTCCAGAGGCCAGACGTCCGAGGCCCAGGCTCGGGCAGGGTGGGGTCCCTCCGTGGCCTCTCTCCTGGGCTTCCAGACTGCCGCCGTCTCCTGGCTGCCCTCACACCATCTCCCTTTTGTGGGTTTCTCTCTTTGGGGCCAAATTTCCCCTTTTAATAAGGACTCCATCCCACTGGGGGAGGGTCCAGGCTGATGACCTGGCTTTAACTTGATGACCTCAGTGGAGACCCTCTCTCCAAAGGTCACATTCTAGGTCCCGGGGGGTGAAGGCTTCAGCATGTCCTTTGTGGGGGGCACGACCCATCACAGGGTTGGCGGGGGAAGCGTGAGAGGCAGGGAGACGGGTCGTGTTGCCCGATCAGGTGTTGGGGGGTGGCCGGGCCGGGAGCAGGCGAGCAGACGGCCTGCGAGAGGCGGGGGGCTGGAGTCTCTGGGGGCAGGGGGGCCTGGGTTAACTGGGCTGAATGAGGTCTGCTTTAGAGTCTTGGAACTAAGTGGGTTTTTACCTTCCTTTCCCTTAGTTGTTAAAACTATAGCCTTGCTGTGTTTGAGGAAATCTGACAGAGGGCCAGCTTCCCTCTGAGCCTTCATAACTTGGTACAACTGTTTTCAAATGCCTAACTCTTAGCCCCAGGCATAAATTTAAAAAGTAATTTATTTGCTCTTGATAAAGTCATGCAAACCCATCAGTAGGACATAGATGATTCAGAAAGTACAGAGAAGCATAAATTATGAGACTAAAACCACCCACAGTCATGCAAAAGGCCGCATGGAATTCCTTCGAATGGTTGCTTAACCGCTGTCCCAAGGTGGGATGCTGGAATTACTGTAAAAACTTTCACCGTTTGTTAAAATGCCAGCTTCCCCCAACCTCATGATGGTCAGAGAGTTTGTCTGTCAGTTGACAACAGCGCTTCCTCAGTATTATGCTTTGCGTTTCTTTATTCAAAGAGGGTCACGTCTCTCCTGTTTTGCTGTCTCCTTGTGTGAATGGTGCCAGCCGGCCTTTGTCTTCCTCCCACTCATTTGCTGGGCCTTGGGGAGGTTCCCGTAGCCCCACGTGAGCTCGTTGTGCAGCAGGAGGGAATTCTTCCAAAGAGAGGATAGATGCCAGTTAAAACCAGCACTGGGACTGCGCCCACCCGCCGTGCTGTGGCTCCAAGCACACGCTCCACCCGCGTGCCCCCGCTGCACGTGAGGACAGTGACAGTGCCGTCTGCTGGGCGTCAGGCCCGTGGTTTGTCTCATCTGGTCCTCGCTGCCAGGGAAGGACGTCCAGTGGCTTGCCCGCATCGTGCGGGGGGCTGGCTGAGCTGGCGCTGAACCTCGCTGTCTGACCCGGAGCCCCAGATCCGCACCCCTGTGCTCTCCTATCCCCTGTGAGTGGCAGGGTCCACATGGGAGGAGGTGGGGGGCTCTCTGGGCACCTTGTGGGTTTTATTTTTCAATGGAGACGCCGGAGATTGAGCCCAGGACCTCGTGCATGCTAAGCACACGCTCTACCACTGAGCTGTACCCTCTCCACCTGCACCTTCTATTTCCTAAGGGTCCACTGCTCATGGAGGTCCTGCCTTCTCAGACTCAGGCCTTACCTGGTTCTACTCTCTGGTTATAACCCAAATTGGAGCCCGTGTGTCTCTGCCATCACGGAGGACGAGCAGTCCTAGGTCTCCAGAGGGAAGCGTGTTTGGCCTGGCCATTCCTAGGGGCCGTCTGTCCATCCGTCTGCATAAGAGAGGTTCTCCAGTATGGAGGGGACAGCTGGCCTGCCGGGCACTGCATGCATCTTCACCTTTAACTGCACAGCCGCAGTGTGGTTCTGTCCATTTCACAGATGAGGAAACAAAGCCGGAGACGCTGAGCAATTGCATTTGCGGTCTGGCAGCGGACCTCAGGGGAGCTGCGGTCTGAGCTCTGCCCCCCCCCCCCCGCTGCGCCGCTCCTCCGAGCCTTGGTGGCCTCTGGGGACCACGCTGGCTTCAGGTCCTTGCCTCTGTACTGCCAGCCACCTTTGGTCACCCCCCACGCACGTACACTCTCACACATGTTCACGCCCTCTGTGGACCCACGTTTCACACACACGCTGCCACACTCACACATTTACAGACACACGCTCAGGCACTCACACAAGCGTGCGCACGCGCACTCTGGCTCAGGCTCCCTCCACATTTCGTGAGCGTCTCCAAACAGCCCCCGGGCCTTGCGAGGTCCTTGTCTTGCCGGGATATCCACTCCTTGTCCTGTTTGATGCTGTTTCTCCCCGAGTCTGTTGTCTCTCTTTTGTTCCAGTACGATTCCCTCCTTCCCTCTTTATTTTTCACCACCTCATTCTAGATGTGTTTCTGTTACCAGTGGCTGCAAACCATTTTCAGAGGAACGGGCTGACGCACGCATGCGTACAGAGCACCCGGATTGTGCTCCACCTGGGGGTCTGGGCGGCTGGGGCCTGAAGATCCCCTCAGAGGGTCCTGGCCACGGCCCGCCCAGGCGGGAGCGTCCGTGGAGCCGAGGGGGTGGTAAGGATGGCGGGGGGCAGGGCCGTGGGCATCACGTCTCCTCATTGAGTTTGCACTCGAGGAGGGCGATCTGTCAACCCTGCTGTGATAAAAAGACATTTCCCAGGATCTATTGTTCTCGTGACTTCATGTGGCTTCAAACACAGGGAGACTCTTTCAAGGGTTTGGGAACAGTTTTCCTTCTACTGAAAAGGGTAAATTTCCTGCCCTCTCTCTGGATCCCGGGAGACGCTATTCTTAGAAATAGTCTGAAAAACTCTATGTGCTTGGAAATGCCATCGACTGCAGAAAATTTGAAAAGGAGGGAACTATAATTCCTCCAAACAATTGTCTTCTTGTGTTGAACAAAGATATCATTAGTTCTATTTTTAATCAGCAAATGCTAGATTTCCAAATAGAAATAGAAGGGGACCCTGCCAGCTGGCAGCCCACTCGGGAGGAGAGCCCTGGGGCCTCAGTCTTGCCAGGAGAGCTTGGCCAGCACCTCGGCTGGGACGCAGGGGCCTCGGCCCCAGGGACAAATTACCCGCACCCCCCACCCCCAACCCCAGACGGGAGGGCAGAGCAGGGGCAGGATCTCTGGGGTAAATGATCCCGTTCTGAAGGGGGCAGGGTGGGGACCGCAGAGCACAGCCATCTCGGTGGCCCTGAAACCCCTCTCAGGAAAGGTTTCAAGGGCCCAGATCTGCGGTGGGTGGGGAATGTTCTTTGGGTGAGCCCTGATTCTGCTCCCAGGATCAGCTCCCTTGGTCCCCGCGGTCCCTGGCTCCCTCCACTGGCATTTGGGTTTCCCCCTGCTCTTCTCAGCCACATGTGATGCTGGCCTGGGGGGCTGGGCTCTCCCTGGGGGAGAGCACCTGTCCCAGGCTTCTTCCTGCCCGGAGAAGGCCAGGGATCTTGCTGCCTTGGGTGACAGAGTGCCCTGCTGTCCGTCCTGTTTCGTCCTCATGGCCATGGGGCCCTCCCGGGAATGTCATGACCACTCACCTCCAGTCCAGTCAGCTCCCGATTCCAGTGGCCCCAGCCACACTTCCCCCAGAGGCACAAACCTCACGTTTTCTGTACTTCTTTACCTTCCCACCCTCTTGCCTCCATTTATCCTCTCCTCCTCAGATGTGATCCCACATTCTTGTGACATCAGGCTTGGCCGTGCAATAGGCAAGAACAAATCTGACTCCATATTGGATCCGTTTCTTTTGCCTTAACCTTTGCTTTCTTTTGCTTTTGCTACAAGTTAATCACTAAAGGGATGTTGCCTATAAGCTTAGATCATACATGATGGCCCATCTCTGGGAACCCTGCCTCCCAGGTAATGAATGTTAAGCTAAAATACCTTTGTTTAGCGCACAGGAACCACGCCTACCTGGGAAGGATTACTGGAAAGAGGAAATTAACACAGCCCCTCTGGAGGCTGACCCAAAATAGGGACTGTTTGATTTTACTCCCTCTCCTTTCAGCACAAAAGAAACCTGAATTCTAACTCAGGCAAGATGCTTCTTTGGGACACTAGTCCACCATCTTCTTGGTTTGCCAGCTTTCTGAATAAAGTCTCCATTCCTTGCCCCAATAACTCATCTCTTGATTTACTGGCCCGTTGTGTGGTGAGCAGTGTGACCTCGGAGTCAGCAACAGCTGGGAGAGCCACACATACATCTTCTCCAGGGGCTACTTATCCAGCTGGAGGGATGTGTCAGGTGCCACAGCCCTGGTGGACTATTATCCTGCACCACTGAACCCAGAAGTTTAGCTCTGGATGTGACACCACACCTTGCTCTGGCCCTTCACCCCATGGCTCAGTTACAGCCAAACTTTGGGGCTCCAAGGCTTTCCCAGATGGTTTACTTTGACCACTTGTGGTTGGGAAGAGGTTGGCTCCTCCAGACCCATGGTCCCTGAATTTGGGAATTCCCTGTGCTCCCTGTCACCTGTGTTGGCAAACCAGCCATTCCTTTTCTGATCTCACTTCTTGTAACATGCTGTCAAATTCTGACAGCAACCAGCACACGCTACTCGGTCTCCTTTCCAGCCCCTCCCCCAGGGCAACAGCTGGGCTGGGTACCTGACTTACTCCTCAGGTCACCACGGGGGGCAGTGTTATCAAATACCTCGCCACCACATAACAGGGACCAGTGTCTTTCCAGCCTCTGGTACATTTTCTAAACCCTCTGTGGCCTGACCACAGAGCCTGAGCCACATGTTCTGGATTTTTGGCACAGCAGCGCCTCACTCCTGGGATCAGCCTCTGGGTTAGTTCAGATGGGCTTGGCTCGGACGAGGCGGTCACAGCCCTGAGAGCTCAGCGGCTGAAACAACAGAAGTTTCTCACTGTGCTTCGTGTCCACGTGGGGGTGGCTGGGGCTCTCACGTGTGCTGTCCGAGCTCTGGGAAGCGGGGGGCAGAGCCTGCACCATCTGCAGTGTCACTGGGCGCCAATGGCAGGGTGACGACAGCATGGCAGCTCACACACTCCTGCTCCCTTGTCATTGGCCAAAGCAAGTCACACGAACATCCCTGATTCCAGAAAGGGTAGGGGAAGTGGATTCTCTGCTCAGAAGGAGAGAAGCTGGGTGTTGGGAGCAGCTCTAAGACAGGCATAGGTTTTGAACAATAATAATGGTTTCTCCTTGGGCTTCCCTCTTGTCAAATAAAGACCCAGTTCCTTCAACTGTTTCTCACACAATATCCCAGCCCTAGCTTCTCCCCAGAAGCCTTCTCTGGATGTCCTAGTTCCCCGCCCCGCTGCTCGCACGCTGTTATCCACGTTTAATGCAACGTCTAAAGCTGGAACCCGGAGCTGTGGGAAGAGCCGAGCACAAGGCTGGGTGCGTTTTCTGTCCCCTTAACGCTGCAGGATGGCCAGTGCAGGGGAGGGAGGAGCCAGCGCTGGGTCCCCAGGGGCGCGGGCACTTTCCTCCAGGTTGATTTCGCAGGAAGCGCAGCTGTAGCAGGACCAGGGGTTCATCCGTCCTGGTGGACAAAGCCCCCCCCCCGAGTCCCCACGCAGCCGCGGGCCCTGCAGGCCGGGCGCAGATTCAGTGATGGCCTGGCTATTAATCAAAGCAGGCAGCTGTTTATTGTTTCATGGGCTCCAGAGTTGGAGAGATTCTTCCTTAATTATAGTTTAGAGGTTTCATCCAAATGAATTAGTAGCTGCAGCCCCCACCCTCCCCGCATCCCCGCCACCCCATGTGGTATGTCCTCCCCTCTCTGGTGCTTAATTCTCCTGGGGCTTTGCTTCCCAAACCCACTGGACTCTTCCCTCCAGCCTGGGGTCCCTCAAGTCAGCTTCCAGAAGCTCGAAGGCGGTGGGCACAGAACACGCAAGCCGAGCTCTCTGAGAGGGCGTCTCTGGGCCTGAGATGTAGCAAAGGCTACATTTCTGCTTTTGGAATTTCATTTACTTCCTTGAAAAGCATCCTTTTTGGATGGCTGCTGTCTCCCTGGGAAGAGCTGGGATTGGGGAGCTGCCTGCCAACTGCTCCCCTCCCCTGTCGTCCCAGCCCCCACGTTCCCGGGAGCAGCCAGCTCAGAGGAACATTTAATCACCTGGACAAAGGAACAGAATGACGAATGGAATCCCTCATTCGACCGACCTTGGTCTGCAGGCCCCCTCCCGGCCTCAGCATGTGCCGCCGCCCCAGGCCCGACGTTCGTGGGCTCTCCCCCAAAGGTCACAGCCTTCTCTTCTCCGTGCATCTTAAAAGGCAGTGAACAAATCACATAATTTAAAATCATTCTACCCGGTGTCCTCACAGCTCCTCCGGTCAATGTCCCAAAGGTGTGTGACGGGATAAAACAGCTTGGGCGCAGTTTATTCATTCATTCAGCAAATTGGTATTTCAACTGAACACATTTCGTTCACCACATGTGCCTGGCAGCGGGCAAACTTTGGGGACATGCAGGGGCATAATCTTGGGTCCCTGCCTTCCAGGGGCACGTGGCCTGCCGGCGGGGAGAGGTGGCCAGGCTCCCTGAGGCTCTGTGCAGTAGTGACCACATCCCAGGCACCTGCTTTTCACAGAGAAGCTCCTGATGCCCTTGCCACGCCCTCCTCAGGCGGGGTTCCAGAGCTCCCACCTGCGCCTCTGGTGGCCGCCCTGGTGGGTCCGGGCTGGGGGCTCAGGACACGCAGAGGGAAGGGACAGCAGACCTGGGCGCCTTCTGTTTGGAGGCTGATATCTGGGCGGAGCCTGGGGTGCCGATTCTGTTCCCGGGAGGCTGCTTCTGCCAGGGAGCAGGGTCCCTCTCTCCCAGTCCCCTGGGCATCTTTGCAAAGGAGCTTTTTGCTCGGGATGGAGTCCCTGGTGAGCACCACTGTCCCTGGGCTGGGAGGTTGGGCGGGGTTTACATCGAGAGCTTTAAACTTCAGACAGAACGAGTTTAAACTGCACACCTTTGAGCACTGGGCACAGAGCGGGGCTGGAGAGGCTTCTGCAGACGTGGCTCCAGGCTCCTCCTCCTCCGCCCTGGCTCCCGCTCTCCTCAGCTTCTCCAGCCCCTCGAGGGCTCCCTGTCCATTCCCACCAGGGACCAGGAAGCCATCCAGTGACAGTCCCAGAGCCCACGTGGTTCAAATCTGGCTGCATAGCTTACGGGCTCTGTTAACCTGAGGTTGTTTTTTTCAGTTAGGATGATCCTCAGTCTCCAGTTCCGCAGAGTGGGGACACCCAGTGTGGTTGCCGGGACGCTAACTGCGGGCCCCGCAGGGAAGGTGCTTGTGGCGGGACTCCGGCTCGCGGTGAGCGCTCCCCGCTCTGATCACGGCTGTGACTCAGCGGGGCTGTGGAGAGGGAGAGGCGCGCAGCCCGAAGTCTGGCGGCTGTTCTGTGACTTCTGAGTCAGTACCGCTGCTTTCACTGGTTTTGACTCAACTCAGGGTTCTCACTTCCAAAGCTTCTCACGAAGCTAATTACTAGCACAGCGCACCAGGCGAAGACGCAGGCCCTGTAGACTAGGCGGCGCCGGGAGCAGCGCCAGGCGAGCCGACCGAGGTGCTGCAGAGTGAGGTGGATGGCGTGCAGCTGATGTTGCTTCGTGCACTGCAGGTGAAAGGGAGGAAGGAAAGAGAAGAGAGATGGGTGAGAAGGGAAAGCAATTTACTTTCAGTTACATCTGAGTTCTCCCCCCTGCAGCTGTGTTTCTGGGGCTCACGGGTGGGGTGGCATAAGGTGGGTTTGCAAGGCTGGGGTTGGTCCTGGATGGACTTGGTAGATCCGAGGATCAGCTGGGGGTGGGCAGCTGGCACATCTTCTGGAAGCCCTGGGCTCTCCCTCTTCCTCACTTGGAAAATCTCTTTTGATTTAAGTCTCCATGGCCTAAATGCTTTGTAAGAGCAGCTGAACTGCTGCACGGGTCCAGACACAGCCCTGAATACTGACAGGAGGCTGCTCGAATAACAGACCTCTCTCAAGGTACTGACAAAGGCCCGGGTACTCTGGTGGAAGGAGTGGAGGAAATGAACAGAGCACTGCCGGGGGCAGCTGTTGGCCCAGGGGGAAGGCGGGGCGGAGTAAAACACTTCATGTTTATGCCGTGACATGCTGAGTCTTCTATAAGGAACTGACCCTTTTATTCCTCTTGAGATGCAAACAGAATGGGACGAGGGTCCACCTTCAGTGGTTATTGGCCACTTCGATCACATTGAAAGTGAGTTTCAAGATCCTGTCTTGAGAGCAGGGTTCTATAGAATGATGCAGAAATGGTCCCAGAGACGGACAGAAGGCAGGTGGCAGGGCGGGTGGCTAAGTGGGTGGGTGGTGAGGACATGCAGGAAAGAGGGGCTGGTTGTCAGAGGAAACTCAGCCACCAGACTTGGGGGCGGCAGGACAGGCGGCCGGTCACTCAGCAGCTCTGCATGGCTGTCAGGCAGGAGAAGAGGGGCCCGGCTGTGCCCCTTTCTGAGGAGGGGGACAGAGGGCAGGCTTGAGGACAGAGGCGATCACTGCTGCTGTCTCTGGTGGAGGCCTGATTCCCTTCTCCTTTCCGGGTGGAGCAAAGCCAAGCGGCCGCTTTCCCGCAGCCAGCAGCACAGGGCCTGGGCAATAAATTACACACCATTAGCTTCACTCCAGCTGGAGAAGGCCCCTCTTAGAGCAGCGGCTACTGCCAGGGTTGTGCCTGCGTGTGTGCGCGTGTGAGATGCTGGTGCTGAGGCGTGGTGGCCAGCTGGCTGGGGAGGAGAGTAGGTCACCGCGGCCAGGAAGGCAGGCGGGCACAGGCTGCAGGGACCAGAGAAGCCCCCAGGGCGCGATGGGGCCGGTGCTTTGCCTCTCAGGCCGCATCCTGGCACCATGAGGATTTCTCCGTTGCCGACACAGGGCTGCGAAGTCTGTAATTAATTGAGATGGGACAAAGCACATAAAAATTTTGACAATCGATTTGCGTAATGGATCTTTGTTTTTAAAAAAGAAAAGAACAAAATGCAAGCTCTCAGCCGCCCTGGCAAGGCTCCACCTGCAGACGCAACGTGGCAGGAGCTGGTGTTTCTGACCACAAAGATTTTCTATGAAAAATCAGGTTTATTGCCTTTTCCAGTCTGATTGTGAAAATAACGCAAGCTCGCTGTGGAAGGTTTGGAAAACGCAGGAAGGGACAGCAAAGCTTTAATATCTTGCCGTGGGGAGGATCTGGCAGTGATGGATGAGGTGTTTTTGTTCTTACCTCGGAAGTGGTCCCCTGGCATCCCCTCCTGTATCTCTACAAGCTTCCGTGGAGCTCACAAATCCCTCTGGCAGCCCAGCCGACGGTTCTGCGGACTGTTATTACCGAAGGCTAATTGTTCCATCTCTGTGTGCTCCTGGGATGGAGGGGGATGCTGGTGGTGAGGAGAAGGGGAGGGTGGTGCTCTGGGGTAGAGTGCCTCGGTGCCGACACCGCCCTGGGAGGCAAGAGGGAAGCAGGTAAAGCCATCACGGAAGGCACCTGGTGGGGGCTCCCTGCTCCGCCAGCTCCGTGCTTAGCGGGCCACCTGCCTGTGTCATTCAGCCTTCCAAACAACCTATCACGTGGGTACTATTCTCGAACCCATTTTACAGATGAGAAAACTGAGTCACAGAGAGGTTAGGTGGCTTGCTCAAGGTCACACAGCCAGCAGGAGTCAGAGCAGAGATGCAATCCAGGCAGCTGAAGCCAGGCAGTGCAGGTCCAAAGACGATGCAAGCTGCGGCGGGCAGAGTTTTAAGATGGCTTCTTGGGGCACGCCCTCGGGTGATCGCCTCCCCTCACAGTGTGGGAAGGACTGTGACTGTAATAGGATGTCGTTTGCCTGATTAGGGTACAGTGTATGGCAAAATGAAGTGACTTTACAGATGTGGTATAGGTCCCCTGCTCAGTTGATTTTAAATCCAGGAAAAGGGAGACTGTCCGGGGCGGGCCTGACCTGCCCTAGTCAGGGAGCCCTTTAGCAAAGGGCCTAGAAATCGAAGAGAGAAGGAAGAAATCTGAGAGAGTCCAAGAAGCAAATAGTTTTCTGTTGGCCTTGAAGAAGCAGGTGCCCATGCTGTGAAGGGGGCCACGTTGAAGGGGTTGGTGGGTGGCCCTGAGGAGCTGAGGGTCTCAGTCCTACAGCCACAAGGAACTGAATTGATCCAATAACCAGTGAGTTTGGAAGAGAACCCTGAGCTTCTCACATGAGACCCCAGCCCTGGCTGTCACTTGGATTTCAACCTGGTGAAACCCTGAACAGAAGATCCAGCTAACCTGTACCTGTATGTAGACTCTTGACCCCTGGACATCGTGAGATAATAATAACTTGATGTGGCTGGAAACCTGCCAACTTGATGGTAATTTGTTACACAGCAAAGATAACTAATACATATGCAAATTAATGCCAACTAGAAGGCACAGCACCTTTGCATAGCAGGTACTTAATTAGCATGGCCCCACCCTCACCTTCATCTCAGAAGCCACCTGTCCTAAGCAAGGGCTTGGTGCCCCTGGACAGGCAGGTGGACGTGAAGGTAGACGTGTCTGGGACACCTGACTTCTTTGGCAGTGTCAGGTGGCCCAGACACTTGTTGCTCAAGAAAAGCCAGCTGAGACTGGATTCCTTCCCCACCTACCGAAGGCTCTTAAGAAGCCACAGCAGTCACACGGTTGCATAACTTTTTCCCTCCAGGCTTAGAGGCTTAGAAATGAAAATATTTTGTCTCTTTTGCTTGGCGGGGGAATGTGGGGGTGTCGGAACCCTGCAGCTCCTTCGGCTGTAATACATAGCTCTGTAGGCAGTCCTACCACCAGCCCCTAAAATATGCATTCGAGGGGAAAATGGATAATGAGATGAGGTTTGAAGAGCAAGCTCTGAGCGGCGTAGGATGCAGCCAGAAGACGGAAAGGGAGCCATAACCATCAAAAGTGGAAGAGAAAATGTAGCAATCATGTCCTTTGAACAAACACCCTAATCATCTTTCTAAGGCCTCACGCCGGGCTGCCCCAGGGCATGTGTGTTAAGAATGACACCCTCCGCTTCCGCGCCAACAAGTCACAGCTGAAAAGCCCCTCCATGTGCTCAGCAAGACCCAGCCTCCCAAGGCACAGGGAGGGCCCATGAGGGCTCCAAGCTGATGCACTGTAAGCTGAAGGCGGCTCCACTCTCACAGATGAGCAGATCCCCTGGGGCGGGATGAGGGGGTCCACAGAGTGGGACCCCAGGGCACTCATCATCTCTTCCCTATCACCTGCCTCGTCTCTTCCTGTTCCTCCGTGGGAGCCCCCTCCTCCAGGAAGCCTCCCTGACTGCATTCCAGGTCAGGCTCCTTTCAGAGCAGCTATTACAACTGTGATCGGCAACTTTCTTGATTTACTATCTGACTTGACTACCAGACTCTGAGCTCCGGGAGGGCCAGGACAGTGTCTGTGTGGCTTATCCTGTACCCCAGTGTCCAGTTCAGTGCTGGACACATAGGAAGATTATTTGTAAAATTGACAAATGAAGAAAATACTGAGAAAGCAGGCAAGAGGCATGTAAGCCCTCTAAAGTTGGATTGCCTTCAAGTTTTTGGAAGTCCCTTGTCTTTCTCTTCCTCCCCAGTTCTGAACCTGAGGTGAACCTGAACTCCTTTGTTTTACAAAGAAGGAAACCGAAGCCCAGAGAAGGAGAAGCAGGCTGATGATACGGATCTGGGTCTGGAACCATGCAAATGGTTGTTCTGCTACATCACCTTGTCTCAGAGAAAAGCCAAAAGACAGAAGCTGAAATAGACCATTGGAACACACTGGGCATTTGCACCAAGTCACACTGACAGAGCTCGCTGTCTCTGATAGAGGGTCCATTTCCTTTCCAGAAGAAGTCTGTGGGTAACGCTCAGTGGGGTCAGGTCTAGGGTGAGGTGAGTGAGGTCCTAGGCCACCTGCACTTGCATGATTCTAAGAGTGAGCCTCTCCCTACAGTTCACCCTCATCTCAGCCCTGACACGCAATCACATGTTTTAGGATGATGGAAGGTGATGCTGAAGGACTGCAATCCTTGCAGACTTGGGGAAAAGGCCATCTCAGGAAGATCCATCCAGCCATCTATTCATCCATCCACGATCCAACCATATGTCCAACCAACTATCCATCCAACCATCCATCCATCCATTCACACATCCATCCATCCATCCATCCACCCACCCATCCACACATTCATCTATCCACCATTCACCCATCTTTCCATCCAACCTTCCATTTATCAATCCATCTACCTACTTTGGCAAGCTTATATTTTCAGTGGATCCTTTCATTATCTACCTGTCTTTCTCTTTCTTTCTTCTCCTTCTCTTTCTTCCTTTCTCTCCTCCTCCTTCTAATTCTTTGTCATCACTATCTATCCACACACATATATTTTCTCTGTTTGCATATCTTTATGTCCAGATCAGTTCCCTTTCCTCTAGATGATGGAATTCACCTCATTACCTAACAACAACTCTGACCTCAGGGCCTTTGTACATGCTGCCCTCACTTCCTACACTGTATTTCCTCTTTATTCTGTTTGTTCTTCTTTATTCTTCAGTTCTAGGCAGCAGCTCCTCCTGTGGTCGACTTTTCTGGTGATGTAGCATCTATTCTCCATTCCCAACAGCACCTGAATTTTTGGGGGAGACTCTACTCTCCCCTATTATAAATAGCCTTGATGGGACAGCAAAGATTAAGATGTTGTCTTGTCATTCATCCAAGGAGTGGGCATGTGACACCATCCAGGCCAACTGCACTCTCCCATTCTTCACTCTACTTCGCAGGATTTTGGTCTTGAGTAGAGGGAGGAAAGGAAGGGACAGCAAATGGTTTGAAGGCACTCATCTCAGAGGCTTCCCCAGGAAGGGCTGCCAGACCCTTGGAGAACCCTTTCCTGACCTCTGAACTCTAGCCCCTCCAACATCCCCTTGACTCTGAGGGGCATGAGGGTGGTCTTTCTTGCTTGTCCAAAGGCTCCTGACAGACAGACCTCTTCAGAGAGGACTGTGATGATGTTCCTTCTTTAAGTCACTCCCCCATCGCCTCCATCTCCTTCTTGTTTTCTAAATAGCAATCAACACAATGTGTGCTGATTTTATTTATGTCTATGTACTTGTTTGGTTTCTGTTAGTGACGTCTTTGCCTGTGTCTGTTGTCTCTCCCAGGAGGACGTAAGTGACAAGCTTCCTGAAAGCAGGGGTTGTGTCTGTTTTGAGCACCATTTTCTCAGTGTCCAGCACAGTGCCTGGCCCACAGTAGGTACTCAACACACGTTTGTTTAATTATGATGAAATGTTGAAGTTGCTGTCAAGGAAGTCACTTTTCCAAGTCTTATTCTCAGTTGGGGAGTCAGGGCCTGAGTCCTTGAGCTATGGACCTCAGTGCTCTCACCTTCTGACCACCATCCTATTTACCTCCTAGGACTTATGATCCTAGATGCTCTAGAAAAATAAAACCTTGAGAGCTTGGAGTTGGAAGTGCTGGCTCTGGAGTCAGAGAAACCTGGTCTCTACTTCCTCCCTCCCTGCAGGCTCTGAGCCTCAATGTTCTTATCCTTAAAATGGGAATAACAGCACCTCCATCAAAGGTTTGCTGCAAGGATTAAATAAGGTACAATGGGAAGAAGCTTAGCACAGTGCATGGCATCAGAAAGTATTCAATAAATACTTATTGAATAAGAAAGAATCCACAAATGAAGCTTGAAAAAGTATCTGCACTTGGAAGAAAATGTTCCCTCTTAGAATTCTGATGAGCCGCGATGCATTTAAAATGCGTGCTGTCGTCACCATCCCATTATTACTCCTCCTGTTCCTCCCTCCTTCCTCCCCGCCATCCGCCCATCTGTGCCCACCTGCCTAATCACGGGGAGCTATTTTTACCTCTGACGTAGTGGAAAGGTAGCAGATTAACAGCCCCAGAGACATCCATTGCTTCTATTAATATTAAACAGGGTATTAATTTTACCAGTAACTGAAACATTAAACATGTATATCCATTAGCGGTCATTATTTTAATCTCCAGAAGCTGTCCAGCGTATTCCAGGAATAGGTCTGATCCAGTCTTCTCCGTCTCCTTTTCCTCAGTTCACTGGTGAATCGGGATCACGGTTCTGATTTCCCTGAGGGGAAGTGGATAATTATAAACTCATAGCTGTTAGGGGAGAGAGTCTGCGAAACCATCACACTCAGTTCCCTTATTCACGACCACAAGGCCCTGAGGACCAGACTTGCAGCATGAGCAGTGTTTGCTGAGAGTGGTCTGCCTACGCCGCCCCCCCATAGGGCTGCCACCCGGACGTGCGGACTCTGAGCACCTGCTCTTAACTGTAATTGCTAGATATCCAGATCTTGACTGCTGATGACACCCGGCGTGGCTCTAGCTTGGCATTTTTGGAATGGCAATAGGAAGGGCTCAGATTAGCTAATGGTGGGGTGCGTGCTCTGGAGTGAGTGATAGGCAGCTTATTAAGCAGTAACAGAAGGACATCCCACATCCGCTAGTGATGTATAGAACAGTGCTGATGACAGCCCCCAAACGCTCCTCACTAGGAAGCTGGTGAGAGCCTCAGGTTGGGGCTGAGGGACGCACTGGCCCAGTGGTTAAGAGCCTGTCCTCTGGTGTCAGATCATTTGGGATCAAATCCTAACTCTGCAACAGGTTATCAGGCATCAAGCAGTGCGGGACAATGGTCCCTGAGACAGTGTAAGCAAATGAATGGAGCCAAATGACGGTCCGATCTTACTGCCTAGAACTGCTTAGTTCCCAGGATGGGGCCCAGGGAGGGAGATTGCTGAGCTGTGGAGATGGAGCTAGGATTCTGGGGAGACCAAGGCAGCTGAGTTATGCAGAGCACAGCACCCAGGATACCAGAGAGGAGAACGTTGCAAAGGGGAAAAGCTCCAGAGCCTTCAGCTTGACACTGATCAGTGCACGTCTGGGGAAAAAGTCCTCTGGAAGGAACAGAGGGAACAGCATTTGAACCTCACACAGAACCAGGCACACATGGTACTCTCATCAGCAAGTGGAAAAACCCTTATACTTCCCAGGACATGGGGTAGAGTACTCAAAAAATTGCCTCAGCTGGTTGTGTGGAAAATTAGCTCCCCAACAAAGCTGCTCTAGTCCCACATAAAAAGGCTTGGAAGAAAGTCTTCAGAGGACCAACATCTGTCCAGTTGATTTAACCGCATCCTAGAACAAACTCAAGAATGGTTATAGAAACAAGAATATTCAACAATACACAACAAGGTAGAGTTTGCACTGTTCGCCACCCAATAAACCAATTACCAGGCATGCAGAGAACTAGGAAGCTTCAATCGATAATGAGAAGAAAGGTCAGTCAACAGATACAGACACAGAAAAGACACGTATGATAGAATTAGCAGAAAAGGACACAAAAACTCTTATTATAACTAGATTTTCCACATCAAGGAGGTGCAGGAAAGAAAGCCTGAGCATATTAAGTGGAGACATGGAAGACCAACACTGAACGTCTAGACATGAAAAGCATAATGCCTGAGATGGAAAACACAATGGATGCATCAACAACAGATTAGACTCTGTAGAAGGAAAGATTTATAAACCTGAAGACATAAGCAATAGCAACTATCAAAAATGAAACAGAAGATTTAAAAACTGAGAATCAGCTTCAACAGACCTAATATACACGTGATCAGTCTCCAAAAGAGGTGAGAAGGGGAGAAGAAAAATATTTGAAGGATTTATGGGAAAAATTTTAAATTTGATGACATCTATAAACCAAGAGATCCAAGAATCCCCATGAAACGCAAGCATAGGAAACACAAAGACACATCATAATCAAATAGCTCAAAACCAATGACAAAGAGAAAATCTTAACCACTATATATAAAAATAGATAAAAACACAAATTTCTTCTGTATAGCACAGGGAACTGTATTTAATGTCTTATGCTAATTTTTAATGAAAAGAATGTGAAAACAAATAAAGGTATATATATATATATGTGTGACTGGGACCTCATGGTGTATGCCAGAAACTGACACATTGCAACTGCCTATACTTCCATTTTAAAAAAAAGCCAGGGGAAAAATATACATTATGTAGAGTAGAACAAACGAAAATCAATGCCACCCAGAGGACAGTGGGGCAACATCTAAAAGTACATAAAGATAAAACAATTGTCATCCTAGAATTCTATACCCAGCAAAAGTGTCTTTCAGACATGACAGTAAAATAAAGGCTTTTAGACATAAAGAACTTAAATAATTCATTACTAGCTGATTACCGCTGTAAGAAATGATAAAGGAAACCCTTCAGGCAGAAATAAAATTATACGAGATGAAAATCTGATTTATACGAAGGAATGAGTACCCAGCATGGTGAATACGTGGGTAAAAGTGAAACAGTAAAAAGTATCCTTTAAAGATAATTGACCTTTTCAATAAAAAATAGTAACAATGTAGTATGTGGTTTATAACATAAGTAGAAGCAAAATGGGTGGAAACAAGACCATGAGATCCGAAAGGGGGAGATGAAAGTGTAGTGTTTCAAGGCTCTCGTCCTGTGTGTGAAGCGGCCCAAAGTGATTTGACAGCAGCCTATGGCAAGTTACAACGTGCGCTGTCAACTGTAAAGCAACTACTAAAAATCAAAGCCAAACCGAAGCAAATATTTGTAACTAATAAGCCAACAATGAAGATAAAATGGGATAAAAAAAAATAATTCATCCAAAAGGAGACAGAAAAAGAGGAAAAAGAGAACAACAGCTGGGACCCAGAGAAAGCGTATAGTGAGATGACTGACTGGAAGCCGGCTCTCCGACGCTCTCACACTTGGGCGTGATTATTCAACAGGTCTGCGCCCCAGACAGCAACGGTCCCACCCAGACAGGCTCGCCAGCGTGCGTGATGTCCGCACCCCAGCGGACGCTCGTCGCTCCTCGCGGTGACTGCCGTTGGCAGAGCGTGTCTGTGTGTGGGTCACGTGGAGCGGTGCCTTCTCGTTGTCCTTGCCCAGATGCCTCCTTACCCCTCCGACTTTGGTCCTTGTCTGTGCTTCCACACCCACGCCCTCTGGGTTGGGGGAGTTTCTCAGCCTCTCAGTCTGCAGGTGTTCCAAGTCCATGAGTCCACAGACATCTTCCTGGACGTTCCAGCGGCCACCCGTGGACCTGGGAGTGTTGCTTGCATTCCTGCAGAAAGTCTGCGCTGGTAACGCCAAGAATGTGCACCCTCTGTCCTCTGCCCTCCTCTGATGGTATGTTTCCCAGCTGCCCTGCATCTCTGTGGAGGCTTTCTAGGGGCAGCTATACATGTTGGTAGGGAGGAAAGAAGCTGCCCGTTGGGGGGCCATCCGTAAACGTTCCTGATGCCCCGATGCGTTTGCTGCCATGGGTCTTACCTCTTGATCCAACTCCTGCCCCGTCCCGGGTTGGCCGCAGCAACTTGAGTTTGCTGTTCAGCTACGGCAGTGCCTACCTTTGAGGGGCTGGCTTGTTTTATGCCCCAGCCAGTAGCAGGGTGTCACCTTGCACAAAGCAGCTGCCCCGTACACATCCGCAGAGGGATTTCATCATCGCAGTGCAGGTCGGGGGGCCAGGGGCCGAGTGAGTTGCTCAGGCCGCACAGCTGGTCAGAGGCTCAGCTCAGCCTGGGTCCAGATCCTTCGGGGCTCTGCTCTGGTGCTGCCTTCATGCTGAACGCGGCCACTCACGGTGGCCTGGCTCTGCTCCGTTGATCCTACCACTGTTGGGGGGGGGGGGCACATCCCCTATCTGCAGATGGGGCTCATTCCTGGATGATGCCTCAGGTCCGGGCTCAGGCCCAGAAGAATCCATCAGCTGCCTCCCCACCTCCCTGACTCCAGTTGGTGGGTCCCTCCAGACTCACATGCCAGACAACTGCTCCCCATCCTTTCCCTGCCCTCCCCATTTCTGGGTTCCCTCTTGTCATTAGCAAGCCAGGGATGTTTGCTGTGAAGGCATGCTCTTAGCAACTGTTTGGTAGCAATGCCCAGGTGGGAGAATCTCTTTTCTGTTGTTTTCTTAGCATATAGAGGCTTCCTCTAGTCTCCTGACCCCACTACCCTGACTACCATGCCCCCGGCCTTGGGGCAGGGCATAGCTGGAGGCAAGAGTACGAAGCCTCTTCCTGCGGGAAGAGATATCATTCTGTGGCTCTTGGGTTCTCCGCCAGTGTGCAGACAGGAGACCGAGCATGCTTATGCTCCAGAATTCCAACGCGTTGGAAATTTCTCTCCTTAGCTCTGAGCATTCCCTCTGCTCCCCTGTTGCCACCCCAGGCCCCCTCCATCCACGCCGTAAAATGTACAATGTCAGTTTGTTCAACTAAGAACCCTGCTGAGTAGTTAATCCTTACTTAAAGCCGATGTTTATTTTATTTTGGAGTTTAAATTAATCAGCCTCAGGACACAAAATTAGATAAGGCAGAGATTTAGCTCTCCTGGAATGATTCACTTCCCATCGAGCCTTCTTAACTCCTTGGCTGCAGGACAGACGTGTCCGCATCGTTCTCTGCAGAGCTGCTGTTGGGGGGCGGGGGTGGGGGGCGGCCAGGCGAATGGCTGTGCTCCCACCTCGCCGTCCTCCCAGCCAGGGCGCGGTGTGCTCGTGACACAGGGGGTGAAATTACACGCTTTCCCATCTAACATTAATAAATCCTCACAAAAGGGAACAAAAAGATAATAAAAAAATAGAAACAAATTAAAAAGAACCTACCTATAAGTCCACCACCTGAAGGTACTGTTGTCACCATCCAGGCACGCTGCCTTCCATCCACTTCCACCCTTCAGAACTATTACATGCCTTACAAACACGGAGCAGCTTGGAGAGTAAGGCCATCAGCCTTCCATGTACCTGCCAGTTAAACCTAACACCTGGCAGCTTTGTGACACATTTGCTTCGGCGTTTATTTTTAAGGGAATGAAACTTTACAGATTCGGCGGATGCTTGAGTTACCCGCTCCTCATCTAGTCTGCTAGCCTCTCCCCGACACCGCCCTGAAGTCAGTGTGTGTCCCCTCCGTGCGTGCTTTCATACGGAGCGTGCGTGTCCATAAAGAACGTACAGGCTTTTTTGCTGGTGAACTTTTATGCAAATAGCTTGTACAGACTCTTCTGCAATTTGCTTTTCCCTATCACCAAAATCTTCCAGACGGGTCTAGAATTCTGAGTTTCTGAGAAGCAGGGGACGCTCCCCACGCTGTCCCCACCTGGGGATGCTGATGCTCTGGTCCTGGTGAGGTTTGGGCTCTCGGGATCTGCCCGTCCTCAGCTCTGCCAATGAATTGCAGCTCACGGATCTTCCAGACGGAGGCTCCTTTCTGCCGTCTCATCAGCAGACGGGCAGTTTCCTGTGTTCATCTCAATCCTTGGGACCACAGCTTCCAACATCCTGCCAATCTCAGGGCCATGATAGTATTTCTTTTTTTTTTTTAAAATTATTTATATTTTAGGGGAGGGGGAGATAATTAGGTTTGTTTGCTTATTTATTTATTTGATGGCAGATCTGGGGATTGAACCCAGGACCTCGTGCGTGCTAAGCACGTGATCTGCCCCTGAGCTGAGCCCTCCCCGGCAGCATGATATTTTTTAAACCTTTAGTTATTGGTTCTGCAGGATGTGTGAAGTAGGGATCTTTATTCCTTAACTCGTGCTGCACACCGAGTGGCCCCAGTCTCAGGGACCTGCCATCATAGCAAGCACTTCTCCCTCCTGAGTCTGTGGGCTGGCCGGGCAGCCTGGCTCTGGCTGCAGCAGCCTCCTCTCCAAACGTCTCTCATTGCCCTCCTGGGGGCAGGGCCACCCTGGCGCGTTCCTCTCCCAGTGACGGCAGAAGCATGGAGGGCAAAGCGAAGCATGGAGGTCCCCTGTCCTGGGTTCAGAGCTCGCACGCTGCTGCTCCCCGCCATCGCCCTGGCTGAAGCAGGCCGCATGGCCACACCGGAATTCGAGGGCAGGAAGGAAGGTCGGGGTGGACCCCATGTCCGCGCACCGTGGTTGCTTGCAGTTCGCGGTGGCCTCTCAAGTTTGTGAGGCCAAGTGGCTTTCTCCCCACCTCCCCAAATCCCAGAAAACACCTTTTCCCGATTCCCTGAGCCAAGGGCAGATGTCTGCTAGTGCGCAAGGACCAGGTGAGCCCCAAGGCTCCAGCTCTGTGCAGTGGCTCGATCCCACTCTTCCACCGCTTGACAGCCCAGGCCACGTCCCTGGTCCTCCTCCAGGCTGGTGTTTGCCCGGCTCCTCCCTCCCCCTTCCCAGGCTGCCTGGACATCAGCTGCTAAGTCTTCTAGCTTCGTTCCCTCTTTCATGTCCACGATGGGAGACTTGCCTGTTCTCTTTCTTCCTTTTTTGAAATGTCTGATTTTCTTTTGGTGCAGGAGGCCCAGGCTAAGTCAATTCAGCCACGTCCCCACCACAGCACCTGTGTCCCCCTGCGTGGTCAGCAGGAGCGGCTCCTCCCTCCCTGTCCTCTCCCCCAGGAGCCCTCGTCCTGGAGGCATTGGAACTGGACGGACACTGGGGAGACCCGAGCTTTTGTCCCGATTCTGCCAGCACTCTTCCACGGGCTGTTGAGCAAATCACCAGACCTCCCTACGGCTCCATTTTTAATTCTCTGACAGTCTCGTAACAGCAACTTCAGTGCAGAAGTAGAGGAGGCGACTCGCTGCTCCACCTCCTCCTAACTCCCTCCCCGCTCTGTGCTTGACACAGAGCAAGGCTTCCACCTCTGGCCGAGAATGCGGAGAGAGAGGAGGAGGCAGCCTCGGGGGCAGCCATTTACGGGGCCCCATTTACAGGAAGAAAGTCAGGGGACACAGAGGGCTGGGGGAGCATGACCGTGGACCAATGATGCGGGAAAGCTGCCGTGGGAGTTTGCAAGAGTTCAGATGTGCAGTAGTCTGGGTCCAAGCAGGAGGCAGAAACCACATGGAAGGCTAGACGTGGGAGTTTAATGTAACGGATTATTAACTGTGGTAAAAGACAAATAGTGTATGATGTCACTTAGATGTGGAATCTGGAAAAAATGGTACAAATTCTATTTACAAACCAAAATCAGGAAACAAACTATGGTCACCAAAGGAGAAAGGGGAGGGAGGGATAAGTTAGGGGTTGGGGATTAACAGACACACATTACTATACATAAAATAAACAACAAGGACCTACATATAGCCCAGGGAACTATATTCAATTTCTTGTAATAACATACAATGGAAAAGAATCTGAAAAGAAAGTATATGTATGTGTATATATATATTGCCTTGCTGTATACCTGAAACTAACATTGTAAATTAACTATACTTCAATAATAATAATAATAATAATAAAAAAGACACAAGGAAAGCCTACGTGGTTCTCTAGGGCTGCAGGAGGGCATGGAGGAAGCAGGAACTTGGAAGAGATCCAGATGTCACTGGAGAAGATGTGGTTCAGCCTCTGGATAAGAGAAGTTTGTGGATTTGGCCAGGCTGGAGCTGGCCTGGAGCCGCCGGCAGGACCCTCCTCTGGAGTGTGGCTGGGAGGAGCGGGAAGCTACAAAGCACACAACCGGGGGGGTCTTGTGGAAGGAATGGCTCAGGGCGGACCTTCAGGACACAGGCGGGTGTGTGGCGGCTGCGTGGGGGTGTGCCGAGGGAGCCTGGGCACGTTTGCAGACACCTCCAGGTCCCCCGTGGTCCTGCAGTTTCTGTGTCAGGATGCTGCAGAAGGACCACTGAGGGGCCGGGTCAGGGTCCGCGGCCCCGGCTCCCTCTCCCAGCATCACGCCCCAGCAGGAGCGCCCCTTTCCCTGTGAAGTCTCTCCAGCCTCCCTGACAGAGAAAGCCCCACGTTGCACTCACTCAGAGGAGGAGCGCGGCCCGGAGTCCTGTCTTTTATCACAAGGCTCATACTGACCGGTGCTCCTGGATGGGAGGCACTGATCATGGACGTGAGAGACGCTTACCCAGATGAGTGAGCGGGGGCCGGGAGGAAGGCAGAAGGAACTGCCCGGTATTTGACATAAATGATCTGCATCTCTGTCTCAGTGATTTGGGCCCCTCCCTGTAAAATGACTATCCATCTGGAGTCTAGGTCAGGGGAGGCCTTTGACTCATTTTGGGCGAAAGTCTGTGAGCAGAAGGGGCGGGCATCCTTTCTGGGATTTAAGAAGCAGCACATGGCCTATTGCGGTTTCTCTTCTCAGCCTCTGGAACTGTGGGAGCAGCCTCTGGGGTGGGTGTGGGTCTCTCTGAGGCCCTGCGATGCGATGAGCCCCACCCGTCGCCCCTTCTCCACCCGGGATGGACAGGACACCTAGGTGGGAGTCAGCTCTGTTGGCTGAGCCGCTGGGAGTTTCCTGTTACGGCAGCGTAAACGGCCCTGCCTGACAGACGCGAGGTCCCGTCTAACCCTCAGCACCGTCTGTGAGATTGTGGTCTTCTCCTTGTTTTGCAGGTGAAGAAGGTGATCCTGTGTGAGGTGATCCACTGTCCTAGGCCCTCCCTGCGAGGGTGGGGGAGTCGAGGTCTGGTCTAGCCTGTCTCAGCCCAGACACTGCGGTCATCACTGCTGGTCGCTGGCTTCTCAGGGACCTGCACGCGACTCACTGGCTGGGGTGGAAACGTTCCTGGTTCAGAGAGAGGAGAAGGACCCAAAATCCGCATACCGAGTTACTCCTTGTGTAAAAAACAACCAGGCATCTCGGATGTGATGAAGCAGGAAAAGGTACTGGACAAGGTAACCTGTGGCTATCACTCGTGATCTGGGGACATGTTCCTTCTTAGGCAGGCAGCTCGGGAGACGGGGTTCCATGCTGCTGCCGTGGGCTGGGGCTCCCCGAGCTCGGGGTCTCTCCCATCTGTCCCTGCAGAGCCACTCGCTCAACAAATACCCACCCACAGGACACTGAGCCTCCGAGATGGATAAGGCACAGGGTTTGCATTCTATTCAGAGGATGCCATTCTGTCCTCCGAGTGGCCCTCCCTCCCGGCCCCCAGAGCAGGTGGGTGCGTGTTCGTAGATCCTGGGGTGGCTCTCCATGCCACGACGCCACTCCCCACTACCTCCTCTCTCTCCCTGCAGACCACACGCTCCCGTGTGCTTGACGGGGACATGCCACCTCTGGATCCCCAGCTCCCTCTCTGTGCTCCGATGTGGCAGGTGCTCAGCAGACACCTGGGAGGGAAAGAAAGAAGCACATGGTACGTGTGCCTCCCCCCACCACGTGAGAACAGAGGTGCAAGCACACACATGTGTGTGTCCCCATGTAAACAGGCACGCAGCACACGCCCATGGACACACGTGCACACGTTTGCAAGCATGGACGCACAGCCCTTCTAGCAGCCCACGACCGGGGGGAGGGGAGCTGGTCCTCGGGGCTATGTTTCCCTCCAGGCCATGATGCTTCCACGTCCTGTCTCTGTCTACACTCTGGCGAGTGCACAAACCCACTTTGCTCAACTACAGGCTTTATTGAACCCTTCATTCATATTTTATAGATCAGTGTTTGTTTTCCTGGGCAGTTTCAGTTCGACTGTCAAACACCCGGCTGTGAGACCAGAGGGGAGCTGAGAGGGTGGCTGTGTCTGGCTGCCTCAGTGAGGTGGGCACATTCAGGCCAAACCCCGCAGATTCTGATCCACCGGCAAGATGAAGGCCCCCTGGCCTCCCTGGCCCCCCTCCCCGGCTGGCTTATGCTCAGTCTGGAAGGTGGGGTCCTCTGAGCCACAGCTGGTCCTGGGAAGGGACACCAGGGCCCTCCCTGCCCAGAACGAGGGCTCTCAGCCCCCTGCAGGGTCACACTCGTCTGTATGGATGACAGCAGGGTTGAGACAGGAGCGCTCAGAGGAGGTGGGCGGGAGCAGGAGTGCCCTCGGGGATGCTCTGGCGGGGAGGATACATGTTTTGAAAACATCTACCCAGTGCCTGGCGAGGCCCAGATCTGCAGCCAGCGGCTGCGCTCTGGCTGCTCTGGCTGTGAGAGCCCGGGCCGGGGTGCAGGGGAGGGGGTACTTAGCCTGTGTGTGTGTGTGCAGCGTGTCCACCTGTAAAATGGGGACACTCGTGGGCTCCTGAATAGGCTGATGGGAGGGCTGCCGCCCCCGCCGGGCACATCTGCCCCTCCCCGTTTGTCCTCCCACCTCCCACAGCTCTGCGAAGTGGAAGAGAGGCAGGTGCTAATGAGAAGGTTAAATTCCCCCGGCACAGCCTCCTCAGCGAGAGCCAGAGATTCTGAAAACAAACAAGGGAAAGAAGCCCAACAGGACAGCAGCCGGGCCCCGGGGAGGTGCGGGCCCGCCGGCCCTGGGCGGGGAGGCCGGGGGTCTGCCCGCTGCCCCTGGGCGGGAAAGCCGGGGGTCTGCCCGCCAGCCCTGCCTTGCCCTGCCGGCCTCGGCGGAGTCTCCGTGTGCCTCTCCGTCCCTCCCCGCGGTGCTGCTGTCAGGCCAGCTCACGGAGCCCCCACGAGGGGCTGGGACAAGGTCTGGCCAGACCCCCGTGTTGTTAGGTGACGTAAGGTCGCCTGCCAGGCCCGTGGAAAGTGGCAAGTGAGTGATTAAAACCCCACACCTGGGCCTCCGCATCCCAGAGCTTAAACGGCTGTGACCCAGCCACCGACGTGGGTGCCAGGGACTGGCCCCTGTCAACGGCCACTGGAGAGGGCTTTGTCATTCCCTCGGGGTCCTGGGGCTGGTCAGGGATGAAGAGCTCCTGTTATGGTTACAGGCGTCCTGGAGGCGTGTGTAATTAAATTACTTGGAACCTCTGGAGTCTGGGCCTTGAATGCGAAGTGAGGGACCACGAAACAGCCCTTACGAGATGCTAGGGAGGACTCTCGGCGGAAGCGGGGTGGCCGGGCAGGGGACGTCACCGTCCGGGGTGGGGGTGGGGCGGGGCTTTTTATCATCTTAGGAGCACATGGGTGGAAAGGCCCAGGCTTTGCAGAGAGGCCCCGGGTCCTGGTCTTGGCTTTGGAACGATTTGCTGTGGGCCAGCTGTCACCGAGCCTTGGCTGCAGGGCCCTGCTCTAGGGCTCTGAGAAGTTGGGGGACCGTCTGCCCTGCAGGGCTGTCCTGACAGCGGGGCAAGCAAGGGTCATAGGTGAGAACAGGGCTTAGGAGTCAGCCCACTGGTCCTGCCTGAGAGCCAGCTGTCTATGCCCTCAGAGGGCGGGGGCCCCATCTGTAGTCTATGGTGATGGTTCTCCCCGCCTCACTGGGCTGGTTTTCTGTACTCGTCACACAGAACCAGGACTCCCTTCTCCGTCATCGCAGTGGCTGATTGTTGCTGCAAGTCAGGGCTAGAGGAGGGGGTGGAGGGTGGGCCCAGAGCCCGGGGGGCTGGCTCTGGTGTCTGGGTGGGAAGAGGGCCAGGCGGTGCTGCGGCCGGGCTGCACATGGGTCCCCGGGGCGGGGCTGCAGGCAGCTCAGTATGGCTAATTTCCCTAGTAATTATGGTAATAGCAATAATCATGAAGGCTTGTTTGTGTTTAATGCCTGTGTGTGTGCAGGACAAGTCGCTGGGCACCCGGGTAGGAGGTGGCTTCTGGAAGAGACAAGGCTGTTTGCACACTGTGACATGGGGTGGGGAGTGGACTAAACTTCCCTGGAGGAGAGGAGGCAGGCTAATGAGAGAGGGAGAGAGGGAGCGCTTGCACGATCCTACTCAAGGCTGTGATGCACGGGACATTATCAGGCAAGGCCCCCCACCTGCCCCCAGGACCACGAGGCTCTGACTGCTGGTGCAGGTGTGGCCGGAAGCAGGAGAGAGAACTGACTCTGGGCTCTGCCTAGCACATAGCAGGAGCCCAGAATGTTCCCCAAGGGATGCACTAATGTGCATGTTTGCTCTATAGAGGGGGACATAGTGACTCGTGCATTTGGAGGGGTGGTCAGAGACCGTCCAGCCCAGATGGACCTGAGCCGTGAGTCCTCAGGGGTCAGGACAAGGGGGAGGGTGCTTCTCACTGCCCCCTGAGGATTCTGAAGCTCAGGGAAGTGGGATGCTATGCCCGGAGTCACACCTTATATATATAGGTGTGCCTGTCTCCCCAACACAGAAACTCTGTGTTCCCAACAAGGTAGGTGAAGGACGGCTTCCACACAAATTCGGATCCCAGAATGGAGCATGTGGTGAAGCGTTCATTCAGCTAGGCTAAAGTACAAGGTTAAATCTAGAAGCACTTATCCTGGTTTCTCAGCATATTTCCTAGAGCCGGTGTCAAGGTAAAGGCAGTGGAGGAGGTGGGATTTGAACCCATGCCCATCTGAGCTTCTGACACCATGCTCCCCGCCTCCCCCAGGGACAGATCTGGCCACCGTAGGTGGGAGGAGGCAGCCCGAGACAGGGGCTGGCACTCAGAGCCAAGGGCCAGGTGCCCGGTGACTTGTGGGGGTGGGACAGATGGAACGGGGCCATCGGGTCAAAGTCACAGGTCAGGGGCACCCTGGGCTGTGAGTTCTCGCCTCCAGGTGAGTTTGAGGCCAAGGCTTGCGTTACTGACTGTTACGTGTCGAATTATGTCTTCCCTCAAATTCACACGTTCAAGTGCTAACTCCCAGCACCTCAGACGTGACCTTATTTGGGGACAGAGTCTTTGCAGATACAATTAGCGAAGAGGAGGTCGTATTAGAGTCAGGTGGCCCGTATCCGACATGCCCGGCATCCTTATAAAAGGAACTCTGGACAGAAACACGCACACAGGAAAGATGCTACGTGAACGCGGAGCAGGGATCTGGGTGATGCTTCTAGAAGCCCAGAATCTCACGGTCGCCAGCTGGGCACTGGAAGCCGGGGAGAGGCCTGGGACAGTCTCCCTCGGAGCCTCCAGGGGAGCCAGCCCTGCACCACCTTCATCTTGGACTTCTGGCTTCCAGACTGTGAGATGAATCCAATTCTGCTGTTTTAAGTCACTCCATTTGGCACCATCACTGTGGCACGGCTGGCCAGGAACAGACTAAGGGACGGCCCAGGCCCCTCCTCGTGAGGTTTGGCATCAGGGTGCCAGGAGATCATTCAGATTCTGTCCCCTTGGTCCTTCTGTCCTTTTTACAAGCCCAGCTCAGGCCTCCTGCCTCCCCGGGCGGCCCGGGGCTGCACGGAGCATACTTGGTAAGGTTTACGGGGACTGAAGGCAGGAGGACGGGGGCTTGTGGAGGCTGTCCCTGCCCAAGGCAATTATCTCCCGGCCACCGAGACTCTCTTTTAATAGCAATGTTATTTATTAATGTGCTAATCAATGCTATCTCCTGGGGTAATTGCCTGGCCGGAACGCATCCACATGCATCTCCCTGCAAGTAGGCACCTTGGTTCTCCGGTCCGCCGTAAGACAGACCAGCAGGATGCAGTCCCCAGGCGAGTGGGCCTCCCTGGCTCATGTGTGGGAACAGGTGATCGAGGGCACGTGGCCCCTGGACCGCAGAAAGCTTCTGATCATTCCACGTCCTCAGCCAAGCACCTGCTGTATGCCAGGCACAGTCCTGGGTGCAGGGTACACAGGAGTAATGATGACAGATGGGGCCCCCAGCCTGGGGAGGGAGCTTCCACTCCTGTGGGAGAGGCAGACTATGAAACAGTCAGGACAACTCCAGCAAGTGGCACGGGCTCAGGGGAGCACAGAGCCGAGTACTGGGATTCGTGAGGTCAGGAGAGGGAAGGTCCACCCAGGTGACCCAGGCCCTCGGCCCGGACCGGCCAGGATGGGCAGCTGGGAGAAGGCCCATGGGAAGAAGGTTTTAGCGAGAAGGAGCAGCCCGTGCACGGGCCCGGGGTGGATCTGCAGGGGCTGGCTGGGGCGCTCTGCAGCTCTCGAGCTGATGGTCACTCCGGTGGGCACCAGCCTTGAGGGGACTGGCCAGGAGGGCCTGGGTTCAGAGAGGAGAGGGGTTTCCCCAGGAGGCTTAGAGGAAGGACTGCCATTGGAAAGAGCGACACTATTGCCCCTTCCTGGGGGGCTCCGTGTCTGGCGTGCCCCATCCTGAAGCTTGGCTTGTTCAGCTGGTGCCCTGAGGGAAAGTAACCAGTGGGAGAGGGTCTCTAACCCGGCGCAGACCCTGGGTTCAAACCACCACTCAGCCTCTTCTGGGCTTGGTGGCCATGGAAGGTCCCTCAGATTCTCTCTCTCTTTGTTTTTCAGTTGAAGTGTAGTCAGTTTACAATGCTGTGTCAGTTTCTGGAGTACAGCATAGTGTTTCAGTCATACATACACATATACATTCATTTTCATGTTCTTTTTTCATTATGTTACTACAAAATATTGAATATGGCTCCCTGTGCTAAACAGAAGAAATTTGTTTTTTTAAATCTATTTTTATATTTAGTTGTTAATATTTGCAAATCTCGAGCTCCCAATTTATCCCTTCCCACCCCCTTCCCCCCCAGTAACCAAGAGATTGTTTACTATGTCTGTGAATCTGTTTCTGTTTTGTAGATGAGTTCATTAGGGTCTTTTTTCTTTTTTAGATTCCATATATGAGTGATATCAGATGGTATTTTTCTTTCTCTTTCTGGATCACTTCAATTAGAATGATGATCTCCAGGTCCATCCATGTTACTGCAAATGGCATTATGTTGTCATTTTTATGGCTGAATAGTATTCCATTGTATAAATATACCACAGCTTTTTATCCAGTCATCTGTGGATGGACATTTAGGTTGTTTCTATGTCTTGGCTACTGTATGTATTACACGTGATATGCTTGAAACAGCCCCGGTACAGAACACCATTACCCTACTCTCCAGATGAGCAGAGTGGGGCACAGAGAGAGAAGGAAGTTGGGTTGTCCAGCGCCACCTGGCCGGGCAGTGGCCAAGCCAGTACTGAACTGAGGTGGGCTGGTCCCAGAGCCATGGATGCGATCAAGACAGCCTGAACGTTGGAAACCCAGCCATGATCTTCCCGCCGACGAAGCAGCAAGCCTGATCTTTGCTGTCTTGCTCCTGACTCATCTCTCTATCTGTGTCCTTGCTAGTGTCCCCATGGGGCTTGGCTCCCCCAGGGAGAGTCTCTGAAATGCCCCTTAGGAGCTGTCCCTCCCTCTGCTGAACCACTGACCCTTCCTCACTTTCTCAACATCCCATGAGGGGTGTTGAGAAGGGGTGATGGTTTTGTAAACCTGGGGGACTCTGGTGTGTGGAAAACCAGTGGGATGAAATTGAGGGCCAGAGGGTCCCCACAGCCCAAGACAGAGGATACATCCTGAAGCAGGAAGTAATCAAAGATTCATCCCATTTCCCATCTGAAGTCAGTCTTCCATCCTTGGATTGGAACCTTGCTCAGGGTCTCAAATGCACATCCTTCCAGGAGCCAAAAGGTCCCATAAAGGAGAGAATGAAACCTGCTGTGCTATATAGTTGGTGGGTGTGGAAAAGTGGGTAAGGAGGCCAAATACAAAATGTGCCATATTTTGGCCTTGGACCATCCTCTGGGACCCCTGGTGGAATGGGAATAGGAAGGCCGACCCCCATAGGGATGTCATATCAGACTATGGGCCCCAAGTGAATGAACTCAGTGATGGAACCAGCACTCTTCATGTGATGGTGGTTGATCATGTATTTGGGAGGGCACAGCCATGAATATTTTGGCTGAGATTTGTGTTCTAGAAGCTGAAGCCACAGTCCATCCTTGTTTTGATGGACTCTGAACGCTCGGAGAAGTGAACTTTGGACAGTGTGACTCATGGCAGGTAGTGAAACACCTGCAAGGCTGGGCCACCCAGGCCAAGGAAGCAGTGGACAAGGAGCTGGGGGCTGTGGCTTCCTCTCTCGCTGGTGGGCTCTCTGACTGTGTCCTGATCCCAGGCACACTGTGTGCTGGTACTAAGTGGGAATCAACGTTGACTCAAGAATCACGAAGAAATAGCTTATAGCATTGTAAGGGGTCTTATGACATTAAGAAAACTAGATGAGAAGTAAAAAATCTTCCACAAAGAAAGCACCAGGCCCTGATGGTTGTACGGACAAATTTCACACACTTTAAAAATAATCAGGTCATTCTAATCGTATGCCAAGCAACCATAGCTGGGAATATTAGCACTTAATTTTTCATAAATCACATTTCCAAAAATCTGTAAGCTTAAAGGTAGATTGGCATATATGTTGTGAGATTCCTTGGGGTTTTAGTGTTTGGAAATAGAGGACTTGCCTGTATTAAATTTTAATTTACTAAGAGTTATGAGTTAATGGAGATCCTCCCTGCATTTATGCACATCCCTATCTCACAGGAACAGAGGCATTTTCTATACAATGTTCTGCACGTGGCAGAACATATCTTGGACATTGGTTTTTGAGCATCCTTTCTTTTAATTTTTTTCCTATTTTATTTATTTTTTCCTTCTATTGAAGTGTAGTCAGTTACAATGAGTCAATTACTGGCATACAGCATACTGTCCCAGTCATGCATATGCACATAAATAAAACAGAGGTGTTTTTGAGTGTCCTTTCTTTATTCATTCTTTAAAAAAAACCTAGCTGCATTATATTCTGGATGCTAATCTGATGATGGTTGTTTAAATAACCAGTCTTCTATTGATGAACACAGAGACGATTTCCACATTTTTGTTCGTTAAAACAATGGTGTCATAATTCGTCTTAGTCACACTCGATTTCAGATGTCCGGATTGTGTCTGCAGGGTAACTTTCTGGAAGTGAAATCGCTGAATCAAACAGAACATGCATTTGGAATTTTGGTGGATATCGTTCCATCACAATTGATAAAATCTGTTCTAATTTATAGTTCCAGCGGCAATATATGAGCTCCTTTGTATCCCCACAGCCGCTTCAACCAGGCTCTATCAAACTCTTGATCTTTACCAAGCTGCTGAATGAACAATGTTATCTTGCTCTAGTTTTATTTCTCTTTTATCTTATTCAGAGTGAGGTTGATCATATTTTCATGTATTTCCAAGCCATTTATAGTTCCTTTTCTGTGAGCTATCATTTTCTATGAGGGCTACTGGACTTTTTTCTTACTTATTTTTATAGGAACTCTTTACGTGATAAAAAAATCAAGTATGTTTATAAGACTTGCAGTTATTTTTGTGGTTTATCCTTAGGGAACAAGACAAAACAAAACTCTCTTTATGGTAGCTTTTATCTAGCAGAAAAGTTTCATCTTTATGTAGTTGTTTTAACATTTATCTTTTTGGGGCACCTAGATTTTGTATCTTTGCTAGAAGGGTCTTTCCCCGTCCTAGAATTATTCCTGTTTTGAAAAACACTCATGATTTCTTCAATTATTTCAATAGCCTTTCTCCCTCCCTCCTTTCCTAAAGCTCTTTGATACCGCTGTGATTTCCTTTGGTATAAGTACAAGATAAGGATCCAACTTTCTCATTTCTTCCTTTCAGATGACTGCTGGGTGCTCCATCCGAGATGCAAATGTGATAAAGCTGTTTCCTACTGCGGACACGTTGTGCAAATCCCCTCCCACTCCTCTCCCCTGCCAGAGCATAAAGCTAACTCCCACCCCTTCTCCCTCAGCTCCGGTCCCTCCTTACACTCCTGCGGCCCGAGAAGTAGTACATTTGCTTCCACCAGGGTCTCGCCCCTTCTTTTTGTCTAGGAGACTGAGTAGTAACAGGCAGGGCTGGGTGACCAGCGAGCAGGACAGAAGCAGAGACCACCACGGAGCCAGGCCCTCGGAACATTGGTTTCCCATATAGAACATAGACTGTGTCCACGTGAGGAGACACATCTTGAAGGGTCTTGGCTTGGTGGCTTCCCTGTCCCCTCCCCCTCCCCTTCCTGGGAGAGTGCGCTCTCTCTCCCTCTCTCCCCCTCCCTCTTCCACCCTCCCACTTCCTCTCCCTCCCTCCCTCTCTGTCCTTCTCTCTCTCCCCTCCCTCCCTCTCTCTGGCTTTTGCATGTCCTTTGTTCACTGCCAGGGCAGCGCCACTAAACTTTGCCCAGAGGATCAGGGAAGGCATCCAGCTCCTTGATATTTACCAAGTGGACCAGCTCTAATACCAAACCAAAACACCCAGCAATTAGATTTCAAATTATCCTTTGAGCCCTTGTCAATGTCAGCTAGGATCCAGCCCTTCGAAATTCCAAATTCCGAGAGAGTTGTCCATCACTTACGCTCCTGCAGTTTTGGACCCAGCCGAGCTGCTTGCTGATGCTCTGTGGAGCCCTGGGTCCTCTGATGCCCCCCGCGCCCCCCCTCCGGTCTCCTAGCAACGCTTCCCAGCAGCCTGCCTCCACCGTGCACTCAGGTGGTGTTTCTGGATCAGGTCCCCGCCAGAGATTATCTTGGTGGAAGGGTACTGGGAGTTGTGGAGACCCCAGACCAGCTGTAAGATCTGTGGGGATTGGAGGAGTGGGGTACGTTTCCTGTCTCCTGTGGCTTGGATGCACCCTCTTCATTTGCACCCCACAGCCAGCAGGGAACAGCACGTTCAGACAGTGCATTATTCCTCTTATCTTCCCAGCCTGGGTCTCATTAATCATTTTCTCAGGGCCCCATGGATATGTCAGCTCATTCTGGTCCGTGCCTTTTCAGAGGCTGGGTTTGGAGGCGTGGATGCCTGGGAGTGGTCCTCAGCTGTGCCTGAGCTCCAGCGGACTCCACTCTGGGCAGGGGCTACATGGTCAGGCTCGCTACCACTGACGAGCTGGGTATGCTTGGGCGCAGCCCTGACTGCTCTGCCTCAGTTTCCTCACCTGCAAAATGGAGGTGCTTACAGTACCCATCTCTGAGGGTTGTTGTGAGGATGGTGTGATGCAGAAAAGGGAGGTGCTTGGACCAGTCCCCGGCACCTGGTAAACCCCCATTTACATCAGCAATTAATTGCCGTTCTCAGTGGTCTGAGGTGTAAGGTGATGCTGCAGCCTGGTTACCCTCAGTGTCTTAGAGAAGGTCAGAGGGTCAGTACTTCCTGGGAAGAGAAGGACATGCATGTCTGCAGTTTGTGAGATGCAATCTCAGATCGACCTGGGTTCAAATTCTGCCCCCCCCCCCGCCCCAGCTGTGTGACCTGGGACAGGCACCTGACTTCTCTGAGCCTCAGTTTCCTTACATGCAAAGCAGGGGTGACAATGCCTGCTTGCCGGACTGCTGTCCAGGTCAGAAAATGCTGAGCCTGGGACATGACACACAGTGAACACTCAGAAGGAGGCAGCTGCCTTTGTGAAGGCGTCCTTGTCACCGTCCCCACTTGGAACGGCTCTGCAGGGATGGCTCAGGGGTCGGGGCTCACACCCAAACCTCCCGCTTTGGAAACACAGTCCTGATTCCCACCAACACTTCCCAGCATCTAGAGCTGGCCCCTGGTAGACCCGATGCCTAAACCCTTTCCTTGGAGGACCACTGGGGAAACTGAGTCTCATGCCCCCAAAGGACTGCCTGACCTTGGGTTTTTAAAAATTTTTCTGGAAGATTCTTCCTCCAAATCTGGTCCCTCATCTGTCCAGCAGGCAGAGCCCTGGGTTAGCCTGGCCCATTTCCACAGCCATTTATCCCACTCGCACCGCTGTCCCCTGCAGGCGCTGTGTCCAGCTAGGGGCGCCCTCTGTCCACAGGGATCCCACACTTCCTGTGACGCCCAGCCCGGTTGCACTGCCTGGAAAGCCGAGACACTGCTGAGTCATGTGACCCTCAGCTATCTCCCCGCTCCCGTGCCTGGATGGGGCGGGGCACCCCCGAGGGGCTGCGCCAAGTGTGTTTCAGGCATTGTCGCAGGGCCACCCTCCCCTCCCCCAACTCTAGCTACGAGAGAACTGGGGGTCACAGTCCTGCCGTCCAGCTGCAAGTATCAGAGCTTGAATTTGCATTCGTGTCTGCAGGGACACCCAGGTCATAACCCTTGTCGCCACACTCCAGGGCTGCCTGCGGACCCCAGGGTCCCAGCCTTGCCCACCCTGTCTTCCCTCTGCTGAGGGTCAAGTGGGTGCAGGAGGAAGGCCCTGTCCGGTGTGAGGCTGGCTGGGATGGCATGTGGGGCGAGGATGTCCCTGTCTTCAACTTAAATGACTCCCCTCCTCTCCCCGCTTCCTCCACCCACCTCAGCTCCCAGTGGGCACCCCCAAGCCTACCTGCATCCTGGCTGTTGTGTTCTCTTTGAACTTTGGCCAGAGGTGGACTGGCATAGGCGGCAGCTGCCCCAGTCTGGCTGAGGACTCTGTGATGGGAAAGGTGACCCGAGCCGTCCTGAGCCTTCCCGTCTCCCCCCAGGCCGGGCGGCTGCTGGATTAATGGTGTGTGAGCGGAGTGAGCGATCACATCGCTCACCCAGCACAGCCAGTTCCTGCCTCTGTCAGAGACAAATAAGTGTCCCTCTCCATCTCCGGGAGCCTCAGCTCAGGCAGAGAACGGGGACCCGCTGATTCTTTGGGTCCCACGCAAGTGCCCCCGGGTGGGGGCTGAGAGACGGGGCCGTTCATCAGTCTTTCCAGTCCTCCTTCCAAAAGCCAGTTACATCCGACCACACAAAGCCCGGCTTCCACGCTCGGGCTAATACTGAGATCTCCGGCGTGAAGGCGCTTTGCTATTGTCAAGGCCTGGATGCTCTAGGGAGGTTACTGATTGTCCGATTTGCTGAGACTGAGGCCGCAGCTCTAGCCTGGGGCGCAGTGAGGGAGGCGGCGGCACAGTTTGGGTTCCACGTGCTCCTCTCTCGGCTAGCTTCCCCTCCCAGCCCTGCTGCCTCCAGAAATGGGGTGGCCTCGGAGCGTCAGGCCAGGGGGTCTTCTGATGCACTCTGATGCTCCTGAGAGGCACGAGACGTCTCGGAGGGTGCAGGACCCCCCCAGCCGGGGTGTGGGATAACCGGTGGCACTGATGCTGTATTATTCCCACTTGACAGATGAAGAAACTGAGGTTCTGAGTGGCCCCTTGAGCTCAGAAGAGTGACATCAATACCCGCCTTTTGGGTGACGGTGAATTAAGTGAGTTTCCAAGTCCCAAGTGTTTGCCTGTGCCTGGCGTGTAGTGAGGCCACAGCGAGTGTGAGCTACCGCTGGTCTCACTGACATCCTCTAAGCTCATGTGTGTTTGCATTTTAAAGAGGCCGGGAGGAGAGGCCAGGCCTCACCCTAAGAAGCCAGGACCCCAGGTGAGGTCAGGGTCATGATTTTAGTCCTTCCCCAGGGAATCTCACTCAAGTTCCACCCCGTTCCCTTCTTCTTTAGGGCGCTAGTCAGACGCAGTCTGTACCGGCTGACTGATGACACCTGGGGAGTGCGGGCTCATTCTTTGAAGGGAGGTCCCTAGTGCGATGCTGCCGGGCTCTAACCTCAGCCTAGTGCTGAAGTCGTTTTTTCTTTGGCGACCTGGTCGCAGGCAGATTTGGGCTTTGGGGATGCCAATATCAGTGTGCATGCTGAGAGTTCTCTCTTAGAGCCAAGCCTGGTTTAAACCTTCCACGTCTAACAAGCCCCTCGTGTGTTTCCCTCCAGTGCTCACACACGCCTATGAGGGAGGGGTGCCACCCCTCTTCACAGCCCGGGAAACTGAGGTACAGGAAAGGCGAGTAACCTGCTGTGGGCCACAGATCTCCCATGTTAGCACGTATCAGGATGCTAACTCTGGTGGTCGGCCCTGAGCCCATGCTCCCAGCCTCCTCCCACGTGGCCTCCGGTGAGAGCTCAAAGCAGGGACAGAATTTCAGGTGACAGAACCAGGATTTAAAACAACCCTGACAGCTTCAAGTGATAGAATCGATTCTAACAGGATGAAAGTTAACAGGGGAAGATGTGAGGTCTGGAGTCTGGGTCCCCGAGTTCATGGCACCACTTATGAGACGGGGGGCTGTGGCTTCTTAACGCTGCGGACCAGTCAGAGCCCAGGTGTGGGGAGCTGGGGGGCACTCAGCTGGGGGGCCTGCACCCAGGGCTACGCGGTTTTTGGTCGAGTTTGTGAAACAGGGTGCGGAGTAAGTGAGAGAGCGATCTGAGATAAACACCTGTGGGTCCCGAGGATTCCAGCCCCGGGGGAGAGGGCGGGGGAGATACAGTGTCAGGACGGCTGGATAAAGCTCACGAGGTGTCCCGGCCAGGCTTGTCACTAGCTTTGGAACCTTAGACTAGGGAATACTTGGCCAGATGTGGCCACCACTTGCTTTTGTACGTAAAGTTTGATGGGCAGGCAGCACACCCACCCGTGTGTGTGTCACCTCTGGCTGCTTCCGCGCCACCAGGGCAGAGCTGATTAGTTGCAACAGAGACCCCATGCCCTGCAAAACCTCATGTATTTACTCCCTGGATCTTTCCGGAAACACTGTTTCACTGGCTCCAAGAACACGGATCTTTCTGTTCCTGGAGTGCTCCAAGCTTTCCCTGTGCCCAGACCTTCCTGAACCATCTCCTGGGAGCATGGAATTCTGACCCCCCTCCCACCTGGCTAGTCTGGCTCTCAGTCAGCTGACCTCATTCTCCAAGACGTTGTCCATATCTCACTGAGCCCCGTCCTTTTCCTCCATTTCCGCCATATCTGAATTTTGTGTCATTTTGGCTTGTCTGTCCATGTGCAGGGAGAGAGTGCCCCATGTGTCTTTCATTCCCATGGAGACCGCTGTGTGTAGCGTGGGTCCTGGCCGTACATCCTGTCCTTGACGACTGATGGATGGAGGATGAATGAACAGACCCGCTTGCTCCTTGCTCCCTCTGAGTATCACTCCTAGGATGCCCCATGGGCACCTCAAACTCACCGTGTCCCAGCTGATGTCCTCACCACCTCACTGGTGCCCCGTGCTGGCGAGCATCCCCCAGTTTCCCAGACTGGACCCCATTTTGGCCTGCTTGCTGCAATGTTAGGGAGCAGTCCCCAAGACCGTCCTCACATCTGATGCTAAACGCAAGCTTGGGGGTCCCTGGGGCCACCGTCAGGCTTGAGAACTCACTGGGCTTGCAGGGCCCCCTGAACGCTGTTAGACTGCTGGTTATGGTTTATCTCAGTGCGAGGTGCAGATTAAAATCAGCCAAGGGAAGGGGTGCGTAGGGCAGAGTTCAGGAACATCTCAGGAGCTTCCACTGGGGGCATGGACCCTACTAACTCCTCCCTGTGATGACACGACATGCGACAATAACACGGAGGGCACTGCCAACCCGGGGGCCCCCAAACCTTGATGTCCAGAGTCTTTACTGGGGGCCATGCAGTCGCACAGCTCTGGTTGGTCAACCACGTGGCTGAGCTCAGGCTCCAGCCCCTGCTGAGGTCAGGTTGATACCTCGTGACCCAAAGCCCCCACCCTAAATCACATTGTTAGACTGTCTGGCGGCCAAGCCCCCCAGGTGCACAAGGACAGTGGGATCTTAGAGATCACCTCCCGGGAGCCGAGGGAAAAGGTCAGACCTTCTCCGGGCCAGGTTCACGTCTCAGTGTGCACACTTCCCACCTTCCGACTCCAGCTCATCCCGCTCCCCACGCCCTCCCCGTCTTGTTCACTCTTCCTCCATCTGTCTCCTGGTCCAGCCCCACCCTCGGGTTCTCCTGCCCCTGCAGAGCCTTCATCCCCTGCTCGGGATCCCTGAGTCAGCCTGCTTACTCGCAAGCCTCCTCTCCCTCCCCATGTCCATCTATAAACCCTTGGGTCATGTCATTCTACAGTGGCCCCTTCCCACGGGCCCACTCTGTTCTCCCTGGACTGCATTCACCGTCTTTCCCAGCTAGCCCGGCCTGCCTTCGTGGGAGGCAGAGACTGGAAGGGGAGCTGGCCTTTGCCCATTCTTGGAGTGACTGAGCAGATGTGGCGAGGGGGCTTCGGGAGCCTGCGTATCATATCCCGGAGCCCCCTCCACCACACAGAGTACGTCTTCATCTGCATCACCCCCATTAGTCCTGAGCTCAGTCTGGTCTCATCTGCCTTCTGTTCTCACTTCCTCATTGCTGCCCTTGTTTGACCATTAACCTTGACCTCTCATTCTGCTCCTGGGCCTTTGAGCTGGGGTGTCAGTATCCCAGCCCTCATCCCACGCCCAATGAAACCTGCTCTGATTGCCCCAAAAGGGGCACAAGCACCCCAACAGGATGCCATGAATGCCAAAGAGGAGCTGAAAGCATGTCTTGGATCGAAACTATTCTGTGTCTTTTTTTAGACTTAGTTTTCTTAGGGAAGTCTTAGGTTTACAGGAAAATTGCTCAGAAAGTACAGAGAGTCCCCAGGTATCCTCCTCCCCTCTGCCACAGTTTCCTCTGTTAGTAACATCTTTCTCTGGCGTGGATACTTGTTACAAAGAACAAACAAATATCAATGCATTATTATAACCGAAGCCTAACCCTACAGTTCACATTAGATTCAGTGTTTACGTTGGGTTTGCGGAGTCTTTTTTGTCCTCATCCCAGGAGCAAGGCAGGCCCGCAACTGAATCACAAACTCAGGACCATGGAGAGCGGTCCAGGGCGGCAAGGAGGGGGAGTACCGCCCACCTGGCCGTCCCTGCCGGGCGTCCAGAAACACTTTTCTGTGTCCACCTGCCAATAGGGTTTGGAGCTGTCTGCCACTGGGCGGCACACAGAGACCCGCGGCCCTCTGGGCGAGTATCCACTGAAGAAGTGGCCCCAGCGGTCTGGGCTTTGCCGTGGTGCGGGCAGCCCACGGACGTCAGTGTGCCGCCCTGTGGCTCAGCTGCTTGTCGACCTGAGTGGCGGACGGCCCCGCGCTCTGCCAGCAGGGTGCAGCTGTGGGACCCCGGACACGCAGCCCAGGTGCCAGCCGTCAGCAGGGCGGGCAGTCGTTGCAGCGCGGCCAGCAGAGTCCCCACGTTGTGCCGGGGCTCTGCGCCCTCTCTCCTCGCCCTCTGCTGGCCTTCTGCCCTTCCTCTCCCGGCTGGCTCCCATATCATCTCCAGATCTTTCGGCTCAAATCTTCATCTTGGAACTTGCCAGTGGGCTGTCAGCTGTCTTGAGGAGGGTACAAAATCATCAGAACAGGGTTAGTTCCAATGTACTTTCAAAATGAGCTCTACAATTTCTGGACTGAGGGCAGGAGGGCAGGGAGTGACCAACCCAGGTCTGTGGTGGGAAGGGTGGCGGTGACAGAGGGAAGGAGGGTGGACCAGGGATCTCAGTTCCTCAAGCCATCGTCCGAGGACACAGTTCACAAAAAAGGGACTAGCATGGCTCTCAGATACATGAAAAATGAATAACTTCACTCTTAGTATTGGAGCCTCCCCGAAATGGAATTTTTTTTAAATCTGTTGGGTTGACAACAATGATAAGAAACAATTGTTTTTATGGTGGGAATGTCAATTGGAATAACCCTTTTTTAAGGGGAGGGCAGTTTGCTGACATCTGTCAAGATTTAAGGTGGATACACCCTTCGTTTCAGCAAGTGCGTGTAGGATTTGATCTTGTAGGTGTATCTGCACAGGGACACACAGACGTGTGCACAAGAATAACCACTGGGGGAAACAGTGAGGAAGTGCCCGCGTCCACCCGCGGGGGCTGGGTCCATGCCCCGTGGAGCATCCTTACAGGGGCACCGCCCGAAGTCTTCAGAGAACGAGGCAGAGCTAGGCATCTGGATCTGGGACAATCTTCAGGGTACAGCCCTCGGCGGTTAAATACAGCTGCTTTGGCGGGCACCTTTCACGTTGCTTGCTTGCCCTGAAGCACAAATGCTGAGAAACTGCCTCTCCTGGCGATTTCGTAAGAGAAATGGAATTGTTCAGTAGTTTTTACAAGAATTCTGGACATCCACTTGCTGCTGCTTCTTTTTTTGTTTTACAAAATATGGACATTTAGGGGGTTTTGTTTTGCCTTTTCAGATGTTAATATGAAAAAAAGATGTTTTGTTTATACATTTCCCTAATAATCTTGCCAAGAAATGCAGCAACTTCACCTTTTTCCCACTGTGTGTACGCATGTGTTTGTATGTGTTTTCCGTTTTTTTTTAGAGATTTTTTTTTGGTAATTTGAATATGAAATCTGGACCAGATAATATACTGAGCTAAGTCTAAACTGGCAGCATGTATATTTTCCCCTGATATTAAGCAGGAAGACATTTTATTTTATATTGTTATTTTTTTGGTGAAGCAATTAGGTTTATTTTTATTTATTTATTTGTTAGCAGAGGAACCAGGGATTGAACCCAGGACCTTGTACATGCTAAGCATGTGTTCTACCACTGAGCTACAGCCTCCCCTCAGGATGATATTTTAATGTGGTGACATCAGATGTTATTGTTCCTGGTTGGAAATAAAGTCAAGCAGTGATTGGTTAAAAAACAAAACATACAGACACACATATATGCTGATGGACACACAGCTCACCCAGAATAACACCCTAGAAACTTGCTCCTAATGTTTGCCCTTTGGTTTTGTTGGAATCCCTTTCCTCGTGCACATATTACCTGTTCCAAGCTGGCGCCAGAGCTAGCTAACCCACCCATGCTTCTTTGGAACCAACAGGAAGATCTAACTAACTCCCGCCTCCCAGATGCTCTGCGGTGCCTTCCACTTGGAAGATCCTTCCTTCTCTCTAGTCTCAGCAGCCAGGAGAACGTCACACAAGATTTCCCCTGTGGTTTGCAATACGTAAATAACTGAATTTCTTTCCTTTACCTTGATTTTAAAGTGTGGGGCTCTGCCCTTCCCTCCCCAGGGGTCCTGAGGTCCCCTCTAAGCTTCATGAGGACAGGAGCATCATTTGCTTTGCTTGCTGCTGCGCCTGCAGCCCCCAGGAGCACGGTGCTCAGTGAGCACTGGCTGAACCCATCACGGGTTCCTTCATCCTGGTTGAAGGTCGGACAGTTCCCCCCATTACCTGAGACTATGTCTTTGGAGCGGAGCCACCAGGACTGATGAGACGGCGGTTGTCTTGGCTGAGAACAAGGGAAATCTCAGTGGGAAGAAACACTATAACCATATAAGCGCATGGCCGCCAGCCTGCCCACATGTTTTAATAAGAATCTGGGAGTTGAAATCCAACAGCCGACTTCCTCTTTTGATTTGAAATATGAAAATGAGCCTTGAGAAACTATGTTCCATATTGGAAAGCTTCGAGCTATTTGCTACATTAATCTTGTTACACGAGAAGCCTGCTCAGGAGGCAGACAGGGCCTCGTGGTGCAGCATTTGCCCCTTAAACGGGGGCAGCTCTGCCGAGACGCATGCGCTCTCGTGCTCCCGAGACGCTGCGCGTGCGAAGCACCAGCCTGCAGAAATTACATGACAAGACTCTTGGCTGCAAAGGAACACAGAAGACAGGGGTGTTCCCTGCCAGGGGTGCGACCCCCAGGTGGGCAGTGGGACACACCATTAGATATTTACATTTGCCAGTAGGGTCCTGGGTTTAAGGAAACAGAGAAACACTGGCCACTTGGGGAGGGGGTTTGACCTCACAGAAGCAGGCTTCCCGCGTAAGGAGGCACGACCCCACCCGAGACCCGAGACCCAACAAGGCCCGGCGGGGACTGCTGCCCTTAGCCTGCTGACAGAGGACAAAGACCCTGTTGCTAACCAACAGACATGTGCACAAGTCCTGGGGGCTGGGGGCTTATACACACCCTTCTGGGGACACAGTTCAAGCCACACCACTGGTGGGTGCAAAAGTGGCGGTAAGAGAGAGGCTTGGCTTTGCCACCAGGCGTCTGCAGTACTTGGAAAGGAAGGACTTAATGGTCCCCGAGGACTGTGGCCCCTCCCAAAGGAGCCCCACGCATAGGGAGTGACAGCTGGTCCAGCCAATCGGAGAGTTCCCCTCCCCGACTCCTCTCCTCACCTGCGCTTCTCTCAGAGGACTGATCCCAAGTCACGTGGGCACTTGTGCCTCGTGTCCTGCCCCTGCTGCGCGGTCCCCGACGGCTGAGCCCTTGTCTGGGCTCCTGGGCCCCTGCGCACCTGGCACAGAGCACGCGCGGCGTGGGGGCAGGGACTACTGCGCTTTCTCTCCTGCTCCGTCCGGATGCCCTGCCGAGCGCCAGGTGCGGGTAGAAGCCAGTACATGTCAACCAGATGATCTGTCGCATCCCTTTCCTACGGCCATTGTAACATAATTGCGAACGGGGTGGCTCACGACAAAAATGCATTCGCTCACTGTTCCGGGGGCCGGAAGTCTGAAGTCAAGGTGTTGGCAGGACATGCTGTGTCTGAAGACCCTGGGGGGGACCCTTCCTTGCGTCCCCCAGGCGCTGTTGTCTGCCAGCAACCCTTGGTGATCCCTGGTTTGCAGATGCATCTCTCCTCTCTCTGCTCCGTCTTCACACGGCCTCTTCCCTCTGTGGGCGTCTCTGGCTCTGTCCAGAGTTCCCCCTTCTTGGAAGGACGCCAGTCATTGGACTGGAGCCCAGCCTAAGCCAGTATGACCTCATCTTCACCTGATGACAGTTGCAAAGACCCTGTTTCTAACTAAAGCCATGTGCACAGGTCCTAGGGGTGAGGACTTACACAAATCCTTCTGGGGACGCAATTCAACCCACGACACTGGTGGATGCAAAAATGGAAATCAGAAGGAGGCTTAGCTTTGCAAGCAGGCATCTGCGGTAGTTCGAAAGGAAGGCATTAATTAATTACCAACAACACATAGGGCTTATACAGGGCTTTCGGTTTGCCTACATCACGTTGTTAGGTGATGAGACTGACACTGGAGATGAGATGATGATAAACATAAAACTACCCGACACTTACTGTGTGATCCTGCTCCGTGTCAGGCATGAAACTACACGTTTTCTGGGGATCATCTCATCCAGTCCCCGAGATTGCCCCACAGCGGAGGCGCTCACCTATCGACTCTCTGATTCAAAACACATTTAGTGAGAGTTTCTTCCCCTGAGCCGGGCTGTGACAGGACACGAGCAACAACATCTTCATTTCCAAAGCCTGGAGTCCCGGGGAAGCAATGTTTGTTAGGTTTCCCTTTGTCCACCCCCTTGTCCCTCTCCCTCCAGTGGTCATCACTTTCCTTCTCCATGTGCTCATAGATTTTGTAATCCTCAAATTACTTGTCTGCATCTGCCTGTTCGTTTCATCACCTGCCGATAAAGAGAAAGTCAGGGTCCGTAATCCCAGATTCCAGTGGCATTTAATCACTGTCGATACACAGAAACCCTTTCTCTGGAAAGACAAAATGATAACATTAAAATTAAAAAGAAATGTTGTCAGAATATTTTGAAGAGGACGGTCACCTTTCTGCCTGACCTGCTTTTTGGTGGACAAATGAAATGACATAGTCATGTCTTCCCTGAGCGTTAGAGGTTTTGCGTCTTAATACATTGGATTTGGTTTAACATAAAGAAGAGCTTTATCACGATCAGCATCCCCTAGGCGTAGTGGGTGTCCTGGGAAGGCAGTCGTGTCTCCTGCAGAGACTGGAGAGTCTCACCTAACAGAGACCTTCTTTGTGACAGTTTCTGGTGGGGGGGGGGCAAACAAACACCCGAACGTCTACTGACTATCCGGGGTGGGGGGTTCTTTTATTCCTACACTCAGCAAATGGGCCCACTAATGGCTTGTCTCAGTAATTCTTCCATTCATTCAATCACTACATTTTCAGGACATCTTTTAGCTTTATTGAGGTATAACTGATATACAAAAATATTGCACAGTTTTAGTGTATGTATTTTGATGAGTTTGAATATATGCAAACAATCATGATACCATCAAGGTGCTAATCACATCCACCACCTCCAGAAAATGTCCTGATTGTGTGTGTATGTGTGTATGTGTGCACACGTGTGTATGTGTGCATGCATGTGTGCACGTGCACGTGTGTATACATGCATGTGTGTGTATGTGCGTGCATATGTATGTGTGCGCATGTGTATGCATGTGTGTATTGTGCACATGTGTGTATATGTGTGTGCACGTGTGCGCGCACATGTGTGTGTGCGTGTGTGTGTGGTTTTGGCAAGAACACACGATGACATCTGTCTCTCTTAAGAGGATATTACTATTTTTAAGCCCACAATACAGTACTGTTAAGTACAGTTTTTTGTATGTCAAACAGGGGGCTTGGTGGTGAGGGTGAATGGTAAGCAAGACAAAGCATGGTCTGGGTTCTCAAGAAGCTTCTGGAGTCATAGGTCCCTGGGATAGGGAGCTGGGGTCTGCGGACCAGGGAACCCCCACCCATTCCCTTGTCTAGAGGCGCGAGTCATCACTCTCACAGCTGCAGTGAGTCTCAGGGCCAAGGTCACCATCACTACTCCCTGTAATGCCCTCCCCTCCCCGAGCTCTAGGCGCTGTGCGTCGTGCCCGGCCTCAGCTCCAGCACCTGCAGGTGGAGTGACAGGTCCATCTGGAAGTGGCCGTTGGGTCTCAGACCTGTTCAGCAGGTCAGGGATGGTGAGGTTTCGAGCGGGCTGCCGATGGAGCCCCTGGTACATTGCTTTAACTGTGTTTTTTAAACACACACCTGGTCCGTCCCCTGTTCCCACCCTGGAGACCAGACCCGTTTCTGGCACTGTCGGACATGTGCCTTTGAGATTCGGTGTCCCCCTGGTGCTTTCCAAGCCTTGCTGGCCTCTGCTTACCTCACCCAGCTGTGACCTCAGGGGAGGCCGGTGGTCCTTGTCCCATTTGGAAACCGGGATGAGAAAGGATTGCCGAGATGGGGGGGGGGGGCTGAGAGCTGCTGTTGCCATGGACACGGATGGCCATGGGGATCTGAAAGCCGTTAACTAGTCGATGAGCCCAAGAGAGAAGCTGTGAACTCCCTGCTCATAGGCTGTGTGGGAAGCCGGGGGGAGAAGGTGGACGTGAGCCAGGGTCCCAGGCAGGTGAAAGAAAGTGGCAGAAGGAACCAAGCGGGTCTGGGCCGTCTCTAGGCCTGGGGACAGGAGCCCTGAGTGCTGGCCCAGGCCTGTGGAGAATGGGCTAAGTTTGTGCCTTGTAAAGGCCTTGGGGATTCTCCCATCTGTGGTCCAGGGGACACTACCTTGATGAGAAATCCCAGAGCTCCTCTGCAGGAAAGAGAGGAGGAAGTTCCCCTATGGCTGCCTGATTGCAGAGCGTGGACATGGGGGAGGGCCCTCCAGCCACCTTACGTTGGCAGCGGGGTATTAATAGGAAACAGCACAGGCTGTTGGTGGCGTGGCTGCCTCCCCAGTCCCTGCCTGCCTTCTTCCTGCTCACCTTTCAAAAGCCTAGATGCCCCCAAAAGGATGGGCCAGTTGGTGGTCATCATCTTCTGTACCTGAGAGCTGACCTTGGGGATGTGCCCCCCAACCATGAAATGTCCCCCTTGTCCTCTATCACTGGAGGGACAGGTGGGGTGCTGGGGGAATATGGATGGTAAAGGAGAGGATGCGGTGGGGTGGGTGGCCTCTGGGGACCACTCTGGGGTCAGAGGTGTCTGGCCTCAGTCCCAGAAGGTGGTCTGCAATCTCCACCGCCCTCCCTCGTCTCCCACTAAGAACCAGGTTCTCCATCCCAGTGCTACCTTCAGAGTCATTCATGCCAAAGGCTGGTGAGGAATTTCTGCTGTAGAGAATCACTCGTTCTGCACACAGCAGGTGCCTGCGTGGTGGAGGTGCCCTGTGAGGCTGGCCTTGCAGTGGTGAGCCAGGAGGGGAGCCGTCCTCTTGGGCTGCAAGTAAACACACACTCAAGGCATAACTGGGGTTTGGGTGAAGATCTTTTCGGCTGAAGAACTGTTCTGCATCTGCACTGCGGTGGTTACAGGAGTTGCTGGGTGTGATAAAATTGTGTAGACCCATACTCACACACACACACACACACACACGTGCCTGCACACACGCAGAGATGCATGCAGACACGTGTTACCTGATATACACAGCACACGTGTGCACAAACCCACACACAGACACGGATGCACACACTCACACACACACGTGCACACATGCACACGCACACGTACATGCAGGCAAGAACACAGCTGCCTGCAGAAGCGGCTGAAATCTTCACCCCATGTGTAGAACAGACAGCCCTCATTTTCTGGGCTGCGTTTTCCAATCCTCTTATGTAAGATGTTACTGTGGGGGGGAGCTGGGGCCAGGGTACATCGTAGCCTCTCTGGTCTATTTTTACAACTTCCTGTGAGCCTACAATTCTGTCAAATGTAAATATACTCGACCAGTGTAACATTTAATACATTTTTGAACACTCGGTAAATTTGTGTTAATTCAATTGAATTGATATTAAAAATAAATTTAATATAATAACACATGAATACAAATGGCAGTAAACAAATGCTTGCCGGTGGTTTAAATATTTAAATCATGTGCTGGTAAAGGTTTTAGATGATTTCCATCCCTAATGAGGAAAAACCAAATAACCAGGGAAGCACAGAGCTACCGATGTGACGGGAGGCTCTGGGGAGGGCAGTAAAGGGCGGGGAGAGAGGAAGCTGCCTCACCACCGGGGGTCGAGGGAGGCAGGGTGTGGGGCACTCGCCCCGCCACCTTCCCCGCTACCGCCGTGCTTGCAGGTGCGCACAGTCCTTTCAGCTCCAAGTGCAAATCCGAAGGGCCCTCAGTGGCCTCCCTTTGGGGGTTGGGGTGGAAACACCGCCCAGCCTCAGGCCCGTTGGTGCTCCTGCAGGAGAGCTCGGAGCAGACGGAGCTGCGTGTCCTGAGTGCCACCTGCCGCCTCCCGCCCCTGCCCTCAGCATCCCGGCCACGGAGCAGGGACGGGAGTGGGCACCCTCCTCCGGGGCCTCCACATTCCCTGGCCCTCTTGGCTTCTTTAGAGCTTTCAGTCCCAGACGTAAAGGAAACATAAAGATCACTTTGGGGAGCCATTTAGAAAAGCAGTGATGAAGCGCCCATGAACCAGCCAATTATCCAGGGGGGCTATGTTATGCCTTGTTTTCTTTATAGCCGTTCTGAACGGGAGCATAAAAGTCGCTGGGGAGTCCTGGTTTCTGCCGCCTTCGGGCCCCGTTTCAGACTCTGCATCAGGATGCGTTTGTCATCAGACATCCTGCCTCTGTGTCAGCACAGAGAGGGACAGGCTGGGACAGCCTTCAGGATTCTGTTACCGAGAGGAGGTAAATATTTTCTCTGTGTCCTGAGGAGTGAAAACTCCTGGCCCTTGGCGAGAGGTACCAGGGCGGTGAGGCGTGGAAGCACTCAGGGAGCAGAAGTTGCTCCTTCGCCCTTAGGCTCGTTCCTTATCTGCAGCTTCCAAATGTTCCCTTGGTGCTGGCACATCTTTCGCTGTCCCCATCCAAGGATGGAGCGCATGATTGACGGCAGCCTTCGGTGTCTCCGCGGCGGCCCCCCGAGGTGGGGCATTTCAGAACCACGAAGAACCCCTCTTCCTAGAGATGCTTAGAGCTGGGGGCTTGAAGTTTTGGGGTAGGACTGAGGATCCACCACCAGCTGGTCTGGGGCCCTTGGGAATCACTTGTGACTCTGTGTCTTGCTTTTATCATCAGCACAATGGGTGAGAGGATTTGCCACGATGGAGCTGGTCTGGAAGCAAAATGAGCTTGTGCAAGACGCTTTGAATTAAACAGGAGAAAGAACAGTCTAGTACTTTGCTTGGGCGGATTCATGCCTTCAGCTCTTAACTCAGTCACATCCTAGCACAGAGGCTGCAGCCTTAATTATAGACAGTACTTGGCAATGGAGGAGTTGTGGAGGATGGGAGAGCTTCCAGAAAGTTGGAGATTAGAAAATGTTTCAACTTCAAAAGGGGGTGAATGGCAGATTCTAGAAACTCTACCGGCCAGAAAGCATTTGAATGAGTGTCGCGAGCCTGAGAGGTCGTGGGCTCACTGTATCCCGTGCTGCTTAGACAGACCTGCGGTGCCTTCAGGGCTTGAGGGCGTTACTTAGAAGTCTAAACAGATTCTGAAGGGGGTTGAGGCAACAGGCAATGTTTATTCTGGAATGGAAAAGGTTAGGCATTTGGCATGGTGGCTGCCTTTGACTGTTGGATGGATATTTCTGTAAGATGGGAAATAACTCATTTGTGTGTGACCTCAGAAGGCAGAATTGAGGTTTCAGAGAAATAGGTTTTCATCTGATGAAAGGAAAGATTTGTCAAAGTCTGAGCTGTTCAAAGTTGGAACAGGTCACCCAGGCCGGCGATGAGCAGGGGCTGCTCCTGGGGCTGTCCCACCAGAGACTGGGTGGATGCAGGTGAGACTCACACAGGTAGATCCTTGATGGGGCCGTGGGGGGTGGAGTAAACGGTACCCAAGTTACACGGAAAGATCTGAGGTCTAGGGGAATTGGCACAGGAAATTCTCTCCTAAGAGTTTTTTTTTTTTTTTAAAGGGCAGGTTTCCAGCATTTTCCCAATAAGAATCCAGTGCAGTTAGTATGTGCCTCTCTGCCCAACGGTCATTAATGTCCTGTCTCATTTTATTGGGACTGCAAAGGATGATGTTCATGTGGTGATAAAACTCGGCAGTTAGCCAGACATTCTCTTCCAGGAGACCAGGCTTGAACCTTTGCAGAACCAAGCCCCCGTCTGGGTGCCATGACCCCTGCCTTCATTGTGTGTGTGGGGGTCTGTCTCATTGTGGGGGGGTCTGTCTCATTGTGGGAGGGGGTCTGTCTCATTGTGGGGGGGTCTGTCTCATTGTCCTACACAGAAGGTCCACTGTCCACCAGGAAGATGGGATGAGAGAGAAGGAGGCATGGTCTAGGTTCTCTCCATCACCCCCCAGACGGTGAGTCAGCAGCGTGTCCTGTGCAGGAAGCCACATCCTATTTTAGCCATGGGTTGCATCATCCAGAAAGTGGAACCTGATCTGAGCTGCTCTGGGTGGGACGACCACTCTGGATGGGTTCAAATGGCTCAGAGGAGAGTGAGATGATGGGAAGCCAGGAGCATTAGCACCTGGAGGAAGAAGTGAGATCTCTTCTCTCCATTCTCAGCATCAGAGCCCAATTCCTGGCTCCCTGGCAACCCACATCTACTTTGTCATCACTGCCACCTTCCAGTCCATCCTGCAGGTGCCAAATTTCCCCTCAGCCACCTCTGCCACCGCTCTTGTCCCCTTGCTATTCTTTTGCTTTCTATCTGGGCAGAATTATGCTCATCTCACACAGACTTTGATGAAAGCAGAGGAGGAGAGAGAGGTGTCAATTAAACAAGATAGACATTGCCTGGTCTAACCTCAGACTCTGGAATCAATAAACTTGTTGGTTTGTAAAACTTTCTTAATGTGCAGTGATATTGAAAATATCTGCAGACTCCATTTGTAATACCTTAAAGGGAGTACCTTCTTGAAGGGTGCCATTGCTTTGGCTTTGCCAACATCTAATTAAGATGGCATGATTTCTTTCTCAGTGGAAGTCTAGATTAGTGACTTGTAGACACTTAAAAATAATGATATCCTTTTATTTCTAAACAAAAAAGTTCATGGAATTACAACATATGAAACAGGCAGAAATGAGTTTTTCTGACTGAGGAAGGGGCAAGGCATAGGTACCCACCCCCGGGCAGGCACCCAAGGCAGCCTCTAAAGCAAAATCTTAGCCTGCTGCTATAAATGCAGTAGAAGCCATGCATGGGATCTGCTCCAGGCAGGAGACTTCCAGTGGCTCAGGGGTCCCCATAAGACTTTATAGCCCAATTTGTTCATTTAACAAACATTTATTGAGCATCCACCATATGTCAGGTTTTGTTAGGTATTTGGGGGGTACTGCAATGGATGAGAAAAACAAGGCCCTGGTTTTATAGGGCTTGGATTTGAGTGGGTGACACAGGCATATTGTGCTAAGTGCTGAGCAGGAGATAAACAGACTAAACAGACAGAGAACAGGGTATGGGCTGCTTTAAGAAGGCCAGCCCTTCTGACTTACATATTTGAATGAGACGCAGCCCTTCACTCCCAGGCTCACTTGTTTTTTCTGAGCCACAGTGTCATCTGGACAAGCCCAACAACTGCCTGCAAAGAGATCCCCTAGGAGCTTCTGTCCAGCAGTTCCTGGGCAGATGCGTGCCCCAGGTCTCCTGAGGCAAAACTGGGGACAGAGACACCTTCTGGGAAGGATGGCTAGAAGAAGAGAATCTGTAAAATCGCAGTCTTTTCTTGAAAATGAGTGTGATGTCATGCACATGTGGACATTTGTGGACAGACTGAGGGTAATGTCAGGCGTAGCTCTTCTTTCCAGGAATGTCAGTTGCTTGTGGGGAAGCAAGACGCCCTTGGTTTGGGTCCAAGAAGACTCCCAGGAAGATTGTTTAGCTCCCAGGGCCTCTGAGAAGCCAAGGTGAGAGGTTAACAGGAGAGAGCCCCGCCAGCCAAGCCGAGCCTGGAAATGCCTGCTTTCATCCCTCAACCGTTCCCTTTCAGGACCACGGAGAGCGCCGCGTCCCCTGCGTGGCGACCGCAGGGCTGTCAGTCTCCATGGGGAAGCCAGCCCAGCAAAGCATGGGCAGCTGCACGAAACGGGAAGAGAAACACACAGGCTGGCCTTGTTATGCGCAGCTTCTTGACTCCTAGCAAGCGTGCTCAAACCATAGTTTGATGAACCAGGTCCTGTGCAATGGAAGAGTTCCTTACTAAGCAAACACCAACAAGATAGTCTGAAAGAAACGTTTACTTAAAAAAATCAGCTTTATTGAGGTATAATAAACATACAAAACAAAACACACGTTTTTAAGGTTAACAATCTGACAGAAGTGTGTACGCATGAAACTACCTCTCATAGACTGAACGTGTACCCCCCACCCCAGGTTCACATGTCTAAGTCCTAACCCCCACAGCCACAGTGCAACTACATTTGGAGATGGGATTTCTCAGAGGCATTTAAATTAAAATGGGCCATTAGAGTGGGTCTTAATTCAATATAACTGGTGTCCTTGTAAGAAGAAAAAGTCAGGATGCAGACACACACAGAGGGAAGACCCTGTGAGGACACAGAGAGAAGGTGGCATCTATAAACCAAGGAGAGATGACTCAGAGAAAGCCAGCCCTGCTGACACCTTGACCTCAGACTTCCAGCCTCCGGAGAAGATAATTGTCTGTTTTTTGAGCCACTCAGATTGTGGTACTTTGTTACGGTGACCTTAGCAAACTCATAAACCATCAAAACAGTAAAGGTAATGAACGTACCTATTACCCCAAACATTTCCTCGTGGCGCTTTGAGTCGTTTCCTTTTTGCCCCTTCTGTGCCCTCTCCCCATTACTTTCCTAGTCACCACCGGTCTTTTTTCTGTTACTATAGATTCATTTGCATTTTCTAGAATTTTATAGAAATGGAATTGTCGTGTATGTATTCTCGTTTTTGGGGGTGCAGTGGTGGTCTGGATTCTTTTATTTAGCATAATTATTTTGAGATTCATTCATGTTGTTGCACGCATCAGTAGTTCATTATTTTTTAAATTACTAAATAGTATTCCATGAAACACTTATCCATTCATCTATTGGTGGACAGCTGGGTTATTTCCAGTTTTTTTTGTTTGTTTGTTTGTTTATTACAAATAAAGCTGCTAGGGACATTTGTATAGAAACCTTTGTATGAACATATGCTTTCTTTCCTCTTGGGTAAATGTAAATATCTAGGCTAAATCATATGGCTTAACTTTTTAAAGAGACTACAAAGTGCCTTCCAAAATAGTTGTAACATTTTACTTCCCTGTCAGTAGGATATGAGAGCTCCAATTCCTCCACATGTTCACAAATACCTCTATGGTAAGTCTTTTTAAATTTTAAACATCCTAATAGACTTGTAGTGAGATCTCATTGTGATTTTAATTTGCATTTTCCTGATGACTTATAATGTTCAGCATCTTTCATGTACTTATTTGCCATCTGGACATCTTCTTTGGTGAAGGATCTATTCAAATGCTTTGCCTTTTAAAGAACTGGGTCATTTAAAATATGTTCTTTATATACTCTGGATACAAGGTCTTTATCAGTTATATACTTTGCAACTATCGTTTTCTCAGTCTGTAGCTGTCTCTTCATTTTATGAACAGTGTCTTTCAAAGAATAGAAGTTTTAAATTTTGATGAGGTCCAATTTATTAGTTTACTACTGGATCACTCATGCTTTTGGTGTCATATTAACGGAAAAAACTTTGTCTACACCAAGGTCACAAAGGTTTTATGCTAGAAGTTTGTGCTTTTATACTTCAAGGTGTTACTTAGAATTCTGATCCATTTTGAGCTAATTTTTATATATGGTGCAAGTGTGAATCAATTTTTTTTTTTTGCATTTGAATAACCAACTGTTTTAGATTTGAGATCTTGAGATTTTCCTTTCTCCATTCAAATGCTGTTGAATTGTCAAAAAATCAGTTATCCATATACATGTGGGTTTATTTCTGGACTCTCTATTTTGTTTCATTGATCTTTCATCAGTATTGATGTCAATACTACGCTGTCTTGATTGCTGTAGCTTTATCACACATCTTGAAATCAACTAATTAGTTTTCAGAATGGTTTCAGCTATTCTAGGTCCTTGGTATGCATTTCCATATGAATTTTAAAATAAGTTCATCAATTTCTAACAAAAAGCTTGTTGTTAGATCTATAGATTCAATGGGAAAAACTGTCATCCTAACTATAACGAATATGATGACCCATGGAAACCATTTATCTTTCCATTTATTTAGATCTTTAATTTCTCATGGCACTGTATTGTCGCTTTTAGTGTATGGATTTTTCACATTTTTTGAAATCAGATTTATCTGTATTTCATTTTTGATGTTATGTTAGTTTTGCTATTTTTTAAGATTTCAAATTCTGATTGTTTATTGCCAGTACATAGAAGTATAGTTAACTTTCGTATATTCGTCTTGTGTCCTGCAACCTTGCTACACTCACTTACTCACCTGCAGAATCTGTGGTGATGCTGCCTCCTTCATTCCCGATACTGGTAACTTGTGTCTTTCCTCTTTTTCATTCTGATCAGTCTGCTAGAAGTTGGGCAATTTTATTGCTTTTCTCAAAGATCAGCTCTTTCTTTCACTGATTTTCCTCCACTTTGCTTCTGTATCACTGACTTTTGCTCTGATTCTTATTACTTCCTTTGTCCTACTTCCTTGGAGTTTAATTTCCCCTTCTCTTTCTAGTTTCTTGATGTGGGAGCCGAGGTCGTCGATTTGTGCTCAGTCTAGGGACAATTATTCCCCAAGACAGAGGCAAGCCCCTTCTACTCAAGACCCTGTGAGTTTTGAGGTTTTCTGGTCTAGCTGGGGTCACTGGCAGGAGCCCTGCCTGTGTGAGCACCGAGTTCTGATTGCTCTAGTCCTGGGTGGGTCTTTCTGTGTGGACTTGGTTAGTTTCCTCACACGTGTGTGCTGACTAGTGCTCAGCTGAACACTCAGGGGCCATCTGTGGTTCTCCAGAGTTCGCTCTCTCCTCTCTGGTACTCTGACCTGCAAACAGCTGCCTTGGTCTCCCAAGACTCTCAGCAAAGCCGTCCCCACTCAGGGAGTCCTTCCACCACATCCTGTCCATACCATTGCCTGGACACATGAGGCAGTCCGCTGGGGCAACTTCAGGGCTTGCCTCTTTCCCATCTCTCAGGCATTGCGCCATTGCTGACGTCCAGAGGCTTGAATATTTTTGGTCATTTTAAAGTTTGAACTACATGTCAGTGCTTCTGGGTCTCCATCTGCCGACTCACCCTGCACATCTTGAGGCTGGGCAGCCTCTATAATCACCTGAGCCAGTTCCTCACAAGAAACCTTCCTCTAAATGCATATATTTACATGCACATCCTCTTGTTTCTGTTTCCGCGGAGAACCTGCCTCATGCAGACGTCTGTTTGCTTCAGGCAGGAGGGTAGATCTGGTCCTTGTGTCTCCATCTTGGTCAGAGATGGAAGTGCTGAACATCGTTATTTACGGATACAAAGAACCATCCTGCATAATGTGGCTACTTTCTCCATCTTTTGTTGACTGGGGGGAAGTCTGGCTTTCCACAGTGAGGTTTCCTCGTGAGGGAACTCACGGCCCCGTGAAGGAAGACGGTGGCACTCAGGGCAGAGAGTCAGAGCTAACGTGACAGGACTTCCACGGTGGAGCTCTGCTGTGAGTGGTTCATACTCTCTGGTTCCTGCTCCCCAAAATGCAAGCCAGATGGTACAATTTGCTCCTAATTTCCCAGTCCTCTCCTTGTTTGGCCAAATGGATGTGCAGCAGCCAGGGTGCTGGCCACCGAGAAGTCGAGGTGTGGCTGGCATGCTTTCTGCTCCCTTCTGCCTTGTTGGAGCGATGGCTCCAGCCCCCCATCCACGTATTACAGGCTCCATAAAGCAGGCTTGATTACACAGTTATGTTAGCTTGCTGACACGTAAAGACAGCTGACCCCAGGATTAATCAGCTCGGAGCTGGGCTCTCTGGGTGGAAATGACTGTCCCGAGTCAACATTTGACGGCACGTCTGCCCTGGGTATCACACGGACAAAAGCCGTTTCTGTTCCTTAGAGAGCTTTCCATTCTGCACTTCAGAATTTTTATGGGTTTGTGGTGACATTTCCATTTTAATTTGCTAATGATTATTGGTGAAATTGAGAGGCAACTCCAGATTTATTACATTTCACAGTCTGCTGTGTTCCATATACAGCTGTGAATCTTAACAGCCACGAAGGCAACCTGCCCAGCGCAGGGAACATTAACCCTCTCTCGGTACAAGGGATCATGGGCTGCCAGGTATGGCCCTGATCCTGCAGTATCGGGGCCGTGTGGGGAGCAAGCTAGTGTCTGCTGACGACCACCTCCACCCTCCTCCCTGGGCCCCAGAGTTTCGTAGAGAGCAGATGCGGGTGTGGAGAGAGCCGGGGTCCTTCCGGGGTTCTCGCCCTGTGGGTCCCGCAGCCTGATCTCCCTCCATCCCTTCCAGGCACTGCGGGCTCCCAAGAATCTCGGTACGAACAGTGGAGGCTGGACACCATTCTCCTGCAACACACAAAGCGTGGCTGGACAGTCTTTTCCGCAGCTCTGTTGTGACTGATGTTTGCGACAGATCAGCATCTCTTGGTTTTTCTTGGGAATTAGATTTCTCTGGAGTTAGAGTGTGGTGCACACCCCCCCCCATTTCTGTTTATGATTGGCTCTACCTTTTTAATATTTTTATTCATTTTTTTATTGAAGTGCAGTCAGTTTACAATTTTGTGTCAATCTCTGGCGTACGGCATAATGTTTCAGTCATACATATACATACATATTTCCATTTTTGTATTCTTTTTCATTATAGGTTACTACAAGATATTGAATATAGTTCCCTGTGCTATCCAGAAGAAACTTGTTATTTATCTATTTTTCATTTTTTCACACCGTGATCCTTCCTCCTATTTGCCCGTGCTTTTGTGTTCTTCCATCATTGCTGAACATGTATTGCCCCCAAACCCCTGTCAGTTGCGAACTCCTGGAGGGCGGAGACATTCCCAGCTGCTCATTCCTTCAGCCCAGCCGCACAAGACCGGGCAGGCAGGAAATATGGATGCTTTGATAATTAACCATTTGTTCCATATGTTCGCTGAAACATTTACAATGTAAGAACCTGGGAAATGAATGACCAGTGGCAGAAAAAGGCTTTGGTAAATTATAATGTGTGAAGAAACATAACGGTGAATAAAAATTAGGCTTATGAATCCATAATGATACAGGGGAGATGCTTACGCCTTAATAGTAAGTGAAAAGGTGGGATTAAAACACAGGTAACCTATGATTCTAACTATATGAATGTATTATTAGTTTGTTATTTATTTAAACCAGAAGTTGTTCCAAAAAGAATTCAAGGCAAACTGTGTATGCCTTACACACATCTGGAACTGTATTAGCTCAAGACACCGTCTGTTCTCTCCCTTTCCGAGCAGCATCTGGGAAAAGGCAGCTCTGTTCTTTGTGGTGGGGTCCTGCCTGCCCCGCCCCACCCCAGAGAGCGCGAGGGGACTGCGCTGCGTGGACCTGAGGCCATGATGGATGAGAACACACCCCTAGGGTGCTGTGTGCGGCTGTAGCAGCCTGCTGATGGCCTGAGAGCTAATGGCCTTGCGATGCGCAGTCTCAGGGAGCGCCGGGGAGGGGAGGGAACGACTTGAGACCAGAGCACAGACATTCGTTTGGGGGAGCCTGGGCTGGGAGGCGAAGAAATCCAATTTGCCAGCAAGCCCCTCGGTTCCACCTTGGAGACTGATCCGGAATCCAGCTGCTCCCCGCACCTCCTCAGCTGCCGCCTTGCCCGGCCACCTGGCCTGGCAGCAAACATCCGCACTTACTTCCTTGCTCCCAGCTCTGCTTGCTGCAGCCTGTTTTCAACCCCGCCGAGGGGACCCTTTAAAAACCCAAGTCAGGACACATCACGCCTCTTCCCCAAACCCTCCAGTGGTTCCTGGCATCCAAAACCTCACCTGCCACCTCAGAAGGTGGCCTTATTTGGAAACAGGATCTTGGCAGATATAACTGATGAAGGATCGGGGTGCAATCGTACTGGGTTAGGATGGACCCTAAATCCAGCTGGCCCTGATGGGGGGGGGGGAGAAGGCGGAGCTGCACAGGAAGAGCGCTGGGTCAGGACGAAGCAGAGATCGGAGACATCTGTGTCTGTCCATCCAGGGACGCCGAGGAAGGCTGGCCGCCCCAGGGGCTGGGAGAGGCAGGGAAGGACTTTCCCTAGGGCCTCTGGAGGGAGCGTGTTCCTGCCAACACCTTGCTTTTGGAATCCTGGCCTCCAGCCCTACAAGAGAACACATTTCTGTGGCTTTAAGCCCCCTGGTCTGCGGCAACGATTTACAGCAGCCACGGGGATGCGCACCATCTCCAACTGACCTAAAAGCCCGAATCTTCCAGACGCCCCTGGACCCTGAGCAGCAGCCCCTGGCAGCTCCCAGAGACCCGTCATTCCCTTCCCTCAGCCTTCTCTGCTGCCGCCGGCTGCCCCAGCCCTTGTCCCTCAAGCCCTCCAGCCACCCTCCCGGCGCAGGGCCCCTGTGCCGGTGGGTCGGCTGCCCGCCATCCCCTTCCCCAGACGTCTGCGTTCCCCATGCCTTCAGCCCCCTTCAAGTGGCTGTCCACATCAGAGAGCCCCACTGTGACCTCCTTATTTTCAAATGCCCCTCTGTCCGCCCAGCCTCCCTTCCATGATCTATTTCCCCAAAGCAGCCAACATACGACGTATTTCTCCTGACTGACTGGCCCCACGGGAACAGAAGCACCAGGACGGCCACAGGGTCTCCTCCGGAACCCAGCGAACCAATGAAAGGAAGACCCCCTCCCCCGCCGGCCCTGTCACCGGCGCTGGGCGGCCCCGCCCCACGAGCTCCTGAGCCCACGCCAGGCCCCCAGAGCAAGGTCAACCCCACGTTCAGTCCGAGTCCAGCTCCGCCCACCTGATGAGGCCACAGGTCCTACTCGAGGCGGGCCGCCTCCCAGCGCAGTGCCCGTGCAGACACGCTGGGAGCGGTGCTGACCCCTGTCGGTCGTCTGCATTCTGTAAGGCGGGAGCGCTGTGCAGCGTGAGCGAGCGCCTGCGGTAATTAGTGTCCGTGCACACACGGCGCGAGGCTGGGAGGACAGGACTCGGCCCAGGGGGCGCGCCGGCCGTTGACAGTTCCCTGGGGCCTGAGGCTCGTGCTGCTCTGGGTCATGATCTGCACACTTTATTTTTAAATTTATTTTTATTTTTATATATTTAAGTATTTAATGGAGGTACTGGGGGCGGAGCCAGCGCCTCGTGCATGCTGAGCACGCGCTCTACCCCCGCCTCGCCGTGATCTGCCGTTTTTATACCATTCCCTCTCAGCCTCCCTCTTTCTGCCTCTGTGACACCAGGGCAGCTGCCACCACAGCCCTTTACGACCGAGTGCGCTGGTAGCTGGTTCCTGAACGAGCAGGCTTGCAGCCCGAGCTCCTGCGGGGCCTCACCCCCCGCCACTGCTGCACGGGGGCCAGCGCAGCACCGCGCCAGCGCCTGGCGCTCCTGCCCTCGATGCCGCGGGCTCGGCGGGCAAGGAAACGCCCAGAAAGATAAAGCAGAGAGGGAAGCCCCCTGCTTTCAGAATTCTGCAGGAGGGGAGGCCGCGGCTGCGCGGCGGGATTCTGGTTTGCTTGCTCCCCTCCTGTCGGAGTCCGTGCTGACCGGTTCACCGCTGGCTCGCCTGGCTGCAAGGTGGGCGGGGGACCTCTGGCTGTGCCCTATTGTCCTGTCACCATTTGTTCCCTCGCTCGTGTCAGTTGGTCCGAGATTGTGCTGAGCTAAGACCCTGCTGTTTCCACAGGAAAGACGTCTTGGGAGTCGGAGCTGTGGGGCCACGCGCATGGCCGCAGTCCCCAGCTGGTGGCCTTTCCCTAACCTGAGTCGGGCCACACTGCATGGCGCCCAGTGCCCCTGTGGACACGGACTACGGCCCCTGGGGACTCCCATCACTTCCTCAGTCACGCCCCTGTCAGGATCCCCTTGGTTCTTCCTTTTCAACAGATTGACAGGGTTGCATCAAGCCTTGGCCACCTGCCCTTGACTTTTGGCTACACCAGGAGCATTCTCCGCGTCCCCATGTGGTCAGACAGGTCACATTCTCTCTTAGATGGAGACACAAATCACCCTCTGTTGTTGCCGAATCCAGGGGGAACATGCTCCCTCCCCTCGTATTTGATGGTCTGGGTCACAGCCGCTCACAAAGCTTTACTGTCCCGATGTGGGGCGCCAACTCCCTCGCGCTGGTCTGTCTCCTCCGTGGACTCATTGCCTTCCGCACACGGGCCAGCACCCCACCAAACGCTCCAGCTCAAAATCATCCTGGTATCGGGTCCTGGGACCTGACACCACAGAATCTGTCCGGTTGGGTTTCCTCTCTGTACACCCAGAGTCCGACCGAGCATCCGCCTTCTGCCCTTCCCCTGCCTCCCCACCTCCAGCCCAGTCTCGGTGAATGAGAAGGAGGGACCCCTGGCTGGAATTCGGAATCTTTCTGGAATAATCTTCTTTGCTCCCTGCTGCATCTCGCAGTTTCTCAGGTCCTGGCTTTTCTGGAATCTGCCTGCTTCCATTAGCCCTCCTTTCTTTGATTCCTCGCTGACTCCAGGACGTGTCCAGTAGCCGTGAGCTGGCCTCCCAGACTCTGGTCTGTCTGCACAAACACACCCACCTTTATGACACTCTGGGAGGGGATATGGGTGGAAACACTCCATGAAATTTCCATGAAAACTGGGCGGGGGGAGGATTTTCAGGCAGGGTGCACACCAGGCTGGCAGGGCAGGCAAGTAATTTGTCCTCCAAATCTCAGGACCCAGGCTTAGGAACACAGGAGCCCGAGACAAGTGAGCTGGAGAAAAGGCAGAGGCTTTCTCACACGGGATGCCTGCAGCTCAGGAAACGGTCTGCGGAGGCAGCAGCGCCGGGCGCCACGGCGGGCTTCAGAAGAACCACCAGCGGCATTTTCCCGGCAGCCCTTCAGAGGCTGGGGGGGCTGTTGGTCCCCAGCCTGCTTTCCTCTGGCCTTGGAAGCCACCTCCGTCCCACCGCTGGTGCAGCTCCCGCGAACGCTGTCATTCCGCATTTATGAAGTGTCTAAGCATTTGTTACGTGCCAGCCCTGCACAGAGACCTCCTCGCTCGGTCCTCACAACCACCTTCACATTTTAGACGCTGATGTTGAGACGAAGCCAGGGGAGGAAGCTGCCGGGGGCCGCAGAGGCGGTGAGTGATGGAGGTGAGATTAGAACCTGGGCAGGCCTGGCTCCCAGAGCCTGCGCCCCCCAGAGCCTGTGCCCCGACCTTGGCAATGCAGCGTTTCTGCTGACGGTTTCACGCTGGGCTGGCACGTGGCCCCTGTCCCTTCTTCCCTCTCCTCCTCTTGCAGAGAGAGTGGAGCTTGACAGGGTCTGCCTGTACCCGTTCTCCCTGTGACCACTCTCTGGGCCTGCGACGTCCTGGCTGCCAGAGGGAACTGACTGGTGGCTTGGCACCCGCTATATCCTGGGAGCTTCCTGTGTGCACTGTTCAGTCCCCACGGTGACCCTGCGGAGGGGCAGCAGGATGCAAGCCCTCCAAAGCAAGGAGTCCTGTCTTTCCTTCATCTGTTCTGCCCTGGCGTAGAGCGGGGCTCACTGTATTTAGGGTGGGTTCACTTCTACTGGGATTCCTGACTCACTGACGGGAAGCCCGGGGCTGGGGGGCCTCGCTCAGACCCAGAGCTCCATCTGTGAGGCTCCCCATCCCTGACCCGCACCCTCATTACAAAGAAACTGCTGGACCTCCTCTTCTCAGTGACATTTGGCCGAGAAACAGATCTCTCTTCCCCCAGGCGGCTGACCGTTAAGCATTATCCTTTCTGATATCTTTCACCACAATTTATTTGCTGGCTTGATGGGCAAAAAATATTCCTAGTCCGTACCTTCAGTGTAATGAGGGCATTAGTGATGTGTAATGGAGGTGGAAATCACTTTCTAATACATAAAACATAAATACAGCAAAAGTGCACAAATGAGCCATAACTCTTCCCCTTTCATGGTCGATAAAAAAAAAAAAAGCCCCACAATCTTTCCTCATTAATTTGGACCAGGATGAAACTGTGGGGCTGCTGATTCTCCAAAGTGCTTTCTGCAAAATAATGAGGCTGTTTATTAACATCTAGAAGGCAAGGGAGAGCTGGTGGCTCTGACAGTTTCTATAGTAACTGCGAGGAAGGCTGGGAGGCACCGCCGGTGGGATCTGTTCCGCTCCCGCCCCCACCCCGTAATTGCCAGGGACAGGCCTGGGGACCATGGGCTGATGTGATTGCTCAGAGCTGTGTCCCCTTTGGTTGATTTTCAGGTAGAAGGGAGAGGATTTTAGAGTTTGGCAAAAGTAGCATTTAGTCAGAAAGAACATTGGTCTTATATGATTGTAAATAGCGTAGTATGTCTTAAAATCGTGGCTGTTTGTGTGTGGCCTGGCTGAGGAAAAGACTAAATATGGATTCTTCAAAACCATTTCACACCCATCAGGATGGCCACAATCTAAAAGACAGACAATAACAAGTGTTGACAAGGCTGTGGAGGTATTGGTGCCCTCACTCTGTGCTGGTGGGAATGTAAAATGTTGCAGCCACTTTGGAAGACAGTCTGACAGCTCCTCAAACAGTTAAACATGGAGCTTCTGTATCACTCAGCAATTCTACCTCTGGGGGTGTGTCCGAGAGAAATCTAAGTATATGTCCACACAGAAACTAATATGTGAATGTTCAAAGGAGCATGATTCATATTGTCCCAAAGTAGAAACCACTCACATGTCCATCACTGGGATGAAGAGATAAACAAAATGTGGTCTAGCCATACAACGGAATATTACTCAGCCATGAAAAGGAATAAAGTGCTGACACCTGCTACCACATAGATGAACCGTGGGAACATTACATTGAATGAAAGTAGATCGTCACAAAGACCACGTATTATGTGAGTGTCCTGGGGCTGCAACAAAGCACCACAAAGGAGGGGGCTTAAACAGCAGAAATTTATTCTCTCACAGTCCTGGGGGCCAGAAGTCAGAAATCAAGGTGTTGACAGGGCTGGCTCCTTCTGAGGGTTACGAGGGAGAATCTGTTCCACGCTTCTCTCCTGCCTCCTTGTGGCTTGCTGGCAATCTGGGCCGTTCCTTGGCTGGTGGATAACGTTCTCCTTGTGTCTTCAGATTGTCTTCCCCCCATATGCGTCTGCTCCTGTGCCTGAGTCTCCCCTTTCCATAAGGACAGAAGCCATACTGGATGAGGCGCTCACTCCACTCCAGTAGGGCCCATCTTAACATAGCTACTCACCTGTACAACAGCCTGACTTCCTAGTAAGATCATGTTCTGAGCCGCTGAGGGCCAGGACTTCATCATCTGGAATCTGGGAGGGGGGGAGTACAATTCATCCCGTAACAGATTCCATTGATATGAAACATCCAGAACATGCAAATCCACGGAGACAGCACGTAGATTAGTGCTGGCCTAGGGCTGAGGAGGCTGGTGGGGACTGCGGAGTGACTGCAAATGTGGGTTTCTTTGGTGGAGGAGGGTGATGAAAATGTTCTAAAACATTTTCTAAAGCTTGTGGTGAGGGGCACACCACTCTGTTAGTGTACTAAGAACCATGGAGGTATACGAGTTACATCATGTATGAATTAAAACTCAGTAAAGCTGTTAAAAAGAGGTCCTTGAACACCTGAGAATGGAAGATGTTCTTTGCAGATTTCGATCGGGCAGACTTCCCTCCTGGCTGCGTTGACCAGTGCCCACACAGCCTGTCTCAACCTCCCTCGCTGCCCTGATCACACTGTTCCCACAGCTTGGGATGGTGTCTTTTTGTCCTTTCTCTGTCCTGACCATCCTCCAAGGGTCGGGTTAGGCTGGCCCTTTTTGTGAAGCCTCTCATGATGACTTCAGCCTTCCTCGAGCCCTTCCTCCTTGAGCTCCCACAGCACATGCTTGTGACTCTTGCATCTCCAAGGGCCACTTCGCTGTATTTTCTGGTTGTCTGAGCCCGCCACCTTCCCCACTGGACCGCACATTCCTCCAGAGCAAGGGCTGTGGGGGCCTTCTCCAGTAGCCCCCGGGGTGCCTGGCAGACAGCTGGGCATGCGATTGCACATCACCAATAATTTGACTCACGGTCACACCAAAGAGAAGACACCCCTGGCCCCACCTCTGCCCCAGGGGAACAGCTCTACACAAGAGCATTTGCCAGGCTCGCTCATGGGAATCTCTGAGCCGTGGTGTCACCTGCCCATAGTCACTGAGTCAGGGTCCCTGTTACTCAGAGAAGTCCCTCTCTTTTGGAGGGAGCTCCTAGCTGCATGAAGAACCAAAGACCCATCCGTATCCTGCGGTCTGGGCTGCCTGGGGGGCGATCATTCCAGACATAGGAGAACCACTGATTCTGCAGCCTGCACAGCCTGCTCTTGGAAAGCCCATGGTTGGGGAGTGACTTTGTCATGTTCCCTTGTCCCCGTCACCTTTTCCTTCCCTGCTCTGGATTCCTGGAAACTTTCCAGATGACTTACATTTCTATCTAGATTTCAACTGACGGAGAGAAAATACCGACTGCATGGCTCATTTGCATTTTAATTCCCAGTTCCAGAGGCTAGGCGAAGCATTCTAGCTCAAAGTCTCAGGCTTTCTAAAGGAGTGTTTCCCCAAGATGGCATTTTAGGCAGGAGGGGAGAGGTAGCTGGAGACATGGAGTACTTTACATTGTTCTTAGTTATTAAGCTGAAGAGATTCCATTATCAGTGTTTCCTCTCTTGAAACCCTCTCTGCCAATTTTCAAACATTTTTCTTTATCAGCAATGGGGGGCTTTTCTCAAATGAAATATTTCAGAAACTCCAGCACAGAAAGCAGATAAGAGTAGACTCCTGGTCAGCACGCCACTGTAAGTTTATACTTCAAGTGTAGACCAAACACTGAGAAAATATAAAAATGGAGAAGTTACAAAGGCATGTCTATCCTAGTGAGGGACGTTAAAATGTATTTCTCAAGAGCTAATAGAACAAGCACACAAAATAGTCCATCAGGATACAGAAGATCCCAACAACACAATCAATCAAACTGACCTAATGGACGTTTATAAAACACTGCACCCAACAAGGACAAAATGTACTTTCTTTTCACTTGAATAAATGAAGATGGGGCATTTGCCAAAACTGACCATATAGTAGCTCTTAAAGCAAGACTTATCAGTTTTTAAAGGATTAAAAAATCAGAGTATACTGCCTGACCACAGTGCAAATAAGCTAGAAATCGATACCAAAAAGATAACTAGAAAATCTCCAACTACTTAGTAATTAAGCCACACGCTTTAAAGTGACTTGCGGTTCAAAAAAGAAACCACAATTGAAACTTGGAAATTAGAAAATATTTTTAACTGAATGATAATGAAGACACATCATCATACCTGCAGATTATATACAGGCTGAAAAATCAGTAACTTAAGCTTTCATTTCAAGAGGCAAGAAAAAGAAAATCAAGCCAACAAAGAAAATAGAAGGGAAGAGATATAAAGACAAAAGCATAGATAAATGCAATACAGAGCAAATATGCAATAGAGAAAAACAATAAAGTCCAAAGCAGGTTATTGTACAAGACCAACAAAACTGATAAACCCCTAATAAAATTGATCAAGAACAAAAGAGAGAAAACATATTACCAATATGTTGAATGAAAAAGGGAACAGGAATAACTCTGCAGATGTTCCAAACATTGTGTAGATAATAACGTATCTATGAACATGTAACTGCTAAAATTTCTGTATCCTAAATAGATAATGAATACTTACAACTCAATAGTAATAAGAAAAACAACTCAATTAAAAAATGAGCATTCTAAATAAAAGGCAGAGATTGTCAGATTCAATAAGAATATGACCTGATTATTATTATGTAAATTTTACAGGTATAAATAGGTCAAAAGTACAAGGATAGAAAAACATATTTCATGCAAAAACCAATAAAAAGAAAGCTTAGAATGGCTATACTAATTCCTAACAAAGTAAACCTCAAAACAGGGAATGCTTCCAGGAACAGAGACATTGCATAATTATAAAAGTGGACATTCACCAAAAAGACCTAAGAATCTTAAGTGACTATTCACGTCACAACAGAGCTTCCAAACACAGGAAACAGAAACATGGAACTGAAGGAGAAATAACCAAGTCCACAGTCCTACTTGGGGATTCCAATGCCCCAACTCCCAAGAGATTCTTAAGAGAAGAATCTCGGCTAATAAATGTGAAAGGATTGCTAGAATAGTAAAGTAACCATTTTTTCAAACCCGAATGGAAAAATCAGTTCAGGCATGATGGTCAGTGGTGGGGTCATTGGATGAAAGGCACAGAGAAGTTAGGAACTTGTCCCAGGTCACACAGCAAATGTGTGGCAGAGGCAGGATCTGAACCCATGATGCTAGCGGCCATGGTTGTAAACATTACTCCATTTCCCGCCATAAAATGGTAATAGCAGTTAATTATGAGTGAGTTATTCACTAATTCAAAAAACTCATCGTGCACTTAAACTGCTGGGAATCTGTTGGTGGACAAAACACACAGGATTCCTGCTATCTTGGCAATCAGATACCCCAGGGGTTAAATCTGGGATTGTGGGCATGTGGGTGTCTGTCATACTGTTCTCCATACTTTGCTGTATGTTTGAAAGTTTTCACAGCAAAAAAAAGAAAAAGTAAATAAAAGATTAAATCCGTATTTTATTGGCATCAATTAATCTTAATCGTTTAGATTCATAGCATTTACTTCTTACCAAATCTGAACAATGAAGCAATATTGATGCCTGTGACATTTGAAACTGGTATTTATGGAAGATGGTCCAACATCCGACTTATTCAGAAGCTTTTCAGTTGGACCTTGACAGGAAAGTCCTGATTCTCCCAGGAATGTAGTTATAAAACAATAACAATTTTTTTTAAAGAGTCCACTTCGTGATCTCAAGATTCTCTACAATTAAACTGGCACTGAGGCTTGAAAGACAGATTTATGCTGTTATTTTCAAGACTAAAGTTGCAGAGGATGCCTTCAGGTTTTAAGGGAGCATTTAAGTATCCCCAGAGTGACAGCATTCCTGCACCCCACACCACCTGGTTGTTACTCCTAATGAGAGTGAGCCCGGCGCCCGTGAGCTGACCCCTGCCTGGTGTTGACGGAGCCGCACGTGGGTGCCGCCGGGATGTCCTAATTTTGCACCTGCAGCCTCCCTAATCAATGACACGACTGATCAATGGTGCAGCCACAGGGAGCGCGGCCAAGACTTTGTTCCAAGCCCTCCCCAGGAAGGAGATAACCTGTCAGCCGGGAAACGGGCTGCTGGTCTCCGAGGAGTGAAACTTCCCTCTTAACACCTTGGTGAGTGTGCTGATTTTTCATTACATCTAAATGCAGTTTAAATATAATGACAGTGGAAGTTTGTAAAATCACTTTCGAAATCCTTGAAGAAATTCTGAGGGGTCCCAGGCCACACGTTTGAAAACTCACCTGCTATGTCCTTGCTGGGGCCCTTGTCTCACTGTGCCTTGGACGGTGGGTCTGCATTATTAAGAGTTTTTCGAGAGGTAGGGGCTGCGTTCTGTTCCTGAAGTAGATCTTAGCTAAGTTCCAGGGCCACTGTTACAAGCTTAATGAACATCTGGGAATTAGAGGAATGGGACAAGGAATGGGCATTCCTTTGGTGCCCAGGGGACTTGGCATAGGACCTGGGAGATGGTGGTGAACGAGTGAATCAAGGGTGAATGAATGATTGGAAGAATCCCTGCCTCCTAGCACCCTGCTGGGAGAGGAACCCGACTCAGTTGCCCACATCACCTGGTCCCTGGCTTCAGAAGGCCACCCAGAGTAACCTGTCATGTCCAAACCGCAGCCCAAACTGCAGTCTTCACTGCCCACCAGCTTGGAGGAGCTGACCCCAGTCAGAAGATCCCCGGTCCATCCCTCCCCTGCCAGGGGACCCACCTGCAGCCCAGACCTCTGAGCACAAGGCTGAGCTTAGATAAAGAAATTTTGGGGAATCCACTGCTTTTCTGAGATGAGGGCCCCCTGGATGCGGGGCTCATGGTTGACGGGTCTGGGAAGGGCGTGGAGCTGGTGGCCACTCTCCCCTGCTCCCCCGATGAGTCCACCAGTTCTGGGAGGCTCTTCCTTTTGACATTCTGCCCAGACAATCGGGCTTGTCAGGACCCATCAAGGAAGGCTGGTTTCAGGCAATGAATTGAATTTGCAAGTAAGATAATCAGTTATTGATTTGGAAGGGCAAGTCGCCACGGCTCCCGCCTGCCTCTGAGGAAATGAACTCCTTCACTTTCTGGAATATTTACTGGTCAGAGCAAAGAGAGAGTGCTTACCTGAGTGAGCCCGCCTGAGGCAGCTCCTGGGGTAGGGAGAGATGCTGAGCGAGGCAAGCCCTGGGTCCCACCTGACACCGCTGGCCCCCACATTCCCAGGGAGGGCCACCGCCCTACAGAGCCAGGTGATCCCCAGAGGCCCCGGTTCTAAGACGCCTCCGACTGCAGGGGGCTCCACTGACTTGGCAGCAGCGCCCCTGGGAGAGGGCGCGAAACCCTGCTGTGTCCAGCACCCGCCATGGTCACACAGTGTGTCCCGATTCCAGACAGGCTAAAAAGAGAGGGGGGCGTATGTGTGTCTTAGAGTCAAGGAGATGTGGTGGCATTGTCCTTCTTCTCATTATTAATTTGTTCACATCTCATTTTGCACCCAGAGGGTTTTCTGCAGAGAGCGGAGATGGCTGCTTCCACATCCCCTCTTGACTTCTGGCCGAGTGAGGGGTCTGGGTGACCAGGAGACGCGCTCATCTGGAGCCTGTGTCCTCCCCTGGTACTCTGGTACCTGGGCCCCCAGAACCTCGGCCCTAACGCCCTGAGCCGGGGCAGGACCAGCTCTCTTGTGCTCTGATGCCTGACCCCAGGGAGTGGAGGCTCCCAGTGTGAGCCTGGCCTTCGGGGTCACTGGAAGTGAGGGTGGGAGGCCAGAACCTGTTCCATGCAAGCTGGCTTGCCTGATTTCCACGTGAGCTCTGTTGGTTCTCCTGCCCTGGGTCTGCCGATGTTGGGGATGGGCCTCATGTTGGCCGGGTGAACGAAGGAATGAAACCCACTCACTCACAGCACATCTTCTGCTTTATCGGGGGCTCCGTGACCTGGAGCCGGTGACACAGCTCTGGGCATCCGTGCATCATGCAGGCTGAAGTCCAGCATTAGAAGCTTTCCAACCGCAACCCCGGGGGTCTCCCCTTCCTCTCTGGATTGCCTGCCAGGGTCTCATCCTGGCAGGACTACGCTCACAGTGACATTTTCCCTGGGGGGCCTCGGCTTTGCCCGGTGGAGCTTTGAAGCAAGACTGCTGGGCTCGTGTTCTCCCTACTCACGGGAGGGCTGACTCCGGTCTAGACTCCCGCTCTCCCCTAGGGCGGAGGAGGCTGTGTGCCCTGACTCTGGAGGTGAAGCCCGACTCCCCAGGGGATGCTGCCTTCTCCTTATGGCACGTCCGTCCGAAAGGGCGAGGAGGCTTTGCAATCGGATCTCAGGCTGGCCAGGGACCAGGAGTAATGGTGTTCATGTTTATTCTGGAGGGAGCCCGTCCTCTCTGCAAATATTAGCTAATCCTTGGCTTCGCTCTAAGAGAGAGATGCTGTGAGTTAGACAAAGGCCAGGGCCCGAGTCAGGAAGAGAATCAAAAGGGAAAATCAGAGATTCTCCGGGAGCTGAATCAACACACACAGCTAATCCCTGGGCCTCTGATTATCTCTCATTGCGTGGAGTTTGGCCGCTGATCCCTGGGAGGCCCAGGGAACTGGGGATTCTGCCTCGTTAATCTCCTGATGACCTTGCGGTTGACCTGGGGACAGGCACACCTTCTCAATGTGGATTTTGTGATGGAAAATCACTGCATCGTGGTTTCCCCTCCTTGCCTTGGAGGAGGGCCCGTCAGAGGATGGAGGCGGACTCTGGAGTGGCCACAGTGGTCAGGTGTCTGCTTTTCAAGGGGTCCCTGCGGAAGGCTAGGGGACTCAGGCTGTTGCTCTTCTGGCCTCCAGGACACACCCTGTGAATAACTCCACTTTCCAAACAAGCCCTCTGGCCTGCGTCAGCTTTTCTCGCCAGCTGCCTCTCTCTTCCCCAAAGCAGGACGGGGTCAACCGTTCTCAGGTAACTCAGGGACATTGCTGGCTGGCTCCCAGGTGACGAAGCTTTGCTGGATTTTCCTGTCGGCTCCTATTTTCTTCCTCTTTCTTCTGGAAGATGACAAGGGGGAGAGAAAACATGTCAAACAGTAGCTACTGATTGAATGCAAGGGGAGGAAGCTGGCAGGGCTCCCACGCTGGGTGCAGAGCTGGACGGTCCCTGTGGGGCCTGTCATGGGCTGAGTCATGTCCCCCAAATTCATATGTTGAAGTCCCAACCCCTGGTACCTCGGAATGTGGCCGTATTAGGAGATGCATGTTCAAAGAACTGATTAAGCTAAACTGAAGCTTTTGGGTCCCCATCCAGTTTGACTGGTGTCCTTATAAGAGGGACGCCAGAAATGCTGGAACAGTGGAAAGGCTTCTGCACACAGCAAGGAGAATGCTACCTGCAGACCCAGGGGGGAGCCCTCAGGGGACACCAACCCTGCCAACACCTTGCTCTTGGATTTGTAGCCACCGCAACTATGAGAAAATAGATTTCTGTTGTCTCAAGCACGTGGTCTGTGATGCTTTGTTTGGGCAGCCCCTGCAGACTAGAGCAGGCACCCGGGTCCAGCGTGGGGCAGTGGGGTGTCCTCCCGCATGGATGTTCTGGGCACACGGCGATTCTGCACCCAGTACCCAACACCCTTCTCTCCACCGGGGCTGCCCCTCCTCCATCTCACCTGCTCCTGCGGGGACGTCACACAGCAGCCCCGCCAAAGCCACGGGCAGCAGGCCCGGCTTGCATGCTGAGTTAGGGGTCTGCGGGCAACTGCTCATCTGTCTCCACTAATGGGACCCCACCGGATTGCTGCGGGCTGGAGAGCTGTCTTCTGCAGTTTCCTGTTCTCCAAATGCTGACAATTCGACCAACTGGCCTCAAGTGAGGAATCCATAATTAACTGAAAGAAGAGCCCTGGTTCAGATCGTCCCTGGCCCCCGTGTTGGACCAACTCCTGGGATGGATGGTCTTGGCCCAGGGCACGTCTTCTTATTTTCTTAACTAACAGGAAAGACAATGTGGCCAGGGCCAGGAAACGTGTCTCTGTGTTCTTTCAGGGATAAAATAAACATGTCCAAAATTCTGCTGGTGGAATTCTGCATTGTCCCTTCTTACTCTGTAAGGTCACATATCCACAGGCTGCAAGGCTTAGGGCGTGGACACCCTTGGGGTCACTATTCTGTCTGACACACATATATGTGCATGCATAGATAAACGGAGATAGAAACCTATCTGTCTGTCTGTCTATCTATCATCCATCCATCCATCCATCTTCGGAGGTCTCCAGTAATATACCCTGTGATAACAGGTACTCTCTACCTGCTATCGGTGCGGACACTGTGGCACAGATAATTGGAGCAATGTTCCCGAGGACATCCAGCTGGCAAGTGTGAGACCCAGGTTTCTGACCCCAGGTCCAGGCTCTAAACTGCTTCTTTCTAGACTCTTCCAGAGATGACACTGATAGAAATCAAGGCTGGTTACAAATCGTCTGCCAAACAACTTCCGGTGTTAGTGGACATGCAGGAGAAATAAGAGGCAAAACTCCTGAGAAGTCGTTCACGAGGCAGCTGAAGAGGAGAGGCGAGCCAGCCCACAGAAGGTGAGGGAATGTTCCAGAAGGAGGGCGCTTCAGGCGTAGCCCGTCAGAGGCTGGAGGGTCGCATGTGCAAGTGTGCTTTTCACCAGGGCTTGTGCTGGGGTTCGAGTTGGTCTAGTAAGTAGCAAGCCCTTTCCTGCCTGAGCGCTGGCTGGACTGAGACATCAGAGGAAAGAGGCTGCTGTCTTTGCTGAAGACAGAGCTGGCCACTGGCGGATGTGGCTGTGGCCCATGGGCTTCCTGGGTGTGAGCCCTGGGGTGAAGCGGATTCCCGTTCCTCGGAGCCCCTGGGCTGTGCTGGGCGCTGAAGGCTCCCGGTGAGCGCAGGACGCGGCTGCGACTGACCGCCCGGGGAGCAGAGGAGGACGCCCGCTCTCTGGGGAAGGCCCCGCTGCAAACACGTCCGTTCCTCCACCCAAACCCACAAATGAGGTACCGTTGTGCCCTGGGGAGGAGCGAGAGGAGGGCCAGGGAGCGTGCCAGTGGGCTCCTCTGCTTGGAAGGGAAGCCCCCATCCCGCCACCTCCAGCAGCGCGGTCCCTTCTGCCATCCCTCCGCGCCTCTGCCCTGGGGATCCTGCCACTTCACAGCTTGGAACAGCACTGGTGACACAGGGTTCCAGCTCTGCAGCTCCCTCCTAGACCTCTCCTCCAGCCCAATCCCACCGGGTCCTGACGGCTCTGCGTGGATGGCCACCAGCATCTCAGACTCTTCCCCTCCCAACGCGGCTCGCACTCAGCCTTCCTTTTAGGGAGGGGGTGGGGTGGGCACGTCCTTCCCGCTTCTGGAGCCTCCGCGTGGGCGGGACTCAAAGTGGTGCCCACTCAGCTCAGCTCCTCCCACCTTCTCTCGGAGCCCTCCCCCACCAGGGGCACAGTTCTCCGATCGGTCCCCCATCAAGGGTGATAGTTTGACTTCCATCAGCCAGTTCTTAGTTTTATTTTTCCATAAGTTGAGAACGCGGGTGGGGGAGATGCCCCAGAGACCCCACATTTCTCACCCTGAGCAACAGCATCACCCTCTCCTGTGGTTCAAGCCAGAAGCCACGCCCCTCCTTCTCCTCCTCCCGCTCCTCACCCCACACCCCATCTCTCAGCGAAGGCTGCCAGCTCTTCCCCCAAATCCATCTCAGACACGCCCGCAGCCTCCTCTACGGGCTGAGCTGAGCCAGTGTTTTGGGTGGTTGTAGTTTCCAGAGGAACTGCCTGCTTCCCCCTCAACGTATTGAAATAGAAATCAACTTCAGTGGGCTCCCACCTCCCTTCAGGTAAGTTTCAAACCCACTTCCTTGGGTCTAAGGGCCACGCTCGCCCAGGCCTCCACCTGCCAGACTCCCTCCCTCACCCCTTCTCCCTCGATGCCTCCCAGCCATATGGGCTCCGTTCTGGCCCCTGAACACGCTATTTCATCCCCAAGGTTGACGCAGTGGAGCACGTGATACGCCCTCACTAAATATTTTCCAAATGACTGAACTGTCTTACATACTGTCCAGGGGAGGGGTCTCAAGTAGTGGATTTGGGGTATTTAGGGCCACGGGAGAGTCCATCTCTACAACGGGATGGAAGCCTCAGGCTCTCCCAAGCTAAGTATTTGTCCTGATTCTGACTCCATGCTCACTAAACAGCACTCTGATTGTGGCTGGCTTTCCTGGTCACAGCGGCTGGCCCTGCAGACGTGAGTTCTCTGCTTCCCATGTCTGCCTGTTCACCCCTGTAAACCACCACGCTGGTGTTTAGGTCGTAAACAGACAGCCTTCCAGCTTTTGTCAGCTGGGATACGCCCCTGCAAGGTGGACGTGCTCTTGGTTTCTTAGCTCGCAGACTGAGAGAGAGACCACGGTTCCAGAACTTTCCCTGAGGAATGATGGTTTCCTCAGCAGGTACTTGGGGAACAAGCTCCAGGCGTCTTCTGGCAGCAGGTCCCTCGTCAGAATGGTTGCTTTGCTGAGACTCCAAGCCTTTCTCATTTTGAATTTTTTAATATATGGGGCCCAAATTTGTGAGCTTTCAATATTTTCTGTTTTCCTAAAGCAACAGCCTCCTGGTTCCCAAAGTTACCGAGGTCATCAGGTGTGCAGTGAGGCCCTGGGTGCTGAGACGGATGCTTCTCCAAACTGTATCACAGCAGATGTGGGCTTTTTTGTAGGAGCCTGGTTTCCCTTTTTAGAGGATCCAGCCCTGGGTGTGGACCTGACGGGAAGCAGTGGTCTCCCTGCTCCCACACGACCAGCTGGTGCATGCATGACATGCTTTCAGCCAATCGGATGCCAGCTGGTGTATGCAAGCCCTACTCACATCCAATCAGATGCCAGCTGGTGCACATATGACCTGCTCTCAGCCAATCAGATGCCAGCTGGTGCACATATGACCTGCTCTCAGCCAATCGGATGCCAGCTGGTGCAAGCAAGACCTACTTTCAGCCACTCAAATACTTGCTCACAGATTGCTCCATCTTCACGGGATGACTCTCACTCATGGGGAGAATTCAGGCACTGTTCTCAGCAGTGGCCCTTGTGGGCGTGTGGGTCAGGTAGCTGTCCTCCATGCCTTTCCCTGCCTGGCCCCCTGTCACTCCTGGGGTTTCTGCCCTATGCAAAGCCTGGTCCTTCATTTTCCTGTGGACTTTGAGAGGACTTGATGTTGTTTGTGTGTGTGTGTGTGTGTGTGTGTGTGTGTGCGCGCGCGCGCGCGCGCACCTGTGTGTGTTTACATGTACTAAATCTACCCAGTATTCTTTCTTTGCTTGTAACTAAGAACTCTGATGCGTAAACTGATGCCAGGAGTAGAGTGGACACAAGAGATACTTGGGGATGGGGTGGAGTTTCAGGTTTAGATCAGGTACAAGATAGGCTTTGAGACACTGTATCAGAAACCCCAGTGCAGAGTGGCTAAACCAAGATGAACGTGTATTTCTCTCTCACATAGCAGTGTGAGTGCTGGGGAGATTCTGTTTACCCCAGCATGTGGCTCTGTGGCTTAAGATGACATCACTCCCAAGCTATGAGAAAGAAAGATGGAGGAATTGGAGAGAAACCATCTTTCCCTTTGGGAACATGCCTGAGAAGTTGCATACATCATGTTTTCTGACTCTCATGGGCTTAAACCACATTGCCACATCTGGCTGCAAGGGCGACGGGGAAGTTAATCTCTAGCTGGCCAGCCCTATGCTCTTCTAGCACATGGAAGGCATGTTCTAAAGCTACAAGGACGGGAGATTGGATAACTGGAGCCATCAGAAATCACGGCTACAGGATGGGATGGAAGGCAGGCAAAGTCCAATTAATATTCTGGGATGCAAATGTAGCAGTCCATAGCACGCAGCTAATGAAATTACTGCCTGCAATGACCTGGAATCCAATGCTCAACAGAGCAGAGATATGGAGAGGGAGGATCACACTGGTACCATCATAAAACCATGTGGTGTGTGAACAATTTGAGGTCTGTAGGAGTGGACTGGCCGATTTCTACTGTGTGGAATTACTAAAAGCAAAAGAACATCAAAACTGCAAATATTCAGCTCCAGGCACAGTATAAATCTCAAGGAAGTTCTCTGACCACGCTGTAAGGATCCACCTTTCAGCTGACAGAAATAGCAAAACAAATTAACAAACAAAAAGACCCCATAACAACAAAACCCTCTTAGCTTCATCTGCAGAATTCTGAATTACACTGGCAGTTGAATTCACACCGTCTCCTAGGCTTGTGTATCACGCCCAGGATGCTGATGAGGGACCTAAAAATGGGACTAGAACCAGGTGGAAGAATTTGCAGCCCTCTGGTTAGCCTGTCCCCTCCTTGGAGCTGTCCCGAGGAGGCGGGCTCAGCCCTCATCTGATGCCGCTATTCAGTTCTTACTGGAGAACACTGTCCCTCCCCACCCAGGGGGAGCTTCCCTGGGAAAGAGGGGGGTCGCCCCTCAGTCCCTGCACTGTCTTTAGCTAACTAGACCTTGGCAGGTCCCAGGGGACCCAGTGCAGAAGGCAATGGCAGCAGGCGGCTTGCACTGCAGAAGAGCTGTGCGCGTTTGCTAATTTCTATGGTAAACAGTCTGGAGGCATATCTGCGGGCATAGATGTCTAGGATGGGGAACCAAGCAGGAACCACACAGTGCCGAGTTCAGCTGATAACTGCAGTGCAGGTGTTCTGGCTTCCTAGGGCTGCTGAAACGAAATATCACAAACCCGGTGGCTTAAAACGGCAGAGAGTCTTACACTCTGGAGGCTTAGAAGTCCGAAACGAAGGGTTTGGCAGGGCCGCGCTCTCTTGAACACTCCAGAGCAGGTGCCTCCTTGTTCCTTCCTAGCTTTGGGGGGTTGCTGGCAGCCCCAGGCGTTCCTTGAGTGTAGACACATCACTCCCACCTCTGCCTTCCTTGTTACAGGTCTTCTCCCTGTGTGTTCCTGTTCCCTGCAGCGTTGTCCCCGAATCTCCCCTTCTTACAAGGACAACAGGCATTGCATCAGGGGCCACTCCAATTCAGGATTTGGTTAGCCCTATAACATCCTGTCTCCAAATCAGGTTCCATTCACAGGTACCGGGGACACACCTTTTGGGGAGATGTCATTCAACACAGCATAGCTGAAAAGTACTGCGCCGACCCACACAGCTCCGAGGGGACCTTGTCACTTTCTTGCTGGTTAAAACTAACCTGGGCTCAAAATAAGGAGGGCTGCCCCCATCCCTGAGAGTGTCCTGGCTGTAGTTTGTGAACCTGATGACAGCAGTGGTGGGAAGGGTCCCTGGATGACAGAGGCTGGTGGTCACATTTAACAGTCGGAGAAGGGGTGGGGAGTGGACATGCAGAATGCACAAGGGTCTATTTACCGGGCAGAGGTCTTCGTGGTGGTTGACTGACCACAGGGTTTCTGAAATGAACATCACACGGCCGTGCACTAAGGTCCATGTGACTTGTAAACTGATACAAACACACAAGCAAGTACAGAGAAGTCTAGGTCTGAAAAACAGACTCATGACTTGGCTTCTGTGGCTGAGAATCCCCGCACCTGAGTCAGTTCACACTCAGCGTCCTTGGTGGTGGTGGTGCTGGGGTGCATACGAAGGGCCTGCCATGGGGCCACAGGTGCAGGGCGACAGCCTTCCTCCTGGCCTTGCCCAGGGGGCCTGCACTGTTCACAGCATTGTTGTGCACAAAGCGAGGGAAATGCCCAGGATCTGGTCTCCTGGGCAGGGGCAGACTCGGAGCTGACACGTTGCCTTGGTCCGCTGGTTCGAGGGGGTCAGATGGGGGGACGACCCAGGTGAGACCTGTTAGCTTCCTGTGGGCCCGGTGCTGGGACCACTTGCTGGTCATTTGCCCAGTTCTGGGGTGAACACGACATCCTCTGCAAGGGGTAGGGTCCACGTTTGGTTCACTGACCCATGGAACCAGGAACCAGGGATAGCCTGTGAACCCAGGGAGAACTCATGGCAACCGGGACAGCCTGTAGACCCAGGAGAACCCGTGGGACTGGGGAAAGCCCATGGAATTGGGAAGAACCCATGGACCCAGGAGACCCCGTGGAACCAGCTGGGGCCCGCGGACCCAGGGAGAGCTGTGGACCCGGGGCTGTAATGGCGGGGAGGCCAAGTGCTATGTCTTCAACATCCCTCTTCACATCCAAGTCATAAACCTCCACACCCCGGAGACTGGGGAGGTGGTGCCACCACCAGAGACCAGAAGGCACTGCTGCGGGGATTGTCACCAGGTCCCCCTGTGCGCTTCCACCAGCACCACGGGGGCCGGGGGCGGGGGGGGGGTGGGGGAGAGCGGCTACTTTACACTCGCTGTTGCACGAAATCCTCCGAGGGCGGTACCATCATTCCCACGTTCCAGATGAGGAAGTTGAGGCTTAGAAAGTTTTAAAAAACAGTCCAAGGTCCCAGAGCTAAAAGGCTGGGATCTGAACCCGGAGGTGTGACCTCCCGCCCCAGACCTTACCCACCTCTTAAAAGAAGTGAATGTATTTCAAGGAGCCCCCACCTCACCCTCCCACTTAGGTAAGACCTAGGGGGCTCAGCCGCCCGAGAACCGGAAGCGGGAAAAGGCGCTGCTGTGGTGAGGCCGCTGCTCTGCCCGGAGCCGTCCGGCCCCCGCCGGGCGCCCCGTCGGGTTTCTTTCCTCCGGAGAGCAAATCTGAGCTGAGGTCGAGCCTCCCCCTCCCAGGTCCAGGACGGGCTTTATTTGTTACGCTGAGCGTGCGTGAAAATGTGTCAACTCAGTGGGCCAGGTTCTACTTGGGAGACCTTATTTCGCTTCCTCTGAAGATCGTCTCTTCACCGAACCCCAGAGCAAACGTGGGCTGCTGTTGAGCTGGGGGTGTGGGGAGGTGGAGAGCTGGAGAGAGATGACAAGAGAGGGAGAAAACGAGAGGGAGGAAAGGAGAGGGAGAAAGAGGGGGAGGGGAGGGGAGGGAAGGAGGGGGGACAGGCTTCAGGCAGCAAACAGCCCCAGGTGACAGCTCCACGCAGCTCGCAACCCACCCGTACACCAGGCTGGCTACAAAAACTAGGGGAGAGGTCCAGAGAAATGGGAACTGAGCTTCTATCAGATCAGGATTCGAGACCTCCACTTTTCCCACTGGAAAATGGGTTATAATGCCACCCAGGCCATTGTTTTGCTTTGTTCCTTAATGCACGTGACTTGCTCTTCGGGGAACAGAAGCAGCAAGGGGAGAAGGAGCCATTTATGGAGCGTTTTCTGCGTGCCAGGCGCGGGGCTGTAAGTGGGTGTCTCCTTGTATGTGACGGTATTTCCTGTCCCGTCTTGGCTTCGGGCCGTGGGGCCAGGGGAGAGGAATGGGAGAAAATCAAAGCAAAGGAGGTGCAAACACGCGCCAAGCCCGCGCCGCCTGCAGAGGGAATCAGGCCTGTGGTCCCGCCTCTCCCGGGTCCTGTGGGCTGGCTAAGGATGCGCCCCACCGCACCCCTCCCATCTGTCCTGTTTCCCCAAAGCCTGGCTGGCAAGCTTGGCGTGCACAAAAAGAACTGGTCACCTGCACTGACCGCCCACAAAGCTCTGGTCGCCAAAGAAAGAGCTTCACCTGCGGAGGGAAACGGACATCTGCCGCCCACCATTCCCCCAACACGCGTTCCCAAAACTCCCAGTAAACTGAACCCTGAGGGCTAGAACGCGCCCACGCTACTTCGGGGCGGACCTGTCAATCAAGAAGCCCCTCCCTCACCCGGCCAAGGGGTGGGCACGTGACCCGGCTCAGCCAATCAGACTCTCCCTCCCAGAATTCTGATCCTCACAGAACTGGGGAATGCTGCGGGGGCCTGAGGAGGGAACGGCTCTCCTGATTGTTCCAGCAAAGGCCGGATGGGGTTTCCGGTCGTCTTCTGGACAGACTGGTCAGTTCCCGAAGCGCCAGCGACCTGCAAGGCCCGGGGGCTCCGCGGGGCTCGTGGCCCAGAGCGGGGCCCCAGGAGCGGTGACTCCGGGCGGCGGAGCTGAGGGCCCTGCCGGGGCCTGGGAGTGAGGAGGACGCGGCGCGCCTGAGCGGGTGGTTCACCGGAAGGTGCACCCAGCCCTGTTGCAAACCCGTCACTGAGATTTATCCCAGGAAGTGGAGAACCTTAGAGCCACTCATCACGGCTGACCCCGAAGAGGCCAGTGGGTGAGACAACTTGCCGTCAACACGTTTCCTGAGACCGTCGGGTCTGGGAGGGAAATGGTGCGTCTTCTTTCAGTCCGGGCAGGAGGCGCCTGACGGAGGGCCCTGGGGCTGGTGGTAAGTGGCGGGAGACTCTGTGCTTGGGGCAGAGCGGGCGCGAGAGACGCTCCTCCTCTCCTGGGGGCCGAGCCCTCCTGACCAGGCGTTTTGAAGCTGGAGAGTAGTCTCTGCACGGGACTGTGTGGGATGCACCGCCGCGTGGGGAAGAGCCGGGAGAAGGGGCAACCACCTTGGAGGGGACAGGGCTCTGGGGTCGACCAGCCGAAGGGGTTCCCCCGTCACGTCTGTCCCCAAGGCCGCAGGGCTTTGCTCCCCGCTGAAGCAATGTCTGCGCCCGGCGTTGGAATCCCACCCACCCTTCCCTGTCGGGTTCTGGTTGTGGTGAGGCTCCGGACCTGCGGAAGAGGCTCCGAGGACCTGCTTTCAGGCCCCAGCTGACTGGGAGGTCCAAGGGTTTCGCTGGGGCGAGATCATTGATTCCAGCAGGAATTGAGTGTCTGCCGTGGGCCAGGCGTCATGGACGCGGGGGATTCATGTGTGAACAAAGCAGACCAAGGTCCTGCCTCCTGGAGCCCACAGCCCACAGAGGGAGAGGCCGTTAATGGCTAGTGAGCGTAATGAGGAGTGGGTCGTCTGGTGAGTTCGGATGCGGTCAGTGCTGTGGGTGACGGAGGTGGGGAGGGCTGGTGCATGCGTGCCAGTGTGTGTGTGCATGTCCGTGGTGTGTGTGCGTATGTCCGTGGTGTGTGCACGTGCCCATGGTGTGTGTGGGCATGCTTGTGGGGGCTGTGCGTCAGGAGGAGGAACAAGGAAACAAAGTCAAATGCAGTAGTTGGAGCAAACGTTACTGAGAAGGTGACATTTGAAGGGAGACTTGGAGGAAGTGAGTGAAGCAGGCCAGCAGCCATCTGAAGGCATCTGTTCCAGACTGAGGGAACATCGCTTGTAAATCCTCCCAGAGGAGGGTAGGTCTGGAAAAGTTGGAAGAGCAGGGGACCCAGTGTGACTGGCGGGGATGGAGGAGGGGAGGGTGAGGTTAGCAGGCAATGGGGGTCACACATGGAGAGCTTGGAGACTATTTTAGGATTTGGCTTTTTCCCTGGTTGCACTGGGGAGCTGTTGTCAGGTTTGCTTTGGAGAGTGCCTTGGGGGCCTTGTGTCAAGGGATGGTCTAGCATGGCATATGAATAGAGGAAAAGCAGACGCAGGGAGATCAGATGAGAGGCTGGTGGTCTGGACCAGGTAGAAGCCCCTGGTTGGGGAGATGTGGTGAGGTTCTGGACATGATTTGAAGGTTGGATTTCCTACAAGATGAGATAGTGACGGACCCAGAAGAGTGGAGGAGGACCTTCCAAACTTAACCTGAGAAGGAGTCACCATCAACGAGTTGGAGCCAGTGTTTGGCAGGAAAGATAGGAGTTCAGTTTTGGACAAATTGAGTTTGAAATGTCTAAAGACACCCAAGAGGTGTCAGTGGTGAGTCACACCCCCTGAGGATGTGGCTTTGAATGTAGTGAGAGGGCTTCAAGTTGAACACTTAGAGAGCTTGACTTGTGCCCCCTGACTTTGGGGGCAGGAGAATTACTACCAATGATGGGGGAAAGGATAACTCAGTGTTCTTCCTAGATCAGATGTAGATGCTGCAGAGATGTTTAAAATCCTGGATGTCTCCCTGGAGATGCAAGGGAAGTCCAAGATGGGGTAGACAGCCAGGTTCTTGGGGATGCGGGAGCAAACAGAAATGGCCAGATAGAGGGAAATGCATCTTCTGAACCATGTGAATTAGGTGAATCTTATCAACACTTATTTTCTTAGGGGCATCAGAAGGACCAGTAGAGAGTCCCAGTAGTGGGCACTGCTGGATCACCTGGGGGTGGTCCATGGCTGGAAGAGACCAGTGCCTGCTGACATTGATGCTAGATGCATGGGAGACTTCCTGCCCACCTGCCTCCCTGCTCCAATCAGAGGGGTGTGAAGTCTGAAGGCACAGCTAAGACTCAGGGAGAGGAGTGTGACAGAAGAGGCTGGGCCATCGAGCTGGTCCTGGCTGGAGATGGGGGCCTGGAACCTTCAATGATGCTTGGAATTTTGACTACTAAATCATATTGGACATTTTCATTACTGAAGTGGCAGGTTTTTATGACCAAAAGGGACTGGAAAACTTTTGATTATCTGAGAATAAGCAGGCTAGATCTGGAGCTCTCCTGAGATGTGAAGCCAGATCAGGGAAGGAACTATCCCCACAGGCAGCTCTGGCCAACAGGGAGATGGTGGGGAGGGAGGAGGGAGTCGCTCCTTTGCTCAAGGTAGTGTTTCTATCAGTGGTTCAGGGAGGCCAGGGCAACGGGACAGCCAATGGGAGAGTGTCAACTGGAGAAGGAAGGGAAGGTCCAGAGGATGGAGTATGGACTGTGGCGGGGTGTTAAGAACAGACAGAAGGCAAGGCTGAACAAATGCTGTTTAATAATAATCCAGCTTTATGTTTCTTAAATAGGTTTATCTTTTATTTGAAATGGATCATGTGTGTGTTTTATCTCTTTTTGTTGAAGTATAGTCAGTATACAATGTTGTGTCAGTTTCTGGTGTACAGCGTAATAGTTCAGTCACACGTGAATATAAATAGACATGTATTTGTTTTCATATTCTTTTTCATTCTAGATGACTACAAGGCACTGACTATAGTTCCCTGTGCTGTGCAGAAGACACTTGTTTATCTGTTTTATATGTATGAGTTAGTATCTGGTTTTAAAGGCAGTACATGTTCATTATGGAAAATTGGAAAGTATAAAAAGGTATAAAGAAGGAAACAAAAATCATTAATAAATCAGAATTAGTTACTCTGCAATAAATACCCCTACATTTTTGGCATGGAATTTGGTGTGTGTTACAGGCTGTTTTTGACCACTTTCCCCCTAATACATCCTGGAAAGGTTAGATGCCACAGAGGCGAGAGAGATCATAGGAGAATATCATGAACTATTTTAAGCCAGTAAATTTGAAAACTTAGACAGAATCCTTAGAAAGTGTAAGTTCTCCAAACTGAAGAGAAACGAAAAACCTAAATATTCCTGTAACCATTAAAGAAATTGAATTTAGTTCTTTATCTTCCTATTAAAAAACACATCAGACCCAGACAGTTTTACATTAAAAAAATAGATATTTTTATTCTTATACATTTTTTTCAGAAAATAGTTTTACAAAACCAACACATGAGAAATATATAATCTTGATATCAAAAAAAAGGACAGTTTGAGAAAGGAAAATTACAGGCCAGTCTCAAACATGAACATGGATGTAAAAATCCTAAAAATATGCTAACCAAATACAGCAGCAAGGTAAAAAACAGATAATCTATTGTGACTAAGTTGGTTTTAGTCCATAAAGCAAAACTAGAAAATATATTCATTTATTTCTTCCACGTTAACTGCTTAAAGGAGAAAAAGTTATGTTCCACTTAATACCCATGGAGAGAGCATTTACTCAAATGCAGTGCTCTTTTATGATAGAAGCTCATTTTACTCAAACTTCAAAACAGCAATGCAGATTCTAAAAGCCATCATACTCAGCAGCAAAACACTTAAAGCATTTCTTCAAGCCACAAATGCTTACTATCCCCAATGCTACTCAGCGCTGTATTAGGAAAACTGAACAGTGCAATAAGGCAAGAAAAAGAAATAAAAACATACAGATCAGGAGGAATAAATAAAACTGTCAGTATGTCCAGAATGATATGCTTGTCTTAGAAAAATCCATAAGAATGTAGAGACAAATTGTACAAATAGACAGTTTAGTAAGATTCCTGGGAGTAAGATAAATATAAAAGTTAATTACATTTCTACATACCAGCATCGATGAATTAAACACTAAACAAATACAGTTTACAAGTAGCAATGTCCATAAAAGGAAACTAAGAATAAATCTGATGAGAGCTATGCAAGATGTTTGTACTAAAATTTTAAAACTCTGTTGAAGACTTCTTTAAAGTACTTAAAGAGATTAGGATATACTGCATAGCTGTGGGTAATTTAAGACACTATTATAAACATGTCCATTCTCTCTGAATTGACTTCTAGATGCAGTGTAATTTCAATCAAAATCCCAGTAGGGTGCTATGTGGAACTTGACTTGTGAATTCAAAATTTATATGAAAGAGTAAAGGTCACAAAATGGCCGAAATGCCCTTGAAGAAGAAATATACAATGTGGGGACTTTCCCATTCTGATATGAAGACTTATTTAAAAACCGTAGAAATCAAGATACCGTGGTTTTATCACAGCAACAGACGAAAGGATATGTTGCAGAGGACAAAACCGATCCATTGCGGAAGCAGCAAAATGGTGCACTGCAGAGACAGACTTGCTGATCAGAGGAGCAAGGGAGGGCTAATCTATCAGTCAGTCAGTCGATGATGCTGCAACAATTGATCATTCTTGTGGGAGAAGGATATCATATGCTCACCCCTTCATGGCATTCGTAGAAATAATGACTACATGTTAGGTCGAGCACTTGAAAGTGAAAACCAAAACGTTAAGTCTTTTAGAAGAGCATATAGGAGAATGAATGTATGAGTGATGAGGGGCCCTGAACCCCCTAAAACAAACATGCACACACCATAAAATAAGTCATCAAGGGAAAGGTCAGCGCCGTCGGGAATGTTAAAATCTAAATCCTCTGTTTCTCCAAAGATACCATCAAGAGGGCAGAAGCCACACTGCCAGCTGGAGAAGATATTTACTGCCATTCACTGATCAAGGATTAGGAACCTAAAGACAGAAAAGTCCTGCAAATCAATAGGAAAAGCAGGCAAATGTCACGAATGGGTATTTTGGAGAGAAATACTGAGAAATATCCAAGAAGATGTATGAAAAAATGCTCACCCTTATTAGTAGCCATGGAAGCCAATGAAAATCACATGTGAGAAACCGCCCACGGCGGATAGGTACACATGCGGAAGTCGGAAGGACTGGCTGCTTTCCTGTGCTACCTGGTGCCCCCTGCCGGCCCTAGTGGGCTGCATCGCTGCTGGCTTCTGGGAGCACAGGCTAGGGGGTGGGAGAGAGAGCCTAGCGGACTTCTTCTCTGCTTCCTCCCTGCTGTAGGTGCCCCTCTCCACGCTGACAGCTCCTACGGGGCGGGGCAGCCTTCCTCCTTGCCCCCACGGTTGCTGGGCTCTGACCACACCCCCATCTCCTGTCCCCTCACTCCCAGGGCTGGTACCTGCTTCTCGCTCTCCCAGTCCCTGGGAGACGCCAGCCACCTCTGCCTTCGTTCCTTCTCTTAGCTCTGCCCCCTCTGTGTGAAGCACTCTTTCATTAACTCCTCTTTCATTAACTCCTCTTCATGGAACAATCTGCTTGTTGCTGGGACCCTGACCAGTACATACAACAGTGCCGGAAAGTGGGAGGTCATGAAAAAAACTGGTCTTTGCTCACTGCTGGTTGTGGGGCAGATGGTATGAGCACCGTGGGAAAAAATTTGCCCTCCGCTACATTTGAAGATGCATTTATCCTACAAACCAGCAATTCCACATCCATACACCTAACCCCAGGGAAACTCTGGGGCACATGAACGCTAACAGCAGTCTTACCTGTAATGGAAAAAAACAAAGGCGCCCACGCAAACGCCCCATCCAGCGCGGCACGGCCAAGTGCACCGTGGTGCAGCACACCGAGGGTGGAAGTGGTGGCGCAGCGCTGCACACGGAAGCACGGGAAGCTCTGGGAAACAGTGTCGGAACGTGCAGATGCCGCCCACTCATGCTAAGTTCAAAGCCTAGAAAATCAAACAACATATTGTGTAGAAATACACACCTAGGTGGAAAAGCCACAAGAGGAAAAGGGGAGGACTAACAAAATTTCGGCTGGAGAGTGTCTCTGGGGGCGGGGGAGGATTATAACCGGAGCATCACGAGGCCGTCGCCTGGACTGGGAGCCATGACCTTCTTAAGTGATGCTCATCGCAAACTGCGCACACAGATGCTGTAGACTTTTGCATGTAGGGTGTGTCTCATAATGTAAAATGCAAAGCCAAAAATATACCCGTTAGGGGCATTATCCCCCTGCAACTTTATATTTAATGCAGGAGTGTTTTCATTTTACGATTGCGTTGTAATTGAACCACTCCCCTCAGGTTGGGCCTGAGGTCTTGCCGGGTTATTGTTGCTCAGTAACCAAGCTGGGTGGCACTTTATCTCATCTGACCTGCATGCCCATTCTAGAAGATTCCATATCCACGCTTTTGGAGGAGGGACTGTAGGACAGGCTGCCACCCACAGGACCCTGATGTCAGGTTAGGTTTCCTGCCTCCCTCTGGCCCTGGGCTCTCCCCCTGCCCAGAGTGTTGGTCTGATGGCTTTGTTAAGGCTTCCAGGATCTGGACATCTCGACCCTATTCCAGGCTCAGCGTTGGTCGGGATTCGAGGCTGGAGCTGTGCTCGCATGTTGAACAGCCACAGAGCCACGGCCTGGGGCAGCGGGGAATGGGCCCTGCCAGCCGTGGATTCGGTCCAGGCTCCGAAAGCCCTGAGGCTGGCACTTGCCGGCCTGCGGTGACCCGCTTGGCTCCCCCGGGATCTGGTTCTCCCCCTGGCTCCCAGTCCTGTGTGGGCAGCGGAGGTCCTGCCTGGAACCTGATTCCTTTGAGGCGTGGCTCAGCCCTTGGGCATCACTTTGCAGGGTAGTATCTGAACCACAGCCTGCAAACAGCCCTTTCTGTGTCTTATGCCAAGAGAACTGAATTTTACAGCCGGCTGATTGGACGTTTTGGGTCCCTGTGTTCTGAACAGAACCTGGCGTTTCTGCTTTTTCACGTAGAAAGGAAGAGCTGTATTTTTTTGAGCATTTGTGTCCTGCCAGGGAGGGCGCATTATTCTCCACTTTCTAGTTACATTCTCTGTGCATCTTCTCATTGAGTGGAAAGTATTGTCCCATGTTACAGGTAATGACACAGAGGTCCAGGGAGGTTAAATCACCCCACACTGAAGGGGGCACCTGAGACTTGACCTCGGCCCTGCCCATCCCACGTTCTCCGCGGGTTAGTGAAACCCTCCCTGGGTGCTAGGCTCCGTGTTCACGCTGGGCCGTGCTGGACGGGGCTGTGAGCAAGGCAGGCTGCCTCGGCAGATCCAGCAGAATTCACAGCCCTATGACCGGCTCCCGTCCTGGCTGTCCCCTCTGGGCGGTGTGACTTCAGGGTGGCATTTGGTCTGCCTGATTCTCGGCCTCCTGTCAAACGCCCTCAGCGATGGTGCCCACCTTAAAGGGCGTGCTGAGGCCAAAGAGTGAGTGGGCGGGCGGGTCTAAGCACAGAGTAAAGCCTCCAAATACTTAATTGTGGGAAAGGGGCGGGGCAGGAGAGGGTTTAAGGATCCGAGCTGCAGAGCCGCAGAGACCAGGCGTCCATTGGGGCGCTCGGAGCTATCAGCTGCGTCAGTGCCCCTCTCTGAGCCTCAGTTTCCCCGTGTGTGAGAGCCTCGTGGAGGAGTGGAGTGAGGGGGAGCGTGTAGCCTTGACTGAGCACCTGCAGACTGAAGTAAGGACACGTGACAGCTGCGGCCCTTGGTCCCTGTGTGTTTCTCCCTGATCTGGCCTCGTGTGGTTGCAGATGCAGACAGACCTGGGGGGAACGGAAATGCCCCCGGTCCCTCTCAGCCTCTTCACACCTCAGTCCCTTTCAGGTGGAACGGGGCGGGGAGAGAGGGGGCAGGCAGGGCTCAGTGGAGTGGTCCAGGGACCTGCTGGCGAGCTGGGGGGCGGGGAGGCCTCTATGCCCAGGCCCTGGTTCCCTCTCGCTCGCCGAGTGAGGGAAACCTGGAGCAGTTAAACAGCAATCAGCAAACACCACGGGCAAGGCCAGCTTCCCCTCTGCATGGGCCTGAGCGTCCCCGCACCTCGGCCACCCGCCCTGGTCCATGCAGTCTCCCCATCCATCCTGGGGCGGGCAGTTCACTGGAACTTGACCGTGGCTAGACGGACTGTGGCCCAGACAGTGCGGCTGGAAGAGTGAAGAAGGGAGATACAGTCCTGCTGCCCAGAGGGGTGAGTGTCCCCAGCACAGGGTAGGGGTGACGGGGACCACCAGCACGGGGTGCAGTGAAGCCGCTGCGTTCGTGCTGTCCCCTGGAGCTGCGGGGTCTGAGCTCACATGGCCCGAATCACAGACGGTCAGGATCTAACGCATCCCGGGCGCTTATGTTTCTGTCGTGGTTTTAGGAGACAGTTGCTGGGAATTTTGTTTCTGCTACTGAATGTCACCAGAGGCCCCCAGAAGGTTACCTTTTTTCCTTTGGAGTAAGGAGCCCCACATCCAGCTTCCTGTGCCGTCCAGAGCCACCCTATCATCCACCCAGGTGGTCCCTGGCCTGCCCTGCACTGGGGGAGGGGGGAGGGCGTGAGGGCGGGGGACGTGGATCAGGGATGTCACTGCTGTGGGCTCGTGGCCGGAGCTCTGGGACCTGCTGCCTAGGACAAGCTCATTTCAGGCACCTGTGAAAGGAGTCAACAGTGCAAACCTAAGGATCTCTGCGGGGCTCAGAGGTGCGAAGTGTTCACACAGCGCCCGGCGCACAGCACAGCTGTGACACGTGGCAGCTGCCAGGTTTTATTTATTTATTTCTTCATTTATTTATAAAAAACTGAAGTATAGTTGAGCTACAGTGTTTCAGGTGTACAGCAAAGTGATTAGGTTATACATACATATATATGTATATATGTGTATATACTTATGTATTCTTTTTCAGATTCTTTTTTGTTATAGGTTATTATAAGGTATTGAATATGGTTTCCTCTGCTGTACCTTGTTGTTTATCTATTTTATATATACTAGTGTGTATCTGTTAAGCCTAAATTCCTAATTTATCCGTCTCCTCCACTTTTCCCCTTTGGTAACCATACGTTTGTTTCTGATGTCTGTGCATCTATTTCTGTTTTGCAAATAAGTTCATTTGCATCATTTTTTGGATTCCACATATAAGTGATGTAATATTTGTCTTTCTCTGTCTGATTTACTTCACTTAGTATGAGTCTTTCCAGGTCCATCTACGTTGCTGCAAATGGTATTTCATTCTTTTTTATGGCTGAGTAGTATTCCATTGTATAAATACACCACAGCTTCTTTATCCAGTCATCTGTCATGGACATTTAGGTCGCTTCCATATCTTGGTTATTGTAAACAGTGCTGCTGTGAACACTGGGATGCATGTATCTATTTGAATTAGAGTTTCCTCCAGACATGTGCCCAGGAGTGGGATTGCTGGATCACATGGTAAGTCTATTCTTAGTTTTTGAAGGAACCTCCATACTGTTTTCCATAGTGGCTGCACCAAACTACATTCCCACCAACAGCCTAGGAGGGCTCCCTTTTCTCCACACCCTCTCCAGCATTTGTCATTTGTAGACTTTTTGATGATGGCCTTTCTGACTGGTGTGAGCTGATACCTCGATGTAGTTTTGATTTGCGTTTCACTAATAATTAGTGATGTTGAGCATCTTTTCACGTGCCTGTTGGCCATCTGGATGTCTTCTTTGGAGAAATGTCTGTTTAGGCCTTCAGCCCAGTTTTTGGCTGGATTGCTTCTTTTGCTGTTGCTTGTATGTTTTTATTTGTTTGATATTGCTTTTGATATTGATTACACAAGCTCTTTGTGTGTTTTGGAAATTATGCCCTTGTTGATCGCACCATTTGCAAATATTTTCTCCCATTCTGTAGGTTATCTTTTCATTTTGTTTATGGTTTCTCTTGCTGAGCAAAAGCTTTTAAGTTTAATTGGGTCCCATTTGTTTGTTTTTGCTTTTCTTTCTGTTAGTCTAGGAGACAGATCCAAAAAAACATTGCTGCAATTTGTGTCAAAGAGTTCCTGCCTATGTTTTCCTTTAGGAGTTTTACAGTATCCAGTCTTACATTTAGGTCTTTAATCCATTTTGAGTTTATTTTTGTATATGGTGTTAGAGAATATTCTAATTCCAGTCCTTTACATGGAGCTGTCCAGTTTTCCCAGCACCACTTATTGAAGAGACTGTCTTTTCCCTATTGTATATTCTTGCTTCCTTTGTATAGATTAATTGACCACAAGTACATGGGTTTATTTCTGGGCTTTCTATCTGTTTCATTGATCTATGTGTCTGTTTTATGCCAGTACCATACTGTTTTGATTACCGTATTTTAGAGTATAGTCTGAAGTCAGGAAGCATGATTCCTCCAGCTCCATTCTTCTTTCTTAAGATTGTTTTGGCTCTTTGGGGTCTTCTGTGCTTCCTTAAGTTAAAAAAAAATTTTATTCCAGTTCTGTGAAAAATGTCACTGGTGATGTGACAGAGGGTGCAGTGACTGTGCAGACTGCCTCGGGCAGTATGGCCACTTTAACAATACTGAGTCTTCTAATCCAAGTTGCACGGTCTGTCTTTCCATCTGTGTGTGTCATCTTCAATTTCTTTCATCAGTGTCTCATAGTTTTTGGAGTACAGGTCTTTCACCTCCTCAGGTAGGTTTATTAGCAGGTATTTTATTCTTTCTGTGCAACAGTAAATGGAATTGTTTCCTTAATGTCTCTTTCTGATATTTTGCTGTTAGTATGTAGAAACGCAACAGATTTCTTTGCATTAATTTTGTACCCTGCAACTTGACCAAGCTCACTGATGAGCTCTAGCAGTTTTCTGGTGGTGTCTTTAGGATTTTCTGTGTATAGTGCCATGTCATCTGCAAACAATGTCAGTTTTACTTCTTCGTTTCCAGTTTGGATTCCTTGTATTTCTTTTTCTTCTCTGATTGCCGTGCCTAGGACTTCTAAAACTATGTTGAATAAAAGTGGTGAGAGTGGGCATCCGTGTCTTGTTTCTGATTTTAGAGGGAATGCCTTTGGCTTTTCACCATGGAGTCTGATATTAGCTGTCGGTCTGTCCTGTGTGGTCCTCGTCATGTGGAGTTATGTTCCCTCGATGCCCGCTCTCTGAGCTGTGACTTATCTTTACATACAGCTTCACCACCAACTTGCTGATGGCTCCCGTCAGTTCACTTCACCATTTCCCTCGCCCAAAACATGCAGACACAAGTCATCGTTCTGAAAATAGCCATCACTTCTTGAAGACTTACCCCTTCCTTCCGGGTTCTGTGTTGGCATGTGGTCCTTGCTGAATCAGTGCCCCAGCTGGAGAGCTCCTGGAGGCAGGGCCCTGCACCACTGTTACCTGTCCCATGTCTACTCCAGTGCCTGGCACATGGTCGGAGCTTCATGACTATTCATGACATATTGAACTGAACTTACAACTTGTAGAAGAGTTAGAGCAAAGGGATGCACTGGGAGGCTCACGGTAGGTGGCATGATTTTGCATATAAGCCCTGTGATGTAACTGTCTGCCCTGTTTGCTGTTCTGTCCCCCAGAACCTAGAGCAATGCATGGCACATAATAGGTGCTCGACAAATATTTATGGAATAAATAAATAGAAAGGGCAAACGCTCCCCCTGCAAAGCACTTTGAAACACTGTAAATAAGAAGTGTCCCACTGGCCAGCTGTGCCCTTCAGCCACGCCAGGATTCTCAGTAGAGTGGTCAGACTTGCATTTAGAGGACTAGACTCCAGAATTTAAATTCAGATCGTAATGATGTTTGTTTAATTTTGGGTCTTGGTTTCACCTTGAGTAAAGTGAGGATGGTGATAATTATGGTCCCGTGGTCCTCTGTTGCTGGAAGATTAGAGGAAACCGTGATGCTCATGTAATAAATGCTCAGTGAATGTCAGCTGTTACTGATCAGGGGCTGGGCAGTGGGAGGACCTGCTCTGGACGTCCTTTGTGGACCTCATCCTTCTGCACAGGAAACCCTTCCCCTGATGCAGGATGGGCCTCAGGAGAAACCTGTGGGCTGTGTGTCCCATCATTCCTGGGCAGGCTGGTTCCAGCTCCCTACCCAGCTGAATTCAGCATCTGAAGGAGTCAGTGGTTTGTTCTGAATCCAGTGAGGAAGCTGGATCAGGCTGCGGCAGCGGAGTTCCCCCGCCCCCCTCCAGGTAATCCCAAGGAAACAAAATTAGTGTGTTAGCAGCATTTCATCTTGGAAGCCAGCAGCGGTAGGTAACAGCTTGCGATCTCTTTATGGAGCTGCAGTTCAATCACATAGTGCCTTTTACAGTTTGCCAGCTTTTATGGAGCACAGTAATCAGGGCCCACGTATGGCCTGTTGACACCCCGTTAACCCCTACGTGGAAAGGTTGGATTTAAAAGGATTGCTTGAGTCAAACCAAGTCTTCCCCCAGCCCAGGCTCCCTGGCTGTTTGTTTTTAGGGAAAAATCTCATTTCCTCGTCCTTTCTAGAGGTGCCGTGGGCCCCTGCCCTGCTGTCCGGCCACTGTGGTATCTCCTCAAGGTTCACTGATAGATGGCCTGGCAAAAATGCTGGGGACAGCTGAGACCTGAGGGTTCGAAAGGGCCCATTGATGCACTCGGGATGGGAACCTTCCCTTATGCCTCAGTTTCTCCACTTGCAGGAAGGGGGCGATGAGAGCAGCCCGGCTCTCGGCTGCTGTGAGTTCATACTTGGTGAGTGTTTGGTGCGTGGGTGTTATGAATCTCCTCCCAAACCCATTGGAAGGAGCCCTGCCCCCCACTGTGACGGCGTTTGGAGGTAGGGCCTCTGAGATTGGACTAGATTTAGACGAGGTCCTAGAGGTGGGACCCCGGGGTGCGACCTTCTGTCATCATCTCTGTCGCCGCTCTGGCCCCCTGTCCTCTGGCAGGCCTGGACCCCCAGGGATGAGGGTCCCTCACTGATGAAGGAAGAGGACAGCCCCACTGCATCCGAGACTTTGCACATGAATTAGGCATCGCGATGACCTGGGACTGTTTCACAGTGAGTGACGAGCGAAAAAACACGGACATGATTCTCCTTAACGCCCGCCAGCCGTTCGCTCGGCCGAGGAAGGGGGAGGGCAGAGCCGCAGGGACGGGAGCATCCGCCTCGTCCAGGACATGCCCAGTCTCCCTCCCGCGTTACAAGCCGGGTGTGGGGGAAGGGGGGTGTGAGCGCTGAGATGGCAGAGGAGGTGGGACCAGTGCCAGAAGAGCAGAGTATCCTGTGAGGAGCTTGGCGGTTTCCAAGGCATTTTCCAGACACCAAGAGACGGCAGAGTGTCTCTGAGCGGAACCAGTAAGAGGAGGACCTGGGGAGGGGTCTGTCTTGTAGAAGATTTTGTCTTTCAGCACTGGCCCGGGCACCCCTTCCCAGGAATGCTGTGTACTTTGCAAAGGGGCCTGAGTCCCAGCAGGACATGCTCAGAGCATCCCAGGACCCCACCCTCCTGCCGCCTGGTGTCTCTGCAGCATCGTTGTGTGCAGGGCACCGGGCGGGCCATTGTGAGGGCGGCAGGAGAAGGAGTGGCTGGCTTATGCCCAAGAGAGGTTTAAAGTTTCCCTGAGAAGCTGAGACCCGCGAGCCTGGGGACACGGTGGGACAATACAACAGTGTTCTCAAACAAGCCCCTGCATGCTGCCTCCTCTCCCCTGGCTCCATGCCACTGCCAGTGGGGCCAAGGGACCTGGCCCTCTGGACAACAGCCCCTCCCTCCTCTGTTCCCTCCCAACCTTCACGGTCTCTCCACTGCCTTCTTCCCTGGAGCCAAGATCTAGTCTCAGGCTGCTCCTTGCCCCTGCTCGCGTCTGTGACCACAGGAAGTCCGGGCCTCCCAGGTCACCCCTCCTCCCACACAGCCCTGTGTGCCGCCTCCTCCGATGCCGTCTCCCTCGCTTCGCCAGCGCCTGAATCCTCCCATAGCATCATTGCAGAGCCCACGGTCAAGGGGCTGTAAAATGCCTGTGTCCTCAGCACCCCTGGTGGTGGTAGTGCCTAATACTACTCACTGACTGGACCTCCCTCTCCCTCCCTCTCCCTCCCCACTGGGTCCCCTAAGGGGGCTCTTTCCTTGGCCACAGGACGCCTGGTTCTCCCTACCCACCCTGACCCTGCTTCCTCCCTCCTCCTAAGACTTCAGCCCTGACCCTCGCCCTGTACCTCCTGCTCCCATGTTGCCGGCCTCTCTAAGGAGGCGATGTCCTGGGACTCCCGCGGCTGGGCTGTCAGAAGCCCAGAAGCCTCCCCCTGGGTCTCCGGGGCACTCCGTCGTGGGCTGCCCCCTCACGGGACCCAGACGTCTCGCTGTGAGACGCCCAAGCCACTCGCAGAGACCCCGTGCAGGCAGGTCGGTGGCAGCCCAGCCGAGCCCCCGGCTGCCAGTCTCGTGAGCGCGCTGTCCGGGATGCCCAGCCGCCCAGCCTTCCGCTGACTTTGCTCCGGTCACCGTGCGGCTGAGGCGTGGAGCAGGCTCAGGCGGGAAGGCCGGCACCTGAGCACCCTCGCGCGAGAGCGGCCCGGCTGTGGAGACGGCTCTGCGTCTGGGGCGGCCTGCTCCCCTGCGACAGAGAACCGCCAGCAGCTACCCCCGTCGCTAAGCCCTAGACCTCATCTTGCCCGTAACTGGGACACATCGCACCATGTAAGGGCCAAGCGTTCTCACCGCCCAGCCAGCTGCAGACTCCTCTGTCCAGGTGGCCCGGGCTCCAGCCGTTTGCAGCTCGGCCAGCCTCCCCCCGCCCAGCACACTGATGCTTCTGGCCGGACGCTCACCCCCCCCCCCCCGCCCCACGGCTGCTCCTCCCCCTTACCCGGGGTCTTTCGTTACAAGCGTCTCTCTGCACGTGCCCTCAGAGCCTTTAACGCTCCTCATGTCAGGGCGCTAACCTGGCAACACCTGCCCAGTTCTGGTTAAGTCCGGCCCTCCCTCCCCGCAAGCCTTCGCCTGCAGAGCTGGCCACACAGGGGAGGGGCCCGGCAGCCCTGTGCTGGCTGGTCCTGTTCAAGGCTCTCGGCCACTAATGTCCAGCGGCCCCTTTCAGTCGCGCTGTCATCCCCTTCGCTGCTACTGCCTCCTGATGCCGCAGGCCCAGGGCTCGCTGCTTCGGGTTCTTTTCTATCTACCTGCGTTGTGATGTTCGGATCAGTGGTTCAAGATGGCATCCATGTGTGATGACAGCCTCCCAGGACTCTCTCTTGAACTTGGAGGTGGCCTCTGGACCACCTGCCCCGTGTGTCTACTTGGCGTCCACTGGGTGCCTCAAGGCAGTGCCTCTGCCAGAGACAACGGGTAGGAGTGAGCCCGCTGGGGTGGGATGCACTGTCTGCAGAAATGCAAAAATAATAATAATATGGAGAAAACCCGCCGGCTTTTTATTATTACCACGCAGCAGTGTATTGAACGCAGTCAGGGCCGGAGACCCCCATCCCCCGGCAGGCCCGGGCTCCCGCTGCACCTTCTCCAACATGATGTTTGCAAAGACAGTCTGTTGATGTTTTCCTTCACACCTGCTGTCCTCACAGCTTCCCGGTTGCTGCAGATGACAACTTGCTCCTTAGGTCTGCACCTGGGAGCCACCCCCTCCCTCTTTCTCATATACCCCATGGCTGAATTTCCCACGAATCTGGCCAGCACCACCTCCAAAAGGTAACACTGCCCCCTTGGTCCCACCACCTGCCCCTCTCACGAGAATTCTGCACCACCTCCCCCGGGCGCCCACCAAAGGCCTCAGAGCATCCTTTAAAAACCTGCATTGGATCAGGTCGTTCCCCGGAAGCTTCCTGTGATTTTCCAGCTCCTTACGGGCAAAAGTCACTGTCCTTTTAATGGCCTCACAGGCCAACTCGGTCCCCCACCTCCACCCTTTTACCCTGCCTTCTCCTCTGCACCCTTAGCTCCAGTCTCACCGGCTCCTGGTTGCCCTCTGGACACACAGGTGTGAGTCCACCCGGGCTCAGTGAGCTGGCTGTGCTGGGCCCGGAGTCCACAGCCCCGCCCCCAGGGGACTCTGACAGCTGGACAGTCAGAGGTGGGACAGGCCACCTGGGAGAAGCAGGGTCCAGGTATCACGTCCAGTTCCAAGGGGCTCTGTGCCCAGCCAGCCCGTGTGCCACGGTGGGGTGGGGTCTGCGTGCCATTCGTCACCGGCGGCCCGAGCCTGATGTAGCGCTGGCCGCGGACAAGGCGCTCCGACAGGGCGGCCCCCGGTTCTCCTTGTGTGGCTTAGTGCCAAGTCTCACCGGCGCAGCACCGCCCCACTGAGGGGTGGGACAGGCCAGTGAAGCCCGCGATGCAGAGACCCACTCATCTTCCCAGAGGAGTTAAAAGGGATTCTGCTCGAAGGTGAATCTCGACAGCCCTGGGGCTTCGCTTTCTTGGAGCCTTTCTCCTTGAGCTCCTGGGAGGCGGCCCTGCCCCCACCCGTGGTCCGGCTCTCAGGGGTCGGGCTGGCGGGGCTGGTCGTCCGTCCATCCAGCATGGTCCTCTGCTTTTACAGGTGGTAAACAGGCTCAGAGAAGTGACTGGCCCAGGAGACAAATCTAACCATCAGCCGTGACAAGACTGGAGCTGGTCTCCTGACTCCAAACCCGCGGCTGTGGGACTCTTGCCGGGGTTTGTTCCCCAGAAAAGCCCTGTCCACGAGCATCTCTCCTTTGATGACCCGTCACTGTGGGAGGACCTCCCAGTAAACCTTTGGGTCAGAACAAGGGCAGGCTTCTCTTCTCCCAGGCTGAGTAGGAACCCAGAAAATGGAAACAAAAGAGCCTTGGAGAGGAACCAGGGAAGGGTGGAGTGAGTTCTGGGCCCCTTGGGGCCAGGCTCCAGGGTCCAGTGGTGAGAGCCCCCCCGTGTCACCGCAGTGCCCAGCACAGAGCACGGGAGACTGCAGCACACGCCTGTTAGCGAGCCGGTGAGTTCTGGGACCCAGCCCCCAGCCCGTGCACAGCGTCACACACCTCTGCTGGACAGGTGGCCTTTGGCTGGGATTGTCACCAGCATGGCTCACTCATATGGGACACTGCCTACAGCCCAGGCCTTGTCCAGGGGCTTTAAACGTAGTGGCACAGCTGAGGCACTGAACATCACCTGGCCGGAGGCTCACAACTGGTCAGTCATGGGGCAGGGTGGCTCCCTAGGGACCAAGTGTAGGGCAAGGAGTTGGGGGTTGAAGGGCCAAAGATGACCTCAGACTCATGGGACAAGCCACTTGTACCAGATGGGATGCCTCCCTGCTTGTCAGCTGCTGGGGATGCCCAGTGTCCTCGGCCCCACCAGGTGCAGCCCGTCCAGGCCGGGGCATTTCTGCGTTTCTAGGCAGAATGGGGATGGCGTCACATTTCCCTCTCAGGCTGGCCGGATTTGGAGGGACCTGAGCTTTAAATCTTGTAGACAAGCACCAGAAGCCTGCCCTGGGAGCCCTCTTCCTACGGGGGTGCTGTGTGCAGACCGCAGCCCTGCAGGAGACGGGCCTGCCCCAAACCGGGGTGCCTGCTCGGGGTGCCTGCTCGGTGTGCCCACTGGCCTCCACTGAGGGCTTCTCTGTCTAGGGGACAAGTCTGAGCAGAAGCTGAAGGCCCGCGTGGCCCGTCACCACGTGGCACGTTTCTTAGAAACAGCACGGGCCAGGGCCAGGCTTCACACATCTCAGAAGAGCGGGGAGGTTTCTCCAAGTGCGGTCTCCTCATCTGTTGCGATGTCTCCCGGGGAACCTCAGCCTGTCCTTCCTTCCGTTCCTTGCCCCGCACGCTGTCTGAACCCCAGCTCTTCTCAGGAGGCAGTGCAGACCGCAGACTTCCCAGCGAGGCCAAGTGCAAAGGCATCCCCTCCCACCATGAGGACCCGGGGCTGAGTGTCTAGGAGGCAGCAGACGTGCCGGGTTGCAAGGAGCGTGGATTCCTCACATGTGTTAGAATCCTGCAGGCCTTGTGACACTCCCTGCAGAGACATGGCTTTGTTGGCCGACAAGCTCCGGGTCTGCGCAGAGGATCCCAGGCAGGGACAAGCCCTCATTAGCAGGGATCTGTGTCCTGCGGTATCTCAAGGGCCATCTTCCAGGCAGAGGGACATAGTGTTTACAATGCACATGCCACCTTTGGGGAGAAGAAATTTCATCATTACCATTTCAATTAAAATTGTTCTTTGAAGCGGCAGGTCCCAAGGCGCAGCTACTGAATTCCAGAGCACGGAGACTGTGTGTCCAAAGGACAGGTCCTGATGCAAGCTGCTCCCCTCGGGACGCTGTGTTTGGGGTTCTTGTCTGTCCCACGGCCTGGGAGGAATGAGAGGCCAACTGGAGGATGGGTTTCTCAGGAGCTGATGTCAGTTACCAGTAGCAAAGTGCTGAGACTCGGAACACAGGCCCAAAATGCTGTCACTCGTCACTTTCACAGTGTGTCCAGAGGATGGAGGAGGGGTGTCCAGGAAAGAGACGGCACCGGCCATCTGGGCGGGCTAGCCGGCCCGGCGGTCCTTGGCAATAACCTCCTTGTAATTGTCAAGCCCTCTGAGTTCATTACGGAGACTTGGGAAATGCAGAGGAATAAGAAGACAGCCACAAGTGGCCCTTGATCCCATCTCGAGGGGCAGCTGCTGTTTTTGTATCTTCTGGTTTCTACATTCTTCTAATATCCTACAAATATTAGCTCTAAATCTCACCAATTTGAAATGATATTGGACCCTTAGGTTTGGATCCTGGTTTTTATTTTAATCTAACACTGTTGATAAATATTTTCCCATTTCTTACAATATTCTTTGAGAATGAGATTTCAATGGCTGGAATTCCCTTCTGTGGGTGCGCCATAAATTGCATATCATTTTCACGACTGGAGCTCCCTGTGGGTGTCCTTGGGGGCCACCTTAATAGTAATAACCCACTTCTCATTCCTCAGGGGGCAGGTGCTGTGTGTTTATTTGGTGCCTGCTGTGTGCCAGGCTCTGAATGTGGAGCCTACAGTCTAGTTAGCTCTGTCCTGGATGGCTCCCCCTCCCCATAACAGGACCCTCCGCATTTTTGGAAGTTGGTCTCCAGGTAGCAGCTCACCTGTCCACCTGCCTTCCTGAGAAAGCCCAGTGTGTAATCTGTCAAGAGGCTGCCGGCTCCGGCTCCATGGCATCCACTGGGAGGCTCAGGTGCCCCCATGCCTGAATCTTCTAGAGTTTTTAAGAAAACAGGTTTTGGAGGAGGAAGTACATCTGGGGCTGGGCTCTGGGGTCAGACACCCCTGGGTTCAGCCCCAGCCCTACCTCTCGGTGGCTGTGTCCTTGGTGGTACAGCCAGCCCTTTAACCTCGGTTTTCCCATCTCTGAAGTGGGGCAACAACAGTGCCTACATCCCTTGGTCGTTCTGGGGTCCAGCTTCCTGGCACTGAGCCCAACCTTTGAGGGAAAGCTGGCCATGGAGACAAAGCATCCAGCTTCGGTCTGAGGTCCCAGCCCCTGGCACTGGGCAGTGTGATTAGGCCAGCTCCCTTGCATTGGCAGAGTCTCAGCTACTGAGTCCAGATTGTCCCAGAAGAGTTAATTCTCTCCCTCACTCAGGCCATCAGAGACCCAGCAGGGGAACCAGCTCAGGACACATGGTAACATGGAAATTAAAATAACAACTATCAGAGAACCCAGCCCACGATGGCTTCACAGCAGGGATTCATCTTCTTCCAAAGAGAAGTCTGGAGGCTGGCAATGGCTGCAGTCCGTTCTGGTGCCCAGTGCTTCTGCCAGTGGCCCAGGATCTGTCTGGCTTTCTTCTCGGCTTTCTTAGAATGCTGTTCTCCAAGCCCCTTGCCTCTCCCTCTACTTCCATGCTTGTTGCCACATGGTCCCAAAGTGGCTGCCACAGCTCCAGGCAATGCATTAATGTCCATGGCAGAAAAAATGGTAAAGGAATATCACCAGCAAATGCCCCTTTTATATCTGACCTTATAATGGGGAAGGAAACCCCAGCCACACCTCTAACCTCCAAGCTCACGACCATGCATTCACTCTTGGTTTCTCTGTTATAAACAGGTCACCTGTAGCTAAAGGGAGGCTGGGGAAGTGAGCGCCTGGCTTTGTCACCTTTGAAGTGGGAGGTGGGCCGGCAGGAGTGATTTGGGAGCAGCTGCTGGCTGGCTAGTGAAGCCCAGGTCCTCCTGTCTGTGTTCTGACTTCCACTGCTGGGTAAGTGGGCTGCTTCCAATTATTTTTAAAATTGTAAGTAACATTTTAATAACCTATTCTTATAATATTTTCGTAAGTTTACGAGAATTGCCTTCCAATAAATTCTTTTAAGGGGAATTAGGTCAATGGCACATGCTGCTTGAGGCCCCTAACCTACACGGATGGCACAGTCGGGCCTCATTTCGTTGACAGCAACCCCGTCGGTCCTCAGGCCCTCGCCCCAAGTCCTCCTGTGTCCCTCTCCTTCACACAAGGCACTCAGCCCATCAGCTTCCAGACTGTGTCCATCATCGGCCCTTCTCACCACTTCTGGGGGTGGCTCCCTCTGTGGCCGGAGCCTCCCCGGTCACCCTGCTTCTAAGGTCTGGTTTCAACACCTCAAATTTTATGATGTTGTTAACATTCCTCCAGTGGGGACCTGGGTCTCATTTCACACCACGTAAATCCCAAAGTCATAACAGGGGTTGACAAGGCCGGACAGGATCTGACCCGTTATCCCCCGACGTCATTCTTACCACCTCCCCTCATGCCTCTAGCCGCGGCCTCCTGGCAGCTCCTCAAACTCACCAGGCACGCCCGCCCCCGGACCCCCTCCCCACCTCCTCCCTCCTGCTGCTCCCTCTGCTGGAACGTTGACCTGGAATCTGCATGGCTCATTCGCATGACATTTTGCCCTAGTGTCACCATAACTGTCCTCCTTTAGAACGCACAGTCCCTGAGGGCGGGCGTCCCCCCCACCCTGGCCCCCACCAATACAGCCCACAGGCACTGGTGAGGGAGCTGCCACCCTCACCCCTGTCCCCGAGGGGTCGTTTGAATTTTTGTATCTCAATTTCTTCTTTATGAATGAAAGCTATGCCTTCATTTTTCTCTTTGCACCTCCTGAGCTGGTTAGTTTGAGTGTCTTTGTCAGACTGCAGGCTGCTCCGTGAGGTTTATTTTACGAGCTGTGCATTCGTGTCATTGTTGGGTTTTGGATTTTGTGTATTGGCTCTTCAGCAATACACAGAATTTCTCTGTGGAGGTGAGGTTTGGGTCTGCAGGTCTGTTCTGAATCAGAGGTCTTGTTTAATTTGGCTCGTGCTCTTCTGAGTCCCGTCTCCCCACCTACTGGATGCCTGGTTGACTCCAGGGGGCAGAGGTTCCATGTTCAGAACCAGCCCTGGGGACAGCGTCCAGGGCTCCCATCTCCTGGTGTTTGGGGAGATGTCGCAGACCCTTGGTTCCTGGTTGCAAGGCTATATGGTGGCTTCCGGCATCCTCTGAGTCCCTGCTTGTTAATGCCACTGGGGCAGAGCAGTGGCCTGGTTCCTGCATCCTGTGTTCTGCAGGGAGCTTTCAGTCCCAGACCTTGGCAGGGCTGAGACTTACCACCACAGGTGCCCAGAGCCCGCAGGCCTAGCGCTTGGCTTCACAATGTCTGCATTTCAAGTTCCTTTTCTGGTCTGTGGAGTTATTTATCCATTGCTTGATTGTTTGTTTGAGCCTGGCTACATCTTTCTGACTGTATTCTTACATTTTATCCATCACTGCTCTGTATTCGGAGCAGAGATTATTAAGGTGCGAGTTCAGTGCTTCATCTGTATCAGAAGCTGACAGTCCCAGCATCACTGGTCCAGCACCCCTCCCCTCCTCTCCTTTCGGGTTAGCCTCTCTAAGTGAGGACTCTGGCAGACAGGTGCTCACCTGCATCTTCTGGACCCTGCAAGGATGTAGCCTGGGGCACACTCATTCACCACTCACATTTGGGAAGCCCCGCCTGGCACAGCAGAGGGATGAGATCTTTGGGCAGAGATGGACCTGGATTCAGATCCTGACTCTCCACTTTCTAGCTGAGAGAGCTGGGAACACATCATTTCACCTCCTCCGACCCTCGGCTTAACCATCGTCTGTGGGGTGACAGCTCCAGGTTGTTATGCGGGTCAGACCTGGCAGCAGTCTTTGTGGGGTTCCTGGCTTGCTGTTGGGGCTCCAGCCGCCGGGCTGTGGCTCCCAGCAGCCTTGAATCTCACCAGTGTGGGCGTGGTGAGGGGCAGGAGAGGGACAGAAGGCTGAATTGAGTGGTGTCTTTCAATTAAAGGACGCATGTTAAAAGGGTTCTCAGTGGAGGAAATGAATCCATAATGAACAACCATTGGCATCATGCCCCGGGGATTAACATCAGCCTGGCAGGGGTGTGTGTGTGGGAGGTGAACACATGGAGAACAGCTCGCACAGCCGTCCTAAACAGAGAGGTTTAGGAAGCAAGCAATTAGCACCAACCAGCCTGCAGCCAAGCTTAGGAGGATGCAGAGAAACGGATCTGGGTAATTGATGCATCTCTGTGTCACAATCTGTCCTTATGAATATAAAATACCCACGAATGTGGATTGTCCTTGATAATTACTGGCAATGTCATCTTTTTAATGAAAATTAAGTGCTTGAGTAGCACTAAGCAGGAGCTTTGCTGGCACATTTCATTGCTGCACGGGGAGTTGATAACCTCGTTTAAAAGCAAGCAAAACCTGGGAGAATTGGCTACGCCTCCGTTGAAAACCAAGGAGGACCATTAACTTAAAGGAAGAAAATAGCTTCTGTGTGACTGTTGCCTGGTTGTTCTTCCCTCTGTTTTACCTGAAAGGGCCATGATGAATTAGTGATTACACAATCTGGTTTCTAATCCAGAAGTTCCACGGGACATGTTATCTGGAGCCGAGTTGCTCGCCAGCGTCTCCCTTGAAGGCTATTAGACCACATGCGCAAGAGGAAATGCAAAATACCGTGCTTTGAGATGTCTCCCCAGATTGGACGTGAGGTGGAGGGATGCAAATGAGAAACCCAGCATCAGGGTAGGTACCCGGAACAGGGGAGTAACTAGTCAAGAACATTAGCATGCTCTTTGCGCCCGAATGCTACTATTAACTGCAAATGATTCTTATCTGTTTATTAAAACAGGTTTTCTCGGGGCTCGACAAGAATAGAGCAATTAGTTACAAGGAAACTTCTGAAGGAGTCTTCAGTGGAAAGCCTTCGCTCTCCTAGAATATTTTCCTCCAGTAAGCCTGAATTAATGAGATTTTACTGTATTCAAATGTGGAGATTTAGTTCGGTTTGTTTTTCTGTGTTTCTTCCTTAAACCTCCTAAAATGAAGAGGCTTTGCAAAAAAAAATGAGCTCTTGAGAAATAAATGAGAGGAAATGTCATTCACCTGGTAAATATTCTGTGTGGAGAGGGTTCCGGAAAACCCATGCCACGTGACATGTGGGTGAAGCAGCATACTGTGTGCTGAGTTGTGCCCCCTCCTGTCCATACGCTGACATCCTCACTCCCAGGACCCCAGGATGTGACCATATTTGAAGATGGGGTTTTTGAAGAGGTAATTATGGTAAAATGAGGTCATATGGGTGCACCCTAATCCAATAGGACTGGTGACCTTGTAAGAAGAGGACAGAGACCCATACAGAGGGGCAGCCACGTGAGGACCCAGGGAAAAGGTGGGCTCTGCAAGACAAGGGGAGAGGCCTCAGGAGAAACTCACTCTCAGATACGTTGACCTTGGGTGTCCAGCCTTCAGAACCACAGGAGGTAAATCTCTGTTGTTTAATCTGTGGTGCTGGGTTCTGCAGCCTGAGCTGACTGGGGCAAGGAGGAAGACATCCCAGCAGCCAGGGCCCTCCTCCTGACCCCTTGTGGTTTCCTTGTATCCTGCTGTTCAAGTGCAGCAGGAGGTCCCAGGCCTCAGGCTGCTTAAAAGGCAAAAAGCATTTATCAACCTGACCTTAAACTGCACAAGTTTTTCTCTAGATCTCTTTTCCATGGAGCCCCTTCCGAAGCACACTTTGTTCTAGGAACAAGACTATTAAGAAAGTCCCAAAGCTGGAGATGAACTTCATACCCAGCAGGGGGAAGGGGACATTGCACCTGCAAAACCAAGAACAACTTTGCAACCATTTGTTACCCTTGTAGGCCCCCGACAGTGGGAACAAAGGAATGAGCCCTGGGCCGGAATGGTAAACAAGTTATAAAAAGCTGCAGACTCAGAGGTGAAAAGGCTGGTTAGCCAAGGACGGGTAAGATCCCCAGAGGGGGGCAACCTAAGACAGGCACAGCCTCCTGAGTCCAAGAAGAATGCTGTTAAGCAGCTGTTTCTCATACGTTCCGCCCCGATAAGGTGTAAGGCTCGCTGGTGCCGACACGAACACGATTTACCAAAACATAAAGGGTCTTCTGACCTTGAGCCAGATGCTGCCTGTTAACCATTTCCCTTGTCATTCTTCTTTGCTATATAAGACTGTGTAACTTAATAAAGCTTCAGCGTAGCCATCAGCTCTCTCTGCATATGGTGTGTATGTGTACATGATATCGCGACACCAACAACCCTGTATGTAATCTCTATGGAAACTAGCCCCGCCCCTTGAACTCTGGAACTTTCACTATAAAACCCCCTGCCTTCTCTCCCCAGCAGGCTCGCAGTCTTGAAGGCATTAGCCCACTGTGACCTTTGCCTGCAAAGAAATAAATCTGCCTTTTCTACTTTATCCAAAACTCTGTCCTCGAGTCTCAACTCAGTAAGCAGGGTATGGAGGCCAGGTTTTGGCAACATGCAGAGTGGGACTCTGTCCGACCGAGCCCAGAGGAAGACACTCCTGGGGTCTTAGTGTTTTCTCTGAAAATATGTTCTTGGGGGTTAATGTTGAATTTTCAAAATTAACTGAAGGAAAATGACATAAAGTGAACACTGGTTAATCCTGGGTGGTGGACACTGGTGCCTGGCATCTGGCTTCTCTGTGCTTTTGTGTATGTATATTGTTAGCATTTTATGCTGAAAATGTCACACTAAACCCTATTGTGCCTTCACCAGCGACGAAAAGCATCAGCCTGCGCAGGGCCAGTCCTGTCTGCTCTGCACCCCCACCCACTTCCACCCCCTCCCTGGGGCCAGTTTGAAAAGCACCCGAGACTTCGCGTCATTTCATCCCTGGATACTGGAATGTGTGTCCCTGATGGGGGTGATGTTTTCTTAAAGCTTAGCTGTGGAGCCAGCACCCTAACCCAGGCATCCAGTCCCACGATTCCTGAGTCTTCAAACGGCTTTTAGCTCAAGATGGCGGTTAAGTTTTCTCCCCAGGAACATATTGGCTATTGATTGTTCCCAAAGGGTGACCCTGCCAAGGGAGGGGCACATGCCCTCCCTCCTGCCCCCATCCCAGAGCCTGCACAGGGCGTGTCACCACTCAGAGATGCACAGGAATCGTTGATGGAACGCAGGTGCATGGTGAGTGTCTGTCGTAAAACATGGTCTAGTTTATCCGCAGCTTAGCTGCCAGCACCTATTTCAGAGTCGCGGGAAATCCCGCCCCTGACTGAATCATCTCGGCTGCCACTGAACCGCACAGGGGGCTTTACAGACCCTGCCTGCGTCCCCCTGCCCCCCACACCCCAGCACAGGGCCCTGCTGCTGGTGGTCTGGCATCCGTCTCTCCAGGTGATTCTGGTGGAAATCCAGGTGGACCACCACGCTCCTGGTGATGAACCACCACGGCCCCGAGCCCCAGGCCCCAAGGGCATTTACTTCCATATCCACTTGTGCGTCTGTGTTGTGCATCTGATCCAAGTGCGCGAGGAAACATGCTGTAATTTTCAAACATAATCTCACTTAATCCGTGTTTGTCGAGTGAACACAGTCCAGCTCCTTTGAAGAAAAAAGAATGTAACGCTTTGTTACAGAACAACCACTACCATGTAAACAAACAAAAATCAACCCACTGGAGGTGGTGAGACAAGTTTACTTTTGCAAAATAATGTTTACACCAAAGATTAGACAAAGGAACAGGCGACATTTCCCGGACTTGTGGCGCGCGGAGCAGTGAGGCATCTGCTGGCACCGCAGTGTTTAATCCGCACAACGACCCTGTGGGGTGGGGGCTCTCGTTGGCCCCATTTCACAGGCAGAGATGCTGAGGCCTGGAGAGGTTGCTGAGCTCACACGGCTGGTAAAGGCGAGTGAAGAAAGACCTCAGCTGGGATGAGGGGTCGGCTTGAAGGGAATCATTGCGAATGTGAACGTGCATCTTCTCACGCTCACGGACTGCACACACGTCCCGTCCCACGGAGGCGGCAGGGGTGGGCTCCTGCCTGGTCCAGGGCTTTGTCAGAGGCCAGGGTGGGTGCTGACGGGCTGGGATAGGGTAGAGATTTCCTAATCAAGGCAACGGAGACACTTGGATCAGGGAGGTAAATTCAGAGTTTGTAGGAAGGCGTGGCCTTGACTCTGGGAAGGCCATCTGTGGACGTGAAGACCCAGGGGCCAGCGGCTGGGGTCCACGCGCATTTGGGAGGCAGCGACCAGCGACCAGGCTGAAGGTGGATGACTCCTCAAGGTCCCAGAGTCTGTGAACAGGGACTGGCGCTCAGGGCTGCTCCTGGTGCAGGGGTTGCAGCTGGAACGGGAGGCTGGGTGGGCCGGGGTGGAAACCCCTGGAGGACTCAGAGCGTGGCTGGACCTGCCTCTGGACCATCAGAGGGAGCAAACAGAATTGTTTCAGAGCCAGTTAGAGGGAGAGTCTGCTGAGGCTCTCTCTTCAGAGACAGCCCACAGGTAGTCCCAAGCTCCCGGGGACTGGGGAGACGGGGCGGGGGCCTGGGGGAGGACCGTGAGCAGGCGGGTCTCAGTCCCTGCGCCCTGGAAGTCATGGGCAGGTTTGAGGCAGAGGTGCTCAGAGCCAGTGGTGTTCTGAGATACCCATGCCTGACTGGGGCCTGGGGACAAGAGGGGCAGCCAGGAGGCCTTCCTGGGGGGTGAGGTGTTGCCTGTGCAGGTGGATGTGGGGCTGCACGGGAGGAGTGCCGTGGGGCTAAGGAGGAGGGGATGGATCCGAGGGGGCGCTGCGTTGACCCTCTAAGCCGAAAGCAAACAGCAGCAGCAGCAGTGATGAAAATCTGCGGCAGCTTCCCCGTGCTTACAGCAACGCACATTTATCATCTCAGCGCTGAGGTCAGAGGTCCAGGTGGGCCCGGCCGGTGCCTCTGCCCCAGGACGGGCTGGAATCAAGGTGCTGGGCGGCCCAGGCTCCGGGGTGCAGGGGGGTTCATTTCCTGTTCATTCTGGGTTTTGGCAGAATCCACTTCCTTGTGGCTGTAGGACTGAGGTCCCTGTTTCCCTGCCAGCTGGGGTTGATCTCAGCGTCTGGGTGTTGCCTGCGCTCCCCTGGGTGGACCCCCTTCTCCATCTTTGGAGCAGAAGTCCCTCTCGCTCTTTGCTTGGCTCTACGGCCGGCTCCTGCCTCACCTTTCCTGCTGAAACCAGAGAAGGTTCTCGGCTTTTCTATGGGCTGACGTGATTCACCCGAGCCCAGCCAGGAAATCTTGGATAATCTCCCTTTTTAAAAAATTGAAGTATGGTTGATTTACAAGGTTGTGTTGGTCTCCGGTGTGCAACATGGTGAGTCACTACACACACACACACACACATTTATTTTTTTCATGTTCTTTTTCATTATAGGTTTATTGCAAGATCCTGACTAGAGTTCCCTGTGCTGTACAGTGGGACCTTGTTGTTTATCCATTGCAAATACAATAGTGTCCTCCTGCAGATCCCAAGCTCCTAATTTATCCGCCCCTCCAAATTTCCCCTTGGGGAACCATAAGTTTGTTTTCTATGTCTGTGGGTCTCTGTTTTGTACTTAAGTTCATTTGTGTCACATGCTTTTTTAGATTCCTCATATAAGTGGTATGGTGTTTGTCTTTCTCTGTCCGACTGACTTCACTTAGTGTGATCATCCCTAGGCCCGCCCATGCTGCTGCAAATGGCATTACTTCATTCTTTTTGATGGATGCCATGGAAGCGACCTAAATGTCCATCAACAGATGATTAGATAAAGAAGTTGTGGTTTACACACACACACACACACACACACACACACACACACTGCAACATCTCCCTGTTGTAACGTCCATAACCGTAATCACACCTGCCAGGTCCCTTCGCTGTGTGTTGTACCAGAGTCACGGGCCGGGACGATGCGGACATCTTTAGGGGGACGTTATTCTGGCTCCTGTGGGTTTAGAGCATAACACAAGAGACAGCGTTTATTCTTTCATTGTGTGAACATGTCTTGAGTACCTACTATGTGCTGAGTTCACACCACACTAAGGAGGACAGCCTGTCTTCACGTCTTGCCCAGCCCAGCGCCGGGGGCGCGGGGGAGGGGACGGAGTCCTCCCCGCAGGTGGGCAGCCAGCCGAGCGCCCAGGGTGTGGCCGGGCTGCACCTGCAGGGAGCAGGGAGGGACCAGTGATGGAGGCGAGGATTGTGTCGCCGCATGGCTGGGCTGAGCTGTGGAACGTTCTGGACCCACTTTCCCAAAACTTTGGGAGTTTTCAGGGACTCCCCCAACCGCACGCTTTCAGTCACTTCTACCTGACATCAGAGCCGGGAGAGGCTTCAGAAATCATCTAGTTGCAATGTTTTCAAAAGAAATCTCCTTCAGGAGATGTAAAGCAGGTTAAAAAAAAAAAAAAGATTCGGTTCAAGCTGGGGTTGCAGAGAAGGTGGGGAGTGGGAGAGTGGAGGCAGACCCCGATGCTCAGAGCCCAGGGGCTCCTTGGAGCCCCAGACCCCCAGAACTCAGCTTGAAAGGTAAGGGAAACTGAGGCCCAGAGGAAAGCATGATCTGATACAGGAGAGAGAATGTGGGGTGAGAGCATGGCCATGTCCCAGGTCTTGAGTGAGTCCCTGGAATGTGTCCCACCAAGTGTGGGTCCTTGGCTTCGTGCAGGAAAGAATTCAAGAGTGAGCCACAGGGGATAAAGGTAGGTTTATTCAGAGAGAAGCGCGCTCCGTAGACAGAGCGCAGGCCTCTCACTCAGGAAGGAGAGCGGCCGCGAGGTGCCGGGCTGTTTTTTTAGGGGCTCGGTAACTTCACATGCTAACAGGTCGGAGGATTATTCCAGCTACTTGGGGGAGGGGCGGGGACGCCCAGGGACTGGGCCCCACCCACTGCGGCCTTTATGGTCACACTTAAAACTGTCGTAGTGCCTGTGGGAGTGCCAGTCGCCAGGCTAACCCACTACAGTCAGCGTATAATGAGGCTCAAGGTCGACTGGAAGGCAAACGTCCCACCACCTTGGGCCTCAGGTCTACTGGGAGTTGGCTCTCCCTCCACTGGGGTGCCCACTGCTGTGTCAGTCCCTGAATGGCTGTGCCCTGCCCCCTCCCTCCTGTCTCAGTTCAGCCAACAGCCATCAGGACGCCTGGTCCCCGGCTCTCCTCCGACAGGGTGCTGATGACTCCAGGGTGTGGCTTTTAAACCAGAGTGGCGCTGGGAGCCCGATTTATCTTGGAAAACTCGCCCCCAGACCTGTAGAAATTCCGTGTATAAGGATGCTCCCCAGCCCCACTGCCGATTTTCCCTCGGTCCGCCTTCCGCCTCTATTCCCAGATCCAAAGATGTATGCCCCTTGCGGAGGCCAAGCTCTTTCTCTAAGAGCGCCGCTCAGCTCACACAGACAGCGCGCGCTCTCTCACACTCAGAGCCGCCGCCGCACCTGCCGGGGCCGCGTGGGGAGGAGGGCGATGTCAGGTTGCTGCCCCGCGGAGCAGCGGGCTTCGCGCGGGGATGCTGACGTGCGGGCTGGCTCTTTGGAATGCGTTTCTGCTTTAAGCTGGGCAGGCTCACTCCGTTAATGTCCCTTCTGTGGCACATCGGCTCAGTGTTTCCTGCCTCTGCGCTTTCCCGCTGTGCCTGAGAGACTCCATATGACCCGGGCTCCACACGGGCAGATTTACGGGGCCTCACGGGCTCCCCGAGGCTCAGAGGAGCAGCCCAGGCTGGAACACAAGCCCTGGGCATGAGCCGGACAGACCTACAGGCCCTGGGGGCACAGCCGGCCTGGCTCCCGGACCCCTCCCTGCCCCTGCTCCCCCCACCTTCCTCCTCTCCTGACCGCCCTGCTTTTAGGGTCACTCACAGATGCTCTTGGATCCTGGTACCCCGCTGGCCTGAGGGACTGTTCTCTGCACATTTCTTTGGGAGCTGGAACGACGAATCCTTGCTGGTGGGTGTGTTCTGTTTTCTGGAGGGAGTTCACATCAAACATCATTCACTGTGGCCACTGGACAGTGTTTCTCATCAGCCCTGTGCGGCATGTCCACCCCCACCCCAAATCCCCTGGCAAGGAGGGCGGGTTAAGCCACAAGCAGTCATTAACCCTTTAGCCTAAATTAGGTCCTGCTACCCTCTCTGAAAGCAATTCTGTAGGATCAGAGAGCCTCCCCACCTCAGTTCCAGTTGGGGCGAGGTGCAGGGGGCACGTGGGAAAGGTACGTAGGAATGAGGGTTTCAGGAAACCCGAGGGAAGTGGTGCAGCCCCAAGGTGAGGAGGGGAGCTGCGGGGTCAGGCTGCCAGCCCGAGGCCCCGCCCCACCGGCCTCAGTGTGCCATGATGCGTCTTATCCCACCGCAGTCTGCTCACCTGGGGGAGGTGATGCCGGCACCCGCCCCACAGGCTTGGTCTGAGGGTTCTGTCCTTTAGGGAGCCTTCCGTGTTGCAAGCACAAGTGAAAGCTGGCCATCATGACTATCGACATTTTAACTCGAGGTTTATCAAACGTAGGTAAACGCACAGATCTGTTCGGAGGGAGCGGTTTCTCCTGGACCCTGGAGGACAGCCTGAACCCTTAAAGGTCAGTTTCAGCGATACTGGCTGAGAAGAGGCAGAATTTAGGTGCATGGCATTCCCTGCTTAGTGGCCCCTGAGAAAGCTTTGTCTTTTGACGTGAGAGGCTGTATTTTAGACTCGTTGAACTAGAAACGCAAGACTTAAGCGTTCCCAAGGACCTTGCAGACTGGAAGGATTTGTCCTCTTCTGGGCTTGAAGAGCAGCCTTAAGCCGGTGGGGAGGGTGTGGGAGGGGTGATATGTGGGGGGCTGTCAGGCAGGGCAGGTAAGCACTCCGGGGCTCCTCCTGTCCCACCAGCTTCCCTCCATCCGCGCCCCCACCCACCGCTGCCAAAGCCCATTAAGTGCGCGGAAATAGCCGGGTCTCGTGGCAATGGTGCTGCCACCTGGTGGCCTGCCCTGCAAACTGTAGGTTCCCCACGTTTGGGGCGACCCCGGAGCCCTGAGAACTCCCACGTGGACCACCCCCCACCCTGCAGGAACCAGGTCCAGGATCGCGCAGACCCTCCCTCCTCATCCACCTCCTCCAGGACACCTGCCTCGCTAGGGGTTTCCACTGGCTGGTCCTCCAGGCCTTCCCTGCCTGATCTCGGCCCCCTCCTCCTACAGGTGTGGGTCTCCCCAGGAGGTCAGCCCGGATGGCAGCCACAGGAGCAAGGGCGGGGGTCTCCCAGACCCTATGCACCACACGCTGGGCCCCTGGTTCCCTTGCCGAGCCCCTCCCCACCCGTCTGTCCTCCAAAAGAACAACATGGCAGGTTCCGAAGAATCCTGTCTGCCGACCGGAGCCTGCTGACGCTAGCAGCGCGCACAGACCGCAGAGCTGACTCTGGCTGAGCCCCTGGGTGGCTCTTGCTTTACACCCGGACCTTGTTTACTTGCCTGCAGGCCTGGGAGGGGCGGCTGTCGGGGCCTCACGGAGGAGGAAGAGGCAGAGCCGTGAAGCGAGGCACCGCGCCCTGGGGCCGCCCCGCAGCCCTGCCTGGCCTGGCACTAGCTGCGACAGAGACCAGAGGGCTTGGGTGCTGGCTCCCAGCAAACTCCATGCCCCGGTCCCGGGGAGGGCCCCACCCGGGAGTTGCAGTGGGAGCCTGAGAATCTGCACTTCTAGCAAGTGTCCTTGTTACTGCCGCCCCAGGACCCCACTTTGAGAACCACGCATACAGGTCAGTGGTCCTCACCTGAGGCTACAGTTACAGAAATGCAGACGCCTGGGTCCCCTGCGCGAGGTGCCGTGTTATCAGGCAGGGCTGAGGTCAGGCGCTGGGGTTCACAGGCCTTCAGGACACTCTACGGTGCAACCAGGGTTGAGAATTTTGGATGTGGTTCCCCCTCCCATTCGGGGGAAACTGAGGCCCCAAGAGGGAAGGAAATTTACTCCTGGGTCATAGGGCAAGTCAGCCTTTCTGGGGCAAGGTCTTGGGTGGGTGTGGCTACACGTGGGTGTGACTTCTCTGGGATGCATCTCTGTGGATGGGACCCTAAGCTGGTGAGGGGCTGGGCTCGGGGGTGCGGGTCAATGGGCGGGGTGGGGGGCAGCTTCAACGGCCAAGTGTGTATCTTGCTGCGTCTCCCACCTCTGCCTCACCCACATCCTGCCCAGGAACGTACACAGGCAGAGAGCAGACCGCATTCCTCAGTTAGAGGCCGGGTGCCATCAGCGCCATCCGGAGAAGGGGGTGGGCACGCAGCGTGTGGGGTGCCGGGAGTAGCTGAGGGGCAGAGCAAGACGGCGGGGGGCTGGCAGCACCGGCGGGGCTGAAGGAAGGAGGAATTGGGCGTGAGTCGGCCCATCCGCTGGCCAGGGCAGACACTGTGTGGTCTCAGGTTGACCCCGACCTTCTCTACCACTGTGGCCAAGTTCCCTGTTACGAGGAAGGCCCTGGACCCCACGAGCTCCGTGACGGAGACAGTGAATGTGCCACCCTGACGCTGGGCGTCATTACTATCTCTGCACCCTCACCCCCGGAACTGGGTGGGAGACGGGGGCACCCACAGCCCACAGCAGCTCTGCAGGGCCCCGGGGCGGGTCTGCCTGACCGCAGAGCCACGCCCCCCTCCTGCTCTGAGCCCATCACCACTGCCTTTGGTGGCGCACTCAGATGTTCTCCATGGAACGGCGGCGTGCGGACCAAGCAGAGCTGTGAATTCTTCAGTGGCCTAGCTCCCCCCATTACTTAAAAAGAGGAAGTACTTCCAAAAGGAATGAGGTAAATGGCCCTGTGCCAGGATGTTCCTCCCAGCACGAGTGTAAGTGTTATAAATAAGCACCTCGTGTGATCCAGTGTCAACCCTGGTGATTGAACTGAGAGCCCACACTCCTTGGGGGACCCGTGTGGCCCCTCACTGCCTGGCCTCCTCCACCCTAACCCTGGGTTTGCAGAAGGAAGCCAGCAGCCTTCTCGTTGACCTTGACTTTGGAAGCAGCCAGTCTGAGTGATACAATCCTATTGAAGGAGAAGAGGGAACTTAATGAGGTTTGGCTCCCCAACCACGTGCATCTTTGGGGAGGTACAGAGTGAAGAAGGTGGTCACTGCCCCCCCTTCCCCTTCAGTGAGGAAGTTGGGGTGCCGTGCTTGTCAGGAAAAAAGTTAGACTCCTTTTGGTGGGGAGGGGAGTAAGAAATGAGCTGGTTCCTGACAACACAAGGATTCTAAGGTGCCAGTGCCAGCTGAGTTCCCCCCTGCAGTCTCCCCTGGTCCTGGCCGCTGGGCTCAGGGATGAGGTCTGGCATTCTTAGTGATGTCTGGAACACGCTGGCATCGTGAAAATGGTGAGGAAGGCGGCTGTCCTCTGGATGGGACCAGACTCTTAGGACAGTGGTGATTCCTGACATCGTGGCCATGCACCTGCCCCTCCCCCATCTGTGCTCTCGAGAAGAGGAACAGGTCTCTCTCGGAGGGTTTTTCCTGTCCCACCTGCCCCCATTCAGCCTTACCCCGGCCCCAGAGCTCCTCTGAGCACTCTCTCTGCCACCAGCTGGAGGTGAGCAGTATCTGATGAGGTCCCCAGGGAGTGAAGGACACCACCCATCTGTCGGCCCAGCTCTCACACACCTGACTGGTCCTTGCCCGGTTTCTCTTCCTCCTTCTTCTGGGGCAGGCACAGAGCTTCAGGGTCTATGAAGCCTTGCTGTTGAGTGGAGGGTGACGGTCTGGCTCCAGCCTGCTGGGTGACTGGCAGCTGGCAATCGCACCTGCAGTCTTGGAAATCAGTCTGCGGCAGCTGTGGTGGATACGCCATCTCTTGCAAACTGGTGATCACGAGATGCACTCACAATGGCTCTCTCCACATTGAACTCCCAGGAAAACTAACCCCTAACATGGGACGGGGGATGTGAGCAGACCGGGGTCCTTGGCCTAGCTCACGTTGGTTGTTACCAGCTCCCTGGCAAAGAGGACAGGAGAGGCTAGACTTGGAATCCAGCGGATCAGGGTGTGGATGCTGACCGTGGGTCCCAGGGGTTGGAAAGGAGGCTGGTCTTTACCAACGGCCTGGCTGACCCCATGTCCAGCTCCCACAAGAGCGCAGCCTAGTTCTGCCGTGGTAACAGTGGTGAGTTTCCCGCCGTCGCCAGCATCCCTGGGGGGAGGGATGTCGCTGCATCCGCTCTGCCATCTCTGTGACTTCCTGCTGGGCAGGATGTGGTCCTGGACCCCGAGGAGCCAATCACTGCTGGATGAGTTCAGGCGGGTTAACCCCACTTGCCCTCAGCGTATTTCCTTGAGTAGGGCAGGCGGTAAGACTCCCATTTCAGGGCCACGTCTCTTGAATGTGAAGGCGAACACACATGCTTGTCAGATCAGGATATTTCCTGCAGACGCTGAGTTGGAGGTGGAGAAAACAGCTCGTTCAAAGTACTTAGTGTGGCATGTTTGTGTCTGGAGGCCCCTGCGGCATGAATGGTAACAGCGTTGGGGGTCCCGGGCATTTGGTGCCTGGCTGTGTGCCGAGTGCCACGGCAAACCCGTCCATACTTTCCCCTCCAAAGAGGGAGGTGTCATTGTCACCCTCGCTTACTAAATCAGAAAACTGAGCCTCAGAGAGGGTGGGCACCTGGGTGGTGGTCCCAGAGCCGGGCAGAGGCTGAGGTGGGGTTTGCTGCGGCTCCAGGGTCCCGACCCTAACATCAGGTGGAACCGAAGTGAGCTGTTATCTTTGCTAGGAAGTCTTTCCCGCCGGATCATCAAGCTACGATTAGAATTCAGCAAGAGTCCCAAAGATTCAATTTGGTGCATTTAATCTTATTGCCTCTATTACTGGTGTCCCATCACATTCCAAAGTGTACACGACAAAATGCAAATGATAATTGGGTTAACGGCGTATCATCTGAAACAATAATAAATTAGCCCTCATTTAATAACCCACCTTAAAAGCGGAAATAGCCGTGCTAGTATATGATGAGATATCCTGGTCTGTGTATACACAACACTCTGGGAAATACATTAAAAATTAATTATAGTAAAATCGATATGATTAGAAGCAAAAGTCCTTTATGCGAAGGCAGTAAATGTGCTTAAGATCTTACGGGAAAGAAAAAAAAGTAAGGCTGTGTGATTAAAGAGCTGGAGAATGCTTATGGAAAACTTCTAATAAACGCTCTCTCTGCAGGCAATTCAGATGACGTATAGTTGGACTATGACTCTCTCTGAGGCAGTCACGTGAATGATCTCTGTCAGCCTTCCTTCTTCTGTTGGTGCTTTGTGGCTTGGTCTGCTGAGCCCAGTGTCCTCTTGGGGGTCACCAGCCAGGAGCCCCTGGGTGCTGATGTGGTCCTCCATCTGCCCTGCGTTAGTCAGGATGAGGTGGGAAACCCTATAAAAAAGACCGGCAGGACCCCCGGGCAGGACCACTGCTCTCCTGCCAGCACCATCCGGTTCCCTGGCCCAGCGGCTTTATCTCACTTTTTGCCTCTGAAACAGCTTACTTCTAGGAAAGTGGAACATAGCCCTAAAATTCTGTTGGCTCTCTGAGCTCACTCCTGATTGGTTATTTCCTTCACTCCTGATTGGTCCATTTCCCTCACTGCTGATTGGTTATTTCTCTCCCTCCTGATTGGTCCATTTCTGCAAAGCTTGTTCCTAATTAGTCAACTTTTGTTACACCTTATTTGCATATGATGTTGCAAAGTGTAAACTGGCAGCCTGTAAAAGCCTGTGTAAACCTGCAGACAGGATCCAGAGCTTGGAGTGTTAACTCCTCTGGGCCCGCTGGCGTAATGAACCTGAGTTCTCCAACCCTCTGAGTGCTGCTTGGTCTCTCGTCTGGATCCAGGTTGCTGTCACAACTGAGCTGTAACACCGAGCTGTAACACAGGTTTCTGCAACAAGGAGGGACCGGGTTTGGTGCAGTAACAAGTAGCCCCCACTCAGGGCTGCTTGCAGTGCTGTCCTGTTTCTGTCTGACATGGAGGGCACCGCAGGGCTGAGAACTCAGAATGAATGTCTCTTGGTGGGATGGCTGAGAGTTGCACCTCCCTGTCAGTGGGAGCTTCCCAAGGGCCGGAGAAGAAAGTTCTGAATGGTCTCACACCAGCGGTTTGTTGCCTCTGTCCAGAAGCCAGAAGTCACTTGTCCATTCCTTAACTCACAGGGTGGGTGAGTAGGTCCCCACAACCCTGGAAGAAGGAGGAGTGGGAGAGTTGTGGAGTCATGCTGTCTTGGGGACCCCCGTTCCCCAGGGGAGAGGTCTCCACCGAGGGGAGGGTCTCGGGGGGCCCTGAGTGAAAGGACTTATCTTGCTGCCCAAGTTCTGGAGATGCTGGGAAATGTAACCAAGAAGATGAGGGCCCAGGGTGCCACCTTTCTGCACAGAGAGGCTGGCAGGGATGTGGCTTGGAGGTGCCAGCCAGGTGTGCTGGCTTGTCCCATCGCCAGTGCTGGGCCTGGGCAGCCTCCCACACTCTTCCTCAGAGAGTGACCACTCCATGCCAGCCTGTCCCCAAGAGGAAGGAGGTGTAGATGCCCCTTGCAGACCTGGTGACCCCTGTTTTCAGTGCAGGTCTTATTATTCAGCTGTGGTGAGGCCAGCCGGTCAGGAGGTGACTGCTGTTGAAAAGATGGTCTGCTACTCACAGTTCCCCAGGGGAGGGGACATGCCACACCACGTAGGGCCACATGGGGAAGCACCAGGGTCAGCCAGGAGGCAGAGAGAGTGAGGGGAAGACATGGACAGGAGCCTGTACTGTGGCTTCTGCAGGAAAGATGGATGTGGCAGGGCCAGCATCTCAGGGCTGGCAAGCTTGAATCGTTCCAGCCAGCTCTGGGACATAAGCAGAGTCCCTGGTTGCTGGGTGAATAGGGCAGGGGACAGAGGCTGGAGTGTGAGAGCCAGACAGAGGAGGGGTGGGGGCGCTCTGCAGTGGTTGGTTTGGGTAAGAATAGTATGGTCCAGGCTGGTCTTCTACCATCTCTGGGAGCTGACTGGCCCTGGGAGGGGTGGTCTCATCAGGGTCCAGATGTCAAAGCGTCAGAAATACAGAAAAGGAAGGTGTAGTGAACACAGCTCCCGAACACTTCTGGGAGAAAGTGCAGGCTGGGAGGGGGCCGTGGTGTGCGTCGGGCAGCAGCGGGGAGATGGTCCTCTCCACTCCATGCTCGAGGAAGATGGAGAACTTCCCCAAACACAGTCATGTTTCTCTCCTTAAATGTAGAGAATAAACTACTCCAAGGGGCGGATTTGGGGCTTGAACCCTCTTTATCTGCTACTATCGGGGAATCAACAGCAAATCCAATTAGTCGGCTGGTCTCGCATGGCGCCTGCATGGAAGCTCAGTGAGGAGGGCTGGGATCCTCATGTCACAGGTGAGGAGGCTCAGGAAGAATCTGGCCACGAGCCCCAGCTCAGCGTCTCCTGAGGAGGACCCTGCGGTCCTGGGGACCTGCTGCAGCATTTCTGTCCCACCCTCTTGGGGAGGATGCTGTGGTGGGTGGAGCTCTTTGCCCAGGGAAAAATGTTCCCCAGACACTGGACACAGAGGCGGGAGCTTCTGTCTTGGGATGGACTCCAGCCCTGGCCGCCAGCACCGTCCTGGCTGAGTGTCCACGTTTGTGGCCCTGTGTGTCTTCTGATGTCGCTCAGTCATCTGTCCTTTTGTTCATTCCACGCGTGTCCCGGATGAGACTTGCTGCATCTCTGAGATGCCCCATGTGGCCAGGGGTGCTGCTTATGGCCACCTGGAGGATGCCCGTTAAAGCCTGTGCCCAGTTAGGGTCAGGGTGCAGGCAGCCGCGGAGCACAGGGTCCCAGAAGGCGTTCACGGTTCCTGGCTTCGCTCCCCCAGGTCTGGGACTGGCCCTGGCAAATCCTCATTCTGCACCAAAGTTCCGAGTCACCCTGCATTTTGTGCTATCTTTTTCCCAGGCTCTTTCTGGACACTGCTCAAATTCTCCGCCTCTGACTCACGACAGGGCAGCCATCTGTGCCAACGAGAAATCTGAGTCTCTGGATGAAGGAGCTTTTGGGAACAAATCCAAACAAAACTTTAAAGAAGTCACACTTAATCACATTTTCTCTTTGTATCTGGGACCCAGCCCAAGGGCTGGTTTGCAGCCGTTTGGTACAGCTTGGAATTCGCTGGATTATCCTTGGTGTTTATGTAGCTCGTAAGTCTCCCGTGACGGGTGGGCTGTCTCCATAAATGCTCCGCGGCGGCAACGCGGTGACTGGGCTCGCTGGCAATGGTGACTTTCATATTTCAAAAAATGGCTGACTTGAAGGAGATGGATTCGGGCCTGAGACGCCTCGCCGGCTTCTGCAGTCTTGCTTGGCCTCCGTGGGTCGAGTGACACGTCTGCTCCTTTTCTTCTCACCTGTTGGGCCCTTGACCTTCCCTGACCTCCCGCGTGCTGTGTGTTCACTACGTCTCAGGTGGGACAGCTGGGGAATCTGTGTTCATCTTTGCCGCGAGTATGACTCTCTGTCATGAGCATGACGCTTCCATTTAAGAGATGAGGGCTTCAAGATGGGGAGATGGTCACTGTCCAAGGGCACCTGCTTGAAGGGCTGGGATTTGAACCTCTGTCTTTGAGACTCCAAGCGCATATTCTAGCCTCCACGCTATGTATTTAACGTTTCAAAGCAAAAAGGAGCCCTTTGGAGCCCAGGATAAAGCCATACCCAACGCCTGATGCCTCCTAGCGCTTCCTAGGGCCAACCCGACGGCACATAGGCCAGCTTTCAGTTTCGTGGCGAGGCTGAGACGTCCCGCTGCGTCCCTGTTTGTGTCAGAGTGCCTCCCTCCGTGAGCCAACCTCCTCCAGAGGGCGGGATGGCTTCCAGGAAGGACTCGGGTTCCTCTGGGAGGTAGTGATGCCGGTTTATTGGAAGACCTGGGAATGATCAGGTCAGCCTCGGGGAGGAGGCTGTAAGTGACGTGAGGGCTGGGGGTGCTGGGTGGCCGGAAGGGGCGGAGGACACCTTGAAAATGAAAGTCTTGGATGTTAGCAGGCAAAGGGAACGGTGGCTGTCAGCAGTGCCATTAAAAATAGATTGAGACAGTGGATGAGGGACAAGAAGGTCACAGGTAAATTCTTCATGAAAGATACTGCTTAGGAAGGGGGAATTAAGACTCAAAGCATCCATTTTCCCAGCTCTCTGTGTCAGCCTTTTCTAGTGAATCCTAGTTAACACCCCCGAACAAGAGTGGGCTCTGTGATGAAGCTGGTTTGTCCTCTCCGTGCAGGAAGAGGGCTGCACGGGGGGCCCTGGGGATGGCGGAGCTCTGAGGAAGACCGCTGTCGCCCACAGCGCTCTGACAGAGGGGCGCTTTAAACGTTCCTGTTCCAATATTTTGAAACATTTGAAATTGAGCATAGCATCATTTCCAAAGGTAAGGTCGTTTTTGTCCAGGATATTCAGTTAATGAGGATAATCCTGGCTCCATCATTTTGAGGAAAACAAGCTTGTTCCGGGTGAAACATCTGCAATTATTACTTACTCATTACAGTTTCACGAGAACAAAATTGAGCAAAATACTTTCTGCTCTGGAGAAAAGTCTGCAACAATCCAAATGTGACCAAGAGCCTGATCACCGCTTCTGTTTCCGTATTTTATATTCATCTTTGCATTTATTTATTATATGTATATTTGCATAATGTATGTATATGTCTATTACTGTTTATAGTTGTGTGGGTGCATGGATAGAGGCATGGGTGCACAGGTAGGTGGATGATAGATAATAGGTAGATAGCTGGCTAGCTAGATGATAGATGCATAGATGCACACCTGCATACACACATTGATGAGAGCTGATAATAAGTGATGAATGGATGGGTGGATGGATGGGTGGGTGGATGGGTGGATGGATGGGTGGGTGGGTGGGTGGATGGGTGGATGAATAGATGGTTGGATCAATGGGAGAGATGGATGGATGGGTGAATAGATGGATGGATAGGTGCATGGATGGATGAATGAATGCATGCATGGGTGAATAGATGCATAGATACACACATACACACATATGTAGGTGAGAGACAGAGAGATGACAATAGATAATTGATGGATAGAGAGGTATGGATGAATAGATAGATGACAGGTGGAGAACGAATACATACATACATACATACATACATAGGTACAAACATAGATGAGTAGATGCGTAGATGGATACTTAGGTGCATAGATGGATGGATGGATAAATATAAATAGGTAGATAGATGGGTAGATAGACATAGATGCAAAAATTCATAGATGAATAGGTTGAGATAGATATGAGATGCAGAGATCCGTAGGTGGGTAGATAAGATGGATAGACAGAGGGGTAGACAGACAGACAGACAGACAGACAGACATAGAAACAGAAGCAGACAGAGACAGAGGCTTTTCCTTCTAAAGCAGGACTGTCTACCCCGGGAGCTGGTGTGAAAGTTCCCCGTGTAGCCCCGCGGGTGCCCCGTTTCCTAGGGTGGAAGTGAGTGGTTGTCACAGCCCAGCCCTCCTCCCTGTGCTGCCCTCTCCGTGCCCTCCGCAGGGGGTCATGGGGACTATTTCTGAAGCCTCCGCTGCCTCTGCCTGCTCGGCCGCAGTTCCCCAGCCCCCGCCCTTCCCTGCTCATCCTCCTCATCCTGCTCACTTGTTTAGTGATGCCGGCTCTGCTGTCGCTGAGGAGGGGAGAATGGCTTGTCGCTCATGGCTGCGCCCCTGCCCCTGATGCGATGCCGGCCCTAATAGGTGCTCCCTAAATGCTGTTCGAGTGAATGATGGAAGAGTGCATCTGTGGGTGAGGTGTGAGTCCCGGCATGGCTTTCGCTGCCCTCACCTGTCCAACCTGCCTTCCTGTGACACCTGCTTCCTTGCACACTGGGGTCTGCCCATGACACTGAAAGCGTGTCCTCTGTCCCCTAGATGCTCAGTCAGAGGCCCTGGGCCTCCCCTGATGGAAGGGAAAGCCCATCTCTGGCAGGAGGGGTGCTCTGATCCTGCCTCCGGTCTTGAGGGGGAGCCTATGCCCCCTGGACAGTATCTGTGGACCACACCTGGGAGCCACTGCTCAGGTGCGGCTGGAAGACAAATTCTCCACACAGCTTGTCTGGGGAGATGGGGGTCCCACCTTCTTCCTGGGTCTCCCCTGGTACCCTCCGGTTTGTGGGCCTCTGGGGTCGCCCTGGAGGGGAGAGATGGGCAGTGTTGACTTCTGACTGCAGCCCCCCTGTGGTCAGTCTTGGCAGGTTGACCAGGAGCAAATCTGTACCCCCAGCTGTCCCCACCAGGCTCCCTATGTGTTCTGAGGGTTGTCAGAGGCCCATCTGCCCAAATCATCAGGGGCTCATTGGAGATGAAGTCCCAGCCTCACCCCGGGCTCCCCTCCCGGGGTTCAGACGGGGCACAGGAGGGGGTGGTTCACCAGAGCATCGCCCCCGCCCCTGCCCCCACACCCTGGTGGCTCCCGTCCCCACAGGGTGAGCAGCCTGCCCTGGAAAGCGTGTGGGGCTGGGGGCCCACCTTGGTGCCCCGGGGACCAGCTGTGCGACTCTGGATGAAGACCTTTGCTTGGTGAAGCTCATGTCTCCATCCATCCCGAGGATGGAGGATGCACCTGGGTGGTGAGGCGGCAGCTTCAGTGCCAGCAGGTGCATCGGCCACCTTGCCTGGCCCCTGACTGACTCCCGGAAACTGCAAATTCCCTGGTCACCCCCTCCCAAGTCCCACAGACACCAGGAGACCCAGCAGGGGGAAGGGGTGTGGGCACATCCCGAAAGTCAAGGGGGCCTCCTTGCTGCTGGTGGTTGAGAAGATGGTTTTCTTCGTAAAGGCAAAGGCCCTCGGCAGCCGGAAGACAGATGTGCTTGTACACAGGCTCCATTAGAAACTAATATTTTATGGCTTTTATGTTAACCAGCCCCATTTATGTCTCATAATTTTTAGTCCTAATACTCAGACCAGACAGGAAATCACAGGCCCAAAGAGGATACAGGTCTCCTCGTAATGTCTTCTAATTGTTCCCACTTAATTAAATGCCCAAACCAACCCACATGCACAACACACATGCCCACACCTACATGCATGCACCTGCACACACCCACACATGCACAACACACATGCACGCACATAGACACACACCCACACACGCATGCACTGCCCATGCTTGGTGGGGGCGGGGGCTCTGGGTCAGCCCTTGGCTCGCTGGTTCAAAGCCGCAGGAAGGGGCCTCGGTGTGAGGCTGCCTCTTGGTTTAGGCAGTGGGGCCGGCCCTGCAGCCTGACCCCAGAACTTGGAGGACGGTGTCTGCACTGCTGGGCCGTCCGGGTCTCAGCCTTGGTCCCCGCCCTGCATCCACGCTGGGGCACGGAGGCGTCCCACTGCCCGCCTTCCCGGTTAGTTTGCTGGCTGCTTGCTGTCCGTGGTAGCTGCTGCTTATCCATTCATTCATTCACTTACTCATTCATTCTGCAGATGGAATCTGGGACCTATTAGGTGCTTAGTGCCTACTGAAGAAAGGCTGCCCACCCCTTTTGTTGGGTCTGGAGTCACCGGGACCAGCATGGGGCAAGAAGATACTTAGTAAGAGTCTGTGGTTGGCAAAGAAAGCCCACAAACCACAGCAGCGTTTTGAGCTAGCTGCTCTTTGAATGGTCTGTCATGTACATCTAAATGGGACATAGAGGTGGCCCACGTTTCCTCGGCTCTGCCTCGATGTCCTGGAACCAGCAAGGGAAGCTGCTGGTCACCTTCTGTATTCAGATCTCCCAGCGATACTGTAACGACCCACCATAGGCCCGTGCTCTGTCCGTGCTGGGTGAGCTCTGGGCTCTCTCCAAGTCTCCGATACATTCCTCTGCCTGGGATGCTGTGGTAGCAAAGCCACGTCCCCTCCTGTACCTGCTGACCCAGAACAGTAGGTTCCCGGGGTTTCCCTTGAACTTGTGCGCCCGGGGCCACGACCCCTACTTGAGTGGAGGCAGCTGGGGCTCCTCGTCTGACATGGGAAATTGCAGGTATAAAAGAATTTACAGAGTGGAATCTGCCCAGTAAGACAGGTACTTCTGGGGTTTCCCACAGATCCGCAGGGAACACTGCCCAGATCGGATGTACCTGGTCAACGTCAGTCTTGCGGGGACCTTGTCTCCCTGGGGTCCAGCTGGCTGCGGGTACCGTTTCGGGGTGGAGGCGTCCTCTCCAGCTGTCATCCCGCTGGGCTTCTCCTTTAGCTCATATCTGATGGCTCATCCCGTTCCAGCCCCATACCTGGCCTTTCAAATGTGTTGTTTTGTTTGACATCACAGCAGCTCTGGAGGTGGCAGTGACTAATGCCAGTTCTGTTTTGTGGATGAAGAAGGGTTATGCATGATTGTCCACACTCGCCCGGGCTGCCTGGGGCAGAGCTGGGGCTGGGCTTTTGCTGTCTCTGAGCTGCGAGCGCTGATTATCTCGCCAGAGGGAAAGTGGTGGTTGGTGGCTAACAGGTGGGGGCCGGGTTTGTTCCCAAAGAGGTCCTTGACTGGGGCCAGACCTGTCTGTGCTGTGTCCCTGTCACAGCGTGGCGCCCAACCACCGGGGGCTCAGAAGGACCACGGACATGGCCATTTAACCACAGCGCCCTGACTCGCATCTCGATTTTCAAGTCAATAAATAAAAGTACTGCTGGCAGCTCGTGACAGCGCCTCCCATGCCATCCCAGCACATGGGGAACTTTACGCACGTTCATTTGTTTGGTTTGGGGCTATTTTGGAATCTGGCTTTAATTTAATTTGCTGAGATTTGACTCGATTAAGGGGTATTGATCTGGGGTGCCTAATATTGCTGCCATTTGTCAATAGTGGCTTGCTTGTGAAAGCTCATTGTTCATAAATCAGGGCCCGGCTGCTCAGTGTGCAGTCATTACAGTCAGAGTGCAGAGACAGCTCCCTCCCCGGGCGCTGCGGCCGATTAGCGCCATCCGGCGTCACGAACGCTCCTTTCAATGAGTTTACTCTTTGCCTTTATTTGGACTTTTTCTCCCCCGTATTTTGGGCCCCAGGGGAAACATTCACAGAACTTAGAAGAGCTGTCAAGTTCCCAGAAGGAAAGCCAGGCTGGTGTCAGTGGGAGAAATCCCGTGTTGGGGGACAGCGTGGGGTCCCCTGGTTGTGTTGTTGGACAAGTAAGGGGGCCGATCTGGGGGAGCACGTCTGCCTTGGAGCCCCGTCTTGATACACGATGGTGATGCTGGGCCTGGGCTGAGGACAGGACCAAGCAAGGCAGACGGTTTCTAAGAGCCACTCATGGGGGACATTAGTTAGTAAACTAGCCAAGCTCTAAGAATTGCCTCCTTTGTGCGAGCTGCTCGGCTAGAGGCTTGGTAAGTGTTTGTTAATACTCATTTTCTGTGTTTCAGACCAGGAAGGGTGGCAGTGGATGGACTCAGACGGACCTGCTGATTCATCCAGCCCGGCGCCCTGCCTGGGGAGGAAATCGAGGGTCTTCCCACCAGGTCAGCGTGACTGTGGGACAGGCTGTGACCCAGGAGACCGGGAGCCGCGGGAGGGGGGTCCCTGGCCGCTTGTCCTGTCTGCCAGCCCTGCAGTGGGCACCGGCGTTCCCGGGGCGAGCCCCGCTGGGACGGGAGAACTTTCAGAAGCTCGTCAGTGCCCTTGCTCCGCGGGGCTTGTGGAGTGCGAAGCCCCGCCAGTCTGCCTCTTCCCGGGATGCTGACCGGCCGACCGACCGGGCAGCCTTCAGAACCGTCCGATCCGTCTGCACAGGCCTTCATCTCTTCCAGGTCTTTCAAACCGTGCCGACACCATGAAAAGTTCTTTGAAAAGCCTCTTTCCCTCCCAAACATTTTATCTCCTCGTTTTGAATCCCGGGAGAGGCCCTTCACCTCCCCTCTCCTTTGTTCTTTCTTTAATGCGCCTGTGCCGGAGGCCTGCCCCAGCGCGGGGTCCTCGGCAGGTCACCACGGAGCCCCTGTGCCGGAGCTGGGTCCCCACGGGATGGACCCGTTTTCTGCAGACGGCCGCTGGAGAGGAGGCAGCCGTGGGGCCTCAGCCCCGGAGGCAGCCCTGAGGCTTGGCCGAGGCCGTCGGACCTGCCCTGCTGCGACTGTTTTGTGCGTCTTCTGGTCTCCAAGGCCCCCTCCGGAGCTGGGGGGCAGGAGGAGGCTCAGACGCCCGAGGGGTCAGGCTTCCTGCTCCCCGCCCTGCAGCATGCCCGGTAACCCTGCGAGTCGGACTGGGGAGCGCGACCTGCCGGCATGGCCCGGCTGGGCTGAGGGGCCGAGCCGAGAGCGCGCGGAGGACGCGCTCCGAGCCGACTGCCGTGCGTGGGAGTCGCCGGAGCCGGTTTTCCAGCGTTGTTCTTTTATTCATAAGCCTGCGTTCGGGAGGCTGGTAATGACATGACCCATTTTGCATTAAGCAGGCCTGGTAAGGCTGCGTGCGCCTCCAGGTTGCGGGCTTTGTTCCGAGGGCCAGATTGGCTTCCGGGCCAATTGCTTTATTAGGCATCTTGAGAATCTGCCAGTATCTTGGCTTTTTAATCTAAAATTCATTAAGGGGCTCTGTGCTTGGGCAGGGGGGACCTCAGTGGACGTGGCTCGCTGTTTCTGTGTCCTTGGCATCTCACTGGGGAGGGCAGAGCTGGTCCCGAGCCCTCACACTTGCTCTCTCCCCCTCCTCCAGGGAGGATGCTCCCACCTCTGGGAGAAGGACTGGGACAGGTGGCCCAAAAGATTCATTTCCTCTCACTTTGGGTCCAATCTGCAGCCAGTGAGCTGGGGCTGGCTTCCCGGCTCACGTGGAGCTGTGCCAGGCGCGGGAACCGGAAGCCGTCCCGGGGCTAGATTCAGCGAGGTGGGTGGGCCCATCTTCCCCCACCACTGGTTCTAAACCTGGCTCTGAGTAGCATCACCAGAGAGCTTTTAAAAACATGGGAGCTCCGGAGAGGCGCCAGCAGTGTGTGTCGTAAGATGCGGCCGATCCCTGTTGGGGACTGACAGGAAACCCTTCCCTTGTGCCTGATAAAGAAGGAGGCAATACTTGGCTGCAGGTGCAGCATGGAGCCTGGCGTGTGGTAAGTGCACATCATGTGTTTGTTGAATGAATGAATGAGTGACTTAGTATTGACTCCCAGTTTCCAGAATCATGAATACTGAAAAGAAATATTTTTTTAAAAAGCCCCTTTTCTGTAGCTTTTCACAGCCAAATGACGTTTATTGTTCTGTGGACACAGACTTCTCCTCCTGGAATGTTCTGCGGGGTGTTAGTCAGTAGTCTATACAGCTGCACAGAAAAGAGATTCTGTAGTCAAATAAATTTGGGAAACATTTAGAGGAACAAAATTTAATCGCTGCAGGACTTCTCAGTGCCTTTAATTAGCTCATGAGCCCTGGGGTGCTTCTGGAGGGGGATATAGAAATCAGTGTTTCCCACTCATGTTTGTGTAAAGAAACATTTTTTTTTCTTTCAAACTGAGAAATTCTGGAAATGATTGGAACTGCACTGTTCATCGTGGCAGCTGTGAGTTACTTGGTGCATTTAAATTAATTAAAATGCTCCCAAACTGAATATTCACTTCCTCAATCACAATTGTCACATTTCAGGTGCTCGGTAGCTACGTGTGGCTGGTAGCTGCTGAAGTGGACAGTGTAGAAGAGAAGGTTCCAATCATTCTAGAAATCTCTCTTGGACAACACTGGTCTGAAAAGATACTGGCACTGAGAAGATGGCTTAGACAGACCTTAAAGGGAGCCCTGTGGTCCCCAGAGTGGTTAGCCTCCAAGCCCCTCTGTGAATATGTCTCTTCTGAATGGTGGGGGTAGGAATGGCCGATGTTTACAAGTGCTCACCACGTGTCAGAGGTTGTTCTTAGTGCTTCACACACTTACCTTGTTTAATCCTCTGAAGAATTCTCAAAAGTGTCATTCTTTATACCCAGCCTACTGACAGGGGCTCCAAAGCACAGAGAGGGGAAGTGACTGGCCCAAGGTCACACAGCTCACACATTCACACGAGCTCAGGATGAAAAACCAGAGGTCGTGCACTGAACCACCAAAGGAGGCTCCGTCGATTGGCCCGGGGGCACTCGGCTGTGAGTCCCCCGTCTGCACACCTGCGGCCCCAGCCGTGGTTCCAGGTGACCTGTAGTTGTTTCCAAAAATAGTGACCAACCTCAACAGATGAAAATGACTCATTCTGACAATCGTAAGACTAATGGGTTTTGTTCTGAGGACAGATTTCAAAGAAGAGTCGAGGGGTGCGTTCTCAGCACCAGCACCGCCGCGGCCGAGCACGTTCAGCTGCCTCCGGGGCAGGGTGTTGTCCACCGTGGCGCAGGGACAATGGCATCTCACGAACAAAGTGGGCATTTCATGCGGTGTTTGAAGGACAGCATGTGTGGGTTTCCTCGCACACGTGTGTTTGTGGGGTTTGCAGGGAAGGCCCCGGTAAAAGAACTTTCTTCTGTAGTCGTAGAGGCAAAACCATTCTAGTGCCCCAAAAGGATTTTAAAAATAGTCCCAAGGGCTGAAAGCAAGACTTGACAGGGGGTTCTACTGAGTTTGCTGCCGTCAGCCCAGCTGGGTGCCGGGAACTTCACTTGGTCCTGTTGAAGCAGGTGGATCTGCTCTGGGGTCATGCCTGCAGGTTGCAGACACGGACATGTGGGCTTCTGCTGGGAGCCTGTTGAGCTGAGCTGTCACCGTGTCTGCGGTCTTGTTGTCCAGAGAGCGAGGGGGCCGGGAGACCCGGGGGTCAGCCTGACTCTGTGCACGTGTGTGTGGGAGTGTTTGTGTCTGAGCTCAGCAACCAGGGGCTCATCCCCTGAAGCCCCTCCCTTGCTTCCCAGTCCGGGTCCAGTGATGGGAAGAAACTCGGGCAGGTGCTTCCTGCCGAGAACAGGCCCCTCCAGGACCTGCCCTTGGACCTGCAGCCTCACCCTGTGCCAAAGCAGTGGGCACAGGAGCTGTGCGGTCCACGGGCCCCACACTCAGGAGGGCCCTCCCTTAGTTTAATGCTCTGCTGTCTCTGTCTTGAAATACTTATGTGTTTTAAACTTTGAAGTTGTGTTTTGTGAGCCAAGTCCGACGGGCAGTGGTGTGTGGGTGTGAGCAGAGCAGACATGGACATGCACATGCAAGTGCCCTGTTCCTCGCTGCTGTATTTGCACTTGGCATTCGGGATGCCCCATGAGCACAGAATTCCAGGAGCCCCATGAGTTCAGCCAGATTCAGCGCGGGTCCAGGGCAAGCGTGTTGTGCCCGCAGCAAAGTGGGGCACCCACAGCCCCGAGCGACCCCCACAGCCCCGAGCGGTCCCATGTCCTGCTTGAACCAGAACCTGCGGAAAGAAGGCGCCAGCCTCCTAAGAAACAAGAGTGACCAGGGAGCCCCGTATCCTTTCTTGCTCGTGTTGCTTCCTTGTCCCAGCCAACCACTGATGTGGCAAATAATGACGCAGGAGGAAAGGGGACGCTGGGACCACGCATCCCCCTCCCCTTTCAGTCCTTCCCCACCCATCGGTGTCCCGAGGCACAGAGTGCCGGGGAAGTGCGCCTGGTCCGAGAGGGAATCGCAGACCGCCGCCTTGGTCTTGTGCAGCCTTTCTGCTGCTCTGGGGAGAATGAAATACATCTTCCTGTACGAGCCACAAAATATAAATCGTGCAATTTCGATGACTCTGCTTACGCGTTAAATGCCCTTACATTTGCATTTAAAACCGGCATGGCCCAGTCTAAAGACGAATGGTGAAATCCGTGCTGATAATTTAAAATTTAAATTTTTCTTTGCTTAGAATTTCGCCATACAGCAAACACAGATCTCCACGGCAAGTCAGAGCAGAGGCTATGGAAGAAAGGAAAGAGGTTTATTGTTTAGTGTCTTTTGTGAACAAGGAATGCCACATTTCCATTTTGCACTGAGCCTTGCAAATTATGGGGCTGGCTCTGGCTGGACCTTCCTCTCTAAAGTCCTCCAGCTGGGGTTGCAGGCAGGGGTGTCCTCACCAGGGGCTTGGCGAATCCCCTTCCTCTGACCTTTTCGGATGTGCTTCTTGGCTGTCTGAAGCCAGGTTGTAGAGGGTCCTCTCTGCTGCTGCCCTGCTGTCCTCTGCCCCAGTCTGACGGGCCTCCCTGGGGGCCCACACTGTACGTCCACAAGTGTACGACTCTTCCGTGCGCAGGGTCAGGCAGGACATGCTGAGATCCTGCTCAGCCTTTGGCTAAGCCCCATGTGCCACACAGAAGCTTCTAAGAAACTGGCAGAGAAGGTCCCTTTCAGCATTTCTGTTTCTGTGGACCCTCCCTCTCTCTGATGGGTCTGCCACAAGCCACTCAGGTAAATTTTGGTGCGTGTAGGTATACATGTATATACAGATGGATGGATGGTTGGGAAGATGGTGGGCATGTGTATGTATAAATGTACAGATGGATGGATGGTGGGTGGTGGATGGATGGTGGGTGGTGGGTGGTAGTTGGTGGATGGATGGATGGATGGATGGATGGACAGATGGACAAGACAACACATTGGACGAAATATAGACCAAGCCCAAAGGGATTTCTCTGCCAGGCAGGAAGAGATTCAGGTAAGTGTGGCCTAAATCCACCAATGGACCCCACGTGTTGGCCGCCCCCTCACCATCACTGTCCTGGGAAGCCCCGCTCCTCACGTGAGTTCACTGCTGGATCTTGGGATAGAGACCTGGGGATTGCGCCTGGAGCAAGGACACAGAGGTTAATTGTCTGCTGCCGCAGCAGCTGGCCCTCCCAAATGTGAGGCCTGGGGGCAGCAGAGGCTGGGAGCCGCCACCACGGGGACTGAACGACTTTCCCTCTCAGCCTCATGGGGGTGCTTCGTGGACCAAATGAGACAAGGGCAGTGTCAGCACAACAGGCCTGGGGTGCTACCGAAATGATCCTCCGTGGTAACCCTTTCCTGGGGCACATTTTGTCCATGGGGTGGGGTTGGGGGTGGACGGATGGAGGGTAGGGGCACAGTGTAGAGGGCGCCCACTGCCCTGACCTAACTCCAGGGGGCTGCCTGCTCCCATCCCCTTGCAGGGACCAAATCAGAGGTCCTGCCAGCCTGGCCTGCTCTTTGCCCAGTGGCCTCCCTCCCTTCCTCCCCAGGCCTGGCCCAGCTACTAGTGTCCTGCTGACTCTGGGTAGAGCCCCAGAGAGGCTTGGCGGTTGCTTGGCAACCGAACAGGATGGTTGCCAGGCGTCTGACGGATGGGCTGGGTCCCTGGTGGCTTCTTCCCTGGGCCCGGCCAGGCCCTCCGTGGGCCGCAGGCGTGGGCTGGGCCCCTCCATCCGCTCTGCGGTCCTGCCATTGGATTCGGGCAACTGAGCTCACTTTTCCTAGAAATCTGATGCTGGAAACCAGCCTGGATTTACTTAATAGTTTTCAAATGTGCCTAACGTGGTGGTAATCAGGGGCCTACACAGACTTCCCAGCAGTGCAGTGACCCCAGTATTTCATTCCTCGCTAACCTTCAATTTCTGCTCCTGACCTTCCTCTGTGAGCTATTTCAATATAAATAATGCGGTTTTGCAAACACATTGCCCTGATTACTTTGTAGGGCCTTGATTCTCCATGTGTGAAAGTCTCTGAAGTAAGTAGTAATTTGTTCCCCTTTCTGGTAATTGCTGTTTTAGAAATAGCCTCTTCACACGTCTGCCACAAATTGGCACCTCCCCGACTCTCCGCTCACCTGCCAGAAGCAGCTGCTGGATGCGCATCTCGTGCAAAGTCACGGTGTGGCGTCTGGAGGCGGAGGCCCTGGGGCTGAGGCCGGAGGAGAGGCGGCCTCTGGTCCTCGGACCCCGAAGGAAGCCGCAGCGCAGATGCCCAGAAGAGAGGAAAGGGGGTGGCTGCTCGCCTTGTCCCCTGCCCTGGACTTGAGGTCAGGGAGGTCAGCGGCTGTGAGCCAGGCTCTGACAGCGTGCTGGGTGACAGCAGGTGCAGGCAGGCAAAGAGACACAGCGTTGGTCCTGTCGCAGAGGTGCCCACAGACAGATGTGAACCTGAAACTCATCTCTCAGGGTTGCCCTTTCCTTTCATTTCTGAAATGAAGCCGCACGTCCCATGCCCCACTCCTGGCTGTGCTGAGCATCCTCGGAGGTTTTCCCCAGTTCTTTCCTCTGGAGGCAGCCCCCGCTTGGCCTCTGTTGGGCCAGTGTGTGGTCGTTTGTTATGGCGGGGAACTGCTACGGGGCCGAGAGAGATTACATAGCGATGGAAGTCCCCGCGCAAAGGTGTTGGCGTTTGTGGGGAGACCTGGGCGCCTGGGTGAGGGCCTCTCAGGTCCTCAGTAGTCAACCCAGAGCTGTGACAAACACGTCGACCGGGAGGAGGACTGGGGAGGGCTCTGCAGACCTCACAGCCTGCAGCCCCCTCTCCCAGGGCTGCTGCGGGGGAGAGGCTGCCAGGCTGCCTCTCTGGGCAAGCAGGTGTCTCTTCAGGATCCTCCCAGGATCCTGGGGCAAAACCCCTCGTGTGGCATCAGAGTCTCTCTCATATGCCCTTATTCATTCGTTCACACATTCACTCGCTCACGTCTCCGCCCACCTCTCCTCACGCAGCCCCTACGTTTCTGTAGCCTCCCAGCCTGCGCTCCAGCAGCCCTGGGGCCCGCAGACCCTGGACGCGTGATAACCACTCCCGTGTGTGGTCACTTACCTGCAAGTAAGACTTAAGAGGCTGGAAGCCCGGCGCTCAGAGCGGGCACGCGACTCACCAAGTGACATCTTCACGTGACGGGTCCGAGGCTGCGTCCGGCTTTGAACCTGGCCAGGCTGCCTCCGTGCTGGCCATGGGGTGCTCCTTTCTGGAGACGCTCCCCGTGGCAGACGCCTGCCCGGGCTTAAGCGTGTCCTCTCCTCCACGAAGCCCTCCTGGCTCCCTCTGGGGAGCTCCTGCACCTCCTTTCTCGGGCTCCCAGGGTGCCCTGCGGCCCCTCCCACCACATTGTTGGGATCACGCGGTTCCATGCGTGTCCACAGCCCTGAGAGTCCCCCGAGGCTGATTTCCACGTCCTCACCACTAAGGTAGCTCCCAGGATGTCCTGGGCGCTCAATAAATGTTCAAACGGCGAGTGTACGAATGAAGGAGCACACAAGGAGCGGAAACCTGCTTTTCTTCCCTCTCTCGTGGAGACCAAGCCCTTCTCCTTGGAGTGTCTGTGACTGACGGGTCCCCCGGAGGGATGGGTACCTGCCCTGGGAAACAGCTGTGGAGGAAGAGGTGGGCGGCCAGGGCCTTCCGGCTGCCCTCGGAGTGAAAGTCACATCCGATCAGATGGGGGCTGCTGGGGAGCAGGTAGGGGAAGTAGGGACAGCGGGGTCCTGCCACACGCCGGGGCTGAGAATAGAGCACGCTCATCTCTGGTGGCTGTTTTAAGCCCTTTGGTGATTAATTTCCACAGAAGGCTAAGCTCCAACAGGAGGGGAAAGTCGCTGACTAATCTATTAAGCTCCTGGGGTAACTTAATTTACATGTTTTTAATGATTACTCCCTCCCTGGGCTTTCCAGAAACGAAGTGGACCTGAACCGCTGAGCACATCGAAGGCGGTTCCACGCCTGTGGGGTGTGCCTGGAGGCCCCTCGACTGGACGAGAGCATCACGGGGGGACCCATCTTGGATGTCTTCGCTGGCGAGAAGCTGCGGGCCTCCATCTGCTGCCCACTGTGCTCCCCAGCCCGTCCTCTCCAGAGCCGAGAAACCCGCACTGGCCTGCCGCGCTGGCTGCAGATGCCCACGCCTGCAACTCCTGCTGCGCCTTTGACAAGCCATGCCTTCGGGGACCGCTCCCCCAGAGCTGGTGACGATGTCCTGGACAGCCCGGGGGCACCAGGCGGGAAACAGCGGGCGAGCGGCCCAGGGCGAGGACCGACAAGGTGGCTCTGACTTCTCTGGCAGGAGGCTCAGAGCTGAGTTAGAGGCCTCAGGAACGCCGTGCGGTGCTGCGAGCGGCCTGAGGCTGTGGGCTCCATCAGTCACCGTGCAGGGTGAATCGTTTCCCCCAAATTCATACCCACCCGAAACTTCAGACTGTGGCCTGAGAGAGGACGAGGGTCTTTGCAGGTAGCGTTAATCAAGACGGGGTCACCACGTGGCCGAGTGGAGCCGAGCTTTTAAGAGAGGGCGCCCTGCAGTCCAACGGTCCCATCCTAAATCCTGAATCCCGCCCTTACTGCTACCGCAGGCCTGGGAAACCTGCATGTGCTTTTCCTGAGCCTTGGTTTCCAGTCTGTAAAGTCGGGATGTTTATAACATCACCAGCCTCTGGAATGACAGCCCTTGGGGCAGAGCGGGACCCAATAACCGCCAGCCTTCTCAGCCCCCGGTACCTGCAGGGACACGCACCCACCACGGGCGGGCTCTGGGGACGCCCACCATGCCTTGCCGGCCTGAGTCACGTAATCTTTCTGTCAGTAATCTGAGCTAACACCCCAAGTGACTGTTTTAAGAGTGACTTCCAGTTTAAATTCCACAGGGACCCAGGCTAAGAGCACACAGAGGGTCACCTTCTGGGGGATGTTTTGGGTCTATGCAGTGCGCTCTGTGCACACGCACGGCCTCATCCAGCCCTGGAGGACGTTCCAGCACAAATGCTGCGGAGAGGAGGCTGCGTCCCAGAGGCCGAGGGACTGCGTGGGAGCCACTAGCCAGTGGCCGTGCCTTCGGAGCCCACGCGTGCCCAGGCCTCTGGTCGTTCCCTCATTCTCTGAGACAGAGCTAAAGGGCTCCATCCCTGGGCTCCCCTCGGGAGGCCCCTTGCCTGCCTTCACCCCCAGGTGCCAGGGCTCCCTCAGGTCAGCCGGTATTTTCTGGTCTCCCCCTTCCCACCCTGGTGTCAGCGTCCAGTGACAAACCTTCCATCAGCATCACCCTGGTGCCTTTGGGCAAGTCCTTAAATGGAACTGCAAGGCAATGGCTTCATTTCATCAGTCAGGTTTTAAGAGCTGGAAGCAACCTGCACAAGTGAACAGGTGGGGCCAGGGGTCCAGGACCCCTGGTCCCACAGGTCCCGCTCTGTCTTCCTGCCCCCACTGGCGGCCCATCACCTCCCATTTGGGGACACCGTCATGGAGAGAACCAGTAAGAGTGACATCTCATGTGTGTGAGCAGAGCCGGGGTCAGGAAGATAATGTTTTCTCTGCCCAGCGGGTTGAGCGCCCAGCAGAGCTGCCCCGCGAGGCCCGAAGTCATGAATGTCAGGTCTTGCTAGCGTCCGCGGTGGAGGTGGACAGTCCCCGGGCCAGGCGGGGCAGGCCGGTGATGTCACTACAGCTGATGGCATCTGCTTATCTGGCAGTCGTGTTTACCAAACAGTCCTTGAGCCGGACCCGCTGCGATGCCGGCCAGTGTTCCTGGGTTAGAACCCAGCTCTGCTGCGAACTGATGGGTGACTTTCTAAGCCCAGTTTCTCAAACAGGAATGAGGACTCCCGTCTCAGAGGACATCTGTGCTAGGCACCACAGGGTGGATGGCAGAGGGCCATCTCTGGATCCGGACGGCCTGGGGTGGGGGGAGCTCAACTGTCCATCCCCTGGGTGCCCGAGTTCCCAGCATCAGATGCCCTCGAGATTTCAGTGTGTGTTGTGAGCCATGGGTGACGCGAAATAACAGAAGGAAAGGGCTCCCCATGTTCCTGGGCGTGGCAGGTGCTCCGTAAGGGCGGTCACTCTCACTGTCGGCAGTGGTGGTGCTGTTTGTGGAGTCGGTGTCGTGAACGCTCGGGGCACGCTGTGTGGTGGTTGTTGCAAGAATGTCTCTGTGATCAGATGCTGGAGAAAATGCAGTGGGTTCCCCCCACGTGGGTTTGCCCACAGTAAGTTGGAATAGTGTAAGAAACACAAAGAAAGGCCCAGATGCCGACATCAGGGCTGTGGTTACAACCTCTGATCTTGCTGGCAGTTTTGAGCTGACCACCACCTGTCGGTCATGCTCACATTTGTCCGAGCCTTTATCTGCAGAGACACGGAAGGGTCCTGGAGGCCCGGGGAGGTGACAGCTCCTGGTGGAAACCTACCAGGGACCCATCCATCCTCAGGCTTCCTCTTTGCCTCCACTGTCTGCAGCCCCCACCCCACCCTGGCTCCGGCCACTGGGTGCGTCAGAGTGGGCAGTGCTGGCTGGTTCTCTTCAGCAGGTCATCCACTGATGAATTACCAGGTTACAAAGTCACAAAGGTAACTGACTGGACACTGATCAGGTCATCCTCCCCTTGTGCATCCCCCAGAGCCAGGCACACAGGAGGTGTTTGCAGAATGAATGAAGGACCCCACCATCCGGCCAGGAAGACTGTCTGGCAACGTGGTCAGCACCACTGAGCTGTGAAGATGCGCAGACCCTGCCCCCAGGGCCGCCGCCCACAGGGCCTGGGGTGGCACATTAGTGCCCGGGCTTAAAGCACATGCAGGGCTTTGCAGGCAGAGAAGGGCGTGGGAGGCACTGAGGGTGGCGGGAACGGCTCCGGCAGAGGCACAGAGGCCGAGAGGGCGGAGGTGGGCCTGAGGCCTGAGGCCGGGGGAAGCAGGACTGTGGAGAGAGCTGAGAGCCAGGCTGATGCGTCCTTGCACGCAGTGGGCTCAGCGCCTTGGCCCGCAGAACACTTAGGGCCTGTGAACTGTTTTAGCGGCTTTTAAAATCAGAGTGGGATAAATAGCAATTTTGGGGTTAAAGGAAAACGTTTCAGTCCCTTAACCAAGATGTTCACCTTTACACCAACGCCACCGTAATATTTCACTTTCAGTATTTTTTGTGGCTGGAGGGAGCCACACAACTCGCACTGTGGCTCCAACATTTCTTAGGCTGTGGGGAGGTTCCGAGACTTACAGACAAAAGAGGGACAATGCGACCAATGGTCAGGAAGGACCTTGGGGGGCAGCAAAGGGTCGAGGTCTTGGAGGGAATACAGCCAGGGGTGTCGATGCCTCAGAGGTGGCACCAGGGGAGGCTCAGTGCGCTGGGCAGAGAGTGGGCAGCCCCTGGGGGTGAGGGCACTTCCGCACCCCTGGTCAGGAAACGGGCAGCACCTGCGGCGAGGGCTCTCTGTTCTGTCCTCCTTGATTTGCTGTGTCTGACCTTCTGCGCCACCTGGACCCCGAGAGTCTTGCCGACTCCTGCTTTGGTCTTGGGCACGAGGCCCGGCACATTTGAGGGCTACAACACACAGTTGTGCGTCGGTCATTGAGTTATTCCCTTGGCTTTCAATTTAAATACTCTCCGTGCCAATTTAAAGCAATGCCACCTGTGGTCTCAAGATGCTGGGGGAGGAGCCATTGCCCGCTTCCTGCCAAGTGAGACCACGTAGAAGGTAAAAGGACCTTGTGCTGTGGCATTTGGGGCAGATGTGAGCACCCCCCTTCTTGTTACCGTCCGTCCTGTCCCCAGAAGCTGCAGTCCCCGGGGTCTGTCTGATTCCCCCTAGGCCACGCGGCCGGGGCAGCCTGGGGCGGGCAGGCCCATGCGCTCTCGGGGCCGCGGCCTGAGTCATTAGAGGACTCTAATTAGTGCCTTTTAATCATTTTCTCTAAGATGGAAGGACGTTTGCTGTGAAAATCCAAACACTGGCACACTTTATAAATGACTCAGCCCTGATTTGGAAGGCAGATGGGCTTTGATAAAAATGGACCAGGAACAAATGACTTATTTACTTAGAACCTGGGTGTGGCCGGTGAGTGCTGGCTGCTTCTTGCTGGCTCTTGCCCCGCCGGGCGAAGGACCCTCGTTGGTGAGGACCGCAGAGGCCAAAGCTGCATGCACACAGCAAGGTGACCAAGGCGGGGGCCGGGCACGAGTGCAGGCAGGCAGCCGAGTTGTCCTGGGGGCCTGCACTGGCCTGTTCAGTGGCCATAACCGAACAGCCCTGCCATGCCATGCCCAGCGCCGTGGGCTGCGTGTTTGCATCCTCCAAAGTCAAGTTGACCCCAAAGTGCGGTGCAATTAAAGGCATCCTGGGCCTGGCAGTAGTCATAGCTCATCCATGGCTGTCAGGGAGACTCAAACCGACTGTGACCTCTAAACACACACGAGGAAGAGGGGGAGGGAGGACGTGGGGGCCTGGGCATGAGGGGAGGAGAGGGCTGGGGAAGTGAGGCTGCTGTGGAATAAAGTCCCAGAGCACTGGGTTCTCTTTGCTGACCTTGAACGCGATGTTGGGGTCCAGAGAGCAAAGATCTGAAGTTGAAACTTGGCCCCTTCCTCTGTACTCTCTGCCCACCTGGGACGGTCCCCAGCCACGCCTGCTGCCTTGGAGGGGACACCCCAGTCCTTTGCTGCTCCCTGCCGTCCTGGGCCTCTCGCTCCCAGCAAAATGAGAGCTTCGTGAAGCAGCCACTCAAGCACTTCTCTGCAAAAACACAGCCTCATTCATTCCAGCCCATGGGAATCAGACAAACACCTTGCGGGTGAGGGGTTGCCTTGGGGTGGGGCTGCGGCCGCCTCAAGTCCAGGACTCCTCCCAGTGGCAGGGCCAACTCTCTGCTGGGGGTGTCGTGGGAGGAGACAGACAGGCGCCCTGCTCAACCCCGGAGACAGAGGCACGAGGATGCTTTGTGCCCACGGTGGGATGACTTCCCTCTTGACCCTCGTGAAAGAAAAACATCGCCTGCCCTATCAGCACACAAAGGATGCTGCGGCCATCAAGTCATCAGCCACCATCGCCGCCCCCGACAGTGCGCAGAGGCAGCTCAGGGCGCAGACGAGCAGGCAGCCCGGCCTCTGCAGCCGCCCCAGCAGTGCCCCCTGAGGGGACTCAGGATGGGAGAGCACAGGGCTCTGGTCCCGGACAGCTTGGTGCACATCAGAGGAATGATTCCCAGGAGCCCAGACTTTTGCGCCTTCCCATATGTAGAAAAGCGCTAAATTCTTTAACTTGAGATATTAAGGTTTTCTTTAATTAACAGCCATCCTGTAATGTTCCGACTACCTGGTCTTTGTTGCAAAAACTCCTGTATATTCTGGCTCCTCCCCTATCTCTTTGGAGGCTGTCATCCCGGGCTTAAGTCCTCAGAAACATCTGCCGAATAAAGCATCGCTCTCAACTTTTAGATTGTGCTTTTTTTTTCAGTCAACACCCTCCACCCAGGTGCCTGGAAGGGTCGTGGGGTCACAGGTCTGGACCTCACATGGTTGGTGACCTCATGAGGCTGGAGCTTCTCTTTGGTGTCCTCAGTCCGGCAAAGCTCACTGCCCAGAGCAGTGTGGGTGCATGTGTGTGCGTGCATGCACGTGTGTGTGTGTGTTTCGTGCAGAGGTGTGCCTGTGCACTGGGAAGGCAGCGTCGGGTAGTGGACCCCCCACCCCGTCCACACCTCCCTCCGCCCTTTACTTAAGTGAGCCCATCGTTCAAGGCACAGCTGTCCCGTCCCCTCGGCCACCTGCCCTGCAGGGCTGTAAAGGCTGGGGACTAGGTCTCTGTGGCTCCCGGGCCCTTGAGACAAAGAAGGGGTCTGGTTTTAAACACTGCCCCCACACCTGCCTGCGGCACGATCCTCACCGCCCATCCATTTAACCCATCTGCACCTCAGTTTTCCTTCTCTGTTAAGACTGGGGATACTGATGAGGGTTTTCCAAAGACCAGATGAGATTACGTACGTTGTGTAAACACTCAGGAGCGCTGGCCGTAATTGTATTAAGGTTGTAAAGGACCTGGAGGCTCAGAGACACGTGTTAAATTATCTGTATTATTACCATTATTGTTGGTCGATCAACAGGTAATGACTAGGTGAGCACCTACTGTAAAGAGACTTCCATTTAAGATGGGAGGCTGAGCTGGTTCAGGAAGCCCCCCTCACCACACGTGGAGGAGCCTCAGGTAGCGTGTGGACCTGCACACAGAGGACACGCATCTAAGTGCGAGACTAAAAGCAGCGAAGTAAAAGCCCGGGACCCAGAAGCCAAGAGGAGCCTGGAGCGGAGAGGGGAGAAGAAGCCAGTGGCCCTGGGTCGCTGGGCTGAAGGGGGTCTGGCCGGGCTCGGCACCCACACTGCGGGGGGAGTGGGGACTCAGGTCCCCGATAAGAAACAGAGAAGTCGAGAAAGGGATGCAGTGCTCCCGGGAAGTACAGAAAGCCGGCCAACTTCAAAGGAACATAAAAATAAGTGTGTTTAAAGTATTTTGAAAGAAGAAGGGAAGAAAAGACACTTTAAAGCAAGAACATGACATTAGGGGAAAAAAATACAGCAGGTGCCTCTGAAAAAGACACAGAGCCACAGAAATTAAACCGAGTGAAGCCAAACTAAAGATGACGAGATGGACACGCTGGCAGCCCGCTGGAGCCAGTGACTTAGGGAACCGCGCAGAAGAGAGGCGTCCTGAGACCCCAGCACGAGGGCGGATTCAGAGTCTACCGAGGGGCCGGTCCCAAAGGAGAGGCGGGAGCGAGCTGCAGTGGCAATTTCGAAGCCATAATGGCTGAGAACTTTCCAGAAATTCTTTGATGAAAGATAGGAGACCATTGGAAGAAGCAGGTCTCTGAGCAGGATAGGTGAAAATGAATCCCTGTGTAGACACGTTTTACTTCTTGTGTGGTGACTGTGATTCCAAGAGAAAATCCTAGCTGCCATCAGAAAGAAAAACGAACACTTTCTGACCATGCGGGGGGATGTGGATTGAAACATCCTTTTCTGGGAGGTAATTTCTTGTAAGAGACACAAACTCTCAGGAGAAAAATCCACAAACCCATTCACTCATTGTTGTTGCTTCTAGAAATTTCTTCTAAGAAATTGGTCACGGATGTGTACAAAGGTTTGAATTCAGCTGTGTTTGCAATGGCAAAATAAAGGGAAAAATCTAAATTATTTCTAAACAAATAAGTATGTATCAACCAGGGTACTCACCATAAACTGGAACATGACCCAGCCATAAAAATTATGTTTAAAAGAGTATTTGATGATGCGGAAGGATGAGCATAATTAACGTGATTCTTCATTGAAAGAAGAAGCAGATGATAAAACCATGACAGCATGAGCTTACTTTGGCTCTGCATGCTTGTGTGTGTCCACGTGTGTAGTGAGAAGGGTTTGACCACCGTGACAGTAATTATCTCTGTGATTTCATTCTGAGTTTTTGCATTTTGCCATGTATGTGTTGCCGGCGTTACTGTAATAAATACGCAGTAATATTGTTGTAAGTACCTTACTTCTCAGCCCCTTAGAAGCTCAACAGCGGTCAGGCTGGTAACAGTGCAGGGATACGAGTAGACATTTCAGGATCCTGACAGTCTGGTTCAAAGCCCTGCTCGGCCACTTGCCGGCTGGTGATCGGAGCAAGTCACTCAACCTATCTGAGCCTTCGTGTGGCGTTGACGGTACTGCCTCTCTGTCCAGGTTGGGGAGCATTAAATGGAGTAACCCATGGAATGTGCTCAGCATGGAGCCCAGCACAGGGGAGGCACACCTAAACGAGTTGGTAAAGAAGCCGACACCACCTCTGAGTGCCATACTTCATCAGCGGTACTTCTCTGTCCTGTGGAAACAGCCTTGCAAAGTCTCCACTGCAGAAAGAAGCCAGATGGGTGAATGGAAGAGGAGAGAGGTCTAATGAGAACGCTAGGGCCTCCCCCACCTCCACACACACACACACACACACACACAGGAAGCAGACACTGAAGTGCGGGTGGAGTTCAGGTTCAGTGTGCTCTGGCTGTGCTAATAGAGACGATTGATATGACGGCTTGGAACAGACACTTTTCTGAAGATGTAACTGCGGATGGCTTAGAGGGGCAGGACAGCACTGTCATGTGTGTGCCCCATGCCACACAGGGACTCAGAGTCCTGTCCAAAGCTGTGACGGACAGACAGAGCCCATGACTGAGGGCTCCTGACAACCAGGTGGGTAAGCCTGGGGACCTGGGGTAGGCTCCCAACCCCAGGAGGCCTGTTGAAGCCTTCATAGGAACACAGTGGGATCTCATCTCAGGAAAGCCTGTGGCCCCTCCAGGGAGCCTGGACCTCCCGGCCCCGTGCTGTGGCATGTACCACACCATGTGCTAGTCAGGCCTTCTTGAGGAAAGGCCCCAAGTCAAGATGGGTGGACACTGGGCCCCAAGCAGGAGGGAAGAGTGACTAGGGAGGGGTGCTGGCCTTGGCCTCAGCCACCACTGCTCTCCAGACACCCTGGACCCCGGCCTGGCTTTCCTGCTAAAGGTCTGTGGCAGGGAGAATGACATTTGGCTGAAAGTCACAGAACAAAATAGAGTTTTCTTTTTTCTTCTACAACAAGAAACCCAGACGTAGGTGATCCAGGGTTTGCTGTGGCTCAGAGATGCCACCGAGGACACAGGCCATGTGTGTGTCCCCCCAGCACCTGTATCAGGTGACTCTCCAGCCAGGTAGGGCCGGCTTGGTTCTAACAGGAAAGGGGATCCAGCAGTTCGGGGAAAGGGCGGCCGTCCGGGTCCAGGTCTGCTGAGCACCAAGTGCTAAGTGGAAGCAGCCCTGTGCTGAGGTCTGGAGGTGCTGGGATCCGAGCAGGGGCCCCTGAGTTTGAGCAGCCTGGACGTGGAGTGGGAGACGCTGGCTGTGGTGCAGGGACCAGGCAGAGTCCAGTGGAGGGGAAGCAGGGGACATTAAAAGGCTGTGGAAATCAGGCGGCGAGTGAGGTTTCTAGAACAGCCCCTCCGCTGAGCAGTGGCTGCTCCTTGTATTAGAAGTTACACGGCTAACTGTGTTGATTCCAGATGGACTCGCTCAGAATTCAGTCTTTTACAAAGGGCCCAAGGAAAGAATGGACCTTCCGAAAAAGGGATGCCAAGTTTTTCGTCTCCAGCCGCCACCACCTCTGCAGCCAAGCTGGGTCCCCTCTCTGCGTCCCATTTCCATGATGAGCCCCAGGGAGAAGGCGGGGAAACGTTGTTACCTTGTGAAGAAGGAGGAAGTGATGCAGGGGGGTTGGTGTGTGATACATGGAAATTGCACCAGATGCTTGCTAAAAAAAAGGCAAGAAAAACTTTATGCAAGACTATTGCAACAGGGGAGAGAGAGTGGCCTTCACTCTGCTGGAACAAAAGGGAAGGTTTTGAAACCTGGATGAGGAGGTGGAGGAGAGCAGGAGGGCATCTGGGGGAGGGTGGTGGGGAGGCCCCTGGGCTGGCTAACTGTGGCTTCAGTTGTGGCTTCTCTGACAGAAGGTAGCCTCCGCTCTTCCGGAGAGGGGAGACCCCGATTCCATCTCAGAGAAGTGACTCCAGACTTTCCTGGGCTGTGGAAGATTTGCATCTCAAAGGGGTTCAAGAAAGGATTTACAGCTGCACATTTTTTCTAAAGGAAAAGCTCTAAGGGAAGGGAGGTCAGGGGTCTGGAGTCGGGAAGAAGACTGTGTGAAGGGTTGTCAAGTGGAGGGGAAGGTTACGGCCATCTTGGTCAGACACAAAGAGAGTGGACCGCCTGCCCCTTCCCCATGGGGGCCGGTGGGAGGGAAAAACACAGAGGGAGACAGAAGACTGGTCAGAGGTGGTGGACGCGAGGCAGGTGGAGGGCAAAGCTGGGCACAAAGAAGCAGACAACTTTCCCGCTGGGGTTCTGGACCAGACAGCCTCCCACATCTCCGTCCCTCACGCTCTGTGCCTGCACAGGACACGGTGGTGGTCTCCCAGCAGACCTGGTGAAGCCTGATTAGGGACAGGGGCCTTCCTCAGTGTCCCACAAAGTCCACGTGGCAAGGAAGGTGGTTTTAACTTTGGATCTCACCTTGGAGGGACTTGGAACTGTTGACTGAAAAAAAAAAGAGCACAACATGAGAGCTGTGAGTTATGTTTTATTTGGGGCAAAATGAGGGCCGTAGCCCAGAGACGGCATCTCAGATCGCTCTGAGGAGCTGCTCTGAAGAGGTGGGGGGGTACTCAGTATGGTACAGGATTTAGTGAGGCGGGTACGTGCAGTCAAGCACACATTTAGGGCGTGGCTCGCTGCCCGTCAGGAGGAGTGGATGTCACCGCTAACGATTTCAGTGGTTTTCTAAGATAAGAGAAAAATGCAAGAATGGGGGCTCCCAAAGTCTTCTCCTGAGATACCTAACGATCTGCAGGCCTGTTCTGCCCGTTTTTCTGAGTACAGAGCCCTCACTCCTGATCTCCACCCTGAGCTCCGTGCAGGGTGTGTTGAAGGTCAGCCGCTGCAGTGGCTCGTGACTGGATCCATGTAGAGGGTGATGGCAAGTGCCAGTTTTTAGCTGGCAGAACGCAGCTAGTGATGCGGTTACTGGTTAGAACTGCAGGAAGGCACAAGATACGCCTGCTAAGAGGGCGTCCAAGCCACCCCCTCCCCGAGGCCAACTGGGTGGAAGCAGCAGGCAGACCTCAGGGGATCAGCTGCAGGGAGAGCCAGCTGGGGGGGACGTCCGTCTGAAGGATCACCGCTCCCAGAATAAAGTGAACGTATGCTTCCGGTTTTCAGACCCCTGCTCTGGCTGACTTCCGCGGAAGCCGTGGAGGCTTCGGTCAGCCCGGCCGGGTATGGGATGGCCAAGGGGGCCAGGAGTTCCCAGGGACCCGAAGGCAGATAAGTCCCCTCCTCTCTCTGCCACACCAAAGTCAAGGCCAGCTGCCTGCAGAGGGGGCCGGGGCTCAGCTTGGAAAGTCTGTGTGCATCTGGTGAAGAGCGTCTTAGAGATCCCGTGGACAGGCCCGTGGACAGGCCCGTGGACAGGCCAGTTTAACTCCACTGCGCTTCGCCTTTTCTTCAGCTCTGCCACCCGGTGGGTGGAGCCCTATTAGGAAGATAAAATCGGTTTCAGAAAATAAAGAGGCTTCATCGTCCCTGCACGTCTGAGCGTCGGGAGCCAGCCAGCAGCCAGGCCGCCATCTCCCGGGGGGACGCACGGTGTCTGGTGCTCTGCAGAGAATGCCATTCCAGCCTTGCAGCATCCTTCCAGTGTGAGTGATCATCTCCGTGTCTCAGCTGAGAACCCCAGCACTCGTAGGTTGTCCGGGGTCACTGAGTTCACTGGGTTCAGGCTGAGCTGCTGAGGGAAGGGGCCCCGGGTCCAGCGGCTTCTACAGAGTAGAGCTTGCTTTATCTTCTACGCACTGCCCGGGAACGAGCCAGCCAGACTGTGCCGTCCGTCCCCAACCCTCTGATTCCACGGTCATCATTCCCAAGGCAGCAGGGGGGGGAGAGCAAGCAGAGGGTCCAGGGCAGGGGCCCCCAAAGCTGCTTTTACCTGAGCTGCTCACAGCCCTTTGGCCAAATTGATGTTCACTGTTCTGGAGGCTGGAAGCCCCAGATGAAGGAGCCCCCAGATTTGGTGACTGGTGAGAACTCTCTTCCTGGATGGCAGGCGGCCGCCTTCTCCCTGTGTCCTCACATGGTGGAGAGAGAGTGAACTCTGGCCTCTTCCTCTTCTCCTAAGGGCACTAATCCTGGTGTGGGGGCCCCACCTTCATAACCTCACCTAACCCCACCCACCTCCCAAAGCCCTCACCTCCCACACCAGCACACTGGGGGGCAGGTTCCAACATGAGCTTTGGGGACACACAAACATCCCATCAACAGCACTCCTCTCCCTGGGGGCCTGTGACCCACCCTGGCCAGGGCACCCGGCCCTGCGTGGTTTTGGATGCTTTTTGTGTCACATCCTGCTTATTCAGTTTGGAACCAATTGAGAGACACACACACACACACAGGCAATAGGAGGGTGGAAATAAACGTCTCCTTATTACTGACGAAGCTGGGGCTTCGCGGGCGAATCCGTCTCCTTGCCTTCCCTGCTTCTAGACGTCGCCCACATCCCTCATGGCCCCAAGTCCCTCCAGCCTCCGCTTCTGTCCTCACGTCCCCGACTGCCCTGCCTCCCTCTTTCCATAAGATGACGCTGGGCCCACCCTGAGAGTCTAAGATAATCTCTCCATCTCAAAACCCTTCGTCACACCTGCCATATCCTCTCTGCTGGTTAAAGTCACACATCCCCGGGCTCCTGCAGTGAGGACGTGGACATCCTTGAGGGCTGCCACTCTGCCCACCGCAAGTACTGTCCCGGGGACGGGGTCTGCAGCCCTGAGCAAGGAGAGGACACAGTCCCTGCCCCCATCGGCTTGCATTTTCGAGTCAAACACATTTCTCCCCACTAGGTGTTTCCTGCGGGAGGGGTGTGTGGGCAGTGCTCTCCCACAGAACATTCTGCAATGGTGGAAATGTGCTCCGTCTGCACGACTAACGTGCTAAGCCCCAGAGCTTGAAGTGGGGCTGGTGTGCTAAGGTTGATTTTGTTTTAATTAACGGACATGGAACCGGGGTCCCCATGGGAGGCTGGACGGCGCAGCCCCGCCTGTCTCTGCTCAGACCTCCTCTCGCTCCAGGGAGGCCCAGCGCCCTCCTCAAGGCCCACCTCCTCAGAGCCTGGCCCGTGTCCCGCCCGGCACCGCGGGCTGGCTGTGTCTGCTGCCCCTCAGGGCCTCCCTCCTTTCAGTTTCCCTGTTTGCTACACCAGACACTTGTTTTTCTGACTTTGTCCTCTGGCTTCTTCCCTGTAGTAAGAAATACGAAATCAGTAAGTCCCAAGTCGGCCAAAACCACGGTTTTAACAGATCTTTTCTCCTCACCTTCCTGACTCAGAAGATGGAACTCTGGTGGCTAATCTTGCCAGACCAGTGTCCCCCCGCCCCGGGGCTGGTCTCAGTAGACTCTCAGCCTGCCCCCTTCCTTAACACACAATTATTTACCAACACTTGGTAGCGCTGACAGCATGCCAGGCGCAGCTGCATGCTTTGCAAACACTAACTTGTCTAATTCTGACTCAGTCTCGCAGGGTAGCTATCACACCAGCTCCAGCTTTGCAGGCACAGAGAGGTTGAGTCACTCAAACTCAGGCCCACAGCAGCAGGGGACAGAGCCAGGGTTCGGACCCCGGCTGTGATGGAGCTGTGCTCGGACCCTCCCCGCCACCCTGCCGCCTTGGCTGGGCCTCCTTCTGGAGCTCTGATCCACACGTTTCTCTGTCAGGGCACCGGCGGCACCAGCGCTGACAGCGAGGTTGCTCCCGGGCGTCCGTCCCGTGGGCTCCCCAGGATGTCAGTCCTGCCGCTGTCACTGTCCTCAAAAGGCGAGACTCCCAGTCGCTCTTGCCTTAATTCTCACCTGCGGTTTTAAACCCACCCAGCCTCCTGCTCCATCAGTGGTGGCGGGAGTCTCACCACCCACCCTCTGAGGTCCGATTTCTGGTTGGCAAGACCCCAGACATCTCCTCCTGCCCCCTCAAGGGCTGATACCCCAGACACATTTTTCTTTAATATTGGTCTCACTTGGCCTTACTTTTTTCATTTTCCTTACTTCTTTAAGAGCAGTTAGACCTGAAAATTCTCATTTCCCCTTTCCGTTTGCCTGGTGCGTTTTCTGAGAGCTCCGTCTTCCTCCCGGGGGATCACCCCGTTTGTAACTTGAATCTGCATGTCTTCCCTCTTTATACCTTCCTCCTGGCACAGCTGCTGTTTCGAGAGTCGTTCTCAGGCATTTTCTCCAGCCCCCCAACTTCCTCCTTGGTCCCCCTGAGCACAGGCGGGAAGGGAGTGCCAGGCACCAGCCTTTGCCTGAGTGTCTGCTTAGCCCTTGCGTTTGTGGCAGATCCACAGCCCGACTCTTTGCACAAGAAGGGCGTTCAGCTTCCTGCTAAAAGTTCTCCTAGCTCTGCAGGTGTGGCAACATCTGGGGCCCCAGAAATCTAAAGTCGGGACCAGAATCTATGTAACTGACAAATCCAAGGGCCACTCGAGACACTGGGGTCTTATAAGAACCCCGTGGAGCCCAGGTTAGTCCCTTTGCAGCGTCCTGTCTTAGCCTTGAAGGCCAATAGAGAAAAATAAGGGAGTGACAGGGAAGTGAATTGCCCTGCTGACCTGACTCCGCTCCCTCTGCTGGGGGTGCTGGCCCTCCGATGTGGTGCAGCACCCGGCTGCTCCTGTAGTTTTGGATCCTGGCTCCCTGGCTCCCAGCCTGGCTGAGAAGCACAGTTAAAAGCAGCAAAAAATACATGATTCCACCCCCTGATGCCTTAAAGGCCGTCTACCCAAAGACTCTCCATCACCAAAGCCACGTCTCTGCCGAGCTTGCTAAAAATGGCCCATCGCTCCTGCGGTAGCTTAAGTCTACACCTGCTGAAAAATAACCTCCGGCCCAGGGTTAAAGCCTCGATAAGCTGCAGTGACCCGCCAAGGTCAAGACCTGGCAGAGCCCACGTTTCCTCGGGACTAAGGCCCAGCACGGCCCACCCAGGAGGCCCTGGGGACACCAGCCACACCTTGACCTCTGGCTACCAGAACCTCGGAGTTTTTACAAAGTCAGAAGCCCCTGGGGGTGGGTGGACAGGAGGCTCAGGCTTCTTGCTGAGATCATCCCATGTTTCTGGATTTCCTTGTCATTTACTCCTGGGGTTAGGATTTGAGTGGGTCGACACAGGGCGCGCCCTCCCCAACCCCCTCCCCCAGTTTGGGAGCTGGATGCAAGAACCGAGCAGACAGAAAGCCCCCTCCCCCTTTCCGGTGGGGCTGCTGGGGAAGGAGATGGTCAAGGTGCTGCTACGGGACGTACTCAGACCCCCAGACACCCGGCCACAGCCAGGTCCAGCCACCTGACTGTTCCTCACGCGGGGGTGGGGGGAGGGGGCCAGGATCTGCCGCCTCTTCAGGGAGGGGTTGGGGCTCCCACGTCCACTTCCTTCCTCTGCGCTAGTCGAAACAATGCCCCTCATAGATGTTCACGTCCTAATCCCCAGAACCTGTGAATATGCAACCTCACACGGTGAAGGAGACTTTGCAGCTGGGATTAAGGATCTGAGATGGGAGAGCACCCTGGAGTATCCAGGGGGCCCAGTGTCATCACAGCCAGCCCCACGAGAGAGAGATGGGAGGGTCAGAGCTGGTGACGTGATGAGGGAAACTGAGGTCAGAGCGATGAGGCCATGGACTAGGGAATGCATGCAGCTTCCAGAAGCTGGAAAAGGCCGGGAAATCCTCCCCCTCCAGCCTCCAGCCCGCCAAACCCATTTTTGAAATTCTGACCCCCAGAACTGTAGAATAATAATTTTTGCTGTTTGAAGCCACACTATTTGTAGTAATTTGCTACAGCAGCAATAAGAAACTAAAACTAAAACTCCTTCAATAACTAGGTCACCCCCCCATCAGCTAGGCCACTCCCCCATCAGCTAGACCTCTCCCCCATCAGCCAAGCCACTCCCCCATCAGCTAGACCTCTCCCCCATCAGCTAAGCCACTCCACCGTCAGCTAGGCCACTCCCCCTTACCTGGTGAGGAGCGGATGTGGGAGGTAAAGAGAGTTCAGGAATGACACTTTAATTGGAGTCCCTCCACATGGGAAACATGGGTGATGGGGAGAATCATCTCCTGCCCTCCGCATCCTGGGAGGGTGGGTCTAATGTCTAAACAGAGAGACAGAGGCCCAGGAGCGTGTGGTTACCGGCTCCGGTGGCGAGGCAGAGCAGACCAGGTGAGGACCCAGGTTCGACTCTCGGTTCTGTCCTTCTCTGTGGGTTCGAATATCATCCCCCTGCGGTGGGGCTCTTTGGGGAGCAGAGCACCAAGTGGAGGGATCCGAGACGGCAGAAGGGAGGCGGGATGCTTGTCACAAGGCGGCACGGGCTTGACGGCGGGCTCTGGGCTTGGAATGCAGATATTGGCCGCCATGATTCATCCTAACCTATTTACGTTTCTTGATGGCTTGAGTCAGTTCGCACCATAATGACTTGCTGCCAAGTGAACCGTGCGTTTTGTTTTCCCATTTGGCAAGGAGAGAAGAACACAGAAACCAAGTGCAACCCGGTGGCCCCACATGGCCCTGCTGGTCACCCTCCCCCGTCTGCTCACGGGGCACCTGCAGCGGCCCCTGGTCTGCCCGTAGAGGGGCTGGTGCTTAGCTCAAGTGATGACGTCACCTCTGCTATTTTCATCTGTCTGTGTGCGGACAGAAGTTTGATGAGCGCCTGCTGCCAGGTGGTGGGGATACACAGTCAACCAAGCAGGACCCTGCCTCCACAGAGCTGGCGGCCTCGTGGGCGGGGCCAGAACCCCAGCAGGTGCACAGAATCAAATGCACCCTCAGACCCTCGGCGGCTGCGAGGGCGCAGGTTCGGAATCCTGTAGACCCGGGTTCGGAGTCTCCCTCCAGCCCTCTCTACTCCTCATATTAATCACCTACTGTCTTTGCCACCTAACCCTTTCTTGGACAGGGCGCCGGGGGGACCAGGGTTCGCCCTGCAGTTATTAAGTGAGGGTAAAGGTACAGAGTAATTCACAGTGTAGGAAGGATCCGAGACCACCATGTGTGGTCATTTCCCTACCTGCTGCCCCACCTAAAGCAGGGCTTTTCAAACTTTACTGTGCTTGGGAGTCAAAACGCAGATTCTGATTCAGTGGGTCTGGGGCAGGGCACAGGAACCTGCATTTTCAAATAAGCCCCAGGCTGAGGCTGCCCTGGTCCAGGGACCCCACCCACTTGGAGCAGCAGAATCTGAGAGAGGTTGTTGCTGGAACTATCACGCCAGTCATGGGTCGTGTTCTTCTTCATTGTGACCCTGGGACCTGAAACAGAGCCAGCACACAGTAAGTGCGCCATAAACATTTACAGGATGTGTGGCTGGGTGGCGGTTTGATGCTGGGGGCTGGCAGGTTGAGTACAGTTTCCAAAGACAAAGTCGTCCCTCTCTGCCCCCACCAGAGAGCATTCAGAGTCTCTGCCTTTGTCCAGACTCTACCCTTCCCCCGCTGAGTAGGTCCCGGAAACTTACTTGACTTTTCTAAGCAAATTTCTTTCTCTGATTTCTTCATTTCTCAGGTTGCCATGGGGATGTGAGGCACAGTGTACTAAACAAGGAACTGAGGATGTGAAACCCTCTGTGTATTAGCGATTTACTTTGAGTGCCCTGCCCACCACCTACCCTAACCAGGGCAATTTCAGATTCAGAAATCACGCCTCCACCTGGAAGCCCACCCTGACTTCCCCAGGGTGTATCAGGCAACCTTCCTCCGTGCCTCATGGAGGTTTGTTATCACCCCTGCCCAGTGACTGGACAGGACTCTCGTGAGTGTCTGTAGCCTTCTACCAAGCTCAGCGCCTGACACTTAGCGGATGCTCTCCAAATAGAGAAGGAGTAAGGCAACTAGTCCAGGGGAGTAAAGAAACAGAGGAAGAAACAGGCAACCAGGACCCCTGACACTCTGGGGGCTCATCAAGTAGCCCCCAGAAGAGAAAAAGCACATAAGACTTAGTTTCAACTCTAGGTTTAAGGGAGGGATATGTTAGGGGGATCTTTATGTTTCTTTCTGGTTTGAGCCACTTAATTTCCCCAGGCAAGGCCACACTAGGATTTCAAAGAACTGCCCAGAAATGCTGACTGGATTTTGGTCAAAGTACCTTCTGTGCCTACTCAGGGGAATCTAAACTTGTCAGGCATCATAAAAAGAACATGGCATCCTTCAAGTCCTCCCAACACAATTAGGAAAAAAAAAAAAAGTTCTGGCGGACTCCTATTCATCCTTCAAGACCCAACTCAAATTGCCCCTTCTCCCCACCCCCACACACAAGGCCCTCTGCATTTCCCAGCTCCACCCCGGCTAAGTTTAGGGCCCCATACTCCTATGTTCCCCACCACACGGAATGCCCCTGGAGAGCAGACGAGGGGTATTTATCTTGAATCTGGAGGCCTATCCCAGGGTTTGGCACACAATAGTTGCTCAATAAATGTTTGAATAAATGGATGTTGCTTTGTGCCTTTCACCTTCTGCCTGAAAGGCACCAGATGGCTCCCCTTCTCTTTGTGTGGCTTGGGCTGATTCGATTTTCAATAGCCCCGGTGTCCTGTCCCTCTGCCCCGGATGCAGCCCTACTCTTGGCTCCCATAGGCGCAGCACTGGCCCCTCGGGAGGCAGCCCCTGGCATCCCTCTAACGCACTCAGGCGAAGGAGGCCTGGGACACATCGTGGCGATTGATTTTCATCTGTATGATTTAGGCTGCGATTGATTCTCTCAGGTGGAGGCTTGGCACTTAATGATGTGAAAGTTGCTCTGTTCCATCCAGACAGGATTCCGCGCAAGGACAATTACCCTTCTGGTGACAGCTTCTCTCTTTTTAAAATATACATAATGCAATGAAAATAACTCAGCCGCTGAGGCGAGATGTGGTAGGAAGTGGGCGGTGGGATTAAAGCGGGCTGCTTGCAAATTTCCCGCCACTGGGGGAAGACACTGCTAAAAGGATTGTATTATTAGTGGTACTTTTCTTCTTATAGAGTTGGGAGAAATGAACAGTGGTGATTTGGAATAAAAGGATGAAATATTTAACTTAGCAAGAGGTTATTTTAGATCTGTTTCCCTTTCGCTGAAGCTTAAGAGCTGGGCGTAGACTGAGATTCCTTTGTAAGATTTAAGGTGCTTCTTGGAGAAGTTAAAAATGTCTCTCCTGTTCTGTGACCAGCTGGTGAGTAACCTGCCGGCCCCTCTGGGCTCACCCCATTTGCCTTCAGGTGGAGGGGGGCTTCAGCCACTCTGGCCTGGCCTTTTATTAGACTTTCAGGTTGGCATGTGATGTAAATGAGCGTTGTTAGAATGATTCTTTTTCCAGAACCGAGGAAAGCAGCTCTCAGGTGCCTCATCGCATAACTGATAAAGAACCCATGTCCCCTGGGTGTGCTTTCCATTTGAAATTGGTCTCCCGGCCCATTTCACTGAAGAGGCTCAGACGGCTCCCACTGAAAAACCCAGCGCCATCGGGGCCAGGCTAGACCAGCCAGACTGCCCTCCCCCAGACACACACCTCACCTGCCAACCTTCGAGCTAAAGACAAATAACTTCTGGGGTACAGTCGTCCTATTTTGTGGGGATCGCCCAGGCTTTAGTACTGAAAGTCTTGTTGTAACTGAGCAGGACCCTGTGCGGCCTTCCAGGCTTAGACCCCTCCCCCGTATCCTCTGCGGTGGCTCCTCTCTGAAGCACCCTGATAAAACTATCTCATGCTTATTTCCTGAGTTTTTCAGATGCTAAAAACCACCACCAAAGGGAAGAAATTAACCACTTGATTATTGAGATCACGTGGCATCCAGACATTCTGGTGCCCAGGGGTTGATAGGGTTGACCGCCCTGTCACTTGGACATCAACTAATCAGAGAATTGTGCACAAGGTGATCGCGTAGCCTGTGACTCCCCACTCCATTATCTGGCCTTTAAATGTGCTTTGCTGAAACCCTTCAGGGAGTTCGGGGTTTTCTTGGGCCTGAGCCACCCCGTCCTCCTTGCTCGGCCCTGCAGTAAACCTTTCTCTGCTCCAGACTTCAATGCTTCAGTTTGTTTTGACTTCCTGGTGCGGCAGGCACTCGAACTTGCCTTTGGTAACACTGCACCCCAGGGAACTCCTTAGTCCCAGGCAAACTGGGACAAGTTTAGTCCCTGAGTCTTGGACAAGTTCCCAAGAAAGCGAGCGAGAGAGACAGAGGGAGAGAGAGGGAGAGACGGAGGACAAAGAGCAGGTCCCTCTCTGAAGCGGCAGCCGTAAGTAGCCCCTTCCTCGCTATGATCTGACCTGCAAAGATGCAACGGCCAAGCACTCCCAGGATTTTCTAGGTTCAGGGGGAGGAGGGCAAGGCAGGGGGTGTCCAGCAGGGTCATGCAAAGCGGTGTGTTTAAGCATCAAGAGGTTCACTGAAGAGGTCCAGACGGGCTCTGACCTTGGGCTCAGGGAGCCCCGTGCAAGTCTGGTCCCTGGAACTGCTGAGTCCAGGAAACGGGAGGCCTTGCCCCAGGACAGCTGTCTGACCCTTGGGACTACGTAGGACCAGGCACTGTCTCCTCCACCAGCCCCCGCTGTGCATGCTCCTCAAGCATTTCTGGAGACCCACCTGCGTGCAAGGTGAGCGCTCCGAATGAGATTCCACGTCACCCTGAATTAGAGCCTGGGGGCTAAGACCTGCTGGGAGGAGTGGCCAAGGGGCAGGTGCAGAAAAGGTCTGGGAAGAGGGCAGGAGGGAGGGGCCGGGCAGGAGGTGGGGCCCCAGGGCCTCCATGAGCAGACGAGGGCATCCGGGAGGAGGGACCTCAATGGATTCGGGGGTCGGTGGGGAGACGGTGCCAGGTGCGAGGCAAGGGTGGAGCAGGCGAGTTCGGAGGGGCGTGTGGGCTTCCGTGGGCACAGCCTGGGAAGCTGTGAATGTGCACAGAAAGCACTTTCTCATCTCGTGACACACTGTAGCGTCCACGACACTTGCAGGGTAAACACGGGAAATTAGGGTGACCGACCTCCCCAGGGAGGAAGTCCTAGGGCTCAGTGGCACTTTGGGGGCCAAAACAGTAAAGTCGCAGGCCAACCAGACCAAGCTGGTCACCCCACACGTATCCCAGTTGTTCTCACCGTTGAAGGAACAGGTGGTCAGAGTGGTCCCCAGCCGTGTGGCCCCCATGCCTGGCTGGGGGCCTGGGCTGTGGTCTGGGTGCCGTGTGAGGCTGAGGGCGTGCGGTGACTCTTGTGACCCTGTGAGCGTGTCACCCAGCCCGCGGATTTCGATCTTGGCCACACGTGGGCTTCGCTTGCATTTCGGTGGTTCCCCACCCTCTGTGCCTATAATCTCACTAGAGATTCTCCACCAAAGGTGGAGATACTGGCTCTGACGGTTGCTGCCTTTCCTAAAATGAGCGTCCCGAGGGTGGCACGGCCCGGTGGTATGGCCGAGAGCGTCTGAGAGGTTGCACCAGTTGGAGCCCTAATTAATGCTTGTTCTATGACGTTCCAGGGAATGGTCGCTCGATAAGATAACGCAGTGGAAGTTGTAAAACGCGTGTGCTCCACTTAAATAGCGGCACCAAAGGACGCCCGGACGCCTCGCAGAGCGGCCCACTGGAGGACGTTATTATAAGAAGCAATACTGCTTTTCTTGCAAACTGCGCTTGGTAATCACCTCATTAATTGTAAACGGCGTGACCGAGGCCCGGTTCCTAGCTCCCCGCAAGAGCCCGGGGTCGGAGAGGAGAAGGCCCGCCAGGAGCAGGCGCTGCCAGGAGCCGACCTCCCGGGGCGGGCGGGGGGAGCCCACGCTCCCTGAGCCCTGTTGGGGGGTGGTGGGGGGTCACCGGGCTCCCGTCTGAGGTGGCAGGGCCCCCAGATCACAGCGTCGCACGGGAAGGGGCCGAGGGCGCGGAGGGGCCCGGGCTCTCGCTGAGCTCTCCGCGGCCGTGACGCCGACGGCGCAGGCGCAGCCGCTCAGCCCCGCCCGTCCCGCCGTCCCTCCGCAGGCTCCGGGGAGCTCCGCTTGCCTGCGTTTCCCGGCTTCTGGAGGCACCTGTGTTCCCCGGGCCTGGCCCCTGCTCCGTGTCTGAGGCCACGTCTTCTTCCCGCTGCTTTCTCTCTGGTTCTGCCTCTTCCGCGTCTTTCTTCCCCGGTTGAGGGCCCTTAGGTTGCCGCTGAGGCCACCCAGTGACGCAGGACCCTCTCCAGCTCCAGGTCGGCGGATGGAGCGTCTTAAGTCTTAATGCCGTTGGCCTCCATCCTTCCCCTGCTGTGAGACCCGGCGCAGGCGCGGGCTCTGGGCTTAGGACGTCAGCAGCTGTAGGGGGCTGTTGTTCCGCCCCCCACAGACGACGCGCGTATTTTGCCTTAGGACCTAACCAGCTGGCTTTCATTCGTCCATTTCTTTAAGGAAAGGGGCGTGGAAGGAGCCGCCCCCGGGGACCCGGAGGTTTTGTCTCGGAGACGTCTCTGACTCGGCGCCGGGCCTCAGATGGACCCGCTGGGCCTTTCTGAGCTGCGGGTTACTGATCTTTCAACAAGAATGGGGACGCCAGTCCTGACTGCTCCAGAGGGTCGCCCCAGGGGAAACTGAAGCAAGGAAGCGGCCGTGGCAATGCTTCAAAAGTCCTCTGTGCCGGGGACACAAGCGCGGCCGCCTCCCAGCACGTGTGTCAGCAAGTGCAGCTAGTGCCTTGTCCCCAGAGCCCAGGGTCAGCAGGAACACAGTCACGGGTCCCTGGAATGTCCTCTCCATCTGCCAGGTCCAGTTTCACCACAGGACGGGCACAGGAGGGGCTGGAGCGATGCCGCCACCCCCAACTTGTGCCTTGGGGTGGACGACAAGACTGGGGGCACGTGTTCAGCCATTCAGCCACGGGACACGGCCCACGTGGGGTGCTTTCGGCAGATGAGGCCACAGCATTCTCTGTCCTTTGCCCTAGTGGCTTCATTATCGAAACTCAAAGCCAGGAGGTGCCATCGGATGAGTCTGGACACGTGCACACACCTGGGTAAGTCAATCTCCTGCTAAGATGTAGGGCACCATGACCCCAGAAAGTTCCCTCCTGCCCCGTCGAGTCCACCACTGGTTCCCCTTTGAAGTCATGGATTCAGTTCCTCTGTTCTAGAACTTTATGCACCTGGAGCCACGCGCTCTGCTCTCTCATTCCCGGCTTCTGTCATTCACCATCACCACCGTCAGAGCTGCCTCTCTGTTGCTGCCTGTCCCAGCTCACTTCTTTTTGCTGCTGACTAGAATCCCATTGCATGAATAAGCCACTGTTTGTTTATCCACTCTCCTGTGGGTGGGCTGTTTCCAGTTTTGAGTTGTTATGTATAAAGATGCAATGAGCATGCTTGTTTAAAAAAAAAAAATCTGGGAGAGTTTGCTTGGTCCCCTGTGTTTTACCCACATGCTCCCTGGCTCATGAAAGGAGTCTCTACAGGGGTGACAGCCCGCAGCCACTTTGTCTAAGGGGACGCCCTCATGCCAGCGACCCAGGCTGGATGGGCGCAGCCTCAGAGTGTCGTGTTCCCACCGGAGGCTCCAACCACCTGTGCCCTCATCCTGTCTCCTTCCCTTGGCTCCCAGGGCCTCGCGTGGTGTTTGCTTATATATTTATGAGCCCTGGAATTGCCGCTTCCGGGCGCACTATTTACTTAACAATATAACAGTAATTGTAGGATAATTGTGCTGCGATGAAGGAACAGCCAGGGTCTGTCTGCGCAGTGAGTGGATAATAAAAACCAGGGTTTATGGGTTCTGCTCCCGGGAAGACTTATAGCCTTAATATTGCATTATGTAACTAATCATTTCCAGTTTGGGATGGCCTGGGGTGTGCTGAGCCCCTCAGCCAGCTGACGGTGATCAGGCGACAGGAAGGAAGAGCAAGTCACACAGCTTCTCCCCATCCCGGCTGAGACCTGCGGGTTCCAAGCTTCTCCATCTCGGAAGGAGGAGGAAGATAGGGAAGGGCCTTGCTGCCCGTCCCTTCCTCCCGGCCTCTGCCACCCCATTTATCAGAGATGCTGCGACGTCCAGCCCCCTTTCCCATGACAGTCCGCAGGGGTCAGAGATGCTGCGACGTCCAGCCCCCTTTCCCACGACAGTCCGCAGGGGCAGAGTCAAGGCTGAGTTTCTCGAGCTCTTCACCCAGCCCCGGGTGTCTGCAAGGAGCGCTGAATCCTTAGCAAGTCTCCTGAGCTGGCTTGTTTCCAGCCTGTGTTTTGAGGTGTCGGGTCCGAGCTGAGAGGCCTCGGAGGTCACCTGTCCTGCCAGAAGGGGTGGCACAATGCTGGTTCCCATCCTCTGTCCTCTGTGTGCCTTGGGGCACAGTCAGCTTGGTGAGCGAGCTGTCCCTGACCACGTGGGTCCAAACTCAGCCGGAGGAGACGGCCAGAGGCAGTCAGCGTGGGCTCCAGCCCCACTTCACTTGCACCAAGAAAAGAGAAGGGGGGTGTCGGATGGCAGCTTGCCCTGATGAGTCAGGCTTGCCTGGCTCCCTGGTTCTGACGGAAAAGATGCGCCAGGTGAGAGGAAATGACTTCAGCCCCCAGGGATGACGGGCAGGCTCAGAGGAGGGGACTGGGCTGGGCGTCTACACGGCCCCAGGAAAGGAAAATGTCTTCCTGGCGATGCTTAAAGAACACGCGTTTTATCTGCGTCCCTCTTGCTTTCTGAGGTGGGGCGGCGGGTCACCCCAGTCCTTCCCCCTGCTCTGCCACCTCTGTGCCCCACGCACCCCTTCACTGCCCACGAGCACTTGTGATGGGGAAGCACAGGCTTGTCCGATGACCAGGGACTGAAGGGCACATTCAAGGTGGCAGAGTTGAATGTTGTGGGAACTGGATGTGGCATCACTGGATGTGTGGGATTTTTCCTGGGAGCTGTCCGAGTCCCTGCTGTGTCCCCCTGTGGATAATGGTCTGTCCACAGCCACTGGACCCTCCCCCAGCAGCCATCGGTGTGCAGGTGAGAGTCAGGGTCACGTGGGGCTCATGAGACCCCACACTGGAGCTGGCCTGACCAGGGTCCAACCCTCACTCCCAGGAGAGCCCTTATTGTGGGCAGGGCTGGGGTCAGGGAGGCAAGAGTAGGTGTCTGGGGGTGATAACCGCACTCTATTGCCTGACCTGGTCATGGTTACTCCAGGAAAATTCATTAGCAGACGTTCTGATTTGAACAGTACACTCCCAACACAACAGTGTAAAAATTGGCCACACTTTTTTTTTTTAATGGTCATACCGAATCCTGCTAAAAGTTGGGGTGATGGGCAATCTTAGTGGGACGCACTCAAAGTGGGAGCATAAGTTGGCAAGTTAAATTCTGAAATTTCATATTCTTGGACTAATTAAGTCTACGGCTGGGAGTCTTCCCTAAGGAAAGAGTAAAATTTAAACATAAAACGTAGGTATCAGGATGTTCACCATTGCAGTATCAAATAGTTTTAAAAATCTAAATGTCCAGCAATTAAGAAGAGAGAGAGATCTCACTATACACCTGCTAGAATGATTGAGAAGACTGGTGATACCACGTGTTGGTGAGGACCTGGTTCAGCCAGAGCTCTCAGACACGGTCCGGGGGGAGAAAAAGTGATGTGAATGTGGGGAAAAGTTTGGCATTTTCTTATAAAGTTAGTTTTACTCTTTTGACTCAGCAATTCTACAGGTAGGTTTTACCCAAGAGAACTGACAACATGGATTCCCAAAAAGACATGTACAAAAATTCTGTATCTACTTTATTTATAATAGACAAAGAGTAGTAACCCAATGGTCATACAGGAGAATGGATAAGCAAATAATGGTATGTTTGCATGATAGAAAACTACTCAGCAGTAAATTGGAAACAGGTACCTAGCAATAAGGAGCCCATGGATGGATCTTACAGACACTAAGATGGACCAAAAAAGGCTGAATACATGAGAGTACGTATTGTGCGGTTCTGTTTACATGCAGTTCTAGGGCAAGTGAAATGAAGCTATGATAAAGGATGAGACCAGAGGCTGCTCTGGGGGCCATTGACTGAGAAGGAGCACGAGGAAGCTGTTTCGCTGAGGGCCCCCTCTGCATTTTGGAAGGCGTGCATGTTATGTGGGCATATGCCTTTCTCAAAGCTCATAAAGTGATAGTTTAAGATCTGTGCAGTGTATAGCATGTGAATTTTACTTAACCCCCACCCCCCACAGTTGTAAACGCACATTGAGCGGTAGTTAGCAGGCTTGCTTATTACAGTGGTATGGGTTGGCAATTCTAAAACTATTTTCTCTTTATTCCAATTTTGAGCAAATGGGTAAATATATCGAGAATAACGGCAGTTCAATCTCCCACTGATGAAGGAGGGAGTTACAGCGTGGGCAGGAGGAGGATTAGAATGTGCCTTGTAAATTGGAGCTGGAGGAGCCAGGGTGAGTTCATTGCTCTGTGTGTGTGTGTGTGTGCAGATACAAACGCATATGCTTATAATGTACACACATATGTACAGAAACTGTATGTAAAATACACAGACATCTAAATATATTTCTCTATTTGTGTCACATATATTTATATGTAAGATAAAAGAACAAATATGACTCTGTGTTACTTCTGTTCCTCTGGCTCTCACCCTGGGCTGTTTCCTGGGCTCAGTCCTGCTGGTTCTGCACCTTTTGTAAAAGAACGTTGCCTATTGCCTGAAATATACAGGGCAGCGCGTTCTCAAGGCTCTGCCCTCTAAGGGTGCAACACTTTCCCATTCATACAAAGATAAAAAGTTGCAGAATAGAAAACAATATTTGTTTTGTCAGAGGTTTACAGGGACACCATGTTCTGACCCACGTGGACAGCTGCAAAAACAAAGGATTCCAACACCAAGAAGTTTGCAACAACCAGGCATACCCCTCCCCTTTTTAGTATAAAAGGGGCCTGAATTCTGACTTAGGGGAAGATTGTTCTCCAGGACATCGGTCTGCCATCTCTCAGTCTGCTGGCTTTCTGAGTGAAGTCATTATTCCTTGCCCCAAACACCTCATCTCTCTACTGGGCTGTCGTTTGGTGAGCAGGACGAGTTTGAACAGTAACATATATGCGTGTATTTATATCCGTTCCATGTATCTCTCTATCTAATCCATCATCTAGCTATTTACTGCCTCGTATCTCTTAGCTCTGTCTGCTGAGAGCGCTTCGAAGCCATGACACCCAGTTTCAATGGTCCCACCTGACCCAGCATCCAGCTCCTGGTTTCTAACTCTCCATCCGTAGGAACCAGGGTTTCTTGGAGAAAAGGCTGATTTCAGGCCCCAGGCCCGAGACCAGGGAAAGCACGAGGTAATTCTGGAATATCTTGTGGCATCAGGAAGTAATGAAGTACTCAGAGTGAAGGGCTCTGCAAAGGATGCTGGGGCCAGCTGGTGGGGGCGGCCAAATCTGGGACAGTTTGAGCTTCTAAATAAGTAACAATAGTAATGGATTAAAGCCCACTGAACAAAATAAAACCAGTGAGTCCACATTGATATAAATAATAAATAAATGAAGAATAAACTGGGGAGAGGGAGAGTTCTCCTGACTGGAATTCTACTTAGTAAAGAATAAAGGATTTAAAAAGCCATCAACGCACGCTGAAACCAGTGGGTGAAAGTTGTGACAATGAACAGGATATTTATAGAATCAAAGAATTAAATTATTTATCTGTCATAAAAGGGAACAGGTAAATTTACAGTGGGGAGGGCTGGAGGACACAACCTTAACCAGGGCATCAAAGATCCGTCCCAACACAGGACCTCCCGTGCCTGGTGGTGAGGACATGGCATCGCCCCACGCACGGCTGATGAAACGCACAGCCTGGATCTGATCAAGAGAGAGTACAGGTAAACACAGAGGCACGTTCTAAAGTAACTGTCCTCTCCTGCCCGGAAAGGTCAAGGTCAAGAGCTAGAAGGAACTGTTTCTGACTGAAGAAGCTAAAGAGACGGGGAGACGATGTGTGAGTGTGTGCGTGGGTCCCAGGAGACAAAACACGACACAAGGACACTGCCGCTACCTGATGAAACGTGACTGTGCGGTGGACGAGATGAGGGTACTGTATCAAGGTTAAATCCCCTGATTTTGCTAACTGGGCTGTGGTTTTGTAAGAGGACTTCCCCCCTCCTTAGGAAAATGGAGGGGGGAGGGGCGATGGCAAAGCAAACGGTACAAAATGTGAGCAACTGGTAAATCTGGGTGTAAGGTCTACGGGAGTTCTTTGTACCATCCTTGTGACTTTTTTTTTTTTGTCTTTTTTTTGCAGGGTTGAAATCAAAACCCAACAAAAGGTCTGGATGAATGAAGCCGGCAGAGCCAGTTTCTCTGTGCGAGTTCATCAGCGAAAGGTAAGTGAGCTCTGGGGACCCCCTGGTCTCAAAGGAAAGAGAAACAGGAGGAGCATCCAGACGTGACAGCTGTCTGGCCCTGGTGGCGAAACAAGCCAAGCCCGTCTGGGGGCAACAGCCAGCCCGGGGCAGGGAGCAGGGATGGGTCTCGCCTCTGGCGAGCATCAGAGCAGTCAACGAGGCTTTCTGGAGCAGGTGGGCTCGCCAGCTGCCAAAGAATAGGGTGCCTGGGAGCTGCCAGCTGGGTGCCAGGAGGGCTGGCCGCCTCCTTGAGGGTACAGTCTGTGCTGTGTTAAGTTCTTTTTTTTTTTTTTTAACATTTTTTATTGATTTATAATCATTTTACAATGTTGTGTCAAATTCCAGTGTTCAGCACAATTTTTCAGTCATACATGGACATATACACACTCGTTGTCACATTTTTTTCTCTGTGAGCTACCGTAACATTTTGTGTATATTTCCCTGTGCTATACAGTGTAATCTATTCTACAATTTTGAAATCCCAGTCTATCCCTTCCCACCCTCCGCCCCCCTGGCAACCACAAGTCTGTATTCTCTGTCTATGAGTCTATTTCTGTCCTGTATTTAAGCTTTGTTTTTGTTTGTTTGTTTGTTTTTGTTTTTGTTTTTGTTTTTCAGATTCCACATATGAGCGATCTCATGTGGTATTTTTCTTTCTCTTTCTGGCTTACTTCACTTAGAATGACATTCTCCAGGAGCATCCATGTTGCTGCAAATGGCGTTATGTTGCCGGTTATTATGGCTGAGTAGTATTCCATTGTATAAATATACCACATCTTCTTTATCCAGTCACCTGTTGATGGACATTTAGGCTGCTTCCATGTTTTGGCTATTGTAAATAGTGCTGCTATGAACATTGGGGTGCAGGTGTCATCCTGAAGTAGGGTTCCTTCTGGATACAAGCTCAGGAGTGGGATTCCTGGGTCATATGGTAAGTCGATTCCTAGTTAAGTTCTGAGCTGTCCTCTTTCACCAGCATTTCCTTCCAACTTGCCCTCCTGTGTAGAAGGGAGCAGGAAAATGTGGCTCCGGGCGGGCAGGCGGGTGTCTGTGCTTCCTGCCGGTCCCCAGTATGTTAATGCACACCTGGGGACGGTCCCCAGGCCCCAGGGGCTGTGAGAACAACCACAATTGTTCTTTTGCTTTTCTGTTTTTTTTTTTTTTTTCTTTTTTCTCTTAATGACTCCGTTAGTTACTGGCCTGGCAACTTGGAAATGCCACCAAAAGCAGAGATTCAAGAAGCTTCTGGGGGGATGGGAGAAAAGCAAGTTTCTGGAAGGAGGCGGCAGCTGGGCAGAGGCTAGCAGCAGGAGGCTCTGCCAGCCTTGGATGCTTACACAGGGTCAGAGCAGGGAAACGCTGGGGACAAACCTTTGGTGATCTTGACCTTGGCGACTCAGAGTCAGAACAGCTGAAGGCAGGCTAAGGAAGGCATTCCAAGACGGAGAGAGGCTGGCTGGAGACCACAGAGGGGGCCGCCTGCCCAGCCCCCCACCCCAACTCCGCATCTCCGCTCACCACACCATCATGGCTGCAGCCATAAGGCCACCGGCTCCCAGCTTAGGTGTCCAGGGTGCCTGACCTCTCATTGTGGTGGGGGAATGACCTTCCTGCTGGGCAGTTGCTGAATGTCCTGGCTGGCCTGTGGGACACACATTCTAGGGGGGCGGTGGGTGGAGCACAGAATCCTGTGAGTGGTTGAGATCCCACTGTGCCCCCCACCCCCAACCACTGACTGGGCGTCTGTGCGCCTGGCAGGGAGCTAGAACCAATGCCCGTTTATTAATCAGTGTTCAGAGAGACAGAACTGATAAGAGGTGTGTGTGTGTGTGTGTGTGTGTGTGTGTGTGTAAAGAGACAGAGACAGAGAGAGAGAGAGAGAGAGAGAGAGAGAGAGAGAGAGAGAGAGAGATGTTTATCACAAGGAGATGTCCTGCACAATTATGGGGGCTGAGATATCCCAAGGCCTGCTGTCGGTCAGCTGGAGACCTGGGAGGACCAATGGTGTAGTTTCAGTCCAAGTCCGAAGGCCTAACCCAGGACAGTCAAGGTTTCAGTGTCCGAAGACAGGAAAATGCTAATATCCGAGGTCAGGGCAGTCAGGCAGGAGGAGTTCTCTCTACCTCGGAGGGAGGTCAGCCATTCTGCTTTATGCAGACCTTCAACTGATTGGACGAGGCCCACCCCCAGCAGGGAGGGCCATCTGCTTTCAGTCCGTGGTTCAAAGGTTAACCTCATCCAGAAACACCCTCATTAGATGCTTCCCAATAACTCTGCCTGGTGTGTGTGTGTGTGTGTGTGTGTGTGTGTGTTTAAAGCTCTTAGTTTGTAGAAACCAATCCTCAGGGAGGAGGAGAAACCTGCCCCCACCCCCTCGGATCACGACACCAGGAAGTGGCTGAGCTGAGATTAGAGCCCAGCTATGTCTGACTCCAAAAGTGCTGAAAGGCGCCCACTCAGGGTCCTTTGCTGGAATTCACGCTGCCTCTGTCCAGTTTCCCTGTGCTTAGCGTGGTGTGCTTTCCCTGCCCACCAGAGGCCTTCTGCCCAGAAGTGGCTGGACGTGGCTGTGGTCTGACGCAGAGCGTGGCCCAGTATGAGTCTCTATTTGCTACTGTAACAAATTATTTCCAATTTGGTGCCTTAAAACAACGCAGATTTAACGTCCTGCAGTCCTGGAGGTCAGACATCTAACACAGGTCTCAGTGGGTGTCTGGAAAGGTGTGGGCAGGGCTGTGTTCCCGCTGGAGGCTCTGAAGGAGAATCTGTCCCCTCACTGTTTAAATGAGGTGATGTGTGTGTCACTTGTCTCCTTGTGAGTAACTAACCAAGTGGAGGGGCACGCTGCCCAGCCCCCTGGGGACGGAGTCCGGGGAGGGGGGGAGCAGCGGGAGGGGGTGGGGCGCCCGCAGCGGAAAGGCACTCCCCAGCGCCTCCCACCCGCTGTGGGCAGGTGGACGCGCATCCTGGTCTGGGTCTCCTCCTGCGGTAACTCCAGGGCAGGGCAGGTCTTCTGTCTCCCGATGCCTGGTTGGCATGTGAGGGTCTGCAAGCCCCTAAAGGCAGCTGTGGAGTCTCCTGTGAGTCCTGGCTCAGGTCCCCAGCTCTCGGCTAGTCTCTGGTCTGAGTGAATTACTGCGAAGAGGATAGAAAAGTGTTTCTGGGAGGGGCCACCAGTGCCACGCCTGTCACAGAGCGTGGTTGGCTGGCCTCGCAGAGGCCCCGGGACCGAGGAAGCGCCTCTGGCCATGCGGGTTGGCTTCCCGTCTCACTATGCACCGCAGTGAATCAGTGGGGAGTGTGGGGTCTGCACGGTGACCGCCCTGTCTCTAACTCTCTGTCTGATGCCTCAAACTGCTCCCTTCCCTCATGTGAGGCACTGCCAACCTATGGGGTCAGACGAACTGGGAGTGGAGCCAACAGCTGCCCAGGGAGGCAGGTGGGGGGTTCAAAGATGCTGGGTCAAGCTTAGGCATTAGTAAAATGGGGTGAGGGGAGCAGGGACAGGGCACCAAGAGATCTCGCTATGATGTGAAGAAGAGCCACAGAGCCTGCACGTGGTCCGGGGCCGCCACGGCAGTGGCCACAGCTTGGGGCACAAAACAACAGAAATTGATTCTCCTGCAGTTCCGGAGGCCAGAAGCACAAAATCAGGGTGTCATCAGGGCTGCACCACCTTTCTAGGAGGGTCCTACCCTCTTCTTCCAGCTCCTGGGGGCTCCAGGTTTTCCGTGGGCTCCGGGGCGTCCCTCCATCTTTGTCGCGTTCCTCACATGGCCCGTCCTCTGTGTCGATACTTCTCCTCCTCTGTCTTTTCTAAAGACACTTACTGAATTTAGGGCCAATGACAGATAACCCAAGACGATCCCACGTCACGATCCTCAACTTAATTACATCTGCAAAGACCCTTTCTCCATATATGGCCATAGTCACAGGATTTAGAGACTAGGACAGGCACATACTTAGGGGCCACCACTCAACACACTACGGAATAGATGCCATTCTTCAGGGCTGGAACTGGGTGTTGGGATGAAGGGAGCATTGGGGGAACTGGATGGGAGCACTTCAAGTACAGGAGGGAGCACTCAGGGAGCAGGGAGGGGCACCCAGAGAGCAGGGAGGGAGCAGCCAGAGAGCAGGGAGGGGCACCCAGAGAGCAGGGAGGGAGCACTCAGAGAGCAGGGAGGGAGCAGCCAGAGAGCAGGGAGGGGCACTCAGGGAGCAGGGAGGGAGCACTCAGAGAGCAGGGAGGGAGCAGCCAGAGAGCAGGGAGGGAGCACTCAGGGAGCAGGAGGGAGCATCCTAAGGCCAGGGCTGCCTGTGATTTTAACAACAGTTACAAAGATGAACACAATCAGGGAAACCTGAGCATCTCAGAGACTGGGGTGTCCACCGGCCCAGGGTGGGAGTTCCGGCTTTACCGCCCCTGTGGGGTCTGCGTGCAGGACGGCTCGGGAGTTTGATGGGGAACGATCTGGGCTAGGAGGTGGGCTTTCTGCCTGTGATGGGCGCAGCTGTGGTGCAGGGGCCTGGGGCGGTGCTGTCATGCTCCGTGGGGCGCAGGCCGGGAAGGCAGTGGACTCTGCAGGGATCTCGACTGTTGCTGAAACATCTTTATGCCGCACGCACGCCCGGGCTGCTGCTTCGTAAAGCTAGGGTGGACAAATGTCTCTGTGTCTACAAGACTGAGGAGCTTATGAGGCAAGCAGATTCTAGGTGGGATCGGAGATGGAGTTGAAGTCTATAAACGGCCGAGCCACGGGGGAGAGCTGGCTGGCTTCCAATTGGAATTGTCTGAGTCTACCTCGTTTCTACCCAGGGTCTCATTCTGGGGATTTCATGTTGATCACGAGTGAGGTGCAGCTAAAGGAGGAGGTCATTTTCTTTGCAGCAGGAGGCTGGCGCTGCCTCCCCGCTCCGGGAGGCTGTGGCTGGCTGAGCATCTTACTGCTCAGATTTCTGTCCTCGGTTGTACATGAGTTTCTTGCTTCTTTATTGGAGAGATTTTGCGGGGTTACTTGCTCAAAGCAAAGGCCATGAGATGGACTTTGAGCATCCAGTGTACGTAAGCCGCCTCCCTCACAGCATCCCTGCTGTCCGCCCGCCTTCTCCTCCTCACCCGCCTTCCCCACCAGGGGATGTTCTCTTGTGTCTCTTTGCAAGTCAGCGGATGCTCACCTTCCCCATCAGAGGCGTTCTGCCAGCCCATCCACCCTGACAGCCAGCTCTTTGGGGGGCAATGTGGGCGAGGTTCAGTCATTGATGCCACAGGAGGAAGGGCATGGGGGCCATCTTGGTCCTAACCTGCCTCTGATCGTTCACGATGAACTCGGGTAAGTCTGCAGCATCTCTGGGCCTGTTTTCTCCTCTACATACTGGAGCCCTGTTAGTGTCCCCTGTGGTCCTTCCACCTCGCAGCTCCTGCAAGTCTTGTGTGCAGTGGCCACCCCCGTGGGCACAGAGCAACCAGCCTTCTCTGTCCCTTTTCTTAGAAGTCATTGTGCCTTTTGGGGGTCAGGCTGCACTCAGCCTGGGGCGCTCTGTCACCTACCCTCCCCCCAGACCTGGCTAAATGCTCCAGGCCACGTCCTCTAGGAAGCCTCCCTTGGTTACCCAGCCTGCAACCCTGCTCTGTCTGCATGAGAGGATGGATGAGTGAAGGAATAGCAGACAAATTCAGGAAAGGATTTTGCTGGTGATAGTTCACTCTTCCAAGGGCGACTCCTTGATCATCTGGTGGCGTCAGGCAAAAGTCCTGGCACGTGAGGGAATGACACAGACCAAGACTCCTTCCCTCCTGGAGCTTACATTCAGGAGCTAGAAGACATTAGATGGATAGCCTGACCATGTGGGTGATGAAGGATGGACGAGAGGGACAAACCCTTTAGAGTCTCCAGAAAAATAAAGCCAGTCCTGAAAATGCTTGTTGGAAGAGACTTGTTTCTGCCTTTAGTGATCTATGTTGGAGCGACCGCAGATTCAAAAGGCTTCTTGTTCCGCAAAGAGATGATGGTTGGGGAACGGTTAGAACGGTCTGGATGACAGCCTGGAAGAGGCGGGCTTTTAACTTGGATTGAAGAGAACGGAAGCCGCTCATTCAAGTTGAAAGTCCCTGACAAACCCAGGCTGGGCACTGCCCTCTGCTCAGCAGACCCAGGCCCCTGTCCACCTCACTCAGCCCCTGACGCGTCTTACGACGGAGCCGGCGCCCGGCAAGCGAGGCGGGGCTGTGCGAGCCGTCTCCGGGGTGGCGGGAGAGGGTGGCCGCTGGCCCGAGTCCGCCGGCCGGGCTGAGAGGGGGCCAGATCGTTCCAGATGCTCTCTCTCTGACAGCTGCACTGACCACCTGGTCCAAGTCTCTTTAGCCTTCTTTTGGGGTCAGAATGTTCCCAAAGAGTGGCCAACTTTTTAAACCTTTTTTTTAATTAGTCTGGTCACAGACAGTCGGGAACTCTGGAATGTTCTGATGCCTCCCCAATCCCTTGCCTGATCGGACGTTTTTAGCCACACTGTGTCTCTGCCGATCTGCAGGGAGTGGAGTCTGAGAACTTAACGGTTGACGGAAGTGCAACGGGACTAACTTCCTCCCCGGAGAGCCGGCGAGGCGGAAGTCACTGTTTATTACTGCGGCTAACAAAGAGCCCTGCTCCTTCAGCCCGGAGGTGCGGGCTGCACTTCGTGTAAACAGAGCTGATGACCGAACAGACGAGTCTGTGGGGCTGGGAGCCGATGCGGATGGGTCTGGTGGCGTTTCCTGCTCAGGTGTAAGGACTGGTCTCATTTCTTCTTTGTCACCTGACGTCATTGGGGCCCCAAGTGCACAGAGCCCTGGGTGCCTCGCTCTGGCCAGGCGCCCGTCCTTGGGGACATTGTCACCCGGGAGGTGGTCCTGCCGGAGCACACCCCTTGCATGCGTATACAGACACACTCACTTACACATACGCCACATTCTTTCCCCACACGAAATTAAGCGATGCAGACAAGTCCCCTCCTAGGTTCGTTCCTCCAGCCCTGAACCCAGATGGGAGTCCTCTGAAGTCACCTCTCCGGCCTCCTCATGTGGCGGAGCTGAGATCTCACAGCCAGAGCCAAGGATTTCCCTGTGGACCCACCTCTTCCCGCCCCAGGGTCCCGCAGAGCTGATGCCAAGGCAGGGTCCCCTACACTCTTGGATGCCCCTGGAAAGAGCATGAGCCTCAAAGCCTGGATTCAGACCCTTTTTGAGCCCCTGCTACCGGGCAGCGTCACCAGATCATATATAGATTGCCCCGGTAAGTCGGAACGTCAGACAAACGACAGGTAATGTTTTAGTGTAAGGGCACCTGTGTGATGTTTGGGGGTAACTTTGTAGGAGAGAAAAATTACTCATTGTTTGTCTCAAATCCTGGTTTACCAGGGCTTCCTGTATTTTCATCTGTTAATCTGCCAGCCCTATCCCCATGTGACCGTGGGCAGGTTTCGTAACACTTCTGTGCCTCGGTTTCCACGTCTTTTCAAGGAGTTGGGGGTGGTGATAACAGAGCTGACCCCAGGGGGCTGGTGTGGGGCGGGGAGGGAGGGCTGAGTGCGCAGAGGGAGCAAGCCCCCAGCAAGTGTGAGGCCTGGGCACTCGTGGACTCGGCCGGCAACCCTGCGCCCTCCTGAGGTGGGGAGGGGCGGTCCTGGGCGCCACAGACGCACCTTTGTCGCGACACGGAGCGAGTCCAAAGAGGGGCCCCTGCGTCTGACTTGAGTCCTCGTCTCACACGGCTTCTCTTCTTTACGTGGGGAGGACGCCTAGGGAGGGGCTCTGCCCAGCAGAAGGTAAGTAAACGGGGACCAGGAAAGCCACGTGTGGCACAGGTATCCGCTTGTCACGAACTGAGTTCCACCCCCCATGCTCCATAGAGTGAAGCTCTAACCCCTAGTGTGACCTCCTAGAGGGAAGTAATTAGGGTTAAATGAGGTCACAAGGACAGGGCCCTAATCTTTATAAGGACTGGTTTTCTTATAAGACAAGGAAGAGACACAGAGCTCTCTCTCCAGGTGCCCAGAGAAGGGGCCGACGGGGGGATACAGCGAGGTGGCAGCCACCTGAGTGTCTTGCTGAGCCCTGGCTGCTGTCCTGAGGTGCTGGGGAGACTGTCCACCCCTGTGGGAGTTGGTGGGACCGGCGGCTGACCTAGCTGTTGAGGGAAGGGGGCGGGGGAGTGGCCCCTCCAAGGAAGCAGGTTGCTTGCTTTCCCAACGGTGACCAAGCCCTGGGTGGCCCTGCCTGTCCTCCAGCCCGGCCCCCAAATGGGAGCCAGGAGTAGCTTGGATCCCAATGTGGACAGATCAGCTGGCACACGGTGCTTCAGAGGAACGGGTCCTGCTCAAGTGACATTGCAGTCCTGCGCTGTCTGAGCCCCAGGGGGCATGTGAGTGGCCCAGTCAGCTGCCCGCTAGCCAAGCAGGGCAGTGTCTGGGCTCACATCTCCAGGGATCAGAGTGAGCACACACCCCCATGAGTGGACTGGACTGGTTTCTGTGGAGGGCTGGCTCCACCTTCTGGGGCCCACGGCTCCTTTGGGAACCTGAGACTCCCCTCCCAGGTAGAAAAACCAACAAGCAAAGAATTTCGTCCAAAATTGGGGATTTCCTGGATCCCCAGGCCCACTCAGGGATCATGGACTCTCCGGCATGAGTTGAGAAGAGGAAGGCATCCAGCGGGCCCCAAGTGCAAGGCGGGGTTGGAACGGGTGAAGTAAGATAACAAAGACAGTGAGGTATCACCTCGCACCAGTCAGAGTGGCCGTCATTCAAAAGTCCACAAACGATAGATGCTGGAGAGGGTGCGGAGAAAAGGGAGCCCTCCTGCCCTGCTGGTGGGAGTGCAGTTTGGTGCAGCCCCTGTGGAAAACAGTATGGGATTCCCCAAAAGACTAAAAATAGACTTTCCATATGATCTAGCAACCCAACTCCTGGGCATATATCCAGAGGGAACCTTAATTCAAAAAGACACCTGCACCCCAGTGTTCACGGCAGCACTATTTACAATAGCCAAGACGTGGAGACAACATAAATGTCCATCGACAGACGACTGGATAAAGAAGATGTGTATTTATACAATGGATACTACTCAGCCATAAAAAGAATGAAGTAATGCCATTTGCAGCCACATGGATGGACCTGGAGAATGTCATTCTAAGTGAAGTAAGCCAGAAACAGAAAGAAAAATACCACATGAGATCACTCATATGTTATTAAAAAGAGACACAAATGGACTTATTTACAAGACAGACTCACAGATGTAGAGAACAAACTTATAGTTGTAGGGGGAGGGGAGGAGGTGGGGAGGGGTGAATTGTGAGTTCAGGATTGGCAGATACCAACTACCATCTACAAAACAGATAAACAAGGACCTACTGTAGAGCACGGGGAACTCTATTCAGTGGCTTGTAATGACCTATAACGAAAAAGAATATGAAAAGGAATATATGTATCGAATAAACTGAATCACTACACTGTACACCAGAAATTAACACAACATTGTAAAACGACTATATTTCAATTGATAAAAAAGAAAAATTGCACATTCTGGAAGGTCAGGGCACCAGTGGAAGGGGGTGTGGCCGGGTGCAGCTGCCGTTTGTCCTCAGAGGACCAGGATCCCAGCTGGTGGCGGGGTCAGGACAGCTTGCAGGTGCAAGGTGGACGTGTGGAATATACAGAGACCCCCCCACCCCAGGGAATTGGCATGGCTTGGAGGGAGTGGGTGGGTGGAGGAGAAGCAGCGGGCTCGTGCCCAGCGCTGGGCCTGGCGGGGCTGTGGGCTGGGTGGCCTGGCGTGGTGACTTAGGGGCCGATGATAGCCACGTCCAGGTAGAGGCTGAGGGGCCGGCATTTGATGTCTCTGCATCAGTTTGGGAGGACACAGGTGGGTGCCGGTTGGGGAGACAGCAGCCTCGTGTTTTCCCGACAGTCATCTTTCGCTCCATTTTCAAAATACTTGCCTTTTGCCCGGCTCTGTGTTAATGAACTCCCCGGAAACGGGATGTGTCACTGTCAATCTTGGGGCATCCTCTGCCGAAGACTGCGCCGCTCAGAACACCTCCTGACTCTCAGAGGGGACCACAGTGTATTAAAGGCATCGCGGCTCCTGTTGACTGAGCTTTTACTTGACATATTGCTATATTAATGTCGAGAAGTCTACCCTGGCGTCCTGCATGTCTCAGCCTTGGGAATCACATTACTGACAGGGAGATTAGAGTTTCAGAATTCGCTGCTAGAAAAAAAAAACTCCAAGGTTCATTCTGAATTGTAAAAATCGGAGTGAAAAATCGCCCTGTAATTGTCTGATGGGGAATCTGTTGTCTCCTGAGATGCCTTCCATTGATTTGCTTTCATATTTGTATTAAAACTGAACAGCTGACAATGACCCGGGCCTGAGTGGGAAATGGGGGGTGGGGGCAGCGGGCTGTGGGGAGGCAGGGTTTGTACAGAGAGGAAGGCGGAGGGGGGACTCCTCTGGTGACCCCAGACTCTTGTCTCCCGTCGCCCAGGACAGCGGGTGACGGCAGTTTTGCAAAAGCGGCATGCCACTGAATTGTCATTAAATTATCGCAGCATTATCTTCACATCCGCCTCCTTTGTGTCGGGAAAATAATGCTCAAGTGAGTACAGTCAGCGGCCTTGAGTGTCTGAGCAAGATCTCTGCGGCTGCGCTCTCTGCGGAAGGGCCCACGGCAGCGCCCACAGATGCGGGGTGACGTTGCAGCCTGCGTCGGGCACGTGACCCCGTCGGCGATGTTCCCGCGCACGGATCTGAAGCTCGAGGTCCCCGCGCGGGCTGCTGGGCTCCCGCTTGAACTCTGACCCCGCGCAGGGTACCTTGGAAGACACAAAAAGAGGACCCCTCAGCTTCTTCAGAGCCGCGCGCCAGCAAGACCAAGGCCAGGTTCACTCACCCCAGCGTGGAGATTCGGGAGGCGGGGCCCCCAGGGACCTCGTCTCCGGGTCCTCTGGCCCTCAGTGCAGTCCCCTCCCCGCTGTCCCACGGTGGGTGTGACCAGCAGCACACGGCAGGACCTTCTGAGATCAGGTTATAAAAACCATTGTTTCTGTCGGGTGCCCCGCTGCTAGCTGGCTCACTTTCCTTCTTGCAAAAGAACTAGGGTATCCTTACGGAGAAGCTGTGCAAAGAGGAGGGACTGGAGGCCGAGACACCCCTGGGAGGACAGCTGATGCCCCAGTGCCAGCCCCGTAGGCAGCCTTCCTAGAGGAGAGCCCTCCAGCCCCAGTCAGGGCTGCAGACGATGCAGCCTCTCTGAGACCTCCTGAGAGGTCCCCGCCGGAGCCACCCAGCTAAGCCCCTCCCGGCTTCCCGAGGTTCAGGAACAGCGCGAGAGCTAAGTTTTGGGGTGACTGGGCCATAGAGAGCCAACAGAGTAGTGCTGGCAGCTGAAGCCAGGCGCAGATGGGACGGGCTGGGGCCGGGGGGAGATGGTGGAAGCTTCGTGGAAGAGGGGCTGCGGAGGGGAAATGGGACCAAGGAGAAGATGGTGCCTGGGTCTTGTGAACGGAGAGGAACTGGCACCCTGAGCAGGAAGAGTAACCGGCAGCCCAGGGGTGGCTGGAGGAGAAGGGGGAGTACGTGCGCAGCCAGGACCAGGGCTTGTTGGACGCGCCGCTGGGAGCCAGGTCACTGCGCATTGCCTCTCTCCGTCCAGACCTGCGCCATGGCGGGCGTCTCCGGGAGAAGATGCTGGAGCTGTGGGGGGAGGGGGCGGCAAGCTTCACAGTGAGACTGGGGGCCCCTCACTTCTGCTCCAGAGCTCTTCGCCCACCCGCCGCCCCCCCAGGGTGTGCTTCCATCACCTCCCCTCGCTCCTGAGTCCCCGCCCCCTCCTCTCGCAGACACGCTGTCTTCAGGAGGAAGGGGGTTTTCAGGGACCATCGCTTCCGTTTATTGGCCCATTTCTCCCCCCACCCCACCCATCCCGTGACACCAAGGCCTCTGGAAAGGTGTCCGCACACTCTGGTTTCCACTTCCCTTGTATTCAAGCTCTACCAGTTTGTTTGGCTCCCCCCTCCCCCAACCCCCACCCTCCAGCCCTCCTCCAGACCTGCAATGGTGAGAATCACCTCCACATGGCCACACCCACTGCCTGCTTTCCTGTCCCCAGCCTCCGGGAGGAGCTCCTGGCTGGCCCTTTCTGGAACCTTCTTCTCTGGGCACCTCCTCCTTCTCTCACTGGCTCTTCCTCCAACCCCCTTCCCAGGATCTGATCTGTGTCCCCCTTCGGTAAATTTCAGATGCCATCAGGTGAAGGTAGCCAAGGTTGGATGCGCATTTTTATGGGAATATTTTAGAGGAAATTAAAGCTACGGTTGGGTGGGCGGCTCCCAGCTGTTTCAGCGTCTGCGATCAGGCAGACAGGACACCATCTCCTATCTATGTTCGTCCAGGACCCTCAGGTGACTCAGTGCCGCACACATCCCTCTGCCTGCACGTGACAGGTGCCCCGCTGGTGGTGGCCACGCCTCAGACTCCCCGGGGCACACACAGCGCTGCTGGAAGTGCCCTCCTCCCCATCCAGCAGGGATGATCTGCCGTCCCACCAGGTTCCCACAGCCCTCCTCGCTGGCCGTCCCCAGCTCCCGCCTCTCTCCTCTTAGCTGGAGATCAGTTTTCCCTTTCTCAGGCTGATTCCTCATCGCCATGTCCTGCCCACATCAGTTTCAATGAGATGTTCCCATTTTTCAGAGACGGTCCTGCATTTGGAACTGAAGTTATCCACTCGGCAACATCTTTTGTTACCAGTGTCCTTGCCGGCTTCCCAGGGTATCGCTGCTGGCAGAAAGCCTCTCCCCACACCCAGCCTCTGAGAGGGGTGGTCCTGTCTGATTTCTCCCTCCCCTCTTCCCTCCTGTCTCCTCTCTGTGCTCCCGACAGCCTCTCTCCCTCTCTTGTTCTCGTTCTCGGCCTCTCTCTCCCTCCTCCCTCTGTGTTAACGAGAGAGCCAGGGCTCAGACAGATGGAAGCGATGCTCCCCGTGTCCGCCCTCAGGCGCAGAGCGGGGTGGTGGGGGGCGCTGCCCCGTCTCTCCCCAGCCCACGAGGCGCGGACCCCCGCCCCCCACGGCAGACAGAGCAACGCAAGCCCGCGGTGGCACAGCATTCCAGCACGACACACTGAGCACCTGGTTACTTGTAAAGCAATTTGCTCCTACGTGCTGGTTTGAGATTAAAATGGTAATTATCTTGCAAATGACTGTAACTGCCTTTCATAAGTGTGGCAACGTTTGAGCTGTGACTGACTGCGGCCAGCGGCATAATGGGCTGGATAAACGGTACCTTCCGTGGACTGTGGGGAACACAGCCTATGGGTTTGGACGGGACCACGCTGCCATTGCAGAGAGATGGAGTCCATGTTTTTCTTCAGCCATGTGTGTGTGTGTATATATATATATATATATATATTTTTTTCAATAGCATGTGCTCATCATTTGTTTCTTAATAGGACATTTCCCTTAAGGGTACTTAGCAAATTGTTGATCTCTTTTTATGATCTCTCGTTCCCCCCCGAAAAGTGTCGCTTTTCCTGTTGCTGCTGGGAAGAGCTCTGGCACCCTGCAGGAGGGAGGAGGAACAGCCGCCCTGGCTGGAAAGGGGAGGAGATGCCCTGGGGCCACGATGGTAGCTGAGGGCTCCGGTCACCGATGCCCGCTTGCCATCGGCCGTGGCTTCCCCACGCGACCAAGTCATTCATTCTCAGACACCAGCTGGGCGTCCTGCGGTTCAGCTCAATTCTGATATCATTTGGCTGGAGGGAGTGTCCGATCCCACAGGTTGAGGACCCAGTCCCACAGGACTGTCCCCACTTCAGATGCCAATCACAAGTCCAGGTTGTCACCTGTGCCTCTGTCATCAGAAGTTCCTACGACCCCCTCCTTGGGTTTGATTAATTTGCCAGAGCGGCTCCCAGGACCCAGGAAAACGGGGTACTCGCTAGATTACAGGTTTATTTCAAAGGCTGTTCAGGGATGTGAATCAACAGTCAGACAAAGAGATACAGAGACATGCATTAGGGGTCGAGGCCCTGAGCAAAGGGGCTCCTGTCCTTGAGGAGTTTGTGGCCCAGCCTGGTGGCACGTGGAGGCATTCTGGTTCCCCAGCCTGGGAGCTCGTGAAGCCCTATTCTTTTGGGGTTTTCTGGAGGCTTCTTTGGGCAGGCGTGGTTGATAGACCATTGGCCACCGGAAATAGATTTAACCTCCAGTTCCTCTCCTCTCCCTGGAAGTCAGGGGGCTGGGACTGAAAATTCCAACTGTCTATTCCTGGTTGGTTCCCCTGGCAACCAGCCCTCACCCTTAGGTGCTTCCAAAAGTCACTGCATTAACATAAACTCGGGTGTGGTGCAAAGACGCTTGTTACTCATAGTTAGACCCCCTCTTCACCTTGTGGCTCTGAAGGGATTTCAGAAACTGAGGACAAGAGACCCAATAATGTAACAAAAGACGTTCAGTGCCCGTTGCTTTCACTGCTCAGGAAATTCCAAAGGTTTGAGGAACTGAGAGCCAGGAACCGTGGACAGAGACCAGATACACCTGAGAAATGTATGTTGATCATCTGAATGACCAAATGTATATTTCTTATATATCACGATGTCCCACAGCCACTGACACACGCAGAGCAGACATCAGGGTGAATGAGCCCTGAGCCAGCGCTCTGGGGCTGAGAGGTGGGGGCCCCCTTCCCCTTCCTCACAGACAATCTCAGGTGGATGAAGGTTTTAGCTACCTTTGTGCGGTGGGGAGTGCAGGCTGCTTGGGCGGGGCGTCGAGTGGCTCTGGTCCTCAAGCTGGAGAAGGAAGGGTGCCGGGCAGGCTCTCAGGGTCCAGTGGGAACCAGGCATGGAGCAGGACCAAGGGACCTCAACCTGCTGATCAGCACTGAGGAAGGCATGGGGCTCCCAGGATTAGGGTTCAGGACTCTCCTACCAGCCTTGGCCCTGGTTCAGCCAGTTCTTCTGGAAGCTGCCAGGACAGAAGAGCCTGGAAGATCCTGGCATGGGACCACCCTTTGTAATGACCTCAACACACAGGTAAGAGGTGCGTGGTTTGACCTCAGCTGTGACTTCCTCAGTCTTTGCCGTGAAGGGGAAGGGTGGGGACACTTGGACCCAGTAGACCAGGAGGCTGGTCCAGTGAGCATCCTGCTCAGGAAATGCCAAGAGTTTTGGGAGCTGAGAGCTGGGAACCATGGACAAAGACCAACTACATCTGAGAAATGTATTTCCGCACCTGCACTAACCTGGGGTCCCAGCAAGAGACGTGAGCTTGGGCCAGCGTGTGCACATCACACGGGATGTCCCTCCACCAAACGTGCTCATTGGTGTGGTCCCTGAATTCAGAGCAGCTACGGATGTGCATTCAGAATATGCAGAACCAGGATGGGCTAAGGAGACAGAGAAACGGCCAGGAAACCCAGGAGGGCAGGGATCAAAAATCTGTGAGAATTCCCCAAAAAGTTAAACATAGAATTACTGTGGGACTCAGTGACTCCACTTCTGGAAATAGACCGGGAACTCCGACTGTACACCAATATTTGCAGTAGCCTTATCCACAATAGCTGGGAGATGCAAACAAACCAAGCATCCGTCAACAGATAAGCGCAAGGCAGCCTTTCCACACAACAGAATGTGATGCAGCCCCGAAAAGGAACGCTGCATGCAGCTGACGTGTGGATGGACCTCGGAAGCATCGTGTAACCGACAGAAAGAGGAAGGTGGCGGATGCAGAACACGGTCTGCGCTAAATGCCACTGAATGTTACCTTTCAGAGTGATTCACTGTTACTTTTATGTTACAGGAATTTTAGCTCAATTAAAAAAAGAAGAAGAAATGAGCACGTGCATTTCAGGGGGAAAGGTGCATCTCTCTTTCAGAGCCGGGTCAGCTCTGGGACTGGCTCGCAGGCAAACGCAGGCTCTGTCAGGGACAGAGATGAAGATGCTGCCTAGACATTCTGGAGGCTTAGCTGCAAAAGAGAGGACAGTGTGTTGGTGACTGTAGAGAAGAGGCTGTCCAGGCGGACAAAGGTTTGGTCCTAAAATGGCCAACCAGATTTTTAATGGCTTTGGCTGTGGCATCACTGAGCAGCTGCCTTCATTCAAAGTGCACGACTCTTGTTCATTTTGCAAAACAGAAGCATGTTTTGGTCCTGAAGCTGTGGCTCCAACCCTCAGTGGTGAAGCGGAGCAGCACCAAGCAACACCTGGGGTTCCCTGGGGGTCCCGGTGCCCAGTGTCATCTGCCAGAACTGAACGTTTCCAGATGCATGGATTTGAACTTAGCTTGCTTCATTCAGCTAAATTCCGAAGCAGGGAAATTCTCCCTTTGGTGAAAGCCATCAAATCTGTCAATGCCTTGATGTCTTTTGAATCCTTTGTGGCCCCAAATCAAATAGAAGCTTTTCACATCCACGCTTGAAACATCCTCGTCCGCGGCTCCTTTCACCAAAAGGATTTCTGCCCCGTGTGATGATCACAAATCTCTTCTGAACGGTGCTTTGCCATTCAGGGCTCGGCATTCCTTAGAAAGGCAGACACATACCTGCCCATTTACACGCGGCCGTTTTTAGACACTAGACGTTGTCCATGGATATTTATACATACGTGTACAGTACTCGCTGGCACGAACGTCGGCTCCCACTTCCATTAAAGAAATTATCCTTGCAGAATGATCGTCACTGAACAGTTGCCTTTCCCCCACCCTGTGACTCATGGCGATTTCTGCCATTTTCCATCACAGTGACTCCGGGCAATTACTCAGTCTCCGTAGCTCAACGCCGAGCTTCCTGCCTATGGAGGGTAGAGTAAGATGATTTTTCTTTAGAGCTGGAAGAGTGTTAATGGATGTCAATAGGTTGAGCGGGAGAGAGCCCGCGCCGGGAGAGGCAGCCGTGTGGATCTCTATCTGTCCCTGCAGCATTTGCAGTAAAAGCTTTCTCTGCTTCTCTGTTGCTTGAACAGCAATTACTAAAACATTCTACTTGGGAAAATGCATTAATTAGATGCTTTCTAGAGATTTTTTGGGCTTATCAACCCAAATGCCTGTAGAAGCTCCTCGGAGGAAACGTGCAAATGCTTATGGAGTGTGGCTGCCTGGTTCTGCAGCCTCAGCGTTCTCCCTGCTCCTGAGAAGCTCGCCGTCCTCCTTGGAAGGGGCCGTGCCAGCCTTGGGCACGGACACCAAGGTCACGGCGAGGATTCGGAAACATGCCCGAAGCACCTCTCCGTGAAGTCCTGGGCAGCCAGGAGGAGAATGACATATGAGCCTCCCTCTAAATGCTGCCGGTTGGTGGTAATTGGTCCCAGTCTTTCCCATCTCAGCTGTCCCCTGGGTGTGACCTTGGCAAATGTCTTCACCTTTCTGAGTGTCAACTTTCTCAAAGGATGAGGGTGATACTAGCACCTCTGATCACTATCAGGTGGTTTTGAAAATTCATTGAGATGATGCGCACAGAGTACCTGTAAACACAGTGCTGGGCGTGCGGCTCTGCTGACACCAGCGACGGTTACTACTGCCTCTGTCACTGGACTGCCAGCTACGGGTGAGCAGGAAGATGCCTGTCCCATCCACGGCCCCGTCCCTGGGCTCAGGATGGAGCCTTGCGCCCGTCGGGCCCTCAGCTGGTGTTTGCGGATGATTGGAATATAGTTAGTACTATCCTGGTTACTGTCATCATCCAACAGCTCCCGGTCCAGGGGTGGAGTTAGAGGAGGGGCAACTGTGGGACAGACAAAGGTGGGGGCCAGGGGTGTGGGGGATACTCCTGGCAGGTGTCCAGCATGGGGTGGCACTCCGGCTGCCCTTTCAGAGTGAGGGGGAGGCTGGTGCTGTAATCAGTTGATGTTAGGAGCGCTCATTACACGCTTGGCGTGGTTTTAGTGCTTCTCATGTTTAAATGCATTCATGTCTCCCGATCTGCCCCCTCTGCTCCTGTAGGAAGCTGGTTTCACACAAAATTGGAAGGAATGACAGCCAGGGGCTGGGGACACCCTGGTGGCATCTGGGCATCCTGTCCAGATGCCTGCCTCTGAGCGGGACTGTCTACGACTGTCTTGGAGAGGAGGTTCGCAGCCCTGGGTCACGGCCACCCCAGCCCCTCCCTCCAGCAGAGGAACCCCCACTTCGTGTTGCACCCAAGTCCCATGGCACTCGGTGCCCCTCATTCTTCTCACTCCATCCTTTGAGTTGCTGGATCCCCTGTTTAGAGATGTGACCACCCTGTTTTGGAATGGGATTCCAGCTTGAAGAAAAGCCCCACTCCAGCCTGACACTCGCTTCCAGCAAGGATGAAAACCTCCGTGGCTGCGTCGGGGCGACTGTGCCTTGTGCTACCTAAGCAGGTTGCGCAGGAAACAGGTGAGGTGATGGGGTCCGCATCTGCTCTCCAAGGCCCGGGGGCAGCCTGGCCTCTCTGTGCTGGGCGTGCTGTAGCCCTGTGGAAATGGCGGAGGGCCCGGCATAAATTCCAAGGCAGCCCTGCGTGCGAGCCCTGCCTCCCCTCAGAGACCAAACGCCTCTGCCTGTGGCTGGGATGGCTTGTGGCCATCCTTCCCACTTCCTCCTCACTGCCCGGGCTGCCCAGCTGGAGTGGCAGATGGGAGGGGGCCCCGGGAGGCCAGCTGTGGATGCAGTTTCTGGAGAGGGCGGAGTGTGGGTGAAGGGCTGGGTCCGTCTGCGGCCTCACAGGGACCCTGACTCTCTCCAGGCTCTGGTAGGATTCATGCACCAGTCCTGTCTGGGGACTGAGGGCAGAGGTGCCCCTGGGCGGATGGAAGGCGCTGTCTCTGCTGGGGGCTAACCAGGTCTCGTGTGCTGGGGACCGATGGGTTCTGGTCATTTCCTGAGGCTGCCTTGCAAAGTATCTGACGGGACAGGGGGCTTACCCGACAGATGTCGCTGACCACAGTTCTAGAGGCCGGGTGTTCCAGAGCAAGGTGCCTGCAGGGCGGGCTGCTTCCGAGGGGCACTCGGCCCCAGGGCTTTCCCTGGCAGCTGGTGTCTCGCTGGCCTGGTGTTCTTTGCTTTATAGGAGCGTCACCCTGGTCTCTGCTCCATCTCCTCACGGCGTTCTCTGTGTGCATGTCTATGTCCACATTTCCCCTTTTTATAAAGACACCAGTCATTCTGGCTTAGGGCCCCACCCTGATGGGCCCCTCTCAACCAGCTGCATCTGTAATAACCCTGTTTCCAAGCAAGGTCGTGCACCCTGAGGCACTGGGGGGTTAGGACTTCAACAGCTGAACTTTTGAGGTCACATTTCCACCCATCACAGCAGGTAAGTCACTCTGTCGCCACCCGGGCCAGCCAGGCTGACCCCAGGAAGCAAGCCCCGCACTGCTCTCTCTTTTTCTCTCGTGGTTTGAACCCAATGGCATGGCTCGTGTTGGCTGCTGCCTGAGGGGCAAACACAGATTCCTTCCCCCTTTTTAAAAATGTTTCCAGGCCCAGGGGCCATGTGAGGTCTCCGGAGCCCAGCAGTGAATAAATAGACAGGCAGCGTTCTTGCTGTCATGGAATTTACCGTCTGCGGGAGACAGACAGACAGACAGAGGGAGGGAGAGGTAAACAGAAAAGCCAGAGAATTATGCATTGCGTACGAACAAAGAGACACAGAGTTAGGAAACAGAATGACTTGGTGGGGTGGGGGCTGCTTTGGACCGGGCTGCGGGGGAGGGGGCGCGATGCCAGGGCCAGCGACGAGGTGACCAGGGGAAGACGGTCCCAGCTGAGGGAAGCATCCCGGGGAGGCAGCTTGTCCCTGGGTCTGAGGACCCGGGGACAGGCTGGAACCATGGGGTCCCGGGGAAGAGGGGCAGGGGACCAGGAGGACAAGCTGGGCAGCCCGTTCACACAGCCTGTAGTGCCGACTGTTGGAGTTTTAATGTAACTCTTAGAGGGGATCACAGCCTGTGAAGACAGGGCTGGGGGACACTGAGACGCGGCCTCTCCCATCGGCTGGGGGGATGGGGCCAGGTGGGAAGGACGTGGTGGGCGATGTGCACGTGGGCCTGCCTGGCCCTTGGTCAGCTTTCACCTTCTCCCTCACGTCCACTCTTTTCCCACTTTCCAATGTGCGTCACGGGGAATGAAGGGCCCCTAACATGCTCGCCTGTGAGCAGAGCCGAGACCCGCAGTGGGGCTTCTTCATCCCCGGGGACCCCAAACTGTCCCCGTGGCCTCTGGGAAATACACAAGGTGGGGTGGGGCTGTGCTCATGACCGGGGCCTCAGGCTCATCGCTCACTGTGTCCTGGGACCAGGAACTCACCTGCCAAGCGTCCGCCTAGACCAGGAGCAGGAGGGCTGGGGCCTTGACCACCAGGGAGAGCAGGCGGCAAGGTCCTGGGGCTCCCTGTGGGGAGGAGGTACGAGGCTGCGTGGGGAGTCCGACTCTTAAAGTGACAGCTCAGGGGGAGGGTGTGGCTCAGTGGGAGAGTGTGTGCTTAGCATGCACCAGGTCCTGGGCTCAATCCCCAGTTCCGCCATTAAATACATCAACATATTAAAATACTCAGAAAAAATTAAAGTCAGAGCGCAGGACCCCAGGAGAAACATAGCCTATGGTGCTGGAGGAGGAGAAGGATTTAGTGAAAATTCAGAACAACCTGAGGGTCCAGCCATAGAAGATTGGTCAGGGGCTGGGGTCTGTGGTCCAGTGGGCACTGCCAACACCCTTTGCCTGCCCTGGGCACAATGGGGAAGGGGTGGAGCTGCATTTCCAGGACCTCCTCCTTGCACAGTCCTGGGTGAGGTCTGCCCAGCAGAGGCAGAAAGCTGAGGGGAGAGGGGACACTGCCCCCAGCAGGGCAGATGGCAAGCATGAGGCTAGTGGGGTCTTTCAAGCGAGCACCCACAGACCACCCCCCTTCCCTTTCCACCTCAGTGACTCCAACAGCCACTGCAGCCCTGACCCCCTGCATTCAAGTCTTCCTGCTGGGGCACCTGGAGGGGCTTCTGTGTTCCCCACCCAAGTCATAGCAGCCACTCCATGGAATATTGTAAAGCCATTCAAAATACATCTGCTGAAGATATAACAGCCTGGAACACGAAATTCTGCCACTGTTATGATTTCAAGTAAGTTTAAAACGAAGCTACTGCCCCTAGCAAAGAGGCAAGAGGGAGATACATCAACACATTCACGGCAGTTTTCTATGCTGTAACATACTTTTCTGTATCTTGTAAAGTGTATTTAGTACACAGGGACGCTTAAGTTATGGGGGAAAAAACCCGAAACCCATGTGAAACAGAAGAAGAACGTGAATGCCAGCCCCGCACTGAGTCTCCTGTTTTGACCACGTGCTTCTCATTCCTGGTCCAGCCAGAACTTCTGCCGTGAAGTTAAGCAGGCGAGAGGGGGAGCGAAGATGCTGGGGACACGTGTCCCAGGAAGGCAGAGTCGTAGCCGCCCAGCCGGGATGCCAGCCAGGCTGGGTGGGGGTGGCTTTCCCAGGAAGGGTGCTTTTTCGAGGTTTTTCATGGGGTGCTTGATATTTGGGGGAAATGTGTGAGAAGAGAGAGTGGCCAAAAAAAAAAAAAACAAAAACAAAAACAAAAAAACAAAAAAACAATGTGACAAGATGAGGCACCAAGAAGGGAAGGAAAACGCTGATGCCGGCAGGCTGGGGTGTTTTCTGGGCCGCCATCGTGGCTCCCGCGTTTTGATCAGGGACTCCAGGGCCGGGTGTCTGCAGAGCTGCCTGGGGCTGGAGGCGGGTGAGTGCGAGTCTCAAAGCACCTTCCGAGAGGCGGCAGGTGCAGCGGTCCGTGCGCGCAGGGCCGTGGCGGGTGGGCCGGGGCCTCAGCAGATGTCGGGCTGGAGGACGCACTGCGCATGCTCCGGCATTCCTGGCGGCGCCCCCGGCGGTGGGCTGCACCGGGTCTGCGGTTTGCAGCGTGAGGGTCCTGGGCCGCTGTCCCACGACGCGTCCCAAGCAGGACTTGCAGGGCGTTCCCTGCAGCGGAGACCACGGCGGGGTGCGCTCTCCCCTCCCCGGTGCCGAGCCGCCTGGCGTCCCGCGTGGCCGTGGAGCTGGTTCTCAGCGGCCCAGCCTGAGCGGGGACCGGCAGCCCCAGGGCCCGGCGATCCCGCCCTCTCTCTGCTCTCCCCCAGGCCCAGGGCCCTTGAGGACGCTGGAGCCGCAGACAAGGAGCGCGGGGCCGCCCGCACCGTTCGGGGAGGGCCGACCCGTGAGGGCCGCAGCCGTGGACTTTGCGATGCACCGGAGAGAAACGACTGTGTGAAACCGGCCTCCGCGCCTTCGGGACAGCAGCCCCGTGACCAACCCGGGCGCGTCTCCCGCGCTCTCCTGCTCTCCGGGCAACGCTGACAAGACTTGCAGGGTCTCGGCTCACCAGGCCTGTATCCCTCCGCCGCTCACTTTTTTTTTTCTTTTAAATGCATGTGACAAAGAGCCGGCTTCATTTCAAACTGTTCTCCAGGACTGAGCTCTGGAGGTGCAGCCACTTCCGACTCAGACGTTGACCTTGGAGAACCTGACGTGTGGGCAGACACGGGAGACACTGATCCCGCTGTATGCTGTGCAGGACCGCCCTGCTCTGTGGAACTGAAAACAGAGCATCAGAGGGTTGAAGGGTGGTGGCCGGGAGCTGGGGGGAGAGGGACGTGGGGTGTCGCTACTCAGAGGGTGTGAAGTTTCAGGTGTGCAGGGGGAGGAAGCTCCAGGCCTCTGCTGTGCAGCATCGTGCCCCTGGTTAACAACAGTGTTGTGCACTTAAATTTGTTCAGAGGAGACAGATCTCATGTTGAGTGTTCTTGCCGCACAAAGTAAGTACCGAACGCTCTGCAGGGAGCTGCTTGGCGGAGGAGAGCTTCAGGGGCTGCCGAGTCCAGGGCTCTGTGAGCCCCGCTGTCCAGCCCAGGCTGCAGGTCCCAGCGTTGGCCCCATCTTATGGAGGAGAGACGTGGCCTGGGTCCCAAACTGGCGAGCGGTAGGGCAGCCGGGACTTGACTGCAAAGCCACGCCCCCAGCTCCCGCGTAGCACCACCTCCCACGGCCGAGACCCCATCAAAGAGCGGATTCTTCGGCCTTGGAGGGACGTTTTACACCTAGCTGTGCTCAAGGAGAGGCTGCCTTCTCCTCCCGGTGGTGACAGCCAAGGTGAGGGGCAGTGGTCCAAGATCTCTCCCTGCGGGACGTTGCTCAAGGCCGGCTGGAGAAAGCAAGGCCCCCCTCCCCAGCGAGTCAGTACCAGCCCAGCGTGTGTGCTGTGTGTGTGTGTCTGTCTGACTACAGGGTAGCCTCCACTCCGGGGCCTGCTGGGCCAGGCCCGAGGCCCGAGGCCCAGGGCTCCAGAGCCTGGCTGGCTTCACACGGACCCCAGCCCAGAGCCCTCATGCATGAGCTGGGGCTGCTGCCTGGTGCCGGGACAGACTCACGTGTCTCCCCAGGCTTTCCAAAGGCTGGTCTGGGGTCCCACCTGAGCGCACCTCCCTGGGCACTGTTCCCAGACTACAGCCCTGATTCCTTACGTCTGGAGGGCATCCAGGAAACAGGTTTTTGAAATGCACCTGTTGATTCAGGTGTGGAGCCAGACTGGGGAACTCTGGCTCGACCCCCTAATCCTCCCACCACAGATGATGGTGAAAGCTGGATATGAATGCTGGGCCTCAGGATGCAAGATTCTCAGCTGATCTGATCAGGTGCCTGTTTGATCAAGCATCGCATGTTCATTCACTGGCTGTACATTCACTGTGCATCTTCTAGGGGGCAGGCATGGCGCCAGGCACTAGGCCTGCAATGGTGGATCCACACAGCCTGCTGCCGGTGAGCTCACGGCCCAGGGGGAGACAGGCACATAAGTCTGCGGAGATGCTGGTGTCACCAGTGCTCGGGATGCTGGAATTACCTCTCAGCATCATAGGTGCCCTGGATGCTGGGGGGGACCACTCAGAGTCACAGGTGCCATGGATGCTGGAGGTCCACTCAGAGTCTTATGTGCCCTGGTTGCTGGGGGGAACCACTCAGAGTCAGATGCCATGGATGCTAGAGGACCACTCAGAGTCCTAGGTGCCCTGGATGCCGGAGGTCCACTCAGAGTCACCAGTGCCCTGGGTGCTAGAGGTCCACTCAGAGTCTTATGTGCCCTGGTTGCCTGGGTACCACTCAGTGTCACAGATGCTCTGGAATTGGACACTGTGGGTGAGGGACCCACACCCTCCTGACACCCCACTCCCTCGCCCCAGCCTCTTTTGGCTTCCTCATCTTAAGCCCGGACCAGCTGCAGCTGCTGTCTGACTATGCAGAGACAGAAGGCCCCGGGCTCTGGCCTCATCGCCTAGTGGCTGGCTGATGGGTCACGTGGGCCATGACCTCAACATGCTGCCCTGCTCGCGGCTTACCAGCCTGCCAGTCTGAACGGGGCAGAGCCTGTGGTCTCGCATGAGCAGAACGACAGCCTTTGTGCAGAAATGAAGAGGGGCTGCTTGCAGACAGCTCATGCTGAAGGGCACACTCGGGGAGCTGAGCGAATTGGCCGGCCAGGGGGACTCACACGCCAGATGTCAGATGTACAGCGGATAGGGGAAGGCGACTGGACAAGGGAGAGCCCAAGGTCAGGGCTGAAGTCAGGGACCTTGGCACTATGAGAGGGACAGGTGACAGCCACACTGCACAGTAACCGTTTCTAAGCGGGTGACCCCTAGCTGCTCAGAGCTGAGAGAGGTCTGGGACCTTACGGGGTCACGTGGGTTAAGAAAGGAGAGATGGTTTCAAGCAGACCATCAGACGACAGTCACTGAGATCCAGGGGGCCTTAGTGGGGAGGGGACCAGGCAGGTGGAAATTTGACAAAGCCCATGACAGTCATGGCCTGACTCTCCAGGCTCGATTTTCACTGTCCTTTCCATATTCTTTTATTCTTAAAGTCAGTATCTTTCTACATGCTCCTTTTTGTGTACATTTAAGAATATTTTGATTACATTAAATAAGACTGCTGATTTTGCTACGTTTTTAAAGGAGTCTTCAAATAAGTTCAAAACATACATTATAGGGAAGAAAATTCACCTTGAAGTCCCATAGTCCCTCTCACACCCCAGCTGGAAACAGCTGACATATTTGGTCTTAAAACACTGGGCTCCATATACACTTATTTTGTTTTAACCCTGTAATGTCAACCTCTCTCTTTAGATCAAAAATACTCTTGAGTATGACACACTTGAGGAGACAGTGTGCTCAGAACGTGGACAGGATATGGTGGGCCAGGTATGCTGAGTGGCCCATGGAGCCCTGATCACGGAAGGCCGTTTTAGGGACCTATGCTGTGGCCGGCTGCCCCGACAGCCCTGCTTAGTGGGCCCCCTGTGTCCAGGCGCTTTGCAGTGTGACTCCACACCTCCTCCCATCAGCAGGTGGAGACTGAACCTGGGCAGGTCTGTGACTTGCTGTGGCCAGTAGAATGTGGGAGAAGTAATGGCACGCTGCCTTTGAGCCCAGGCCTCAAGGGGCTGTGTGTGGCTCTGCTGTCCTTTTCAGATCCCTGCCTTCGAGATGAGAGCAGCCAGAGCCAGCCTTCTGGAGCACACGAGACAGGCGGCCCCAGCATCGCATCACCATGGCTAATAGCCAGCCAATCCTCAGCAGCGTGGCCACCCAGCTGACTGGCTGCTGACCGGCAGCTGACCGCAGAAGCACGAGGGATGAACCAGCTTGCTGAGCCCAGCCTGAAGTGCTGACCCGCAGGATCATGAGTTTAAGAAATGGTTGCCAGGATAGATTAGAAGTTTGGGATTTGCAGATACAAACAACGACATACAAAACAGGTAAACAACAAGGTCCTACCGTAGAGCACAAAGAACTATATTCACTACCTCATAATAGTCTCTAATGAAAAAAAATAGGAAAAAGAATCAATGTATGTGTATAACTGAATCAGTAAACTGTACACCACAGACAAACACAACACAAAACATTGGAAATCAACTACACTCCAATGAAAAAAAAATGGTGGTTGATCTAAACAACCAAGTTAGGGGTAATTTGTTATGCGGCACTTTGAAACTGATGCACATTTGTTTGTGCACCTGGTGCGGTGACTTGGCAGGTGGATACTGTGTCAGTGATGAGCAGTATTACTGCGTCCTGTCCTCTTGGGTACAGGGAATTCCACCTGCCCTGCCCCTGCAGGTCCTGGGGACATGTGAGTAATTCTAACCAACGGACTGTGGTGTGTGTCACTTCTGAGCTGAGGCAGTCAAAATGCTGTTTGACCCTCCAAGTGCTTGCGTCCTTGGTTGGCCAACAGGAGGACACGTGCTGAGATGCCTGAGCTTTGAGAAGGAGGCGCTTATGGGGCATGAGTGGAAAACACTCCTTCATTGGGTTAAGAGCCCAGGATTACCAACACGCTCCCCCCACACAACGCCGCCCACCTGGACGACCAAAGGCACAGTAGTGCCAACCCCCAAACAGTACTGGGCCCCAAGGTGGGCGGACTGAGGGGAAGCAGGCAGGACAGCACTGGGGCGAACAATGGGTTTGCCCGGGGAAATCCCTGGGGTGTCTCAGTGGGCACCGCCCAGCTGAGGGCTCTAGGTGTGGACTTGCCCATCTGCCCTCCGGCCCAGGCTCACGCCGGTCTGCTGTGCTCAGGCTGCCGTAACAGGGCGTCAGCACAAACTATGCGTCTACGCAGAGCGTCGTGGACAGAGAGGCCAGGGTCAGGGTGAATGAAGATGTATTAGGCCGGGCTCATTCAATTACAGATGACACAATTGGACAAAAGTGGGAATCTGCTTAATAACAAGGTGGAGCTCAGGTCTAGGTGGATCCAGGTATTCGAAGGATGGTGTAACCATTCTCTGGGTCTCTGTCTCTTGCTCAGCTCTCCGGTCTGCTGGGCCCACCCCATGTGAAGGTAGGTTGGCCAACAGCAGTGGACCTTCTACCAGCTTGGGCCCTTGGTGAAAAAGATGGCCTCATTGCCAAACCTTTCAGCAGAGGCCCTGTGGCTGGCCCTTCCTGGCTCAGGTGGGGTCCCCCCACCCTCTTTATTGACTGTTATGCCCAGACGGATGCTTCCACTGGCTGGGCAGGTTGTGTGCCCATAGTTGGAGCCCAGGGTCGTTGCCACCCAAACTACATGGACTGGGAGTGGGGGAGGCTGCTCCCCCAAAGGAACATCAGGTGATGGGAGAGTTGGGGTCAGAAGGAAAATCCGCCCAGTCCATGGCGTAGTGCAGCTTCCTCTTAACCTGTTCTGGGCTCTGCAGTGAACACGGAGGTGCAGGCATCTGAGACTCTGATTCCAATTCTGTTGGATAAATACTCAGAAGTGGGATTGCTGGATCACATGGTACTTCTAATTTTAGTGTTTTGAGGAATCTCCATACTGTTTTCCGCAGTGGCTGCACCAAACTGCATTCCCACCAGCAGTGTAGGAGGGTTCCCTTTCCTCCACAGCCTCTCCAGCATCTGTCATTTGTGGACTTTTGAACGATGGCCGTTCTGACTGGTGTGAGGTGGTACCTCATTGTAGTGTTGATCTGCATTTCTCTCGCAGGATTCATTCCTGTAGCATTAATACTGTACTGTCAATACTCAGGCACCTGATCCACCTCCGGCCCCTCCAGGGCCTTCCCCAGTGCACCCAGGGCCCTAAGCTATAACACAAACTGCGTTTTGAAGTTTAGCCTTCATGCTTTGCCTACAGAAGCCACAGACTCCTGATGCCGCCATGCCGTCCCTGGGTGGTCCCTGAAGACGCGTAACTGGGCGGCTCCTTCCCCAGTGACGTGGGACCGGGTGCATATTTTCTCCCACATCGTGCTGGTTTCATTCACGCCAGATGCTAAGCCCTGTGTGAACCCGGCCTCTCGCCCCTCGCTCAATAATTGTGGAACCAGAGACATTTGGACCCACAGGTGCAAGAGAACATGTGCAGATCCGTGTTCCACCGTTGATCTGCTCTTCCCCAAAGCTGGTGATGGGTCCTAAACCCATCCTCTGATGACTTGTGTTGCTTTGGGAGTGAAACGAGCTGAAAAGGATGGAGGCGCCTTGTTAAACCTGGAAGGGATACGCGGAGCATGCGTGCTGCTGTGGTTAAATGGGTTCGGCGTGGAGGTTTGATGCCTTCTAAAGGCATTTGCAGGGGAGGGTAGCCAGGTGAGGCAGGTGCCATGGAGACCAGGGACCAGCCAGCTGAGGAGCCGGCCTCCTGGGGTCTGGTGGCCCTGATGTGGAGAGCAGACATACTGTCCTGACAGCCTGGGCCCCAGCTTGGGACATGTCACATCCACCTGGCTTGAAATGATACTGGGAGCACATGGTGGAGATGGTTGTCCAGAGGCAGCCCTGCAGAGAGTGGTACCCAGCACCTCGAGGCAAGTGGTCCAAATGCTCAATCTATGGGACCCACCCCTGCTCAGAACCTCTCAGTGGCCTTCTTCCTTTCCTGGGCTAGAACCAAAATTCCTTAATGCCTTCCCTTGATCAGGGCTGCACCCTGTCCTCCCGCCACACTGCTCCCTCCTGTGAGGACCTGCAGCTCCTCCATCGAAAGGCTATGCCGTCAGACAAACCTCTCCGATCCTGGGCGGCTTGGGGGTCACGTGGTGCATACAGCTCTCGGGGTGTCCTGTCCTTCCCTGTTGCCGCTGTTCCCAAACAATTATTTTGGAAATCTGTCTGTCTGATTGATAGGCTGAACTGATAGCTACATGGGGAAAGACAAGGTATCGTTCGTTCACTCCTTGTACTAACCGTGGTGGGGCTCCACCTGTGCTGACGGGTGTTGGGGGAGAGGCAGATGGGGCAGGGGCAGGGGATACAGGGAACAGGTACACCAGCCACCCCGGATGCCTGGGGACCCTGCACGGTGTGGCGGGGCCTCAGTGGGGCTCTCCGTCCTGTCCATTACGGACCCCAGCGCGGTCCCAGCACACAGTGGGCCAGGACCGGATGCCCAGGTGAAGGGCAGTCAGCACCCAAGAGCCCTCCAGACCCCTCCTCAGGGACCGGTGATGTCTCAGATGCTCTCAGTCCACCTTGCCCCTCTCTGCAGTGGCCACGGTTCCAGCCTGGGAGAGCTGATGGTGAGCTCCGGGGTCCGTTTGAGTCACCGCGGCTGATCATTCTCTGGCGATTCCCACGGATTAGGGGCCAATTGGCCACACCCGCAGGTGTGAATGCTAGGCAATCAGGTCAAGAGGATTTCTCCTGCTTTTAAGCCACGTGAAGGCGGAAGGGCCTGGGAAGGCGGCGAGGCCGGTCTGCCAGGCCGCAGCAGACGGAGCCGGATGCTGCTCCCCGGCCCCCGGGGCCCTCGCCACGTGCAGGTTGAAGCCTGACTTTGTGCGGTACACCCCTCACTGGGTCACGGGCCCTTGGGGGCAGGGGCCACGCATGGTTTGTGTTCACATCACCAGCCTGTGGCACAGGGCACCAGGCACAGCCGGATCCAGAGGTTTGCCAAAGGAAGGAAAGAGTGAGTGATTTCCAGAACCATGAAGCTACCTGGCCGTGGGAGGCAGCTGCTGGGTTTCACAGCTTCCCGCAAGGGGAATGAGGTGCCAGGGCGTTCCCCGGGCCTCTGCTTCAGAGGTGTCAGAGAGCACCTCTTATCAGAAGCCTCCATCCCAGAGCGCAGCAGGGGCAGTGGCCTGGGGGTCGGGGTACCCGGCCAGGCTCCACTCTGCCAGCCTGCGCGTCCAGGCCCAGCATTCCTGGCAGTGAGGCAGGGATGGACGGCTCCTGCAGACATGCTGGCAGCCTTGAAGCCCCTCTGCTGAGATTCCCAAGCTGGGCTGCTTCCCTCAGGGCTGGGTGGTGCTTCGGGGCTGGCCCAGCATTGCATACATGCTGGCCTGCCTTTTGGGGAGGCACGTGGCGAAGTTTCCTGGGCCCACTTCTGAATCACCACCACTGAGTTACTGCTCCGGGTTCCCCTTTCCCTCCTCTTCCACTGTGTCCAGTTCATTACCAGATATGGAGAAGCCAACAGAAAAGGATCATCAAGGATGTGTCTCCAAGCACATTAATTCCTGTCTCAGGTTGTGTCTGTTCTCACAGAGGGGAGGAAAGGTGGTGGTCCAACTCAGTAATGGAGTGGAGCAGCAGCTCTCAACCTGGGGAGTCCCTGGCCAGGGACGTGTGGCCATGTGTGGAGATAGTTTTGGTTGTCACAGCTGCTGGGGGCAGGAGGAAGCATGAGCAACTGGTGGGTGGAAGCTGGGGATACTACTAAACACCGTCTAGTGCACAGGATGGTCCCCCACTGAGGTCGGAACCCCCATAAAAAAGACCAGCAGGACCCCCAGGCAGCACCACTACTCTCCTGCCAGCACCATCCGTTTCCCTGGCCCAGCAGCTCTACCTCACTTTTTGCCTCTGAAACGGCTTACAGATTCTAGGAAAGTGGAACTTAACCCCTAAGATTCTATTGGTTCCCTGAGCTGACTCCTGATTGGTGCATTTGTAGTGCTTCATTTGCATGGAGCTCACTCCTGATTGGTTACTTCCTTCACTCCTGATTGGTCCATTTCCCTCACTCCTGATTGGTTATTTCTCTCTCTCCTGATTGGTCCATTTCTACAAAGCTTGTTCCTAATTAGTCAACTTTTGTTATACCTTATTTGCATATGATGTTGCAAAGTGTAAACTGGCAGCCTATAAAAGCCTGTGTAAACCTACTGACGAGGTTCAGAGCTTAGAGTGTTAACTCTTCTGGGCTTACTGGTGTAATAAATCTGAGTTGTCTAATTCTTTGAGTACTGCCTGGCCTCTCGCTGGGATCCAGGTTGCTGTCACAACTGAGCTGTGAGACTGAGCTGTCACACGCCGTTCTGCAACACCAGCACGAAGAACGATCAGGTCGGAGTGTCAGTAGGGCTGAGGTTGAGAAGCTGGTGTGGAGTGTTTGGTAAGCTCCATGGTGGTTGTTAGACCCCTTCATCACTGTTATTGTCTGGAGAGAGCATGTTACACTGTTGGAGGGCACCACCATCCTCACCTCGCCTCCACTGTGATGCAGCTGTGGGACCCTGCACAGTCACGTCCCACCCCTGCAGGTCACCCCTCCCCTGGGTCAGAATGACAGTGCCCTGGGCACCACACCTTGTGAGGAGGCTCAACTGAGACGCTGGAGATAACTGACAGCTTGGCGAAGTGCGAAGTGCTTTATAAACACGAGGTAGCGTTTATCAGTCTTCCTCTAAAAGAAAAGTGTGATGTCTAAGAGCCTTCCATCTGGGAGCGCCACCTTTCCTCGTCAGAACAGTTCCCAGCAGAAGCGATCTTGCTTGTGTGTGCACATTTCCAGCAAGTTCCCACGCATGACCTGCAAGTTGTGTCTGTAGGACTGAGATTTACAAAGGGCTCTGATAAGCGGGCTTTGCACGGTGCTTCCTCCTGGACTGCCCCCAACATGGTTTTCCTATCGAAGGTCCACCATCTGCACATAAATTATGTCCCAATTCTTTTTGCTCTGAGAAGTCTCCTTTATCTCATTAGAGGTTTTTTGTTTCCTGTGAGCAGGCTACCTCTAAGATGCTTTGTTGCTCAAGGTTGCTTTTTGTGTCCTGGGAAACTCTGATTCAAGGAAGAGGAACTCGGAGGACTGGAGGGGGTGGCAACCGCTAGGGGACACTGGTGCAGGGGCACAGCAAGAAGGCGGCCGTCTGCAAGACAGGAGAGGCCTCCCCTGAAACCAGCCCCACGGTGCCTTGATCTCGGACCTCCGGCCTCTGGAATGAAAGAAAACAACTATGTGTTTGAGCACCCCCCACCAGGCTGCAATATTCCGTCAGCGCAGCCCAAGCTGATGCCCCAGCCCAGTGGAGAAGGTAAAGGTCCATGGGGAGCTTCCATCATCCTCTATCCTGTAGCCACAGGACCTCTTCTGGTTTCATTTGGGCTCTTTTGGCACCTTTGATGGAGGACAAGCCGGGTGCTCCTTCCCTGGGCCTCTGGGGCAAGGGTGAGCTGGGCAGAATGGCTAGAGTTCACTTCCGCTCTCTGACAGCTTTGGAGAGCGGCCCTAAGGGGTAGCAGGATGAGTGCCAGGGGAGGAGACTGTTGGAACCCCTGGCTATGCCCTGGCCACGGGCAGCCAGCTCGTGTTTCCCTGGGTAGTTTATTTAGATTTTGGCATCTCCATTGACAACAGGTAGCTGCGAGCCCCAAGGCTGTGCACCTGCCCCGCTGAACAGCTGAGTTCCTCTTGCTCACCTGCAGGAAGATTCCGGTGCTCACATCACCTGCCATCTGGACTCTCTGCTGTTCAGAAAAATGGCAGGTTGGCAAAAGGGGGCTCTGCGAGGCCTGAGCAGCCCTCGGGGCCCGTGGCGTGCTCTGGAAGGTTTTCCTGTCATACTTTTCTAATGAACAAGTCTGTACCGGTGGCTGCTTGGCAGCCATGTCCTACCCAGATGCAGGCTAAAGCAGTAAGCCAGCCCGAGAGCGTCTGTGCCCACAACTTCTGTTTTAGTTGGGGGAGGGGTGGTGTGGTGCAGAAGATAAACACCTAAAGAAATACCCAGCAGTGATAGGTGTTTTGAAGAAGATAAAACAGGGTACCCTGATGGTGACAGAGAGGCCTCCCTGAAGAGGGGAGAACTGAGTCGAGGAAGGAGGAGCCAGGTGAGGGTCAGGGAGATCCTCCAGGCAGAAGGGAGACACGTGCAAAGGCCCTGGGGTGGGAATGAGCTTGGTGTGTGGGAGGAACCCCGGGAGGCTGGCCTGGCTCTGGAGAAGTGAGTGAGGGGAGAGGAGGAAATAGGGTTAAGAGGGAGGCAGGGGCTGACCCTGGGGCCCCGAGGGCTGGCCGAAGAGTTTAGAGGTTCAGGATGGCCGAAAGCTGTGGACGGGGTCGGTCGAGGGGTGGAATGAGCTGCTTACATTTTTGAAGGCTCGCCGGGCTGCTGCCAGGTGGACTCTGAGTGCAAACGCGGATGCCCGAGTCCATCCTTCTCCCCAGCTCTGCCGCCACTGGCTCGCCCAGACTGCGGCATCTCTCCAGCCTCTCCTCCAACCCCTCCTCAGTCTCCTCTGCCTCTCCAGGGTCCAGTCGTAACGCAGCAGCCAGGTAACACAACTCACTCCTCTTCTCCAAACCCTCCGGGGGCTTCTGTCTCATCATCACTGCCAGGACTGATGTGATCTGTGCCCCCTCCCCCAACAGTCCCCCGAGCACATCATCCCTGGCTCCCCCCAGGCCTGGGACCCCCACCCAGCTCCTTCCCACTTTTCCCTCCTGGCTCTTCCCAGCACAGCACGTGTGTTTGTTCCCTCCCAGCTCCAGGGTCAGGGTCTCACGTAGGGGTGGGGGTTTCTGCTTTGCTTGCTACTGCCCCCAGCACGTAGACTGGTCCCGGCCCACGGCAGGGCCTCTGTCAACACCCTGGGGTGGACTGACTGCCTCCACCGGGAGCTACTGCAGAGTCCTGACCGGGGGCGGGGGCTCATGAGCGTGGAGGGAAGCAGAGGGGTCCAGACGGACACCAGGCCCCGCCCCCGGCCTTGCTGACCTAACCACCGTGGGGGCTACCGAGGGGAAAGATTCCTCCAGGGTGGTTCCCAGCATCTTTGCTTAGGGACTAAGTGCCTGTGAGTGGACGATGGTGCGTGTGAAGGGGATGGAGCGGGGCCCGTGGGCCAGGCGGGGGCTCCAGCTGCTGCTCAGCTCGGGGGTTAGAAACCTCACAGCTGGTACCGAGCTGCCGTAGAAGGAGGCAACAACATGTAACTTGGAGGCTCAAGAAAAGCAGGGAGGCTGGGGTGACCGCAGGGTTCACGGAGCCATGTGCTGTTTGGATCAGGGCCGGGTGGAATCACATGTGTGTGTTGTCAATCCAAGAAGGGCCACTAGGACCGAGCCCGGGACACGGCAACACTTAGGCAGAGAAGCCAGCAAGGAGAGGGTGTGTTAGACCACTGTCCTCATCGATTACAGGTGACCCTGATCTGGGGTTGTCCTGTTCAGGATAACTGCCCCGGTGTCCACCCTGAAGCCAGCAGCTCCGGGAATGACTGAGATAAAGCCAACGTGGTCCACCCTGCTGGACTGTGGATGTCACTGCCCACACCCCAGAGGTGCACACGTGGCCTGTCATATTGTCCCCTCTCACACACGCCTAGGATGCCGGACCTCAAAGGGAGGTGTCTGGAAGCCAGGTTATCCCCTCGTGCAGACAACACCAACAGCTTCTCAGCTCCTTCCCCCCGGCTCTCTCCAGCGCTCTCCTTGCTCTGGGCCACGTCCAGGTGTGCTGTCTCCCAGGAGTCCCTCTGGGTGCCAGCCGGGGGCGACTCCCCAGGGGCGAGGCCAGGAAAGCGGCGAGCCGTCTCCCCGGGGGATGTGCAGCCAGTTCTTGTGAGCTGATATGTTCCCTGTGGTTCAGCCCCAGTCCTTTTGACCTAATTCCCACTTACTGGCTGGATTTTCTTATTTCCTCTCGAGTCTGACTCTGATACATGAGGCTGTTTTATCAGCGGGCGATTCTAATCTTCATACAGAGACTTCTTGTGGTTTCCCATTTTCTGTGTTTCCTTTGAGTTTCAGCCGCCAGGCACATCGTGCCAGTGAAAGGCGCCTGGATTCCAGGGGCTGTTTGTTGAATTATTCAAGGTGTTCCCCCCTTCTTAGCCCCTTGGCATTGGGCCACCTGGCTTCTTCCCGGAGGTGGCGTAGGCTGAGAGCCTACTGTGCGTCAAGCACTGATGAGCGCAGGGGGAGAAGTTCACCATGAGTGAGGCCAGAGAGCACTCAGTCTAATATGATGCGAACGCTGTGGTCCAGGAGGTCAATGGGATGCTGGAGGGAGGACTGCCAACCAGAGCGAGGGTTTCAGCAGGCTCATGGGGATGGGAAATTCTCAGTGTCATTGGATTTAGGGCTTGGTTCACTCATTTAGCTGACAAATATGTGCTGGATGTTGTTTTCTGTGCAGAGAGTACAAGGAAGGAGGTACTCATCCTTCAACCCACCATCTGTATGTCTGTCCATCCACCTACTATATGTCCATACATCCACCACTTGTTCATCCATCCATTCACCATCTGTGCATCCATCCAACCACCACCAATCTACCCACCCAATCATCTGACATTCATCCATCCACCATCCATCCACCTATCTATTCACCCATCCATCCATCCACTTACCCACCCATCCATCTATCCACCCTCTCATCCATCCACCCACTCACCCATTCACCATCGTTCCATCCATCCATCCATCCATTCATCCATCCATCCATTTATAAATACCTATATTCTTTCAGGTACCAGGGATTTAGCAGTAAAACAAAACAAAACAAAACAAAACAACCCTCTCTGTCCTCCTTGAGCTTTCATCTTGGTGGACAAGACAGATGAGGTTAACTTACAGGAGGACAGAAGGTGGAGTCCAAATGATGTGAGCCCCCCAACCCCCAAATAACCAATAATGTCAGATGGTGATAATTGCTGTGAAAAAGGAAACAAGACTGGTACAGAGGGCGACTGAGGGGATAAACAGACTGTTTCCCCAACCAATGGGTCCCTAGAGCCTGAGCCGGGGTAGGTGACTTTGTCATAGCTCCAGCCAGGAGTGAGTGGGGTCTGCAGGTGGGCATGCAGGACAGGACTGGCCGCAGTCTGCCCCTCAGGTGATACCCGGGGCCTGGTCTCTGAGGCCCAGCAGCGTCGCCTGTCTCTCACAAGCAGGGGCTGACCGGCTGGTGCTTCCCATCCACCGGGACACAGGCTGGATAAGTGACACCACTGGCTGGCAGCCAGCCAGCCGGAGGGACGGGGCTAAGCAAGGCTCCCTTCTCCCTTCTGTGGCTGCGCAGATCAATAAAGGACTAGAGGTGGCTTTTGACATTGCCACTGATTGATTTCAGAATTTCAAAGGATGTTAATTTTAAGACGGCCGAGTTAGGGACATTTCATTATATCCTATTAGGGACATCAAGAGCATCGAGTATTTTAATCTGAGACCTTGAATTATTTAGGGTCCAGCATTGACATGCCTAATGAAATATGTTTCCTTCTTCTTGGGGGGGTTCCATATCTGGCTATGGAAATTATTCATTAACTGAGGCAGAAAGAGAATGCCCTTATATTAGGGCCATTAAAGTGTTCTATTACTGATGATCTATAAAAGGAAAAACACTGATCAGACTCCACCAGGCACACTGGAACATTCGGGACATCATTAATTTTAATGATCTGGCCCCAAATCACAGAGCTATTAAAATAAAACTTGAAGTTTGGGGTGGGGAGAAAGGGAAATACATTGTAAATTATTGCCAGTGAGTGGGAAATACTTAAATCCTGCTAAATTGACCTTAAAGTTTTGCCTAATACTCTCATCAGACACATGATTTTCTTTCGTTTCAGGTTGTCCCTGGCTTCGCCCAACCCCTGTCCCGCTGGCTAATGTCACAAGTCTCCTTGTAACAGGACTGTTTATCTTCACTTCTATTCTTAGCAAGCAGAGCCTTGGAACCGGAAGGAGGAGGGTCTCTGCTTTTACAGGCATTTAAAGGCCAATTCATGGAATGGGTCGATTCTGACCAGAGCAGATGCTTCATGGAATGGTGGCTGAGCACACGGTCTGAAAGCCTTGGGTGACGTCAGCTCAGTGACACGGAGGACACAGGGCTTCTCTTTCTCCCGGAGAAACTGTGGTCAGTCTGGGTGGGAGGGATGGAGTACGTGGGGGTGCGGAACAGGGTCTTGTTAATGCCGGTGTGGTGACTTTCAAGGCACAGACGGTTGATGGCTGGAATCACTAGCCTGGAACCAATGGGTCAAGCCTCATTTCCATGGAGGAAGGATTAGAAATTGGAAATGCCTTGATCTCTGTTCAGTGTCAGAGAGAGCACAGCTGGGATCTGCTGTCTGCAGAGCAGTGGGGAAGGGGAGGAAGAGGAGGGAACGTCAAAATCAGGTGGATGTCCACCAGCCAGCTGTGTGACCTGAGACAGGTGACTTTGCCTCTCTGAACCTTACTTAGTTTCAACTCCCTTCTCATCTTTCAGGACTGAACATAAATCCCACCTCTTTGGAGAGGGCTTCCAGGACTGCCTACCTGCACAGGGGTAATGTTCATCCCATCTCTCTCAGTCAGTCTTCTCTGTCTGTGCTTCTTGAGTGACCCTTAGGAGCATCTGGAACACTGGTTCGTTACTCAGTGTTTGTCCTCCCTGCTTGAAGGCAAAGTCCACATAGGCAGGACTTCGTTTTTCGCTCATGACTGGATCCCTAGCGTTGATCACAGTCCTGGGCACGCAGGGGAGATGGTTTGAATGAACGACAGTGTGGATGGACATGAATACCCCCTCTTGCTCGCTCCCGAGGGAAACGAGGGAGGCATCTCTGTGAGGAAGGAGGACAGTGTCCGAGTCTTCCTGGAAGTTGGGACCCAGGGTGTTTCCAGTTGGTTTAGAGCACAAACAGGAGTCATGATGATACTGATAATGGCCTGCATTTATGCAAAACTACGTTCTTTTCATTTATATTTGTATTTGTGCTCTTCTCTGGTCACCATGGCAACCCTGCCAGACTAGCCCGAGGACCATGTAAATCAAAAGCTTAACTAAGACGTAGAAAAGTTAAGGGACTTAGCTAATGCTGCAGTGGGCTTAAATGGTACCGTCCTTAATTTCAGGGCTCCTCACGTTCAATCCAGTCCTCTTTCTACCCACTCCCCACAAGCACCTTCATACTTTGAATTAATCTGTACGCTTGAAACAGACAACTTACAAATTTTAAAAAATCCACCGTTTTCATGTACTGTGCACAGCGGCCCTCTGTGGGGCTCTTTCAGGGTTTACCTCTACGTGGGCCGTTGCACATCCATTGCACATTCTTAACCAGCCAGCCTTTAGCCGATCAGCTGACCACCAACATGTGCATGAGATCTGCTGAGCTCAACCGAGCCCTGTCCAAATCAACAGAACTTCCCAGCTAATGTATGGACCGTGAGCCCAGTAAATGCTGTTTTAAGCCAGCAGTTTCCAGGGTGGTGTGTTATGCGGCACAGCTGACTGACACACACCCTTCAGTGAATGCCTATCACAGGCTTGAATCTCAATCCTGGCATCATTGGGAAACACAGCTCCTGATCTCCAACAAGTTGTAATCTAGTGTTGGACTCAATGTGTAGACAATCAAGTGTCATAAGATGCAAAACTGGGTAAGCATAGTACTTGAGGTCCAAGCCTTGGGAGAACTAGGGGAGAAAGTGAAAATCTAAGTCCGAGAGTTGGGAAGACGTTAGAGGAAATGGAAAGGGCAGGAATGTCACCCAGGTATGCTCTGTGGGTGGATGTGCCTAGAAGCATTTCTGCTGCACCAAAAAGCAAAAGCCCAAGTTCCCTTCTGCAATCCCTTGAATAAAAAAGGAAATATTCTTTGGAGAGATCTTGGTCATTATTCGCTGTAATTGTGACAAGATGAACCAGTCAACTAGATTTCAAAGGGAGCTGCGGAGAGGGGTTAATTAAAAAAGGTTGCGTACCACATTTGGTAATTGACATGAAGAGCTATTTGCACGAGGAAAATCAGTAATTTTCAATTAGTGTGAAAGAAGGAATGGCTCAATGTCAATTCATCTTATGTGATTATGATTGTGGAGGATGTGCTGAGTGGAGTTGGGGGCACCAGGGGACCATCTCCTGTTCCATGAGAAGCTGTCGGAGGACAACCACAGTCATAAGAGAGTCAGGCTCCCCGGGGGGACCTCCCAGACCATTCCAGGTAGTTGTAGGATATGGTTAAACATGTTTCAGGTTGGATAGTCATCTCTTCTTAGAGTTTCCTGCTTATCTATTAAGTACCAAAGTTGCTTCATTATCAGTAGAGAAGTTTCTCTTAACTGAAGGTCACGAGCAACAAGAACAGATGGTAACGTGGTCGGTGAAGGGGAGTCACAGGTGTTTTCTGGGGAGCACTAGCATGGGGATGGGCAGCTCTCGGGCAGAGCCTCCCTCCCTTCCTCCCTCCCTCCCTTCTCTTCCTCTTGTCTCTCTGCCTCCATCCCTGCATCCATTCCCTCCCTCCTTTCTCCTTTTTTCCTCCTCCCCACTCCCCCTCACCCTCCTCCCTCCCTTTCCCTCTGTATGGCCTGGAGATTGATCAGACCCAGATCACGAGAGCTCCCGCATCCTGAAAGACTTATGGAAATGGGAAATAAATACAGAGGTAAATACTCCCTTCACAAAGAGACCTTTTGCTTTATTCCAGAGTTTCCCCCGAGCTTCTCTGATTAGCCGGTTGGAGGTACAATAGCAAAGCCAGAGTTTAAGGAGTCGCCACCGCTCAGGTTTGCAGTTTCCAGCTCGTGAAACTCCCTCAGACCTCCTGATGGACTGCGAGTCCAGGATTACAGAGCCCTGTCCCCTGATCCGAGTCAGGCCCCGTAGGGAGCAGGGCTGCGGTCTGAACCTGGACGTGAGGACCCTGGAGCCACAACGTCCAGCCCTGCACCCTCGGAACACAGCTGAGGTCAAGAAATCCGCCCAGCGTTGGTGCTCTGGAGTAGCTCACAGCAAACCCCTCCCCGTGTGACTTAGATGAGACGCCCCCCGACCGCCTTCCTCACCTGGGATGAGACGGGATGCAGCCCTCCACAGGCTTACTCTGTCTCGTCAAGGCTCAGCTGAGCAGCTCGTACCCGCCGCCAGTGGGAACAAAGTGCTTGTTCACCAGCCTGGCCCCTGTTCTCTCCTCCCCCAGGCCCATGTCCATCTGTCTGAGCCGGCAGCACCTCTGGGGAACAGGCCAGCCTTGGGGCAAAGGGTCTCTACTCTCCCATCTCCCCTTCCTTTCACACTTTCCTGGTCCTTCTGGCCTCATTACTGTCTCTGCAAAAGGGAAACACTTTTGCCAACCCTTGAGATGTTTGCAGACTTTGTGGTCACTGGGTTCTCCTGGTGCAGTATCCCCTATTTAGAATAGGCCCTCCCCTATTTAGAATAGTCCCTCCCTATTTAGAATAGCCCCTCCCCTATTTAAGAATACTTCCTCCCTTATTTAGAATAGCCCCCAATCAGAATAGCCCCTCCCCTAATTAGAATAGTCACGCCCCAATTAGAATAACCCCTCTCAGATTAGAATAAACCCTCACTACAGTAAGCCTTCCCTAATTAGAATAGTCCAACCTCTAATTAGAATAACCCACCCCAATTAGAATAACTCCTCCCCTAATTAGACTGGTTAGTCTTTAATTAAATCAGTCTCCCCTAAATTAGGATAACTCCACCCCTAATTAGAATAACTCCTATGATTAGAATACCCACCCCAAATCAGAATAACAACCCCCTGATTAGATTAGCCACTCCTTAATTAAAGCGGCCCCTCCCCTAATTAGAATAGCCCATCCCCTAATTAGGATCGCCCCTCCCCAATTATAATAGCCCCTCTCACAGTGGTCCTTTTGCATCAAGTGTCTCCTTACTGCCTTGGGTTTCCTTTCCCTTCACGGCCTAAACTCTGAGGCAGGTGCAGCTCCCAGTGAAGGAGCAGCGGCTTGCTGGCCTCCTTCTCCGCTCCGGATGATGACAGTGGCCGTCCTGTCCCTAGAGCGCCCACTTCCTCAGCCCGCCAGCCCCCCAGTCCCAGGTGCTGCACGCGGCGGGCCCCGTCAGTGCCCAGTTTTGAGTGACCAACGACAAGAGCCAACAACGCCTGGGGCGCACTCCACGTGCGAGGCCTGGGGCCGGACGGGGGCGTCCCTCCCTGAGCTGCCGCTGACTGGCCTCTGACAGGACAAGCACGGAAATGGAAGGGAAGCATCTAGACCTGTAACAGCACTTGGCAGAGTCAGTGTCTTTCCTCTGACCGCGGTAATACTGTTTTAGATTGGTGGTTGTCTCTCATGCCTGTTTCTATCTCGTTTACCTACCAATTTCCTTCCCTCCCCCCGGCTTTATTGAAGTGTAATTGGCAAATGAAAACTGTATATACTTAAGACACACAACGCTCTGTTTTGATACACGTATACGTTGTGAAATGATTGCCACAATCAGACATAATTACCATTCTGTGTGTGTGTAGCGAGAACACCTAAGATCTGATTTACTTAAAACATACTTCACCAGAGCGATGGTCTGCGATGGAGGGGCGGCTTGAGAAGCTGGGCTCTCCCTGGGGTCTGCGGCGGCGCCCAGCCTCTCAAAGGGGCGCCCTCCACCTGCACAGCACAGAGGCTCCTGCCCTTGAGGCTGAAGGCAGGTCCCTGCTGTGCAGGTCGGGCATCTTCACAGAGATGGGAGAGTGCGGGCGGGGGGCGGTGAGGGTGCCGGATCCCTCCGAGGGCGAGCTGGTGATGCCCGGCACTTCTGGAACACCTACTATGCACCAGGCACTGATTAAGGTCTCTGGGTGCCTCAGGACGGGAGTGTGTGCACATGCCTGGGGGTATACACGTGTCTGCATGTGTGTGCGCACATGTGTGTCTGCTCATGTGTGTCTGCTCACACATGTGGGCGTGTATGTGGGGAGAATAAAACAGTCTCTCGTCGACATGAGGGGCTCATTCTCCACCTTACCTGCACTCCCCCAGGCGGACTGCCACCCTGGTTCTGGGGCTTTGGTCATAGCCCACAGTGATGGCAGGGACGGGCTCCACCGTGATGGCCAGGTCCCCTTGCCCCGCCCTCCCCAGTAAAGGGGCTGAGGGTGCATCCTCCACACCCCAAGAGGAGGGACAGATGAAAACCAGTAACTGACCTCGGGGAGAAGGGGTGACCCTTGGAGAGTCACCATCAGGACACTCATCAGCTCACTGGGGCTGGTTCCCTGTGACCAGTGAAGGAGAAAAGACCAGCTGATGTGTCCACCTGTGTCCTTATCCCCACGCGGTGGCCTGCTGCTAAATAAAGCACAGTGTTTCTTCCAGAGACGCAGGACGCAGTCATCCTGGCCAGATCCTTCCCAGGCTGCTCCTGGGCCCCTTGCGTGGGCTCGGCCAGGTAGTCGTTGCCCACCTGCTCCCTGGTGGAGGGCACTTTGGGAGCCTGACCCCACCCCCATCACACCCCTCTCCCCACACCTCTGCAGGTCCTTGCCTCTGAAACATTCCCTCCTCTGCACTAGAGCTGAGTCTGCCCAGCTCAGAGGAGGCACCCACAACCAGCTGTCTCTCTGTTCGTCTGACCTGAAGGAAGAGAGTGGCCCCAGATGTTAGACCAGGCAACCCTTCCCACCTCCAGGTCAGGCCAGATCCAACAATGGGCAGTGTTCCCTGCAAGGAGGCTTCCAGGGCCTTCCCTGCCCAGGGTGGGGAGGGTGACTATGGACGCCTGAGCCCAGCACAGCCCCCCATGGCCAGAGGGGAGCACCAGCCTTTCCCCACCAGTCTCAGAATCACTCCCCCGGGGGGCCCCCCGGCAGGCTGTGGTCTGGGGGAAGCCGAGTTCCCCCTGCACATCTACGGTGCCAGCAGGTGAGAACCCCCCAAAAAGACGTCTGCCGGGGCATGTTGGGACCACCACAGCTCGGGGGCTGTGCACCCCAAGTCCTCTGGGGCAGGGCTGGCTTTAAAGACTCCATTCCCCATCTCCCCACAAACACCAGTGCAGACGTGGAGACCTCCCCCCCACCCCACCGGGCGCCCAAGCCCATCCTCCCGAGTCACGGACGTGCTTTGGAAGCAGCATCAGGACGCTGGCTGAGGCATGGTTTGGAAAGTACAGTTCTGGCCCAGCGAAGGACTCAGCCTCTGACATCTGGGCTGCTTCCCTGATTTCAGACAACTGCCTTGCCCACGTGCTTAGTAACGTCCAGCTGGCCCCAGCGCCCCGGAGGGTGACAGAGCTCGGGGTGAAGCCTCTGTTGCCAGCAGCCTTGGGCACGTCCTGGTGACCCCTGGCGAGGTGGGTGGAGTGAGTCTGGGGCTGCTGCTCCCTGGGAAAGCAGGGCAGGGGCACACCAGGGAGGCAGGGCTTTGTTGTCATTCTGTTCGGGGCAGAATGCCCACCAGCAGCTGGGGGTGCAGGACGTAGGTCTCACCCCACCCCAGTCGACCACAAGGGAGTCTGAGTAGAGAGTTCTAGCTGGGTCTCCAGGCCTGCGTGGCTCCACCCAGCAGAAGTAGGGGGTTGTAACCCTGGGGCAGCCTTTACCTGCCTGTGGCAGGTGCGAGCACCCACCCCTTCCACCCATCACACTCATCTCAGTTACAGGGGACCCGGATTGCAGCCGAAAGAAACCCAGGATTCTGCCAAATGTCGGATGTGATCCCACCAGGGCACGTGCAGAGGAGAGGGAGGGGTGTCCAGCTTCTGGATGCTTCCAGAGCATCCCACGCTGCCCAGCTCGGAACTCTGTGCACCTGACTCGGCCACCACTGGAGCAGACTCTGTGTCCTGAGCTCCAGCTTGCCAGGCAGACCGCCTGAAATCAGAGCTGCTCACAATGAGAGGATTTTTTTTTTTTTTTTTTTGGAGAAACACTGATGTTTCCTAAAATAGCGGTCTTTATTCAATTGGCAGTATGTTCAGGAGCTGTTAAACGGGGTTTGTGCCCACTGGGTGGCAGTTCGGGACAGAGCTGTTTGTGAACACGTCTGTGCGCTGCGGGGGAGGCCTCTCCACCAGCTTCGTGGTCACAGGCCCCCCCGTGGGTCAGGGGACCGTGAGGGTTTCACGCTCACACTGGCTGGAGATGCCACCGTGTCCTGCTCCTGCGGCGCCGAGGGCTCAGGACCGGAAGCACTGCTCTTCAGTCTGAAGCTGATTTTAATTTCCTTTTCTTTGAAAAGAGGTCCTCTTCATTCATTTACCCACCTTTTCGGCCACAAGATCTGAGTCACAGATGAAAGCTGCCTGGTGAAAAGAGGGGTGAAAAAAGCAAACATTTCCCGTCTTTGAGGCAAAGAGGGAGAGAGAATGGAAAAACACCTGAAACAGCACGGAATGAAGAAACAGCTTTGCCGGGAGAGACTCTCTGGGATAACTGAGATGCATCGGCGCTGGAAATGACTAGAAGGTTCCTGGGAGAGCGCTGGGAGGGTGGAGATCAAGGGCGGGGTGTTGCTCCATCAAAATTTTACACCAAACTTTTGTGTTTTAATTGCCTTGGGGGGCCCGCGGCGTGCTGGAGGTGACGGAGCTGCCTCGCTGCTCTGACTGGCTCACCCTCCCTTTCACAGCCGGTTCTCCCCGCTCCCTGTGGCAGCAGAGGGCCGCCAGCTGCCCCCGCTGACGGTGCAGATGGAGGGAGGGCCAGGAGAAGAGGGCGGTGCCGCTCCCTGGAAGCTTCTCCCCGGGGAACCTGTTGAGTCCCCGTGAACCACGCTCTGTTCTGCAGCGCAGCGAGCGGAAGCACTCGGGGACCGGGTGTCACACAGATGCCTCTCCTTGAGAACCCATCGTATCAGCTAAATCGTTGAGTCCTTGGCCTGATGGTTCTTCTCCGGAGCCTCCAGGAAATCTCGCGGAGTCAGCGCTGCTGCAGGAGGTGTGGGTCCCTCTAGCAACCTCGGTGTCTTAGTAACCAAGCTCCGGGGAGCATCTGCAGGCGAGGTCACCGGGAGGAAATGGCAAATTGTCTAGCTGATCAGGAAACTTCTCTCCCCCTTCAAAGACGCAGTTTGCAGAGAGCCATCTGACCGCGCCAGGGCAGCCGGGGCTCAGGGGGCGGGGGAGCACATTTTCCTTGGGGTTTTGCCAGTTTCCAAGAAGAGTTGGATTGACTGATAAAAATCCCAAAGTGGCCATGGCTGACTTGTTTTGTCCAAAGCCCTTTGGTTTCAGAGCCCGGAGTGTTTTCTCTGACATCAAGCAGTTCTCCAGTTCTTGGGCGCCAGCTGGGCATCCTATAGAAATTCAGTTCAATTCTGATTCTACCTGGAGTTCGCATCAGATTCCCACAAGTTAAAGAACTCAGTCCCAGGAGACGGCCCCCGCTTTGGATGCCAGTCCTCAAGTCCAGGACTACCCATGATTCTGTGAGCTGGGGGTTCCCACAACCCCCTCCTCAGGCTTGACAACGAACTAGAATGACTCACAGACTCAGGAATACACTTCATCTATATTTACTGTTTTATTATAAAGGATACAGCCCAGGAACAGCCAAACGGAGGAGCTGCCCCGGGCAAAGCATGCGGGGAGGGGCATGGGGCTTCCACACCCACCTTGGCTGCACCACCGCCCAGACCTCCATGTGCTCACCAACGCAGGAGTTCCTCAAGTCTAGTGGTTGGAGAATTCTTTTAAAAACAAAAACAAAAATGAAACCTTTTTTTTCCTGGTGGGGAGATAATTAGGTTTATTGGTTTATTTTAAATGGAGGTACTGGGGACTGAACCCAGGACCTGAGTATGCTAAGCACATGCTCTAGCACTGAGCTATACCCCCCCCCCCATCGCCTTAGAGAGTTTTTATAGGACTAAATCCCCCTCCCCACCCTGGAGGTCAGTGGGTGGGGCTGAAAGTTCCAACCCTCCAATCACTTGGTCCTTCTGGTGACCAGCCCCACCCACCCCCGGTCATCTCTTTAGCATAGACTCAAGCATGTACTAAAGTGTGTTCTCTTTACAAATAAGAACACAGACACTCCTGTTACCCAGGGAATTCGCAGGGTTGAAGAGCTCCGTGCGAAGAAAAAGCACACACACATTTTTGCATTATAGCACTGATAGCTGCTGGTGAGGACAAAGCAGGCCCCAGAACAAGGGTGCAAAGCTGGTGGCCGAGGAGGGAGCCACGTGGCTCTCCGGTGGCCCCTCCAGCCATACAGACCTCCTGGTTCCTTGTCTGCCCCTGTCCCCACACACCCTCCTGCCCTCTGGAGACCTTCCCCTCCTTGCTTCCCGTAAATGCGGAGGCACCAACTCTGTGCCACTTCAAATTCATGCACAGCTGGTGCTGTGGCTCACCTCCCGGAGTTAGCGAGGGGTGCCACTGGAAGAAGGACTGAACGGTCAGACACATTTGGGGGTCTCTGCAGCAACAAAAGGAAACCTGGCTTCAGGGCTCCTTGGAGTCCAATGAGCTCTGTGAGCCTCTGAGAAGGGGACACGGTGGGAGGCGTTTTACTAAACCCTTGTCATGGTGATTGTGTCCCCACCAAAGAAGTGTCCAGGTCCTAACCCCTGGCACCTGTGAATTCGACCTTATTTGGGAATAGGGTCTTTGCAGATGCAGTTGAGTCAAGACGAGGTCATTAGGGTGGGACCTGATCCAGTACCACTGCTGTCCTGGTTATAAGACATGAGAAGCAGGGGGGGACGCCAGGGGACGGGAGGGACGGAGGCTGGGTGCCGCTGCAAGTCGAGCACAGACCACCACCCCCGGAAGCTAGAAGAAGTGCGGGAAGACCTCCTGCCAGAGCCTCTGGAGGGATCATGGCCCGGCTGACACCTTGCTTTGGGACTTCTGGTCTCCTCAGCTGTGAGAGAACACATTTCTGTTGTTTTACCCCCCACCCCCACCCCGGGTTGTAGTGCTTTGTACTGGTGACCTCAGGAATCTTACACGGCGACCAGGGTAGAATACTTTTTTTTTTTTTAAATTCAAATATAGTTGGCTCACAAGTCCGTGTTAATTTCTGGAGTACAGCGTGGTGATTCAGTTATACACACATACACATATAGATTCTTCATATTTTTGTCCATTATAGGCCATTACAATGTATTTTTTAAATTGAAGTACAGTCAGTTACAATGTGTCCTTTGCTGGTGTGCAGCACACTGTCCCAGTCACGCATGTATATACATGTATCCGTTTTCAGATACTTTTTCATCAAAGGTTGTTACAAGATATTGAACATAGTTCCCTGTGCTGGACAGAAGAAATTTGTTTTTATCTATTTTTATCTTTAGTGGTTAACATTGGCAAGTTTGAGAGTTTGAGATTTGCAAATGTTAACCATTACAAGGTATTGACTATAGATCTCTGTGTACACAGTAGGACCCTGTTTGTTTACAGGGCAGAATTCTCGATTTTCCGTCCACGCTCATTTCTCAGTCCTCTACCCGGCGTTCGCTCAGGCCAAAAACCGCAGTCAGCTTGACTCCTCCTTCTGCTCATCCTCCAGCCACCAGCTCACTAGCAGGGCCAGGAGGCTCTAGCAAAACACAGCGGAAGCTGCCCCATCTCTCCATCTTGTCTGCTCCTGTCCAAGCCCCACCACCTCTGTCTGCAGTGCAAACTCCCAGCCAGCTGCCAGTGTCCCCCCCATCCCTGGTGCCCTCTCTCAGCAGAGTGTGGTCTGGCTCTCGGCTCCTGTCCTGGCCTCCGATCCCCCACCGGCTTACCACGCCCTGGCCACGCTAGCTGCCTTCCTTTTTCCGTATTCCAGCTCTAAAAGCCTAACAGTCCTACACAGATTAGAACAGAATTAGCAGGAGGTTTATCCACTCCCCAGAGTCGGCCCCCTTCAGCTCTTCCTACTCTTGCTTCTGTTCTGAACTTGTTATTTATAAATCAGTTCTGATCTGACTTTTCTCTTTTCATTTCAGCTGCTTCTCCATGGACTTCCTGCCTAGAGGGTAAGGATTTTACTAACTAAACCTCACCCTGGCAAACAATACCAGAAAACACAGGCACAGCTCCCCCCACCCCCATGGTCCCAATAGCATAATTCGTGGCTAGATCAATATTCAGCATTTACATAATTAGCTAATTATTATTCACAGCTGAGCCACAGAGTAGTTCTCTGATTGCATTTCCTTTCCTGATCGACTCTCTGTTTTCCCAGGAATGAATAACTACTGGTCCTTTCATTTGCTAGGTTTTCCGTGCACCTACCATGAATGTGTCCCCAGTCAACCAGGTTATAAAATCACTCTCACTGTTACCGAGTCCAAACTCATTCTGCTCACCGCACGACAGGCCAATATATTGGGAGATGAGGTGTTGGGGCAAGGAATAGCAACTTTATTCAGAAAGCTGGCAGACCGAGAAGACAGCAGACTAATGTCCTGGAGAACCACCTTCCCTAAGTTAGAACCCAGGCTTCTTTTATACTAAAAGGGGGAGGGGGTGTGATTGGTTGTTGCAAACTTCTTGGTGTAGGGACTCTTCGTTCTGGAAATCCTTTGTTCTTGCAGCTGTCTGTGTCGGTCAAGTCCTGGTGCCCCTGATACCTCCAACAAAACAAATGTTATTTTCTATTCCGCAACTTGTTATCTTTATATGAATGGGAAAGTGTTACACCCTTAAAGGTCAGGGCCTTGAGAATAGGCTCCCCTGTGTATTTCGGCATAAAGGCAACATTCCTTTACAAAAGGTGCAGAGCCAGCAGGACTGAGCCTAGAAAACAGGGCACAGAGTTAGAGCCAAAGGAACGGATCTAATATGGAGTCAGGTTTGTTATTTTCTATTACATCACGAAGGCCCCAAGTCCCAGGCAGTCTCACCATTACAGGTTTAGCTGAAATTTTGAGCCATGTCACTAGTGGAGCCTTCTGTCACCTTGTGGGTGCCCTCTCTGCTTCCTTCTCTCTTGTGATTCACTCCTGATCTGGATGAAAGTGTCTTCTAACAGCTTCATGAAAGAGGGGGCAATTTTTTGAGATCCCTCAAGTCTGAATTATCTGTATTCCACACTCACACTGGAGTTGTAGTTTAGCTGGGTATAGACATCTCGGCTAGAGGTTTTCCTCCTGAACTTTGAAGCTGTTCTTCCAAAATCTTATGCAAAATTCAGCACCGTTTTTTTTACTGAGTCCAAACTCGTTCTGCTCATTGCACGACAGGTCAATAAATCAGGGGACGAGGTGTTGGGGCAGGAATAGTGACTTTATTCAGAAAGCCAGCAGACTGAGAAGATGGGGGACTCATGTCTTGGAGAAACATCTTCCCCAAGTCAGAATTCAGGCTCCAGGGTGTGTGGTTGGTTGTTGCAAACTTCTTGGTGTTGGAATCCTTTGTTCTTGCAGCTGTCCATGAGGGTCAGGACATGATGTTCCTGCAAACCTCCAACAAGACAAATGTTATTCTCTGTTCTGCAACTTTTTTCTGTGTGAATGGAAATGTGTTATACCCTCAAAAGTTGAGCCTAGAGGCATCATTCTTCTACAGAAGGTGCAGCACCAACCTGACTGAGCCCGGGAAACAGGGCACAGGGTTAGAGCCAAAGGAACAGAGCTAATGTGTCAGATGTGTCCTTTCCATTACCATTTTGATTCCTGGTGTTTTGTCTTCGGGAGGTTTTTTTTTGTGTGTCATCTCTTAACCCCCAGGGCCTTGAAATAATATCGCCATGTACCTTTGGTGTGTCTTCTTCATTATTTTTCTGGCTACTCCACTGGCCCCTTCAAGTTAGAAACTCAAGTCCTTCCTTTCTGGAAAATGTTCTTCCCTCTTCTCTTGGTGTTCTCTTTCTGGAATTTCTATCATCAAGAAGTTAGGCCTCCCAATTGTATCCCCTAATTTTCCTCTTTCTGCCATTTTCCATCCCTTTGTGTTGCTCTTCTACTTTCTAGGAAATTTCCTTAACTTTATTTTCCTCTCCTATTCTAATTTTTATTTCTTCTAGCATATTTTTAATTTCTGAGAACTTTTTCTCATTCTCTAAATGTGTTCCTTTTTTAAAAGGAACATTCTGCTCCTGTTCAAGGGTATGATCTGTTCTTTTACATCTGGGGTGCCTTGCATTTTACATCTGTGGGGCTCTCTCTTGCTTCTTGCATTATTCCTGTCTCCTTGGACTCCCTCACTCATGTTTGCTGGTTTTAGTCTCTTGACTTTCATGTTGTAGGCTCTCCTAAGATATTTGTGTGATTATATTTCAGAACAAGGTGCAAAACAAAAATAATAAAGAAAACAAAGAGACCCCACAGCTTCCTGGAAGACCTGTGTGCATGGAGGGGCCAGCTCCTGTGGGCCCCTGTGGACTGATAGGCAGGAAGTGCCAGTGACTCTGGCAGTCTTCCTGGGAATGCACCTGATGTCTGGCCTTGAGGCTTGAGCTCAGCATCCAGGGAGCAGAGTCAGGGACAGTGTGGACCCTTTCTGCTCAGCGTGCACACTTTAACTATTCTTAGTTCAGTGTTTTGTCCTTGTTCTCAGATGTGCAGAGCCCTCCAGACATGGATGTCCATTTTCAGCTGGGATGGGAGAAGGGCTGGCCCTTGACTGCAGTGGGCTTAGGAGAGTCTCGGGGTTGAAATGCTCCTGTGCAAACCTATTTCTCTATCTTCAGCTCTATTCTCTATGTTCACGCTTGCCTTAGAATAACCTGCCACGCGTAAGCCCGGAGCTTCTCTGAGGGTCTCTGATACAAGTTGGTTCACCCTCTTCCCCTGCAGGCCTGGATTTCAGCTTTCTTAGTTGGCTAAATCCATTAGCATTTGATCTCTGCTCTTCTGCTTCCAAAATGTTGTCAACTCATTTCTCTATTTTATACTCTTTGGATTTAGTTGTCCTTCTTTGCCTGTGCTTCTTTTATTCCTTTATTGATACTTTGTTGGGATTTTGAGAGGAAGCAGAGATAAATACGTATGTTCAATCCATCATTCTTAAGTGGAATCACTGTGCCAGCTTTCTGTTATTCTTTGTACAAGTTCTGTTTGACTTTGGGATTTTGTTGCAGGTGGTCTCCTCATCCTGCAACGCTCATACCCTCACCCCTTGCGTGTCTGTCCTTTCTCCATCCTTCAGCTCAATTGTGACACTGATAGAGGAGAAAAAGACTTCCGCTTTTAAAAGGGTGGCTGTTCATAGATAGCACCCATGATAATAGCGTGAGGGATCCCAGGGACCTGCTCATCAGTGAAACAAGCTAACTGGGTGAAAATTTAAAGCAAGCCAACAACAGCTTAAGATCTCTGGAAATTGTCCTAAAGACTTGCAGCAAATGAAGAAACTTTTAGTCAAGGAAATCTACTACAACAGGGTAAGAACAGTGAGTCTGCAGCATTTGGGTCATGAGCCACTCCCTCCTCCTTCCTCCCCACTGTGTGCAGGTGGCCAGGAGTATGCAGCTTCCCTTGCCCTCAGTTGCCAGTTATGGGATAAGGCTTGTCACCTGGGGGGGATGGATGCCAACATCTCTCATTGCCTCCAACTCAAGCTTGAAGAGGCTGAGTTCCTAGAGGGGGACACTGAGTGGTGAGGAGTTTCTTCCTCCACCAGCCCCAACTTGTAGGTGATGTCACTTCAGGTGTGGCCAAGAATGGCGAGGACTGGATCGTCCTTACCTAGAATGTGAATAAGGTGGAGGGTCTGCAGCTGGAGAGGCAAACCTAGAAAACCAGAGTCCCCCACAAACAACAAAAGAAGAAACAGACAGGTTGGAAGTCATCAAAATTGAAAACTTATGCTTGAAGTACACCACCCAGAAAGCAAAAAAAAAAAAAAAAAAAAAAAAAAAAAAAATAGAATGGGAGAAAGACTTTAGAAATCATATCTTTGATAAAGGACTTGCAACTAGAATATATAAAGAACTCTTACAATTCAATGATGAAGAGACACAACCCAGTTAAAAAGGGGTAAATGATGTGAGTAGACATTTCTCCAAAGAAGATGCACAAGTGGCCCATAAGCACACAAGAAGATGCTCAACGTCATTAGCCATTAAGGAAACGCAAACCAAAACCATAATGAGGAGCACTTCAGACCCACTAGGACGGCTGTAAGCAAGAAGACAGACAGCAAGTGGGGAGGATGTGAAGCTATCACCTCATGCACCGCTGGTGGAAATGTAAAATGGAGCAGAAAAAATGGTGTAGAACTGACAGTTCCTCAAATGCTCAAACACAGAGTTCCTGTTTGATCCAGGAATTCTACGCCTGTGTGTATACCCGAGAGAAATGAAACCGTATGTCCACACACAATCTTGTACACGAATGTGTATGATATCATTGTTCATGTAATAGGAAAGAAGAAATCCGACACTAGATTAGATCTGTTCCTTTGGCTCTAACCCTGTGCTTTGTTTCCTGGGCTGAATCTTGCTGATTCTGCACCTTTTGTAAAAGAATGTTGCCTCTAGCCTGAAATATACAGGACAGCCTATTCTCAAGGCTCTGACCTTTAAGGGTATAACACTTTTCCATTCATACAGAGAAAAAAGTTGCAGAACAGAGAATAACATTTGTCTTGTTGGAGGTTTGCAGGAGCATCATGACCTGGCCTATGTGGACAGCTGCAAGAACAAAGGATTCCAACACCAAGAAATTTGCAACAATAAATCACACCCCTCCCCCTTTTTAGTATAAAAGGAGCCTGAATTCTGATTTGGGGAAGATGTTTCTCCAGGACATTAGTCTGTCATCTTCTCAGTCTGATGGCTTTCTGAATAAAGTCATTATTCCTTGTCTCAGCATCTCATCTCCTAATTTATTGGCCTGTGGTGTGGCGAGCAGAACGAGTTTGGACTCGGTAACATTCAAAATAACCCCAAAAGTTGAAGCATCCCAAATGCCTATCAGCTGATTAAAGGATATATAAAATGTGCTACATATGCACAATGGAATATCATTTAGCAATAAGACAAAATTGAGTATGACATGATTCAACCTAGAAAACATGCTAAGAAGGGGAAGAAGCCTGTCACAAAAGGTCATACGTTATATGATTCCATTAGTTTCAAAAGGCTCAGAATTGGCAGATCCATGGAGATAGAAAGTAGATTGCTAGATGCCCAGAGCTGGAGGTTGGACGGGAGGGAGCTAGGTAGTGACTGCTAATGAGTACGGGGTGATTTTTGAGGTGCTTAAACTATTCCAAAACTGATTATAGTGATGATTTCCCAACTCTGTGAATATACTATGGACCATTGAATTGCATACTTTAAATGGGTGAATTGTCAATGTTTGAATTATATCTTAATAAAGCTGTCCTAAAAAGGTGGTTCTCCACCCTCATGCAGGTATTTCTGTGTGAGCCCGTGCTTTTCCTGTGATGCCACTTTTTGTTACAAGGACTTCCTGTGCTGTGACTACTCAGTTTGGTCTAGAGTCTAGACTGGAAGCTGCCTGGAGGAAAAGGCTGTGTTTGTGATGATGCCTGTCATGTCCCCACGGCCTGGCGCAGTGTAAGAAAGTCTAACAAATAGTCATTGAATGAACACATACTTCCCTTTTCTGCAGAGTCTCCCATGGGATGAGCACTCCACTTAGCGTCCTTTGGAAAGGGCTTCACTAGAGCAGTGGAATGGACCCAGGAGACTTTGTCCCTCCCCTTGGGGACACTTGGCAGTGTCTGGAGAAGTGATTGTCAAAACTTGAAAGCGGGTACTGGTGGCATCCAGTGAGTAGGATGCTGCTAAACATCCTACAATGCACAGGATGGACCTGTAACAGAGCAGAACTCTATTGTCATTGGTGACCATCTGGTACCTGTAATGGTGTGTGTAACTGCTTAACTATACACTAGTTTAAAGGTTTTTTTTCTCATGCTCTTGCTGACCAGGGTTAGGCTGGAAAAGAGGGAGGCTTGGGTAGGCTGTCCAACCCCTTCATAATGCTGTGTGCCAGGATCATGTGTGCCCTGCTCTTGCCCCCAGGGCCCTGCTCCTGACCCCTGTGCCCTCCTCTGATCCCTTGTGGTTCCCTTGTATCCTGTTGTTGGAGGTGTAGGTCTCAGCCTGCAGCAGGAGGTCCCAGGCCTCAGCCTGCGTAAAAGACTAAAAGCACTAATCAACCTGACCTTAAACTGCGCAAGTTTTTCTCTAGAGCTCTTTTTCATGGAGCCCTTTCCCATGCATCCTTTGTTCTAGACACAAGAATATTAAGAGAATCCCAAAGCCAAAGGTGAACTTCATACCCAGCAGAGGGAAGGGAGCTGCTGCGTCTGCAAAAACAAGAACAACTTTGTGACAACCTGTTACCCTTATGTAATCTCTATGGAAACTAGCCCCGCCCCTTGAACTCTCGATCTTTACTATAAAACCTCCGCCTTTTCTCCCCAGCAGGCTCACAGTCTTAGAGGCATTAGCCCACTGTGACCTCCTTTGCCTGGGAAAGAAATAAAGCTGCCTTTTCTACTTTATCCAAAACTCTGTCTTCGAGTCTCAATTTGGTAAGTGGGGTACAGAAGCTGGGTTTTGGCAGCAAATTGACAACAAAAAATCATCAAGTCCCAAAGATCAATAGTGCTGTTGTTGGGAAACCCTGCAGTGGAATATAAAAACTAACAGTATTTCCAAAGCCATGTGTTTTGAGCTGAATTGTGTGGCCCCAAATCAGATGTTGAAGTCTTAACCCCCAGGACCTCAGAATGTGACTGTATTTCGAGATGGGCTCTTTAAAGAGGTAATTAAGGTAAAATGAGGTCATACGGGTGGGCCCTAATCCAATAGGACTGGTGACTTTACAAGAAGAGGACAGAAACCCACACAGAGGGACGACCACGTGAGGACCCAGGGAGAAGACGGCCGTCTGCACCCCAGGGAGAGAGACCTCAGCAGAATCCAGCCCTGCTGACACCTTGATTTCAGGCTTCCAGCCTCCGGCACTGGGAGAAAATTCCTTTCTGATGCTTAATCCCTCCAGTCTGTGGTACTCCGTGATGGTGGTCCCATCTGACTAACAAACCATGGATGCTTCTGCTGCTCATTGTGGCCCAGTGCCTTTCAACTTGGTGGGGGGTGGGGGGCATCTAAAAATTCCCAGCATTCCCCTAGACCAATGAAATCAGTCCAGTAGACCACTCACCGTAGACCAGGACTGCGTTATGACTCTCCATCAAGTACACAGGGTCAGCTCTGACGGGCAAAGTCTGGGGTGAGAAGAGGGTGAAGTGTGAGCAGTGACAGCAGTCAGCTTGCACCACTGTTCCTGGGAATCCCAACCTTGTCTTCAGGAATCTGCTTTGGAAAATGTGTGTGGACCCTGCACCCTCCCCTTGGGTGCATGGCTGCCTCCCTCTGGGTCTTCTGGCACGTGTGAGTGCCCCCAGAGGAGCCCAGGTGAAATGTCTGGGCTGCCCGCCACATTTAGATTGAGGTGACCAGCCGAAGAACAGAGTTCCCGGCCACGCCAGCCATGCCAGATTGTTCCAGGTGGGAAGTGGATTTCATTGATTTATGTTGTCCTCCAGGCACTCTTCTTTCCTAAAATATCGAGGAGAGCTAATTAACCTGGAGACATGCTTAGATTTCCTTTTTTGTGTGCTGAAACTACTAATGGCCACTGTGAAGATGTTCTGATTCACTCTGACGGCTCTGATCCTTTCAGGCATCTCGTAACTCCTCCCTAAAGTCTGAAACATTTCAGTCACAAGTTGGTGTGATCAAATGTCCCCTCCAAGGGGAAACGCCATGTCGTGGGCCTTTAGGAGCCAGCAGGGTCAGGCGTCTGCAGTGTGGTGGGTGGCCCACTGTTTCGGGCTGAGTTGTGACACATCAGAAGCCCCTACGTTGAAGTTCTAACACCGAGGACTTCAGAATGAGCCTGTGTTTGGAGATGGAGCTTTTGAAGAGGTCAGCAAGGTGAACTAATCCAATGAATGTCCTTAGAAAAAGAGGGCACAGACACACATGGAGGGATGACCGTGTGAGAACACAGGGAGAAGCAGACTTTGACTTGCAAACCAAAGAGAGAGGCCTCAGGAGAAACCAGCCCTTTGGGCTCCTTGACCTTAGACTTCCAGCCTCCGGGACTGGGAGAGGATAGATTTCTGTTGTTTAAGCTGCTCTGTCTATGGTACTTACTATGACAGCCTGGTCAGGACACCCACTGTCTGAATGACTGGAGAGGTGACAGAGGTGGGTCATTTCCTTGGACTGGATGATGGATCCTGAGGTCCCTTCACCCGATGTGGGTGGTTCCCCCCGGTGTGCTGACTCCTGTGGTAGACGGCAGGGCCACGGGCAGGCAGGATCGCTCACTGCTGATGTGCAGCTTCTGTTTTTAGCTGGAGCCTTGTTGTTATGAGAGCAAAACAGCGGTGACAGGTTCTCTGACAAGATGCCTTTTTTGCTGAGTCTTTGTGTGTCCCCTTTGGTCCTGGGACACTGATTTGGAGGGGTCTGGAGCAATCTTCTAAGGGACTCACAATTTGTTTTGCATCCCAGCACAGAGCAGTGCTTTTCAGACTCTGTGGAGCAGAGGAGGGTCTGAGATGTGTCCCCAGGGGCGTCTAGAGTTCCTTTCAGAAAGGATGTGTTTTCAGTTCACGGTAGGGATGGCTGCCTCGCACCGAAGGCCACTTCCCTCTGCCTTTGCCTCCGCTCTCCATGGTACTGATGCCCGGTGGCGGTGACTTGACTTCACAGACAAGAAGGAAGAGAGAGGACAGTGGGGAGGTTAAGTCCGCCACAGAGCCCTGTGCACTGGAAACCGCTGCCCCCGTCCTCAGGACAGGATCCCACAGCCAAAGCCAGTTCTGCCAGTACCTTTTGGGGCAGCCAATTGAGCCAATGTTTCAGGAAGAATTTCAAGGTAAACAGTCTTTACAGGCTGCTCTTCAGTCATACATTTTGTGTTGCTCCGTTTAAATGAAGCAGGCCGCAGAGGTAACGGGCCCTTGGTTAAAAATGAGTCCGTTGTTTAAACAAGAAGGTTGAAGACAGTGATGATGGTAAATTAACTGGTGGCCCATCACGCGCCAAACCTGGAACGCTCGAATACATCCTCCTCGCCCAGACCAGGCTGCTTGGTGTCAGCAGCCAGCGTCGCCAGTCACCTGGGTGAGGTTAATTTGAAATTTATTGGTTTTATGGTTTTGTTTGTATTTGAACCGTGAATTTATTTTGTTTCTATAATAGCATAACAGCTAGGAGCATAAGTGGTTTACACCTAGCTTTATATTTATGCTTATTTACAGAACTTCATTATAAAAATAATTCGAGTTAAACTGTTCCAACTGCCTAAACAACATGATATCCTCCTGGAGTCTAAACTGAATCCCAAGAGAAATAAGTAAGTGTGTGTAAATAAATGAGAAATTATGTATGTGTATATTTTTTCTAAGAGCATATTCTATTTGTATGTATATATATTTATTTAATGTAATTATAAACAAAGTATGTATACTTGCACAGGCACAAAATGTGTGTCTACACACATGATATGTATGGTATATATTTAAGGCACCGTATAGCACTTAATTTTGGCCAAGTGGTCAGGGAAGTAGATTTGTTGTAAGACAGACCTGGATTCTACCGCTCATTCCATCACTGATTCATCTGATACCTCTGTGCCTCAGTTTCCTCAAAAATAAAATGAAAATAGAAATAGTATAAAATAGTAATTAAGAAAAATACAATACTTATGTCATAGTGTGGCCAGAAGGATTGAATAAAAGAATGAATAAGAGCTGGGCACAGAGTAAACACTCAGTAGGTATCAGGTCTCGACTGGTCCAGAGTTTGCAGGTGAGAACAGAGTGATGAGAACCCAGGGCAGCCTGGAGGTCCCTGGGAGGTGGTCCTGGAGCCCACTGATGGGCCATGAGCTCCCATGGTGGCCAGGCCTGGGGTGAGCGTGGGTGCGCCCAACTCTCTGGAGCTCAGGCTGTGCCCTTGGATGCCAGCTCAAAATATAAACCACTCACATCACCTGGACACAAGTGCCCTGTGGTTCCTACGCTGAAACGTCTCAAGGAGCTGGTATCGATGGAGTGTTTGCTGAGTGCCTGGCAGTGATGAAGACTGGCAGCGTATCCATTTCCCCCCAGGACCTCCTGTTTTCACTGGGGCCTCATCCCTGACCTAGGGTGGTGTCCACACCTGCCCCAGACCGACTCCTTTCTTGGTTCTGGGTGACCCCATTCACCATCCTCCCCTCTACCTGGGAGCAGGGTGATCGAGGCTGGTGGCTTGTTGACCTACAAGGTACCTGTCCTTGAGGAGCTATTCTTGGCGTGCTCCTCAGCCCAGGAAAGTCCCCTGCCAGGTGGCCCGCTTTGACACATCCGCTTGGGAACAGAACATTAGCTTGAGCAGAGAGCAATTAGGAGGTTGAGTCTGTGTGAGGTCAACCTGGTCCTGCATCCAAACAAGTGGAAAGATGGCTGGCGGAGGCCATGCTTTACTTCCTTCCGCTAACCTTTCAGTGTTTGCTGGAACAATAGCCTTCATCCTCAAATTTCCAAGTCCCCTGCGGCACAGGCTAGAAAACCAGAATCCAGGCCACCCGTCTCCAGGGCTGGCCTCTCCTTCCGTCCTCACCGCGCCCGTGCCCGTGGAACCCGGTGGCACCCCTCCTGCTCCGAGGGGCTGTGAACCTGACCTCTCTCTCCCAAGGTCAGCAGGTTCCCCGCTGCTTTTCCTCAACTAAGATGATTCGCGCAGCAATTTTCACCTTCTGCGAAAGCACGAGGGGGAGAAAGGAGAGGTGCAAAATGGGAGTGCTCGGTAATCAATCCAGAATGGAGAAGCAGACTCACACGCAGGCAGTAATTGGATTTTAACCCTCTGGGGATTGTTTTAAATGCAGGTACTAACGCTTGGGCTGTGTTTCCTTGCAATGTATCCAGTCTCGGATCTGAGGAAGGTTGGGATCTGGGGGGAAACCTCCCGAGCCGAGTGAGTGCAACAACACAGCGGAGTCACGGCCGATGCTGGAGCGAGCTGTGCCATTGGGGGGGCAGCATCCTGACGAAGACGGCCACTGGGGGTCATCCGGAGCTGCCCAGGGGGATGGAGGAGGGCTGTTCTGTCCTCTCCTTTCTCCATATTTCTGTTTGGCTCCTAAAATTGTAGTGTTTTCTAAGGTTTCCAGCGTATCGGGGAAATAGCGATCGCCCTTCTCCTGAACACTTGCCTGAACACTGGGCTTGATGGGGAGGGTGGCACGTGGGCGTCCAGGCTTCTGGGCTCCTTCAGGTCAGCCTGACTGCCTTGAGCTCCTGCCCCCGGGCGGCAAGCACACCGGGTCCAGCCCAGGTCCTGGTTCTGAGGGGCGGGCTCAGGCAGTAGTGGTTGGGGGGGGGTCATCTCTTTGCCTGATTCCCAGTGCTGCTGCTGGTGCAAAGCAGGCTGAGAGGCCCTGGGAGGGGGCTGGGCTGTGTCTAATCACGTCTCCCTCTGGACATAGGGGGAGTCTCAGGAGTGGTGCCCCCAGAGTGTGGAGTGGTACACAGTGGCCCCAAAGGTACAATTTCCCTCATTTCACACACGCCGAAAATCAGTGTGCACAGGGCGCTCTCTAAGGGGAGGGCTTGCTCCTGTGATTCCCAGACTGAAGTGGCAGAGAGCCATCAGGCCGCTGCACTGGGACGGGGGCGCAGTGCATTGATCCGTTTTGAGAGCTGTTGATGTCGGCGGGCCCCCTCCGTATTTTTTCTTGTTGATTGACGGCAGGACCAGGCCTTGCAGTCTCTCCTCTTCTAGGAGGTCATCCCAAAGCACTCCCACTCAGAACACTCTCTGGACTTCCGTGGCCTTGCAGCCAGTGCAACACCGTTTAAGATCCAGTGGATCTCTTCCTGGGTTTGTAGGCACGTCACACATCCCCCGTCCTCTCCCTCCCTCCCCGTGTCCGCTCTGCGTCTGGGGAGCTGCCTCGTGCTGACTGCGCTTCCCAGACGTGCTTGCCACATGGCTGCCAGCTGCCCAGTGGAGAGATGGGGGGCCGGAGGAAGAGAGAGTCCCGGTGTCTCTCCCCGTCTCTCTACTTCTCGAAGGATTTGCTTGATTTTCAGTTTCCCATTTAGCCTTCAAGATGAACATTTTCTTCTTACGCAGGAAGAGAGGAAGCTGTGTGGTTTTAGATGGTTTCTGTTTGTGAACCTCTGGGAGAAGGAGGGGCTGCCTGTAAGCCAAGAATTCTGGCAAATCTGCCAGGGGCGATGTGATCTCAGCAGTGACCTCCTCGTGTGTTCGGAGGAAGCGCCGCCCAATGTACGTCTTCCATGTTTGTTCCTAACTGTAGACCCCGGGACTGTTAGCCCCTCCTTTCCCCTCACTGTCGCGGACGTGAGTGGGCTAGAGGTCTTCAGCTGGGCCCTCCAGCGCTGGAAAGAGGCATGGACCACACATGGGCATATCTCGGCTGATGTGACTGGCTGTGCAGTGGCCTGGGGGACCACGTGGTGGCAGGGCAGGGTTACCGTGGCACCCAGGTGACTTGTGATTATAGCAAGATGTGATCTACGGTAAAAGCAGTCTGAGTGCGCATCTATCAGGCAGCCCTGAACAGACTCCGTGGAGACGGAAATCCAGCTACATTAACTCGGTTGCCTCTGGGGCTCATGCGTGTCGCTCCCCACGCACAGAGCTCCTCGTGCCGCTGTGGAACCGGAGAGGGAAGTTCTTGTTTCTCGGGAGAGGCTCATTTTGGTCATTAGCTTTTCATGTGGCCTTCAAGGGGTTCTTGTGGAACAGGCCATTACAGTCAGCGCTGTTCCACTGGCGCTAAGAAGTCCAAATGGACCCAAATTGCAGCTGACGTGTGTGCCCTCTCCGCCCCCGTCCTGTCCAGGGGCAGCAGCCGGCCGCCTGGCTCCACCTGGCCGGGCTGTTCTGATGCTGGGCTGTTTTCCTTTGTCCCTCAGCCCCAGCCCCACACCTGTGCTGTGAAAAGATTTCACCATCTCATCTCTAAGGGCTCTTTTCACCCTAGTAATCTAGAGCTGATTAAAAATATTTGAAGAGAATTTACAAAATAAACACAAGTACAAAAGAAGATCAAAACCACATGTAATCAGCAAACCGGAAATAGACACGTGAACATTGTTTCCCTGCTGATTTTTAATATTTTTCCTATTTTCTTTTTGTTGTTTTGTTTTGCTCTGGGTTTTGGGAGGTAACTAGGTTTGTTTGCTTGTTTGTTTTAGTGGAGGCGCTGGGGATGGAACCCAGGACCTCGTGCGTGCTAAGCACATGTTCTGCCACTGAGCTACTCCCTCCCTGATGATTTTTAGTATATGCATATTTGTAAAATCCACTTGTAAAAACTTGGATGATGCCACAGATTTAATGGAATATGTAACTTTTAAAAAAAGCATTAAGTACAAGGCTGCCCGGTCTCAGAAATGCATTTGTGATCACAGGGCAGAGGGTGGAAATATCCTTCCACTTTTAGTTTTCCAAGAGTTTTATCAGGAGTGAATGTTGGAGTTGATCGTGTTCCTTCAGCAGCTGTGGAAGTGAACAGATGTTTGTCTTAAAGGATTTGACCTGTTGATGGGATGTTCATGATTAATGTCTCGCCGTCGCATATGGACACTTTGCAGCTCCTCTTAGGGAGGAGCCAATCCAAGCTCAGTACACATTTGTTGGAGTGAATGGATATTGACTGAGTGAGGGTTTTTAAATAACTTAAAGGAGGTGAACTTTGTCCTCTGCTCCTTCCAAAAGGTAGCCTTTCCAGAGCTAAGACTGGTGAATGAGGTGAGTGTGTAAGCTGATTAATACCGTGTGAGTCCCCAGAATAAGAACAAAAACCTCCTTCCTCCAGCCTTGGGCTGAACCTACGTCACTGGTGAATTACCCAGACTGTCCCTGAAGTCAGGCCCGAAGTGCATTCCGTGGGAGGCTGAGAAGACGTAAATGTCAGCTCCTCTGCCATCACCAGGGCGTGGGGGAGAGACAGCCCTCGGCTGGCAGTTAAGACTGGTGGGGGTTTTTTTTGTTTTTTTTTTTTCACCTGCCAACCAAGGAAAGGAGCAAGAGGGGTCCTGGAGAGAAAGCAAGTGGCAGCAGATACAAACAAGGAGGACAGTCGTCCCTCCCCACCCAGGGACTGGTTCCAGGGCCCCACAGACACCAAAATCTAAGGCTGCTCAAGTCCGTTACAGTGAGGGGTCTGCCTCTGCAGGGCCCGCCAACCACAGAGGCATCAGAGATTGGTTGAATCCCAGGTGAGGAGCCCGTGGATACGGAGGGTGGGTGTATGGAGGGGCCTGGAGGGGTGAGGCCCTTCAGAGGGAAGGCAAAGTGAGTGGCTGGGAGCCTTACAATGGGCGCCCTTTCAAAGGTTATGAGGGACCCACATGCCAGTTGGAGAGTGAGACCACTTGTGATGCCCTCCAAGCCAGTCCTTTCCTCCTCATGGGGCGCGGGGATGGAGGGGTCTGTGGACGTCAAGAGTTTCCCAAGACGAGGCCCCCCACCTCTGCCGCTTTCACACGGGGGGCCGCACAGGCCTGTGACCATCTCCCTGGCATCTGTCTGCCCCCCGACAGGAGCCAGTGGAGAGCAGGACTCAGGCTGCTCCTGTTGGTTCCCCAGGGCCAGCTCTGGGTCAGGAGAGAGCGGACGTTCCATAAGCATCGATGAGTGAGCAAACGAATGAATGAACACACGAGTGGATGGACTAACGGACTCAGGGGAGGGCCGCTCGCCCCGCGTGGGCCAGGACCTTGCGTGTCTTGTTACAGCTCCAGCTGGAGCCCCGGGGAGGTGCAGTGAACGCTGGCAGGGAGACTGAGAGCGGCTGGGGCCGTGGGGACCAGCCAGTGTTGGGAGGAGCAGGCAGCCCTTAGAGGCGGTGGGAAAGAGAGGGGTGTGGATGGGGAGCACGGTGAGCTGTGGGGTTGGCTGGGAGGATGCAAAACAAGGACTTTCTCTAGTTGACAGAGCAGCGGCTAAGACCTCAGGCCTGGAGTAAGCCGTCTCCATCCCAGTGCGGACAATGAGCTCCTGCCAGTGAAACACAGAAGGAACGGAAACTGTGTCCCATGGTTGTTGTGAGGATTAAACAAGATGACATGTGTGAAGCAGGGAGCCCAGGGCCTGGGAGGGCTCCCAGCCCCATACATGTTAGCTGCTAACACAGATGTGGTCTCCATGCTCCCCCAGGGGGCCCCGTGCAATGAGGAGCTTGGGGAATGCTTGTCTGCCCTTCCCTGCAGGGTCTTGCTTACCCATCCAGGGTGGGGGTCTTTGGGGGTACAGAACTCATGACGTAGGGTAAGAGTAAAGGCCCCTTTTTTCTCTGGATGGAGCTAAACATAGGTTACATGGGCAGCCGTGTGTCCAGTGGAGAAAACAGTGAGCTGGGCGAGTTTTCCCATCAGCGCACTGGGTCTCTGGTCTTGGGTCTCCCTGGAACCTGCATGTGACTCTGACAAAGTCATTTCACCCTCCTCAGGCTCTGTTCTGCTACCTGTCAGGTGCGTGGGGGGTGGGGTGGGGTGGGGTGAGCACATAGGGCAGCCCCCAGGGAATCATGCCCTTGTGGTACCCCCTCCCCGTGAGTGTGGGGAAACTCTGACTTGCCTCCAGCCCATAGAACATGGCTGAAGTGGCGGGAGTTTGCAAATGTCACTGTGTCCCTAATCAGTTGATTCTGAGTGAATCAAGGGGAAAAAAATCCAGGGTGGGTCTGACCTAATCAAGAGAAAATCCTACAAAAGGGACTGGGGCCCTCTCTGAAGACAGTCTTCTTCCGTCTGACTTCTTGAGGGAGTACCCACGAGAGGCCACATGGCAGGGTGCCTCAGATGGCCTCTAGGACCAAAAGGCAGCCTCCAGAAGACAGCCAGCAAGGAACCAGACCCTCAGTCCTGTGGCCACGAGGAATGGGTTCTGCCCACAACTTGAATGAGCTCGGAAATGGATTTTTCTCCAGTCAGTCCTTCAGATGAAGACGCAGCCGGTGAGACATCTTGACTGCAGCCTCGGACCCGTCTTAGCAGAGGACCCACCCAAGCCTGGCTGCCTCCTGATCCACAGAAACTGTGGGAAAACAAACACAGGTCATCTTCAGCCTCTAAATTGGTGGAAATTTGTTCCACAACCGGAGAAAACCGAGGGCAAGACCAGAGGTAAAGGATTCTGCTTCCTCCTTGTTCATACCCACTTGGAGAGCCTTTCTCTCCCACTTCCATCCACTCATTCAAGACGAATTTCAAAGCACCTCAGTGTGCACGTGCCCTCCTCCAGCCTCTGCGTCTTTGGCAAAGCTGCTGTGAAGTTCCGACTGGGTGGTTATCCCAGTGAGGCGAACTGCGATCTGTGGGAATTCCTAGGATTTCAGCGACAGCTCCCCACCCTGTTTAGTTTTCAATGATCAGATCCCTCTTGTCAGTGTCACTTACACGACAGGGTCTGTACGTTAGCTTAGTGTTTATCAAATGAGTCTCCCGAATGCGTACGCCTCACACACACACCCTGCTCCCATTCGTTCTGTGCTTTTGTAAGTGTGTTGAAGTTTATTTATGATCTCACTACCAACAGCGTGTAAATTCAGGGACAGAAGATGGATGGACGTGCATTTATAATCAGCCAGGCTTGCTTCGAGACCTCCTAATGCAGGATGTAATTTCTGAGCCTAATAAGTGAAAAGCGACTTCCTCTCTGGAGCAAATGCTGCATCAGCAGTCGGGCCCTGCAGGCAGCACATCCATCTCCCGGGGGACAGAGCCAAGGATAATGTTTTGGCAGGTTATCTCCACGCAGTTACTCAGTGCAACACCGTCCGTCAAAGGGCAGGTTATGAAGCAAGGATTTATAAAGTGCACTTGGAATCAGAGCTGGGGCCGTCCTGTCCCAAGCAGCGGATCTGACTCTCTCTGTCTCTTTGACAAACTCTGATGGGTGGTTGACTTGGAGCCCACGCGGTGTCCAGGCTTGCGGGCTGCCTGCCCTGTTGGCTGTGGCTGGCAGCCTGTGTCAGCTGGGAGCTGACGCTCTGACGCCAGAGGACCAGCCAGAGAGAAGCCAGAGGCTGCTCTTCCAGACGGGAGCTCGGCGATGGTGGGAGGTACAACGGGGGGTGGGGGTGAGGGGGATATTGGAGCGTGTGGGCTACAATCCAGGAGCTGGATGGATATTTTTCTCCCTCGTATTTGTGATTTAAAAAATGATGTATGTGTGCACACATGCATATGTGAGTACTCGCGTACATAAGTGTGTGTGTACATCCATGCACACGTGTGTATTTGTATGCAGCTCTGCAGGTGTGTGCTTGTCGACACGTGTGCATGTGTATCCTGAGTCTGTGTGTGCCTGCCCATGTGTCTGTACGTGTGTGCGTGCACTCCCATGTATAAGTGTGCATGTACCTGCTTGTGTCTATACAGGTATGCATGTGCACACACATTGTGCGTGGTGTTTGCTGCACATACACATGCTTACATTCACATGTAGTTGCATACAGACATGTCTACACGCAGGTGCACATTGTATTGCATGTGTGAATGCTGTGTTTGTGTGTGCATCCGTGTGTGTGTGTGCAGGGGTACATACAAGTGTTCCTGCACGTGTGTGGGGATTTATGTGTGTGATGTGGTCCCCAGTTAGGCTACTAGGTTTTAAGGGAGGCACTTGCAGTTCATGCATCTCTGAAACTCCGTTCAATGACATTTCTGATCATGTAGCAAAGACTTCCTCGGTATTGGGTCCCATGGCTGCTTTTCTAGTTTTCTCACCTGGCTTTGTCTCGTCCCACTGCAGTCAGTGATATTCATGGAGCTGTGCACGTGCTGCTGTCCACCCCCTCCTCGAGAATGTCACTCCCCTGCAGGCAGGTCATTGCTATGTTCTTAGTGCCTCGAGCATCCCAGCCTCTCAGTAAATCATAGAGTGAATAACCTTGACCTGATGCCCAGGCTCTCCGTGGGCAGGTGGTGCTGAGGGTAATCACGACGAGATAAGGGGTTCATGCATGTAACCCACAGCTGAGACGTGCCGAGCTGGGTGGCTTTCCCCAGGCTCCCCTGTGAGTGGGCGTGAGGGAGGTGGGGACCATCCAGATGAGCTTAGAGCCTAATCGGATCCTGATCATGCCCTTAGATTGACCGGGTGTCGGCCCCCGCCCCCTCCCATCTCACCTGTTCTCCCCAATGGCACATGGTCCAGGGGAGAGTGAGGCTTCCATAGACACATGGCAGATGGAGCCATGGCTCCCTGTGTGCAGGGTCTCTGTCCCTGCCTGCATCTGCCTGGCTGATGGGTGCCCTCCTGGCCCCGCAGCTCGAGTCTGCCTGGAGGGTCCTCTCTCGTCCACCGCCCTTTCTGGCTGCTCTGCCTCCCGGGCTCCTAGTGCCAGCACAGACCCCTCCATGGGTGGCTGCCATCCCCTGGCATCCGGGCGGCAGGTGTCCCCCTTTTTCTGTAACCCTCCCACCTCCCCCTCTTGGGCACCCCCCTCCAGCTCACTTTGGGGATGAACAGACCCCCGTCTCCTCCCTCCACCTCTGTCACCTGAGAAACAGGCATGATGCTGCCCGGCTGCACAGACCACCCAGGGGGTTCGTTGTGTCTCAGGGGAGGGGTGCTGGCAGCGAGGCCCTGGTCTCTTTTCAGGGTCTCACACGGGGAACAGAGACAAGAGCCCCCACCGCCCTTGGTGTGAGCCTTATGCAGACGATTCACTTGACTTTCTCTGAGCCGCACAGGGGAGGAGTAGGTCACAATTTCCAACAACCTAGATCCGTTCCACCTTCCCTCGGCCGCGGGCGTGTCGGTTACCTCCTGGCCCCCTGCTTACCCTGTCCTCTCACGGCGAGGCCTCCTGGCTTCCCTGATGCAGCGATGATCACAGAGTATCTTCTTCCACAGCAGGAAAGCCTCCCAGCCAGGAGCTCCAGGCTCACCCACTGCTGGACTAAATATGGAAACTAAAGGGACTTGCTCCTTTTTCTCTCAAGCTAATAGCTTCTGTCTGGCTCCTCTGCTCTCTTTTTGCATGTCCCCCACCAGGTATCCCCTGGCCGCTCCTTCTGCAGTCCTGTGTAGCGCATCCTGGCAGTTTCTCCCAGGAGGCGGATGCCCAAGGCACCTGGAGTCCAGGTCTCCTTAGAAAGACAGGGGAAAAAGCAAGTCTGAGAGTAGTTCTCAAAGTGGGACGGTGAAGTCACTCCCACTGGAGGACCCCCTCCTGGAAGACCGTGGCTGCCTTGCTGTGAGGTTTGCTAATTTCATGCCAGCTCTTTGTCTTACGCCCAGTGAAGGCAGAGGGAGGTGACCGGCTTGGTGGCTGGAGACCTTCAGAGCTGATCTCAAGGTGAAATTGAATAACCTGCTCCCAAGGAGTGTGGGAGGCAGGAAAGAACGGCCGCTGGACCAGTTCTGCCCGCGGTTGGTTCCATTCCCATTTTGCCCCCTGTGTGATGGGCACGGAAGCCCCATTGAAAGGTGTGGAGGTGGACAGAGAGGATGAGGGAGGCTGGGGCCATTTATTCAGAGCCGCCGTCCCGGGGGATGGGCCAGGGCACTTGGATTTGGAGACTCAAAGGCCTGCAGAGGAGCGGGGAAGAATCAAAGAAAAAAAAGTGGGGGGGGGGTGGACGTCCAGGTGAGCCCTGATGGGGACTGGTGGCCGGGGAAGCCAGTGTGGGGGTGTGGCCGGAATTGGGGTGCCCCGTGTGATCAGTTAGGGAAGCATGCTTGGGTTTCTCTGATTGGACCCAGGTCAGAAGCAGGGGCCAAACTAGAGAAGTTGGCGTCATTAGACAAGTCGTGGCCTTTGGGGCTGATTATTAATGGGGCTACTGTCTTCCTTCCTGGACCAGCTACGAGAGGTAACACTGCTTTCCGGCAAGTCTGACTCAGCACAGGCGGGATTCCCCGCCTGGCGACGGTAGGTGATGGGGAGTTGGGGGCGGGGTTCAGAGCCAGCACCCTCAAGGTGCATGACTTGGATGTGTGGATCATTTTGAGTTAAAGGTGGTGGAGACCCTGCGGGCTCAAGAAGAACTATCACCTCTCCCTGAACTCCCTAGAGGAGTTTAACTTGGGGATTTTCCTCCGAAGAAGTTATTGCCAGAGACACATTGTATCTAAGCGGCCCCGTCCGTGTGGCAGGCGCACATCTCATGACCCAACATCTGTTCCTCTTCCTATCGTCCTGCAAATGACCCTCCTGTCCTTGGAAGCCCCAGGCCCCTGTCCCGTTTCTTAGCTCAGGATGGTATGTATGCCCCATTTTACCTTCCTGGCTCCGAACCGCTCACGTATGTGGGGTCTCTGACCCTTTCATGTATGTGGATTCCTGGTTGCATGAAATTAAATCTGTTTCTCTCCTGTTAGTCTGTCTCACGTCCCTTTCATTCTTAGGAGAACCTAGAGGGCAGAGGAACGTTTTCTTCCTTCCCGACATGGGTTGGCTTCCCGGGCTGATGCTGCAGCTCGCGGGTCAGAGTTTTATTTTTGTTTACCTGTCACCGTCAGGGGTAAAGACCTCAGTTCTTGTCACACCTGGAAGGTTAGTTTACAGTCGGGAGACAGTACCTCGTGTAGCAAAAGATTTTAAAAGATTTATTTGAAAAAAAGGACACCCCAAGAACGGGAGGCGGGCTGACCCAAGGGGTGAGAAGCAGTGGCTTTGTGTCTCCTTTCTCTTATGCCTCCACTTGGGGGGGGTCTCTTGATTGAATGACAGCTCTTGTCCCCAGAGTGCTGTCATGTTTGGCCCCTTTGGGCACGTCCTTACCCACGGTGTATAGAGAAAAGAGCCGCTGGGGTGGGGGAGCCTAATCCACAACTGTCATTGCAACACAATGAACACTGAGTCGTGTCTGGCTAAGTCCTTCCTGCTGCCCTGCCATCGTGGCTGTTGGCTTCTAACCGGTTTCTTGCTGGTGCTCATTTAAGAGGGGTAAAGCCCCTTTGTGCTGGAGGGGGGCATGGCGTCATCGTTCGGACCCTCCTCCCCGTCCTCCACCCGTCTGCCCGGTGCCCCTCCTTGTCCAACTACCTAGCATAGCGTCCGGCTGTTGTCCGGTCACGTATTCAGTCTCTCAGAGATGATCAACCCGCCGCTTGGAAATGCAGCCTGCAATCTTCACACGAAGCGCCAGCTTCTCCCTTGCTCTGGGACTCTGTCCGGGGGACGGGTTGGCTGGCGGAGGGACTGGCCGTCAAAGCCGGTGCCTGAGACCTGGCTGAGGTCGGAGGGCAACAGAGGCTGGGCCAGTCTCCCAGCACAGCGGGGCCCCGAGACGAGGTCTCACTTGTCAGCTCCGAGGTTCTAATAGGATCGACGGCCGCTCTGGGGCCCCTCTGGGGAGCCTGCTGGCAGGGGCATCAGGGTCCATGTGTGATCGTCTGCATCGCCTGCTCCGTCCTTCTCTGTGCTGAGAGGAAGACTGAGGCTCCAGATAGGAAGGAAAACACATTCAGGGGGCAACACGGACCAGAGCGACGGGCTTGCTGCTTCAGACCACAGCAGAGAGCCGGGGAGAGAGGGCTCAGCTCCGCCCGGTTCTGGTCAAACAGAGCGCTTCTGTTAAGTTCACACGTGACCGTTCCCCCCGTCCATCGTGGTGCCAGAGGCAGAGGTTTTGATGGGTCTCAGGAGCAGCACGTCCAGAATGACCATCTGCCCGAAAAGGCGTGGTTGACAAATCAAGTTTCTCCAGAAGCATTAGAATGAGCACCTGAGCGGACTCCCCGGGAAGCACGGAGAGGCCGCTGCTCCGTTGTGTCGGGAGGGAAACCTGGGCTCTGATAGGATGTGGAGCCTATCCCTTCAGTGCTCCCCGTTCAGAGTCCAGCTTCTGTAGACATTTATGGAGTGTGATATAAAATTCATCTCAGAGGCTGAGCTACGCTAGGACATCCTAAAGGCACTTTGCGTTGGAGTTTGGGGCTGTGAGCAGCCAAGGAACCCACTGCGGGGACAAGACCGGTTCCCGACAGGTGCTGTTTCAGAGGGACCACCCTACCTGCAGGGGCGGAGCTGAGACACATCCACGGCCTGCGTCAGCTCCTGGGTTTGTAATCGGGAAGAACAAATCTGACTCTACATTGGATCTGTTTCTTTTCCTTTAACCCTTGTATTCTGTTGAGTTTTGCTCTGAGTTAAGAATATTACCTAGTTAGAAGAGATAAACAACAAGTTTTTCTGTCTGGCACAGGGAACTATATTTAATATCTTGTAGTAATCCATAATGAAAAAGAATATGAAAAGGAATATATGTACGTATATATATGACTGAAACATTATGCTGTGCACCAGAAATGGACACATTGTAACTGACTATATTTCAATTAAAAAAAGTAAGCTATTCATGTAATAGCTAAGTTGTGTGACACAATAAAATTCAGAAGATCAAAGTAAAAAAAAAAAAAGAGAGAATGTTGCCTAGAGCCTGGAATATACAGGAGAGCCCATTCTCAAGGCTCTGCCCTTTAAGGATCTGACACTTTTCCATTCACAGAGAGACAAAAAGTTGCAGAACAGAAAATAACATTTGTCCTGCTGTACGTTTACAGGAACATTGTGCCCAGACCTACGTGGACAGCTGTAAAAGCAAAGCGTTATTACATCCCCTCCAGGGTCTGGCTGACACCAAGAAGTTGCAACAACCATTCACACCTCCTCTTCTTTTAGTGTATAAAGGAGCCTGAATTCTGACTTGGGGAAGATGGTTCTCTAGGACATGAGTCCTCCATCTTCTCAGCCTTCTGGCTTTCTAAACAGTCGTTATTCTTTGCCCCAGCACCTTGTCTGCTGATTTGTTGGCCTCTCATGTGGTGAGCAGAATGAGCTTGGACTTGGTAACAGGTTACATCCTTGCCTTATGAGCAATATGCATTTTCCTAAATTTGATCTTTTTCTTGTAACCACAGCTTCTTCCAGGCCCAGGAGGTCAGAGTTGAATGCAGCATTTGTGGAGAAGTGCACCCACTCTCCAGTCTTCCACAGGCATCTCAGAACCTGCCCCTGGCCACTGCCAGGGCTGCCTGATGGAGACGAGGCCTCTCTGGAGGCCAGGATCACATTTATTCTGCCTGAGTGGTGCCGGTAACCATCAACTCCAAATGTGAAACGCCACCTCCTGCCTCCGCCTTCCTGCTCAGGCCCCCAGTTGTTTTTCAACATGAGAAGCCTTGCACTGGAGGAATGTGAGAGCCCTTAGTGGGTTTTCCCGTCCTTCTCTGAAGCTCCCAGGTTCTGCCCCCACAAGCATAAAAAGGAGAATCTCATCTTCCTTGGTGCCAGGTCGCTGATGCAGAACCAGACACACGTGTCTCCCTACTGTGATGGCGAAGGCGGCAAATGCAGGTACGTGCATGGCTATGCCCTCTGGGGCTCCTTGGGTTCCAGGCAACAAGCCCAGCCCAGGAGCTGTTGTCCTGGGAAGCAAGTGGGCTTTGGTGGGAGCAGGTGAAGGGAGCAGCTGGCTCAGGGCTCAGCTCCCTGGGGGTGGGAGGGGGGCTCTACCCAATGAGAGGTGGGCTCCACACACGGTCCCCAGACACACCTCTTTGCTGTCACTGTTTTAGGACCCTGTGCCCCTGACAGTGGAGTCTAAGCGGAGACCTGCCCTCCTGCAGCCTGTTCCTGCCCAGTCACAGGACTCATTCCTCTGCCTCTCCGATTTCTTGGTCCTATTAAAGCTTCTGGTTGCATCTTTCCCTGTTTCCATCTCCAGTGGAAAATCAGGACTGCACGGTTTCTTCCCAAGGGGCTACCCTCCCACGCGCGCCCTGAACGAAGGAGTTGTGAGGCCACTTAGCAGAAGTCCGTGTCCCCAGTCACACCCTGTGGTGCAGAAACTCCATCTGGTTGGTCAGATGCACACAGTGAATGCATTTTCTCGGGGTTTCCTGTTTTGGGGTGCACAGGCGAGGGGACTCCATCAGGTGCAGTGGGGGCAGGAAGGGCCCCGGGAGACAATGCTAAGAAGCAATGTCCTGTTCCCTGCCAACCAACCCCTTTGTCCTGAAAAACTGTCTTGTCTGTGGCTTCACGGGTAAGACACAGAGTTACGGACACTGAATCTGTGCCTAAGGACCCAGCACCTCCTAGGCACCCCTCCCACCTGCTGTGGCCACCGCCAAGGGCCTTCCGCAGAGGGCGCCTTGCCCAGCTCTGTACTCCCCTGGGGCTGGTGCACGAGACAGGTCTATTGTTAATGTCATATCGCAGGGGCCCCTTCCTACGCCGCTTGTGGGTGGGCCAGGTGAGTCCTGGGCATTATTTGATGAGTATTTACTGAGCGTCTCTTATTACCAGGCAGTGTTTTAGAAACTTGGACGTATTCACAAGCAAAACAGCTTCCGTTCCTGGCCCCAGAGGAGACACTGCATTGATGGCACAGAGACAAACCGCACAGTGGGCACCAGCAGTGATCGACATAGGATGTTAGAGATATGCGAGGCTTGGAGTGGGGTGAGGGCGGGCTCGGTACCCCACAAAGTGGACAGAGGAGGCCCCAGTAAGAAGGTGATGGGGAGCCAGTGATGAGGAAGGGTCTGAGGGAATCACCAGGTTGATGCAGAGCGGTCGGCTGGAGCAAAGACCCTGCTGGGGGCGGGAGAGGGGATGCATGCAAGACGCACTGAGGACCAGCCAGGGCAGGGATAGAAGTCACGGTGGTGACTGGGGCGGGGGTGGGGGGGTGCAGGCCACACAGAGGAGTCCCTGCTGTGAGGACTTGGCCTTCTTCTCCAGATGAAATGGAAAACAATGCAGGTTTGATCAGAGGAGCGTCTTGACCTCACCCAGATTTTAAGAGCCCCCACTGACTGCCTGCATGGAGGATAACTCGCAGCTGGGCAGGGACAGAAGCAGGGACCAACTCCGCAGGGTGACTGCAGGGATCCAGGAGGGAGATGGATGATGGTGGTCCTGACCAGGATGGATGAATCCAGGAGGGAGATGGGGTGAATGGTGAGGTTCTGGGGATGTTTAGAAATTGGAGGCGATGGGTTTTCTTAGCGCTTGGATGAGCAGTAAGCCAGAGTGATGACTCTAGGAATGTCCGCCTTTGAGACTAGGAGCCTGGAGTGGGCATCCCCGGAGCAGGAAAAGGCTGTGGGTGGAGACGGAGCAGAGTCCCTGCTGCATGTGGTAGCAGCAGGCTGTGGACACCAGGGGTGCGGTTGGACACAGTCTGGGGATCCGGAGAGAAGTCCTCATCTGATTGGGTGGAGAGATAAGTGTGTGTCTGGGGTTGAAATGTAGGAGGCTGGCAAGACCAGCAAGGCTGTGAGTGTGGATGGGGGAGAGGAGCCTGCACTGGCTCTGGGTCCAGGAGCACAGGACTGAGCCACCAAGAGAGGAGAAGGGACAGCCGCTGGGCAGGATGACATCTGAGAGAGGTGCGGAGTCTGCAGCCCAGTGAAGGGGCGAGGGAGGGAAGGGTCTGTGGCGCAGGGAACAGCCAGCCCTGTGGAGGGAAGGATGCTGGGGGGTCCAGTGAAGAGGGGGCGGCTGGAATGCCAGCTTTGGATTCAGCAAAGTGAGGCGGTTGGTGAACACAGGCTACAGAGGTCTTCGCTCACCTTGAGATCTCAGGGGCTTGGGTTCACCAGAGCTCTTGTTTCTGGAGTTCATGGGAACTGGTGCTTTGTCATCACTGTGGGTAAGGGGTCAATGACCCACGGTCCTCGGGGAAGGAATTCACCGGAGAGCTTGGAGTCACAGCACACAACAGGTTTCTGTGAGCTGGAGACACAGCACAGGGGGACGGGGCCCCTGCGGGCAGCAGGGGGCTGCACCTGCTGGCGGCTGCAAGGCCTTCTCTGCTCCCTGCAGTGGGAATTTTCCAGCTCGAGAGCGTGCACGCTCACTCATGTCTAGAAACCCCTTGTTTGTACGTGGGAAAGAAAAGAGAAGGGGTGCAGGCCGGGGCCCCAGAACGTCTGCTTTATGGGTCTTCTTCAAGGTCTTTCAAGTTCTTTGCTGTGAGTTCCTCCTTCCCATGCCTGTTTGGTCCCCAACAGCCACTGCAACTGAGAAAAGCCGCGCGTCGGCCACCGCGAAGGGAGGGAGGGGCTGCTTTTGAAATTCCACGCGCTCGTCCGCCCATCTCTCCAGAGACCCGTGGGGTTCTCTGTGGAGTCACAAATCCTATTTCCCACCGGGGTTACTTCTGCAACTCCACCCATGTTCTTGGTTTAAACAGCCAAACGGGCAGGAAGCAGCATTGGATGGAAAGCCTTTCAAGAGGTCGTCTGGGGGGTGGGTAAACTACTCTTGAACAATGATTGAAGAACAAATAACTATTATTACTGGGATTATACTGTTATTGCCTTTGCGATTTTAAAGAAGTCCTCGGATGGGGGGATCTTTAAAACCTGAAGTTGCTTAATAGAAGCTAATCTGCACTGATGCCAGGGTGGGCGGTGGGGAGGGGCTGCGAGCCGTGAGCGCCCCGTCATCCTGCCGCCTCCGGCTCTGGAACGCGCTCGGTGTCGTGGATGGGGCGCCCTGCTGGGCGCAGGGGCGGATAGACCTTGGCATGGTCTGGTCTTGAATTCAGAAGAAAGGACCAAGATTGAAGAGAAGCCTGGAATTTGTCCATGACAAATTCACCCCTGCATCCTTCTCCAGGCTGTGGCGTGGGAGAACTCGGGGAATGACTGTGGCGGAAGGAAACTGAGTGACCGAGGGGTGGACACCGGCTTCCAGGACTCAGCTCGGGCCTGATAGATCCTGGCCTTCATCCCCTCTTTCGCTTCTGCAGTTTTTTTCCTTTCATTTCCCGAAACCTCAGGGCTCGGCTTATGCCCGTGGGCCTGCCAGCTCTGGTTTGGATGGAATTGTGGTTTGCCCGGTGTGCCCCCTCCCCGCTCTGTGCTCGTTTCCTGAGAGCCCTGGTTATAATAAGGAGCTGGCAGGTACTTTGTGCCTTTGTCATCTCAGTCGCTCTGCGCGTCTTCCGTCACAGACACTGAAATGCCCGCCTGCCCAGAAATGCCCGCCTGCCCAAGGAGGGCCGGGGCCGTTTGTTCCTGTTCGCTCCTGCATCACCTGCGCCTAGAACAATGTCTGGCACACGGCAGGTGCTCAGAAAGCGCCTCAGGATGAATGAAAAAGGGAGTGAGTATCCCCAGAGGGTCTTTTCCCGTCTGTCTTTGCCATGTGGACACCAAAACATTGTATCAGATCACAGCTGCTTCGAGAGGCGGATGTGGGGGTGGGGAGCCAGTCCTCTGGCCACCGCGTAGCAGAAGGGTCAGGGTCATTCCAGGCCGGCCCTAGTGCAGGCTTGCTCCTGGGTGAGCCACGCCACACCCGTCCTCCTGCCCGGTCAGTGCGTAAGGAGCAGCCCAGATGAACAGACACCTGCCTGCTCTCTACCTGCTTCTGGTCCACGTTCTCACCTGTGCTCAGCAAGCGAGGCTCAGCCTCATTCTGAAGTGCTCTGCAGCATCTTAACTTGGACCACCCGATACCTGTCAGCTCATGGCTGCAGATTCTCCTGTCTCCGAAGGAACAGGGCTTTTATCTGAAGATGACCTGGAGCTGCCGCCGTTCCTGCGTCAGCGTCCCGTCGTGTGGCAGACGCCGCTCATCAGGCACAACGGCGCGCGCCTGCCGCGGCTCAGCTCAGCAAACAAGCCGTAATGAGCACTCCTGTTTGTGTTCTTTCAGAGCATCTGGACAACCTCCGGAGGAAGGAGAACAGGGACCGGACACCTGGGGGGTCCGCATTTCCCTGGGTCCAACATTCGAGACTGGCCGACGCACACCCAGAGAGGCAGCCCAGCAAAGCCGTCAGACACGTGTGTCAAGGGTGGATATTTGTCCTCCTCTCCATCTTGGATTTCACAGACATGACATTTCATTTCGAGAGGAAATCGATATTCTTATCGTCAAATAGACACAAATGCTGCATTCATCCTCCAAATGTTACATCAGCATTACCGGCACTTTTTGTCCCCAGTGGGTGAAGGGGGATGTTTGAACACGTTTTGCTCAAATAGAAATAAGAGGGGAACGGGGAGCAGAAAGGGCAGGAGAAATGGTGCCTAAACATTTGATTATGGAAATGGGACACGGCCGCCTGAGCTCCCCACTGGGTCCAGATTTCCTTGATCAAAGGCGGCAGGATCTGAGCAGGGATGGATGGTGTCCACTTGGTCACCTGGCAGGTGTGAGCCTGGGTGTGACCTGATTGGCTCAGCGATGGCTCCACGGGACTCTTGACCGGATGCCCAGGAGTCAGAGGACGGATAAGGCATGGAGCTGCTCTAAAAGACACTCCCCTGTTGTCTGGGGTTCTGCCTCTACAGGAGCGCCCTCCCCCGCGTCGCCTGGCCCAGCCAAGGCTTTCATTTGGGTGGCATCAGTGACACTTGCTTAAACTGAGGCTGCCTTGCAATTTACAGAGTCACCCGCAGGCAGGATGTGGTTTAGTTCCCGTGGGCCCTTAGCAAAAGGCTTAATACCCACAAGGATGGAGGCGACCAGAGAAGGGAGGGGAGGGGCTGGCTCGAGGCCACAGCGGGAGTAGGTGGCAGAACTGAATCCAAATCCCCGTCTGCCTGGTAGGCTAATGCTTTCCTCCAAACCGGGCCTCGGCATCACTGATAAAATGCAAGCCTCGTTAGGCGCTCTGACAGGCACTGTCGGGTTCCTGCGCTTCCGATGTTCACAGTCCCTGGTATCTTTTTGTCTCCAAGTCTTTGAAATACTCACGCCCCCGAGCTATCCTGGCAGCATTCCCCCCCCCCCCCCGTTCCTCCCACTGCAGATAAGAAGGTAACAAACAGAGGTAGCCCGGTCCTCGCCGCGGGGCGCCGGCCTCTCTAATCTCTCCGGTGCCCTCGCTCCGCGCATCCCGATAGCGTGGATGGCTAATGGGTTTCTCCAATTTGGCTCCGGACCTGATGGATCTCCATAGTCCTGCCTGCTGTGCATCCCTCTACTCAACGGTCCTCTGGCCTCTGGAAAGGGCTCTGGCCAGCCCTGGGTGCCAACGGGAGACAGAGGGCCAGTTGCTTCCCCTTCCACATCTCTGTCCCCCGGCAGAGCCTGAGCCCACGGCGTGGCAACACTGGCACCCAAGTGGCAGCCGCACGTTTACAGTGGAAGTTCTTCTTGCTTCTGTTCTTGCTTCAAAAGCAAGAGCTGAAGAGATGAGCAGGTGGAGACCCAGACGGGACGGATGGAGGCTCGGCTGGAGGATCCCGGGCCTCCCTCTGGACAGGAGAGCGGTCAAGTGGCCGCAGAGATCAAGTCTGGTTGTAGGACAGAGAGCACGGGTGCAGACCCAGGGCCATGTAGACCTGGGTCCAAGGGCCTTGTACTGACTCTTTGGGAAGGTTTGGTAGATCTTCTGATGCTGGTTTTCCTCATCTATAAAGCATGCGTGTGTGTGATACCACCGACTTTAAATAGCTGCTGTGAAAATAGAATGCGACAGTTCATGGAAGTCGCTGACACGTACCTGTCCGCAGGCGGGTGCCAGACAAGCAGCTCTGGCGTTTGGTGGTGGTTGTGGTGATGGTTGTGGCGGTGGTGAGGGTGGTTTAATACCAAGAGAGTGGTGTCAGGAAGACGCATGCCCAAACTGAGTTCTAGTCTGGGCTCTGCTGAACTTCCCTGTGCATTAACCAAGAGAGCTGGGCTGAGCCCAGAGCTTTCAAATATTTTTAGAGTTCTGGGGCTTATTCTATAAATTGCATGCAGCTGTGAGTTTCGCTCCTGGTTGTGTAGAAAATGGCCAGAGACCTTTGCTTTCACCTCAGCAACCAAAACAAGCTGGATTCGCTGCAAAGTCTTAGCTTTTTCTGAACCTATCAGGTGGCTGAGGATGCAAAGATAGTAAGTGGACAAAACAGCAGAAAGTGATGAGCCATCTAGGAAAGGAGACTCAGGGCTGCCTTCTTTCTTGGTGGCACAGTGAGGGGACGAGTTGGCCAGGGGGCAGGAGGACCTGCCTTCTGATGGCTCTCAGGGAGGCTCCTTCCTGTCTCCTTCAGCTTCTGGTGGTGCAGACCATCCCTGGGCTCCTGGCCTTGCCGACACATCTCTCCAGTCTCTGCCTCATCTTCACATGGGCCCCTTCCCCGTGTCTCTGTATCTCAAATCTCCCACTGCCTTTTTCATATAAGGACACTTGTCACTGGATTTAGGGCGCATCTTAATGTGAGATGATCTCATCTCAAGAGTTTTAATCACATCTTCAAAAACCATTTTTTATTACTTTATTTTATTTTGGGGGAAGGTAATTAAGTTTATTTATTAACTGGAAGTACGGGAGATCGAACCCAGGACCTCGTGCATACTAAGCACACGCTCTACCACTGAGCCATACCCTTCCCCTAAAACTCTTTTTCCATATAAGGTCACATTCACAAATTTTGGGCATCAGGATGTGGATATATTTTTTGGGTGCCACCACTCAACCCACTGCAGAGACCATGGGGGTCTGTGGTTCAGGAAGGCTTCCTGGGGAAGCCTGTCACTTTGGAGGTGAAGGAGAGCCATCCGGGTAATGAAAGGAGGAGAGAGGTACACCCCAGGCAGTGGGGGATGGAAGGACGGGGGCAGAAAATCATGGTGAAGGAGTTTGAGGAGCAGAAGGAGGCGAATTTGGGGTGGGAAGTAGATAAAAAAATAACAAGAGTCCTTGGACACAGCAGAAGTCAGGGATTGGGGCAATGTCCTCTCATCAATGGGAAGACAAGGCGGCAGGATGGGAGCTCAGTTTTGTGAGAGCAGAAAGGGAAAGGCGGACCTGACTCCTGTGGCCTCCCTCCCTCCCCTCTTGACCTGTTTGAACCAGCTCCGCCTCCTACACACACACACACACACACACACACACAAACACACACACACACACTTTCCTCTCTGGGGTAGGCGGGTTGTGTGTCTCCAGCCCTCTGGCCAGATGGAGGCTGGAGCTGATTGAGATTCCAGGCACAGAGGGAGTCTGGCAGCTCCGGCTGCGGGTGCGAGGATCCAATGGCCCTTTTTAGTATGCACGCTGCTTCCCGCTCTGTGTGCTATTCAACTAGTCATCTATAACATTTGTAGGCCTATTAAGAGGGAAATACAATTTCATAGCTACAGATAAGAGATTAGACAGATCAATTTGAAGTCTGTGAACTAGACTGAGTGTGGGGAGGGGATAATTTCCAAATTATGATCTTGCTGACTTCGGGGCTGTTGGTTTATTGGATTGCAGTCTGTCTCCGGACCACATAGGGTATGATTTTTTTTAGCAGTAGGGCTGGCAGTCTATTGTCAAGTGCTTAAATCCACTTAGGGATGCCAAGGACTGGAGCCCCATAGACTAGGGTTGTGGAAAGCCACTCTGAGCAGGGGGATGTCACCAATTTTTGTCTACTACTTCTAGGTGTGAAAAATCTTCCAGCCAGAGTGTAATGTTCTGGGCTTTGCTGGGTGCTCTTAATCCAATGACGTTCTTGTGTCTAACAGCATGGAATGAAGTTACTGTTCACACGACTCCTCAGAAGACCCCTCGGGGGGCTGCCACCCATGTTAGCAGCCCACGCTGCCAGCTGGATGGGGTTTTCACTGAACATTGGAAAAAGACCACATCTTCCCCAGGGTGGCTGGGGCCCTTTCCCCCACCTCCCCCACCCCCCGGCAGTTGGTCTCTGTCTGTTCTACCTTTGCACCAGCTCCCTGTGGTCCTTACCCTCTTGCTGCTCTTCTGTCAGTCTGCTCGTGTTTCCACCTGTGATCTCAGCAGAAACTTCCAGCTGACACTGCCCAACACAACCCAGGGCTGATGTTCTTATCTAAGTTCCAGGAACTCTTAGACGGGCACTCAGGGTTTTTTTTCCCTTACTTTCTTCCATAAAGCCAAGGCATTTCAGAGCTTTTCAGCTCTCGGTATTGGCTGCTTGACCCTTGGGAATGTTTCCTAATTACTCTGTGCCTCAGCTCTTAAGTGGGTTCAGTTATGATGTCTGTCTCATGGGGTGGATGAGATGACACGTGGAAAGGGTTCAGCAGTGAGAAAGACATAGCAACCCCTACACAGATGTTAGCTACCATCATTGTCCCTACCACCACCATCATCACCATCATCACGCCATCACCACCATCATCATCATCACCATCATCACCACCATCATCATCATCACCACCATCATCATCATCATCATCATCACACCATCACCACCATCATCATCATCATCATCACCACCATCATCATCATCACCACCATCACCACCATCACCATCATCAACATCATCACCACCATCATCACCACCATCACCACCATCACCATCATCATCATCATCACCATCATCATCATCACCACCATCACCATCATCATCACCATCATCACCACCATCATCACCACCATCACCACCTTGTTCAATTATCTACTCTAACATCCTCATGATTTAAGTTAGAATATTTAGATATGTTTTTAGAAATATTTCCCTTTTGTTCACATTTTAAGATAAAAACAGGCTTAGACGCACACATACATGCACATGCAGATGGAGGGACAGAGAAATCCAGCGAAGGAAAGTTAATCAAAGAAAGAGGGAAACACAGGAGATATACCATGAGTCGGAAGCACACACATGAAAATGTTTGAAAAATGATGGAGAAACACTACAGAATAGATGTTAGCACGTGAGACCTGAGGCACCAAGGCACAATCCTGGCTTTAATTAAGGCAGCAGCCTCCGTCTGGCACCCTTCTAACAAGTGTCAGCTCAGGACTTTCACAATTACTGACAGGTTCGTGTTGTAGACATAATGATGGTGATTATAGTTGAATGGAGGTGACAGCACCTCTTGTCTTTCAGGCCGAATTAAACTGGTGTAAATCCTTGGCTCTTCCTACGTAGAGCACGATGTTAGTTGTTCACATTCTGAAATGGAGCAGAAGCAGCAACACAGTAGTTCATAGGATGCTGGGGCTGGTGGGATTTTCTCCTTCGTCCCCGAGTCACAGCAGAGGCCCCAGAACTGAGATCAAGAGATAATGCCTGTCCTCAGTTTCAAAGGAGAAGTGCGGCTAGACTGCAGGAGCAGAACTTTCTAAGAGACAGCGAGACTGGCTCTGTGACCCCACAACCCACCTCCACTGTCTATAAAAGAAGATGAGAAAGTCAGAGGAGATTGATCAGAGAGAGGGGTCCTCCAGGCTCCGTCCCTCCCAGGGCCAGGGCTAGAGGGAACTCTGCCCAGTCCAAGAACAGGAATCTTCAGGAAGACAGATTTGAGAGAAGGGGGCATGCCTGTCTGTAAGAACCCCATTACTGAGCCTCAGAGCTGCACAGGTTCCCTATGCTGCTGGCCCCACAGCTGCAGGTGGTGAGGAAGCACTGGGGGTGATCTGGCTGAGTCTGAGACTTTGTGGAGCCAAGGACTAGAGCTGGCTCTCTCCTTGAAGGGAAGAGAGGAGAGGGGAGAGGGGAGAGGCTGGCTGGCTAGCCTGAGACAGTAAAGAGAAGAGGACCTCTACTTCCAGAGTTTGTGGGGAGAGAGTCAGGTTACCTAGTTTTTCCATGAGTTTAGTTGTTGTTTGGTAAATAGCCAGACTTGAAGTCTCTCAAGAAGACTCATTCCAAAAGAGCTGCCCACCTGATTGCACCAACTCCAGAGGGCTGAGGCTGAGGAGCTTGGGAGGAGAACTAAGAGTTCAACCAGAAGACTGAATTAGTCAGGCCAGCCCTGATTGTGCTACAGTTGCATAAAATCTCCAATCATGGCCACCTTGCAGCAGCCCCCAGCAAATGAGACTTTATCCCATAACTAAGTTAAGCCCCCAGCCAATCCTGGAGGAGCCAGAGCAGTGGCTTTTCAGAGAAATCACAGACCATGCTTCCCACTCCCTTCTGGTCAGCTGAATCCATGGTCTGGTCAGAAACTGAGGGCAGGAATGGTGTCAACGTGGTTGAGAAAATTGAAGTTTTGATTTAAATTGGATCAAACTTTCAACTACCTGGAGTGAGACTGCTCTTAGGGTTGTCATGTACAGTTGTACAGGGTGTGCACTGCACAAAGATTTCTGACCAAATGGACCAGTAGGTGCTTAAACTCATGCTGAGTGCTGTTTGCCAAGCTTTACATAGCAGCTAGGGGGCTGCATCAACTCTGGGAGAAACACACTTGGTCTAATTCATCTACTCATAAGAAACTTTTGAAAAATTTGCATAAAAGCACCATATATGCTAGTGGGTGGTCCTGACCATGAGTACCTAGAAAAGCCTGAGGCTGCACCCAAGCAGTGGCTCAGGGTTGAGCCGCGGAGCTCCAGCCCAGAATAGCTGAAGAACACTGGTGGGAGGAAAGTCAATATCTTGATTGAGCTTCACTAAATTCAGTCCCTGTGTTAAAACAATCGCAACTTACCACTGCAAGGAGGGAGATGGAACCATGTGCAGGCTGACTACAGGAACAGAGGGTCTGTTGGTGGGGGAGCTGTCCAGGGTCCTGAAGGCCACGGCGTGTGTCTCCAGGTTCTGTGGCTGCGGATGTTCCTGCCCCTGTGCCGCCCTGTGATTGGAACGGGGATGCCCTGGAGTTCTCGTGCCACAGTGAAAGCGGTCATAGTCCAGGCATTACAGAACCGGACCAGGTCTGGACTGCGCCACTCACAAACTAGCTGTGACACCATTTGATGTCTCTGGGTCTCTGTCCCTGTTGTCTGAAATGACGACTAGAACCCCATGAGCCGACGCCCCAGTTCATCACCACGGCTGTGATGACACACAGCAGTTTCATCTGACACGTGATCCCTGTTAGGCTCCAGTCAACAGCATCAGCTTGTTCCTCTGTAGTAACTCATCTCCTGATGGGGATACAACTTTGCTATTCCCATTTCACAGACAGGGAAACAGAGACCCAGACAGGTTGAGTAGTTTGTTCCAAGGGTCACAGCTGTGAGTTATGGAATAGGATTTGAACCTGGTCTGATTCTAGGGTGTGTGTTCCTAACACCAGGCTCCATGACCTCCCTAACACCCTCAAAACAGCTGGAATCCTGTAGTGGGTGTCACTGTGGGCTGGGCATGGTGTGGGGTGCTTTGATCTACAACTCATTTCACCCTCAGAACCCCTTGCGAGGTGTCAGCCCTCTCCTGTGTTGTATGTTGGAGAAAAGGGGGCTCACTGAGACCAACGGGCCTCCCAAGGCCACACAGCTGTCAGTGGTAGTCCCGGGACTCAAACCCAGGGCCGTCTGGTGGTAAACAGAGAGCTTTTCTTCTGCGCCAAGCCTCCTTCCTTCAGCCCAGGCAGACAGATCTATGTCTGGGCTGGCATCAGCCCCCATGCCTTTCCCATTCAGCTGCCTGGTCTGGGTCCTAGGGAATCAGCCAGCCAAAGTCTCAGGGCAGCTGTGCACCAGGGGCCAGGCGTTCTTTGGTGTGTACATAGCAGGCTGGCCCCTAAGGGGGCCGGAATTCACCTCTGGCTCCGGAAACATGGCTCCTGCCACCGAAGCCCATCCAATTCTAAGCATTCTCCACTTGGCTTTTGTGGAATTTTCTGAGGGACTCATGCCACAAAGACTTCTACATCAAAGCAGAACTAGACTTGGAGTTATTTTTGACCAAAGGATCAGAAGGAAGCTTCCCGAAGCCTTAGGCATCCACAGGTTGCCCACAGCTACAGTGGAGGATGAAGCAATTAGATCTGCTCCAGTCTGAAAGCAGCGGCATCTCAGACAGCCAGCCCCTCCGGTCTGGAAGGATGTACAGCCAGCACCAGCAGTACAGAACCCTGGCCCCGGAGCAGAGGACGCTGTGTGCACTGTGGCTGGGACTGGTTTGCATGGACAGGCCCCATTCCACTTGCCTCTTAGATGCAACAAGATACCCACGTACTGGTTATCAGGTACCCCGGAATTCCAATTCCTTCCAGCTTGATTGAAAGTAGATTGATTGATTCTGTCACCAGAGCTCCCCAAGATGGCTTCTGAAGCCTTGGACAGTGACCTGCCCCCATGGAGATGGGCCACATAAAATACTCACCTAGTTTCAAAGGCTTAGTTTAAAAAAAAAGGATGTAAAGTATTTTCATTAATACTTTTCATATGTGGCCATGATCATATTTTTGATATATTGGCTTAAATAGAATAATGTATTGTAACATAGCATAGAAATAAATGTTATCTGTTTTTCTTTTATACTTTTTTTTAACGTGGTTACTAGAAATTGTAAAATTCCAAATGCAGCTCACATTGTGTTTCAGCAGGCAGCCCGGGGGCTGGGGGCGAGCTTGCAGCAGATCCGGGGAGGTTCCGAGCAAGGAGGAAGGAGCCTCTGGCTCAGTCTTCCCTGAGAAGAGACCAAAACCAGGGCGATCTTGAACCAGACCTTGGGGAGCACGGGGTGGGGGGGCCGGATGACGGGCAACATGCTTTGTGACGTAGCTTTTATGCTTCAGAGCCGGGGCCAGTCACGTGCTCACACCCAGCACCTTCCTTTCCTTGCACTGCTTAATCCTCCTCCCAGCACTTCCACGAGGCAGAGGCTCTCTGAAGCCCATTTTTCGGATGAGGAAAGTGAGCTCAGAGAGGCCCAGCAACGTGCCCAGGGCCCCGAGTCCTGGATGTGGCCCAGGCAGGGTGTGGTCCCAGGCAGCCTGGCCCCGCCCCTGGTGGCTCAGCCCCCCGCCTCTGTGAGGGCAGCGATGAGAAGGCCCACCCTGAGCTTTTGACCAGAGCAAAGAGGCAGAGGAACAGGAGGGGCCTGGAAGCCGGCCCTGCTGGCGTCACATCAGGGCCCAGGGCCCCTTGTGTGGCTGTGGGCAAGGCAACAGGCCTCGTCATCTTTCCGGTGGGACACAGTATTAGCAACGACCTCCGGTGTCCTTGGGGAGACCCCGAGAGGGGAGGGGAATGGCCCAGAATCTGGTTGGTTACTATTCAGTGAGTTGATTCTTCAGTCTGGGACAGTTGCTTGAAGCTGGGCCTGGTACTTGCCCCCAGCCGTCCCCCACCACCCGCCACCTATCTATCCAGTTCCTTCACACACGTGGGGACCGGAGCTGTGTGTCGGCTCACTTGTGAGGTCTCAGGACCCCAAGTCTCACAAGACACGGGTCGGGCCCTGAAGATGCTCACTGGCCGACTGGGGAAGCAGACATGAGGGCAGCAATGGGGGCACACCTCCACCTGCCTGTGTGGAGCCTGGTGCTGCGGGCACACAGAAGGGGTGCCTGGCCCCCTGGGGAGCCAGGGGGGGAGGTGATGAGATGAAAGGATGAAGAAGAGGACAGGGCCACCCAGGGAGAGAGGCTCCAGGGCCCCAGAGCCCAGCTCCCATCTCAGCCCGTCCCTGGCAGAGGGCCTGCTCCAACTGCAGGCGGGGGTTCAAGGTGCTCCCTCCGCCCCGAGACTCAGCTTGGCTCCTCCAACAGCCCTGGCCTTCTTCTCTTCTGGTGAACGGCTGCTCCATTTGGAAAAGTCTTTGTGGAGCCTGTAAGTGAATCTGGGGATACGGTGGTGCCCCGCAGGCTGAAGACACACCCTTGACCTGGGTCACTGGTGCGGTCAGCTGCCTCGTGACCCAGCTCCCTCAGAACCAGGCTCAGCCACGCCAGTCTCCTTGCATGGCCTGACCTGGAGTCCCTTCCCAGTGGCTTCTGGAAGATTCTACAATGGCCCCCCCACATCTGGGTTCCTGATGCTGCATCCTGTGTGAGTTTCCAGGGGCTGCTGTAACAGGTACCACAAAAGGGATGGTGGCTGAAAACAACAGAAATTCGTTCTCTCCTGCCCCTGGAGGCCAGAAATACGAAAGCAAGTTGTCGGCAGAGCTGCGCTCTGTCCCAGAGTCTCCAGGAAAGACTCCTCCTCTTCCTTTTCCAGCTTCCGGGGCTGCTGACATCCTCGGGGTCCCTTGGCTTGTAGATTTGTCACCAGTCTCTGCCTCCAGGGCCACATAGCCTCCTCTCCCACGTCTCTATCTCCTGTTCTCGTAAGGATGCCAGTAAGATCAGACGAAGCCCCTTCCTGCTCCAATATGACCTCTTCTTAGCTAATTACAACTGCAGGGACCTTGTAACCAGGTAAGGTCACAATCTGAGGCTCTGAGAAAGAACTGAACTTCGGTGGGACACCATGCAGCCCAGCACGTGCCCCCGAGTCAGGTCTCACGCACCTGTAAGATCACCTCATTGATTTATGCCTAGCCTCCAATCCCGCCTGCCCTCACACATGAAGCAGACAGGTGCTGGGCTGCGGCCGGAGTTTCTGAGGGTGGGGGTGTGGGGGTGAGCAGCAGAGAGCGGGGTCTGGGTACAGCCTGCGGGCCCCTTGCCTGGAGCTCACAGCCAGGGCCGGGCTCCACGGGGTTGGACTTACTCCAATGGATGCCTGATTTTTCTTCCTTTACTCAGTTCCTTATAACACAAAAAAAAATCACCTACCAGCTTGCTGTGCCAATAAATGAAATTTCTCTCATTTTTCTATCTCGCCTTCTAATCTTTGCCCCGAGCACTGAATTTTTTGGTTCTTGTGTAAACACGGCACGGATATGGTTTGGTTTATGCTTCCACTTACTTCCTCTCAGAGGCATTTTCCGCGCTGCTACAGCCTTCATAATTATCACTTTGAAAGCTGCATAATGTTGCATTAGGAGGATGGCCCATGATTTACTTAACTAAACGTCCAACCGTGGCAGAACAGTTGTTGTACTGCTTAAATAGCATGATTATGAACATCTCTGGAATTTGACTTTTTGATTCTTATTTAATTCTTTGAAGGATTACATTTAAAATTAAACATTGCATTTTCGCTGTCTTTAAATAAATGATCTCTCCAATATCCTGACATTTTCCTAAGAATTTAGAACTGAAGACTGATTGTAATATACAGGACCTTGCTGTTTGCTGCTTCACCTTACCCTTGGTGTCTCCTTGTAACAGGGAGACCATGGTCCTTGGGGCCCGGACCCCCTCTACTTGATGTCCACGTGCTCTGGCCAGAGTCAACCTCACTCTGGTGTCAGGGGTGGCGTGTGAATGGGCTGAGCCAGCCAGCATGTCTGGTCCCCTTGGCCATAGTGATTGGGTCAGGGATGGGCAAGTGGCCTGGTCTGTGCCAAGGGGTGGTCCAGGGTTTCCATAGGAATCGCTGGAGGGCAGAACTTCCCTTTCTGGAACTATGAGGATGGAAGCCTGGAGTTGTTGGCAGCCATTCTGCCACCATGAGGTGAGAGTCTCTCTGGGAACAAAATAAAATTGAGGGGAGTGGAGAAGACAGATGGAGAGAGATTTAAAAAAACAGAGAGAGAAAGAAAGGAGGAGGAGGGGATAGAGATGGGGATAGGGGTAGGGGAGGGAAAAGAAGGAGGAAGAGAGACACACATCCCTGAGATGGTAGTTTGAGCCCCTGCATGGATCAGGTGCACAGCCATCATATACTCCATTCTTGCATAAGGCAGTTTGAGTTGGTGTCCTCTTCTTGGCACCAGCTCAGCACTGCTGGGTGCTCTGCACTCGTGTTTGCACACTCAAGAAGTGGAGAATGAAGGAGTTTGGAGGCAGAGAACTTGCACGTCTCAGTGCAGTAGCTGGTGGGTGATGGGTCTTGGGGGGGTGTCTGGTGCATTGCACACACCCACTGTGCGGGGCTCAAAGAATACTGGCTGCACAACGTGGGGAACTCAGTGGGGCTGGTTTCAACTCTGCTTCCAATTGGCTGTGTGACCCTGAGAAGAGCCGCCCGCCCCTAAGTCTTTCTTCCCACGTCCACATGAGGGGGTAGAGTGAGTTCCAAGAGGCGCCCGGCATGGAGGGGGCAGAGACGGTCCTCCCATCCTCCACCTGGACCACTGGCTTGATCCCTTCTCACATTTGCGGTCCTGGGTGAGAGTTCATCTGAAGGGAACGAGCACGGACAAGATCCTGGGGCTCCACTGCACAAGTGAACGGGGGGGTGGGGGTGGGGGCTGAGCTCCGTGGCTGGCCTCCAGGGCGCTGTCCAGCTCCAAACTCTGACACACCCACCGGGATGCCTCCCCTCTCCTCCCTGGTCTCAGGCAACACTGCAACCCGCTGCCGGGCTCCGCGGCAAACGTTCCTGTCCCCTTCCGGGTCGGGATGGGGGCAGCTGTTGTTCTGCTGCCTTCCAGACCCCAACACCCCGGAGAGCTTATCAGCTTAGACAAAAGGCAGCACACGGAGAACCCAGTGTTTGCTGATAACGCAGCGCCTCCCACGCCGTGACCAAGTGAGTCAGCTTCTCAGACGAGAAGACGGGGAGCCACAACCTGGAGATGCATGTTTCAGCCAAATACCTCCCCTCGCTCAGGGCGGGAAGCCCCTCGTCCCGCCACCTCTGGCCCAGTCTGGGCCAGAGAGTCTGGGAATCTGGGAGGATGTTTGGCCGTCCTGACCAGGAGGGCTTGTCTTTACATCGTCACTGCCGTAAGACAATCTTGCCCTGGCCCATGAGGTCACGCAAGCAAGGGAAGGGCTGTGTACGATGACCTGAACCTCACTTGACGGGTCAAACTTCTGAAGGTCATGCTGAGGACACGGAGAAATGTGCTTCCTGTTCTTCAGGGGCCATCGCCAAGTAATTTCCGGTCTGGTTTGGCATCCGTGGCCTTGCCTCACAGCTAATGAGCTCAGAGGTACAGGCTGAAATAAAATCCCTCGTCTGGGAGACTCCTTATCTTTCCCAAAGTAGCTTTACATTAATTTCCTCACCGCCTTCCCCCAGCGAGTCTGGGAATTAAGCAGAGAGCAGCAGCGGGACTCTGATTTTACAGGAGAGTCGAGGACCCAGAGAGGTTACTCGGCTCCCCCAAGGTCACCCAGCGATTAAACGGCAGAGTCAGCGTGACTATTCAGGTCTCCCGACTCCAGGCCTTTGCTTTTCCCATTAAACCCAAGCTTGGGCTTAATAGCTGAGTGAGATCTGAAGCATAAGGATCTGCCCACAGGTTCTTATGTTCCATTTTCAGGACCAGGGAATTTATTGCTTGATTTACTGACTAAAAACAGGATAGTTAATTAAACATAAAGACAGCAAGCTTCGGTAGAAAAAAAAAAATCCTGTATTCATTGTTCTTTTGCTAAATAACAAGGAAGTGCTCAACCATCTGTCCAAGGCAGTAACCCCAAGTGAAAAGTGATTGTTCTTTGGTTTTATTTCAAAAACGCGAAGCCTGGAGGCTTCTGGGTGCAGGTATAGAAGGCATGCGGGGTGCGGGAGGGACGGGGTTCATGCAAGTTCATTTTCTCAGCCCTTTGGAAAAACAAAACCAAACAAAACTCTGAGTATGTTTCCCATGAATACCAAAATGAGATGAAATTCAACAGCTAAAGTCTTTCAATAAAGACGAAGCCAGAAGGATTCAACCGCAGGGAACAGCCGACCCAAAGCATTAGAAAATTGGAAATCAGAAATGAGAGGCCAGACGCTGGGAGATGCTTGGGGCCACCCAGGAGATCGTGGCTGGACCCAGCCTGGACGGCAGCACAGTCTTGGTTTTGAATGAACAAAATAGAGTGATTATCTCACCCTGGACATCAGAGCAGCTGGTAACGAATGGGCAGTTCTGCTCCCAGCCAGAACAGCTGTGTCTTCAGAGCCCAGAGGCAGAGGAAAGACACTTTGAAAGTCCCACCTTCCGCTGGCACAAGAGGTGGCCTGTCTTTGGTCAGACAAACAGGTGAGCTACCCGGGACTGCAATCTCCAAGGGGTCAACAGAATAATCATCTTCCCTCCACTGCTTTGGTGAACTGTGTTCCCCCTAAAGATACGTTGCAATCCTAACCCCTGGTACCTGTCAACGTGGCCTTATTTGGAAATAGGGTCTTTGCAGATGCGATCAAGTCAAGATGAAGTCATTGGGTGGGACCTGATCTGATAGGACTGGTGTCCCTGGAGGAAGAGATGGAGACACAAGGAGAAGATGGCCACGTGGAGATGGAGTCTGAGGGAAGGGAGGCAGCGACAAGGCAAGGCGTGCCTGGGGCTCCGGAAGCCGGAGGATCAGGGGAGTGTCCGCAGACACCTCGACTTGACTTCTGGGCCCCAGAACTTGGAGAGAATAACCTACTGTTGTTTAAGTCCCCCAGTTTGTGGTACTTTGTTATGGAGGCCACACAAAACCAGGATCACACCCAGAACCCCCAGAGAATGTCTCGGCTGCAGTCTTGCAGCCTCGTGCAGGGGAGGTACTCACCCCAAGACATGCAGAGCCAGGGAGGGGCTGGTTAGTGTTTCAGGCGAGAGGCGCCCGGAAACCTGGGAGGTGGACGAGCCTCTGTGGGTGGAACCCCACCTGGCCTCCCTTCTCAGGAGTGGCCAGTGACCCCCATCAGTTCCACACAAACCTTGAGTTTCCCACACGGCTCAGTCCACTGCGTTCCAATCCCTGCTCACATCACCTTCCCTGAGAGGCCTCGCCAACGCCCCGGGGAGACGTGCAGCCCTGCCCACCCCACCCCCCGCACCCCGCTGCCCTCTCGGGCTCAGCTTTCTTCCCGACAGTAACTGTCTCCACTCTTCTCTCTTCTGTGTTTGGCCTGACACTGGGCAATGCTCGGGGAGCCTGTCTTCTTCACTGATGTAGCCCGGAACACAGAGTGAGCCTTTTATAAACGTGCATTTGTTGACTAAATGGGGAAATGGATGCATTACAGCCAAAGGCATCCAGAGACTTGGGGTCAAGCACGTCTGGGTCACCTGCTTGTGTTCTAAGGCATTTCTTTCTTGCTCTCTTTTTTTCATTTTTAAGTGTTTTCCTAAAAATTTTCACTTTTTAATTCTTAAAAATTTTTTCTTTTCTTTTTAAATGAAGGTACAAGGGGTGGAACCCAGGACCTGGTGCATGCGGAGCATGTGCTTTGCCCCTGAGCTATTCCCGGCCCCCGCCCGCAAGGCACTTCTTAGAACCGTGTTCCTCCCGGCCGAGACAAGGGGTATTTTCCTTTGGTGCCTCACATCTAAAAGTCACAGCTTTTCACGCAGATTCCCATGTCTCCTACAGAAGTGTGTAGAATTATAAATTACCCACGCCACTTTTTTAAGCTGTTGAAGAAGGAGGAGAGAAATCTGGCTTGAGGGTCACCTTAGTCCCTTTGTGCTGCTATCATAAATGCACCAGAGACTGGGCGGCTTAAACAAAACGTTTATCGCTCACAGTTCTGGAGGCTGGGCGTCCCAGGATCAAGGTGCTGGCCAGAGGAGGGCCCACTTCCTGATTTGCAGACAGCTGTCTTCTCCTGTGTCCTCACGTGGTGGGAAGAAGGCTGGGGAGCTCCCTGGGGTCTCCTTACAAGGGCACAAATCCCATTCATGAGGGCCCCCCCCATGACCTCATCACCTCCCAAAGACCTCACTCACCTCCTACCACCATCACGTTGAGGATTAGGATTTAGCATGTGAATTTGCGGGAACACAGACATTCAGCGCCCAGCAAGTGCGAAGTGTGTCAGTCCTGACTTTGAGCGCGTGTGCTGACTGTTCATTCGTTCATTCATCCATCCACCCTTTCACTCACCACGTGCAAAGCACTGGGGCACGCTCAGACCCCTTCTTTGATGAGCTCGCCGCTCGGAGCCAGACAGAACCTCATTTCAACCAACAACAAAACCAAGCAGGAAGCAGGTCGGCTTCCTGGGCACGTGACCTGCTCAGTCCCACGGGGCCATGCTCAGAGGGGCCCGTGGTGGTTCTGACGCTCTGCTGTCACCATTGTGACGTTATGACTACCTTTCCCTCTAATCTTGTGTTTTGTCCGGGGGGGGGGTCTGTTGGCACAGTGGGGCGCGTGCAGAGCAGAGGAAGCACGTCCACGCCGTGCACGTGACCCCGAGCTTCCTGCTGCCTGCCGTGTTCGCACGGAGCGCGCTCGGGGCCACGCAGCTCTGACGTCCCTGAAGCTGGCCCTGCCCGTGACACACGCGTGCAGGAGCCACAGACTCACGTGGTGCAGGTTCTAGTGAAGCCACGTATGAGTTAAAAGCTCTTAACTGTGACTTTATAACTGGAATTGCACCATGGAAAGAGGAAGGGAAAACTTCATGCTCATAACTTAAAACTTCAGTTTTTCTTTACTTAAAAAGACATTAAATGGAAACTTTTAAAACCCCGTGGCAGTCAAGAGGGAGATTATGGATAAAAGGGGAAAGCGTTATGTTTTAGTAACTTTAGCAGCACTTTCTTGCTGCTTTTGAGCAAGGGCCCCAGATTTTCTCTGAGTCCTGGGTCCTGAGACGTACGTAGCCGGCCCCAGTAGGGAGTTCCTGATGTCGTTAAGGAAAAGAGGTAAACACCCAAGGGAGTGCAGAAGAGAGAGATTACACCTAGTTGGGGGAAATCAAGGGCTGCTTCGTGGAGGAAGTGGTCTTGGAGGGCACGGGAGTCCACCGTGTCCTCCGGCACTGGCTCGAGAAAGCAGATGCGCTGAGGCAGAGCAAGGCTAAGGGCGAGCGAGCACACTTGAGCTTTTTCAGCTTCAGGTGACATCACAGGGGAGGAGAGTGTCTGGGCCATTCTCAGAGTTCTGAGGCCAGCTGTGGTCTGAGGGGCAACCGACTCGCCAGCCATCGCACCTCAGACTGACCCTGAGCCTCCTCAATCCACGCTGCCTGGAGAAAGTTCAAGACAAGCTGTTGGTCTGACCAGCACATCCCTGGACACCCTCCCCCCGGGCCCAGTGCCTCACAGCAATCTCGTGAGACAGGGAGCTAGACCTCAACTTTATTTGGGAGGATCCAGAGCCACAGAGAGGGTGTGTGGGTTGCCCTGGGTTGCACAGCTGGACAGAGCTGGAGTTAGGATCAAAACAGGGTTTGTGGGGCTCTGAGGCCCCTCCTCTGTCACAGCTCCATGCATCGAAGGGGATGCTACATGATCCATGAACCTTGGGGATGTGTTCCATGTGGTGGTCCGGTCTGTTCTTCTCCGTAATGAAAGTCAGAGAGTAACAGACCCTGCACGGCTGGAGGAGCAGCTCACATGCAGAGGAGAGCGGAGTCAAGTTCGCTGTCCTACGTTATCCCCGATGGAGATGCCGAGGGCCTGGGGCTCCCAGGCTGGCCGTCCTCTGGCTGCTCTGCTGGGCCTGCGTGCCAGGCAGCTCCTCCCAGCGCTCTGCTGATGCCCTGCTGGTCCCTGTAGAAGCAATCTCTCCCCTTCTCTCATTCTCTCATAGCTGCCTTGGCCCTGGCTTCTGTGTTCCCTGTGTCTTCACCGCCCACAGGCTCATCACCGTCTCGCCAGTGGCTCTGCCTGGGCGCAGAAGCCTCCCACTCATGCCCGCGCCCTCTCCCTTTCTGTTCCTTTTCAAAGTTATTTGTGTTTGCGCAAAACAGCAATCAAGGGCTGTGGGCTGGAGCCTGGGCAGGGGGAATGTTCCAGAGCCTCAGAAGGCCTGGGGGTCTTAACTGAGGAGTTGTGTGGATGAACACAGGGAGGATGAACGCCCAGGGCGATGGAGGAAGTCAGGCTGAGCGTGCGTGGCGGGCTGTGCGCTGGCCATGGTCCTGGAGGAACCCAGTGGTCCTGGGAGGCACCCTTTGTAGCCCCTACAGGAAAGATCGGTGGAGAGACACCCAGCGCCGCTGTGGACACGTGCGCAGGAGCAAGGGCGTCGCTTACCCTTGGGACTTAAGGAGCCAGACGGAGGCTGAGCCCTGCATCCAGCACCCGCTGAGTGAGGATGGTCAGCAGTGGCAAGAAGGACACCCAAGCCTCCACCCGGGCCTCTCCCCTAGCGAGACCCCTGCTTCTCCCCGTGAGCCTGCCCAGCTCACTCCTGCTGCTGCCCTGGGGTCTCCCTGACCCCACGGCCCTCAGTTCCGCCCTCTGGTATTTCCACGTTGCTCCGGGATTCTCTGCTCTGACAGAGCAGGGTGCTGGCTCAGCTGGAGTGCAGGCAGGGTCTGCAGGGGCCAGAGGTCACACCGCGGGTGGTGGGGGATGATGGGTGACCCTCCTTCTGGCCTTCAGATGGCCTTCCTGGTTGACACACCTGCTCCCCCATGGCCACGCCAGCAGTGCACACTTCAGCCAGCTTTTCCTCTTACTCTGAAGGCTCACTCTCCCTGCCTCCTGGGGTCCACCCCCAAATCAGCCCCCTGCTCCCAAGCCCTTGCCTCTGGCTCTGCCTTGGGGGTGCTAAGACCCCTCCCCAGGTCCAAGATCTCGTGGGGTCTTAGTGGCAGTCCCTCTGCTTTATCCTCACACCTTGTGCTGCCGGACAGCATCACCCAGTGGCATCACCCAGCAGCACCACCTGGGTCTGGAGCAGGACTCGCAGGTGGGGCTCCCCGTGCATTTAGTGACCAATGGACGGGCCGTTTGGTCTGACTGACTTAGGACTGGCAGCTTGACTGACATTCTTTTCTTTTTGGCCACTAGCTTTTTGAGTTTAGGGGTGGCCGGGCATCCTTTGGGGTGACCAGTCGTGCCTTCATGTAGACATGAGTCTAAGGAGAGAAGGAGGCAAGCTTTGGATGCGGGTCCCAGGGTTTCTGGGAGGTGCTGCCTGTCTGCTCCAGACAGCACCCCCCAAGGAACAAAACCCTCCCCTAAGAACTAATTAGGGGGCTGTCCCTAAACCCCAAGAGAGGGAAGGACCAAGATGCCCTCCTGAGAAAAACAGACTTGACTCATAAAAACACACTGCTGCATTTGGGGAACAAAGCTGGCTTTTCAAAAAGGTTTCCCACGGTGAGCTCGTGGACTAGGTCAGCTGCTGGGACTCCCCTCCTCTCATCTTGCACCAGGGAAACGGAGACTCAAAGAGGCGGAATGAGCTGCCCGGAGAAGCCCGGAGGTTTGCACGGAGCCCAGCGCAGAGGCCGGGAGCTGGAGTCCGGGTCCAGGTCACATCTGGGTGGAAGAGGCTGCCTACGCTCGCACCGTGAGTTCACCTCGAAGAGCCCCGGGCCCTCCAGGGACAGACAGCCCATAAAGGGAAGCAGAGGAGTTATCGATGGGTACAAAGAGAAAACAAACAAAAGCTGAGTGTATTGGGAAAAGCGCCCTCATGAAAAACAAGATTAGTCATTCGAGGGAGATAGAGCAGAGAACATTAACGTAGGACGGAAAGTAATTCCCCTTGACAGCTGCGAACCGCCAGCCTCCACCACCACATCTCCCGTTTTGGTACAATTTGTGAAGCTGCCCTCTGCCCCTCCCTCCCCCGCGTCCTCCCTGCCCCTGGCGTGTGGCTTACACTCGCGCACGGGGAGAGCCGTTCCTCTCTCGCTGCACATGTGGTTCCCGGGAGTGTTTCTACAATTCTTCTCATAGCCGTTTGTCCTCCTTTTTGTCTAAGGGGCCTTACGTCCAACTCCAGGGGCTGGCAATCACAAAAATCCAGTGAAAGTTTTTAAGAAGGAAAATGGAAAAATGATATTTTGCCTCCCACTGTCCTAATCCCAAGTACTGAAAAGACAGCGTCACCAGGGCTGCGGCAAGGCCAGAGCGTGGGAGGTCCTGCGAGCTCTCAAGTGGCCGGCAAGCGTCTGGGGCCCAGGAGGAGGCATGGGAAGGTTGGGGACAGGTGTCAGAGGGGGCGCCACTGAGGGTCTCGGGTGAGGAGGATCTGGGGTCAGCCGTTCAGAAAACCGAGTTTGGCACAGTAGACTCTTCTTGGACCTGTTTCCATGCCGGGTCCTTACAAGCAACACATCCGTTGAAAACATAATCTCTGTTTTTCACATAAAACAGAAAATCACTGGTTCTCCTTTCCCCAAGAGCTTACAGAATGTAAACGAGCTTTTCCCATGACGCCAAGCCCAGATGCAGACGACCGTCTCCTACCAACCAGATAAAAATATGATTAAACAATATTTTCCCAAGCAGCTTTCTCCCCTTTAATATCTTCCACCTGGTATCCATCTTAGAGCCGAATAGATGTGCCAAAAAGTCAGAATCACAGTTAAGTCTTCTCGGCTCCTTATTTCCAGCCGAAGGGAAATTAGCGGCTCCTTATGCCCCCTGGGGAGCCCGAAGCTCATTCCCTGACGTGGCTCTAATAACCACACCGCCTTAACCTAATAGAAGAGGGTAAACACATTATTTTGCATGAAATTATGTTTCTTAATGAATTAATAATAGGGTTACAATTCTCAATTAAACAAGCAGGGAAATGCAGAGCATAAAACAAGGGCGGACAACTGCCTTATAACTAGAGGGTCTTTGCCGCGCCGCGTTGAGGACGCATCAGCTCTGACTGCAGGGCAGGAGGGTGCCTCGCTGCCAGGAGCGCCCGTGGGGGAGGGGAGAGGAGAAGAGGCTGCAGCGAACAGCCCTGGAATAACAGTGGCTAATTCCTGCCAACTGCCCCGGCCACTCTGAGCTTCTGGGTCTTGCAGGTCGTCTGGTGTCGTCCTGGTCCATTCCAGGAGCTCACCTCGCCCTTCCCATGACTTCCCTTGGACCATTTCCCTCAGACGCATCCTTGAATTGGCGTGGCCACCTTTGCTGATGTATTTTTGGAATCAAATACAATTTGTCTTAAATGGAGCTCCTGGGCTCATACACTCAGGACCCTGCTAGTTAAAAACGCCTTCTCCCCCCACCCCAGCCCCAAGTCAGCCGTCCCCCTCTGGGTCCCTGCAGAGGAAAGAATTTGGTTTTGCCCAAAGGGGAATCTGGCCTTTGACCTCAGCTTCTGGGAGGTAAGTTTGTATTATACCTGGTGGGAGCATCTTTGTTTGGCGGGGAGGCTGGGCACCCTGGCTCGCGGGGTGGGGGCTGGTCGTTGGCATCAGCTGTACTGAGTTCCACAACGTGGGCGATGAGTCTGTCAGCCGTGCTCGTGGGCTGAAGCCCCAGCAAACGCTCGGAGCACGGAGCTGGAGTGAGCCGCCCTGCTTGGCGAGACCTCACTGATGCAGGACAGTGTCCCGACTCCAGGGGGATGAACAGTGGGAATGTCACAGCTGAACGCTCCCAGACTCTGCCCCACGTGCCTCTTCCTTCAGCTGCCTTTAGCTAGAAACCACTTCTCTTTTCCTGCAATAAACCATAACCATGAGAGTAACTGCTCTCACTGAGTTCTGGGAGCCTTTGTAGAGAATGACCAACCCTGAGGGTGGTCGTGGGAACCCCTGGATGTGCTGTTGGTGTCAGAAGCCAGCGTGGTCCCCTGGAAGACTGTGGCCCCAACACTGTGGGTTCGGCCAGCTCTGGCGGTCCCCGATGTTTCCCAAAGTCGTGCTTCCTGCTCCCCAGGTCTGAGCTCCGGCGCCGTCTCTGGCTGCCTCATCTGGCCTTTTGGCTGATTTAGCGCATGCTCGATGTGGTTGGGGTCTTTATTCTTCCGCGAAGAGGAATACAAGAATACAAAGCTTTTCTCTCTTCTGCAGTTGGCCAGCTTTTGGATCCAAGAGAAGCCTTGGCCCAGCCACCTGCAGGGCTCCAGGTGACGGCTCAGGACTCTGAGCACAAGTGAGTTTAAAGAGTGGCTCAAACTAAGTGAAGTGGAGTTTTCCACAGCAGCATGGGACACACTCGCCTATCGGGCCTCCAGAAGAGTCACGATGTCTGCGACCTGCTGAGGGGCCATTGCTGGGCTCCTCCCAGGGGCCCAAGGGAGCCATCAAAGGTTTGCTCGAAAGAGAGTGGGTCTGGGCCACAGGAGGCAGGGGCTGACCTATGTGTTTCATCTCCATCCCTCTCCCCGCTTGGTCCCGAGGGCGCACCGAACACCCAGGAAATCTTCGAATGTGTTGTGCTGCTTTCTGTAGGGTGAAGTAGATGGTGAAAATCTTGTGTTAGCTGGGGAAGGAGAAATACAGGGGAGGAGGGGACGGGAAGGAGGAGGAGGGGAGGAAAAAGAGAAGAGGAAGAAGAGGTGGGGGAAGAAGAGGAGGAGAGGGGAGGAGGAGGGGGGGAGGGGGAGAGAAAAGAAGGCAAAGGAGAGTTTGCTACTTGGAAAGAACGTCTCAGGGGCAGAGCCGTCACACCTGAGCTCCTGAAGGGGTCAGCGATGGCTCCAGGGACTGGAAGAGCCATGCTTTTAAAAATTTAGATTCTCATCAGCTGCCCCTCAGCTGCACACAAGCATCCCCATGGAGACCCCTGGGGCTCTCAGACGCCCTGCAGGTGATTCTCCCAACCACACTTTCTGTCTCCGCTATATTTAGCGCTTGGAGCTTGGCCAAAATGCAGGGGTGGGGCTGAGAAGCAAGGCGTGACCATCCCTAGTGGCAGGTGTGTGAGTGGCCAGATTTTCATGTGAAATGCGCCTGTTGTGCCCCTGCATCACCAATTTAATGGTGATGGCGGCTCGAAGACGCCTTCCAGCTCAGACAGGCCTGGGTCTGCGTCCTGTGTCTGCCACTGTCCTGTTCACCCTGGGCGTGCGACTTAAACTTTTTGAGCTGCAGGTGTATTTGTTTGCATTGAGTAAATGGGGATGGGTCACCTGCATCTCCGGGTGATGACAGAATTAAGTAAAAGGGTGCAGATGAAGGGCTTAGCCCAGGGTCCGCCTCAAGGAACGGTTTCTAGTTTAAAATGGGGAAAAGGACACACTACCTCTCCCACACTTTAGGTGATGACCGAGGCAGAGCTTCTGGAAGGCTAACGACCTCCAGCCATAAAGACCATGAGCACAGCATGGACAAAGGAAACGCATCTTGAACGGCTGCCTCTCTCAGAACAAACTTGGTTCTCTTGGTTTGGACCTGGTGGTGATCTCGGCCTTTATTTGCTATTGACCTAAGCAGAAGGATTCAAATAAAGTTGCTGTCAGGAGCATACTTCTTCCTAAATCCAGAGCATAACAAAAAGCAGAGACTGATCTGGGTGTCAGAAGAGTAACAGAAAATTCCACTTGAAGCGAATACAAATAGTACTTGCTGTTCAAAGGACAATATATTCTGGAAAGAGAGGAATCACCAGATGACCAGCCCCGTAGCTTCCTGTGGACGCTCAGCGTGGTGAGTCTGGGGACTCGGATCGGAAAGGAACCTCAACTCTCATGTTTTCCTCCCAGAAATTATTCAAAAAGGGACCCTCTGTCGAGGAGGGAAAGGCAATTTATAACTTGAAGCAAAGACAATTTTGGTTTGCAAAGATTGGGTTATGTGTTACTTTATAGCGACCAGAATGTGTTGCAAGTAATAAACACTCCTCTCAAACTGGCTTAAGTAAAGAGGGGATTTTAACTCACGTTCTTGGGAGATGCAAGGGTAGGCAGACCTCAAGACACGCTGGACCCAGGAGATCCAATGATGTGCGTGACTTATATTGCCTCCATTCCTCAGCTCTGCTCGTCTCTGTTCAGGGGGGCCCCTGGCAGCTCTCTGCAGGTGCAGGAAGGGCACTGAAGACACTGTTAGGAGCTATGGCTTGGGCATTACCTGCCCCATGGCAGGTACTCATTAAGCATCTGAAACCAGGTCACTCACTTCTTCTTCAGGGTGATCTCATGACAGAGGGTGCGGTTGTCAGCCCCATTTCACAGGTGGGGAAACGGAGGAACAGCAGAAGGGCCATTGGAACCCAGATAATCTGCCCCCAGCGCTCATGCTCTCAACCTCCAGCACTCCTGGACCCTATTCTCTAGCTCCTAACTGGTGGAAGAGGAAAACTCTCCAAAGTCTCAGCGACACGGGAGTCTCTAATCGGCCCTGCTGATGTCACATGGTCATCCTTGACCCAGTCACTGTGGTTGAAGGGGTGGAATATTCTCATCGGCCACATGGGTCACCCACCCACTTCTGTGGTGTGGAGGGAGGTGATGGGGCTCTGTGACTGACAAGTCTCCCAAAGAGACCAAAACCAGTGGACGGGAAATTACGTCACCACCATCCCTGGCCAGTCCGCCATGGGTACTCTCCGCAGTGAACACAGGGTGTGTGCTGGGCTGTGGGAGGGGGGGTGGACAAGCAAGACGAGGGCCAGTGTCTAGGATGAAGGTGGACCTGGCAGGTGCTAGTCTCTGTTTTGGAACCCTTTCCTCAATTTCTGGGAAGAAGCACATCCGATAGGCTCCTGGCATTCGGGAGACTTGGCTAAAGAGACGTGTGCTTTGAATGCACTGCAATTATTTGCAGAGCCCTCACCTGAATCCAAGGCTTTGGAACTTCCCGAGCATGGCGCCAATTTGGAACTTGGAGGGACGTGCGTGTGCTTGTGTATCTCAGAGAGCCTTCTGTGGCAGCCCCAGTTCAATCACACTGTTCAAAAAGACAAATGTGAGACTCAGTCATCAGACACAAGCTGCCCCAGATCTTACAGGACTCAGTCTGGTCTGGGAATTAATGAGCCAACACACCAAACAGTGGAGATCCCTTCCGAAAGCAGCACTGGTCCAGGTAAAAGACAATCTTCTTCCTGACCGCTGAGCAGACCAGAAAAGCCTTCACACTGAGTGTGCATAGCCTGTTTCCCAACTTCCTTGTAACAAATTGGTGTAACATCTTGCATGGCTGTATCATTAAGGGGGGGGGACTAAACTCCAGAGGCCAGTTACAAATGCACAAAAAAAATATAGAACTAAGTATATAAAATACAAGCTGAGTCTTTCATCTATACTAATGGATTTTAAACAGAAAAAATGACTGAGGATAAGAACCGGGCACATTAGAAATTAAAATCAGGTTCCAAACTCCCCAATTCATACAAGAAGCCCAGTGTATGATAAATGATTCACTGGAGAAAACCTTAGGAATAAAATCTCACTTTTTTTTTTTTTTTTGCAGTGGCAGAACTTCATAAAAATCAGATAAATCACAATGTACACTTTGATGTCTGTCTCTTTTGCTCAAAGTAATGTTTCTGAGATCTGCACATTTTTTATTTGAATAAGCAGTTTATTCTCTTTTTAAGGTTGAGTAACTAAACCTTGTATGAACACACCACAAAACACTTATCTGTTCACTTAATATTGTACATCTGGGCTAGTTCAAGTGTGAGGTATTATGAATAAAGATATCCGAAATATTAACTCGCATGTCGTTCTTATAAACTTGCATTTTCATTTACCTTGGGTGAAGAATATGTGGGGGTAGGAATGCTGGGCAAGTATACACTAAATTCTTTCTCATTTCGAAACAGTCTTCTTGAGGTATAATTTACTGTCATAAATTCATTCACTTAGGTATACAATTCTTTGACTTCTCGGTGAACGTGCAGATTTTCATAGCCATCACAATCCCATTTTAGAACATCTCCATCACTGCACAAGACCCCTCGATCTTTATTGACTGCATTTGACAAAGTCGGTCCCTCTTCCTTGCAATGCCTCCATCATTTAGTTTCCAGTTCAGTAACCTCTACTCTTTTTGTGATTGTTTTGCCGTTTTTTTCTCACCTCACTGGCCTTTCCTTCTCTGCGTCCATGGCTGATTTCTCTTTTTCTCCCAAATCCCTCAGCATTGGTTTTGACCCAGGATGTAGTTCTTGGACCACTTCTGATCTCAGCAGCTCATCTCCTTGCTGACCGCACACAGTTTCCCTGGCTTTAAAATTTTTTAAATGGTATCTTAGTTTTGGAAACCCAATGTTGCTCCTTACACGTGGTGATCTAGACCTGCTAAATATATATATGTCTTAGATAAATGAAAGGAGAACAGAACTGGAGGGAATTCCACGGCTTCGGTTTTAGTCATCAGCTAAGACAAGGAGGGGTATGGTCAAAGCTGTGAGAGCAACACAGATACTCCACTGTTGGGGTCAGAGGAAGAATGGAAGATGTGTCCTTTAGACCACGCTGGTCAAACACATTGACCACTGCACTCGACACATAACTGGGGCACAGAATTCTCATCACAGATTGATGGCAGAAGCACTGGCAATTGCAGAAGTATAATTTGTCTTTTGTTAGCGTCTATTTTTTAAGGGAAAAAATTTTTTTTTCTAAATTAAAAAGATACTTCTAGTTGAGAAAAAATGGAATTAGAGTATGAGCTATTTCTTCACCATTTATTGACAAGACTGTTGTGTATTCCTGGCTCCTTTGTCATTAATTAATTGATCATATATTTGTGGATTTATTTCTGGGCTCTCTGTTCTATTCCATTAATCTATGTGCCTGTTTTTATGCCAATACCATACTGTTTTTTTCCTATTTATATTCTTTATTGAATTACTACAGATTTGTCACAAGTTTAAAACCAGGGAGTGTGATGCCTCCAGCTACGTTCGTCTTTCTCACGATTGCTTTGGCTCTTCAGGTCTTGTTGTGGTTGAACACAAATTTTAGGATTATTTGTTCTTTGTCCTTTAAAAGTGCCATTGGAATTTTGGTAGGGAATTCATAGAGTCTGTACATTGCTTTGCATAGTATGGAGATGTTAAGAATATTGGTTCTTCCACTCCATGGGCGCAGCATACCTTTTCATTTGTTGTGTCTTATTCCGTTTCCTTCCTCAGTGTCTTGTTTTCAGCGCACAGGCTTTTCACTCCCTTGGTTAAATGTATTCCTAGATATCTTATTCTTTTTAGTGCAATTGCGAATGGGATTGTTTTCTTTATATCTCTTTCTCATAGTTTATTATTGGTATTTAGAAATGCAACAAATTCTGTGTACTGATTTTGTATTCTGCAGCTTTATTAAATTAGTTTATTAGTCCTAACGTTTTTGGTAGAGTCTTTAGGGCTTTCTGTGTATAATATCCTGTCACCTTCAAAGAGTGACCGTTTTACTTTTATTTTCTAATTTGGAAGCTTTTATATCTCTTTTCTTGCCTAATGGCTCTAGCTAGGCCTTCCAACACTAGACTGAATACAAGTCATGAGACTGGGCATCCTTGCCTTGTTTCTGCTCTTAGAGGAAATGCTTTCAGCTTTTAAATCCCTGAGTATGTTAGCTGTGGGCTTGCCACATATGGCCTTTATTATGCGGAGGTACATTCCCGCTCGACTACTTTGTTGAGAGCTTTTAATGATAAACGGATGCTAAATTTTGTCAAATGCTTTTTCTGCATCGATTGAAATGATCGTACGATTTATATCCTCCATTTTGTTAACTGTGGTTTACCACTGATTTGTGGATGTTGAACCATCCTTGCATCCCACTTGATCATGGTGTGTGATCCTTTAAATACATTGCTGAATTTAGTTTGATAATACTTGTGGAGAATTTTGTATCTGTATTCATCAGGAATATTAGCCTGTAATCTTCTTTTCTTGTGGCATCCTTGTCTGGTTTTGCTGTCAGGGTAATGCCGGCCTCATAAAATTAGTTTGGGAGAGTGCTTTTCTCTTCTATTTTTTTGGAAGAGTTTGAGAAGGTTGGTATTAGTTAATTAATTAATTACTGTTTGGTAGAATTCACCCGTGAAGCCATCTGATCCTGGACTTTTGTTTAATGGGAGGCCTATGATTATTGGTTCAACTTCCTTACTAGTAATCAATCTGTTCATATTTTCTGTTTCATCCTGATTCAGTCATGGTAGATTGTATGTTATTAGGAATTTATCCATTTATTCTAGTTTGTACAATTTGTTGGTGTATAATAGTTTATAAGAGTCTCTTACATTCCTTTGTATTTCTGTGGTTTCAGTTGTAACATTTCCTCTTTCATTTCTCATTTTATTTATTTGAGTTCTCTGTTTCCTGGTGAGTCTGGCTAAGGGTTTGTCTATTTTGTTTTACTTTCTTAGTTCCACTGATCTTCTCAATTGTCTTTTTAGTCTCTATTTCACTTTTTTTTTTTTTTTCTGTTCTAATTTTCATTATTTCCCTCCTTTGGACTTCTTTTGTTCTTCTGTATCTAGTTTCTTGAAGAGTAAAGTTAGATTGTTTATCTGAGACGTTTCTTGTTTGTTGGGGTAAGCCTTTATTCCTGTAAAACTCCCTCTTAGAACTACTTTTACTATCCCAGAAACTTTGATATTATATTAATTTTTATTTGTCTCAAGGTATTTTTTGATATCTCTTTTGATTTCTTCTTTGACCTGTTGATTGTCCAGGGACATGTTGCTTAATCTCCACATATTTGTAAAATTTCCAGTTTTCTTTACATAATTAATTTCTAGTTTCATATTATTATGGTTGGGAAAGATGCTTAATATGATTTCAATCCTCTTTAATTTATTAAGACTTGTTTTGTGGCCTAATATAGGATCTATCCTGGAAGATGTTCCATGTGCACTTGAAAAGAATGTGAAGTCTGTTGCTTCTGGATGGAATGTTTTGATCTAATGCATTGTTTAAGTCTGATGTTTCCTAATTGATTTTCTGTCTGGATGACTTAGCCATTGATGTATGTGGGGTATTAAAGTCCACCACTATCTTATTGCTCTCTATTTCTCCCTTCAGGTGTTTAATGTTTAAGTGCTCCTGTGTTGGGTGCATAAATATTTATAAATGTTGTATCCTCTTGTTGGGTTGACCCTTTTATCATTATGTAATGCTTATCTTTATCTCTTATTAAAGTTTTCATTTTAGTCTATTGCTTTCTCATATAAATATAACTTCTCCAGCTTTCTTTTGGGTTCTATTTCCATGGAATATCTTTTCCAATCTCTTCACTTTCAGTCTGTGCGTTTCCCTACATCTTAAGTGGATCTCTTGTACATAACATGCAGACGGGTCTTGTTTTTTATCTGTTCTGCCAGTCTATGTCTTTTGATTGGAGCACTTAGTCCATTTACATTTAAAGCAGTTATTCATTGGTGCATACTTATTGCCATTATGTTAATGATTACTGACATTGTAGTTCCTCTTTGTTCTTTTCATCTCTCGTTTTCTTCTTTTGTGGTCTGAAGGCTTTCTTTAGTGGTGTACTTACATTCCTTTCTCTTTCTCTGTTGTGTTTTTACTGTAGGTTTTTGCTTTGTGGTTACCATGAGACTTACCTATCACAACTTACAACAGTTTACTTTATGTTGATAACAACTTAAGTTTGATCCTATTCTAAAGCTCAACATTTTTACTCCTCCCCACATTCTATGTTTTTGATCTCACATTTTACATCTTTTTTATCTTTTGTGTCCCTTATTACTGTAGTCAAAGTTATTGATATTACTTTTGACTTTTAACCTTCATGCACTCTTTACATATGATTAATTCACTACCTTTACTATATATTTACCTATCCAATGAGATTTTTCTTTCATATGTTTTATTGTTACTAATTTGCACCCTTTCTTTTCAGGTTAAATAAGTTCCTTTAGCATTTCTTGTAGGGTCAATTTAGTGGTAGTGAACTCATTCAGTTTTTGCTTATCTGGTAAATTCTTTATCTCTTCTTCAATTCTGAATTATAAGTTCACTGGGTAGAGTATTCTTGGTTGGGAGTTTTTTCTTTCAGCACTTTGAATATTTCATGCACTCTCTTCTGGCTTGCAAAGTTTCTGCTGAAAGGTCTTCTTATAGTCTTAATATGTAACAAGCTGTCTTTCTCTTGATGCTTTTAATATTCTCTACTTATGTTTAACATCTGATATTTTAATTATAATGTGTCTTAGTGTGACTTTTTTTGGGTTTTTCTTATTTGGAACTCCCTGGGATCCCTGGATCTTGATGTTTGTTTTCTTCCTCAGGTTAGAAAAGTTTTCAGCCATTACGTCTTCAAACAAGATTTCTGCTTCTTTCTATTTTCTCCTTCTGGGACTCCTATGATGTGAATGTTAGTCCAGTTGATGTCTCTTAAGTCCCTTAAGCTATTTTCACCTTTAAAATTCTTTTCATCTTTTTGCTGCTCTAATTGGGTGAGTTCCACTGCCTGTCTTCAAGTTGATTGATATTTTCTTATGCTTCATCTAGTTTGCTGTTGAGTCCTGCTAGTATATTGCTCAGTTAAGTTATTTTATTTTTAGCTCTGTGACTTCCATTTGGTACTTTCTTATATTTTCCATCTTTTCATTGAAGTATAGTTGATGTACAATATTGTGTTAGTTTCAGGCATACAGTATGGTGATTCATATATACATATATATATTCAGATTCTTTTCCATTACAGGTTATTACAAGGTATTACAAGGTGTTACAAGGAATATTGTTCCCTGAGCTATACAGCAAATACTTTTATCTATTTTATATGTAGTGGTACATATATGTTAATTCCATACTCCTAGTTTATCCCTCCCCCATTGCTCCTTTGGTAACCATAAGTTTGTTTTCTATGTCTCTGAATCTGTTTCTGTTTTGTTAATAAATTTGCTTGTATTATTTTTTAGATTTCACACATGAGTGATGTCATTTAATATTTCTTTCTCTGTCTGACTTACTTCATTTAATGTAATAGTAGCCTCTAGGTCCATCCACGCTATTTTCCATCTCTTTGTTGAGGTTCTCACTGTGTACACCCATTCTTCTCCCTAGTTCAGTGAACATCTTCATAACCATTACCTTTAAGTCTTTGTCAGGTAAATTACTTATCTCTGTTTCATTAAGGTTTTTTCCCCCTGAGGTTTTATCTTGTTCTTTCATTTGGAAGCAAAATGAAGAAGTAGAGGAATATATTCCAAACGAAAGAACAAGATAAAACCTCAGGCAGCAGCTTTTAAAAGTATGCAAATATATACAGTCCTGTGGAAAAGCAAGTGTAAGTCCCACTGGGATCTGGTGGTGTCCCTGGAGGGCAGCTGCAAAAACTGGGGTTCCAGATGAGTATATCAGCTCTTTTCTGGGAGCTATGAGTAAGCTGGAGCTAGGCAGAGGGAGCATGCCAAGGTGACATCCATAGACTATGCTCCTTGACAGCAGCTCTGCAGGCCACTAGCTGTGAACCAAACCTGAAGCCTCCCCTCAGGCTGAAGCCTCAGGAGAGGAAAAGAGGGCCCCTTCATAGACAGACGAGGGGAGTTGTGCCTCAGTCTTCGGTCTGCACAGTGCCCTGGGGGGGTCAGCTCACCAGTATCTCTCTGGTTGCCACAGTTCCGTGGGACCCTGAAATGCAAACCTCCCTTGGTCACAAGAACCAGGTGATCAAAGGACACCCCCCAGGGGCACCGGCAGGCGCTGGGCACCAGATGCCAAAGCCAGGGCCCCAGCATGTAGCATTCTCATCCAGAAGACACTGGTGCTCTGGAGGGAGGAAGAGAGAGCGGGAAGACAGCACCCACCTACCCTCTGATGTCTCCGGAAAGGACTGCATTCACCCCCAAGATGAACTAGAAGCCTGCCCCTCAGGCTGTAGCCATGAGGATTAGCTAAGCAGCCTCCATCACAGAGAGACCAACTCCCTAGGTGGTCTCCTCTTGCTGTGCCCTGGGGGTGGGAAGAGTGTAAGAACTCTTTCTTTCCATTAGTAACACTCCTATGGGACCTAAGTGCAGAAGCCACACTAGCTGCCAGAGTCCGGAAATGCAGGATGTGGAGATGTTCCCTGATTGTAGCCACAAAAACTGGCTGTCAGATGGGTATGAGCTTCTTTCTGGGTGACACTGATCATTACTGTCCTATGGTACCAAGAATGCAAGTTTCCCTGGTCTCCACAGTCAGGTATTTAAAAAGCAATCACTTGGTCAGTAGATCAGGGCACCAGACACATGTGAAAGCTCCCTTTGGGAAAGGGAAAGTGTGACGGTGGTACCTACCAGTCACTGTCCCCAGGGAGACTTCTACTGGGCTCCTAGATGTGTGTGTTAAGTTAGACACTCACCACTTGTGCAGATGCTCCCGGGTAAGCAGGTGAACCTCTTTCACTCCAAGTCCAAGTGCAATCGGCTGCCTCTGTCCTGGGCCCTGGGTGGTAAATCCAAGTTCATGGGCTCTTAAGAACTATCTCCAGATCACCACAATAGTGTGGGTCTCAGGACACAAGCCACACTGGTTTTTTAAGTTGAATGTTCTGGAAGCTTGTGGCTCAGGTGCAGGGCCTAAACGTTGAGGTGTCCGATGGGGATTTCAATTCTTTGCTCCTCAGAGAGAAGCTCCGTGTTTTGAGTTTTTCTCCTGGTTCTGGGTCACTGTGTGGGGTTGGGGTTGATGGTGAGATTGTGTCCCAGCCTCTCCTTCAGTGCGGTTGTCTTCACATCTGCCCCACGTGCACAAGCCAGCCTTCAGGTTTTTGAAGAGGACGTTGTTCTGTACGTATCTGAAGACTAAGTGCGTCCATGGGAGATGGTGAGCTCAGCATACTCCTCTGCCGCCATCTTGAACTGGAACGCCCTAAATTGGACGTATTTTTACATTAACTGATAGCTCCGCATTTTGAGATACGGCTTCACAACGTGTTTGGATTGCTGTTTCCTCACACCATATTCCACCCACATACTCGAACTTTGCATTCATTTTTTAAAGCCTCAGGAATTAACTGTTTTCAGTCACGGGTTATTGTTGCCCAATTCAGAAGGGTGTCTTCATTGACGGGAGATTACTCTTTCTTTACAACTATCCCTAATGAGTTCTTCCCAGTATATCATTTGAAAAAAATTTCCCTCTGATTATAAAAGTAATGTCTACTCATTGTAGAAAACCTAGAAACACAGACACATATAAAGAACAAAAAGAAGTTACCTGTAGCCAACCACTCAGAGTTAAACCTAGCTGATGTATTAATTTATTTCCTTCTGCTCTGTATGTATATATGCACGTATATATGGACACAAAATTTGGATGATACCACGTGCATACTTCTGCATCCTAGTCAGTATAAAACTACCATGAGCATCTTCCTGCATCAATCTTTGTTTACGCGTTCAATTGTACATCTACTCTGAGCTTGGTTCTGTGGTGGTCACCAGAGAAATCGCAGATAAGATGGCAGATGTGGTTTCTTTGTTGAAAAATTTTTTCATTACTTCTTTAGGAGAGAGATCTGTATGAGGAATTGCTTTTGAAAATCTGTTAATACTTTATTGCCTTAAAACTTATTGCCAAGCTGTGTTCCACACAGGTTGTGCCCCTTTATAATTCCCCATTGCCCACACGACCATAGCGAGTTTTTGTTGCACACTTACTGTGTGCTAAGAGCCCTACGTGTATGAGGCAGACACTATTAGTATTCTCACGTACACATTAGGAAACGGAGACTTGGAAAATTCAGGTACACAGCTGTAAGATGCGAAGACAAGATTCAGACCCAAGCAGTCTGAGACCATGGCCAAATTCTAACCATCATCCTGTAAACAACCTTTATTGAATGTTTCCCAGTTAGGAAAGAGAAGTGTCCTTCTGCGGGGTTTTCTGTCTATTCTTTCGATTATTAGTGAACGTACAGATTTCTTTTAGGTTTATCTGCTCTTTGCAGTCTTCATAGTGAACAGTGAAGGCCCACTCAGTTTACCTTCAGCAACTGACACAATTCCTTGGTACGCCACCCACCTTTCCAAATGATGCAAACTCTGGAAACAGACATTGATTTTTACATTGAATTAATAACAGTATGTGGTTTGCTGTGTGTCCAGCACTCTGAACTAACTCAAACATAAAGATATCTATAAGAGACATTTTATAAATGTAAAGTCATCCAAGGTGACAGCCAAGAACTTTTTTTTTCTGTCCACAGTCATTCCCTCTTATCTGCAGTTTCACTTTCTGTGGTTTTGGTGTCCAGGTGTGGTCACCTGGGAGTCCAAGATTACTAAACGGAAATTTTCCGAAATAAACAATTCAAATGTTTTAAATTGCATGCCATTCTGAGCAGCATGAGGGGATTTCGTGCTTTCCTTCTCTGCCTCACTCAGAATGTGAATCTTGAATCTCACGCCATCACAAAGAGGAGAAGGTGAATGTGATACAAGAGTATATTTTGAGATAGAGAGGGAAAGGCCACGTTTACATGAGTTTCATTACAGTGTATTGTTGTAATTGTTCTGTTTTATTGTTAGTTATCCTCGTCAGTCTCTACTGTGCCTAATTTCTAAATTAAACTTTATTGTAGGTGTGTATGTGCAGGAGATAACACAGTGTATATATATATAGGTTTTGGTACTATCCATGGTGTCAGGCATCCCCTCAGGGTCTTGGGGTGTATCCGCTGAAGATAATTTCATTTGAGAGTACATATCTTTAAATTTAGTTCTGTAGTTTCCCCACTCACAGGTTTCTTACAATACTGAACTTAGGGCCCAGGGTGGAGAATCTCCCCCAGCCTGAAATCCTGACATAATTTGTAGACTTCCATCTCAAAGGACAACCGATGGCTCTTCCTGGCCAAGGCCCACTGATCCAGCCACACTCTGCACTGTGCAGCCAGTGCACTGCTTTCCCCCAGAATGCTACCCATCCCTCCCTCACCTCCCGCCTCGCCCACTTATCCTCAACCTCTGCCTCTTGAGTGTCTTCTGCCACGTTTTCTATAGACTTACTCAAGCACTTCCCACTTCAGGAACCTTCCCTCGCTCATGTTTTGCACTTGAGCTAACAATTTCTCTCCCTCTGTTTATCCAATCTGCTCAAAAGAATGCTGCATTCACTATTTCAGTCTCCTGGCTTCCCGTTAACCACCTGGGCTGCCTCCCACTTCTCAGTCCTCTACTGAAGCACTCTTGACAAGGGTGTGAGCAGCTTCTTAGAGCCAGATCAAGTGAGTTGTGTCATCTTTTCCTCCATGGGTCTTCCCGCTGCCTCTGACACCTCCAGTCTCTCGTCCCTGGAAATCTCTCTATGCCTTCTTCCTGTTTGCCCTGCTCTCTGACCCTTCCTTCTGTGGCCAATTCATCATATCCTGCTTTTCTTTCCACCCTGAAACACCGCCCCCTGGGGCTCAGTCCTTGCCTGTTCACTCTTCTCACACTGCATGTTGTCCTTGCATGAGCTCACTTACTCTTGTGGTCCAGTTGCCTCCTACCTTATCATGATTCCAAATCCATACATCCAGAGGTCAGTTATCCTTAATTTGAGAATCATACACCATCAAATTCCTATAATCACCTAGATGTCCTATGGGTAACTCAGTGAGTCTCATTCACAAATCCCCTCCTCTTTCTGTGTTCTTGAGTTTGGTTGCAGACACAACCACCCATGTATTTCTTAAATTGGCAAAAACTAAAGTCATTAACTTGAGGCTTCTTTTCTAAGCTAGTTACTTAGTGCCACAGATTTCCTCTTCAGTACTATTTGGTGGAATCTCTCAAATGTCACAGGTACTGTTTTCATGTTCCTTCCATTTGAAATACTTCCCAATTCATCTTATTTTTCCCTTGACCAATGGATTATTTAAAAGTGTGTTCTTTAGTTTGCAAATACTGGGGATTTTATGTAATGTATCTGTTATTTGTTTATAATTTAATTTTATTTTGATCAGAGAACATACATTGTATGTCTTGAGTCCTTTCAGATTTGTGAAAACTTGTTTTATGGCCCATAGCGTTATTTATCTTCTGTCATATGTCCCTTGTGTACTTGCAAAGAACGAGTTTCTGCTGTTTTGGGGTGGAGTATTTTATAATGTCAGTTGGGTGACAGTGCTATTCAGATCATCTATATCTTTGCTGTTTTTCTATCCATGATTTCTGTCAGTTATAGAGAAAGGAATATTGACATCCCTGACTGTAAATGTGGATTCGTGTATTTCTCCTTGCAGATCTATGAGTTGTGCTTCATGGATTTTGAAGCACAGTTATTAGGTGCATAAGTGTTTAGAACTGTTTTGTCCGCTGGATGAATTTCCCCTTTGTCATGATGAAATGACTTTCCTTATCCCTGCTAATATTCTGAAATTGATATTGTCTGGTATTAATACAACCTTTTCCACTTTTACTCATTAGTGTTAACATGACATATATGTTCTCCATCCTTTAACCTGTCTGTCTTTATATTAAAGTATACTTCCTGTAGACAGCATAGAGCTGGATCTTTCTTTTTAATCCAATCCTATCAATTTCTGACCTTTAATCGGGTGTATTTAGACCATTTACATTTTATGATTGTTTCTATGATTACGTTTTAAGCTGTCGTCTTGCTATCTGTATCATTTCCCCCTTTACTTCCTTTTTTCAACCTTAACTGGATTTCTGCAAGTTAATCAGACATTTATTATGATTTCTTTTAATCTACTTTATTGGATTATTAGCTTCAACTTTTTTGTTTTGTTATCTTAATGGTTTCTTTGGACTTTATAGTGTATACCTTTAACTTGTCACAGTCTGCCTGCACGTACTGTCGCAGCACTGCTGTTCCGTGTGAAGACCTTACAGTATTACACCTCCCTTTCTCCACTCCTGCTCTTATGCTGCAGTTTTCACGCCTTTTACTTTTGCATGTTATAAACCTTATAACACACTGCTATTATTTTTGTTTAAACAGTCAATTTTATTATAAGGATATTTAAATAATAAGAAAATCATTTTGTATATTTATCCACGTTGTTACCACTTCCAGGACTGTTAATTCCTTTATTCAGGTCTAGATTTCCATCTGGAATCCTTTTCCTTCTTCCTGAAGGACGTCCCTAAAAAATTTCTATTGACCAGTTCTGCTGGTGATGGATTCTTCCAGCTTTTGTACATCTGAGAAGATCTTTATTTTACTCATCATTTTTGAGAAATATTTTTGCTGGGTATAGAGTTCTAGGTTGTCAGTTTTTTTTTTTTTGGTTTCAGTACTCAGTACTCTAGAGATATTGCTCCTCTGTCTTCTCACTTGCACTGTTTCTGACGAATAATCCACAGTCATCCAGATCTTTATTTTTCTGTGTATAAGGTACCCTTTTCCTCTCGTTGCTTTTAAGACTTTCTCTTTATCCTTGGCTTTGAGCACTTTGGCTGTGATGTGCCTTGGTGATGTTTCTGCTGCACATGCTTGGGAGTTGTTGAGCTTCTTGGGTCAGTGGGTATCTACTTTCCCTTCAGTTTGGAAACTTTTCAGACATCATTTCTTCAAGTAATTTTTCTACCCTTACTCCCAACCCTCACCCTGCCACGTCTGCCAATTTGAACATCTGTGTCAGTGCCAGTGTTATCATCAGAGCTCTGTGTGTGATGTGGAGCCTGGTCGACTCCCTGAGTGAGGAGACAGAGCTGAGAGTCCGGGGAGATGAAGGCAGCCAGTGTTTGCAAGACAGAGTTCCAGACAGGTGCACAGGAAGAACACCAGAGATCTGAAGAAGCCCCTCAAGCATTCGGTCCTAATGAATGCACAGGTATAAGGAAACCACTCAAGGCCAGCGATTGAAATAGGTCCTCATTTTGATTCTGCCACTCATTGTTTAAGACCTTGGGGTGAGTCCCCTAATTTCTCTGTGCCTCCATTTTCTCATCAGTAAGTGGGCATAGTAACGGTACACCTGTTTGGGGTTATTTTGAGGATTCAGTGATGCATGCAAAGTGCTTAGTAAAGCAGCTGGCATGTAGCTGTCCATAAATGCTACTGTTAATCTAATCATGACGCTCATTGCCACCCCTATATTCTGCTCCTCACACATAGTGAGTGGCATGGTTGGCACTCAAAATGACTTGAGTGAATGAATGAATTTTGACCTCCGCTGGCTTCTCATTGCTGAGCTTGGGGCAAATGCTTCCTTCACAGGAGAAAACCTTCCCTGCTGGTTCAAGTGTTTACTCACCGTCATCTCCGAGCTGTGTAACTGGTGTGGTGATGTCTTCACTTTTCCCACGAGTAGCTGGGGGTGCGCAGATGCTGTATCAGATACTATGCTTAAGTTGCTGCAATTCAACTCTCCCTTGATCCAAATGGCAGAAAGCCGTCCATGGGCAACGCAGGGCACAATATTTTACAGAATCAGTGATGCCTTGAAGGGAGCTGCAAGCAGATAATGTGATGAGAGAACAAATGTATCAGCGCTTTCCTGATTAAGCTGATGCATTAGAATTGGCATCAGAGCATTGGATCTGGCCTGATCTTTTTTATATTCATTCCAGAGTGAGGCAGCTGGGATATTTCAACTATTAGGAGATTTGGGGGAATTCAGGCAATGGTTGGTGCACAGAGGAACTTTCACTTTATAAGGCTGGACTTGGAGACATGTCACCAAGTGTTACAGATGATAGTTCTTTTTGATACTGCAGAATCCTAATCACTGTTTCCTTAGCTGGTGCATTTTGACTCTGCATCAGAAGAAAGATGTGCAAAGACATCCTTTTCAGTATGTCTTCGGCGTACAATTCTTGATCATCAAGCCCAAGTTTCCAAATTACAGGTTTTTATTGAGTAATAATATTGATTTCTCTACAGCCAACAGATCCCTCCAGTCATATGTTTTCTTTTTGCCATGAGCCCTGTCTTCAGATGGGCCTAAGGATCATCAGGAGAGGAGCAAACATCACCCGCATGAACTTGGACATGGCGAGTCCATCGGACAGGGCCATGTTGGCTTCCCAGATCTGCAGGTTATTTGTTGGAAACGAGGACAAGTGGCAGCACCCGTCAGAGCGGGTGTGGGATTTATGCCCTCATCAGCATGGGAATCAGATTTATCTTTCAGGCCCTTTTGGCATGACTTTTATGGGCTTATAAAGTATGGCAGAGATGTGAGAAAATGAAGTGGACCAACCCATTTTGTACGTGTGCACATTCATGGGGACTGACGTCAGGGCACCCAGAGCCCATGGCAGCGCATAAAATGGGTCATTGAGCTGAGAAATGGCACTTTTGCATCTTAAGTACAAGTTGTAAGTGATTAGCTTTATAGTGAAAAATGTTTTCTGATGTTGCTGAAGCCTCTGCTGACTCTACCCTGTGTCTGAAGCTGGAAGGAAACTTACTTTCCAGGCTGCATAAGAAATTATTCCCAGTCCCAAGGTCTGGGGCAGGAAGGGAAGCCTTAGATCTATTCCCAGTAGAGATGGGGAGTGATTTTTGTTTTTACATTTTGCTCTTCTAACCCTCATTTGGTGCCTAGACTTCATAGCTGGTGGTATTGTTACAATTTCTTTGTTATTTACAGGTGGGAAATTTTGCTTTCAAATAAACCTGTGATGTCCACACGTGTTTGTATACACACTGAGATGATTGTCGGTGCTTCACAGAGATCTATTTTAAAAAGTCTGACCGGTCTTTTTTCCTTGTTTTTGTTTTTTTTTTTTTTTTTTTTTTGTGGTTATCTTCCTTTTATGTCAAATGATAACAGTTTTCCACCAATGGTAAGAAAGCACAAATTCTTCCTAGGATAGCGAGTGAATTAAACACACTAAGTGGATGAGGGTACAGGTGAAGCACACGGCAAAAAGCCCCAAGGTGGTAAACAGACGTCCAGGGAAACACCAGCCTGGACAGCGAGGGTCTCGAGCAGGGAGAGGAGGCCTCCTGGTCTCAGCCCCACACCAGGCGCGGACCAGGTGTGGGGCTGAGAAGCGCCCTGTGAGCCAACAAATAGGCTTCTTGGGGATATTTTAACTTTAGGCAAGTTTTCCTCACTTCTCTGTTGACTCAGATGCCCAATGGACGTATCAACGGGTCACCTCTGAAGGACGCTGTGCGGAATGACTCACTCCGAGCCTGTAGGCTGCTTGGCATGGGGCGAGCACTGTGGCACCTGGCTGACTTCCTTCCCCTGGCTGCCCCGTAGGTCCACGCATCACAGCCAGAGTAGGATGCAGGAGCAGAGCTGGCCCAAGGGCAGAGCCAGCCCTCGGCTGTGCTCGGTAACTCCGAGCAGTGCCCGGCTGGTCCTGCGACTTTCTCCACCTCACCTGTGTTCTCACCTACTCGGGGAAGGTTCTAGAACTTACATTCAGGGGAGACTGAGGACCTTTTGTTTCATTTCATTTTTTAAAATTGAAGTTTAGTCAATTTACAATGTCGTGTCAATTTCTGGTGCACAGCATCATGTTTCAGTCATACATATGCATATGTATGTTCCTTTTCATGTTCTTTTTCATCATAGGCTACTGCAGTGTGTTAAATATAGTTCCCAGTGCTGTATAGTAGGACCTTGTTGTTTTTCTATTTTACATACAGTAGTTAGTACTTGCTAATTTCAAACTCCCAATTCATGTCCCCACCCCTTTCCCCCCGGTAACCGCAAGTTTGTTTTCTATGTCTGTGAATCTGTTTCTGTTTTGTAAATAAGTTCATTTGTCTCTTTTTTTTCTTTAGATTCCACATATGAGTGATATCATATAGTATTTTTCTTTCTCTTTCTGGCTTACTTCACTTAGTATGAAAATCTCCAGGTCCATCCATGTTGCTGCAAATGGCATTGTTTTCTTTTTAACAGCTGAGTAGTATTCCATTGTATAAATAAACCACAACTTCTTTATCCAGTCATCTGTCAATGGACGTGGTTACCTCTGTGTCTTGGCTGTTGTAGACAGTGCTGCTGTGAACACTGGAATCCAGCCCTGGTTTTAGTTAATTCTTCCCAAAGTGACAGTCTGTCAGCTCCTCTTAGAAACCATCTTTGTCCCCACACACAGTTCACAGAAAGGACCTGGAGTCACAGAAATCTTTTAAAACACATAGTGAAGGTGAAATGTGTAGGGCTTTCTCCTGACTGTAAACTGGTTTCACTCAGTGCCTCTGTGGTTCAAGCTCAGGTCTCCAGGTGACAAGCCTTACCAAGGGCCTCGTCCCCTGAGTCACCTTGCACACTTCTGCCCCTGGAAGTCCTCTCTCTCAGCCACGTTTGACCAGAATGCCAGGTTGCTCGTTTCCTTTCTTTAAGTACCAGCTGTAGTGCTGTGTAACTTGTTTCATTATAAAAGTCCTACAAGCTAATGGTGGGGAAAAAAAGGTTTAAAAAGGAACAAAACCCATAAAGATCTCCCCCTGGAGCAACCAGAGCTACTGTTTTGCTTCCCATATCCTGGTCTCTTCACGCACAATTTTTATGTGGTTGTGGTCAGACTGCACGTTCTGCCCTGTCTTCCCTCCTCAGACAGCATTTTATCATAAAGACTTTCTGTGTCATTAAAATTAAACATCAAACCCATTTTTTTTTTAATGCCACACCATCTGGTAGGTTTTGCTCTGACAAGGACGGTGGAAATTTCTGGGGTCCCAGAGCTGGGGTTAGAGTGCTTGTCAGTCAAGAAGCAAATGTGCACTCCCAGGGGCTCTACAGCCCAAGTGGCCGGAAGGGGGCCCACATTTCAACGCGCGGAGAGGAAGACATGCGGTGTCTGGGGTGGGTGGGCTGCAGGTCACTCCGCCCTGCAGGTGACCTCTGCTCTCCCCTTTTAGAGATAACCTCACACTCCCTTCCGCCGGCCACGTGGCCGAGACCACGTCCCTGGGCTGCTCCTTCCAGAAAAGCTCCGTCCTGCCCCGTGTCACCCACCACAGCCTCGCGTGGCAGGTACAGAACGTTGAGCTGCATCTCCTTCCCAGATGCAACTGAGCCCCGGGACAAAGGACGCGGACTGTTTAGGGAACAAGCCGCTCAGCACAGCCCGCCCCTCTGCTGTGACCGCCGGAGACCCCCGCGTTTCCATTTGGATGCGGGCACTTCTCCGCTAAGCCTTCGGTTTTGGTTGTCCGTGTGCGAGCCTCTCCTTCTGCGCTTCATTAAACGGCAGCAGCCCTCTTCAGGGTGCTCAGTGCCGTGAAATAGGAAGCAAAGATTTTCTTTTCCCTCACGACTGCAGGTGTAATTTTTACTCAGTAAATCATCTTGTAAACTCGCTGGGTTCCCTGAAAGTGTGTTTACAGATTCAGTAAGGCCCCCCCTCACCCGCTGGGCGTGCTTCCTCTGTCAAAGGGAAAATGAGACGTTACAGCAAAGGGAAGTTGGATTTACTACAGAAAGACTTACTTGGGAGTTTGGGGTGGACACCCTGGCGGCCATCTCTCCGTTGTCCGTGCGGGATTCTCCACCTGCAGGATGGCAGTGCCTGTGACGTGCAGGCTGGCTTCTTATCCTCGGCCAGTGTCTAGGGCACCTCCGAGCCTGCCAGTCACCAGCTATGCGGGGAGCAGAAACTCCTTACAGCAGCGGACCAGCCATGGAGGCGTCCCCCCAGGTCACAGGAAAGCCGGCGGGGCTGCCGTGTGTCGGCTGGTGTTCCGTTCACTGGGAAGCTGAGGGCTCACGCTGAACAGAGCAGGTCTGGGACTCCCTGGGCATCTGCGTAGAGGACAGGGCTGCCTGCCCTGGGGGCCGTGCAGGTGCCAGTTCCACCTGACGGGGACCCACACGTCTCACTGTCCTCACCCTCGTCCCAGCCCTGACGTGGACCCTCAGTTCCCTTGTAAACCGTCACAGAGCTTAGCTTCATCCCTCCCTCTGTGGACTGATGTCCAATTACTCTGCAACCATTTATTAAGTGCCTGCTGTGTGCCAGGGCTGGCGCACGGTCCGGGGGTGCCACTGAGCAGTTTACAGACCAGTGGCAGGACCAGGACTGTAACTCAGGGGGAAGGTAAGACCCAGCTTGCCCACCTACAGCCGCTTGTGCTGTGCGATTCCTTTGCTTAGAAGCGGTGAATAATATCCAAATACTTTAATAGCACCGTTCGCAGCGCCACTGTCAGCACACAGTGTCAGTGACACTACACTAAGAGCATTAGTAAAAGTATTGGCACGAACGCTGCCATTGTTAGTAGCAGTAACAACAACAGCGCTGTATTTGTAGGTGGTACGGAGCATCCAGCAAATGCTCTGGTGCTTTTCCTTGGTCTAAATTCCTGCCTTCACCTCTTACTGGCCATGGGGCGCTGGACCAGTGATGTAACCTCTCCGTTTCGTCATCAGTAAAGACACCGAAAGCCATGTTTGTCTGACAAAGTTGCCGTGAACATTCAGTTAGCTGGAGCTTTACAGCACTGGGAACGGAGACTTGGACGGATGTTAGCAATTTTCTCTCGTTTTTGCTGTGTGGAGACCACAAAACGTCAGGGACGGACAGGGAAACGCACGCATGGCACCTGCTTCTGTGGGGTTCGGCGTGGGTGGTGGTTAATTTTATGTGTTGACTTGACCAGGAGCTGGCGGGAGGTCCAGAGAGCTGGTCAAACGTTTTCTTCTGAGTGTGTGCGTGAGTGTGTTTCCCAATGGGATTGACACTTGGATTGCAGACCGAGTACAGCAGGCCCCCCGCCCTGGTGTGGGTGGGCCTCATCCCACCTGCTGAGGGTGGGGCTGGGATGGCAAGGCTGGCAGGGCTGTGTTTTCCTTCCGCCTGAGGGCAGGGCTGGACCATCGGTCCCCTGCCCTCCAAGCTCCTGGCTTCACGCCTTCAGATTTGAACTTCAGCACCAGCTTTGCTGGGTCCCCAGCCTGCAGACAGCCTCCATGACGGATAAGCCAACCGCTGATAATGAATCTCTTTCCATATAGATGAGAAATAGAAATATAGACAGCAATGTACGCATGCAAATCATAGACCACAATGCGTATGTTTCTGTCTGCCTCCAGCTCTGTACATCCTAATGGGTCTGCCTCCCTGGGGAACCCCAACTTATTCAGTGAGTCTGGGTTGCACCAAGCCTGTTCATGTGGGCTGGGGTCTCAGCTCCACGCTTGGCTTGGGAGCGCAGGCTGAGGAGGGTATTACCAGCCAACCAGTCCAATGGCTAGAGTGCCTTTAAGACTTTGCTTACAGACCATCTACTAACGTGCCGCTGGCCAAAGCATGTGTTGTGGCCAAGCCCAGGGCAGGGAATGGTGCCCGCCCACAGCAGGAGGGCACTGCGCTTATGGCCAAGGGGTTGGAACTGTGTGAATGCAGTCAACCAGGGGTGGTCCTGAGGTTCACTCTTAAGTCTGACCCGAATTCTCCTAGCCCTACCTAGAGTAGGTGCCCAGGTGTGCAGTAGCCAGGGATGGGCTTGTCTGAGTATGTGCTGAGGTTCCAGGCATCTTTGCAGAGTGACCCTTTGTCACGTGACCGAACTCTTTTATCTGGAGTCAAGATCTTAACACCCCAAGACAAGTTTGAAGCTTTTGCACTGCTATTATCCCTGCCTTCCCAGGGCAGAGGGGGAGGGGAGGTGGTGGCGTGTGGGTTATAATATCATTCAGGAGGCATGTTATCTAAATCCTCCTAACAGGTGTTTGGCGAAAGGTGAAGCTGACAGGTAAGCCTCTTAGAAGCATCGTCAAAACTCTCATAATCTGCCCTAACACATTTAAGCAGTGCGTGCTCCACCCAGGGTGGCTGGCACCCTGCCCCTTATCAACATTCACCAGACATGGCTCTGGATGGCCGAGGCGCAGGTGACTTTGAAACAGAGAAAGGCATCTTTTGCGCCAAGGAGCACGGCAGTGCACGCACCGCTGGATAGTCAGAGGAAAATGTGCCGTCAGGTCAGACAAATCTTATCTGTGTCTGTGTGTGTGTTTTTAAGAAGAAAACCAAGGATCATTAAATCATGAGCCCAGAAGGAATCCTGGCTGTCTGTCCTGTGTACCTTCCCCTCTCTTCCTTGCTTACAAATGTCCCGTGAAGGGCACTGTCCCCATCCTGAGTTTTCCAAGAAAAGCCAACCCTGAAGTCCCCAGTAGTGATGCCCTCACTGGCCCACAGCCTGTCAGAGGTCCCTGCCCACAGGACTCTTACTAAGGGTCCCTCCTTTAAGGCCCCAGGGTGAGTGCCTGGGGAAGCAGCTACAGGTGAGGGTCAGGCTGGGGCTGGGCGGAGTGGGTGGGGTGGCCAAGGTATTGCCGAGAGGCTGGAGCCCCTCCAGGCAGAATGTCATCTCCTGGTTGGCGAGACCCACAGGACCCTCTGGCACCTCGACTTCAGCCTGAGCTCCTTTGGGCCAACGAGGTGGTGCTTTCCTTCTGCGTCAGCATGCCCATGTTTCTGGTGAGAAAAAAAAAGTCTCAGAAAGGGGAGAGAGAAAGAGAGAAACCTGGCTTCTAAAAACTTTAGAGATTGACGTACGGCAGCCAGGTGTCCCCTGCTGCCTGCCCTCGGCTTGAGGCGGGAAGCCCCATAAGAAGACGGGCAGAACCCCCAGGCAGGGCCACTGCTCTCCTCCCAGCACCGTCCGGTTCCCTGGCCCAGCGGCTTTATCTCACTTTTTGCCTCTAAAGCGACTAACTTACACCTAAAATTCTATTGGTTCCCTGAGCTCATTTCTGATTGGTTATTTCCTTCAGTCCTGATTGGTTATTACTCTCACTTCTGATTGGTCCACTTCCCTAACTTCTGATTGGTCCATTTGTAGTACTTCATTTGCATGGAGCTCACTCCTGATTGGTTACTTCTCACGCCTGATTTGTCTATTTCTACAAAGCTTGTTCCTGGTTGGTCAACATCTTTTATACTTTATTTGCATATGACGTTTCAAAGTGTAAAACTGGCAGCCTATAAAGGCTTGTGTAAACCTACAGCTGGGGTCCAGAGCTGGGAGTGTTAACTCTTCTTGGCTGGCTGGAGTAATAAACCTGAGTTCTCCAGCTTTCCGAGTGCTGTTTGGTCTCTCGCCTGGATCCAGGTTGCTGTCACAACTGAGCTGTAACACTGAGTGGTAACAGCGAGCTGTAACACGTTTTTCCACAACAGGCTGTCTGGACATTCCTCGTCTTCAAGGTCCAGCTCAAGTCCATATGTTCCAGAAAGGTCCCAAGGATCCCAGCTGCTTGGCACAGTGGAAGGCAGTCTAGATGCAGGCGGGCAACTGGGTTCCTTACTCAACTCTGCTGTGGACGAGTCAGGGACCTTGTTTCCTCATTTGTCCCTTTTTCCATCCCTCCTTACTCTCTTCCTACTCCCTCTTCTTTTCTTTTTTCTTTTTTTTGTGTGGGGGTATTTAGGTTTATTTACTTATATGAATGGAGGTACTGGGGCTTGAACCCAGGGCCTCGTGCATGCTAAGCACGCACTGCACCCCTGAGCTATACCGTTCCTCCTGCCCCTCGTTTCTTTTCCACTTAGTTTTTATCATCTATCTTTCTGAAAGGTCGTGGTCCAGGTCCCCTCCCCCAGCAGTCACAGCGCCTTGAGGATCGTGAGTAACAATGACAATGGGGTAAACAAGCAAGCACCCTGGGCAACTGCGAGGCTGCATGAAAGGGATCTGAGAAACGTGCTGACCACCTGAGGCCAAAGGGCTCCAGGGGAGAACGATGCAAAAACCAAGCTTATTTCAAGGGGTCCCTTTGGATTCAGTTCCATGTGGATCCCAGAAGCCAGTCTCCGTAAAAGTACCAAAGAGGACAGACTTTCAGAATCCGTCCCAGAGTCATAAGCACATCAGGACACTGTAGGAAATACATGTTTGTGTATTTTACTGTCTCGGTTTCTCTTGAGCCAAGAGGACCAGTTGATTCTTGAAGATCCTTATTCTTCCAGCTTTTGTCTCCTGGAAAGGAATGGAGACCACACGATGTGACACAAGGTGAGCTGGGGGCTGGTGGGAGTGTCTGGACCCACCACCGGACCAGTGGGCTGAGCCCGGGGAATACCTGCACAGGTGTCTGGGCAGGGATGGGGGAGAAGGCTCACTGGTCCCTGCTTCCTGCAGAACTTGCTCCTGGTGACGTTAAGCCTCTGTTACCCTTGGCTCATGTTGACACCCCAGAGCTTAATGAGGAACTGGATGGAGTGGTCAGGGACAGCCTCCTACCAAGGTGACGTTTGCGCTTTCCAAGGTTGGACCTAGGACTCTGGGTAGGAATTTCCCCACCAAATCTATTACAGGCTCATATCTTAACTTCTGAGTTTTCAAGTGTGAGTGACTCATCACACACAGGCTGTCATGTCTTCTCTAAGACAGCTCACTGCTCAGGTGTCACCCATCCTCCTGGTCAGTGGGATGCTGTCCTCCCTATCACTGACAGGAAGCCATCCACGCAGTGCCACAATGAGGTATGCGACAGAAATCATGGGGTAAAGTTATGGTGTAATTACAGTGAGTTGGTTATACATTTCTCGAAACTTTAATTAAGAATGATTTAATGAATATCTCATTTTGATCAATCTTAAGGCATTGCTACAAATGAAAAATGTCTTATGAAAACGCAGCAATGCATTAGCAATTGTATTTAATTCTCAGCTGAATGAATTTTAATCAGCAATAGTGTTACAGGTCCGCGGCGCAGACTACCGACCTTGCTAGAAGGGAGACACGCTTAATTTATAGGGTCCGGGATACATCAAGAAAAGTCTCTCTGAAACAGAAAGCTGAGTCTGGAGAAGGGAGATCTGGCTAAATAAATGTTCAGAGACTGAAAGTATACAGCTGCCTTTAATTCCAGCTTTGTTACGGAAAATCCTGATGCGATGCAGGGGGCTGCCCACGTGGAGAATATGGGAGGTTTTTGGTTGGCTTTTTAACGGGAAATGTAACACATGCAGGCACGTGCACCCTCTGCCTAGCTTGATGGATGCTCACAGGAGTGAGTGCACCTGTGTCAGCATGACCAGGCTCCAGGACGTTTCCAGCACCCAGGGTCTCCCTGTGTCCCCTCCCAGCCATTACAGCTCCCACCTTCTTACCACCTTCTGATTTCTATAATGATAGGTTTGTTTTGCCTGTTTTTTCTAACTTCATATGGAGGTAAACAATAAACCATGTACCCTTTTCTGTCTGAATTTTGTTTTCACTCAGCGTCCTATTTGAGATTAATCTATGTTGCTCTTTACAGCAATAGATTTTCTTTTCTCCATCGTAAAGGCGGACGGCAGTTTATCGACTCGTCCTGTTGTGGATGGGCGATTGGGTTTTTTTCCAGTTTGGGACCATTATGAACAGTACTGCTGTGAACATTTTTGTGGGGTTTTGGCAAACATGTATACGCCTTTCTACTGGAGATACACTCAGGCCAGGAGACTGACTTGTCCGGATGGACCGAAGTTTTTCTTTTTAATGGAAGTGTGGGTGGTTTACAATGTTGTGTTAGTTTTCGGTGTACAGCACAGTGATTCAGTCACACAGGTATATGTATGTTCTTTTCCATTATGGTGTATTACTGTATATTGAATGTAGTTCCCTGTGCTCTGCATTAGGGCCTTGTTGTTTATCTATTTTATATACAGTAGTGTGTACCTGTTCATCCGAAATTTCTAATTTATCCCTCCCCCTTTCCCCTTTGGCAGCCATAAGTTTGTTTTCTATGTCTGTGAGTCTGTTTCTGTTTTGTAAATAAGTTCATTTGTGTCACTTTTCGGATGCCACATATAAGTGATCTCATATGGTATTTGTCTTTCTCTTTCTGGCTGACTTCACTCAGTATGACAATCTCCAGGTCCATCCATGATGCTGCCAGTGGCATTATTTCACTCTTTTTTATGGCTGAGTAGTATTCCATTATATAACTGTACCACATCTTCCTTATCCAGTCATGTGTCGATGGACATTTGGGCTGCTTCCATGTCTGTAGCCACAGCAGATCCCAAGGGGAGGGGCAGGCCTTGCCATGCAGGGCTGCACGGGGAAGCACCAGGGCCTGTCAGGAGGCAGAGGGAGAAGGCGAGCATGGACAAGGGCCTTCACTGTGGTTTCCACAGGAAGCAACAGACAAGGCAGGGTAAGTGGGCTTAGGACTGGCTGGCTTGAATGCTTTCACTGGGCCCTGGTGCAGCCCGTGGTCGTCTGGTCCCTGCCCACGGGTAGCCAGGGCACAGGAGTTGACAGCTGATGGAGGAGTGATGGGGGTGTGGGCTCGGGATCTGTGGGTTTGTGCTGGAAAGCACATCCCCACAGTGAGCCATCCACTCTCTTTTGGGAATCGGCTGGTCCTGGGAGAGGCATTCCCTCCAGGGTTAGTGAGGCCCCAAGATGTCTGTCAAAGCACCAGAAATACAGAAAATACAAGAAGTGGCTCACACATCACACCTGGGCGCTGAGGAGGGGCCACGGCAGCTGCAGAAGATGATGACTCCTGTCTCTGACTCCTTTCTGTCTCTTCTTTACTCTGTGTTCACCGCCTTCCTGCTGGCCCAGTCCTGGATGCCCCCCTGATGGTTCACTTCCCTCGTCCCCTTCCTTCTGGCCACTCTTACAGTGTCCTGATTCCAAACTCTCAAGAAGGGATGCTGGTCAACCCAGCTCATCTTTCCTCTCCGGGTCATTGGTCCCTCTGGCCTTCCTGTGGAATATCCTGATCCAGTGGGGTCAGGCCAGGGACGAGGAGTCCCCAGGTGGCAGGGAGCAGTCCCTTCAGAAGGAGCCCTTGCAGACGGTCCCAGGGATTCACATCTCTGTGGATTCCTCCTTCCGCCAAGCACCCACCAGTGCCCTCCAGCGAGGCCAAGCCGACTTGTCTGGGGAGCTGTGGGGAGAAGCAGATGGACGCCTTTATTTAAGAAGCACCAGTAGCCACATGTGGCAGAATTAATCGGAAGTGGGTTTGGAGCCAGCTGGGACCTGAAGTGGCCTGGCACCTGCAGGGACCACAGGAGGCGGTCATTAGCTCTGGGCAGACTCCCGAGGCAGGCCCCTCCAGGGTCCTGCACCGTGGAAGGTTGCCGGGAGCCGGCGGCAGCGGCGGTGTTGTGTGTGTCACTCCCAGACTGATTGTCTCATTTTGCTGGGCCCCACGCTGCCAGAACACACAGTGCTGTTTACGGCCCCAGTGCCCAATCCATCACTTATTCATTCGGTCTGAAGATCATAGCTGCTCATTTGCTACTTCCAGTCCAACTTGTCATGGCGCGTCTCCGGGGAGACATCCGCACAGCTGTATTAAAGCCATCTGACTCCTTCTCCATGGCAACAAACTGGGGAGGCTGGAAACCCCACAGGTCCCTACGCACAAGCTGGAAGTGAACACCCCTCCCACCCGAGCCCACCGCCCCACGGAGCAGTGGGCAGGGGGTGTCTTTATTACCACCTTCACAGCATCACGGTGACAGATTGCGAGCCATTTGTCACTGGTGGGGCAGATGGGCATGACTGCCGGCTCTCAACAAGGCCCAGTCGCCCTTCTGGGGCGATAAGATTCAATCTATGGACTGCTTATTGGGAGCCTGTTAGCATCGACCTCGGGGATCTGCTGGCGAGTTTTATTAATCAGGCTGCTGCTTCCAGCCACCTCCAGCTCACAGAAGATGGATAGCGTCTGGTATTGGGGGGAGGGCGCGGGGCAGCTGCCTAGGGGGAGCCCAGCCTCAGCCCCGTCCTTGGAGAGCTGTGGTGCATTCACTCCGGGGGGGGGGGGGGGAATGCTCTCGCTGGTGGGAGGGGCCGCGCCATGCAGATCTCCAGGAGCGGGGCAGGGACCTTTCACCGGCAGACTCTGCCATCTCAAGGGAGTGCTCTGAGGATAAGCAACCAGATTCTTATATCTGCCGAGATGCGTGGGAACCATCAGTATCCGATCCATTCTTGATAGGAGGGCACTCACCCCTGAATCAAGACCATGCACTTCTGGGGAGGGTCTCAAATGCATAGCTGGCGAAAGAAAGTGGGAACTAGGCAGTCTCGGGGCCTCCCCCGTCCCTGGAACAAAGGCAAATATCCAGGGTGGGGAGCGTCTGGCGTCGCCTCTGCCGGCCTCAGGAGCCCCTGCCCGCGCCAAGCCTGTGAACGCCTCCTGGCTCCAAACCCCGTTCGTTAGTCAGTGTTTAACTAAGTGACCTGACTGTTCTGAGCAGAAAGGCTGCTTCTGGTGTTCATCTCGTGCTGTTCAGAAAACCTCATTCTTTTAGCAGAAGGCTTCTAGCGCCGCTCAAGTCCACATTTTCTACCGACTCGACCCAGCTTGGAAACTGCCAGGGAGGCAGCTCTTTGGCGTCTGCAGCATCCGATCGGTTATTAATCACTGTAAATCTGGAATAATCTCTACAAACATATTTTGTTCCCTACAAATATATTTGTGCCGACTTCCCCTAATAAATCTCATGTCAGACCGGCTGTTGTCTCCTTTCACACGGCAGCTCCCAGCTGAAATATTTAAACAATATATGAGCAATAATAAAAACCGCTAGCTGCAGTCACTTTTGTTTTAGGAAAACAGACTACAAGTAGGTAGCAGATTGATTACCTACAGGGGCCTCCATTTGGGACTGTATTTATTCCCCCCTTGGCGGGTTATTTCCTAGCTTTAAAAATCAGAAGCGAACTTCACATTTGTCCCTGGCTTTATGCAAAAAGGGCAAGACATTAGTCTTTCTAATGAGAAAGGATTTGAAGCCAACCTGAGAAAGAAAAATGAGAAGCCTGTTCCGATCCGGCCCCACTGTTTGGTGCCGGGCGCTGTTCTCTGCTGAGGAAACGCAGCATGCTCTCTGGCTTCCTCCTAAGACTTCTCACCTAATGGGGGTCCCTCTTTTGTGAAAACCATCATTACTCTAGTCCTAACTTCTCTCTGTGATGAGCTAGGGGTGGGGCTTGAAGAAGGGTCGTCAGGCCAGGGAGAGAGGGGACTTTGACAAAGAGGGATGACTTTGGAGGGACACTTCCCCAAAGCTCTTTTGCCTGGAAAATCAGAAGATAACAGCTAAGACCCAGCTTTTCCCCGCAGTGTTTTTCCTGAATGGCCCGAGGAAATATTTATGACACTAGATGGGACGCCACCCTTATTAAGCATGCTCCTGTACTGACTGGCCAAGTAAAGAGGCAGCAAAGAGGCTGGCATCGCCATGACAACAGAAACTCCAGGGGGAAAGAGGCCCATCCATCTCCCCAGGACGGGGATGGGAGCCGGGGGTGGATAGATAAGGCACTATACAGTCCACAGCGAATTCCACAGCACACAGTGGTGTTGCTGTTCTGCGAAGCACTCACCGGTCATGAACCATCATTTGCAGGAGAAGCTGCAGTGGGTGGTGAAGGAAACTTGCCTGTTTGCTGTGTGGCATGAGGCTTCCGCAGCTGGTGCGTATGGGACGGTGGGCGCCGCATTTTCCGTATGTCCTCATGTAGGTGGAGATACCTGAACTGCCCGAATGCACAGGGGCTGTGAGTCATGCACCTGGACATTTAGAAAAAATCAGCCCCAGGAAAGCATTTGGGGGTTCACTAGGAGCCTCTCATTAGGACATTAGGATGGGGGAGGTCAGTTAGGTAACTGACAGTCTACTGGGGACCATTTCCCCCAAAGTGCTGCTGACAAGGCTGCTTTTCTGAAAGGTTCTATGTAAACCTGGCTGGCTGCCCGAGGCAGGGATGCTTTTCAAATCAGCGGGGTGAGGATTCTGTCAGGGGAGGGACTGCCTTTTATTTATCCTCCTGTGAAGCTCAGACTTTCCTGTGTCGTCATGGTTTTGTGCTAGGACAGCTGCCCCCGTGCACCTGCACACCACGGGTTGCATTGAAGAGCCAGGGTTGGGATGTGAGGGCGTCCAGCTTTCACAGGCAATGGGAGAAGCAGGTCAGGGTACCCAGCCAAGCCTGGAGAGGCGATGACTGTGGGTGCCCGGGAGTGTCCTGGGACCTGCCTAGGTGTCCGGCCTAGGTGGTGTCCACTCGAGGAGCCAGGTGAGAGTCTGGGGACAGAGCTCCACAAAGACAGGGTTGGTGGGGTCAGAGATCTGGGATCCAATGGAGGCAGCAAGGGGAGACTGAGATGCACACAGTGACTCTGGCTCAGAAGCCAAGAGAATGAGACACCTGGGCACCTTAGCAATATGATGAAAAGCTGGTGGCAGAGGCACTGATGTCCTTCAAAAGGGGTGGTGAGAAGCCCCAAGCACGGGAGCTTCAAGCCTTCCCTGCTGCCACCAGCCTCCGGGGAACCGAAATTGGAGCAAGGCTATCCTTTGTCACAAAATCAAGACGCCAAGGCCCCCTGGAGCAGGCAAGAAGGTGGAGCACTGTCTATAGCAAAAATAAAAACAACGATGAAACTAAGTCTGTCTCCTTCTCATTACTCATTATTACCATGTGCAGGAGATGCTTTACAGCAGCAGTGATAAATTGGTCCACTCTGCTGGAGCCAGTGCTCCCTCCTGCCCCTTGTGTGGCACTGGGTCCAGGGACATCACATTCAGGGCACCTGTGCCTTCACTCTCCTGCCATCACCCAAGACAAAGCGTAACTGATCACGGGCTCAACACAGCCTTCCAGGCTCTGTCCACACGGAGCTGTCCTTGGTCCTAGGGGACAGCCCCATCTCCACTCAAGCTCTGGGTCCCCTGTGGATCCTGCCCAGGACACACTTTGGACCCACCATCCCCACTTCACAGCGATGTTCTCTGTGCACAAAAATCCCTTGCCTTGGGCGCCTCCAAGGATCTCAGCCCCTTGTCCCCTCGTCAGCCTGTGCGGGTTGGGTTCCAATGCAGATTAATGGCTCGCGCTTGCCTGCATGATTATTTCTAATGGGCTGATTTGAGAAATAAGCTATTAATCGCTGTCACATACTGGGCTAACATCATCTCAGTGCAGCAGGGAACCGGCATCTGCTGCTTGGCCGTGGAATGTTCCCGCTTCACAGACTCAGCCCCGCCTGCTTCTCCACATGTTCCCCTGTGGTTTTGGCCAAAAGCACAAGTGGGTATCTGGGGCAGAGGGCCGTGGGTTGGCCTTGTCTTTGCATCTCCCTCTCTCTTTCCATCATCTTCCTGTTTATTTCCCTACAAGTCCTTCTGGGGCTACAGCAAGGGTTCTGTAAAGGGTTTCAGAGTCAGAGACCTGGACTTAAATTCTGGCTCCACCCCCTTCCACATGTTACCACTTTCTGGGTGCCTCAGTTTCCTACCTGTGAACTGGGGTTGATGGTCCCTCGTTCCTAGGAACATATTCTAGGCACTCAAAAGTGCGTTCTTCTCCAGGCATTCCCCAACGCCCTTCCCTAGCACGCCTTCGTATATCTTATGAGGACGTGTTGCCTCCTCCTCTGCCCTGACACAGCCGTCTTGCTTATCTCTCTGATGGTAGGTGATGTTGGTCTCTTGTTCACCCTTCTCCTCTTCCTCCTCATGATCATGGGGTCACTGGAAAAGGTCAGGTCCACAGGGGCCAGGGCCAAGTGTCCAGCCGAACAGGAGAGCTCATGATCAGTGATAGAGAAACAAGAGTGAGAACTCAGGGAAGTGGGCTAAAGTGATGGGGAAGGGGAGGAGAGTCTGGAAAACAGGATAGGCCTGAGATCTATGAAATCCGAGAATCAGAGTGGTCCTCTGGTCCCACAGCAGAGACTACTCACTCTCTCTCCTATTCCTTAATACCTTACATAAGGGCTAGTGATGTTAGAATTAGTCCATCCATCCACTCGTCCATCTACCCATCCATCTATCCATCCACCCATCCATCTATCCATCCATCCCTCCAACCACCCACCCACCCATCCATCCATCCTTCCATCTGTCCATCCGTCCATCCATTCATCCATCCACCAATGTATCCATCCATCTATCTGTTCATCTATCCATCTCTCCATCCAACCGTCTATCTATCCTTATTGTGGCCCCACTCTGTGCAAAGCATGAGGCATTGTGGGGTGTAGAGATGAATACAGCATGCTCCATTCTTCATCATCCAGAAGCAAACCTGACTGCCAACGGCCAACAGTGACAAGTGCTAGGAGCTCACAGAGGATAGAAAACATCAGCTCCTCCTGAAGGAACTGTGGGGAATCTCCAGAGATGAGCCTTTGAGGACCTGTGCTAGCTTATCCAGAGGAGGAATGAGGTTGGGAAACTTGGACAGAGCAAAGCAGGTGACCTGATGGGTCAGGCAGTAGACAGTGTTGCCGGACTCTGTAGGAAGAGGCCCTGTACCAAGCCAGGAGGACAGGTAGGACCAGGTGAGGAGGCATGTGGCACACTATGCTGGATCAGCCAGGACCACTGACCCTTTTGAGCAAGAGGGAGAGACAAGGTCCACCCTGAATGTCTGACAATGAGTGCTACCCATCCATCCTATAGCTACCCACCCATCCTATGGTTATCTGTCCATTTTATGGGTATCCATCTACCATCTACAGTTGGTTGAAGAGAGGTAGAGGCAAATGTCAGGATGACTGCTATGATACTGCTCCATCTGAGGCTGGCGCTTTGCAAGGTGGACCTGGAGAAGACAGGTGCATGTGGTGAATGCACAAAATTGACTTTGCACCCATGGACCTGGTGCATTGCTCACGAAGGAGCCATGCCGCGAGAGAATCCTCTAGTCATGCTGGGGTTGGCGGCAGGCCATAGCATCTCGCTTGAGGCTGACTGTGTTGTGGAAAGTTTTGTCTCTGCAGGGATTGCGTTTTAGCAGCCCAACCAACACCAGAGGAGGGAGCAGCCCCTGGAGTCGAAGGCTGGGCTGGGTGCTGTGGAAAGTGTCGGAAGGAACCTGCAGCCCACCAGGGCCTCGAAGGAGATTGTGGCTCGTGGTCAGACCCAGCAGGTGCCTTTGGGAAGAGCGAGCAGAGCAGTGAAGACACTGTGCCTCCTGAGCTATCCCAGCACGTCACGTGGATGCTTGGGAGATGGCCACGGGACAACGGCTGTTACAACCTCACTTTACAGGTGAGAATGTGAGGCACAGAGTCACGCAACATTTCCAAAGTCATGCAGCTGGCAAGAGCCAGCTCCAGAAATTGCTCTGTGTTATTCTGACCCCTCATCCCCTTTAAGTTGAACCATCAGTTTCAGGTGTCCACCTTTGCCGATGTCTGCAGACAAGGCATATTCCTCCTCCTCCTTCTCCGTCTCTCAGACACACACCCCCTCTGAGCTGAAACGCCATTTACGTGGATCCTATGCTCCCCAGCAGATTTTCTGATTTAGCTGTGAAGCTGAGTCGCAGGAGGAGTACTAGGAGTGCGTGTCGCTGGTGAGGCCGGCGTGGCTAAGTGGCAGCCGCCCCCCAGCTGGGGCCTGGGACGCGGCACAGCAGCTGTTCAGTCAGAGCCGCGGCCGCCCCCGCCGCCCTCGCGCTGCTGCTGGCACAGCGGCGGGAGTGTTATTGATTCTAACCAGCCATTTGTTATTGGAAAATGAAGGTGCTGGCATTTGGCAAGCTGCACGCTGTGTGTTTATTCAATTCGGAACCTGCGCAAACACATTCTTGGCTCGGGAAGGTTGGCCCTGCGTTTCTCCTGGTTGTCCTCTCTTGCCGAGGAAGGGACTGCTGAAGCCACTGTCAGTCCTTGGATGTCCCGGTGAGGCCGGGTCACATGCAGGCAGAGAGTGGCCTCAGAGGCTGACGGCCTGGTGGGGGACCTGGGAATTGTCACAAAAGGGATGGGAGCTCATGGTGACTGCGGCGCCTTAGCAAATGAGACTGATGTTGGGGGTGGGGTGGGGAGAGTGTTTCGGAGGCTTCCAGGCTCAGTAAAGAAAGCAAAAAGCTTCACTCCTTCATCTTTCACTTGGTCCTGTGGGAATGCTGGCTGTGTTCTGAGCCTTCAAGAAGCCCTGACTGCCTTTCTCCACTGGCAGTCCCACTGTGCCCCCCACCCCTGTCAGCTCACCCTTCCACGCTCTCCTTGACCATTCAATCTCTGGGCACACACTGGGCTCTGGCCACCTGGCCCCACCACAACCTTATCCCATAGAGGATGATTTTACCTCTGTTTACAGAAAAAACCCACTGAGATCATCAACCTGGAGCAGCTTGTCCTCCTGGTCCATCAATAGGGACCAAGTGTGGTGGGCGAGGCTCTAAGATGGTCCCCAAAGTTCCCACCCCTGGTGTATATGACTGTACAATCCCCAGGACCGTGAAAATGGCAGGTTCTACTCTGTGCCCAGGGTGCGTTAGGTGGCCCAGTTGCCTTGAAGGAGGGTGGTCACGCAGGTGGGCCTGACAAAATCAGGTGAGCCCTTAAAAGGGACTGGGCTCTTCCAGGCATGAGAGATTCAAGTGTGAGAGGGAAAGGACAGGAAAGGGGTTCTCCACTGCTGGCCCTGAAGATGGGGGTGTCACATGGCAGCAGATAGCAGATGACCTCTAGGAATCAAGAGTGACCCCTGGCTGACAGCCAGCAAGAGGACTGTTCTCAGTCTTCCAACCTTAAGGAACTAGATTCTGCCAACCACCAGATCGAGTTTGGAAGTGGGTTCTTCCCTAGGGCTTCAGCTGGAACACAGCTGGCGATGCCATGAATGTGGGACCCTGAGCAGGTAATCCAGCCAGGCCATAACCAGACTTCAGACCCACAGAACTGTGAGCTGTTGTTTCCAGCTATTAAACTGTGGTAATTTGTTACGCAGTGAAGATGACTGATACATTAAGAGATGTCCTGTCCAGGTGGGAAGGAATAAATTAGGAGTTCGAGATTTGCAGATACTAACTACCATATAATAAAATAGATAAACAAGTTTCCACTGTATGGCACAGGGAACTATATTCAATATCTTTTAGTAATCTACAATGAAAAAGATTATGAAAACAAATATATGTATGTATATGTATAATTGAAACATTATGCTCTGCACCAGAAATTGACACCACATTGTAAACTGACCAGACTTCAATAAAACAAAAGAAGAGAGACTTCCCATTCACCTAGAGCGAGTCCCCTGGCCCCACGCTGGTCTTGATACCTTCACTGGGAGAGTCAGAGCTGACGCCTGACACTCAGAGTCAGATGAGCCCCTCCCAGCCTCCACACACCCACAGCTGGAGCAGGAGGGACAGAAAAGCTCCTCAGGCTCTGAGTAAGGCCACCCCTCTCCTGGCCACCTGACCCCACCCCCAGACCTCTGCGCCAGCCCTACGAGTTCCCAGACTTTCACCTGCTTCTCCACCTTCGGGCTGCTGGGACCCGCGTCACCACATCCTTCTTTGTTAGTCTGTCTGTACCCAGGGCGCAGGACTGGTGTCAGTCTCTGCACCCCCAGACCCAGATCTCAGGACATTCTCTTCACCCCCTGTTCTGAACCTAACTCCTGCCCCTCCCAACACCCAAGGCCATCTACTGTGCCTTTGAAGCCCATGGTCAGCCGTTGACCAAGTCTCCTGAATCCCCCCTTTTTCCTGAATGGAACCTTCCTTCACCTTTGAATGTGTACTAGTTCTCCCTGGGTGACCCTGACTCCCCACCAGGGCATCACCCCGAGGCTGGCAGACGGTTCTGTCTCTTCCTGTTCCTTGTCTCCCATGCCGGCCGTCTGTCTCCCTCTTCCCTTGAAAACCCCTTCAGTGGACCACTCCCCCTGCAGCCTCTGCCCTGCAGACCCCGGACCCCAGCAGAGTGCCTGGGCACACCCCTGCTTTCCAGGGGGCTGTTTAGCTCCTGGCTTTCTGTCCCTCTCTCCAGCGTGATTCTTGTGATTTTTGGTGATTGTCACAGGTTTGGAGTAGGTTCTTGAGCGCCCCCAGGAAGCATGTCCTATCTTCCCGAGCCACGCACGTCTCAATTCCCCTGGTCTTTCTGCATCCCTCTCCCTTTTTACACCCGCAGCCCTTCCCTCAGAAGTCACTCTCAGCTGAGCATGTGGCTTCCTATATCATTGAGAAAACAGGAGAAAGCAGGAAATTTTCCATGCCCTCAGCATCACCCCCGCCCCCTGTGTCTGCCTTTCTTCCCGCACATAACCCACGTCTACTTCCTTTGCCATGAAAGGCTGGCTGTGCTCCGAGCAGTGACCACCTGCCCTGGACCAGGCCCCGCCCTCCCTCTGTACCTGGACCCCCTTCTCCTCTGCTCACGGACACGGCTACAGACGTCCTCCCCACTGTCAGGTGGCACAGTTTCATCCCTCCCTTTGGACCGTCTCTCTTCACACACAGACATGCTGTTTCTTCTCTCCTCTTAAGAAGAACCATCTCTTGATCAGAATGACCTTTAAGCTACTGCCCTGCGCCTTTCCTTCTCCACACAGCGAAACTCTTCAAAGGAGCTGTGCGCACTTGTCCTCAAAAGTCTCCCCGCTGCAGCTCTCTCCCGAGCCCACTTCAGTCGGCTCTGGCCCTCCCCCGTCCCCGGAATCGCCCCACTACGGCCAAAAGTCAACTGTGTGGTGCCAAACGCGATGGCCAATGGGATGGTTGATTTTATGTGTTAACTACACTGGCCCTGGGTGCCCAGATATGTGTTTAAACATTATTTCAGGTGAGATTAGCACTGGAATCTGTGGATTCAGTAAAGAAGATTCCCCTCCCCTCCACTGACTCCTCCCTCCCCCCTCCCTTCTGCCTGACTGCAGAGCTGGGACAGCAGTGTCCTACCCTCGGACTGACACTTGTACTGTCAGCTCCCCTGGTTCTTAGGACTTTGCCGCTAGCTTTCCTGGATGTCCACCCCACCTGTGTCTGCCTTTCTTACTTTCTGCAGATCATGTGACTTAGCCTCTAAAATCATCTGAACAATACCTCAAGTATGTCTCTTTCTATCTCTTGATAGAGATAGAGATTTGTAAAAATCTATCTGTCTGTCTATCTGTCTGCCTATCTATCTATCCATCCATCCATCCATCCATCATGTCCTACTGTTTCTGCCTCTGGTCAATAATCACGCAGTGCTGAACTAAATGCTGTTTTCAGTCTTTGTGTCTCTTGATTTATCAGCAGAGCTGAATTCAACACTGACTCTTCTCTTCTGAAAACACTTTCTTGACTTGGTTTTCAGAACCAGTCCTCTCTTGGGTGTTGTCCCCTCTCGACCCCTCCCCACTTCCCTTCAGGATCCACCCCCTCCTGACGGCCCCCTCCTTGACTCTGCCTCTGGGACCTCCCGCGTGGGTCCCTCCTTACCAACATGACCTCTTATCATTGGGTGACCAACGCTCAGACCAGGGGGCTCTCCTCCTTTTTTCTATTTATGCTCACTCTCATGGTGCTCCCATCGGCTTTACGTAACACCTGTGTGTTGATGACTCCCACGTCCACATCTCCAGCTGGACTTCTCCAGAACCCTGGACCTTTCTGTCTAGTTCCTGACTTCTCACGTCCACTTGGATGTTCAGCAGCTGTCTCAAGACCTGAGTCCTGATCTTCGTTTCCATCTATAAGGACTGTTTCCCTTTATTCTGTCATTCAGCTCTACCCTCCCAGGTTCTGGGGCCAGTGTGTTTTCCCAGGCTGTTTCACACCATTTGACACACCCCCTTTCTGGGATAGGTTCTCCTCACGTCTTTCGTGGTGCCCCGTGCTTTCCCCTTTTCTGTCTTCTTTGCAGGCCCCCTTTGTCTATCCAGAAATAAAGGTGGGAGGGATTCCCTCATGGTTCACACTGCCCCTCTCTTCTCCTCTCCCCAGACAGTCTTGTTCATCACCAGCCATTCAACCCACACAACATCCCAAACCTCTCTTCTCAACCTCAGGCTCTCTAACTGATCACTCCTTGAACTGCCCCCTTGGGTGTTGCCAAGTCACCTCACACGTCCAGATGGAAGCTCGTGATGGGTCCTCTCATTCTCATTTTCTTGCCACTTCTCTTCCTTTGTTAAAGGCACCTCAGGGGCTCCTGGGGGTCGTCCTTGAGAACGTCCCATCCTCCCTCTCTAACCAAAGTTCAAGTCCTGGTGGACCTGCCCTCTAAATGTCTCCTGAGCCTCTCATTCCTCTCCATCCCTACCAGCACCTGTGTCTAAGCGGCCACCCCATCTCACACTGGCCCCCCTGTAGACACCCGCACTTGGCCCCTTTCCTTGTTTCTCTCCATGTGTAACCAGTGGGATCTCTTTAAAAAAACTCAACTCTGATCTCATCAGTGCAGCTTGAACCTCCTCAGTGGTGCTTTACAGTGAAGACAAAATCCTCTCCAGGTTCCTCTCCCACCTTGTCCCCTGGCTGCCCTGCTCTAGACACACTGGACTTCTTTTCAGGGCCCTGGACTGCACATCTCCCACCTCAATAGACCCCTCTTACATGCTGACCTCTCAGATTGCACCTGTTTCCTCCCTGCTTTCCTAAATCATGCTCACTCATCTTCCAGCTCCCACCCCTCCTGCCCCTTCCTCAAGGAAGCTGAGTTATTGTCTTAGGGGCACCGTAGCAAAATACCATAAATCGAGCAGCTTGAACAACAGAAGTTGACTGTCTCACAGCTCTGGAGGCTACAAGTCTGAGATCAAGGTGTCGGTAGTAGGTTCCACCTGAGGCTGGGAGGGAGAATCTCTTCCAGGCACCTCACAGCTTCCGGTGGCTTGGCTGCAAGTTCTGGCACTCCTTGGCTTTGTAGAAGCATCACCCAAACCTCTGCCTTCATCTTCACAAGAGGTCCTTCCTGTGTGTATGTCTGTGTCCAAATTTTCTCCTTCTATGAGGACCCTAGTCATCGAATTAGAGCCTGCCCTCCTCCAGCGTAACCTCATCTTAACTTTCTAGTTACATCTGCAACAACCCTACTTCCAAATAACTTCACACTGGGAGATACTGGGGGCCAGGACTTCAACGCGTGAATTTGGAAGGGAGCGGGGACACGATTACACCCATAGCAGAAACTGACCGCTGACCACTCTGTCTGGGCTGAAGCCCTTGTACCGGGCACTCCCGGCACCATTTACGTTTGCATGAGTACTTGGCATTATCGTCCTTGTATGTTGGTTTGTGTGGCTATTTGAACTCTCTCTCTCTCTTCCAACTGGAGCTGTCTGTTCTTGCTTCCTGCTGTATCCCTGTCACACCATAACAGCTCACTAAAGATTTTTTTCAAGTAAAAGTGATCATTTACAGACCTAGTCCCATAGTTTCTACTCTTGTCCCTTGAAATCTCTGTATCATTATATATTTAAACGTGTGTCCAAGATTTGGGGTTGGCACATGAGAGCACTGTGATTGTCCTAAATAGTTTTAGTCTAGCCACAAAGCCAACAATGAATAATATTAATTCCTGCGGGAAATACAAGGTCAAGGAGTTCTTCTCTTGCTTGAGTCTGTTATCATATCCCACTGACTGACGTGGAATTTGCAGAAATCAGAGATAGACAGTGTGGGCAGTGGGCATCTGCGTCTCCCGCCGAGGGAGACCCCGTGATGTTTGCCCCACAGGACGCAAGCTGGTTCCTTTAGGAACAGACACCTACATGACTGTACAGAGGCTTCAGCATCAAGACCTGTGCTCAGCTGGCGACCGACACTTAGATGTGGATTTGTTGAACTTGGTCCACTTGGTTACTCCCATTCATCGCGAAGGGGGCAGAAATAAATACGCCAGGCAGAGGGTCCACAGTGACGATGGCTGAGGTGTTGAGGGCTTTCCTTGTGCTGTGTACCCACTGCCTTGTAAGAATGCTATGATGTCGGTACTGTAAACTCACACGTGCATCCACAAGGAGAGCAGGGTGTGGTTAAGCTGAGTGACTTGCGTAGGCGGCTGCGGCCAGTGGCCAAGTGGCGTCCTGAACCTGGTTCGTGTCCTCAGTAGACCCTGCAGTGTGTACGATGTGGTTTCTTTCATCATTGAACTTACCCTTGAGATTCAGTCTGGCTTTCTCAACAAACCACCTCCTCCCTTGCATCATTGCTGAGACATGATAAACTTAACAACCAAAGGCATCACTCTTTAACTCAACAGTTGTTCAGTGAGTTCCTGCTACATACACGCCAAGCACAGCTCTTGGCACTGGGAAATAACAGCAAACAAATCAACATCCCCATTTTCACGGTGTACATTCTAGTAGAGTTTAGTAAGCCATCCACAAAACAAGCAAAATATATAGGGTTTTAGCTGCGGGTGCTACAAGAAAAATGAAACAGGGGCAGGGATTGGATGTTGCACTGGGAAGAGGGATCAGTTATAACTAGGCGGGTGGGGTAAGGCCTCACTGAGCCCAGACCTGCAGGAGATGAAGCTGTGCTGCTGCGCTAGTGGGGAGGTGGGTGGAGAGGGCTCCTAGCAGTGTGACCAGCAGGTGCAAAGGCCCTGGGGTGAGAATGTGCCCAGTGGTTTCACGTGGAGTGACCTAAGCAATGGAGGAAAGAGTAGAAGAAGTTTGAGGAGGAGTGAGGGGCAGGACCAATGGGGTCTTGTAGGTCACTTGGGACTATGAGTTTGGCTGAGTGAGATGAGAAGCTTCTGGAAGGTCTTAGCTAAGAGGCAGCGCACCTGTCCTCACGCTTGCCCTCCTCTGACCTGCAGAGCCCTCTGTCTGGGTCCCTTCCAGATTAATCACCTGTGCATTATTCAGGTGATTGTCTAACAGCTCCACTCAGAGGGCATGGGCTCAAGAGGAGAGATTTACAGCCACTTCAATCTGTATCAGCCATGGCCGGGGCCACGTGTGGACATGGCCGTGGCATGGAGGGCCATGGCATGTGCAGTCAGGGCAGCAGCAGGGAGGGAGCCTCATGCACACCTTCTGTCCTCTGGTTGCTCTGTCTGGTTGCATCCCAGGCCAGCAGGAAGATGGGTCCTGCGGTGACGGAGTAGTAGATGTGAAAAAATGCTGATCTGCTGCCACAATCCTTGGGGGGCTGACTTTTTTCCCCAAAGAGAAATTGCACTCTCTCAGCCCACTCAAGACAGAATCCAGAACAGCGACCAGCTGGCTTCTGGAGATCTGCAGCTGGGAGGAGGTGCTAACTGCCCCTCAGGATTGAGTTTGATTTGAGAGGGCTTCTGGCAGCCAGATTCAGAGCTGCGGGCTTCTGCGGTCCCCTGAGGCTGTGCACAGCACGTCTGCCATGTCTCAGGGTCTGAGGGATGCTGAGACGGTCAGCTGTGCTCTTACAAGATGCTCAAGTGTATATTCATGAGCAAATTGGCCAACCAACCATCACACGCACAACTTCAATGGAGACACCACACTGGGGAGGGAAGGAGGGCTGCAGGCGGGCAGGCCCGAGCACGGGGAGCCCGGCAGAGCCGTGGGTGAGTGCTGCCGGGTCTACCTCCCAGCGGGGTGGAAACAGGGCACAACTCAGGGCCTCGAGGAGCCTTTTCTGTAAAGCTGATGAAGATGCAAGCTGACACTCTCCTTAGTGGAGTTTTCTGGGTGCTCGATCCATGCTCAAGTGAAGAAACTTAGGCTCTTCATCCATGATTGAATTAATCTCTTAGTTGCATAATCCCGACAATATGTGGGCTTTTCTGTCACAGCACATGGTCGTGTAACAGGGAAGAACAAACCTGACTCCACATTAGGTCTGTTCCTCTGGCTCTAACCCTGTGTTCTGTTTCCTGGGCTCAGTCCCGCTGGTTCTGCAACTTTTGTAAAAGAACGTTGCCTCTAGCCTGAAATACACAGGAAAGCCCATTCTCAATTCTCTGTCCTTTAAGGGTGTAACACTCTTCCATTCATAGAGAGAGAAAAAGTTGCAGAATAGAAAATAATGCCTGTTTTGTTGGAGGTTTACAGGGACACCAGGACCTGGCCCACATGGACAGCTGCAAGAACAAAGGATTCTGACACCAAGAAGTTTGCAACAACCAACCACATGACGTCCCCCTTTTTAGTATAAGAGGAGCCTGAATTCTGACTTGTGTAGGATGATTCTCTAGGACATGAGTCCCCCGTCTCTCAGACTGCCAGCTTTCTGAATGAAGTTGTTATTCCGTGCCCCAACACCTTATGCCCTGATTTATTGGCCTGTCATGCAGTGAACAGAATGAGTCTGGACTCAGTACCAGTTGGAGAAAAGATTTGCTGGACGATGAAGCCAGATGAGGCCAGTGCATCTACCTCGTGGAGGCAGGTGGAGGATGGACTTGGCAGAGGCAGGACAGGGCTCAGACTTCCAGAGCCACCAGGAGGCTCTCCAGGGTCCAGGAGAGGCCAGCATGAGTCAGGTGGGTCTTTCTTGGCAGGATGAGATAGGACCAGTGGGACCTCAGGGTCCGAAGGAAAGCAGAGATTCCAAGAAAGGTGTCTGGTTTCATGTGAACCACAGGCTGAGTCAGTTTGTTTGGGGAGTTTGTCGCCCCTGCTCAGCCCCAGGGGAGCTCCAGGGCCCTGATGCTTGCTTCCCAGGAGGGACACAGCAGACAGAGAGAGAGGCCAGAAGTCACAGTATCCCAGGTGGGACCTCCTCGTGGCCCCTGTTTTTCTGGGAGGACATGCACAGCTGTCAGGGAGGAAGGGGCCCCTGCACCTGCACGGTGGTGGAAGAGCAGCAGGGGCCCACGCTCAGCCCAGTTTTGTCAGTGCAGAGTGACAGGACGTGTGTCACTGATACACACTGTGTGGACTGTGGGTGTTGATGCTTCCTTCCCACGACTGGAAGTCTATCCAAAGACGTTAGCACTTGCATCCCCCTTTCCACAATAATTAAGTTCAAAACAAGCTGGAGAGCCCTGGCAACGCTGCAGACACCATCTCTCACCAACTCCCGAGTTAGGGTCGGTGCCCTCCCCAAGGAGACCAAACACACCCGTTGTCTTCCTCACGACATCAAATCATCCGCTGCCCTTGCTCCTGGTCCCAGGTCTCCCCTCGGTCCTCGCTCTGCCGTGAACCCAGCCGGCCTTGAGCCCATAGCATCCTCGGGACTGAACCTAGCTCCCTCCCCACTCCTGACTTAACGCAGGGGCCCCAGCATCCATGCCCTTTCTCTACCCGCCTCGAAGAAGGGCCTTTGTGCTTTTTGCGTGTTGTCCCCACTCCCATCTCTCACTGATTGTTGTCAATTTCCTGCACACAGTCCCTTTTTACACATTGCTTTCATTATTGTTTCTCCCTTCAAATTATCCCCATAGGCCCCCAAAATTTCTTGAGCACCTACTGCGTGCCAGCTGTCATTCTAGGCCTGAGGACACAGGCATGAACAGGAAAGATTAAACCCCCTCCCCATGTAGTGAACTCTCTCCTGGGGCGAAGGGGAGAGGAAATGACTGATTACGAATTAGACACTTTATATGATCAACCAGATAATGAGGTAGTACAGTGGAGCATCTGTGTGTATCATATAAATTATATAAATGGCTAAATATAATACTGAGAATTTAAAATTATGTACGTTTACATGTTTTCATATGTATAAATATATGTAATATACCACATAATATAATAGTGTATCAATTATACATATCAATAGATATTATAAAACTCAATATATCAAAATGTGATATAGTTGATGTCAACACATGAATTATACAGCTCAGAAATTATGGAGCATGTTAGAAGGTGTTTTGGGGGTGCGGGTACAATTTCTAACAAGGTGATCAGGCACGTGCAATGTTGACTGTTTACTCACTGTATTTTATTATGTATGTATGTATTTATTTTTTATTGAAGTACAGTCAGTTACAATGTGTCTGTTTCTGGTGTACAGCACAGTGTCCCAGCCACGCATATACATATACATGCATTCACTTCACATTCTTTTTCATTAAAGGTTCATTGTAAGATACTAAATATGGTTCCCTGTGCTATGCAGAGGAATTTTTTTCCTATTTTTATATCTAGTAATTAATATTTACAAATCTCGAACTCTGAATTTGTTCCTTCCCATTCCTGCAGTAACCATAAGATTGTTTACTATGTCTCAAGTATGTTTCTGTTTTGTAGATGAGTTCATTAGTGTCCTCTTTTTCTCTTTTTTTAGATTCCGCAAATGAGTGATATCATATGGTATTTTTCTTTCTCTTTCTGGCTTACTTCACTGAGAATGACTATTTCCAGGTCCATCCATGTTGCTGCAAATGACATTATTTTATTCTTTTTATGGCTGAGTAGTATTCCATTATATAAATATATCACAACTTCTTTATCCAGTCACCTGTCAGTGGACACTGAAGTTGTTTCCATGTCCTGGCTGCTGTAAATAGTGCTGCTGTGAACATTGGGGTGCATGTATCTTTTCAAACTAGAGTTCCCTCTAGATATATGCCCAGGAATGGGATTGCTGGATCATATGGTAAGTCTCTCACTGCATTTTAAATCATTTTTTGAGTAGTGTGTCCGTTCCGTCCAACACTCCAGCACCAGACCTTTGGTGTTTGAATCTCAGCTCTGACTCTTGGGCAAGTTACTTGATTGTGAGTCAGTCTCCTGATCTGTGAGATGGGAAGGATGCTTCACATACGGAACCAGGGCCTCCCTCAACCATATGTCAAGCACTCAGAACGTGGGGCCCCCAGGGAGTGCCCCTGTGTGCTGGCTCTCACACTCTCTGCCTTTGTCCCCGCGGCTGTCACCCTTGCCCCCACTCCTCTGTGTGCCTCTCTTGTGGCGGGTGCTTCTCTGTGTGGGTACCGCTTCCTTCCCCTGCTTGTTGATTTGGGATACAGAGGTGCAGCCTTCTCTCCTGCAGATCCCTAAACATCAACACCATCGACTAACTGGACACAGGCTGGTGCAGCCTGCAGGTCAGTTCCGACTACAGGAGAAGTTGGGATGGACAGAATGGGCTAGGGCTGTAGACAGCTCCGCTGGGGAGAGCCCTGGTGCCGCCCAGCCTGACCTGAGGATGAGGGGCATCCAGCTCTGTGTGGTGGGACCCCTCACCCACCTGGGGCTGTTTGTTCTTAGGTGGCAAAGGCAGGTCCGAAGGGAGACAGGGCGCTCAGGGACTGAGCAGGGGCAGGGATACCCGGGCTTCACACCCAGGAGCCCCCCACGCACCTCTCTCACCCACCGCCCACCCCACCCTCCTTCCAGAATTATCTGCTTGGCCAAAGGGGACCTGGGATTGGGTGCCTGGGTTGAGAGCTCTGTGGCCGTCATGTAAGCCAGCTTGGGACCCAACCTGGGCTGTCATCGGGCTCCTTAGGGAGAACCTGCAAGGGTCACCAGGCACCAAGGGCACTGGGCACGGGTGGGGCCAACAGCTGCACAGTGGACCCAGCAGGGCTCCAGAAGGGGGACCTGGGCAAGGCTGCTGGAAAAGGGTCTGTCACTCCAGACAGTCTTTCTCTCTGGGATTTAATCTTTGATGATGGGCTTTGCTTATGCAACTCATGTGCGACCGTGAGGCGGGCACACGCCCCAGGCCCTGTCACTGGCATCCGTGCCCTCAGGGCTGCTTTCTCTGTGTCCCCTGCCCACACCTTTGTCACACTGCATCAGGGCTGATGGCTCCTGCCCCCTCCCGCCCCCTCCCGCCTTCTGTGCTCTGTGCTCCTGGGGGCCGGGAGCACCTGCTCACCCTCCTTTCCCGAACCACTCGGTTCTCTTACTTGAACAGAAGAGGACAAATCTTCCTGTGACGGGCAGTGCCCCTCCCCAGCTGCATGTGGGGTTCCCGGAGAGCCCGCAACCACACTTCCTCCCCAGCAGACACCGCGTCCAGGACCAGAGCTCCATCCCCAGAGGCGGGTTGTTTATCTGCCCCTCCCCCAGCCTGCGAGCCCCACCCCTGGGGTATCCGCCATCTTTGGTCAAGCGTCTACCCTCAGCGCTCAGACAGTGTCAGGGGCACCGCGGGCCCTCTATGTTGTCTGGATGAGGGCAAATCTAGAGGCCTGGGCTCTGGCCCAGGTCTGCAGGGACCTCATGGCCTGGCCCTAGGAGGTCCCAGTCCCTCCCTCTGTCTTCTCACTTGCAAACCCAAAGACCAGGTGATGGATTGTCACATGGGGCCCTTGCTTCCAGGACAACCTGGGAAGGAGGCGCTGGGCTGGGGAGTGGGGTGCAAACCACAGACAGCTGGGCAGGGGAGGGGACAAGGGAAACTTTTGTTCAGGGACCCCCTCCCTTGTCTCCACTTGCTGCTCTACAAGTGGGTGGTTCTCGGACACCTTCCAGACTCCCTGGGGGTGGCTGGGGCTCGTTCCCCGCCCGCCGCTCAGCATCTCATGGGCGTTGGGAAGCCCCCCGGGGTTTGTCACTGGCATTCTTGGCCTTGCATTCTCGTGTTCTCCCCAATTCCCCCTGGCCATTCCTGCATTAAATTACAAGTTCTCCACGTTACCAGATGCAACTCTCTACCCCTTCAGAGCTCCCCGGCCTTGGGTCAGTTTTGCACAGAAGACAGTTAAAGGGTGTGCTGCCCTAATTGATTCCTCTTGGCTGCGTTTCCACTTTGATTTCACCCCGGGAGCCACAGACCCGAAACGAAGCTCATGCACCGCTGGGCGTCCTGCTCCGTCACCGATCTTTCTCTGAGCCGCCTGCATTTCACCTCTGGATGGAGATGCTGCATCTGCTGATTTGCTGACTCTCGTCTGCGATTCGCGGGCAACGGCCCCCACTGGCCCATAGTCCCTGGGTCTGGCCACGGTGGGTGATGAGGGGTTCCTAAAAGTGCACGTGCCCCCTCTGCAGCATCCCGCTCCTGAACCTGGTGTGGCCCTATTCCTTCCTCCCAACAGCTCCAGCCCCGGCCCGGCCTCTGCAGCTGTGGTGGCTCCGAATCTCCGTGTGCTCAGTTCTGCTTGGGGCTGGAGTGGGGCTTCTGCCCAAGGGACACGGCTGAGTGTGACAGGATCATCGCAGCTGTCCCCGGGACGGCGACACTTGTCAGAGTCATGGTGCACAAGAGGGTCCCCTAACCTTCGGTTCATTTGTGGGGAGAAGAATTGGGGCTGGGATTATGGGATGAAAATGGAACTTCACAGCTGATCATCTGACGCCAACAGAGGCTGAGACGTGGGCTACGGGAGGGGTCAGCAGAAGTTGAGGGGACAGAGCTGTGAGCTTTGAGTGGGTCCTTGGTGGAGATGCTGTGTTGTGTTTTCCCCAAGTTTGTCTCCTTGGCTCTCAAGCCTTCTACAGGGGAAACTCTGGGTGTCATGAGCTTATATAACCTGCCCGAGTCCCCTCAGGTGGGGAGTGGGAGAGACAGGATTCACATCCAGCACCGCGGACCCCGTGTCTGAGCAGGAGCTGGCCGCCCTGGGAGACCCAGGGGCTTACTGGAAATGCCAAGTTCATGGCCTTCTCAGGCAAGGAGAGGAGACCCCAGGACAGCTTCTAAGAAACACCCAGGATCTGCTCTGGTGGTGTAGCCTGAGAGACGTCACCGCACAAGACTGAGTGACAGGACAGGCTTCTGGGGTCGGGTGTGCACAGGTATGATCATAATGAGGTCAGTTCTGCCTGTGGTGCTGGAGGAAGTCGCTCCTCCTAGTGAAAGTCAGCTCTCCTAATTGCTTTGGTCAGCTGGCATCTTTCTCTGTTAGGGCTTCTGAAGATGGTCCCCCGGCGTGGAAGTTCCCGCCCCCCGTTTCCCCCCTTCTCCCCCCTCCTTTTGTCTTCCCAGTTCCGTTGCTGGGCGCTCACAACTCTGGATCCAGCTGGGTCAGGTTTTCGGCAAGGGGAGATAATAGAAAGCCTCTCTCCCAAGAGGGCTTGCCCCAGTTTAACTTGGAGGATTCAAAACAGAGTAAGAATTGGGTCCTGGCCTTGGGGAGCACGGTATAGAGCTGCAAGGGGGAAAAAAGAGCCCTTACAAAGCTGCGTGTGTGGCAGTCCTGGAAAACACGTGCACATGCAGAGTGTGGGATGACCACGGAGTCTCGCAGGAGATGGAGCAGCTGTAGGGGTGGCGAGCAAGCCCCTGGCTTCGTCTAAGGTCGGTAAGGTGTGAAGGGGGTATTGGACTTGGGTTTTGGAAAACAGTGTTTCCCCGATGATGGGGGTGCGGGGGAGGAATCTCATGCTAACCCCTGGTAGAAATTATCAGATAAAAAGTCAAGCATGAAGTGAACTCCCAGCCCGGACGGCTGTGTCAGAAATGTTCAAGGACCACCATCCTTCCCCTTCAAGGATGCCTTCTCCAAATGTTTGGGGACCTGTGCCCCCTGCCACAGCCCCACCCCCATTCCAGGACCTGTAAGTAACTCCATGTGTATTATTACTCACTCACGTTGATAAATAGGCAATAAAAATGCACAGAGAACTCATCCGGATCAATTTATTTCCATTCTCTTGACACAGTCGAGGTAGTGGTTGAGATGGAGACTGCCAGCGACACCACTTCCACGCAGGAGCGGAGCGGCGTCGGGTGTAAATTACCCTTAAATGTCACATGCTAATGCGCTGCGTCTTCCATCATTTATCTCTTCCTTTCTTACCCGGCAAACACTCCCAGCTGGCAATCAGGCTGGGCAGCGATCATGACACAACATTTATGGTATGAAAAACGTCCCGGAAAATTTGTGAGAGAGGCTGCCTGATGGCTTCATGAGGGCTCTACGTTTACAGAACTTCCTTCTCGAGGTTTCAGATGAAGAAAGGCGGGTCTGCAAAAAGGGGTAGAAGTGAGTGTGGGGCTCAGGGAGTGACAAGGAGGCTCTCGACATCCCAGGGATGGCGTCTGTGCTTCAAAACCTTTTATGCTGATTTTTCTGCTGTTGGCTGGCATGTCCACCTTGGTTTTCCAGAAGGGAGCAAGGTCCCCAGGAACGCAGGCTGTAGCCGTCTGTAAAGTGTCAGCAATGAGATTCCACTCTGGAGCTGGAGGTGGAGCTGGTCCCAAGGCTAGCGGTGCAGTCTGGCGCCTTTGGTGTCATCGCGTCACCTCCAATGACCAATAATGCCACCTGCAGTGTGGGGTGAAGCCAGCTAAGAGGAGGCAGCAGGAGACCCCACCCCAACCTCCACTCCAGCCTTCTTGCAGGGGGCCTTCCTAAGGCCACACCCCGTGGACACCTGCGATGGTTACACCCTCTCTGCGGGTAACACAGAATTGTCTTAAACTCTTCCATCTGCTTCACAACAGCGCACACTCTCACCCCACGTCTGGACTTCTCATGTCCAGCTAACCCTCCAGCAGGCCCTCACTTCTGTGATGAGAAGATTCACCTGGGGTTGATTTTGGGGAGGTATATAAGCCAGCAGCACCAGGCTTTGCAGCAAATCAAATGGACAGTGGGCCACAACGTTCGGCGTGAAATGTGCTTCCCGCGAGCACAGCTGGTGTTGCGAACATCCCAGGCTATGGCGGTTCTGGAAGGTTCTGCTCCCCCGAGACAGAGCAGAGCTCTTACACCCCCGACTGGTGACAACCCAGCCACGACTCCGTGGAGGAACATCAGTTCTCACCGTTTAGGGCTGCCATGAACCTGCCATCTCTCCTGAGCAGGGGCATTAACTCCAACACAAATTGAAATCACCGTTCGTGTCTCTTGGTGGAAATTCAACAAGCAAAGAGCTGTCTGAAAGTGAATTAGCTGTCCACTGAGAAATCAGAAAGCTCTGGCTTGGCAAAGTGAGAGGAAATGTCTGACCTTTGGGGGATGGCTTTCTTCCCCACTCTTCTGGGGGCCTGCCCCCCACCCACCAGCGGTGGGCTGACGGCTGAGAGCCCTTCTCCACCTGGTGCCATTAATGGGAATTCCCGGGGCTCCCCTGTCCATTCGGTTTGCAGTGTCTTCATCTCAGAGGGAAGTTCCTTGTTCTTCTCCTGACTTGTCTGTGCCCCTTTCCCTGGCTCATTCCCACCAGGGTTTCACCGGTCGGGGGGTGGCGCTGACCCCCCGGGATCAGGCTGGAGGCCACTGAGGACCGTTTGAGGGGATGTCTTGCTCCCCTCAAGCCCCACCTCAGGGCTGCTTCTCACCCACACTCAGCCCAGTTTGGGGAGGAAACGTGCAGCCTTGCTGTTCATTTGTTCATGCATCCTTTGAGCCCGCACGTACTGTAAGAGGGAAGAACAAATCTGACTCCATATTAGATCTGTTCCTTTAACTCTCACCCTGTGCTCCATTTCCTGGGCTGGTTCTGCACCTTTTGTAAAAAATGTTGCCTCTAGCCTGACAGGAGAGCCCATTCTCAAGGCTCTGCCCTTTAAGGGTGTAACACTTTCCCATTCATACAGAGAGAAAAAGTTGCAGAACACAGAGTAACATTTTTCTTGTTGGAGGTTTACAGGAACATCCTGACCTGACCCAGGTGGACAGCTGCAAGAACAAAGGATTCTGACACCAAGAAGTTTGCAACAACTAACCACTCCCCCCACCCCAGCCCCTTTAGTATAAAAGGAGCCTAAATTCTGACTTGGAGAAGATGGTTCTCCGGGACGTTGGTCTGCCGTCTTCTCAGTCTGCTGGCTTTCTGAATAAAGTCTTTGTTCCTTGCCCCAACACCTCGTCTCCCGATTTATTGGACTGTCACGTGGTGAGCAGAACGAGTTTGGACTCGTTAACAATATCTATTGGGTGCCTACTACGCGCCACGCACTGGGTGGGGAGCTGGGTCTGTAACAGCGAACAGAACAGACAGAACACTTGCCCTGCAGAGTGTACAGTCCAGCAGGGGCCTGGGCAGGAAGGGAGTCACCAAAAACATCATTGTAGATGACGCTGTCATCTGCTAAAGGGCTCCCTGTGTGTTGTGCTAAAGGATCCCGGGGGAGTGAAGGGACCTCTTCCTCTCAGCCCGCCTCTGACACCTGAGGGCTGCATACGTGCCTCAGGAAGGTGGTGCTCCCTTCAGATGGAGCGCCTGGACCACTCACCGACATGGGCAACTGATGGGTCCTGTCTGTCCTGCGCTGCAGCAGTAGCTGGCTCTCCCCGGGCAGGCACTGCTCTGGGGGCCTTGTCACCCCTCCTGTGAGGGAGGGCTTACTACCACCTCCACTTCTCAGGGAAGTTTCATTGACTGGAGCTTGGCCACAGGGCCGGTAGGGAGCAGGCTGGGGCCGCACCTGCCGCCCCCCACTAGGGGTGCAGCCTCTATGTATTAGTTTCCTGCTGCTGCTGTAACAGATGACCACATGCGGCTTAAAACATCACACACATACTATCCTGTGGTTCTGGCGGTCAGACGTCAGAAATGGGTCCCACTGGGCTGTATCAAGTGTCAGCAGGGCTGGTTCCTTCGGAGGCTCCGCAGGGAGAACCCTCTTCTTGCTTTTTCCAGCTCCTGGAGATGCCCGTCTTCCTTGGCTCGCAGCTCCTTCCTCCGTCTGCAAAGCCGGCGGCGCGACACCCTCCAATCTCTCTCTGACTCCGACTCTCCTGCCTGCCTCTTATAAGGGCCGTTGGGATTGTACTGGCCCCACCCAGACAAGCCAGGATGGCCCCGCTTCTCAAGGTCCTTAACTTAATCACACTGCAAAGTCCCTTTGTCCTGTAAAGTGGCACTTCGGAGGTCTGGGCATCAGGATGCGGGCGTCTCTGGGGGCCGTTTCTCTGCTCACCACTGTCAGCACTCCGTGATGCCTGCTCCCTGTCCTGAGCCGTCCGGGGCTCCCACCTGCCCCTCTCTGCCCCACGCCCTCCATGGTGATGGGCAGGGGCCGTGGGGTCAGGAGGCCCCCACTCTGCCATGAGCAGTTGTGCGACCTGAGGTCGGTCAGCCTTGGTTTCCCCACCCATGACCCGGCCGTGACCACAGATGCTCTGGTGATTAGTCCACGAAGATGAAGCACTCACGGCAGGATGTGGCCCCGAAACGCCCGCGCTTTCTTCAGCATCACTACCACCTTCCATGCCCGGAACAGGAGGCAGCCGGTGAGGCGAAGTGCAGGGGCCGGAGCCTGACCTCCCGGGATGACACGGAGCTGGCGGACGCCGAGGGGCCGCTGCCCTGTTTTTAAAACAAATGTCATCACCGAGGAGACTTCTGTGCTTGTGTTTAATTTTCCTGCTCAAATGTGTGTTTGAGAATGTGCCGAATTCATTTCCCAGTCTGCCCTCCCGTCGCCCCTGGGGGTTCTGGCTTCTGCGACCCATTGACACTGGGACCTGAAGGAGGAACAGCCATCCTGCCTCCCTCCCCGCCGCCCAGCAAGGGCAGCAGGCGCTGCTGGTTCTCGACCGCAGGGTGACGATAATCGACTTTCCCTGAATACTCTACACTGGGCGGCAAATGTCCTCATTATCTGACAACAAGGACATAGAACATTTACTGGAGCACCGTCCAGCTCCATCCGTGCAGTAACTCACTGGGTCACTTAAGGCACAATTGTACTCACACATCACAGCAGTGTCACTGGGTAACAGAAAGAGACAACACTCCAATCTTACAGCTCTGAGAGCGGGAGGGACCTGGTTGAGGTGGCTTAGTCCCCAGGGGTCAGACGAGGACGAGCTTGGTCCGTCCAAGGCTGGCCTGGAGTTGGTGCAGGAGGAGGCTTCTTTTAATAGGTCCGGATGGATCCCGCCCTCATCCTGAGGCAAGAAATCCCCTTAGAAGGAACAAAACCTTCCCTGCCATTGTTAGGACTCTGGGTTTAAACTGAATGTCAATTTGCACATGAACTAGAAGAGTTCTGACACTGATAACAGGGCCCGCGTGAGGCGTCAGCAGAAAGGCAGGTGACGGCTTGTCGTCCCCAAACCTTAACCTTCCTGTGTGCGTCCGCTTAACTCCACAGCCTCCCAACCTCTGTTGATTTGACTTCCTTTCCAGAAAAGGAGGGACTCTCCAGGTCGTGTGGGGGTCTTAAGGGGAGCAGTACAGCCAAGACCCCCTCGCCTGGGGTTACGCCCCCACCCGGAGGCACCGGAGCGTGCAGAGCAGCCCTGCCGGGCTCACTTCCGCTCAGACTCCCTGACGCAGCGCTCCTCTGCCCGGCGGGCCGGCACGTCTCTGGAGCCTCGCCCCCACGCCCTGCCCTCCCGCCCCGCACTGTCTGATTTAAGGGGGTGCTCGGTGCCCCACAGCCCCCGGCCCCCACTGACCCGCATCGTGCACTTCGTCACATCTCACTCTAACACCGCGTCCCCTTGTCGGTCTCTTCCGCCGGCCGCCGAGGTCTCTTCCATCTCTGCATCCCCAGGGCCCAGCGGAGGGATGTTTGCCCAAAAGCGCTCGGCTGCACCTTGCTGAACGAAGCCCTTTCCACGCAGAGTGCGTCCCAGCCTGCCTGCGGCGGCCGGGAGCCTGGCACTCGGGAGTGACTTCTGCGGTGGTTCACGTGAGCTTGCTGAGGACTTCCGTATTTGCAGGGTGCTCTGTTTGTTCCGTATCTCAAACAGATCAGAGAAACCGGGGTGAGGAGAGTGAAGCTGGAAAGAGCAGGCGTGTCAGCCCCCCCAGACCCCCCCGTCAGTCCCTCCCTGCTGGTGTCACCCCTCAGACACGTCCGGGGGCAGGGAACGCTGCGCGTTTAGGTCTTTCCTGCAGTTTGGGGCGAGGAGTTGGCCTCCAGCGCCTTCACGGTAGCAGCTCCTTCAGAGGAACGTGGTGCTGGCGAAGGACGTGGGCAACACACGTGAACGGGCTGCCGGCGAGGTGTCACCGTTGAGTCTGCCGGGATGTGACGGGTGCCGAGCGCTGACACATCCTCCCTGGGGTGGACCGCTGAACCCAGGGGAGGAGATGGAATCTGCCTTCTCTGCTGCTCCTGCGTCTGGTGCCACCTGGGAGAGTCTGGCGCCGAGGGGTGAGCTTCCCCTTGACAGTGTTAGCAGAACGAGGGTGCACTGCGGTTGACTGGAATGAACCTGCATGTCTGGCCACAGGGAGGCGTTCAGCAACTGTGCTTCAGGAAGGAGGGTCCAGGCAGGTGTTCGATGCCCTGGCTGCCCTCTGGCAAGTCCCACCACACCTGGAGAGGGGGCCCAGGTATTGAAGACGCTTTGATCTGAGCGAGTCTGCCTGGGTCGGGGGAATCCTACCAGGGCTCTGGGCGCTCCTGACCTGGGCTTTGGAACTCCACGGCAGGGGGAGCTGCCCTACCCGGGAAACTTCCCGGAAGTGAGTGGGGCGCACAGGAAGCCTAGGGAAGGACCGCAGCCGCTCATGTGTATCTGCTTGTGTCTGAGTCTGGGGAACTCCCAAGTATGGGGCAGGACGCTGCTCGCGTTGGATGGCAGAGCTCCAGCTTTTCCTCCTTTGAATGTTTTACAGACACCCTGGAATGACTTTCTGTCAGCTTCCCAGCCACGTGCTCACTTGGGATTTCCAGCGAGATGATATTTGTTTCCCATCATCCGGGAGGATTTGCCACATTCAACACATGGATGGAAATCCGAGCTGCTGGTCGGCCTAGCTGTGCATGAATCACATCGATGTCCTGTGCTGGTGTTGGGGTTTGCAGTCATTGGGTGCGTTTTCTGGCCGTGGGCCCCTGGCTACGCTTTTAAAACCACCGAGATTTCATGTCAGACTTGCTGTTGACATGCCTGTTAGGCTCGGTGCCGGCACAAACAGTCTCCTTGAAGAGATCTGAGCAAGGGCTGCTTTTTATTTCCAGTGCACACCCACACCTCCCAGTGTCGCGCTCAAAGGCACAGACCCAAGTTCTCAGAAAGGCATCTCAAGACAACTGCTTAGTAACCATCTGCTGCCTCTTGGGATAATTCTCCAGGCAAAATAATGACAACGCTGATAACAACAGCAGTCATAACCATAATAGCAAATGTTTAAAGGGAAATTTAGAAACATGTCAGGGCGCTGAGCCTCTAATAATGATGCGAGATTCACTGTAATAAGGACCTTTCCCCAGTGGCTCGCATCCAGGGTATGAGAGGCATTTGTAGACAGTTGTAAATTGTCAGATCATCAGAAGCATTTTATTTTGCCCCTCTACTTTGGTTTTATTTTCCATTCATTAACAAAGACAAAATTGTTACCTAACTGACATGCAAACAATCCAAACAGAACCCAAAGTTCAGCCTGCTGTGTGTGGAGGCATCTTGAACGTGTTAATCCTGCTTTAGTCGGGTGCTAACCAGCGTCGCCGGGGCAGATCAGACACAGGTACACACATGCACGCACACACGCACACACACAGGCACACACACAGGCATGCATGCACACACATGTGGGATTGGCGTTCATTCCAAATGGCTGATGCACGAAAGACCTCGGAAGTCCTGCTTGTGAAGGTCAGCCCGGACGCTGGGGGGAACCAGCTTGCTGAAAGTTACCAGCTGGCCGGCGCAGAGCCCCCTGACCTTCAGAACAGTGCGAGCTGGCTTCATATCATTGTGCTATTTTTGCAAAAGCGTCCATCCCAAGAGGGGAAGGCGGAGGGGGCAAAGGCCTCTGGAAGCTGGAGACTGTTATTTCCTTATCCATATTCTCAGATGTTGTAGGCTAAAAAAAGGCAAAATCTGAGATGATTAACATCTCATTTTGAATTGAGGGGGTACCGAGGAGGAGAATTCAAGTAGGCATTAGCATATTAAAAACGGCAAGATTTTCCCAATTTCCCCAAGTAATACGTCTAAATTTCAGTATGTCTAAACAGCGATCATATTATGCTCCATAATGATCTGTGTGTGTGCGTTCCGCCTTCTGAGTTGTACTTTAACCACGAAATTACTTTGTCAGCGAGAACGGAAGACTTCGCTAGTTTAGATCTATTTAGCGGATACTTTATGAAGGCACTCCCAGGAAGTCAATTAAACCCTTCCAATGGACTGCAGATAATGATTTAGAAGCCGTAAGAATTTCTGAAAATACAACTTTGAACACATCTAAATGGTGGGGAACTTCTGACAATATAATTGTCTTTTCACGAATATGAATGCTCCCAATACAGAAATCAATTACTGCCCTGCTACAAAGAGTTTCATTTAAGGACCTCGCACAAGGAGTTATTTGGGACCTCCGCGGATCTCAGAGCCGGGCACGAGCGAAGTCTCACCCGTGGGGAGCCTGGAGGGAGGAGGGCGGGGCTTGTCCACGAGCAGGTGCATCCGTGGGCAACGTGGACCTCAGAACAGGCAGCATCGTCAAGGTTGGCAGAACTCATCCTCTCTCCCTCCTGACGTTCAACTCAACAAACCGTAATTAGGGACCTACTGTGCGCTGGGGAGGGGATACAGTTTAATGATTCAGAAGGTAATTTCTGGAGCCCAGATGCCTGTGCTCAAATCCCAGCCCTGCCACGTAGCTCTTTTTTAATTTTTCCAGCTTTATTGAGATGTAATTGCCATATAACATTGTGTAAATTTCAGGTCTATAACATGGTGATTAATATACCATATGTTATGAAATGATTTCCACAAAAAGGTTAGTTAGCACATCCGTCATCCCACCTGGCTATCTGTGTGTGTGTGTGTGTGTGTGTGTGTGTGTATGTGTGTGTGTGTGTGTATGTGTGTGTGTGTGTGTGTGTGTATGTGTGTGTGTGTGTGTGTATGTGTGTGTGTGTATGTGTGTGTGTGTGTATGTATGTGTGTTTGTGTGTATGTGTGTGTGTGTGTGTGTGTATGTGTGTGTGTGTGTGTGTGTGTGTGTGGTGACAGCACTGCACTTTCTCATCAGCCTTCAGGTGACGACGCAGTATTGTTAACTATAGTCGCCCTGCAGCGCATTAGACCCTCACAGCATATTCATCTTGTAACTGGAAGCTGGGACCCTTTGACCAGCATCTTTCCATTTCCCCCACCCCCCAGCCCCCCAGTAACCAGCGATCTACTCTCTGTTTCTGAGTTCAGCTTTTTTAGATCCCACATGTAGGTGAGATCGTAAAGTACCTGTCTTCCTCTCTCTGACTTGGCATAATGTCCTCAAGTTTCATTTCTGTTCTTGCAAACGGCAGGCTTTCCTTCTTTTTTGTGGCTGAACAATATTCCATTTCATATTCCATATGCACGCACATTTCTTTGTTTCTCAGTCAGCGGACACGTAGGTTGTTCCCTTGACTTGACTATCGTGAATCGGGCTGCAGTGAACCTGGGGGGTGCAGACATCTCTTCCAGAGGCTGATTTCATGTCCTTCAGATCACTACCCAGAAGTGGGGCTGCTGGCTCCTAGGGCTGGTCTGTTCTTGATGTGTGTGTGTGTTTTCCTTTTTCTTTTTATTAAAGTGTAGGCAGTTACAATGTGTCAGTTTCTGGTGCACAGCATCATGGTTCAGTCACACACATACACACATATATTCGTTTTCATGTTCTTTTTCATTATAGGTTATTACAAGATATTGAATCTAGTTCCCTAGGCTATACAGAAGAAATTTGTTTTTTTAATCTATTTTATATAGAGTAAATATTCTTGATTTTTTGAGAATCTACCATCCTGATTTCCAGTGCTGTGTGGTGTCATTGCTCTTTGACACTGGGTGGCGTATACTCTCTCATTCTGCCTCAGTTCCTTCATGTGCAAAATGAGTTGATTAAAGAAGCAGAAGGGCTATGGAGAGGATTAGGACCCAGTGCACTGAATACTAGGTCTTTCTGTTTCTGGTGTAGAAAAGCAGAAAGCATGCCACTTTTCCTGTAATATGATAAAACCAGAAAAACTGCATGGAGGTCACAGGGAAACCAACTAGCCTGAAATCCCAGGGCAAGCAGGCCCCCAAGGAGGTATCCCCTCCCCCTCCCCTCCCCTCCCCTCCACTGTCCCCTCCCCCTTCCCCTCCGTTCCCCCTCCATCTTCCCCTCCGCTGTCTCCCCTCCACCTTCCCTTCCACCCTCCCCCGGCCACCTCTGACCTCCCTCCTTCTGTGTCTCTGCACAGCCCTTCTCATCATCTCACTTGCTAATATAACTTACTTACCTGCTTCTTTCTTGCCTCCTCCCCTCATGTTCTCCCCACGAGAGGACGGGGAGAAGTCCTTTCAGCTCGCTGGTGTACCCAGTCGTAGACCAGCCCTGCCCTTGGTGGATGCCATCCGTGGCACCTAAAGGAATGAAGGCATCTCTATCAGGTACTCAGAAGTGGCTGTCGTCACGGCTGCCACAGAGGAGGGCCCCGAGGTGGATAGTCCTGTGGACCAAGCCAGTGATGGGCGTCTCAGCCCCAAGGGAGACAATCAGGGGACAGACAACAATGTGTGAATAAACAGAGTGACAGACTCTGCACCCCCAGCCACCTTTGGAATATTGGAGGCGGCCCCAGGTCAGAAGTGGGGAGACTGAGGGTGAGCGATGCTGTCTGCCCCTCCAGAGGCAGGTTTCTGCGGCCCCGGGCAGCCCTCCCATCTGCTCCTCAATGCGTGCAGGTCAAGACGTCCCAGCATGTACGTCCCAGCACGTGCACGGTCAGCAGCTCAGGGACGGAGACACAGACACAGCCAACGACACGCGGGCAAAGCTCGGCAGTGCTTTCCTGCTGTCGGGCAGGAGCTGCAGTCTCACCAGTCGGAGGCGCCCGCGGAGAGCTGGGCTCCAGGTGGGGGTGCTGGCGGGAGGAGCCGGCTCCTTGTCGCCTGGGCCTCTAACTGGATGTGGTCCACGGGGGTTGGCGCGCATGCGGCCAGATCCGGCAGGCGGAAGGAAGGACGGTCTCAGAGGATGGCGTGTGTATTCTGGAGGAGTCTTCATGGCAGCGCTAACTCCTTAACCCCCGTGAGGAGCAGCAGGCCGCGCGCACCCCTGCTGGGCCAGTGTGCCTCCGGCTAAATGATGAACAGCCATTCACGTGGTCACTCGGGTCCCCGGCAGCTGGGCTCCTTGACGCTGGCTCCCACCTGTGTGGCCCCTTGCACAGGGCTCCTGGAAGCTTCTGAGCCAGCTGCCTGGCAAGTCCCCTGTGCCTGCTCTGCCCGACTCTCAGCCATCCATATTCTTGCAAGAAAGACCCTCTAGTTTCCAGGGTCTCATGTGCAGTTAAAGGGCCAGTAGGACTTTGCTTCAGTGGGCACTCTGCAGCCCTGTGAAGGGCGCCAGCACCCTGCCCTGCTAGGCATTCCCCCCTGGGGTGTGGAAGGAGATGAAAGAACTTTAGGAGGATGATTCAGGTGACCTTCCTGGCTGGTGCAGGGCACCTGGGGACTTGGCTTCAGGGGAGCGTAATGTGAAGGCCGGCCATTTGCACCGTGTCAACTCCAAAGGTGTGCAATGGGTGGGGCCAGCCTGAAGCCGGCTTTTCAAGGGCAGGAGAGGCCAGAAGGCTCAGAAGTCAGGGTCGGCACTTTGAGATGCACAGAGCCAACCCGCCAGCCACGCTAACTCCGTCCTCACAAGAACAGGCCTAGGATGGCCCGAGGTGCCGTCTTCTGAGGAGCTGGAGCGAGACTCCGGCTGGGATGACAGAGGATAAGGATGGGACTCGGCCCCAGCTCGCTTTGATCCTGAGCAGGCCTTGGGTGGGGACCAAAACAGGGCCTCTCCTTGAGTTTCAGACTTGCTTCCCCTTCAAGCTTGGCAAAGACGTTAAGGCATTGTTGGTTTCACAGCATGTCTTTAATTTTTTCCTCCTCTGCATTACAGAACTGTATTAAGAAGTCAAGTTCTCTAAGAGAGCTGAAACCAGCAGAGGAGCCCTGCAGGAAGGTAGCTGTTGTTGGAGATGGGGGGGTGGTGACGGGAACATCTCCTGCTCTTCTGTAATACTGACCCTGGGCAGAACTTTTTTATTAAACTAAATTACCCCTTAAGGGAAGTCTTTATCCAACACTCAGCTTTTGCAGTAAAATTACAATTATTATCCAGACACAGAAATCAAAGCCCAGGGTAACCCGTGTAATCTGGAACAATTCTCCGGCAAGACGGTTATCAGCACTTCCCCTTCGTGCCGTCCCCGACTTCGCGCGAGCACTCTCCTCCCCCCACTCGCCCAGTTGGTGTGTTATCCCCAGAATGCAATACAATAAAACTCCTGATCTGTGATATTAAGTAGGTCATAAAAATGTCAGCAAGAATAACTTATTTTTCGAGCTGTCATTAAAAATGATATACAATTAAGGTGGACCGTAAACAATGATGAAGATCGCACATCTATAAATCCCAGGGGTTGTGTTCTCGCCGTTGTGTGCAGACTGGTAACGGCAGACGTGTGTTCCGCGAGGGGGGATCATTTCAGAAGGGACAAGCTGGAAACATATTATGAGATTCTGCATAAACCAGATTTGTCTTTTACAAGATAATGAGGAGCATGTGGAGCTACTGGGAGGGGGGCACTTAGGGGAGAAACCCCTGTGTCTAGCTGAAGGTTCTTCTAAAGGCTGGAGACTGTGATTCGTGCATCTGGCAAACTTCACCACCCCCACCCCAATCCATTACGGGACTTGCATGTGACAGGCGTTTAGTCATCTGTCCAGGCTCAGAAGGCAGAGGGCATGCCGCTTTGTGAATCTGAGGGGTCTGTACAAGGAGGGAGGGGCTTTGTGGGCTGAGACATCCCAGGCGGTGACTGTATGAGGTGCTCGGAGTGCAGTGCTGAAGCCCCTCCCTCCACAGAGCTGTCATGTCACCGCGTTGCACGCAGCCCGACCATGCGCCAGGCTCGTGCTGGCTCCGTGGTCTCCGTGGGCACCGTGATGGGCGCTGCGCCTGCCCACATGCCTGCAGGCAGAGACAACACAGGTGGAGCACGATGACATAGCAGGGACAGCTACCCCAGGGACCTCAGGTTGGGCAGGTGTGTCAGTGGAGGCTCCCGGCTGAGAGACCAGATCAGTCGGGAAAGTAAGCTGAGACATCCAGGCCAACATCAAATGCTTTTGCAAAGATTGGGGAAGAAGAAGTAAAACTACCTCCACCTGCAGATAACATGACCCTGTGTATTGAAAATCCCAAACACACACACACACACACACTCTTACAGAGTTAATGAACAGCTTAAAGACAGTTTCCAGGCACCAAAACAACACGCACAGGTCGGCTGCGATTCTATACACCGTCAGTGAGCAGCACAAAAGGGAAACTGAGAAAACAATTGCATTTATGTTGACATCGGAAAGAATAAAATACCTGGGAATACATTTAGCCAAAGAGCTGAAAGGCTTCTATACTGAAAACCGTGAAACGTTGCTAAAGAAATGAAATACCTCGCTGGGAAGACATCCTGAGTTCACGGTTTGGAAAACTTATAGTGTTAAGATTACCCAGCGAGGTCTACAGAGCCAAGACAACCCCTATCAAAACTCCAACAGCCTTTCTGCAGAAAGGGGAAAGCTCACCCTCAGCTGGCAGGGATTTGCAGGAGCCCAAATCGCTAATGTGATGTTGGAAGAGAAGAACAACATTGGGGGAGTCATGCTTGCAGATTTCAAAACTTACTACAGACCGACAGCGATCAAAGCAGTGCGGTGTCAGCGCGAGGACAGAAGTAGACTAATGGGGCAGAATCGAGGGTCCAGAAATTGACCCAAACTTCTTGGGTCAGCTGGCTTTTGACAAGAGTGCCAAGACGACTCAGCGAGGCTAGAGCAGTGTCTTCAACAAGTGGCGCTGGGACAACTGGACCGCCACACGTGGAGGAAAGGAGCTGGACCCCCACCTCACCCCATGTACAAACATTAAGTCAGAAAGCACCAATGACCTAGATATAAGAGCCCAAACCATCTGATTCTTGGAAGGTATGGTGGTAAAAAAAAAAAAAAAAAAAAGAACAAGTCATGCTCTTGGATTTGGTAACGAAGTCCGTGATCACCCACCAGGACCACCACCACATCTCCTTCTGGGGACTCTGTGTTGCACACAGGTTTTCACGGCTGCTAAGAATCTGGGGCTCAAATCTGTGCTCTGCAGAGATCAGTGACTCAAACTGGTTGAAATCTTCGCCGCTGACCCTGAAGCTTGTGAGCAGAGCTGAGAGGGGAGCTATTCCTGCCGGCTTCTGTGTACTACCCCATGCACCCAGCACCTGCCCCTCTGCCGCTGAGGGGCTGGGCACACCGGGAGGGAATCTCAGCCAGAGGACAGACCCTCAGAGGAAAGACCAGGGACGGAGGGCTCCAGGTGGCAGAGGGGGCACCTCCACAGAAAAAGACAGAGGGCTCTGGAGGCCAAGGGAGGCTGGGAGCCCCAGGAGCCCCCGGCTTCCTGCCACCTTGAAGCTGCTTCTCTCATGACGTTTATCTGTCAGCAGGAGGGGACGTGGGGTGGGGGACCTGCCACACTTGCCCAGTCCTGTGGACTGAATGTGTGTGTTGCCCTCAGATCCACGTGTTGATGTCCCAGCCCCAATGTGATGGAGCTAGGAGGTGGGTCTTTGGAGGTAATTCAGGTTAGAGGAGGTGGTGAGGGCAGAGCGCCATGATAGGGTCAGTGCATTTTTATGAACAGACACCATGAAGCAACAATAAAGTTGGACTTGGACTTGGGTTTAAATCAAAACACACACACACAAAAAAAAGAGAGAGAGACAGACACCAGAGATCACGCTCTTACCCTCAGCCTCGTGAAGACATGGTGCGAAGGCAGCCGTCTGCAGGCCAGGGAGCGAGTCCTCACCAGAGCCCCGCGTGCTGGCCCTCATCTCCAACATCCAGCCTCCAGAGCCATGAGAAATGCACGTCTGCCCCTGAAGCCACCCAGTCCCCGGTGCCTACTCCACTATTTCTTTCCATGAGAGTCGGGTGAGGAATCCGAATGGCGGGGGGCGCTGAGCGGTAAGGGCAGGGTGACCCCACACGCCCCAGGCACGGGCCCAGAGGAGAGGCCTGACATCCACTCTGGCTGCTGTGACCCCCGGGAACAGGTCTGTCCTGGAGCAATTGACAGGTAAGATTCACTCCAGGATGCTCAAGGCACAAGAAAGGCCATGGTTCATGGTTTTCTAAATCAAATAAAACATGATTGAGTTTCCCGCTCCAGAGTCTGGAGGAAACGAAATCCCAGTCACTTCCAGGCCCCACCCAAAGCAGGCCCCATCCCCTGTCCCAGCTTTGGCTCAGAGGTCCTTCCTGGGTCACTGCCCCCACTCAAGAGCCCACAGCCCTGGGCTGTCTCATACAAGCATCCACTGGCCATCCCGCCTCGGCCTCTGGGAAAGCAGATGTGGGTTCCCTGACTTCCCACCCTACCCAGAGCCCCCAAGCCTACGGAACGGAATGTGCATATTTGCAAGTCCCCCAGACTGTCCCCACCGGTGGCATCACGTGGACTCCGGGGCGGGGAAGCGATGAGCCAGCTGGCGGGTCCCAGACGAAAGCCATGCCTCCAAGGATGACCCCCAGGTAGAAGTTCCTGAAGGCGGGGCTCTGCCCAGGGCCCAGCATGGACGGCACTCCCTAAAGGGTTGTGGTCAGAAAAAAGCAAATCGATGGGAAAGAAAAATAGGTAGTTTGCTTGAAAAACCAGATGGGATGTCCCTTGGGGCAGGAATTGTCTTCAGGGTGTGTAGGAAAGAAGGGCCTCTGAAGTTATTACAGACAGACGTGAGGCGCGCCTGTTGTGGGCGGGAATGTGTTCACACTCACATCCAGCTCTTAACAGCTTCGCAGCTCCCAGCCCAGCTCCCAGCCCAGCTCCCAGCCCAGCTCCCAGCCCAGCTCCAAGCACAGCTCCCAGCCCAGCTCCCAGCCCAGCTCCAAGCCCAGCTCCCAGCCCAGCTCCCAGCCCAGCTCCCAGCTCAGCTCCAAGCCCAACTCCCAGCCCAGCTCCAAGCACAGCTCCCAGCCCAGCTCCCAGCTCAGCTCCCAGCCCAGCTCCCAGCCCAGCTCCCACTCTCCCGAGTGAACCCGGGCGCTGCCCCCTCCCAGCTCAGACACGAGGCCGGGCCTCCCCCGCTGGGGAAGGGTCCCGGGGGATCCAGAATCCGGGCGCTGCTGGAAGGGAGGTCTGCTCAGGGCCCGGGCAGCTGCCTTTGCCCTGAACACCAGGCTTCCAGCTTGGCTGTCCTCCAGCCTCAGAAAGCTGCCTCTCCTTGTCTCCCGAAACCTGGGAGAGTGACGGAAGCAGGGAGGGGCCTTGAAGGCCTTTGGAAGGCCAGCCCGAGGTCACAGGCACCAGCTCTCAACTCAGACACCCCCAGGCCTCGTGAAACTGATGGAAAATGGCAGCTCCACCTGAGGAGACGGGAAAGGAAGGAGCTTGGCGGCCCTGGGAAAACTGGGTAATAACTTCAGGCCGAATGGCAAATGAGGCCAGACAGTGACAAAGGCAATCTTTAGACAAACAGTCCTTAACCCCCAGCGAGGAGCTGGCCTACGGAAGTGCAATCCAGCCACATCCCAGGTAGAGGGTGGATCCAGGCACCCAGGTGGATGGGGTCCGGGGGGCTGGTGGCTGCTGGGAGGAGGAAGAGGTAGAATTGTTGTGGGGGGCAGACAGCCCAGGGGACCCCGGAAGCTGGAGCAGCTGGGCCTGCCGTGGGGGCGGGAGAGAGAAATGGGCGCAGCAGGAGAGAGCAGGCCAGGGCCTGCAGCATGGAGATGCCGGGCCGGGTGCCGGCCGGAGGAAGGGCACCCCGTCGCAGGCGCAGCAGGACCAGAGCCCGGCAGCCCCACGGGTGGTCGTCGGGGCCGGGCTCCCTGGCACAGGGGCCGCGGAGCCTGATGGGGGCGTGCGTTTCCCCCTCCCGTGGGAAACCGCTCCGCAGGACCCCTGAACGCCTTCGCGCTGGCACAGGATGCAGCGGACACTGTGGCCACGGACATTCCTGTCGGGGCAGCTCGCTCTCAGCCAGCGCTCACTGTGCGCCAGGCCGCGTCCTAAGCACTCCGTTCCTCAACTCCCTCAACCCTCACGACCCCCAAGTCAGTACAAGAGCAACGAGCTGGAGTTGGTGATTATTCCTACTGTTTTTACGCACCAGCCCCAGGGGCTGCGCTGCCCTGCACGGGGTCAGCTCGCTTCCCAGAGCCCCCTTTGGCATCTCTCCATCACTCCTGCCGGCGGGTCCCCGGACCACGCTCTCTGGTTTGCGTGTGTTTGGTCCAGTCTCTGTGCTCCACTGACCTAGGGTGTCAATTTTGGAAACTTGGCTCACTGAGCACTCTGCTGAATGGATCTCCTGGATACTCCGACAGAACATTCTGGAAGGTCATGCCTGGCATTATCCCAGTACTGCTTATCATGGATCAGTGGAGCTCAGAACAGAACCAGGAACAAGGCCACACAGGTGACCAGTGCAGGAAGTTGGCAGGGGTGTGGGGGGTGCTTCTGAGGTCTGTAGCATCAAGATGCAGGAAGGATATTACACTGGCCCTTGGAGCGGGACGTGGGCAGGGGAAAGATGAAAAGCTTTCCAGTAGCCAAAGAAACAGCAGAGAGCAGAGAGCCCCAGGCAGAGCTGGCCCGATGGAAGTACAAACAAGGCTGCCCAGCTCTGCTGCAGACTTTCCGGTCTTGTCCAACAGGCTTAGCTTCACAACTGCTTGCAACACTCTGAGCTACATCCTCAGATGCCCGCAGGGTGTGGACACTCCAGCCCCAACCAAACTCCCAGCTGAAATCCAACACACGAGTCACCCTAGCTTATACCACTGGGCCACGGGGACATACAGCTGTGCCCAATTGACAAATAGGGCCATAAGAATCAATAAATGGTTATTGTTTAAGCCTGTCTGTTTGGGGCTGGTTGTTATACAGCAGTAGATGACTGACATACCTGAGTGGAGAGGCTGCTGGTCATAAACAGGAGGAAAGAATGCAGAAGGGGGTGTGATCTGAGACTGAAATCCCCCAGAGCCATGTCCAGATCGCAGAGAGCTGCTATATAGAGAGTTTTCTCTCCTAGAGAGAAGTATTGAGTTCCCTTCTTTTCTCTACCCGCCAGCAACTCAAGTAGCCAGTCGTATGGGAGTTACATAAGCCTCTTTGTATAGAACAGAAATAACTCTCGTGCGAAGTGGCCAATTGAGTTATTTGTGGCGTTTTCACAGCTTGTTTGCATAGCTCTGCTGTTGATCTAGCTGATTATTCCTCAATCAGCTGCTAACGCAGGCAAGGAAAAAAATAAAATAAAATCAACGGCTGCTCTGCGGATGAGTAACCGCAAATAGACGCAGCCAGGCTGAACCCAAAGTGGACCTCATGTGACTGCCGACGCCCAGGCAGGGCCAGCGGTTGGCCAGTGAGGTCCAAATTCGGACTTTTCTTCTTCGTCACCCATGTCAGAGATCTGACTTTTCGTGCTGATATTTCTACCAAGAAAGAAACACTGGTGAATATAAAAAATTGGGGTTTTTCTTTTCCAATTTATTCAAAGGACAAATAAATGGGCACTATTTCCCCTTTTCCCTGGGTTTGGACCTCAGGTGCACATAGCTCGGCTATTACATGCTTCAGTTCCCTGCAGGCTGCCGCGATTGTCCCTTGCAAGGCACCACTCTTGGTTTATTTTATGTTAGTTTATTTTAGTGTTTCCTCCTCTCACTCAGCCTCAGTCCCACACCTGCCCCTGTAGGCAGTGACTCTAATGAATCTTTGTCTGTTCTGAGAAATCCCGCAGTGTGCCTTGTGCGCTCACCCTGCAGAGCCCTCATCTGGCTGATCTCCAGCCGCCACACAGCGGCGCCTGGGAACAGAGTGCAGGATGGGGCGAGGGCGGGGTGAGGAGTAGCAGAAACGTATTTCTAGTCCATGCTGTATGTGGCAGCCGACATCCTGAAGGGGTCCTTGGTGGGGACAGGACATCCCACTGCAAATGCCCTGTCTATCTCTCCCCACCTCCAGGAAGGACTGGTTCACACCTGCTCGCTCCTTGAGCCCTCCTCTGAAGTTCTCTCCTGATGGTGATGACCTCCTTCTCTGTTCATGGAGAAACCAGAAGCCCTGGAATCTAATGCTGCGTGCTCCCTGCCCAGGGGCGTCAGTTCACCTGTGTGGACTCTGCCTTCCCCCGTGAGGATGAGTGATTCATCCCTCCCCTTGCACCCGCTCCGGGCCCCTCTCACCTAGTCTAGGATGTTGTCCAACAATCACTACACTTCCCTCTCCTAGGTCATTTCCATGAGCACAAAAACACACAATTACATCTCCCGTCACTTATCAGAAAACGTCTTTATTTCGCACACAAGCACCCTGCGGTTTTGAGTGCCACTCTCAAGGTGAGTCAGCTGAAGAAATTATTCTGCTGTTATCTGGCTTCCTTTCTTTCCCCTGTTATAAAACCTACAATTTATGCAGTTGTGGGGGCACTCTCCTTATCCCGAGCTGACTTTCAGATTCTCGTGTTCTTTGGTTTCAACACAAAGTGTTTAGGTGTGGACTTCATTTAATGCTGCTTGGGATTCACTGTGCTTTCTGAGTCAGAGACTTCCATTTTTAAATTTATTCTGCAAAATTCCCAGTCATTCTCACTTTGAATATCTTTTTCTTCACTTAAAAAATTTTTTTTCCCCTTCTGGAACTCCTATTAAACCATCACTAGACCTTTTCATTCTACCTTCTGTGTATTGACCTTTGAGCCTCTCACTCATGCTTTCTGTCTCTTTCGCTCTGTATTGCGTTCTGGACAATGACTTCAGATCTGTTTTCCAGTTTACTAAATTTCTTTAGCTACAACTAATTTTTAAACAAATCCATTGAATTTTAAATTTCAGGTATTTTGATTTTAATTTCTATCTATTTGGTCTTTTTTCAATTTTATGTAAGTGATTTGATAATTTATTTATTCATGTCTTCAAACCCTTTATTTCATTTTAAACATGTGTACTTCCCAGCCCACATTCTAACATGTGAAGTCATTATAGGTCTAACTGTGCTGACTGTTGTTTCTGTTGACTCTGACGGGTGGAGACTTGTTCCTGTATGCGTTTTGCAATTTCTGATTGTGAGCTCATGTTTAACTGAGGAATCCTCAGGAACCTTGGTTGGGAGGAATTCCTCCAGAGAGGATTTGTGTTTACTTCGGCCTTGCACCTGGAGGCACTGAAATCCAGTTTAGTGTTTCCCCCAATAAAAATTTTATATAGAGCTTCCTGCCTGGCAGACAATATCCTACTTATGTCTCCTTTTAAAGATGGGGAAATGAAGACAAAAAGGGATTAAACAATTTGAGCCAAGTCACACAGCATGCCTAGGCAGAGCCGGGATTTGAACCTAGGCAGCCATGATGCGTATATTCAAGTTCTCAACCACTCTGCTATAAAGCATCGTTCCTCCATGGTGGGTATAAATTCAAACCACAAATCCATGTGGTGCCAGCCTGTGGTCATTAATTCTCGTCTACAGCTGACAAAAATGTTTTTCTTTCTTGCCTCCTATCTTAGTATATTTGGGCTGCTATAACAGAACACGGTAGTGGTGTTAAATGACGTTTATTTCTCACAGTTCTGGTGGCTGGAAGGCCCAGATCAAGGTGCAGCCAGATGTAGTATCTGGTGAAGACACAGCCTTCTCGCTGTGTCCTCATGGGGAGGAAGGGGCAAGGGAGCTCTCCAGGGTCCTGTATGAGGACACAAATCTCATTCATGAGGACACTTTCCTCATGATCTAATTACCTCCTGAAATCTCCACTTCCTAACGCCTTTACACTGGGGATTAGATTTCAACATAAGAATGGGGGGGGCACAAACATTCAGTTTACAGCACCTCTCCCTTGCCAATAGGCAATGTTTTCCTTCAAGCTGACACCTTTCACTGAGTCCCTAGAAGGTCTGGCTTTTTGCAAGGGTCTCAGCTTCCAACTTACATCTCTCAGGGAGTAAGGTCTTGCCTCCTGCCCCACATGGTTGTTAAAACCCACTGCCTTGTGTCCCCAGTGCTGGTGATCATCCCAAGGCGGCCACTACTTCACCCCCACCATCTGCTCTGGTTTTAACCCCCTTTTCTTGGTTGACCCCTAACAATTTACTTTATTCTTCTGTGAACTCAGTTTCTTAATTTAAAGTTATATGTGTTGTCACTCATCCAACACTTCCAGGTGTTTTTCGTGGGAGACCTTTTAAGAATTTTTAAGACTGCTCTACTGGTGGAAACAAATCTTTTATTTTATATTATGTTATTTAACGTCTGTTATTCACACATTGCCGTCTGAGGATCTTTGGCTTTGGTGAGCCTCAGCGTTTAATGGTCACTATGTGGTAAAGTTCTGAAGGTTCATATGCTGCCTGCATTTAAAAGACCGCTTGTCCAAGCGAAGAATTGCAGGGTTGTAGTTCTTTTCTTTCTGCCTTTGGCTGTTACATTCCTCAATAGCAGACGGGAGGCACACAGGCAATATCTTCCTTCTTATTCTTCTATCACTGCAGGTTATCTGCATTATCCTTTTGACAGTTTTTAGCACCTTCTCTTTCCTCTGATGAACTTACATTTTACCTTAATGTGTCTGGGAAAAGTTTATTTTTTTATTTTGTTCTATATTTTTAATCTCTCCAGGTGGGCCCTTGGTGAGCCCTTTCCAGCCAAGAACATCTTTTCCTAAGTCTGTGAAATTCTCGGCCTTTTCTTGCTTTTCAAAACAAAACAAAACAAAAAAATTCCTTTCCATTTGCCTTTCTCTCTCCTGGCGGGACTCCTGCTATGTGGATGTCTAGAACCGCGGTCTCCCAGCCCTTTCACCCTCCTCACCCCTGTCAAGTGAGCTGCTCACCTGAACTCCCACCTCCTCTTGTCCCCCTGGTGTCTGGCATTCCACCCACCTACTGAGTTCACTGTTTTAGAAAATTGTCATTTCAGACACGCTTTCCCTGCCTCCTCTTTGCAAACATGCTCAAACCTGCTTCGTGTTTTTAATATCTTCAATAACTGCTCTGAGGACGTTTCTAAAAATTTTATTTTATATTCTTGTTCTGTCTGATCCATTACTTTTGTTTCGTCTGGTCTAGGCTGTCTGTCATAAAATAGCATGTGTGCACTTCGAATGTCTCCCCACTTTTTCTTTAGGGTCCTCAGAGGCTTTGGCTGGTGGGTACACGTACCAGATGGAGTGAAGCCTTCGTCTCTCACATGGGCTCTGCGGGGGGGGGGGGTTCCGGTGGGATGGGGATGGGGGTGTTTGGGAGGAGAGACCCTCTACGGTTGCACTCTGGGCTCCACCCCACTCTTTTCTCTCCTGCTCCACAGGCTTGTCTGAAAATCTCTCAGTCTTCCACCCAGACACTCCTTTATAGAGAGTCACCCCTAGATTTGCAGTTTCCTGGCTAAGAGAGCAGAAACAGGGTGAGGAGGGAACAGGAAGGCCTGGGAAGCCCACTCAATGGGCTGCGGGTATCCTCCCAGATGGGCATTGCCCTGGGGACACCATGTCACCTCCCTGGGAGATGGCTGGGGTGGAGGGGACCCTGCTGCTCTCCACAGGGTGGGCAGCGGTGTGGGGAGCAGAGCTCAGAGGGCTCCAGGGCACACAGGAGCGCGTCAAGAGCATCGTGCTGGTAGCCGGGACCCTAGTGAAGGGAATGGAGACGGTGGGCAGCTTCCTTATTTCCCGGGCACTGTGGATACGCATCTCAGTTATACCAGACGATGGGGCAATTGGGACACAGTTTCCAACAAGTGTGAAGAAATGGTGTGGACGTCATTTGGATAAAGCAGAGAAGTTGTAACCCTCACTTAGCTGAGGGAGGGCAAGTAGGTTTGAGCTTGGGCGCTGGCTGTGATGAAGTAGGAGGGGCAGTCCTTTTCTTACACACAAATCCCTGGAGGACCTGGCCAGCATGCAGACCCTGACTCAGCAGGTCTACATTTCCAACTAGGTCCTGTGTGATGACCATGCTGCTGGCCAATGCCTGTGGACCACACTTTGAGTAGCAAGGTTCTAGGACCCTATGTCTGCATGAGTGATGAGGCCTCCATGAGGTCCAGCAGGAAGGCTGTTTGGGTCACATGGTTATGTCTGCAAAGTGGTGGAGGAGGAATTTCAGCACGTAGCCATTTTCACATCTGATCTGGTCAGACCTTTTCCTCCACAAATTAAATATTCCACAGAAACCCCCTTTGTTTATCCTGTAAATTCTCTCTATGGCATTAGACCATCTTCCATCCACTTCACCATCTTTATTTATCTATTGGTGATTCATGCATGAATAATTAACTCCTCCACTCATAGTTGTGTTAGTGCAGTCCGTGCCTATTCATCCTTTTATCTGGCAAACGTTTATTTAGCATCTACTCTGTGTCAGGCATTGTCCTAGCGCAGCGAGCACAGCAGGAGACAAAACAGACAGTCCCTGCCCCTATACTTTTGTAGGAGGAAAGAGACAAGAAATGGATGACTGGCTCCAGGAATGAGGGAACGCATACGTAAGAAACACATGAGAAGCCTGGAGGAAACACACAGGACACACAGATGGAAGAGAAGTAACGACCGTGTCAAGTGGTGGGAGGACGTGAGAGCCCTTAGGGGAGAGCAGCCATGGTAGGTCTGCCCTGTGAAGCTCACGGCAAACAGGAGACCCAGGCAGAAGGAAGAGGAGCCATCGAGGCCCGGGTGCAGAGCTTGGGGCATCTCTGGCCACAACAGGGGACTCCTGGGGCTGGACTATAGCAATAAAGGGGAAAGTAGCGGGAGATGCGGTCAGATCAGCGGGGAAGGCAGATGACGCGGAGCCCTGATGGACATGCAAAGACTTCGCCTTCTACTCTGACAAACGGGACATGATGACTAAATGGGTTTGGACGGAGGAGTTCTGTGATGTTATTCACGTTTTAAAGAGATCACCTGAGCGACTCTGAATAGTCTGGCAGTGGGAGAGGAAAGAAAGGGATGGAGTTTGTAGGCCCGTCTGGTCGTTAGTGCCTCTCATAGGAGATGTGGGTGGAGTTCGTGTCTGGTGGAGGCAGAGCCTAGAGTGCGTTCCAGCGGAATGGATGTGAAAGAAAGGGGGAGGGGAGTCAAGGGTCGCTCCAAGACTTTGGGGTCAGGAAAGGAGAGGACTGGGATTTCTATAGACGGAGAAGTGGGAAGAACAAGCTTGAGGGTGAGGAGTTGGTTAGACACGCACGTGGAGGGGTCGCGTGGGACACTGAAGCAACCCAACTGGAATTCAGCACGGAGGTCCAGGCGCTTGGGGAGTTCCCATCATAGAGATGGTGTGAAAGCCTTAGGACTGGGTGAGATGGCCCAGGGCAGAGGTAGCTTGAGAAGAGAAGAGGTCCGAGAGAGGTGCTGGGGCACAGCAACATCCAGCAAGAAGACAGAAAGGAAGACCAGAAAGAAACATCGCCCATAAGTACTGTGCTCTGGCAACTGGACGTATTTCCTTCCACGACTCTGGAAGGCCTGATCCTTTGGGTGTCGTATTCGGAATGTCTCATAGTGCTGGGCTGCAGTGCCGTGCCTTTGCCAACAGGTGGTGCAACTTGACAAAGGGAAATATTCAATCAGCCTACATTTTAGACTGAAAGCTTGAGGTTCTGCCTTATCCGTGAAGATCCAGCTTCAGTAGTTTTACACATTTCAAACTCAGTATACGGAGTTTACCTAAAACAACAGAAACACACAATTACTTTAAAACAAGTCAACTTCATGTGAAAATCCTCAGTCTATATGTACGCAAATGCAAAATAGAAATAGCGCTAACATTTGTTTTTTCACAACAAATATTCTGCATAGGAAAGAAATTAAGCTTTACCACATCTCAGGTTTTGGAACAAAATCTCGAGATGGTTTCTTTGCTCCATTTCCAGCTCTGTTCCCTGCCATCTCTCTGTAATTGGCACCCCAGATTCTTTCTTACAAGGTGCAAATCTCTGTGCAAATCCCCCCACTTCTTTCCCTTCTCAAAGCCAAACTTTGAACGGATGGTATAGGAGTGACTTGGCAGGGGCCATGTAGAGTAGCTAAAACTCCAATGCTGAAATTCTACTCATTAACAAGTTGTTAAATAATTAATAGGTTCATGTTTAATTGCTTCTGTGTATACAATCTTGCTTTTTTTCTGAAAACCATCATTAATTTTCAGTTAGTTCCACTCGAAGTAACAAGGCCTAATGCTTCCAGTTGGAAAAAAAATGAATATTTATGAACATTTACTCCATCTGAAGCTAGAAGAAAAATAGGATTATTCAGCTCCTTAATGTTTAAAAGGGGGGTGGGGTGGGGGAAAAGAAACTTGTTCATTTTCGTCTCTGACAGTATGTTTATTTGGCAAGTTTAGATCTCTGACAGCAGCTAATTTCTCTAGAGACCTTGTTAAAATTTATTTTAAGTGGAAATTCTCTCCTGAAAAATCTGTTTTTGTTTTCTTTTCTTTCTTTTTCTTCTTTTTTGTTTTTTTAAATTCCACATATGAGTGATATCACATAGTATTTTTCTCTCTTTCTGGCTTACTTCATTTAGAATGATGATCTCCAGGTCCATTCATGTTGCTGCAAATGGCATTATTTTATTCTTTTTTATGGCTGAGTAGTATTCCATTGTGTGTGTATGTATATATGTGTGTATATATATATATATATATATATATATAAACACACATATGTGTGTGTATATATGTGTGTGTGTATGTGTGTGTGTGTGTGTATATAAATGGATGCCACAACTTCTTTGTCCAGTCTTCTGTTGATGGACATTTAGTTTGCTTCCCTATCTTGGCTATTGTATATAGTACTGCTATGAACAATGGGGTTCATGTATCTTTTCCAATTAGAGTTTCCTCTGGATATATGCCCAGGAGTGGGATTGCTGGATCACATGGTAAGTCTATTTTTAGTCTTTTGAGGAATCTCCATACTGTTTTCCATTATGGCTGCACCAAACTGCATTCCCACCAGCAGTGTAGGAGGGCCCCCTTTTCTCCACAGCCTCTCCAGCACTTATCATTTGTGGGCTTTTTAATGATAGACATTCTGACTGGTGTGAGGTGATACCTCAGAAAACCCAGTCTTCTAAAGGTCACACTACGTCACACATTCACACACGTGGAGCTGTGTCAGTGCTGTTCTGGCCTGGACACCAGTGGGACCACGTGTGTCACTTGGGCACAAGTGAATGGTTCTAGGCATGTGACACCATAGATGAGAACCCACTGTCTCCCCGGCGTGGGGTCCCCGCAGCTCAAACTGTCGCAAGCCCTCTGGCAATGCAAATTCTGTGTGCAGACCTACCCCCTTAGCTCTGCACCCATTCAGCTGGAAGACACTGTTTGGCTCCAGATTGATACTCACCAGTCTTCAAAACAGAAAACAGTCCCCTTTCAGGGAGGTTTTAAAAAGATGTAAGATTACGGGCAATTTTATTTTCTCCCTTTTAGCGTTTGTGTTTTCCAAATTGTGTGTCATTACCAGGTAACATAATAACATAGAAAAATCCACTCACTGTGACTCTTAAGAAAAAGATGCTCAGAAAGCATCCCGAGGTATCCGATAATGGGATCTGCTTAACTATTTCACTGACTTTCTTTTGTGGCTGGATGGGAAGCAAGATAATTCCACATGTGCGCCTTGAACCAGTGTCTTGCTTAGTTTTGCATGTTTCTGACCATCATAAAGATGGTAACTTACTGGGTGTGGTTTTCTGGAACTTATATTTTCATGCAACATTATGTTTCTAAGATGCCTCGTGTTGTATATATCTGTAGTTCATTCCTTTTCAACGGCATATCACAGAGACCAGTTTTCTCACGCTATTACACTCCCAGAAGCACCCGTGTTGTTGTACGGCTGGAGTCCATTTATGTTCAGTGGTGCATAGTATCCTACTGTGTGAATAGACTGCATTTTTTTTTACCACTGTCCTGTTGATGAACCTTTGGGTTGTTCCCAGTTTTTGGCTAATCTGAACTGTGCTGGGTCCTGGTGCATTTGTGCCGGAATTTCTTAAGGTACCTAGGACTACATTACCAAGTTCTCACACTTGCGTGTGTGTTCAGCTTTACAAGAGAATGCCAAATGGTTTCCGAAGTCGCTGTACAGATTTACAGCACCGCTGTTTCATAAGCTTAGCTGCTGCCAAACGCATGAGGGTTAAACAGCCTATCTTGGTATCTTAATTTGCATTTGCATTTGTGTTTCCACGTCTATGAAATGACAGCTCATGGCCATGTACATTTCACTCTGGTTTATTTCTTTGTTTCCTATTGATTTAATGGACTTTGTACAGATTCTAAATACTGAAACCTTTTTGTTTTCAGTAAAAATGTATTGAAAATAAGTTCTCTCAGGTTTTAGCTTTCTTTATAGTAAGTTTCAGTATGTTTTAAGTTGCAATTTAGCCAAAATTATCAATCTTTTAAAAAGCTTTCATATTTTTTGTTTGGTTCCATTTAAGAGCTCCTTCCATTTTTCAAGGTCAGAAAGATATTATTCTATATTTTTTTGTAAACATTTTAGAGTTTTGCTTTTTTGCTTTCAAAAAATCTCAAATTTATTTGGATATTTTTAAATAACATAAAGTGGATAACCCAGCTCACTTTTTAAAAATATGGGTAACCAATGGAATGGGAATTATTTATTGCAAATTTCCTCCCCTCCCATTACTCTGCACTGTCATAACTTCTCTCTGTGTGGGGGTCTAATTGCAGACGCTCTATACTTCATGTCTGGCCAGCTTATCACCTTCTCTGGCATTACCTCCTTGCCTGAGTTGGGGCTGAGTATGGCAAGTGTTGATCGCCGGTGGTGCTGGCGCTCCAATCTCATCTTCACTTTTACCGTCATTCTTGGTCTTTTGGTCTATGTACACCTTAAAGCCAATTTGCCAAGTTCCACAGGCTCCCCATTAGGATTTGAATTGGCAATACATTGCATCTATAAATCAATTTAGGGAGTGTTTTTGATGCTGAGTTTTCCTGGTATGAACCTGGAATATTGCACCCCCAAACAAGAAGCTACTAAGAAATCAGAGTGGAAAGTAGCAAAGACTGCTAAACAAGGTTTGTAAAAGGCATATTCCGTGGACAGCCAGGGAGCAGACCGAAAACGGCTCAGAACCATCACTGATTTGAGAGATAAACTGAAGCAACTTCCTCTCACACAAGAACAAGGATAGAAAGAGAGAAATAAGGAGGGAAAAATGAAAAGACAGGGGTGATCGCAGCGAGGGATTTATTACCTGATAATAGGTGATCCAGGAAATGATCAGAGAGAGGAAAAGATTTAAAAAATTGAAAAACAGCAGAAGAAAATGAAGTTTTGAAGCAGAAAAATGAAGATTTGAGTCTAAAGGAACCACTGACTGCCAAACAAAATGTGTAACTAACTGCACGTAGCCCTAAATACAGCTAAAAGTTTTGAAATCCAAGTTTGAAAAAAGCCAATTAAAAAACGTAGAGAAGAAAGGCAAGCTGTTCTTCAAACATCAAGAATTAGACAGGGATTAGCTATCATTTTTCAACATTAAACTCTAAAAGACCATGGGCCAGTATCTCCCAAATTCTAAGGGGAAAGGATTTGAACATAAAATTGTGTAATAAACCAAAGAGTCACTCAGAAAAGAAGCCCCAACTATGTTCCAAATCATGCAGATTTTAAGAAAAGTGTATCACCTGCAAAGTGTTCCTGAGAGGACCCTGTCCAGCATTCACACTCTAGGGACAAAAGCTGGACCCACCAGAGGGGGCACGTAGTCCAAGGAAAAGTGCAGGCCCAGAAAAAGAGAGGGGAGAGGAAGAGAGAAATAAAATGCAATAGTATTAGTCAAAACTTTCACAGTTGTGTTCATACTGGCTTTATTATGAATAAAATTATTACGTAAGGTTAAAAAGAGTCATTATATGAAAAAATTCAAAACTGTTTGGAACCAAAATTTGACAAAGTTTAAATAATGCCAGGATTACCAGGAGAGAGAAGATAGAAAGAAATACCTTGTCTTTGTGGTAAAGAAGTTATGGAATCTGATTAATTTTAGAAATTTACAAGAAAAAATATGTTTATTTGGCAAAAATTTTATTGTAAACTGACTATGCTTCAATGAAAAAGTTAAGTCTACCCTGCACACTGTTAAAAATCATTTTTATAGATAATTACTAGTTTACCAGAAATGGGATGCGGATATCCCAAACCTCTGGGGAAAAAAATATGAAATAAAGTGAACACAGTAAAATTTCAAGAGGGAGAAAAACTTGAGATAAAAGTACTAAGAAGGTAGGAATGAAAGAAAATGTAATTTCAATAATTGCAAAAGAGTTAAAATTCAGATTAAAATGAAAAAAAAAAGCAAAAGTTTGATTTCCAAAAACATACATGAAAAATATAAAATGGCAACAACAAAGGAAAATAAGCAATAAGACAGCCATTTGAGGACACTAATAATTATATAAAGTTTGCAGCACAATTATCAGAGATTTAAGAACAACTAAATAGCAGAATCCGAGGAGCCTCCATTAGCCTCAGGGCAGCCGTCATCCAGGGCTCATTCACTCTGCCTAAGTGCTTTGCATCAATTATCTCATTTAATTAATAGTCACAAGAAATCCATGAGTGCAATGGTTTTATGGCCATTTTACAGGTGAAGAAATAGAGTTTCAGGGAAGACAAACAATTTGCCAAAGGTCATGAGGGCAGCAGTGGCAGAGCTGGGAACGGAAGGGCTGGGATTTGTACAGATAGGCAGCCTCTTGGGTAGGACCACACCAGCCGGTGTGTCTGCTTCCTGTCTGTTTCGTCATCTCAATCCAAAGAGAATCAGAATGCCCCCCGCTAACCAGACCCCCAGGGAGAAACGCTTTTCCACGTCCAGTCCTCCATCGCTCCCGCCTTGTTGGGCCCTGCTCTGAAACTGGAGTCTCTTCTGGTCCTCCCGGAGATGCACCAGCACTCGGTGGCCCTTCTGGAGGGAAGAGTCCTGCTCTCAAGCTCAAGGGCTAACGAAGTTCCAACTGATGTCCAAATGGACTTTCAAACAGGAAAAGATGGTCACATGAAAGCAGAATCTCTGTTTCCAAAGATATCTGGGTCTCCTGCCCAGAGACACCTCGAAAAGTGTGATAAACACCTGTTTGCATTGTGGGCCCATGTGGCCGGGGTGCGGTCCCTTGTCCAGGCGTCTGTCCCCTGTAACCTGATGCCGGTCTCGTTCCTGGGCTGCCGGCCACTGCTCTGGGCCCGCTGAGGGGGGCGGAGACAACGCTGTGCTCTGAGGGGAAAGAAGGAATCCCAGGGGTGGAGCCACACCTGCTCCGTTTAACCCACGGCACGGAGACAAAGGTGAGGCAGGGTGAGGTGTTGGTGCAGATGCTGGAGGCTCCCGCAGCTGGGCCCCCGTGTGGCATTGTGGTTATTTAAGACGATACAAATCACAGATTCTGTGATGGAGACAGCGTGTCCCCAGGACGCAGCACTGGCTGGCTTGCCCTCTCGTATCCTGCACAGTTCTTCTTTCTAGCCACAGTTCCCACAGAGTGGAGTCTGGATCCTGGGAGAGCCCACCCAGAGGCATCCAGGGTGCTGCGCTCACTGCGGTGGGCCGTCCCGACCCAGAGGATGGGCACCGAGGGTCCCAGGCTGTGGCCTAATCTCATTGTCTAAGCTGTTCCACCCACTGCCACCTGCCCTGTCCTTTCTTCCCCAGACTTTTTCTGGTCATTTTTCTCCATCTGTATGGCCTTAACCTGTTCCCCATCCTCGTCTCTTTGGAACTCTGACCCAGGTGACAGGGAAGATCACAAAGTGCAGAGAATTTGGCTTAGAATCAAAGGTCAGGACTCAGACTCAGCACTTGCTTGTTGTATGGTCATGGATCACTCAAGTCTCAGTCATCCTCATCACCATCAACATCGCCATGGCAACAGCAACAATCCAAGCAACAATGGTGATGAAGAAATATGAGGACAGTGACACGGTCCACTCTGTGCCTGAGCGGTTGGTCCCTGAGCCTTCACATCAACACTGAGACTATTATTTCTGTTCTGTGAGTGAGTTACTCCAATTCAAAAAGACACCTGCACCAGTGTTCATAGCAGCACTATTTACAACAGCTAAGACGTGGAAACAGCCCAGATGTCCATCGACAGATGACTGGATAAAGATGTGGTATATTTATACAGTGGAATACTACTCAGCCATAAAAATAGAATAAAATAATGCCATTTGCAGCAACATGGATGGACCTGGAGATCATCATTTTAAGTGAAGTAAGCCAGAAGGAGAAAGAAAAATACCATATGAGATCACTCATATGTGGAATCTAAAAAAAAAAAAAGAGACAAATGAACTTATTTACAAAACAGAAACAGACTCACAGACACAGAAAACAAACTTAACGGTTACCGGGTTGGGGGAAAGAGGTAGGAAGGGATAAACTGGGAGTTCAAGACTTGCAGACCCTAATTGCTATGTATAAAATAAATAAACAACAAGTTTCTTCTGTCCAGCACAGGGAACTCTATTCAGTATCTTGTAGTAACCTATAATAAAAAAGAATATGAAAAGGAGTATGTGTATGTATAACTGAATCACCATGCTGTCCACCAGAAAACTAACACAATATTGTAGACCCACTATATTTCAATAAAAGAAATAAAAATTCAAAAATTTAAAAAATAAAATAAAGAATAAGTGAGTTAAATGTGGGCCCAAAAGTTCAGGGAAGGCGTCACGTTGTGTGATTCCATGTGAAACTTCCGGAATCGGTCAGCCCGTGGAGACAGGAAGCAGCTGAGCGGTTGCCTGGGGCTGGGGGAGGAGGAAGGCAAGGAACCGCTTAACGGGCAGAGTTTTCCTTGGAGGGTGATGAAAATGTTCTGGAACTGGACAGCGGTGATGGTTGCACGATACAATCCAATAAGTTTACCAAATGCCACCAAATTGCTCACTTGAAGACAGTTGCAATGGTCAGTTTTGTGTTATGTGTATTTTGCCACAAATTTTTTAAAAGTTCAGAAAACTCCTGCGAGTCTGAGTCCAAGGCACATGGGTTTAGCCACCCTCCTCCGTTGCTACCTTAGCCGACCTGGGAGCTGGGGCGTGAATGACCCAATGGGCGTCACCCCATCTGCAGGGCTCAGGGCAGAATGCAAAGCAGGGGCCCTTGTGAAGAATTCACTCAGAGTTTCAAGGTGACAATAACAGCATGACGCCAAGTGCTGGGGTTTTCTGAGCACGGAGAGGGGGCCAGGTGTGGTTGCATGAGTCACGCGCCCTGAAGCCAGCCCCAGGCCCCGGGCTGCGGTGAGAGCAGTGGGGGTGCAGGGCTGTGTACAGGCTCCTCCCCCCTTTTGGAGTCCTCACGTCACCTCCTGAGTGTCACTGCAGCCTCGTCACCCCCTTGCCTGGTGCCCAAGGCTACAGCTTCCCCGTTCATCCAGTGCACGCGCAGTCACCAGGGGGCTGCAAAGCACGGCGCAGTGCGCTGACGGCCAGCTTCCGGGCCCAGGCCGTGTGCTGCCTGTTTCTTGATGTTTCCCTGAATGTCTCTTTGCATGTGTTCTGGCCCACGGCGGGGCCTCAAGGAAATGGAATCTGTAATCTCTCGGGGAGAAAAGCAAGTAGATCCCTAACCCAGAAAGTGTTAAAATATGTGCGGTGATCACACACTTCCTCCAAGTGCCCCCAGATGACACAGCAGTGACACGTGCTGGAAACGCAAGCTGTTGGTGTGTCTGGGTTTTCCACCATTTGGAGCAAGAGTGGGAGTTGTTATAACCGCCTTCCTGGGAGCAGGGCTTACCTGCTGGCCTTGAGAGGCAGGGGTGGACGGCACGGAAAACCCCGTTCACCATCTGTGCCGCCTCCAGTTCCTGCCACTGAAGAAACCGCAGAGACTGGCAGAGATCACTGCTGGTAACGTGAAAGCCAACCAGGCTGTGCTTGGTCCCGGCCCAGACTAAGGTCTCCGTAAAGATCGGCTTTTTGGGTAATGGTTTCAAGTGTCAGGATGGGGGAATGGTCCCTGCCTCCCTGCATGAAATAGAACGGACGCTCACACTGCCTGACTGTCATCGCCAGCCCATCTGCTTCCTGCTGCTCCCTCTCCCCCTTTGTCATTCCTTGTTATTCTGTCCTTACCCGACCTGGCTTTGTCGAGGGCCCGGCTTTGCGGGGCTGCCCCTGAGTCCGAGTCCTCCCCCTGTCGCCCTGTCGGGGCTGCCGGGGCTGTGCCTGGTCGTCTGCCACCCTTCCTCTGCAGCCTGGCAGCCTCCCTCCCTCCCTCCCTCTGCCTGTCAATCATTCTTTCTCATCTGAATCTGATGCAGGAAAAATGGATGTGGGGTGTGAGGAGGGCCGTGTCCCAGGCTTCGGCTGAGCCCCTGCGAGGTGCCCCGCCAAGCGTGGGTCCTTGGCTTCGCGCAGGAAAGAATTCAAGAGTGAGCCACAGTTGAGTGAAGGTAGATTTATGCAGAGAGATACATTGAAAGGTAAGAGAAAGGCCATGAAGTGTGGGGGTTGGGTGCTCAGATTAAAAGTAGGTACACACTCCATTTTCAGAGTGCAGGCCATCTCCGAAGAGGGAGAGAGAGGGGTGGCCTCGAGGCCCTGTGTTGCCAGTTTTTATGGGCTCGGTGGCTTCATACGCTAGTATGTGGAAGGACCGGTCTAACTAGCCTGGGGAAGGGGCGGGGGTTCCCAGGAAGTTGGCCATTTCCCACCCTTTGGCCTCCTGCGGCCAGCCGTGGGGCTGCCATGGTGCCTGTGGGCATGCTATTCGCCATGTCAATATAGTTCAGTGGGCATGTAATGAAGCTCAAGGTCGGCTGCAAGTTAAATCTCCCACCGTCCATCTTGAGCCTCAAGGCCTCCTGGCGGTTGAATGATTCATCATTCTGGTGTTAACCGCTGTGTTACTCCTTGAATGGCTGTGTCCTGCCCCCTTCCTGTCTCAGATCCACAGGAGCTGTGTGTCCTGCAACGTTCCCGACCTCCCCTCTGCTCTGCTGTTTCTGTCCCTCTGTTTCCCATCTCTCTTCCTGCTTGTTTGTTTCTCTCCCAGATGTATCACGTTACCTCAGGGGGTTCTTTCTTCTCCTGTAGGGAGGACTGAGGCTCGCCCCGTCCATATAAATGGGTTACTACTCCCTAAACCATTCCCTGTGAAGCCATGGGTCAGTCTGTCCCCGCCCACATCCCTAAGGGCACGCTGGCTCTGGGTCTTTCTGCAACAGCAGACCTTTCTCCACGTCGCAGACAGCGTGTTCAGCCTTGTCATCGTCTTAGGGCTCCAGAGACACCTGGACACTCCCTCCAGGGCATCCCTGCACCCGCCAGCGGGGGAGCGTGCTGCGCGGAGCAGGGCTCTCCCCGCGTCTCCCCATGTGACTGCCTCTAGTTTCTGCAGTGAGGGAGGGAGGGACCCATTTCCACGCGCTTCAGTAACGCACCCTGTCCCCGGCTATCGGGCCAGTGCCCCCCCGGCATTCCCCCTGACGCGCAGGCAAAAGCAGGGACAGATGCAAGCAAGACGGCGCCTTCCTAACGCCTGTGTTGCCTTCTCGAGAAGCTGACCATACTCCCAGGGACTTCACGTGCAGACGACTCTTTTCTCATTTTCGGTTAAGAATAAATTAGGAGATTAAGTAAGCTATTCCTGGGAGCCAGGACCTTAAGAACCCGGGAACGTCACTGGCCAGTTAGAAAACCGGTGCGCGGACAGGCCGCGGATAAGGATCGTTAGCAGAGTGGGTTTAAGGCCAGCAACAGTGACGTAAATAACAGCAACCCTGAGTGGGACACTCAGTAAGCATTTCCTAAACAGGCATCGCCTAAATACATCTCATCTAAGTGTTGAGGCACGAGGGGTATTTATGAGAGAGAAATCTGATTTGTTAGAAGGAATCTTGCAGGGGATTCTTGGCAAGCAGAAGCATCCTTGCGCGCTCGGGGGAGAGACGGCAGGACGGTGTCGGGCGGTCAGGCCCTGCTCCGCCGTGATCTCTGGATGCTCACTCGCGTTCACTCTGCATCCCTGCCGGGGATCCTGAGGGAGCTTGCGAAGGTGGGAAGGCATTTGGGGGGATGTTTAAGATCTGGTGTTTGGGGTGTGGTGCAGCCGCTCCCACTCCTAGCAGATCTGAAATGTCAAAGGCCAGAAATAGGGCCCTGGGTGGGAGAACCAGAGCCCCTCCAGGACACAATGCAAACGTCGCAGCCGCAAGCTGATGCCGCCTGCCTCCCCACTGAATGCCCCCCGCCGGGCGTTCATCAAATGTTCAGAGTGTGCTGACTAACAGGTCTCAAATGTTTCTTCTCATGTAAGCTCCCCAGGACCCCATTAGAGCCGTGACTTCAGCCAGGGAAACAGAGCAAGGACAGAGCAGTCATGGTAGCCAGGACACTAAGCACGTGACAGACGGTAGATAATCCTGTTCTTGTGAGAACCACAGGACACGGGGAGCATCATGAAGCCTACTTTATAGATGAAGAGACTTGAGACTTAATGAAGACATAAAACTGGTCCACCGCCAGCGAGTTGCAGAGCCAGGATCTGAACCCAGGTCTGTCCACGCCAAAGCCCGCGCTGCTCGCCACCCCACCGAAGCGCTCCCGTGGGATGGCACGGTCACCGGGCAGCCGCGGCTGACCTCCTGCTCCAGACAGCGGGAAACGGAGTCCAGGTGCCAGCCAGACTTAGCATCGCACGGCCGGAACGCCTTCTCTGAGCGTTTAACCTTTGCCAAGTAAGTGGCTGCGCAGAGCTCAGAGCAATTTGTTTCTCGCTGTGACTTCACACCTGCACCAGGAGCCCAGAGGTAACGCGGTTCAACCCGGATCGCAGTCTTGCAGATACTCGCCTGAACACTCAACAGATGTCTCTTGATTCTGCAATATTTCCAACTGTCAGAGCTGAAAAAGCAATAAATAATAATGCTCTCACATTTACATAGCAATTGAACACACTGCACAGTAGAATAACTTTGTCTCTTTCCATTTCAGTATTTTGTAATGCCTTCTGAATTCTCAGGACGTTTGCATCTCATTCCCAGGATGCTCGTAGCAAGCAAATATTTAGACTACAGGGATGATATTCAGTCCTAGAGCATTATTTTTTTTTCTGGAAAATAATTGTTACTTAAAGCAGATGGTGCGACTGGCTCTAGTGCGCAGCTTGTAAGCCTCCTTAATTTATTTCCACATTCTTGGTATGGGGCTATTTTTAAAACATCCCTCACGGCAGCCGAAGGTGTGTGTGAGGTTTGGACCATCTTTTTTCCCTACTGAAGGACTGCATGGAAGTGAGCTAATCTCAAACTAACTCCGATGGGCGTTGTCTTTGATTTAAAAAGTAGTGTCTGCCACACAGACACGACGACCTGCGCTCGAGGGTCTGCACTGACACCTCGCCGTGCTGGCCTGCGTCACACCACCAAGTGCTTTGAAGACTCAGACATGCGTTCACGGCTGGGAGAACTTCTTGTTATTCTAAAACTTTTACTGGCACCTCGCTGGTGACTTGAGGCTTTTGTGATATCATTCTCGGTCAATGTTGACTTTAGGTGAGGATTCCAACGGGAGGCACGGGGTGGGTGGTGTGACCTGTGTGCAAATCTCAATCTGTGAGCTTTCTTCTGTGTGGTCAAAGTTTGTGTCCCGGGACGAGAAACACAGAAGCGGTGGCCACAGAAAGAACTGCAGCCTGAGCTCCCATAAGGCAGCTTCAAACCCGCTCGCCTGAGTCCATATCCTTCCACAAGAGCAGGTTAAGCACAATGCTGCGCTTAATAGTTGCATTTCATTTACTCAGCTTCCCTGATTATTGAAAAATGGTTCCAGGAAGATTGGGCTGTGAAAGTAACAGCATCGGCGAATAGCAGGGGGCGTGTGATCCGTCAGCCCTCCAGGCGCCGGGCATCTCCGCTCCCTCTGACCTGCAGGCCCTTCAGAGCAGCCCTTGCCCAGGACTCCAAGGCACTGCACCCACGGTAGCCCGCTCGCTCGCAGACCTTCGCCATTCCGCAAATCAAGGTAAACGAGGGACAAAGGACCGAAGAGGCCCACGGGTGAACGGGGCCGCCAGCTTGAGCTCTCCAGTCTCGTCTCGGTGGAGACGCCCCCCCCCCCGGTGTTTCTGGGGCTCCGTGCAGGCCGCCCACGGCCATGGGAAGAGTCACAGCCCCGGCTCTGTCACCTCCTGAGTCCCAGCTGACCCGCCTGTGCAGTGGGGAGGAGGATTGAGGAGAGATGAATATCCTGAGACTGGACGGGGTGCAGCGTATCAGGGGTGGAAGCCATGGCATGTGGAAAGTGATCGATGATTCTTCATTTCATACTTTTTAACTGAGGTATAGTCAGTTTGCAACGTGTTCATTTCTGGCGTGCAGCCTAGTGGTTAATTATGCATAAATATATATATTCCTTTCCATGTTCTTTTTTATTATAGGCTCTTACAAGGTATTGAACACAGTTCCCTGTGCTACACAGTAGGACCTTGCTGTTTATCTGTTTTATATACAGTAGTGTGTGTCTGCAAATCCCAGACTCCCAGTTTACCCCTCCCCATCCCCTTCCCCCCTGGTGACCCTACATTTGTTTTCTATGCCTGTGACTCTGTTTCTATTTTGTAAATAAGTTCATTTGCGTCTTTTTTTTTTAAGTTTCCACATATGGGTGATATTACATGGTATTTTTCTTTCTCTTTCTGCCATGTTTCGCTTAGAATGACAATCTCCAGGCCCATCCATGTTGCTGCAAATGGCATTATTTTATTCTTTTTTATTCTTTTATATGCATATATATCACAGCTTCTTTATCCAGTCCTCTGATGATGCGCATTTAGGTTGCTTCCTTGTGTTGGCTACTGTAAATAGCGCTGCTATGAACACTAGGGTGCGTGTTTCTGTTCGGATTAGAGTTTCCTCTGGGTATGTGCCCAGGAGTGGGACTGCTGGATATATGTTAAGTCTATTTTCAGTTTTTGAGGAATCTCCGTAATATTTTCCACAGTGGCTGCACCAATTTACATTCCCATCGATAGTGTAGGAAGGTTCCCCTTTCGCCACCTCCTTTCCAGCATCTACTGTTTGATCCCACACTTTCTATTTGCAAACCGAGCAGCCTAATCCTGCCCTTTCCGACATGAGTGCCCTGAGGACCAAATGAGGACCAGCAGGGATTTATCAAACAGATACTGACTCAGCCTCTGAAAGGTCTTTGGCACCATGATGGAGCCAAGTAACCTGCGGCCAAGAGCCCAGCCCTTGATACCCACGCCCAAGTGCACAATAGAAGGAAAACACTGCAACGCTGCAGCTGAGGAGGGAGGGGGTACAGGGAGCTCCACAGACCCAGAGGGGGCAGAGGGAAGCATCCTGGATCCTTTCATTCAATCATTCACTTATTCAGTTGTTTATGTGAGAAATTTAATTAAGCACCTGCTATGCGTCAGACCTTATTCTAAGTGCTGGGACTAGAGGAGGAAATAAAGTAGCTCCCTCGTGTTGACTCCCCCCCCCCCACCCGGCGGGGAGGCAGCACTGGAAGCGTGAATAGACCGGGGACACTCAGGTGTGAGAACGCCTCCGCCACCGCGGGGAGCAGGAGTGACCAGCGCCACTGCTCCTGGGCTCTGAAATCTATCCATCCATCGCTGTGTTTGTGCCCAGGTCACTCCTCCCGGGGGCTGCTCCCCGAGGGCCGAGTGCGGGGGTCCTAGTGCCGACCCCGCTGCCAGCAACTGAGGGGCGGCTTCCTCGGCTCGCTTGGCTCAGGGACTCTGCAGCGGCTGGCTGTGCTGAAACCACCAGAGACCGCCCGGCGGTCAGGCTCTCGCCTGCCTTCTCGCTGCTCCACCTGGGACAGACCTGCATGGGCTCTGGCCGCTCTCCCACCCTCTGGGGGCTCCCTCCTAGCTTCTTTCATGGGTGTTTCTCCTGATGAAGTCCTGCCGGTTCCATCCCCTCCTGGCGGTGGCATCTGCTCCTGGAAGTACCCAGATGCACGCGGACGTTTTGTAGAATAAAGGCGGGAAAAGGGGAAGAGACGGATGACGTGTGAGGAGCCGAGGGAGCGGCCAGAGCGGAGTGAGGGAGGGGTGAGGGTTGGGGGGGGCCAGCCCTGTTAAGTCTTCTAGACCCTGGCAAGAAGCCTGGATCCCATCTGATGGAGACGACAGCTAGCCATTGGAGCCTGGAGAGAGTGATCTTAGCAGCGTTTTAGAAGGTTCACTCCAGCATTGGCTGAGAATAAACTGTGTGAGGGGAGGAGGGGGCATCGTGGGGAAACAGAAAACTAGTCCAAGTCCACTGCAAGAGCTCAGAGGGGAGGCAGAGATGGCTCGGAGCAAGTTGGGGGTGTCTGGGCAGGATCTGTCTGGCATGAAGAGTCGACTGTAGCTCCTGGCAGCCTGGAGGCAGAGGGTACAAAAACGTCTCTGGTCCAACTGAGTCGGAGGGAGCCCCATTTATCAGTGTGGGGGCCCTGGGAAGAAGCACTTTGGGGAACATCAATAATTCTCTTCTGGGGAGGCTGATGGAGAGGCCTCAGACATCCAGATAAAAATGTCCAGAAGCACAGGGACATTCAAATCCAGATCTCAGGGAGATGCTGGGGCTGGAGGTACAAAGAAAATGCATGGTCTTCGGAGATGAACCCTGACTGAGGGTGAAAACTTCTCATGGCAGCGACTCGGGAGAGCGCCAGTGGAGAGCAGGGCAGGGCACAGGCAGGAGGCAGGTGCAGCGGCTGTCTGCAGGGCACCTGGGAGGCTGCCAGGCCAGGTGAGACCTGACGGGGAGGAGCTTCAGGCGTCAGCTCTGAGGCTGGTGGCTTACAGAAGCACTGAAATCCCACATCAGGAAAAACCGGCATTGGAGACAGGCTAGGGACTGAAGGAAAAGGGGTCATCCTTACAATGGTCCACAGTGGCAAAGTAAATGAAATGTGGTTTACCCTTGTACGTGGAAGGGTCTACCAGATTAGGCAACTGGCTGGGAGTGAAGTGATGGGGGCCAGACGAGCCCAAGAGGCAAAGACGACTGAGCGAGGGTGGCCAACGTGAGGCTGAGTCATGTGATCAAAAAGGATTAAAAAGATGAGAGTCCTCAGAAGGAGCCCTCTGGGTCCTGCTCCTGTGTGGGCTCAGGAGAGTCAGAAGTCAGGTCTAGGAGAAGACGGGAACTCCCAGACGAGAAATCCAAAAGAGGGCTGCCTTTCCGGGAAGTGAAGTGTGACTACTGTTAGATATACAGAGGTTAAAAAAGGTGAGAATGTATTCTTCATTTGACTCAATTTGTAAAGTGACAGCCATGCGTGGAGCCCAGCTCTTTGGAGACACCTGCCCTGAAGGATCTTTGGATTTCTCAGTCAGGTGCATTAATTTTTTTCCCCCATATTTGATGTTTAAAATTTTCAAACATACAGAAGTTTGAAAGAATTATACAGTGAACACCTTGTCCTCACCATCTTAATTCTACAATTAAGGTTGTGCTATATTTGCTTTAGCTCAATAAATCTATTTATCTATCTCTCTATCTATTAAAATCCATCTCACCTTTTGTGCATTTCAAAGTGAGGGCAGCCATCAGTTCAGCACACTTTCTCCTAAATATTTCAGCAAGAATGTCATTAACTAGAACTCAATATTTATTTACGAATCATTCTCAAGATGAAATTTACACAAAGGAAAATACACATATCTTGAATGTTTATACCCATATTTCCTCAGAGAACATTTTTTTTTTCTTTTTTTATTGTGGCAAAAACACTTGACATGAGATCTGCCCTTGTAATGAATTTTTAAGCGCATGTAAATTATTAACCAAAGACAATACAGTAGATCGTTAGAACTTACTCAGCGTCCATAACTGATACTTGGCACTGTTGAAGAGCAACTGGTGCAAAGCCTTCCCCACCATCAACATGCCCCAGCAGACGGTACATTGTTACAACTGATGAACCTACACTGACATGTCATTGTCACCCAGAGTCCAGAGTTTAAATCAAGGTTCACTGTTAGTGTTCTATGTCCTGTGGGCGGGGACAAATGTGTAACAACATGTGTCTATCATTAGAGTCTCATACAGAATAGTTTAATGGCCTTAAAAGTTCTCTTTGTTCCTCCTGTTAATTCCTCTCCCCTCCTTAACCCCTGACAACTGCTGATCTTTTTACTCTTTACAGTTTTACACTTTCCAGAACGCTATATAGTTGGAATCATATGGCAGGGAGCCTTTTTAAGTGGGCTCTTTCACTTAATAATTGTCATTTAAGATGCCTTCATGTCTTTTCATGGCTTGGTGGCTCATTTCCTTTCAGTGCTAAATAATCATCCACTGTCTGGTTGTATCACCTTATTTATCCATCACCTGCTGAAGGACATCTTGGTTGCTACCAAAATCTGGCAATTATGAAAAAAAGCTGCTATAAACATCCATATGCAAGATTTGTGTGGGTATAAGGTTTTAACTCCTTTGAGTAAATACCAAGGGGCACAATTTCTGGATCATTCTGGTGAGAGTATATTTAGTTTTGCAAGAAACCACCAAATGATCTTCGGAAGTGGCTGTGCCACTGTGCATTCCATCCAGCAACAAATGAGAGTTCTGGATGTTCCACGTCCTCACCAGCATTCTGGATCTTGGCCATTCTAATAGGTGTGCGGTAGGACCTCACTGCCATTTTAATTTGCATTTCCCTGATGGCATACGATGTAGATCATCTTTTCAAATGCTTATTTGCCATCTGTACATCTTCTGTTGTGAGGTGTCTGTTGAGGACTTTGGCTCATTTTTAAATTGGGTTGTTGAGTTTTAAGAATTCTTTGTATACTTGGGTAACAGTCTTTTATCCGCTGTGTCTTCTGCAAGTATCTTCTTCCAGTCTGGTTTGTCTTCTCATTCTCTTGATGTTTTCTATCACAGAAGTTTTGAATTTTAATGAAGTCCAGGTTATCAGTTATTTGTTGTGTGGGTTGTTCCCTCGGTGTGGTAGCTAAAATGTCATCACCATACCCAGGACTGACTGAGTTTTCTTCTATCTCCCAGTTTTATTGTTTCGCATTTTACTTTTAGGTCTATGATTTATTTTGAGTTAATTTTTTGTGAAGAATATAGAACCTATGTCTAGATTTGTTTTTTGTTTGTTTCTTTGCTTGTTTATTTTGCATGAGGATGTCCAGTTGTTCCAGTACCGTTGGTAGAAAGACTATCTTTGCTCCATCATATTGTCTTAGCTCCTTTGTTAAAGATCTGTAACCGACCAGGACCTTGTGGGACCTTCCCGGAACAGAGATCCCTGACCCCATGTCCTTCCTCTGCCTCTTGTTTGTAGAAAAACCTTAGCTTCCTAGGCCTTCCCTGAGTTCCAGAGAATAAATTTAATCAGAGAAGTGAGAAAATGTAGAAACAAAAGAAAACAGTCTTGCAAGAGAAAATAATAATTGTTCAGCCATTAAACAAAGTCAAAGAACTTTAGTTCCTCCTCAAGGGCTGAGTTGTTTTGCAGACACTGAAACCCCACCAGGTGGAAGAAGTTAACTGCATGCTGAACACGAGCACGTAGACCCCAGATCCCTGTTGGAACCAGAAGGTGGATGATGGTGACTCCTGATTACCTCAGCACCAACCAAACAAAAGAATGTCCATGAGCTGATCACACATCCTGCAACCCTTTCTCTCACCCTGCCTCTGAAAACTTTTCCCTGAAAGCCACTGGGGACTTTGGGGTTTTTGAGCATTAGCTGCCCACACTATTTGCTTCATGCCTGCTTTCCTCTACGACAACCCAGTGTCGGTAGATTGTCTTTACTGCACGTGGGCAAGTGGATCCAAGTTTGGTTTGGTAACAGATCCATTGACTATGTTTATATGGGTCTATTTCTGGACTCTCTATTCTGTCCCACGAAACTACTTGTCTGCCCTCTTGCCAACATCGCACTGTCTTTGTTCCTGCAGGTTTGCAGTAAGTCTTGAAGTTGGGTAGTGCCAGTTCTTCAGCTTTGTTCTTCTCCTTTAATATTGTGCTAATCTGAACTTGCTATAATTTAGCCTGTTCTAGAACATATAAATGGAGTGCTACAGTATTTGCTGTTTTGTGTTAGTTCTCTTTCATTTAGCTTACTTTTATTTATTTATTTATTTTTTTTTTGAGATTCATCCATGCTGTAGCACATATCAGCAATTCTCTCTTTTCTGTTTTTGAGTAATGTTCCATTGTATGAATGTAGTAAGGTCTGCTTAGCTCTCTTCCAAATGATGGATCCTGGGGCTATTTCTACTTTTTGACTATTATGAATAAGCTACTGTGAACATTCACACACGATCTTTTTTGTGACCATATGTTTATACTCCTCTCATAAATAAACTCAGGATTGGAAGGTTTAGTGTTTTTTTAAGTTTTTTTAAAAAATGCCGGACCATTTTCCTAAGCACTTGCACCATTCTACACTCTCCTCAACAATGTGTGGGAGCTCAGTGGCTCCTCATCCTTTCCAACACTTAGTGTTGTTGGTCTTTTTTAAATTTTAGCTGTTCTGAAAAGCTTGAAGTGCTACCACATTGCGACTTTAACTTGCATTGATAGGATATTGATCAATATTGATACTGATGTGATAGCTGATGATGTTGAGCACTCCTTCATGTGCTTGTTGACCATTCATATACCTTCCTTTGCAAAGTGTTTGTTCAAAGGTTTGTTTCTTTTTAATCAGGTTATTTTATTTTTTATCTTTACACTTTTGAATTGTAGGAGTTCTATAGTCTATAATGAATTTATCTATTTTATGACTTGCCCATTTACTTTACTGAGTTTCTATAAGCAGGGATTTTAAATATTGATGAAGTCTAACTTGTTCTTTTCTTCTTTTATGGTTATGTCCTATCTAAGAAAATGTTGCTCACCTCCAAGTCACAAAATACTATCCTACAAAGTTTTCTTCTAGAAGCTTTATAGTTTTATGTTTAACCTAAAGTTTGTGTGAGGTATGAGGCAGAGATCAAGATCACGTTTTTCAGTATGGATATCTGGTTGTTTCAGAACCATTCATCAAAAAGGGTATTGTTTCCCCATTAAGTTACCTTAGCACCTTTGAGAAATCTCAGCTGATCATATATAATCATATCTGTGTGTATCTAGCCTAGGCTTTGCATTCTGTTCAATTTATCCATATACCAATACCACACTAGCTTGGAAGCAGGTGCTATCAATTCTCTAACTTTACTCTTTTTTTCAAATAGTTTGGCTTCTCTCGGTTCTTTGCATTTTCATATGAAGCTTGGATTCAGCTCAACAAATCTTACATAAATGTCTGCTGGAATTTAGATCATGATTAAATTGAATCTATAGATTGATTTTGAGAGGATTAATATCTTAACAATATTAAGGCTTCTATCCCACAGACATCTCGATTTACTTAGATCCTCTTCCATTACTTTCAGTAATGCTTTCTAGTCTTCCGTGTACTGCTCCTGCACATCTTTTATTAAATTTGTGCTGGGCTATTTTATAATTTCTGAAACTATTAATGGAATTGATTTTTTAAATTAAATTCCCAATTGTCCATTTCTAATTTATAAAACTACGATTGATTTGTGTGTGTCTCCACAGCTTGTCTCCTGTGCCATTGATGTACGTACTTCTTGGTTCTGGAAGTTGCCTGTAGATTTCTTAGTATTTCCTGTTAAAATAATCATGCCACCTGTGAGCAGAGATAGCTGTCCTTCTTTCTCCCTAATTGTTTTGCCTTTGTTTTTCTTTTCTCATTACAATGGTTAGAAGACCTACTAACTCTGAATACAAATGATAAGAGTGAATGGCACTTTCTGTTCTCATCTTAAGAAGAAAGCAGTTAATAAGATAGCATTTTGTGTGGAGTTATCTGTGTATTTTTTGTATAAGTCCCTTTTCAGATTGAGAAATCCATATTTGGTGAGTTTTAACATTAATTGGTATTAAATATTGTCAAATGTTTGTTTGAATTTATTTAAATAAACATTTCATTTTACCTTTAATTTGTGCAAATATGGTGAATCCTGTTGATTGAGTGTCCAAATATTAAATCCAATTGGAATTCATATTATCGCCTAACATAATGTATTCTCTTTTTATGTATTGCTGACTATGATTTGTAAAAGTTTGGATCTTTTTTTCTTTTTTTAATAGGTTTTTTCATGTGTTGGTATCTGGTGTGTATTCCCCGCTTCTCTATTTTCTGAGAGAGTTTATGGAGGATTGATACAAGTTCTACCTTGAACGCTTGATGGAATTCACCAACCATCTGGGCATAAAGCTTCACCTTCCAAAAGATTATTGAAAATGAAGTCAATTTGTTTAATAGATACTGGGCCTATTTGGGTTTCTATTTCATCCTGTATGAGTTTTGGTAAGTTGTATTTTTCAAGAAATGTGTCCATTTCACCTAAGATATTAGACTTATTAGCAAAGAGTTGTTTTAGTATTCTATTGCCACTTCTTCAATGTCTGTTGGATTTGTAATAATACGCCCATCTATGATCCTGGTATCGATTTGTGTTCTCGCTCTTTTTTCTTGATTAGCTAGTTTCAGATTTAATATTTTCTTGGTTTTTCCCCAAAGTCTAAGCATGTGGTTTCATTAGTTTTTCTGTATTTAGTTTTCTATTTTTCTGATTTCTGCTGTTATATTTATTATTCCTTCCTTTCCTTTTATTCTTCTTTTTCTAGCATTTTTAGGTTGAACCTTAGACCACTGATTTTAGACCTTCTTCCTCTCTGGCATAAATACTTAAAGCTATGTATTTCCTTGTATCACTTGGCCTTAGCAACATCCCACAAATTTCATCACAGTGTGTTTTCATGGTCACTCAGTTTCTTTCTCTGTGTAGTCGGTAAGCAGGTTGAATCTCTGCTCAGTCCCCTTGGACTTAGCTGGCTGCTTGAGTCTGCCCTGCACGTGCATAACTCAAGGGTGATCTGGAGGGCCTGGCAGCACTTATGTGAAGAATGTTTTGCTCCGTCTTTGTGGCTCTCTTCTTTCTAGGATCGCCCTTTCCACCATCTTTCTGGTTGATGATATTGCCCCAAACACTTCCTCTGGTTTTTCAAGTTTGTTGGATGTTGGTCTCTTAACTGAAAGTCAGTGGATTAATGAGGACTCTTCCAAGCAGCGAAGAACGAGATTTCTAGTATTGTTATTCCTCTTCCCACGGAAGCCACTCTTTGCTAGGATTTGAGGAGTCTCGCCCTGTGTGAGTGTAGCCCAGCCACTGGCCAAGCACCCATGGGAAACCCCTCTGTGCCTCCACTGCACCCCCTTGCTCCCCAGTGTCCTGTCTCACAAATCCCAGCGGCTCCAGCAGCACCAAACTCCACATCTACGTCTTCAGCTCAGCGAGACCACTGCGCTCTGCCTTGTCACCAGGAGGAGAGCTGGGGTGAATGTCGGGTTCACCTCATGTGTTTTCCTCTCTGAGGTTTTATTCCTTCACTATTTTTCAATGCCTGCAAACATTTGCCCTACATATATTTAGGTTTATAGATGTTGACAGCAAGAGAGAAAGTTCAGTACCACCTGCTCTTGCCACAAGCAGAACATTCTTAAAGCGAGCACAGATAGACCCCTTCTGTTCACGGTTCAAAATTGAGTCTAGTCCAGGCGGGCACTTGGTCATGGAGTTCAGGCTGATTGTGCAAGATTGCACGTTGCACCCATGGAAACCACTCCCATTCTCCTTCCCACTTTTCCTTCCCCACTTTCCCTATGACATTATCTGCCACTTAAAGGGGGCGTCTCTCAGAACTTGAACTCTTGAACAAGAGGCCTGTCACTGTCACCCTCTGGTTCCCGTCTTCCTATCCAGCCTTATTTCCAACATCTCCCTTTGAGAAACACATATTAAACTCACTAACTCACTGTCCCTGTCTTGTCTCCACATTTCTAATTGTAGGATGATACAACCTTCCTTGATTACTCTTGACTGAAGCAATCACTCTCTGCTCTGACCTCCTGTCATTACTGTCTGCACAATTCACTGGGCAATTAATCATGTCTTGCCTTAGGTTATCTCTTTTCTCATTGTCTAGAACTGACATTTGACTCTCTTATTATATAATTTTCACGGAAATATCTTGCCTCCCCATTAGCATGTAAGCTTCTTGCTGGCGGGGCGCATGACCTGCGGCTTATACTCCACCAAGCACAGTGATGGTGCATGTAAAATCAATATATATATATATCTATGTATTGATTGTGGTCACGTGCTTGCTAATGAGAGTGTTAGCTCAGTCTGGGACACAGGGAATTATACTTGCAGAAGGGCCAAGTCAGATGCTAATGTATTAATTTTATCAGGCCTAGTGCCCATGTAGTCCCAAATTACTTGTCCTTTTGGATCAAGAAAAGAGGCTTATTCATTGCCCCTACTCTTGAGCCTTATGTTCAGACAGAGGCATTCTTTTGCTTTCTGGACACTCATCCTAGGACACCAGAGAGCAGCACAAACCACCTGAGCTGGATTCTTCCTCCACTTTTCTCCTTAAATGGTTGAGTTTATGACTCACATAAGGCTCCGCCCAAGCGGTGAAGAGCTGATTCTCTGCCTCCTCCTTTCCATCCGATTTTCAGCTGCCCCAGGATGGGGTCTCCAGTGATGGCACAGGTGCACGATGTGGCGTTGGAGGAGGCGAGTGGGGAGCGTAAAGGAGTCTGTTTTTTCCAATCTGGTCTGGGGTAGAGATTTCAGAAGATGGAGGAGAGGTTGGGTGTGAGTTAGCTGAAAGTTTCAACAGCTGATGGAAAAAGTCTTTGATTCAATTCATTTTCTTCTCTTTTTTTTTCCTTTTTTTTATTGAGTTATAGTCAGTTTACAATGTTGTGTCAATTTCCAGTGTAGAGCACAATTTTTCAGTTATACATGAACTTACATATATTCATTGTTGCATTCTTTTCACCATGAGCCACCACAAGATCTTGTATATATTTCCCTGTGCTCTACAATATAATCTTGTTTATCTACATATGCCTGTCAGTATCTACAAATTTTGAACTCCCAGTCTATCCCTTCCCACCCCTTCCCCCTTGGCAACCACAAGTTTGTATTCTATGTCTATGAGTCTGTTTCTGTTTTGTATTTATGTTCATTTTTTTTTTTTTTAGATTCCACATATGAGCAATCTTATATGGTAGTTTTCTTTCTCTCTCTGGCTTACTTCACTTAGAATGACATTCTCCAGGGACATCCATGTTGCTGCAAATGGCATTATGTTGTCGTTTTTTATGGCTGAATAGTATTCCATTGTATAAATCTACCACATCTTCTTTCTCCAGTCATCTGTCTGATTCAATTCATTTTCATTTGTTTCTAGCCACTGATTCCAACATGGCCACCTCAGGACAGTTAGTGACAATTGTGTATAAGTCCCAAATATATTCCCCAGATTCCTGAAGGCTTTCCTCAGCTGACCAAGAAATGTTTTCTTTGAAACTTGAAAGACATTGTGCAAATGTAAGAGGGGTTAACAAAATGTAAGAACTGACCTAAGGTAGCGCTGTCCGTCTCATTCCCCCAACTCCAAAACCCAGCTGAACCGCAGGTGTATTTGTCCTTGCAGGGGGAGGGACAGTATGTTTCCTCATGTCCTAACAGGTATTTGGGTTTCCTGCAACACTTTTACAACCAATCATTCTCGCCCTTCCCCTCTCTCTCTTCCTCTCCCTCTCTCTCCCTGTCTTCCTATATCCCTTCCCTCTTGTTCTGTCTCATTTAAGAAAACTTGAAGCCACAAGCCACTGACAGGGCTTAGGCCACGTGCACATGTGTCCCAGCTCACAAGAAGCCTGGCAGAAGTCAGTGCCAGGGTTAGGTCAGTGCTTGGCAACGTCAGGGTTCTGGCCAGTGGTCTCTGTTAACACTTGGACTTTGCCTTATGGTTTCAAGATGGCAGCCCAGTTCCAAGCATTGTAACCTTGGGCGCTGTGTTCACCTGGGAGAAAAGGGTAGAAAGAAAAGGAACAAAGGAACTTCCCTCCTTATTTCTCTCTCCTTTATCGGGAAGGAGACCTTTCCCAGGAACCCCAAACAGACCTTCCTTTAAATCACTCGACACAATGGTGAGAGAGAAGTTGGAGTCCCAGGATTGGCTTAGAGCAAGCATGATGCATTCTCAGGCCTGGGAGAGGACCCCCGTCTCATGAGTACATGAATATCGGTGTCCTATGTTGAATAAATCTGCAGTTTCAATGGCAAAAACCGATGGAGAATGACTGATGGGGAAGAAGCTAATGCTTTATGTCTCTTTCCCCTCCTACCCCAGGGAAGGCTGAGAATCAGGTTTAACATACAGAAGACAACTCCACTTGGTTTAAAGTGGGTGTTGTATGGAGGAGAAGTGCAGTGTAGAGTGAGAAGACCCTGGTTCAAATGTTGGTGTTGCTACTGGTTCGCTGTAAGATCTTGAGCTGGTTACTCAACCCAACTCAGCCTCAGTTTCCTGATATGTCATAGAGACAATGACGACACTGATGAGGGTGCAGACAACGTAACTACCACCTGCTGAGGGCTTGCGTGTGTGCCAGGCACTGTGAGAGGCAGAATCCTAGAATGTCCCTCCAAATTCCCACCTTCTCGGGGAATTACAGCCTGTATAACACCCTGCCCTGGACTGTGGGTGAGGTGTCATTCTAGGTGATGCTATATTGCAAAGGAGAAAGGACTTTACTGAAGCCCCTAATTGGTTGGCTTTGAGTTAATCAGAAGGGAAGTTATTCTGGGTGGGCCTAACCCAATCAGGTGAGCCCTTTAAAATAGGACCTCGACCTAGGCCCTCCTTGAAGTCAGAAGATCCAAAAGACAGAGACTCTTTCTTTTGCTGTCATGAGCCTTCAGGATATGCATTCTACCAACCTTCTGATGGAACTTGAAAGTGGATGCTTCTTTGGTCGAGCCTCCAGATGAAAACACAGCCCATCAACACCTTAACTTCAGCCTTAAAAAGTCCCAAGTAGAGACCCCAGCCCCATTGTGCTGAACTTCTGAGCTACAGAAACCATGAGACAATAAAAGAGTATTGTTTTAAGCCTCTACATTTGTGGTGATTTGTTACCCACTAGTAGAAAATGGATGGTGCGCTAGACTCCTTATTAGACCTCACCCATCCGCTGCTCACCACGCCCCAGTAGGGCTGGGACTGTCATCTCTTGGATCTGTCAAGGGACAAAGCACAAGCATGTGACATCAATTGTGTAACGTGCAGATTACCCAGGTGCCTGTCTCTCTTTTCTTCCTGTTACCCATCTTCAGGTGTGTCTCTGCTTCCTGGCTCCTTTAACTCAGGGAAGGCAGTTGGGAGGAAGTAGGTGGAACTCCATGTTGCCAATTGCATTTCTTGTTGAGCACAGTGGCAAACAGCATGGCTGGTTACAGATATATTGGCCTCACCCTTTATGTTACAAGATATTTTAGGACTAAACCTGCAGCCTCATCTTGGCACCCACTAGGTGTTCAGTCTTCATGGGTTGAATTGCATTAGGGGAAGTGAACTGAGAAAGCTGGTTGAAATAAAACTTTAAAATGGTTTGAAGTTGTCTCTTAGCCCATGTTATGCTGAGCTCCAATTGCAGCATGTAATTGGGTTTAGATGGTGCCCTACTCAGCATGAGTGTGTAGATTTGCAGTTCCCTCTCTGGGATGGCAAGGACAGAATTTTCCTGTGCACTGAACTTCTTGCTGACCTGAGAAGTGTGGAATCTCATCTCATGCCTCTTCAGTTCAGGGTCATTGGGATTACTAGTGCATAAACGAGGAGAGGCTTGTGGTTGGCAAGGTCTGGGGCACTCGGTCCTTGCTACTTGTTTTACCAGTTTACAGTTGGGGAGATTTGGAGTGGACTCAGGGGCACATGTGTCTGGCTCTGATGTATTGCAATCAAAGAGCATTTCACCCCACCACCTCATCATGGAAGACTTGATAGTATCTGATTTGGAAGTGAGTACATAGCAAAGCACTTTTTGAGGGAGAAACAGACAAAATTAAGGCAAGCCAGGGAGGCTGGAGCCCGATGAGCTGAGTCTGTGGAGCTCAGAACATTAACCCAGCATGGAGGCGATGTCTTCCTGAGTGGTGTCTGCACAGGGCTCAGAGCCATGTGGCCCAGAGGAAGCCTGTCTCTTGCTGACTTTGAAATAGAGAGGATTCACTCTCCTTCTCTGAATATTTGCTTGCACTGTAAATCATGACCTCTTCTCTGTGGTCCAAACTGGCAGATTTAAAGGGTATTCGTCACATCAGCTCATTCAACTATCCTAACAGATTCTTGGCTCTGTGAATCTGGTGAACTGGCCTCAGCTAAACAGGTGGGGCTGGTGGTTTTGCAGAGACATCACCTGTGGTTCCATCCATTCTCTAAGTATTCACACAGCCCTCGCCCTGTTCTGAGTTATATTTTAAAATTCCCCCATCAATATCCCTTCTGGTATGACATGCTTGCTTTGGCATCCACCCTTGTTAATGAGGAAGACACTCCATCCCTCAGCCAGGTGAACTCAGCTTACATTGAGTTTTATGCAGAATTTTTTGACATTTCTCATTATTTTTAGTTCAGACTCATTTTTTCTAGGAAAAATTTCATAATTCTATTTTTTTTTGCATTTAAAAATATTTAATATGAACTTGCTAGAGGTCTTCTGGTTTAAGAATCATATTGTTATTTATGATATTTCTGGAGACAAGAGAGTGGCATCCAATTGAGTTGCAAGTTAAGGACACAAATGGCATTTGAAGGTGATGCGTTTGGTTCCCAACCAATGGCTTCCCGTAAGTGCTGTACTGCAGCAGCAGAACGCGGCAACATTACCCTGTTTCCATACAACCAGCCTGTTAGCGTGCCGGTGGCCTCCAGGAGCCATGACTTGCAATTCCAGGAGAAAATAATGCTGAAATCAGTGGAAAGGAAATAAAAGCCCTTCTGAGAATTCCGCAGAGCCTTGGACTGTGTGCTCCAGCAGAACATCCGTTTCTGTGCCTGTGCTCGGGGAGGTCAGAACCTCCCTGCAGTCAAGGTGGTGAGGTGCTCTCTCCAGGTGCATCAGCATCCTGGCTCTTCGTGCTCACTGATTCCAGGCCACTGGGCTCCCACATGCAAGGGTGTGGGCTCCAGTTGGGCCCCACTGGAATCTCCCCGCATAGAGAAGGCAGCAGCTGGCCCTTTGGGGCTCCCTTACTCTGCCATGGGCCGTGGGGTGGAGATGCTGACAAGAACCACAGTCAAGTAACATGGAAAGAAGCCATGCTTCTCACAGCAAGTAAGAAACTCTACAGAACTTTTCGTTGGAAAGGCTGCAGGGTTGACTAGCTCTTTAAACAGGACAGGCAGAAGCACAGACAAATAGCTTAAGTTAGACCTTAAGGGGACATTGGGTGTTGGGTGGCCGAGTTTTCTTGAAGCTTTGAGGTCTCCTGGTGCTCCCACAAGCTCAGCACCCCAGACTGGCTTGCATCATGGGTCTAACTTGGAATTATCCTTCCTCTGTTGGTTCATCCATTTTCCTTGTTGTGAAGTTGCTCTTTTCTCTTCAGAAAGATCTCTTACAGGCATTGTGGTTTTAGGACTCTGGATTTATTTAGTGTCCCCCCACTTTAGCCCATAAATATTCATCAAGTGCCTACTGTTTGTACTCCAGTGTATGGCACGGGGACCAGGCAGCAGGTGTGTGTGATGGAGGTAGGGCAGGGCGAGACCCCCAAATACAATGAACGTAAGACCCAGCCCCTCGGGGGCGGGGGTGGCAGTGCAAGCTCTCACCAAGGAGACAAGACAAAACAGTCATATGAATGAATCCAAGGCATTGGCACTGGCCTGCTGGTGTCGTGGGTTATTCCAAAGGCATCACTCAGACAGGTGCATGGAAGTGAAGGCAGTGAAGATCTGATGGGGTGGATGCTGCAGGTTGGGGCGTTCAGGACCAGATTTACAGGCAAGGTGAGGCTTCAGGTCTTGAACAAAGGGTGAAACTCGGGAGTGGCAGGGGGTAGATTATATCAGCAAGAGGATAATGTGTGTGAAGGTATGGAGTGAGCCAGCCTTGAAATCAGGGTGAAATGACCCAAGCTCAGCAGTGCCAGTACCCCCGACCCTCTGTGATGCTGGTGTGCCGTCTCATCACTGTGGGGCAATCGATCCAGGATCAAAAGTCCCTGGACACAGGGAGGCCTTTCCCAAACCTGCTGTTTGTCTGAACAAGGGTGTTGCTAGATTAGAAGCATCTTGGGGCCCTACCTTCCGCATCACTCGGGCTTCCTTCCCCCTGGGTTTGGCCAGTGGGCGGCACTCGTAGGGGGTCAGTGGTAAGAGACAAGGTGTGTTTCCCACCTCTCACTCCCGGCTTCAGCAGCACAGCTGCTCTGGAAATGGCTGTGACTTCCACACGCTCATCCCTTTCTCTGAGTTCCTTCTTTCACGGGGCTCCGATAGCACAAGGCTGAGGTTGGTAGAGCCTTCTGCTCTTGCTAGTTCTTGTGGGATCCTTTACCTTAATTTGTCCCCGTTTCTTGTTTCTTTCTAGGACCTGACTGATACACCTTCCTTTCCCACCTACTCGAACACCTGTCTCTGATAGGTACTTTTCCCATGAAAGTGGCAGAAACTCATTTTGAAGTGTCTTAGCAAGTAAAGGGAATTTATTGCCTCACAAACCTGAAAAGCTCAGGGTGTCCAGCTTCAGGCACCGCTGGATCCAGGTACCCTGTATTTCTTTTGACTATGCTGGCATATTTCTTAGCCAATCCCTTGTCTTGTGATGGAAAGATACAGGTCGATCATTTCAAGCTGATGGCTCCACCAGCTGAGCAACCACAGTGCAAAGATGAGATGCCTATTCTTTCCAGTGGAGTTCCAGCAGAAGTTTTGATACTCTGATTGGTGAGACCTGGGTCACATGTCTACTCCTGGAGTGGGGTTTAGGGGAGTGGAAATGGGAGAAAAGTGCACAGTAGACGTCCCCTTACCCTCCACATAGACTGAGAATGAGGGAAAACCAGGGAGGAGAGAATGCTGGGCAGGCAAGAATAAAAGATGTTTGCCATGAACCTAAGCCTGGTTTATCAAATTGTCTCAACCTCATGGAAATGGTTTTCCCCCAATCTCCTTCATTAACCATGCTATGTCAAACCCTCCCTTCTTTTACTTAATGATGTCTTGGCTGATTGAATTGAAATATTTAATTCCTAGTTGCTGTCATTTATTAAAATCAGCCCAGCCCTATTTAAAAACTCTTTTTGTGAATGTTTCAAAACTTTTTCCTACCCTACCTGTATGGGCCAGACCTTCACCTGAGGTGCTGCAAGAATGAGTATGCATTTTGGGGGTGGGGGTGGGGGTGCGGAGCTCATTCTTGCTCCTTTGTGCTTTCCTAGGCTCTGACACGTTTGGAGTCCAGGGTGTAAGGGAAAAGGGATGCGGAACCAGTGGTCGTTTATTGCAGGGAGAGCGGCTGGTAGTGGGTGAACTGTCCCTGGTCCTGAAATGATTCCATTGGGTTTTGTCAGCTGCTGGTGGCCTCTGTTACGGTGGCTGAGCGTGTATAGTGTTCACTTTTATACAAGAACCTCCATCACTGAGGAACGGGGTCCTAGTCTCCATGTCCCTCTCTTCCTCAGCTGCAGCATCCCCACGACTTCTTCCCCCTCCTCTAATCTTTTGCATGAAAACCCAGGTTTCTTGGTGCACTCTGAGGGCTGTGGACGACCAGGACAAGGTGGAGTTGCTCCTGCTGCCTTCGCAGACTTGCTGCGTGTCACTTCCATCCTTCCCTGCTGGAGCTGGTATTTCATCAAGCTTTCTGCCTTCGAATAATAATAATAAAAAAATAACATGGATCTATGTCCACATGTGCTTCCTCTTCAAAACTCAAGGGACTTTTGCCATGTTTGCACAAGGACTCTCTTATGATGTCCCTCAGGATCCCAGCAGGACTGCAGGTTTTGGAGCTCAGGAGGACCCATCCAGGGAATGTGCAAGTGTTTGGTCATAGTTGACCATGGGACCAATTGTCCAAATCAGGACACTTATGAGAGCAAGAGAGACACTTTTAGTAAGGCCTCTGGGGCAACAAATGAATCTCCCCCAGGGAAACCAGGATGTGCTGCCATCCTATAATCCATAAGTGATTCTTCCTACACCCCACACTGTGTCTGGTTTTAAGGGGAGAATGGTGAAGCTCCCATCACCCCCCCCCCGGAAGCGACCTCTCCCCATAGCCCCGTGTTCCCCTCCAGGACCCCACCCTGGCAATCCCAATGGCTCTCACTCTCTGTCCTCTATTCGAGCCTGGGACGAGGGGTTGGTGTGGCTGCTGATGAGAGAAGGGCTGTGCTGCTTGAGTAAGCTCAGGTGATGTGTCTTTATGGCTCCCCAGCTCTCGTTAGATGTGCTGGAGTCTCTTTACCCAGCTTTGAGGTCTTAGCAGCAGTTCTGGGACAACAGACGTGGTCCCACTTGACAGGTACCAGCCATGTTTCTCAATTGCAAGCAACAAGAGAAAGCCTTTGGCCAATTTAAGTAGAAAATGAATTTATCAAAGAACATTGCCTGCCAAGGGCCCCTGGGAGAGCCAGAGAACCAGGCTGTGAGTTCCATGGTGAAATCACACCCCAGACCTGGTCCTGCACTGCCAACTTGACAACCATGGCTGTGCTGTCAGAACCCCTGCCACTGAGGCCACTTAAAATGCAATGCAGCTGCTGCCTCCCCTTGCTGGAATCAACTCCTCACATTCCTGATTATTTTTTTCATTATCAGCTGCTAAATCAAAACTTGGGGGTGTGTATCCTGGTGCTGGAGCCTGAGCCCTGTGCTGAAGTCCTGGTGCCAGGGGAGAAGGGAAACCAAGGATGGTGACACTGAATCTTCTGTCTCTCGGGTTGGGAAGCTGGCTCTGCATCCCCAGGTGGGTGTTCCCATGAGCACAGAGAGAAGTTTCAGACGCTGTGTGGTCAAAAGGTTTGCAGTGTCTACCCGCCCAAGGTGGTCGGCTGAAGGGTAGCCCCCAAAGGCATCGCATCCTGTCCCTGGAAGCTGTGAATATATCACTGGACAGGGCAAAGGGACTTCACAGGAGGAATTGCACTGTGATGGAGAGGTTGCCTGGAGTATCTGGGTGGGCCCTAACGTAATCACAAGGGTCCTTGTAGGAAGGAGGCAGGGGGAGATTCAACAAACACAGCAAGAGGTTGGAGGGATGTGGGGAAGGGGCCGTGAGCCCAGGAATGCAGGCGACCTCCAACAGCCAGACACGGCAAGGAAGAGGAGTCTCCCCTAGAGGGTCCAGAAAGAACTGTGGTTTTAGCCCCATAAGACTTATTTTGAACTTCTGGCTCCAAGAACCACATGAGAATGAAATTGTATAAACAAAGAGAAAAAAAAAAGCCACCCAGTTTGTGATCATTTGTTACAGAAGCTGGCAGTCATGCACCCAGGAAGCAATTGTGGACTGAACATAAAGCAAAAGAACGTTTTCCACCCATTTGCAGGCACACAGGAGCTGAGAACAGCGGGGCCTGGGGCTTCCGGCTGCTCCTGCTGGAAACAGAGCGCTTCTCTCGGGCTCTGTGGCCTTGGAGTTTCAACGGTAAAAGAAAAAGGTCTTTCCAAACCTCTCCTGGAGCAGCCAAAGAAAAGGAGAATTGTTTGAAGTTGAGAAGCCACTTGACGGCCCGTGACTAAAAAATAACTCACACTCTGGGGCGTGAGGTCTCTGGAGGAAACAGCAGTGTTTTGAGAGGAATTGTTGAGGAAACAGCCCTCCTGGCAGCTGGACGCTCCTCACACACAGTTCCCGCCCTGCTGGCAGCGCCTGGTCCCTCTGTCAGCCTGCTCTAGGGGAGGGAGCATCCCCTGTGGTCAGCAGAGTTCTCACTGGGGACGCCGGGCAGCTAACGCCCAGCCGCCTCCGCGCTCAGGAGGACGACTCCCTCCCACTCCCATCCCCGAATGTTCTCGCTGCCCCAGGGGCTGTGGGATGAGAACGGTGCGATGAACGGCTTGTTCTGAACTGTAGGGTGTGTGAGCGGCGTGGGGACCAGGTGGGGGCCGCAGTGGATTAGCGTCAAACATCAAGGGACTAGTAACGTCTTTCTCCCACCGCTTCCAGAGCAGTACCTCTTTCAAAAGCATCTGATAATATGGTGGTTCCATTCTGGCAAACTGAATATTTGAAGAAAATGATCTAGTCCTGCCTGGGTCTGGAAGGAGAGAGGGCCTGGGAGCTCCCGGGTCCCTGGACTGCGTCTGACTTCGCCGCGGTCCCCACCCCGTCAGCGGCTTGGCTGGCGCCACGTGGTTTTACACGGTACCGCTTGTCTTAGTTGTGACGAGGCGGGTAGCTGTACCATCACTTGCGGGTGTCCCTGCCCTACTGGCGTGGAGGCTCCACGGGCAGGCCCACAGCTGCCTTGTCCACATCCGCACCTGCCCCCGACCCGCGCCCACCCCACGCCTACGTGGATCACACTGCCTTGTTGTCTGCTTATTGCAATTAGCCCTTTTGGAAATGTCCAGGTTTATTTATTTGCTTGGTTGTTCATTGTTTATACCCCTTGACCATGAGAATCCGAATGCCCTGTAAACTCAGTCAGTGCCCGTGGGTTGTTTTGCTCACTGTACAGACAGAGGGTGAGGAAATCCCCGTCCTCTGTCTTTATCCTTCCCCGTGAAGGCAAGTCTGATGAGACGACACACTGGCCTCTCCTCCCCGCTCACTGGGTGACGCCTGCCGTTGGTGAGTGTGCGGGGGGAGCTGGCCCTGCAGGGCTTCCCCTGTGGGGTCTGCCTGCCTGTGCTGGCTCTGCTATGAGGTCTCTGCCCTGCGGAGGCTGGGGTGCTCCGTTCCATCCGTGCCTGAGACTGGGTCCTGGGTCCTGGGTCCTGGGTCCTGGGTCCTGCCCTACGCTGGGTTCGGCGTCACAAAGCCCATTGTTGCCGTGCTCCTCCAGGCCGGCCTCTACGGCCTTCACCTGCCTCGTCCTGTGTCTGGGTCCCTGCAGTTCCAGACTTGGTCAGAGGACAGAGGTTCCTTTGCTGGATCCCGTGACTCCCCTATACACAGCTCCATCCCCAGAGCCTACAGCAGCACCTGACACATAGTAGGTACTCAGTTTATTTTTACTTCTTAATTACATGGATGCATAGATGAATGAACTCAAGGATAATTACAATAACTTGCAAATAGCAGGCCTCGTAAATGTTGGTTGAAACAGCCTGTTCAGTTAAGCAGGTCTCTTTGGATCCCTACAAAGTGCACGGTGTTTTTCTAGGTCCTGCCTGGGTTCTTCAGGCTAGAACAGCTGGTTAATGCAGACCCCAGGACGAGCTGCCAAGTCTGAAAGGAGTGAATTAGGTTTGGAGTCACTGGTGTTTATTATTTCCACAAATGCCATTACCAACTGAAATTTCAATCCTCCAAGCAAACAAGCTGATGAGATCTATAAATCTGCCCAGGACTCGTGTTCATCAGAATTCTCAGCTGAAGTTACTGATGAAAGAAAATGAACTTCGGTTTTCTCTCATTTTCTTTCCTCCATCTGGGCTTGTCAGGGCCAAAAACAGAGGTTTGACTCAAAAAGAAGAGTTTTCTTTACTGATTTTTAATGACATAACCATACTTGACTTCGACTGTCTTAATGATTCAAGTTTGACAGGGATTTTGGAATCAATTATGTTGGTGGATAAATCAACCTGAGTTAGATTATTTTAAATAGCGTAATAGTGTGTGTGCACGTGCTTATGTGTGTCCAAAGCTTTCTTGATTTACAGGTTTGGATTTCTGAGCGAGCCCATGGCAGAACACCACGGAGAGGACCTCCATCTCCCAGACCCCTGTCTCAGTAAGCACGTTTCCCAGTTGGTGGGTGGGCCTTGGTGGTGCGATTTCCAAGGACAGGCTCTCTTACTGGAAAGGATCCAGATGTGCCCTAATCAGATGTTCTGGGTCATTTCCTTGAAGAGCTCTCTTTAGAATTCCAGAAAATGGGTGTTTAGGGAAATGGAACTTAAGACGTTGAAGAAAGTTTTCTATGTAATTAGAGACTTCCCCAACTAGACAGGAAGCCTATCAAACAGGTATGAACCTCTTGGATAAAATATAGGTGCAATTTCCATTTTCATTAAGAAAACGTAAGCAAGAAAATTTTTACGTATCTGTTTGCTTTTTGGAGTGTGTTATGGACTGAATGTTGTGTCCCCCCCCAAATCCTATGTTGAGATCCTAACCCCCAACGTGATGGTGTTGGAAGGCGGGCCTTTGGGAGGTGACAAGATCATGAGGGTGGAGCCCTCATGATAGGATTTGAGCCCCTATAAGGAAGACCCCAGAGAGCTCCCTCACCCCGTCCACCACGTGAGGGCACAGTGAGAAGGTGGCCATCTACCAACCTTTCCTGGACACTGAGTGCCGGCACCTTGATCTTGGACTCCCCGCCTTCAGAACTATGAGAAATGAATGTTTGTTGTTGCAGCCACTCAGATGATGGCATTTTTGTTCCAGCAACCTGAACGGATCAAGGCAGCCTGTGTATGTGCCAAGGAAGCCCAACGACTGGACGCTCTAATTCTTTGAAATGTGGGCGGTATAAAACCCAGCACTCGTGGCACGTCTGAAACATTGTGTTGACTCTGCCAGTGTTTCAGCTAATAAATCTCATCCAAGAAACAGCCTTCCTAGATTGACCAGACCTGGAGGAACCGTCAGCGGTAGACGGGACTCCTGTCCAGAGCTGGGACCTGACAGTTGGTCTCTTGTGTCTCTTCTTCACTCAACCGGTCAATATTTGGAGGACATTTCAATTGCTGTGCTCAGTTTTATGTCTTGCTCTACTGAGGAAGCAGAGAGCCGGCGGGCGTGGAGGTGGTGCTGTGAGGGCACTGACGATCTTTGGTGAGTGGTTTGTGTGTCCTGAGGAAGGATTCCTGGAAATCTCCTCCGAGAAGACTTAGAAATCTAATTGGCTTAATTACAGGATGGAAGGAAGGGAATTACCCTGCACATGCCGGGAGGGACCCAGATGTCACTTTGAATCATTTTGCCTCCTGGTAACTGTTTTCAAATAGGAGAAAGGAAAGGCTTGAAGCTTAAACAAAAGCAGCTCAGCTGGAAACAGATGTGCTCCCTGGTACTATGGCAACATGCCCGCACCCTCCGCAAACGGCCGCAGCCCGCCCTCCACATCCCTGGCCAGCTTGCGTTCAAGGTCAAGTTAACAATGCACAACATCTTCCATCTCGTGTACTGACAATGAGTGACAGCCCGCCATGGGCTGGAGGGGCAGTCACAGGTGTGGGTCTTACGGGCAATCAAAGGGCATTAATGGGTTTCTGCAGTTCTGGATTTCACTTATGTTGAAAACAAACATTTGTACCTGCCTGTGGGTATATTCCAGAACAAGGTACATAGATACATAGTCGTATTTATATATATATAGGCATATTATATATATGCATACATACATATTCTCTTCCAAATTAGATTTAACCTTAATCTTTCCCAAGCATTTGACTATGGCTTTGCAGGGTGTTGAGAAGAATAGAAAATGGACCAACACATTATTTGAACAAATCCAAGTGGAAACTTTTAGTCATTCCGGTGATATAAAGGCTCAACCCTTCTCACCTTGACCTGTCCTGATGGAACGTCATTCCCTTATTTGACTTTGGATGTCAAAACCGGGTCACCATAGTGATAAAACATTTGTCCCAAGACTACCCTAGGGGAAATGAGATTTGAAACCAGAATGCCTGAATGTTTAGTCTTTAACTCAATCTCCATGGCTTCATCCTTCCCTAAAGATTAACCTTTGAAGAGGAGTAGCCAGATCAGTCAATTAAAACCTGTGTGTTCCTAACATTCAATCTAACATAGCTGGTAGGGGGTGGAAGGCAACATGTTTCTGGTACTACCATCACGCCATCTGCCCACAGCATCTCTGAAGGCTTGGGCGTTGATGCCCCTGGACATAGGTGGGCTTTTCCGAACGGGAGAGCCTCTGCCTGTAAGCTCTGGCTTCCTGCTCAGGTGCTTTGCTGGATTAAGCCCTTTCAGGTTAAGGACCATGTCTCGCTCATCTTTGCTCAGCTCAGTGCCTGGCTTCTTGATGTGACAAACAAGCCAGGGCGAGATTCCAGTCTAACATTCAGTAGGGAACTCCCAAGGCTGCGACCCATGTGCCCGCTTTGTGTGCCCTCGGGACCTCTGTAAATGTGGACTAACATGTACGGTGAGAGATAAGATACAGACCAAGTTTCTGACCGGCCAAAACCCAACATTAATTTAAGCTGAAGCAGATAAGACGGAGTGTTTATCTGGGAGACCGTGGAGGTTATCTCGTTGGAAATGTTCTCTGTTGTCATGTTCTGCTAAAAGGAAAGAGAAGCAGAGAATGAGTTTCTTTCAACAGACTTCTGAGTAATTAATAGAACCGAGGAGCTCTGGATGTAGAAAAAGGCATGACCTGGCCCCTGCCTGCAGGATCCCTGGTCCCTCAGGGGGGATGGCCCCCCACTCGCCCCGGCTCACAATGTGCCGTAGGTGACCCGGCACAAGGGAAGTCCAACTAGAGAGTTCAGCCAGGAGGGCACAGAGGAACCAAGCAATGTGACTGCGGCAATATAAGAATGCCTCTCGGAGCCACAGACAGGGTGCCAGTTGAACATCCGGGGAGTTCAGAAGGGCATTCTGGACAGAGGAAGCCGTGGAATCCAAGGCATGGAGTCAGGGAGTCACCAAGTACAGCAGAGAGGGAGTCAGCTGAGAACACAGCTTTGACAGATGGAAGGAACAGAGTCTGACTTGTTCACCAGTCGTTCCCAGACCTCAGACTCTGTGTCAGCCCTGAGCTGAGGGCTGACGATGCCAAGGCCCAGAAGGCCATGGTCTCTGTCCTTGTGGTGCTGTGTATCAGGGTGGAGAGTCAGAAAATAAACAAAAGGCACATAATCGGATTACAATTCCAAATTGTATGGGACTCCGAATGAACATGAAAACGGGGTGCAGTGATTAAAACCATGACAGAAGGGACCCACTTAGCCAGGGCAACCCTGCGGACGTGGCTGAGAGCAGTCCGTGCTGAACGGAGAGGCAGTGCAAGACGCCCGCCATCCGAAGCAAGAAGACCCCAGGCAGAGGGGCTCCGGGGGGTGGGAAAGATACGTGGGCATCCATGGAACTGATAAGTCTGGTGCCACAGAATCACAGTGGGCAAGAGGAAGTGTGACCCAGGATGGAACTGGACAGGGGCATGAGTCAACCGTGACCTTACAGCTCGTGGGAGATGCTTGAATGTTGTCTGAAGTGCAGTGGGGTGTGAGTGCAGGATTTAAGCAGAGGAGGAAAGATTTGTTTTTGTGTTAAAGTGTTTGCTGGGCTTTTCGGCAGAACATGGGTTTGCAGGGCAGATATGGAAGCAGAGAGAACTCTGAGGGGGCTGAGTGAGTGGCGGAGGTGGCTTGGACTAAGGTGATGGTGATGGGGAAGGCGATGTGGGTTAGAGCATTATTGGAAGAAAGAATTGATGAGACTTGCTGGAAGGTTGGGTTGGGGGTGCACTGGGAGGAAGAGGGCAAATTTAGGATGACTCTGGACTTCTGGCTCAAGAATTTGGCATATGATTATGTCACTTATTAAGATGGAGAAGATGGGGCGTGTGAAGTGCAGGTGAAAGGATGAGTGAGGATCGAGATCTTAGCTTTGAACGTGAAGTTCCCAAGAGACTGCAACATTGAGCCCTGAGAATCTGGAAGCCGATATATGTATGTCTACGCATGGCTGGGACAGGGCGCTCTGCACCAGAAATGACACATTGTAACTGAATGTACTTCAATTGAAAAAAAAGATTGAGTTATGCATCTGGAGGGCTTTTTGATGAGGATAAAAATAGGGGATTTATTGTAGGGATGCTATTTAAAGCCATAGGATGAGATCATCGGGGGGAGGTAAAGATAAGGGAGAAAAGAGTAGACCTTGGAAAAGGCCACTGCTCAGAAATCAAAGTAGAAGGAGCCACGACAACACCAGGGAAAGGGAGACCAGGGAGGAAAACCAAGACGGTGGTGTCTGCACTGCGAGAGAGCATACAGGGGAGGAAGGAAGGAAGACCTAGTTGCGTTCCACTGAGAGGATGTGTACAGGGAAAGGGGAGATTTCCCCTTGTGTTTGGTAACTCTAAACTTCAACAAGAGTGTTTTGGGAGATCTGGAGGCAGAAACCTGGTGCGAAGGTCCTGGGGAGAGACTGCATGATGGGACGCAGGAATAAGAGCACACACACGCCGCTCCATACAGGTGTTGGGGTGTGAAGGGAGCCGAGAGGGCTAGGGCACAGGCATTCCTCATCTTTAAAGAAGCTCCTAGAACATGTTCTATGTTAATGGATAAGTGATCAAACAGAGAGAGAGTCCTAATGTAGCACGGAGGGAATACCCTGAGGAGGGAAGTCCTTCAACAGTGGACACGTCTTGACTTTGCAGAAAGAGGGATGAAGCAGGCGTGAGGGGATCTGAATCTGGCTGAGAAAGTTGCAGGAGTTGCTGGCTGGAGGCTCCTGTGCGGTGAAGTCATCAGAGCCGTGAGATGATGGTTGAAGACGAGAAGCAGCGGGAGGAGATGGTGGTGTCAGAACCAGGTGAGCAACTGGACTCACCTGAGACCCAACCCAAGACTCCAGCCCAGGTTTCCTATCATGGATTTAATGTGAGCCAGTCAACTGGTCTTTTTCTTTTAACCCCCAGCAGATCTTTGCCTCTTGGATACCAAGTAGGACTTTGTTCCAAGAATCAAGGAGGAAGGCTATGGAAGTTGACTTTTTTTTTTTTTCACAAGAGAGGGTTATGATGATGGGCCATGGAATCCAAGCTGAAATAGAGAGTGGGCAATGGGACCAATTTGGTGGAGACCTCTCAGGACTGAGGGACTATTTCAGTAGAAAGCCCTGGAACAAGAGAGTCAGAGATCAAAGATGGAGAGGAGCCTTGATAGCATCAAAGTTCAGCCACCCCGTCTGTGATCCCCATTGGCTCCTCAGGGACACCCCAAATAAAACATGCGCTCAGTAAAAATAGGGTGCTTGCCATGAAAATGCAGCTGCAGATGAGTCCTCAGTGTCAACCCACTTCTAAGGGAATTGCTACTTTAAGTCCCTCTGGACTCCCATTGACCTGGGGGCTTCAGAGCCATGGAAAGCTTCCATGTTGACCTTCGTCAGCAGCCATCCACAGTGTTCCAGGTGGATGAGTCTGCAGGCCACAGCGTTACACTGTTCCTCTCCACATCTGGGAAATCAGCGGCACCTGAGATGCAGCCTCTCTCCTGGCTCTGACGGCCGATTCCTGTGGTCTCCAGCCAATGTTGTTCAACCAGCACAGCAGTTAGAATCTCAAATCATCTTTATGGCTGCTGCAGATTTTACCAGCTGCTGGAGAATGATCTGACCGCCACACGATTGCTAAATGACGAATGGTTCTCTCCTCTTCCAGCATTTTCGCTAGAGGGTTATTGATGGCTCAGAGAGGAAAAAATTCCAGAAAATACGGTATCCTCAGCCACAGTGGAGTAGCCTTGTAAAGATCAATCTATAATAGTAAAACATGAACTGTGAAGGCAATAGGCAGAGGAGAGAGAAGGCTAAAAGTTAGTGGAGGAAGATAAAATTGACTTCGTAATGGGAACAGGAGGAACCATTAATGCTCCCATAACTGTCCAGAACCCTGTGGGTACAGCTGGCCACTTTCTCGTCAAGTCAGTGTTGGCTGTTTATCTTCACCCCATATCAGAATGGTCTAGACCAGGTTAGTTTGGTTAAAGCGATTTTCCTTGCCGGTAATGAGCAGTTGGCACTGTTGCCACATTGCTTAGTTAGAGAGGAATGTGCTTTTTGTGGAACTGGGTTTTGGCTGAGTAAGGGCCCACAGTTTCCTTCTGAGTTAAAGAGAAAGCGGATTTGTTAGAGGCAGATCTTCCACTGTAGGATCTCATAGTTACTTAAGTCAGTTTCCCCTAAGGCCAGATGTCACGCACCATCCACACAGTGTGCATTAGGTGGGAATCAAGGCTGTGGTGTGTTGACTCCGTTTTTTAGAAAATCAGATTCTGTTCCAACATAAAACCCTCAATTCCAGAGAGAAAACCTGCTCGTGAAGTTAGTTGATTTTCTCTAAATGAACTGTGATGGCTAATTTTATGTGCCAACTTGACTGGATCACAGGGTGTCCAGATATTTGGCTGAAAAGTATTTCTGAGTGTGTCTGAAAGGGCGTTTCCAGATGAAATTAGCACTTGGGTTGGTGGACTCAGTACAGCTTTGCACCCCCCACCCCATGTGGATGGGCATTATCCACCTGTTGAGGCAATAGAGAGAAGAAGAAGAGAAAGGAAGAATTCACTTCTTGCTGCCCGATTGCTTGAGCTGGGTGTCCCATCTTCTGTCCTTGACACTTCTGATTCTCAGCCTTTGGAGCTGGGCTGGAATGACACCACCGGCTTTCTGGGTTTCCAGCTTGCAGATGGCAGATGGTGAGATTTCTCAGCCCCCAGAATTGCATGAGCCAATCCCTTACAATAAATCTCTTCCTACAGATGTATCCTACTGGTTCTGTTTCTCTGGAGGATCCTGACTAATACATGGACTGGTTGCTCTGGTGTCAGCAAGCATGTTCAGGAGAAGCAAACCCTCTGATGCTCACAGTGCTGCCTTGGCTGGTCACTTCCATCAAGTTGTTGATGGTGTCCCTTTGCTTAAAGGGGGAGCCTAAGCTTCATAGCCAGAGCCTGTGGTCTGCTGTGACGTGTCCCTGCCCTTTAGCCCAGACTCATTTCCACCCCCTGCTGCACATACCCAGGCTCCAGCTAAACTGCACATCTTCCCCTTCCTCAAATCCAGCCTTTGTTTTTCCAACTCCGTGCTTTTTCTCTTGAAATCATCTCTACTCATAGCAAACACCCTCTCTAAATGAAAGTCTCTTCTGATGCCAAACGTATTCACTCACTCACTCATCATACAGGAAATATTTATTGTGCACCTTTCATGTGTCGGCCACTTTGCTTGGATGGACTCTTCAGAATTCTCTTAGCACTGTGTAGAAGGCTTAAAATATTTAACAAATATTTTATGAGTGAATGAATGATTGTGCAGTTTGGTTTTAGTTTGTTAACCCTTCCCATTTGGTTATAAGCTCCTTATGGGCTCAGTGTGTGTGTGTGTGTGCGTATGTGTGTTACTCTTATTCCCCTGTGAACGTAGTGGGAAATTGATTCATTGTTTTAAAATGGGCAGAAAGAACCCTGAGGTCAATGAAGTCAGAAAAAGCCATCAGATGAATTAGCCAACATCATTTCCTAAAATTAAAATAATCAGAGGGGCCACATTCACAATGAGTGTGAAGTCCAAGTTCATTCTTGCTCAGTAATTCACTCTTTGTGACAGTCAGCTATCCTAATATTTTCAATTCTCTTCACCTATTACCTGACTTGATTAGGAGCAGCCATTCCAATATCGATAGGCATTTAATATTCTGGTAGAGCCTGTCCTGTGAGAGGCTGTAAATGGGGTAAATTGGAATATTTCATACAAAGCTGAACAGGACTTCAGCCCTGCTGCTTTCATTTTGTAGCTGTCATCTTCATGTGGCATGAGCTGTCAGTGCTGTGTCTGGGCCCCCATTGCAGTGAGAAGTCCTTGCCAGACTAGCCCCATTGGGCGCACTGTGAGGACAGCAAACCTGAGAACTGAGGACTGTCGACTAGTGGGAGGAGGATGGAATGCACTAGAATCATGGGAATGAAGGTCAAGGAATGATCAGAAACTACTCGTTCAGAGACAGAGAGGGGTGCCTTCCATGCTGCACATGTTCAGTATTTGTTGAAGTGATAAATGACCCTATATATTCCTTCAGCCTTCACCCAAGGTTTCTCTTAAGCTCTTCTTAATGTAATGATGACCCTCTAAGCAGGAGGGGATTATTTGCAAAGCAAAGATTTTGTTTTATTTTAACCGTGGTCTGGCAAAGTATCTAGAACACCAATAGTGCTTGACAAATTTTTGTTGAATAAAGAAATCGATGAATATGTCCTCCAGGAAGGTGACCAGCAAATCGTCCCTATAATAAGGCTCAAAGAAGTAAATGTTCTGTTGTTGAAATGACAAGGGTGTCTATATTTCCATTAACTAAATGAAATTGTCTTGAGCATCTTGAGAGAGCAGAACAGTACGTAGCCAAAGGTTATTCTAATATAAAGGTGCTTCTGACTACATCAGGGATCCAGGGGGGTTTTAGATGTATCGGGTGCCCTGAGGCACTGCTCAGGCACCATGTAATTGAGTACTACGTTTCAAGTCCCTGTAAGTCAGATCTCAACTCCAGTTTGGATACTGGGGACTGATACATCTGCGGAACTCTCAGGTTGCTGACCTCTGTAGTCCATGAAGGACACAAGAGAAGCTCTGGTTTTAACCAGGATAGTTGACCTATGTGTGTCTTACCCTAAGAATTTGCTTTTTATTCAGAGAGCTTGTTTTCTGTATCATGTAATTGGAACAAATGGAGAAACACTATTCTCAGATAATGGACAGTCTACCTCTTTGCTTTCATCTGACTCAAATGGTTTCTCAAAGCTTCAGAAACCAAGATCTAACACAGTTCAGTCAAGCTTCCTGAGAACCAAAAAGAGGAACTCATGGTGTGGAGGCTGAGAATAGCCCACCAGAAAGGAGCCCCTTCCAGATTGTCCCTGGAAGGGGACACTCAATGGACAATCTCATTTACTATCAATTAGGTCACTCACCTGTGTTTGAGAAACACTTAGGGAACTTTTAAAGAATGAGGGGAGCATCCGGCACTCACACTAGGGCAGGATTAGTTCCTCCTATAACCAGACAGGAGACCCTAATTATTCAAAAGGCACTGGGTAAATCACTGAGAAGGATCATTCTGCAGTAGTGGAAATTAATTAGCCCTAGAAGTTCTGCTCTGATCTAACCTAACAAATCTTACAAGCAAGACTGTAAAGGATTGAACTGTTCTGAGTAAACATCCATCACCCCAAAAGGTAAAATTTTAAATGTCTAAAATCCAATCATAAATTAGTAGGTTTGTAAAAAGCAAGAAATATGGCACATGAGGAGGAGACAAAATTAACTGACATTGACCCAGAACTGATAGATTACAGAATTAGCAAATGAAGGCATTAAAATAATTATCAGAACTCTATTCTACACTCAAAAAGGTGAGTAAAAACATTGAAGCTAGATAAAAAAAGACTCAGAGCAAATTTCCTGAGATGAAAACTACAATGTCTGAGATGAAAAGTTTGCTAGGTGGGATAAATGGCTGATAGACATCGCAAAAGAAAGCAAATTAGCAAACATGAAGGCAGTACTAGAAACTACCTAAAATGAAACACACAGAAAAAAAGAAAGTTAAGCAGTAGCAATCCCCTGTTAGCTATAGGTTAACTTAAGAAGCCTAACATATGTATAAACAGAGTCCTTGAGGAAGAGCGGGAGGAGAGAGGGGCAGAAAAAACATCTCAAGAAATGATGGCCAAAATTCTTCCACATTTGACAGAAATTCTAAACCCACATATCCAAAAGCCCAGCAAACTCAGAAATGTGAGATATGAGAAACACGCTTTAATTAAATAAATTAAATTAAGGCATTTTGTAATCGAGTTATTCAGAACCGGTGATAAAGACAAAAATACTAAAAGTAATTGGAGGAAAAAGTCATAAGCTCAGAGGAATAAAGACAATTGGTGTCGAACATAGTCAAGCACAAAGACAGCAGAGAAGTATCTCTTTTTTAAAATTGAAGTATAGCTGATTTGCAATGTTTCAGGTACACAGCAAAGTGATTCAGATATAGATAGTCAGATAGATAGACAGACAGACAGACAGACTCTTTTCCATTACAGGTTATTCTTAGAAGTGGGGAAACGTCTTTAAAGCATTGGAGAAAAAAGCTGTCAAGCTAGAATTACATGTCCAGTGAAAATGTGTTTACAACATGAAACATTTTTTGGACAGACAAAATCTAGAAGCACTTACAACCAACAGACCTATGTAAACAGGAGTCCTTTGGACAGAAGAAAACATAACAGATGGAAACAGAGTTCTACACAGAGAATAAATAACACCAAAAGTGGTAAGTACATGAATAAATATGTACTTTTTTTTTTTACTATTTACTTATCTTTAAGAGAAAATCATTAAAAAAATAATGTAATTTAGGATTTATAATATATAAAAAATAAAATGTCAACAATAATAGCTCAAAGGCTAAGAGGGGAGAAATGCAAGCACATCTTTTTAAGGTTCTTATACTACACATGAAGTGGTACAGCAGTACTTGAAGACATACTAACATCATAAGTTAAAGGCATACACTATAACCCCCAAGTGACCACTAAAATTAAAAAATAAAGAGCCATTGCTACAAAGCCAGCAAAGGAGATGAGATGAAAATAAAACACAAGGTAGAAAAAGAGGAAAAAGAGAACAAATAATGGCACAAGTAGAAAACGAACAGGCATGTGATAGATTCAAATCTAAGCACGGTTGATAATCATATTAAAAGTAAATGGCCTGAACAACCAAACTGAAAGGCAGAGATTGTCAATTTGGGAAAAAAAAAAAAAAAAAAAAAAAAAAGCAAGACTCCATAATACACTGCCTACAGGAGGCCTGTTTTCAATACAAATGTACAGACAGGCTCGAAGTTAAAGGACAGAAGCAGGTATCCTTTGCCAACATGAATCCAAAGAAAGCTGGGGTGGCTACCATGAAATAAAACACTGCTCAGTAACAAAGAAAAGTGAGCTAGGGATTTGCACAGCGACATGGGTGAGTCCCAGAATAATGATGTTCAGTGAGAGGGGCCAAACTTGGGGTAGGGGGGGAGCATATACTGTAAAATTCCAATTACACAAAATTCTGTAAAACACAAACAAATAGAGCTACAGAAAGCAGATCTGTGTTGCCTGGGGTGGGGGTTGCAGGAGGGAGGGAGTACAAGGGGGCACGGTGGGACCTCTGGGGCACATGGGCGTGTTTGCTGTCCTGACTGTGGCAGCGGTTTCACTGGCAAGTCCAAATGTCAGGAACATATCAAGTTGTGCACTTTGAATATGCACGGTTTACGGTATGTCAAGTATACCTGAACTGAAAAATGAAAATTAAAGTCACTAAATAGCTCCTGGTCCCCTACGCCTATGGATTCTGATTCAATTTGTCTAGGGGGCTGTTGTGGACCAAATTGTTCCCCCTACAAAATTCACGTATTGAGGCCCTCATCCCCAATGGGATTGTATTTTAAAATGGGGCCAGTAAAGAGGTAATTAAGATTAAATGAGGCGATTAAGGTGAGTTCCTAATCCAATGTGACCGGGGTCCTTTTAAGAAGAGGAGGAGACACCAGACAAGTGCACACACAGAGGGATGACCATGTGAGGACACAGGGAGAAGACGGCCGTCTACACACCACGGAGAGAGGCCCGTGGAGAAGCCAACCCTGCCAACACCGTGATTTCTGACTTCCAGCCTCTGGGACTGGAAGAAATACATTTCTGCTATATAAACCACAGCAGATAGGTACCAAGGGATTCTACACAGCAGTGCTTCTGTACAGCTCCGGGGAGATTCTGATGAGTGGCCAGAACTGTGACACATGGCATTAGGCCAGGCCACCTCCTCTCCAGGCTGCAGGCTGAGTTGTAAGACCTGTAAGACCAATGTGGTATCTGGGCTCGGCGATGCTCTGACCCCAGTGTTGAGACTTCATCAGCTGCCTTTGGGTTTGCTCTTCTCTTTCTTCCTTCTCTTCATCTATCTTACATCTGCATCTTTTTACACAAAAATCAAACAGGTTATTTGTCAAAACAGGACTTTACTACCATTCAATTAAACAAATCCTTGTGTACACTCCATGCCAGGGACGGAGATGGGCTTGCCAGATAACAGAAGGCAGACAAGGACTTGACCAGGTAAGACGTATAAGTTCCTGCCGTTGAAATTCCATACCCTCCCACCGTGTACAGCTGAGCATGGTATTTTAAGCAAGCTGGATCTCCACATGTGGCTGTGTTATAGCCAGTTCCTGGATGTTCTATTTAGTTTTACTTTTACATGAAAAAAAATCAATGAGCAATTTATATAGGAACTATCGAATTATTTTGAAAACATCCAGGCTTCCAAAATGATTGCAGAGGATTTGAGTTGCAGAATTAAAACGAGGTTCAGTCGGAGCCTTCAAGCCAAAAGTAATAATTAGTGCATGCACCATAAAACTGGGTTTTAATTAAATATGTCTTTGAATAAGAAAGGAGTTTTATGAACTGTAATGCACATGGAGAGCTTTCAAAATGGCATTGACAACATCCAGAGAATTGTCAAATATACTCCAGAAGTTTAAAAATCGTTTTCAAGTGAATCCAAAGTAGAAGAGTGATAATTTACTGAGACAAACCCTGACTTTACTCCATTTATTCTTAAATGCTCAGAATACCTTCCAGGAGGATTCTCCAGTGGCTACACCGCATTTTGCCCATTGTCTGTTCCATTTTGCCTCCAGCGTATCGTCCAACACCAGTGAGCACATGGCGAATGTCTGCCTCACTGAGCTTTGAGGAAACACAGAACTTTTTTTATCCAAACAAGTACTCACTAGAAGGGTCAGCTGGAGAAAAGTCAGTAGCTGTCACTTCAATATTTCATGCACAAAAAGCACCACGTGCCATCTAGGTCCACAGCTCTGTTATATTGTTTCCGAATAAGATGGTCCTAAATGAATGTTTAATGACAGAACGTGGTGTCTCTGAAGATTTAGGAACTGCAGATTAGGCTGGCCGTGCCCATCAGAAACATCTGCCTGTCTCCATATGTGCTCTGACAGACAGAGAGCGGTGATCTTTCCCCGGGTCCCTGCAGATGTGCGGTTCCATTTGGTGGCTCCGGGAAGTACCGTTCCAAATCCTAATGGCAACCAAGCATTTAAGCTTTGCAAAACGTGCCAGCTTGATTTCCTTATGGCTCCAAACTGATGTGCCAGATAGGTGACATTTTTGTTGATGGAGGGTAGAGAAATGGAGGTACCTTGGTTCGTCCAGGAAGCCAGGAAGACACCCGCCCTCTTGCACAAAGACAGGGGACAGCATCACCCTCTGGTGGCCTGGGGACATTGTAAATGAGCCCTTTTCCAATGGTTCAGCCCACCAGCCGGCTCATATTTCCCTAAGGCAAAAACTCAAAGATAAAAGGGATGTTGGAACACAAGGCACCCCCACCAACCCCCAATCCAAGCAATAGCAAGGGAATTTCTTTTAAAATTCAAAATTCTTTTTAAATGCATTTCCTATTTAGCAAGTCACTTCTGGCTCATTCATACCACACACAATGTGGTACAAAAAACATCTATTTGCTATGACAGTGTCTGTGATGTACTGTCTCATTCTATGAATAAACAGTAGCTTGCGGCAAAGATGAGGCATTGCTCGCACGCTAACAGGGACTGGAATTACAGTGAGATTCTAAACGGACGGTACTTATGGTAATTAGTTAAAAACCACCGACAGAAACAAAGTCCCCGGCTAGAATCACGTCTTTCAGCCTTCAGCCTTCGTTAAAACGGAAGCTACTGATTCTTTGGGAGAATGGTCTTCATAATTCCTTACTTATTTTTCAAATGAGGGGAATGCCTGCAGCTGGCGCAGTGTCTGCATCTTGCCTGCTCCTCTCGTGGGGCTCCCCAGCCCCCAGTAATGCCCGCTGGTCGGAGGCGCCCTTGGGTTGAAGGAGGTGGCCACACCCATCGTGTCTCCTGCGCGCTGCACTGCTGTGTCAGCCTATGGGCATCTCTTGGAGCCCCCTTCCCATGCACTCTTCACGGTGCTCTGGTGGTGTTAGCATTTCCTCTCTATCTCACTGTACTGCGAATAAAATCCAAATGCCTTCCCGTGGCCAACAGGCTCTGCAGCCCTCAGCCATAGCTTTACCTTCCCTGCGAGTTTCCTACCCTCCTGCCTTCCATCCTTCCCCGTCTCCATCCTTCCCCGTCTCCATCCTTCCCCATCTCCATCCTTCCCCATCTCCCTGACACCAGCCTTCCTCCTGGTCCTGATGCTCAGTGGGCTCTCCATTTCCTCTTCTGCAAACACTGCCTCCTGGACATCTCACAGTGGCTCCTTGTGGGCGTTCAGGACCCCCTTTGCATCCTTGTCACCCCATCTCAAGAGGCAAGTGGGCCAAATATTGTCTGTGTCTATAAAGACAGCTCAGTTCCCAATAGTTTGCACAGGGCCCAGCACAGAGAATGCCCTCCGTTAAGGATGTTGACTAAATTAGGCACAGGTTGCACGGTAACGCAAGCCTGTTGGCGTGAGAAGTTCCTCATGGCGCAGGTGTCCTACACCCTCACCAACGTGCAGTCTCAGGGGTAACATTGTGACTTTTCTACTCAACCACCATTTCCTGGACAGCTTACCAGGCAGTAAGCAGAGGACGGAGACTAAATAAAACCAAAGTTCTGGCTGGGATTCTGTCTCCAGACACTGGGAAACTGTGCTTCTGGTAGACGGTATTTCAGACTGTGAGTTGTGCTGAGAGACCGGTCTTTGTAGAGTGGTCCCAGAGGCCAGCTGCTTCATGAACTCGACAATAAAATATTCATCAAAGGTCTGGCCTTCAATGAATGCAGTCCCCCAAAGACTTCAGTTAGGGAGCAGCTTGGCAGCTGTTGTCTTGAAATAGTCGAGAGAGAGGCTCTTTATGCAAGAGATGTGTTTTCCTCCATTGGAACAAAGGGAATGGCTGTAGTCACTTGATTCAAATCAGGGTTCCTAAGAGACAAGAAATATAGTGCTTTGTGTGAACACGTGACGCTCCAACCACAGTCAAGTTCTTGGCCATTGTTTCTCTGTAAAATCTACATCTCTGTGACTTGGGTACCAAAACCGCTGCTCCAAAATCTTGCTTCCCTGATGACCTTCACGCGCGCGCGTGTGTGTGTGTGTTGGGCGCTGAGGGAAGAATACAACTCAAGTTCCGTCATTAGTTCAATTCAGGATGGGCAGGGTCTGGCTGCGACCTTATGGGGCAGGCTTAAAACCTCATGAAATTTAGTGTTGGAAAACCATCTGCATTAACTCGTCAAAATGTGATTAGGGAAGATGGATTCAGATCCTGCCAAGAAATCATTTTAAACAAACGATTCCTGGAAATCCATATGAACAATTCAAGTCACTCAACAGACAAACAGGCGGAGAAGGTAACAGACAATTCATCAGAGTAAACTTGAACAGCCGATATGCATGAAAAGACATTTCACCTCACTTGCAGTCAAGGAACTGCCGATTCAGACAGTACCAAGACACCGTTCTGCACCAACCAGGGTGACGAAAAGCAAAACAAAGCAAAAGTGCGGTCTCATTCTATCCAGAATTGAGAAGGAAACACCCGTTTTGGAGACGTGCTGGTCATCACACTGGGAGATGCACGTACTCTGAGATACAGCGATTCCACTGCTCAGGATGAGACCCGCTGCGTCTCGAAGTCACAGCCGTGTCGTTGTGACTCTAGGTGCCTGGAAGCTATCAAAGTGCCCACTGATGTGACAGTGCATAAGTGCCTTGCAGGTGCTCGCACAGTGGAACGCTGCACAGTGGATTCTGCGTGGATCATCCAGATACAGCATCGTGTGGAGAGTTAGAGCTCTTCTTGCAGAAATACATTCATATCATGTGCCTTTCGCCACACTCTTAACATTCTGCAAAGGCAGGCTTTTCAAAGGCTGCTTGAGAGACTCCGCTTTCTGGAGTTTCCGTGTCTCAGTTGAACTGTGTCTGCACCGAGAGTGATTTTCCACCATGGGGCAGTGGTCACCGTGAGTTCATAGATAAGAAACTGCTGAATTAATTCCCTAAATCCCCACTCGCTTCTAGGAAAGATGAGAGGTGAATTGAAGGAGCAAAAGGACAGAAACTCGGTGATGAAATCTGTGTGAACGACTTGGCTGGCAGGGAAAAGAAGGAGGAAGAGTTAATTGTGTCTTTAAAGTTCTTAAGGGAGGACACGCTTTGACAGCAGAGCGTGAAGCTCTGTTTGGACAGTCCCGGCGGCACGGAGAGCCGGTGCCTGCAGAGGCGTGGGAGCCCAGCGTCTCCGGCAAAGAAGCCCAGCACTGCTTCTAAGGGATATCTGTCCTGCGGGTCGTCACAAGTGACTTTAACTGCGGTGACCCAGCTGATGGCTTCTTATATGGAACCTGAGACCCATCGGGGCAAACGACAACGTGTCATTTGAGGGGATGATCAGGACCTGAAGCAGATGCGTGTAGCCTCCCCTGAAGCTGTGTTCACGGGCAGGCCCAGAGGTGTCAGTTAGCAGCCCTGGGGTGGCTCACTGGGTCTCAGCGATGCCAGCGGGGGGCTTGGATGGGCGCTGGGAGGAGGCACCTTCAGAGGGGGGTCTCTGCAGAGTACCTGATCTGCTGTGTGGTCGCACGTCCCACCCTCGGGCTGTTGTCACATCCTGCACATCCAACCACAAGTCCCTGCGTCAGGGAACCCTGGTCCGATTCCTGCTTCTGTCCCTGCAAAATCAAAGCCCTCGCACCTCTGCGTCCCACAGCACCCACTCCCGGAACCCACGGGCCCCGCCCCTGCTGCCGCCCGCTCTACTTTCTCCTTGTCTCTGAACTCCTGACACCAACTAAGTAGCGAGGAAACGCCGTGGGCTGGGCGGAGGTGGCCTGCCTCGCCTGGCTGGGGCGTGACAGAAACTCAGGTGGTGTTTGGGCTGGGGAAGTAGAGCCAAGCCCGGTACTGTTTGGAGTGGACAGCTAGCTCGTTTTTGGAGAGCGGATACGGTGTTTGAGCTTTTCCCCAGGGCCATCTCTGGGCCAGCTGGCTGAGGCCGCCCGGGCCTCGGGGAGGGAGGAGTCGCCCAGCACTGTCTCCCTCGTGGAGGACTCCGTGGAGGACTCTAGTGCCCCATGGGATGGTCCTGAGATGTGAGGTCGGACCCCATCCTGTCCTGCAAATGCTTCCCAAGCAGCAGAGTGGGTCCATTTGAGTGAGGAGCTCCTCGGGCTTTGATCGGGATGCTGACATCTCCGTCTGGGCCGTCCCTCGGGGAAGTCTCATGCCCACGCCTGGGCTGTGGCCGCAGAGCCCCTTTGCTGGTGCTGAGGTGCCACTTGCCCGGGTGTTTGCTTGGTAGGGAGCTCTCTGCACAATTCTTCTCCACTTCATGGCGTGTTGACCGGTGTGAGTTACAAAGGAGGGTCCCAGAGGCCTCCCAGCCTCAGGCCCCTGGGGATGGAGTCTGGTTCCCTGGCCCCGCCTCCCTCCCCCGCCCTGGGTCCTGTGATCTACGTGAAGGGCCTGCGAGCCGTGGTGAAGTTTTACAGCTTGGCTTTTAACTGGTTCCTGCCTATAAAGGTAAACACTGACGATAGATTAATAAATGCTGTGAAATGTCTTAAATCCTGAACCACTCGCTCAGTTAGGAGGGAAAAACGTAACAGCGCCTAACGGTGCAGCGCGTGGGGTTTGTGCAGAGCATGAGATTAAAGGCTGCGGTTTATGGGGAGGGAAACTGGGCTCGAGCTTAAAGGAGAAATAGAGGGTGACTCTTCCTGGCGGGTGACGATGTCAGGGCACTCTTATCTCCCTGCCCGAGTCACCACCAGCTCGCCCGGATTAGAGCCGTGACCCGTGAAATGAGCCAGCCTGCTCCCACCCGAGCCCTCCCTCAGTCCCGTCTCAATCCCACATCCGGAGGGGCCTTCGTGACATCGTGGCCAGATGGTTTCCCCGCCCAGAGCCCCCCACTAGCACCGTGTCTGACAGCCAGAGCCCAAGTCCTCCACGTGGGCTGTCAGACCCTGCTGGATGCACCCCTGACTTCCTACCCTTCAGGATTCCCCCCTGACATCCCCTCAACTACAAGACCTGCAGGATCTGCCCCCTTCCTTACCTATTATGCACTGACAGATTTGGCCTCCTACCTACCGGACCCTAGAGGATGGTGCCCTCTTCCATTGTACCATTAAACCTTTCAGGACTTGGTCTTCATTTCCTATCAAACCTACAAGATAGCCTCCCTCCACTGCCCGTCAGACCCAATAGGATTCTGTCTCCATCACCTCCTATTCTCTTCTCAACCACGTTGGCTTCTTCGCAGCATCTCCAGAGCAGCAGGCTGCTCCTACCTCAGGACCTTTGCACCTGCTGTTCCTGTTGCTTGTAATGCTCTTTCCCCAGATGTCCACCTGCTCATTTCCTTCAGGAATCAACTGAAATGTCCCTCTCGCCGAGGTTCCCCAGCCCCTGTCCGTCTCCTCCCCTCTGCTTTCCGCCCTAGGACCCCCTCTGATGTCCTGGTTGTCTTCCTTATTTGTCTTACTGTTCTGTCACTGGGGCGTAAGCTCCATGGGGCAGGGGCTGCTGCCTGTCCTCGGTGACCGTGTCCCTCACACTCTAACGGTGCCTGGCAAGGAGCTGGCAGCCAGTAGATACCTGTGTGGATGATGGACCTGGGTGTATCTGCTCGTCCCAGTGTGTTCTTCATCACACTGGCTTAGTGAAATGGTCAGAGTTGTTACCAGTAAGTGACAAAAGCCCTGGACGCAAGCACATCGGAGAGAGTCTGAGTTCAGCAGCATCTCATTCTCTCAGGACCTGAACGTCAGCAGGAAGATGCCATGTGCGGTCTCCTAAATCCACCAGCACACAAGCCTTTCCTGGGACTCCCCCAGACATCTTCCACACATGTGCTGGGGGCCCCAGATGGCGTGAGTCCCACCGGGTTCTCAGGCCATGTTTCCTGTGCAGGTGGAGGTGAGTGACCTCCTGGAGGCAGTGGGAGGTGGGCAACCAGAGATGTCTAAGCCAGATGGCGCCCAGGCTCCTTCTACCACTGTGGGGCTCAAGCTGCCAGACCCTGAGTCCCAGTGCTGCCATCGAAGACGGGGCATTCACGATGCCCCACGGGCGGAGTGCCGGAGCCCCGGCTTTCTGGCTGACACACAGAGCACGCTCCTTGCTGCAGGCCTGGGAGGGGCTCAGCCATGGAGCTGTTTCATTACAGGAGGAGACAGGCGTGCAACCGGCTTTCAGATAGACTCACACTGCGGACGCCATGGCGGGCCAGGCACTGACCCAGGAGTTCCGCACACACTTCCATGTAATTTGGCCCGAGAGGGACTAAGAGAGGCGGCAGGGAGGGGGTCTGCGCGCCCCCGCAAGCCGGTAACGGGGAGCGCCCGTCAGCGCTGTGGTGACTTTTAGATGCTGGTCACTGCCCCGCGGGTTTTAAATCCAGCAACGGACCTGTGGGGCAGGGGCAGTGACCTTTCTCCCTTCAGTAGAAAATGAAACTGGGGCTCGGGGTTCACTTGTTTGCCTGGGGACGTTGGCGCCCAGACCCAGGCTGGCCTCCAGGCGCGCGTTCCCCGACCACCTCGTGGTGTGAACTCCGGGAAGGCGCGGAGCCGGGCCGGCGGCCGGGTGAGCGGGCCTCCAGCTCCGCACACTATGCCCGCGGTCACGCTGCCTCCGCCTGCAGGGGCGCAGCAAGGAGAGCCGTGGCTCTGGAAGCCCTGCCTACCCCCGGCTGGAACTTCCTCGGGGCGTGTTTGGAGCTACTTGGGGAGCTCATTTCCATCCCTTGCCCCTTTGCTTTTGGGTTTTATCCTTTCTTACACTCAAGGAGTGATGTGCAATCACTGGCGCTTGAGCTGTAAACTCCCTTGGCGCCACGACTTGCTGCCTGACCAGTTCTTTCGGGCTGGTACCAGCGGCCCCCTCTTTGTCTGAGAACCTAACACTCACGCTGTCGGTCGGAGGACCTCAGACAGCAGGGCGGCGTGAGAGCGCTCGTCTTTCCAAACCCGCATGGCGCTGCCAGCTGCGCGGAAATTAACTACAGAATCAAATGATGGAGAGTCACGTCTTTTGCCTTAAGATTTCTCTTGATGAAGGGCAATTTGTCATTTATGGGTCTGGCTGAATTATATTGTCTCCTATTAAGATAAGTCCAAATGAATCTTTAACGACAAGAACACTGTATCTGTGCAGTTGGGAGCTGCAGATTACACTGGCCATCTCCATCTGGAACATTGGCTTCCTTCCAGAGCCATCTATCACCCGCAGAGGGGCTGCGCCGCTGGAGGGCCCCGCAGATGTCCCCGTGCAGCTGGAGGCTGGACGCCCCAGAATGCTAATTATGCGGGTGCCGTCTGTTTGGAGGAGGCTCCGGGGAAGACGCGGCCTCAGAGGCAGGGTTCCTGGGGGTCCTCTCGGGGCTCCTGGGTTGTCTAGACGACACTGCCACTGTGTCCTGCTGGGGTGCTGGGTTCAGCCTTTTCTCCAATGCCTTTCCCCATTTTTACCTCGTCTGTCCATGCCCACAGAGCAGAAAGCATGACTTTTCTAAATGCAGATGTAATCAGATCATCACGTTTGTTTGAACTCCTCCCAGACATCCAAGTCTCAGAACAGACTAAATTCCTGGATGTGGCCCCCGGCTTCCTGCTGGATGGTCCTGCCCACCGCTCCGGCCACGTGCCCCTCTGTCACTCCCTCCTTCTCTGTTGCAGTCCACCTGGCTGTGCTCTGGGGCTCCTGGGCCACACGTTCCATCCTGCCACAGGGGCTTCTTATCCCTCCCACCCTGTGTGGGCCACTCCTCCCTCCACACACCTCTCTCATAGCCTCCTTGCCTGGCCCCTCACTCCCCAGCCTCTGGCTTCTGCTGACACATCACTTCCCCGGGGACATCTCCCTCAACCACGCAGGTGAGGCCCTTGGCTCTCCGTGGCCACACAGCACGCTCTCCTTGGCGGCACAGCACCTGCCCCAGCTGTGGCTGTGTGTGGGGCCGCTCCGTGGTTGTGACCTTTCTGCCCCGTGAGACCCCGAGACCTCTGGGCAGTGCTCCCTCCGTTCCCTGTACATTTGCAACCCCAATGCCTGCACCATGCCTGACCCTTGCAAGCCCAGGGCAAGTCCCTGTGACTGAACAAAGCGGAGGCAAAGCCGTAGTTCCTTCCAAGACAAAGAGCAAAGCGTGATTTTTCAGATCTCCTTTATTACCCTTCCCTCCTGGGTGTGTGCAGGTGCTTTTGGATAAAAGCAAACACCAAGCCCACAAGGAGGTGCCCCTGGTGGGAATACCGACCAGCTGTGTGTCCCTGGGCCGGCCAGTTCACACTCTGGTCCTTACTTCCTCCTGAGTCAGGCTCTGCCGACCCACAGGGGTGTTCTTAGGACCACATGGAAGCTGCGAAATTACTCTGAAAAGTACCAAGAGCTCTACAGACGTGCGGAGGAATCAGTCAAGTCGTTAATAATACAACATGCTGCCGCTGCTCACGGTTCACTGATGCGAGCCTCTCCGAAGACGTGCACACGGTCGAGGCAGTTAGGGAGCGGGGTGCCAGGCCCCTCTGACTCTGCACTGAACTGGGGGCTGTGAGCCGAGATAGAACCAAGCAGTTGGAGTTTAGGATGACAGTAACTAAGACACGCATAACAGCCTCCCAGCGTGACCCGGCGCTTAACTAGGCTTTGGAAGGAGGATGGAGCGACTGTCCTCAGCACCCCGTCCCCCGCACCAGGGGCGGTGTCAGGACTGCGGGAGGGCTACCGGGCCCTTGGTCAGGGCGCACCTTCGGGACTTTAACTCCCAGGTGTGACCAAGTGACACAGCGTGGCGAGGCCCAAGCCGCTGAGAGAAGACGAGATCGCTCCACGCAGGGCCACAGCGGGAGCGCCAGGTTTTGGTCCCGAGGCCGAAGCAGGAGCGAGCAGGCCAACCCGAGCCACAGCCTTTGCTGGGTTTTCCACAGGGAAAGCCGGGCAGGGTGGGCAGCTTAGGACTGGCCAGGCTGAATAGTCCCCGTGGGCTCTGGGCTCTAGGGGGGGACTCTGGTTGCCTGGCGTCTGGCCTGGGGTGATTTAGGGCAGAGGAAATACTGAGCGTTAGAGAAAGGGGAGAGTCGGGAGTGTAGACTTGGAGTTGAGCTGATTCGCATCTGAAGGGTGTGCTCAGGGCCCTTTGCTGTCTTTAAGGACTGGATGGCCCTGGAAGGAGTCCCTCCCTAGCCAGCAAGATTTTTAAGATGTCGAAACATCATAAGACATAGCAAATAAAACACACACACACACACACACAATCAATACAGTCCTCTGTTGACAAAATTAAGGCCAGGGAGAGGAGGGCGCCTGCGTCCTCCTCCTGATGCTCCTCCTCTCTGGTACCCTAGAAAGGGGGACATCGTGTCTTTGGGCTGTTGAATTCGCGGTGGGTGATGGAGCCTGGTGGAAGGGGTGTCCTTGGATGTTGGTGGCCGTAGCCCCCTTCTGTCAGACGCCTCTATCTGGGGTGGTATTCCCGAGGTGCCGGCGGGCCCCCTGCTGACCGCTACCTCCGCAGCATGGACCCCGGGGATGCCCAGCAGCCTCTGCCCTCCAGCTGACCTCTCGCTTCTGCTCTCGGCTCCTCACTTCCATACAGCAGCCAGGTTGTTTAAGCCTCTTTCCAATAGAGGGTGGGCCTGGGCATAAGCTTAGAGCTGCAGCTGGACACTCTCAGCCCATCCCTGAGACACGTGGCAGATGGTCCTCGCATGTATGATGTGTGCCCCCAGGCGTGTCATGTCTTCTACAGCAGTTCTCCAATCAGTCGCAGATGTGGGTATCTGAAGGTCATGCACCCCTTGGGGTGTGTGTTTTAGAGTGTGCTGTGGCTTCTGTGCAGTTCCCTGGGACTGAACTCACGCCTCTGACTCCATCTGCTCTGTCTCTATCCAGAAAGCTGCTTGGGGCCAGTGGGACATGCCCACCCCATATTTCGTCCTGACACACAGACGCCTGCAATCCCCTGACATCAAGGTGGGGCCATTTGGCTCATTCTGGCCATTGGGGTGTGGGTGGAAACAACGTTCCTCACTTCCAGAGTCAGCTTCTAAAATGTCTGTCTGATCCTCTCTCCTCTCCTGGCTGGTGGATGGATGCAAATAATCTTGGGGAGTGCTCTGGGGTCCCAGCAGAACCACAGGGTGAAACAAGAGGGTGCTGGTTCCCTGACTCACCACTTGGAAGGCTGTCTTTGAACCCAGCAGGATGTGAGCAAAATACAAAGCTCCTGTGCAAGGTGTCTGAGGTCTGGGGGCTCTTTGTCATGGAAACTAGCAGTAGTCAGCCTAACTAACACGGGAGCTAAAAATGTGAGTGAGTGTGAGTGCAATGTGAGAATCAGGGCTGACCTTGAACCCATTCTATGAGCTTTCAAGAAATTAACATTATTGAGGTATAATTTACCTGCAATGACATGCACCTGTTTTAAGGGAACAGTGGGTGACTTTTGATGGGTGTATTTACCCAGGCATCCACCACCACCACCATCAAGATGTTACAACACTCCAAAAGTTCCCTTGTGCTAATCAAAGTTCATAAAGTGAATGACTCACAGCATTTTATTCTCCAACTTCCATTCATGGCAAGTCATTTTTCTGGGACTCACCCAAATTATCATATACTTTGAAAACTGTTTCGCGTTCAGCAGAAGTGTGATGTTGGAAGACATGACCTTGGCTATCTCGTCCACTGCCTTATGAATGGCCCAGGGACCAGCCCGAGACTGTGGAGGTGGGAGTGGAGGGAAGCAAGGACCCAGCTTTACATAAGCAGTGACGACATAAGAAAATAACTCACTAGATGTGGGTTACGGGGAAATTAAGGAACAGAGGTGAATTTGAGCTTCTCATTTGACCGAGAGCTGGAGGTGGTAGTTTCAGACGTGCTGCTTGTGTATGCAGTGGCTTGGGGACAGCCAGGTGGTGCGCTCTGATTGGTAATCAGATGTGAGTCTCTTGGACTCAGGAGAGGAGCTAAAGTTGGAGGTACAGACTTCAGAGTCACCTGGGTGTTTGTGGCAATTAAACATACAAGACAAGAGGAGAATATACAGAGCAAAAATAGAGTTGAAGTTGGGGTCCCAAGATCTATAGCACTTCAGGGATGGGAAGAGAAAGACTCCAAGAAGGAAATGGGGAAGAAGGTACCCAGGGAGTGGGAGGAATACTGGAATGTCACAAATTCTGCCCGACACCTGCCTTGACCCCTTCATGATGCATTCTCCTCCGTTCTCTCCCCAGCTCCGTGCCATCAGAGGCGGCCCTGTATTCATGGACCCCATGCCCTTGGCTGCCCAGTGGGGTTTACCCAACAGGGAACACTTGCAGGAGACGGGCCACAAGAGGACGCTGGGGTATTTATTCCATCAGGTCCCTCTCAGGGTCCCTGTGTGCTGGTGGGACCCCTTGGATGAAGACATCACCTTCCACCAGGAGCCTCTCCTCACCCCTCTCTGTGCCCCTGGTTTCCAGGAGCTGTGTGTTCCCTCCCTTCAGGCCCAGAAGCCAGCTGTTACTAGCCTAGGCCCTGCCCACACCTTGGTGAAGTCTCTTTCCTAAATTCTCCTCAAATACCCACTTTAAATGTGCCATCTGTTTCCCTTGGGAAACTGATACTGACATCTGTCATTGGTTTGAAAAATAAATCTGTGTTCCCTATATTCCAAACTGTTTCCCCAAGGCTCCTCTCCCAATTTCTGCCCAAGAGGGACCTTGGCTGCCCAACAATCCCCTCCTTCCTGACCTCAAAGGGTCACTACCCCAGGTGGCGTGTCTCCCAACTGCCCCCGGCGAGTGCAGAGAGGAGTTGCCTGGCAGGTGTGGCTGCAGGTAATACACACACATTTCGGAAGACAGGAAACACATAGCTTCCTGGAAAATCTGTTTGACACTCAATTATATATCAGAAATTACCAACAAACCTTGAATGTAGCTTTTTCTCTCCTTCACTTTCCTCTTGGTAAAGGCACCAAGCTTTGGACATCTTCTCTGAACTCAAGGTGCTTTATAAAGCCCGTTTCAGGGCACTCAGCACTGTCTGCCTTTGGGACGTGCAGGCTTGGCGCTCAGCTCCTCTGACCCCCTGCAAGGGCGGGGGCGTGGCTAGTCCCGCTCGTCACCTGTCGCACCCCCAGAGCCTAGCAGTAACAGTAACCAGCCACAAATGCTCCACCAGGGGCCTCGGGAAGAGCTCCTCGTCCCGGCTGCAGACGGGCGGGCTCTGCTGCCCTGCGTTCTTTAAGTACCACTTTGTTTTGTCATTATCTAAGCTTATCTTCTCTGTGATTGAGCAAAGTGGCTGTGTTCCTAAACCATGAACAACCGATTGTGGCAACAAACTACACAAACCAGAAAAAGAAACTTCTAGAAGTGTACTAACGTTACTCCTCCATTTTGTTTCCATTGGGATCAGTAGTAGAGGAAGGGGGGAAAAAACAGCAGTCAGGGAAAAGCCAGACTCCTATTCCGGCTAACTCTTTAAATGCCATTGCCTCAAAAAAAAAAAAAAATCAAATTATCCCAAGAGAAGAAATCAAACCAGAGGCTGATAAAGCCAGAGGGGAAAAAGCAATCCAGATGGCAACTTTGTCAAAGGGACTCAGAGTCGAAGTGAGAAAAATGATACGGTGGTGGCAGCCTCACATTCAGTCCCTCCTCATATACTCAGATTGTGTGTGAGAAGCCTCGTTTTTGAGTGAAGTTCAAAAGCCCATTTAAGAAATATCAGTTGGTGCTGTAAAGTCAGGACTGCGGTTCTCACATTCAGAAAGGATTCTCGCACACTTGCACCATGATTCTATCAGCCAGATCCATATTCGATTGTAACCCTGCATGTCATTTTATCACTTAATGTGACATTAAGAGCCTGGGCAATTTCCACATTAGACACCGCAGAGCAGAAAAAAATCCTCCAGTTGCTCAGAGGAAGCTCAAAAAGTGCCTGAGAGGGTCGGGAGCATCACCAACAGCTTTGGGTACGCGGCACTGCAGCTCCCTGCAGGGCCCCAGACGCTGCCAATCCCGTCTGGCTTGTCCCGCCCCCTCCATGTTGGCAGTTACGCTGACAACCGCTGTTTCCCTAGCGCTGTGTTCCTGAGCGGCCCGAGCCCACGGGCAGGACCCAGGATGACTTCACCGCAGGACAAGGTCCTTGTGGCGGGAGACACATCAGCTGCGTCTACAACCAAGGATCCATCGGGGCCCAGCAAGCCTGTGTCGCAGTAACACGGTTCCTGCTGGAAAAGGCCGTTCATGGGGTAACACTCTGTGCGCCCAGGTAACATCCGTCTGATCACAATTGTTTCACCCACGACGTTCACAAAGGCGTCTGTAGTATGTGTGTCAGCGTCAGCGTGTCTAGCATTTGGCGTGCGTGTGTGTGTCACTGTTTGCCCGAGGGGTCCGTGGTTGCCACGGCAGACGTTGTAAGGAAGGGCACTTGACCACACATTTCACTGTCCTAGGACCTCTTATCCTTCTGGGTGTCTGATGGAGACGCAGATGGCGGCATCAGAGGGGCATCAGAGGGGAGCCTGATCTGGGGCAGCAGGTGGAGAGCCCCCGTCGGGGGAATGGGTGAGGTTTGAGCACATGATCTCCCACTGCACCGCCCACATCTCGGCTTGTTGGCAAGAAGTTTGAGACCAAGCCTTCGTTCTGAGTGACACTTGACTGAGTCGCCGTGTGCTGTGCTGTGTTCCCACCAAAGCATATGTTGACGTCCTGGCCCCCAGATCCTCGCAACACGACTGTCTTTGGAGACGGGCCCTATAGAGGTAGTGAAGGTAAAGTGGGCCATACAGGTAGGCCCTAATCCCACATGACTGTGGTCCATATAAGAAGAGGAGATTGTCCCTGAGTTCAAACTCATTCTGCTCCTCCCACAAAAGGCCAATAAAACAGGAGACAAGGTGCTGGGACATTAATAACAACTTTATTCGGAAAGCCAGCAGACTGAGAAGATGAGGGACTCATGTCCTAGAGAACAATCTCCCCCAAGGCAGAATTCAGGCTCTTTCTATACTAAACAGGGGATGGGGTGCGGTCAGTTGTTGCAAACTTCTTGGAGTCGGAATCCTTTGTTCTTGCAGCTGTCAGGTCAGGTCAGGATGCTCCTAAAAACCTCCAAGAAGATAAATGTTATTCTCTGTTCTGCAATGTTTTATCTCTCTATGAATGGAAAAGTGTTACACCCTTAAAGGTCAGAGCCCTGGGAACGGGCTGCCCTGTGTATCTCAGGCTGGAGGGAACATTCTTTTACAAAGGGTGCAGCACCAGCAGGACTCAGCCCAGGAAACAGAGCCCAGAGCGAGAGCCAGAGGAGCAGATCCAATGCAGAGTCAGATTTGTCCTCCTTCCTACAAAATCAGGACACAACACACATAGAGGGATGACCATGCGAGGACACAGGGAGAAGACAGCCGTCTACACGCCAAGGAGAGAGGCCTCAGGAGGAACCAACCGCGCCAACACCCTGGTCTGGGAAGTCCAGGCCCCAGGCTGGGAGGAAGAACCCGCCTTGTCTGAGCAGTTTAAATCGCCCCATCCGCGGTGCCTGGTGGCGGCGGCCTTAGCAGGTCACTACAGGCGTTGCATCAGGCACAGCCCCCTGTTGGGTGCGGAGGCCACAGGGATGGACAACACAATTCCAGAGGGACCTGTTGAATGGCGAGGAGGGCAGCGGGCTGGCGCTGGGCCTTCTGTCCTGCGCAGCTGCCCTGCCGTGGGCCCGGGTGTGGGCTTGTAATATGTGCGACTGCCCTGAAGAACAGGCTTGTCCAGGAAAGGAGCGTGGGGGGAGGAGAAGCAGAGGAAAAGAGGGGCTCTGCCCCCACGGAGGGTCTCGGGAGAGCGCCCCCCTGCTCCTGCCTGCCCCGAATGGGTGTCGGGCCTCCCTCCGTCCTCTCTGGGTCCCCGAGGCCATCAGCTGCGCCTGCCCTGGTTTGTAGACCACCTACGGTGGACAGGCGTCTTCCCGGTGCCTGCCTGGCCCGCAGTGAGCCCGCGGCCTCCGTCTGACCCATTCTGACCCCACTTGAGGGGACCCCGGGAGGACCCTGGCCGACCCCGGGACCGCTGAGCCCCTGCTCCCCCTCCCGTGGGAGTTTGGAATTGGCAGCTGGAACCTTCGTTTTTCAGAGTGGGGCACCTGTCCCGTGTAAGGGCCGAGAGGAGCCAGACGTCCGCAGGGAGGAGAGCAGGTGTGCCGGGAGGCGCAGAGCCATGGGACGCCCACGGGGCTTCCGAAAGCCCCCTCCGGACGCCCATGCACGCTCACTGCCGGGCTCTGGGAGACACCCTGCGGCTTTTAATAAACACCTGCCCCTGCCCCCCCGTTGCTGCTTTCATAACAGGCTGCCTCGGCTTGCAGTCCTGGAGGCCCGATGAGTTCTGGCCACACAGCAACATTCTTTCATTTTCCAGGTATGGAAGCAGGTGGCAGACATCCCTGACTGTGGGACGGAGCTCTGGCTTGGTCCTGGCTGGAGGCACATGCCTGCCCTCTGCCTGAGCCGCCCTGGCCACCCGAGAGCCCAGGCCCCACCCGGGGGCTCAGTGGGACCCTGTGCTGATTTGCCCTTGGGGTGGTCGGACCACAGCTTGTCATGAGAGTCCAGCCGCTGGACCAGAGCAGAAGCCACTCAGATGCCATCGGAGACCACATGCTTTCCCTAAGCTGAGAGAATTTGTCTTCCAACATAAATACGGTTCCCCGTGGGGCCCTCATTGCTCCAGAGAGAGCCTGCCAGCCAATCGGCCGCAGGCACCCCGTCCGGTTTGTCAGCAGAGCCGATTTCTCGAGAGTTAGTCCTTCAAAGTATTTATTCTGCTCAAAAAGCCGCTGTCCCCTCGGCCTCAGGGGCTGTTTCTCCCTCCTCTGCGCTCAAACGCCTAAACTGACGCTCCAGCCCCCGAAGTCTCCCGCCCCTCCCTCCCCGCCGCCTTTCTCTTTGTCTCTCTCCTCCACAGCCACCACGGTATACAACAGAAACGATGCTTAAGAGGTGTTTTCAGCTGTAATCAGGTTTGGGGAAACTAGCCCCAGTCGGTAAGACGTCTGACATTTGCGAGAGCCTCGGCTCCCGTCTGACAGCTCCGTTTTTAAACGCCACTCTAGACCCCCCCCACCCCCGCTGCTCCGAGTTTCAAAAGCACTTGTCACACAGAGTGTTATCGTTACTAAAAATATTAAGCAGACTCTTCATCTACTCAGAGTCGCCGTGTAATTTTGCCAGAATACAAATCACCAGCCCAGAGGGGGGGCCATCAGATGCTCCTCCCGGTGTGAGGTCGGTTCGCGGGAGGAGGAGGTGGGCCAGGGTCAGGGCTGCCCTGCCTGTAAGTCAGCTGAGGACAAGGTACCCTCCCTGTGAACAGCGTGAGCTCAGAGAGTGGCCTCGGTGGGGTCACCACTGTTTTATGTGCCTTCTAACTTTATTCCCGATGCTTGGATGTAAGTAGCTATGGCCCTTAACACACTCCCGGGACTCAGGGGTGAAAACAAACGTTTCTTTCCTGATCTCTGCTGTCGTCCCCTCTAGAGGGACGTCTGTTCGGGTGGGCACCGCTTGCTGGGAGCCCTTACATGAACCAGGCAGCCTTTAAGGAAGAGTCACCCAAGGGAACCTTGAACTTGAACTTTGGTTTTCAGAGGTCTGGAGCCAAGGTAACTCTGCCTCTGTATGAGGGGGTTCGCATCACTGGGAGGCGTCGAAGGCCTCTCTGCTGGGATGATTGCAGAGGGTGTCCTGCAGCAAAGGGACCTAGATCAGGTGACTTTGTCCCAGAGGTCATAGGGAGTTGTTGAAGGTTCTGACTGAGGAGCAATTTGAAAGTGGGTTCAAAGGACACAGGTTGATCTGGAGACCCTGGAAGGGAGGCAGAGGATGGAGGGTCCAGGAGGGCAGTGCAGGGGATGGTCCCCGTCTGTGAGAGCCGGAGCTGCAGGGTGGAGGGTCAGGAATACAGACAGCACGGAACTTGTGGAACTCCAGGGGGGAGGCTCAACATTTAGCTGTGGGTGGGGGAGCAGGAGGAGAGACCCCGGAGGCACCCAGCATGCCCCGGGCGTGCGGGGACCCGCAGAGGTGAGGTGGCCAGTGGGCGGGAGAGGAGGCTGCTGGCTCGTGGGTTTGGGCTTGACTTAAGCCGTATCGCGCTCGAGGTGGCTGGGCGTGTCCTTGAAGCTTTGTCTTTGAGCCAAAAGGGATATGGCAGCCCCTCCTTTTCCTCTGGTAGGAAAGTGGTGGTCAGGGCTGCTGACCGTCGGTCAGCGATAAACCTTCACGGCTCCGTGCGCGTGATGCCGTCCCTGCGGCAAGTGGAGCCCTAGGGCCCTGTGGCGGTGCGGGTGGGGCTGCGTGTGTGCGTCATTATGTATGTGCCCGGGGCCTGGGGTTTCTTTGGACCGAATTTAGATTCTGAGTTCAGATTACATGCCAATGAATTTGGCCATCATGCGATGTTGATAACACGTGCTGTGTTTGTGTGTGTGCGTGTGTGTGTGTGCACGTGTGTGCGTGTGTGAGAGAGACAGAGAGGAGGTGGATATAGAAAGACTTAGAGGAAAGTCTTTATGGGAAAGCAGATGGCCTTGAGGGCGGGATCCCAGTGCAGGGACCCGGGCTGCAGCCGCTTCCCCGAGCGTGCACCTCCAGACACACCTGAGCAGGTTCCGCCTGGCTGCAGCCGCCCAGCCCTTCTCGCCAGGCGAAACAAGCACCGAACGGACTCCTCCGCCTCGTGAGAATTTACATTGTCAACTTTGTTAGAGATGTGGGCTTGGCGTGATGCACATTTTAAAATATTCAGTGTAAGAAGAGGCAGCCCGTGCTGGGGTGTCCCCTCCCTCCTGAGCCCCACACCAGCCCCAAATGATGCAAAACCCACCGGGACACTGACGGCGGCACCACGGCAGTCAGAGTGTAACAGAGACGAGCAAACCTGGCTCTGTGTTAGACCTGTTCCTTTGGCTCTAACCCTGGGCTCTGTTTCCTGGGCTCAGTCTTGCTGCTTCTGCACCTTTTGTAAAAGGATGTCGCCTAAGTACACAGGACGGCCCATTCTCAAGGCCCTGACCTTTAAGGGTAGAACACTTTCCCCTTCATATAAAGATAACAAGTTGCAGAATAGAAGATAACATTTGTTTCATTGGTTTACAGGGGCACCATGACCTGACCCACGTGGACAGCTGCAAGAACAAAGGACTCCCAGAACAAAGAGTTCCGACCCCAAGAAGTTTGCAACAACCAAGCATACCGTCTTCCCTTTTTAGTATAAAAGGAGCCTGGGTTCTGACTTGGGGGAAGGTGGTTCTCCAGGACATGAGTCCGCCACCTTCTTGGTCTGCTGGCTTTCTGAGTAAAGTTGTTATCTCTTGCCCCAACACCTCATCTCCTGATGTACTGGTCGGTCGTGCAGTGAGCAGAACAAATTTGGACTCAGTAACGAGAGTCTGATGGCCTCACTGAGTCCGAGAGTGTCCACTGAGTCTATTGGGTGTCTTCTGTGTGCAAAGAGGTAGTTGCCAAGGACGCGTATCCCTCGAGGAGCAATTCGTTCTGTGGTCTTGACTCACGGACGGCACAGAACCTGGGGCTCGGTCTGGGGCTTGCTTCTGCCTCTGCTGAGCCCTGGGACCTTGAGCAAATGACTGAACCCCCTAAGCCCCCAAGCTCACATCTGTGAAGTGAGAGCAGCAGTCATGCCTGTCTTCTGGTGTTCTTGTGGGGACTCATGAGTGATGCGTGGAAAACACCCAGCCCAGGGCCAGACACACTCAGCGCTCGACGACCACCAGCCAGACTGGAGAAACATACACACACGCTCGAAATAAAGACAGCCCTTCCAGAGTTCAGGCTTTTAGTACTTGCTGAAATGACTCCCCAGAAGCATTCATCAGCAACTTCAAAGTACTCCTCCACACCTTTGTTCCAAGGTGTCCGATCTTTTAGAAAACTGAAGTATAGTTGATTTACAGTGTTGTATTAGTCTCCGGTGTACAGCCCGGTGGTTCAGTTACACACACGCCCTGATACAGAGCCCTTTTCATATCTGATGTTTATGTTGTATGAGTTTAAGCCTCTTGAAGTCATTCTGAGAAGGCTGATGAATTGCAAACAACACTGGCTTTCTCCACATTTATGGAATAAATGCTGAGGTGCTCAGAGGGGCTGAGGGGTGGATGCGGGGAGGGGAGGAGACGCAGGAGGCAGTCGATGCGCTTGGGCGGGCGACCTCCCTGGGTGGAATCTGCCTGCATCTCCGGCTTCTTGACTGAGTCTCTGCCCATTCCCGCAGCGTTTTCTCTTCCCGAATCCCACCTCTTTGGTTCCTCGGGGTGCCTTTGTCCTTCTGAGTCCTCGCCCCTCCTGTAGGCACTCTTGGTGCAGAAGAGCAAGACGGCTGGGTATTTCGGCTTTGGTTTTCCTCCTGTTCTGGGGTCCCTGCCCGGGACTGGCTTTGAGGCAGGCTTTGTGTCCCTGCTGGTCATACCAGGATCACAAATGGTAGTAATGAGACGCAGCATTTCCAGAGCACTCCTCACCTCTGCCCAGGTGTGCGGGAGCTGCTTCATTATGACACCATGTTTAACTCGCTTGTCACCCAGCACAGAAGAGTCATTGTGATTCACACTGGCTGAGTTGGGAGGGTCACCTGCCCAGCTGCACAGCGAGGACTGGGCAGGGCAGGACGTGAATGGCCTCCTCCCTGTCAACCTCCCCCCTGCGCTGCAGCCCTCTCGGGTCCCCTCCTGGCTGCTCCCCTGAGCTGGGGCTGTCTTAGGACTCTTCAAAGCACTTGATGGCAGAGCTCAAAGGGAACTCAGGCTTATTTGAGTTCCCATACAAGTAAGGCAAAAGAGAAAAACTCATCTCTTGGGAGATGGGAGAAGTTGCTGGTCATCCCAGAGCCACCTGTGTCCCCTTGGATACACTGCATCATTTCAAACCCACCCGGGCTTTGGTGAAATGTGCCCTTTGAAAATGATGGCTCTTGTATCAAATTTTTGCTGCTGAGTTCATTTCCCCTCCAGACCCCAGGCGTAGATTCGGCATCAGCTGTTTCCCTGCGTATCATCTTTGTGACTGTGAGAAACTCCCCTGTTTCGGTATCAGTGTTTTGGGACCACCCAAAACATCCTCCTTAGATGGAATTAGGCTTCTGGAAGTCACAGGGCTGGTGAGCCCATTGGCCATGACTTGACTGGCAGGTGACAACCTAGTGAGACTTACTGGGCACCGACCTGAACAACCACTGGGCAGGCAGTGCCTCTCCGTGCTGCTGTGACCACCGCCCCCCTCCACCAGCCACTGATGGGCTGCATGTCTTCCTTCTTGACTCTTCTAGGCATTTCCTGGGAGTCAGGGTGCACACGGTAGCCACAGCTGGTCATATACAGAAGCCACATGCTCGGGTGGCCTTGCTCTGGTGGCACTGCTCTAGAGTTGCCCTCACCGGCTTGAAGACAGCCTATGAAAGGAGCCTGAGAGCGAGGAGCCCCTGGCTCTGACATCCTGGGCTGATAGTGGTGGCGCTTTTCTCTCTCGCTTCCCACCCTTTCTAAACATACGCAGTGCACGTTCTTTCTAAATGCTTGTTTTGGAATAATTTTTGACTTACAGAAAAGTTGCAAAAACACTGCAGAGCTCTGACATAAACCCTTCCCCCAGCTGCCCCCGGCATTAATATTGTGTGCAGCCAGAGTATGATTGTCCAAGCTGGGATATTCTCATCAATACAACACTAGAAACTCAGCTCCAGACCTCATTTGATTTGCCCCGATTTGTCCACTACTGTCCCTGACGGGTTCCAGGATCCCATGTTGCCTTCAGTTGTGAAGGAGTAAGTTGAGTGGGTCCTACAGAACAACAGCCACGTGGTTCTCATCCATTGGCCTTGATCTCTGTATGGGTCTATGGACACCTGTCCTTGTGACCTCTCATTAGGTGCTCTGACCCCAGAATTTTAAATAGAGTGTTTAGTTTACCACTTGAAAAAAAAAATTAACCTTGAGAGTTCCTGGACTCCCTGAAATTTGCCAGAAGACACTGTGTCCTCAGAAGCATTTTTCTGCTTAGTTTTGGACACATCTGTTATTTTCCAAAACAAATAACCTTGAGCCTTCTGTCCCGCTTTCCTGATAGTGAAACGTGACAGCAAGACCTTTCTAATATGTTGGTAAGTGGTGGCTCCCTGACATGAATGCAGCCTTCCCTCCGAGGTGACCACATCGCACTTTGTCAGAGGATCACTTCTGTTCTTTTGCAAGAAACACACTGGGGAGAGTAATAACGGGGAGCTGACAGCAATGTTCCTTGACTTATTTTAAAGAATAAAAATAAAATAGAGAGAGAGATGCAATTTAAAAAAAATGAATTACTCTTTGAAAGTTAGTCAATCTCTAGGGGGCACCGTGTGGAAAATTAGATTTTAATGGCTTTGAAATTGAGGTTCCATGGGTCAATAGTACTGGATACTTGAAGTAAAATGACAAATCTATTAGAAGAAAATCAAACATTTTGTTGCTCATCAGAAAGGCACTCAGAGGACAGCAAGCATTAGCTTGGAACATTTCTTGCGTGCAGAAGGCATCAGGAAGGTAGCCTTTCTGGCTTGCTGTTTTGAAATCCTTGTGACAGCATCATTCATGGACTTGTCTTTCACTGAGACAGAAAGGGTCCTGGCTTCTGGCCCGTGTTGCAAAATTCGGTTGAAGGCAGTTTGGCAAGATGGGTGTTTCCCACGCATCTAATCCTAACGCTGCACGGGACGTGCTCTGCTGTTTCCTGACCGGGGCTCCACAAGCAGTCTTGGTTTGCGTTTGTTTGGGTGACTAACCCCAGCCTGGGGCACGTCGCTCTCCCGCTTCTGGTGGGTTCTGAGGTTGGCAGGGCCGCCACGCACAAGGGCCAAGTCTGCTGCTTGTCTTGCATTCCTGACTCAGAATCTAATTTTCTAACACTTTACAGAAATGAACACACAGACCGTCTAAGGGAGCATCAACGAATAAAGCCACACATTTCTTGCTCACTTCACCAGTGTTTACTCTGTGCTCACAGCACGCGGGGTCCTGTTTGGGGGTGACTGGGATACAAATGTGGACCTCGCATTTCTAGAGCTGTTGGTGTAGTAAGAGCAGCATGAATAAAAATGCACGCTGCCACCTGCTTAATCCCAGATGGATGCGGGCTGTGGGGCTGGGGTGGCACTCAGTGAGGCCACCGGATCAGCGGACAGTGAACAGAAGTTATCCGGGAATTTCCCAGGACATGGCATGTGCATGAGCCTGGCAGGGAGCCCCTCCTCACACCCCTGAGAAGAGGAAGCATTCTCTTGCTCTCCAGGTGAGCCCACTGAGGAGTGGAGACACAGAGTCGGGGTCCCCCGGTCACTCAGCTCATGTTCTTATCATGGGTTTTGTAAGAAGTCTTGTTGTCCTGAGCCTGGCGGGAGAAGGAAGGAGAGGGTGAATGTAGCGCCCAGGACTCTGCAGAGCCCGGCAGACTGGGCAGGCGACTCCGGGAGAGCGCCCTGCTGTGGGGTGCAGGGCAGCTCAGCCCAGCAGGATGGTTCTCTTGCTTTGTTTGAGGACTTGGTCAGGGATTGAGTCCCAGGCAACTTTGTACTGGTGCCTTTCAGGGAGGCAGAGGAGCCCTTTCGGCCACATTTCAGGATGACAGGAGGCCTTCGTGGGGAAGGCGGTGGGGGGAACAATTCAGAGGCAGCGTTGCGATCTCAGTGCTCCCTACTGGACCTCGCGCCCTGGGGGCAGGAGGGCTTTGTTACCTGCTCCCTGTTCCATCTTCCCAGCCTCCAAGAATGCCCCGCTGCCCGCTAGGAGTGTTTGCTGGATTGAATTAATAAAAAAAGTAAAACCTGTTCGGGTGTTGTCCGCCAAATCCTGCCTCAGCTCCTAAATGGTAACCCCCGTGGTGACAATTGGAGACTCAGTTTATGAGCATCCAAAGCCAAGGTGCCAAACTGTCTCCCAAACCAAACGGCAGTTCTTGGCCACACTGCCCACTCCGGGCTGGCCCCATTCCAGGAGCCACATTTTAAGGGACTTTGACAGCCTAGAGCGTTGTCAAGAGAAACAAGCTCTTCTTGGAAACGGGGTACCTGGGGAGGCGGATGAGGCGGGGTGATGCATTTCTGTCTTAGATGGATCACGAGGTCACCCCGAGCATGTGCGCAGTTGTCTCTTTCCCATCTCTTTCTTCCCTCCGCCTCCCCACCCTCACACACACACACCCCAACCCACACACACACCCACCCACACACCCACCCACACACAAGGAGTTTCCATAATTTGGCAGCTTTGAGAAGCCAGAGGAGCTTCTTTGCAGTATTTGTGGTAGAAAAGTAGAGTGTGTGGCAGAAGAAGCTTTACTCCTCCCGCAGAACAGTTTCTCCCTGCATCTGGCACGGGTGCCCGAGCTCCTTTACCTGCGGGGTGCTTCCTCCCTGGGGGACGAGACCCCACTCTCTCCACCCGCACTCAGGGCCTCCCCCTGCCTCTGCACTTCGCTCCTGCTGTTCCCTCTGTCTGGATGCCCTTCCTCACTCAACTGTTCTGTTTGTCACCCACCTGTAACCCACCGGGACAGCCCCACCCTCCAGCACCCCCAGCTCCAGCTCATCCAGACTCAACCGGGGCTGCCCCTCCCTCGAGAGCAGCAGCCCCACCGCCTGCACTCCGGACCTTCGGAGGGAGGTGGCCAAATGACACCCGGGCCCCCACTCTGGTCAATTGTGTGTGGTCCTGAGCTGTGCGAGCGGGGACAAGGGTGCCCAGGAAGCCGAGGGGAAGAGCCTGGAGGTGGTTCTCGGGCAGCGCGAGGCCGGTGCGGGGCTGGAGGCAGGGAGGGAGGCGTCCTCATTTATGCTTGGATACATCAGCATTTTAAAAGCACATATGCTGAGTGGAAGCCGATGGGCGCGGGGGGGGGGGGGGGGAGGAGCTGGACAAGAAGTCTGTCCACACCGCAGGCTGGAGGGACGGGGTCGCAGATGCAGACAGAGGACAGCCAAGTGTGGGTCCGCTTGGCCACGTCCTGCCCCGCCCACCTGCGGGCTGGAATTCCGGGCCCGGGGTGGGTGCCTGATGCGCACGGAGAAAGATGGAGGGGGCGTGAAAAGTCTGCGAATGACTCAAGTGTGATGACAAGCTCCGTGCCTGCTGGGAGTTTGCTTTGCTGCGTCTCCGCCATGAAATGCAGCCGTGGAGAGTAAGAGTGGGGAGCGCCCGGGGACCCTCAGCGGTGCCTAGGCTCACCAGCCGGAAACACCGCGCCTCGCCCCGCCCGTCTCATAACCAGCCCCGCCCCGCCGCGCCCGTGACTCTATCCAACGGCCTCAGCTCGGAAACTGGTCAGAGGGAGGACGGCTTGTCCTGGATCCCACAGCCGCTTGGAGGTGGGTTTGGGATTCGAGCCTCTCCGTCCCCCCGAGAGGCTGTGCCCCGTGCCCTCTGTCTGCCTCTCCCTGTAAGGCAGACCTTGCTTTTAAGTCTAAAATGTACCTTTCCCTGGACTCTTGGACGGTGCTAAGAAAAAGAGCCTCAGTGTTTATTTAACTAACATGCTGTTTTCTGGACCCGAGATGTTAACCTGGCGCCCTGGCTTCGATTCCGGAACAGACATTGATGGTGAGGGAGTCACGGTGAGGGGTGTGCACGCCCGGGGCAGGTGGCAGCTAGAGACGAGGCCTCCCTGACCTCCCTCCTCCTCCTAATTAAAACACAACCAATGCCAATTAAAACGCCACAAGAGCTGTTACTGTTTTTTTGTTTATCCACAGACCCGGGATGATGCAGGGAAATGAGCTGGAAACTCCGCGGTTCCCGGCTTGGCCACCGCTTCGCTGGAGCGCGGGGCTCGCGCTTCACTGAGGACTCAGCGCCCAGAGATGCCAGCGTCATCCCGCGGGTGCGGCCACCTGCCCAGGGCGGCTTTGTGTCACCGGCCAAGTGGGTCTCAGGCCAGCAGGTCTGCAGGCTCCGAACCAACCTGCGCTTCGGGGCCCCCGGGGCGTGAAACGAGGGCCTCTCCCCTGTCCCCACCCCCCGCGCAGGCGCAGGAGGGAGCTGGGCCCCGGGACTCGTGCGCCACGCCCACAGCCCCTCCCGCATCCACCACGCTCCCTAGAGGCCACATCGGAAGTCCCCAGAATTTGCACCACTCTCCACATAGCGGAGCCCCGCCCGGCTCCCCACATTTCTGAGGTCCCCCAGTTAAGCTTGTTTTTCTCCTCTTTTTACACGAGACGGAGCGTTCCAGCATCTGCGCTTGTTCAAAAGTTCTGGGAGAAGCAGAGTGACGTGGCGGCTGAAAACACAAGCCCCACGTTGAAGTGGAGCCGGGGTCAGGGTGAGCGCCCTGGGGCGTCGCGTCTCATCCTGACGACCCGAAAGGCAAACACCGCCCTGCAGAGGTGGTGGGAGGATGGGTGTTGTTACCCCGTGGAAGTCCGTGGCCCAGCGCCCAGTGCAGGGGCCTGCCGCACACTGTCAGTCAGAGCGTTATCCTCCCGCGCCCAGAGGGCTTCCCCGGGAGGGGCCGCGTGGCGGGGGCAGGTGCGTGGCAGGTGCGTGGCAGGTGCGTGGCAGGTGCGGCACCCTGAGTCTAGCAACCCTGCCTGCATTTTAGAAGCACCCAGGGTGCCTCCCCCCGCCCCCAAATAAATACACTAAATAAAACATTGTACTAAAATAAAATAAATGTTCTAGAAGCACCCAGTGTGGGTTTTTTCCCCCTTAATGGGGGTACTAAAAATTGAACCCAGGACCTTGTGCATGCTAAGTACGCACTCTGCCACCGAGCTACACTCTCCTCCTACCCAGGGTGGTTTTAAAATTCCTAAAAACCCCGGGCTACGTGTAGACCACATCCACCCAATTAAATCCGAATTTCCAACCTGCTGCCCAAATTCAGAAGGACTGATTTAACCAAAGCAGTCTTTTCCACCTCTGTTCCCCCAAACCAGTAATTTCTGGAGGGCGCTGATGGACCAGCAATGGCCTGAATGCTTGTGTCTTCCCCAAATCCATGGTGAAGCCCTAACCTCCAACATAATGGTCTTTGGAGGTGGGACCTTAGGAGGGGACTAGGTTTAGACAAGGTCACGAGAATGAGGCTCCCATGATGGGAGGAAGGGGAAGAGACCAGAGCTGGCTCTCTGTCCACTGCACAGTGAGAAGGCAGCATCTCCAAGCCAGGAAGGGGGCTCTCACCAGGAACCAAGTCTGTCGGCACCTTGATCTGGACCTCCAGTCTCCAGGACTGTGAGAAATAAATTGGGTGCTGTTTAAACAACCCAGTCAGTGTTTTTGAGCCTGGGCTAAGACAAGCACACAGTGAAGGTCATCAGACCACTAGTGTCTTGTTCCTGGATGCTTCTGAAAAAGCTGATAGCTCTTGTGTGCCTTGGAATGTCCTGCCATGCCCCTAGCATCATCCCCCCCCACCCTACAGGTGGACAGCAGCCGTGTAAGTGGTCCCTGCAGAGCCTGGCAGTGCGACCAGAGCCCAGGTGCAGACCACAGAGAGCATTTCTGTTGCCCCATGATGCCTCCAATGTGACCAAAATCAGAGGGCGGAAGCCGGCGGGGCTGGCAGAGAGGTGCCACACCCCACGATCTCCGTAGTTTGTGCTTCAGAACAGAAGGACTAGTGCTATTTGCGTAAATCCTACTTTCGGCAAATGAGATTAAAAACAGACCCTTTCAGTGGGGGCGGAGACAGTAAGCACTCATGCCTCACAGCAGTCTGCCACGTGCACGGCGCCGCATTGGTGTAAGGGCTCAGGGAGGGGAAAGACAGCGGCCATCTGGACGCTCGGGAGCACCTCCGGCCAAATGTCTTCTCCAAGCCCGACAGGCTCATCTCAGACCAGTAAGGACGGAGTGTGTGTTTGGAGGCGTGTGAAGGGCCCGTGGCTGACGGAGCAGCAGGTACGGATGTAGAAGGTGTGGTTCTCACCCAGCGCGTCCGAAATCCCTGTGGCCTGGGTGGAGTCCCCACCTCCGCACGGAAGCTCGGTCACCAGCACGCAGGCTTGGGGGGATGTTGGTCCAAACACCAGCCAGGCTCACTAGGGGGATTTCAAAAGGCAGCAGAGCTTTTGATGAGTTAATGTAAATAGTGATTGTAAATTTATGAGAATCCCCTGGCCAGATGTAGAAGGATTTCTTTATAGGGAAAAGACATTCTCCACCTCCCCCTGCTTTTTTTAGGCTTATGAATGAAGTCCATTATTGTGTTACCACCTGATGACTTTGTTTTTATTTTATTTTATTTTTTTTGCCTTTGACTTTTTATTGAGGTCTAGGCAGTTAACAATGTGTCCATTTCTGGTGTACAGGATAATGTTTCAGTTATATGTGTAAGTACATATATTCGTTTTCATTGTAGGTTACTACAAGATACTGAATGTAGTTCCCTGTGCCGTAAGGAAGAAACTTGCTGTTCATCTATTTCATGTATAGTGGTTAACATATGCAGATCCCCAGCTCCCAGTGTATCCCTTCACACTCCTTTCATCCCCTTTTAATTAAAGAAACATGGTTAAGGTCCAGGACCACACACAGAGTTCATCACTCATCTCATTACCTGGCGGCGACTGCCTGGGAGAGACGGTGAGGCTAATCCTCCATCCCAGAACGAGTGGTGGGACCAGGGGGCCAGTTAGTGATGTTTGTCACGGGGAGATGCTCGTTGAGCTGATGGTGATTTGCCACATCCAACCCACGGGTCTCGGCTGGATTTTTGAAAGAAAACAAAACCCTCTGTGGTTTTGCTCAGTCGGAAACATACGCTGCCCATATGGCGGGAGGTCACTGTCCTTTCTGGGGAGGCTGTTATCTTCCAGAAAGCTCCACCTGAGAATCTAAGAGTATGAGGTTGTGTCCAGCATGGTCAGCCGGGGCGTTCCCTCCTCCTCGGAGGCATCACGACGGAGCCCGAGAGTGGAGACGAGGCAGCAGGTGTAGCCAAGGAGGCATCGAAGCAGCTGGGAACTGTCCCCAAGCTCGGCCGGAAGCAGCATGGCCACAGAGACACAGGACAGTCCGTGTGAGAGCCACGGGCATTCACGTGATTTGTCTGGCTTAGAACGAAACAAAGGAAAAACCTCCTGGGTACCTTCAGGTGTTACTCCAACTTCCTCTCCCGGCAACAAGAAGCGCTTCGCACGAAGATCAAGCTGACTTTATAATAACCAGCGTGAATCGACATCCTCTGATCCTTCCTAATTTTACAGCGAGGTGATTACCAGGTATCAGTGGCTTAAATATTTATAGAAATGGAGAGAAGCGGCTAATGGCTGAATCAGCTTCAGATGGCAGCTGGTGACAACACACTTAATGAACACGGATCCCGCTAAACGCACACACTGAGAGGAAACGCCGTGGCAGGGACTTACAGCAGAATACAAGAGAGAGGCTCCAAGGAACGCCGCCTCCTTGGTTTGGCTTCCCGGGGAAGTCAGGTGGGCCAGAGAGCGACAATCTCATCTCACGGCTGGAAACGGTGCCCAGTGATGGATGTCCATGAAGCTGACACCCATCAAGAAGGAGCAGAGTGGAGGGGACGGAGGCCTGCTTGTCTGACCACAGACACAACCGCTCCTGCTGCTGGCCCCCCGGCTGGTGCTGTTCTCCGTCCTCGCTGACCGCTGTTCCTTAAGGGCCGCTGCACACTGAACAGTTTCATTCCATTTTGCAGAGGGTGGAAGTCAGGCTGCAGGGGTGACTGTCTGAGTCCAAGGTCACATAGCAGGTGACCTGGAGTGTCAGACAAGGGTGGGGGTGAGCTCAGGGCTCTCTGCCTCCAGAGCCAAGTCCATCCTCACTTGTTCCCCAGGGGGCTCGAGGTCACTCAGCTCCCGGGTGGCGTCCGCCTCCCTTTCCCGGCATCATCAAGGCTGAGCCCGTCTTCTTCCGGAGAAGCTCCACAGGTCCAGGCTCCTACAGATGACAGGCACCCTGGTGTCCAGAGAGCAGCATCCCCTGGGGGCCCCGGCTTGTGCACTCTTCCTGCCCGACAACACGAAACAGCTGTCTAAACCTGGTGCTGCTACAGAAGCCCTTTCTTCCCAGGAGATGGGAGGGGGGTGGTCTGGGGCCCTGCTGGCCCCGCTCGCCCTCCCCACATCCATAGCCCCCGCCGGCCATGCTGAGCCAGGGGCCAAACCCCTTGCAGGACTGGACTCCCCACCCACCTGTGCTATTAGGGGATTGACGTCATATTCAGATCAAGTTGCGTTTTCTAGTGAAACGAACTCCTTTGAACAAGAGATGATATTTCAAGCTTACGTGGAATGAAGCAAAATGAACTCTAAAAGTCAATACAAAAGGAAAAGAAAAAAGGTATTGTGTTCTGGGTTCTTCTGACTGCCTTGCTGCTGAGGGCTCCATGCATCGGGCCAGCTTGCTCTGTTCAGATGGGAGGAAAAGGCTGTGAAGCCAAACCAGCACCAGACTGAGCATCCTGCTCGGTGCAGACTGGGGGTCCTGCTCGCTGCAACTGAGTGTCCTGCTCGATGCCATGAAGAGGGCTGGGAGAAAGGAGAGAATTCCTTCTCGACACGGTGCTGTGCAACACTCTGGGTGCTCCCTACCTACCGTCTCCGGGTGAGAAGCACCACCCAGAACGCTGCTGTTTTGGGGGTATGTCAAGGGAGAAAGGAGACAGCCAGGATCTTCTGACATTGGCTGCACAATCTGGGTGATGGGAGTCACATTCTGTCCATTAAGCCAAAACTGTGGAGGGTCACTCAGTCCACCCCATTCTGCTCACTCACCTGGAAGTGTCCCCCACTACCACCTGCGTCTCGTGAGAGTGGGCTTCTCCACATGATGGAAGACACGCTCTCAGAGGTCCTGGGCTTTTTCAGAGTCACCTGCTTCCTCATCTGTAGAATGCTTGAATTCCTCTCCTGTGTTTTCAGCAGCAGGAGAATGTCTGGGGTCATGAGGAGGGTCAGACCTCCTCATCCCAGGCAAGTCCTTCTGAGAACGAGCTCTAACTACCCACTTGAGCGTGGAGGGCCCGGGAGCCAGCAGAGGTCATCACGGTGGCTCTGGGGCCGCTTCCAGGCGGCCCAGGCTGGTTGGCCTCCAGAGCAAGCAAGGCACTCGCTGCCCCTGCAACTCAGGCCCTTGGCCTAATTCAACTCCACTTGTGCCTGTACCGGCGAAAAACACGTGGAGGTACTTTGCTACCTGTCAGCATCACTAATTCTGTTGTGATCGCTCATTAAATTGCCTGTTTGTCCTGGGCTGTGCTGGCCGTCTTACCCTAATTAAGCAGCGGGGCAGAATTGAGGGATAATCTGCCTGTGGGCTTGTTGAAGGCATCGCCGCAGTCGGTTAGACTCCGGCTGGGCATGCACGTGGTGCTCTCCTCCGGTCCCTGTCCATGCCTCTCCCTGCGGAGTCTTCCGTTTACTCGTTGCTCTGGACCTCTTCCAGGGAAGTTGAGGGTAGAGCGATGTTGTTGCTACGATCACTAAAACCATAGTCATTGCAAAAATGTTGCCTGTGAGCTCTAGTGACCGGAATAAAGACAAAGCAAAATGTTGGAAATTAATGGGGTAATTTGACCTCATCCCTTTTTTGTAAGAGTGGACCACTGGCATAAACGGTGGCAGCTGGACTTTACTGAGCGCACTGGGAAGGCACTGCACCGAGCATTCTAAAGGAATGATGTCATTTAATCCTAATAAACTGGGTACCATTATTATCTGCATTTTATAGGGAAGGAAACAGATCTACGAAGGACTGGGGTGTCATCCAAGGACCCACAGTTAATGCCTGAGGGACGTGGAACCATCCTTCAGACCTCCCACGCCTCCCCATGTACAGGGGTCTGTGTCTCTATGAGGGGTTGTCTGGAAAGGAAATGGTTAAACAGAGGACAGCCTCCCTCTTGAACAGTCAGGGAGACTGAGTATCTGTGGGATCAGATGGATATCAAGACAGAGGGACTTACACAGGAAGACACACTTGCCCATTCGCCCCTGGGGAGCTTCTGCTCCAGGCTCTTTGCTCAGAGCTGGGAATTGAAGGAGTCACCCAGATGTGCCTGCCTGCAGGTGCTCACAGCTCAGAAGGGAGAAGGGCCTGAGTTAGTAGGACCACAGTTAGCCCAGACCTGAGCCAAGTCCTGAAAATGCGTGTGTGAGTGGGTGAGTGTATGCACGCATGCAGAGTTCCTACCCAGGTGAGCTCATCGTCTGTCCCCTGACACAGGTCTGACGTCATTGGCCTTGAGGGTCTGTCTCTTCCCACTGCCCAGAATTCTTCTTATGGACTTCGGGGAGGAAGAGATCAATGCTTTTACACATTGAATTATGCCAACCATACACATTTTATTAATTTATGGAAATGTCAGATTGCTTTAACTATTATACTGAACTTCTGTCCTCCAATAAATGGCTTAATTTCCTTCCAAGGATAAAGCACTCCAGTATTTTCGGCTGACCAATTCAGCTCAGGGCACTCTAATGCTTTCTGTCTACTCAGAGGACACATACTTCACCAGGATGACTCTGGGGTAATGACACCAAAGGCCCATTTCTAATGACTGTCATGGTCTTGGCAAAATGCATTCCATGTATTAAGGCTGATGCCTCTTCCCGAGCTGGGTGCCTTCTCTGGGGGAATAAATGACCTTTTCTCCTGAGCTTTCCTCTACTTGTGACTTGGAAAGAAATATCTCCCAAAGTAATGTCAGGGTTGAGAACAGCCCCTAAAGGTGGAAGAAATGGCTCTGGTCCTAACACAGTAGACATATCAAAATAAGAAGGTCTGTCTGCAGAGGTAGCCAAAGGCTGTTAGAAATATCAGCAAACCCACCTGGGGGGCAGCAGATCTACATTTACCAAGGTTCTAAGAGAGCTCGAGTTTCAGGGCCACATGACAGCCCTTAAATCTACATTTCTATCTATGATGTGGGGTTCTCTTTCTTAAAGAGGACCCTTGCCCAGTTTGAGTAAGCATGAGGCCCCCTGAAACCTGGATCTGACCCAGGGGAGGTCAATGTCAGGTGGGTATGGGCATTCCACTGTGTTGGGATCTTGGAGAGAAAGATGAACCAGTTAAAGTGTCGAAGTGTAGCTGAATATGCCAGCCCCAGATGTGTTGCTTTGGCAGAAAGATTATTTTGAGCTGAAGGCAACTAAGAAGAAACAAATATAAGAAAAGCCCTCTTCCCTCCCTTTATGTTCCTAAAAGCAGGACTTACATTTATGAAGGTGTTCGCTGTAACTTCTCTACCAGGAAGGGCAAACATTTAATCACAGGAGTCAATGCTTGACCGTGATCAGCACCAGGGACAGCTCCAGAGGCATCTACACAACAAACCTTGCTCACTGGCGCTGGTTTTCCATTAGTTCTCCAGTAGATAAACCTTCCTGCAATTTGCTGCTTTAGAAACTCAAAATCCTTTTCCTTTGTCTTGTCACTTCTCTATAAATGCGTTGTTCTGTTGCTAAGATTTTACAGAAGCCCACGTTTTGACCACCCTTTGGGTCACTCATCTTTGGATGCTCCCATGTTGATGTGTGACACACCTGTTGTTAAATTTCTGTTTGCTTTTCTTTTGTTATTCTGCCTTTTGTTAGTCTAATTTACTGTTGGAGAACTTATATGGGGAGAGAGGGAAAGTTTTTTTCCTCCCTTACAGTTTCCAGTCCTGACTATCTCCAGCCTTCTCAGAAAGAGGGAAGCAAGCCTGCTCATGGCATCGTATGCTCTGTTAACACCCGATTGCACAAGTGATGAAGTCCAAATTGGTAGCGCTCTCCACCAACCTCTGCAACAGAATCACCTGGAAGATTTTTTGAGTCCCCCTGCTCAGTCCCCACCCCAGACCACATGAATCAGAATTCCTGGAAGTGGTGATCCCAGTGTGCAGCACACACAGCTGTGGGGGTCTTGTCCTTGCTAAATGGTGGAATCTGATGGAAAGTTTTCAAATGCAGGTGGCTGGGCCACATCCTTGCCCACATCAATCCAAGTCCCTGGACTTTGATCCAAGATTTCCCAGGCCCTTAGGCTTGGATTCTGATGAATATCCAAATTGTGACTTACTGGGCTAGTAAATTAAATGTGAGGTAGGGTGTGGGGGTGTACGAAAAGATGGTCAAATGTGAAGGTGGTAGGGGGATAAATCAAGGAGGACTTCCTGAGTGCTGAGGTCAGGTCAGTCTTGAAAGGAACAGAGGGCTGTGTTGATGCAGGTGAAGTGAGGCTCTTTCTAATCACAGCCAGGGGCTGCTCAAATTAATAAAACAGACAGGATAAAGGTTAATTGGATGAAACTCAGGATTTTGCAGAAGAACACACCATTCTTCAGTAAGTGCTCTGACAGCTTTCCAGACAACAGAGGAATCCCATGAACACCACCTTGAACAGTAAGAAATGGAATGTAAGTAATGATGCAGGAGGAGGGAGTAGTTAGGGAATAGTGAGAGAAGGTCTCAATCAAGCCATAGCTGTTTTTTTTTTTTAACAATGGGATGTAGATATACATGTGTATGTTTTCATTTGAATAATGTCTAGCTAGTCTAGATCCTTTTCCCTCATCTTTGAATGGGAAACCCCAGAAAGAATCTCCAGGGGTTATAGGACTCTCAGCTGTGCAGGCAAGAACTCATCCAGAGTAAAAATCATAAATTTTACATTTGCTCTCTGAGTGCAACAAGATACCACCTTAGTCAGGTTTTATTGCCTTGATATTTAGAATTTTAGGAAGTCATAGGTTAGTGAACAGTGGACCCCTTTTCCAAGCTGATTCAAGGCAGGAGGTAAAGATGGTGAAAGGGTGTTGCTCTTGGGAAGCTGAAGAGTTAATTTCCATTGGTGTCACCTTGTCTCCACTGTTGCTATCATCATCATCATTTTTATAAGACAATTTTTAACATAAAAATATCAAAAAATGTAGTCAGAAATACTCTCTGATTAGGAACGCTTCAGGCAGAGGCTCAGAGTTCTGCCATTGTGGGTGTGGATGTCGGTGGGGAGACTGGCTTTGCTGTAGTTTGAGAAGTCATCAGCTGAAATGAAGAGAAGAGACCTTGTCGGAAACCTTGATCGTGTCCACTGGTGGAACTTTTCTCCACCCTCACCCTCCCTCCTCCCAGAGAAGTTATAGAAACAGTGATGCCTTTAAGAGCAATAAATAAATCAGTGGTGCTGATAAAAATAATGGACGGGAGATCATTCACCATCTAGTGATGAGTCCCATCTCAGGCTTGATAAAAAGCAGGTGGAAACTGCCACTGTTGAAGGAAATTAAGAATGAGCTCATTAGCTGGTCGATTTAAGCCATTCATATGAAGATGATGACTTCCTAGACTTGGGAGGCAAAGATCTTATGTTCTCTGCGGCTCATTTTTCCTGATCCTTATCTGATCTTGACAAAGAAGTTCTGAAAGTGACTTATTGTGTGAGGACAATGACAGGGAATGATTTTCTCAGCACCAGTAAATGAATATGACCTATAAGAAAAATACCCTGGGTTATGTTTACTTGCGGAAATAAATCTTTTCCTGTGCACATCATTCTTCTCTGTCCTGCCAGAAGAGAATTCACTTTCTCATTTTAGTTTCCTCAAGTTTGCCATCCTCTCCTAACCTCCCTTGCTAGAAGTGAATGAGAAACAAATGTTCAGCCTCTGGCTTTACCCATTCCATCCAGGGCTTATCATTCTGGGGAGGAAGCCCAGATTTTCCTGGAATATTGAATGTCTCCAGATGTCCTGTGTCCCTCAGACCTGAGAGGATGGGTGTTGAGTCTCTGGGCTCTGAAGACAGTGCTCGTTGTGAATCCCAGAGGAATGGAAATTCTCTCCCAGCACCAGGAATTTATCTGTGAGCCTCTTCCAATGCCAAGATGCCCTTAGTGGATTAAACCCAAATGCCCAACCAACACAGACAGATTCAAAGGACAGCTCCACGCTTCTAGGATCCCAAACCTCTTACTGATAAATCAAATGGGGATTGACTTCTAAAACTCATTTTTGAACCTATCTGGTTTTCCAGACTCTTCTTTGGACGTTCCCAAGTGGCCCTCTACTGGGGCCATTTTGCACAGGTAGTGTGAGCACTCCAGGTTTCCATTGCTGGACCTTCTCGTGCAACGATAAAAACATGTTGACAACTGAGTCCTTATGTGCAGGCACCATGCTGGCAACTTGGCATCTTTTCTGCATCTAATCATTTCATCCTCCCATTGTTGTGCCATCATACAGATTTTACTTCTGAGGAAACTGAAAGAAAGAACAGTGAAGAAACTTGCCCGAAGCCACACAGCTAACAGAGAAGAGTTCGTATGATGGTCCCCGTTCTGATGAGCCCCAAAGCTCCTGTTTCACTGCTGCACAAAATGCCTCCCTCTGGTCCAGGGGGAATGAGGGTTCTCCTCAATGACCCCCACATCTTCAAGTCCTTTGAGAAAATTACATTCATTCAAGCCCAGAGGGCATGTCTGTTCTCAGCACAATGATTTGGGCACAGGTTGGGTTGGGCCAGCCATGCAGATCCCTTTCATGCTGGATGGTCAACTTCTGAGCAGTCTCCATCAATACAGAACACAGAACATGCTGTTCTGGAAGCTGGTTCTCAAGAGCCTCACCTGGGATGCACGGACCTGCCTCCTTGATGAGTTCATCTGTTGGTCCCTCACATTGATGACACCAAAGTCACGGCTTTCTGCTCTGGAGTCCTTTCAGCATGCTCTGGGGAACACATTGAGAAGACTTGAGTGCTCTGATTGTCCAGGTTTATTCACACGGAGTCTGGAAGAGGGAGCTTGCTTCCTATTTGGCCAATTTCCAAAACTTTCTGCCTGCAATATATATAGCACTGGCTCTAAAAATTACTCACCTGGGGCTTTTGATGTTTTCCGAGAGACCGTCAGTGTTAACTGCTCATTCTTCTAGTTTCTCACAGCCCGTCCATGGATAATGTTAGACCTTTAGAAAACATTTTCCTTGGAGCCTATAACACATTTATAATTTGTGTGAAATGTCCTTATATAACACCACCTCCTCAGCTTTCACTGAAGGGAAGTAAAGCGATGTCCATTTGAAAAATATTTTTATTTCTTCCCCACAGTAAGAGTCAGACATTACCTGTTATGCTAACCCTTGTCTCTTACATCAAGATTTATGTGGATTCCTTCTGGAAGGCAGCTCCAAGTTTCTCTCCAGCAGTACTTTTATACATTCCTTGATTGGACAAATTCTATGTTACATAAAAATCTTTTCTTTGGGCTTAGCTAATGAAATATTTAGCTCTAAAATTGATGCTCAATTTCAGAAACAATCCCATTCTAAATGCCCGGTATTGATAAGTATAAACAAAACTTTCCCTGTTTTCTAAGCTATTAAACAATACATGAAAATATTTATTTTTTGTATTTAAAACTGCATGCTTATGATAGGGTATTTGCAGGGTGCAAAAAAAAAAAAGGGGGGAACGAAATAAAAAATAACAGTACTAGCATCATAATCCAAATCCCACCAATGATAAAAACAATAAAGACATAATCAAACACTTGGAGTTCTCTTTCTTTAGGTTTATTGTTATTTTTAAATTATAAGCTATAGTGTAGTTAACTCAAACAGCCATAAAAAAGTAATAAAACACCACAGATTGGGTGGCTTGAACAACAGACATGTATTTCTCACAGTTCTGGAGGCTGGACATCTGAGATCAAGGTGCCAGTGTGGTCAGGGTCTGGTGAGGCTGGTTTGCAGATGACTACCTGCTGGCTTTGTCTCACTGTTTCTGGTATCTCTTTTTATAAAGACTCTATTCCCCATAGTCATGATCTCATCTAAACCTAATCACTTCCCAAAGGCCACACCTCCAGATACCACCACACTGGGGGTTAGGACCTCAACATACAAATTTTGGAGGGACACAATCATTCTGTTCATGACAGCTGTCTTGAACAAAACCAGGTAGATGAAGATAGCTGCTCATTGGATGCATGTGTGGCACATAATTACCCTAAAACCACCTTTGTCAGGCAGGAAGGGTTGGGAGAAGAATGGAAGAGAAACAGGGGCAATCTTGGCATTTGCAGGGCACATGTAGACCCTCACCTTCAGCCTCAATAACTGACTTGTCCACCTGGATCACATCCCTTCATCCTCCTTCATTTCCCCAAATGGAGCCCTTTCCTCACTCTGCTCAGTGCAGTGTTGAAATTCATGAGAGGCTGAGTGGGAGGACCAGGGTGGAGGCAATGGGGATGGAGAGGGAGGGGCAGGAACAGCAGATGGGACTCAGGCCGGGACGGGTGGAGGCTGGAGGAGCAGAAGGAGCCACTCTGTCCAGGGAAGCCTCACACTCCTGCCTTCCACCTGCCTCTGTGTCTGAAATACAGTTGGGTTTTAGATACATAGAAGCCAAGGTCACTCCTGCCTCCCAGTGTAACCTGGTGAGTTGTTTGTTGTGTCACTTCCTCTGCTTCCTCATCCAAACCCAAGACAATTACTCGGACACCAGGGAGACACATGCATCCTTGACATGGGCATCGTGGGATGTGTTACCTCCCTCATGACTCCCAACTCCCCCACCCCTCATCAGTCTCCCTCCCACCTCATCATCACACAAGTTCCTGGCACAAAATAGATGCCTAATAAAAATGTGTGGGATAAGTCAGTGGATGGGAACTGTCTCCCATCACCAGCTCTACAAGCCCACCCCCCACCCCCCAAAACACCTCTTCTCCCTTTGTTCCTGCTCTTAATTCATTGAAAGAACTGGCCATTTACTGGATTAAAGTTAATCCATCTGCACATTCTCTGGCTTGTATTTTCTCTCTCCTTCCACCTTCTTAAGGGCTTTAAGCCCTAATTAGCCCCACTCATGTTTTTAACCAAGCCTCTTCTCATCAGCATTTAAACATGAAGTGAGAAGTTCAATCTTAAGTAAAATCTCGTTAAGCCCACATTTTTTTTCCAGCTGCTACCATAAGTATCTGCCAGTCACTCTCTCTCTTTCCCACAAGTTGCTTCCACTGCTCTGTCTTCCTTGTGGCTGCCCAATCACAGCTTCAACAGCTGAGACCTGACTGCCTCTCTTGTCTCTCCACTGAAACTGCACTTGCCAAACAACAAATCTCGTGGAAGCTGCTGCCCAATTCTCAGCCCTGCTCAAGCAGAACTTGGCACTCTGATACACTCACTCTCTCAAAATACCATCTTTCCCTCACTTCTGCCGCAATGATCCTTGGATGGTGAGTTCCATCTTCTCTGATGGCTTTAATTTCCATCTGTATTACTGAGGACACCCAGGTCTGTATTTCCACCCAGACAGTTCCTGAGCTATAGATGAGCATGGCTCCATAAGTCAGGCAGGCTAAGCTAGGCTGCGGTTAAAAAAAAAACAAAAAACAGACAAAAACATCACAGCCAGTTAACCCAGTAAAGACTTATATACAAAACTGTGCATGCACTGTATCTTTTTCTGTCTTACAGATGTGCCAGCTGCAATGGTGGCCTTCAGGTTTGGCACAGCAGTGGACAGCAGGGCTGGATGTTCAAGGTATTTTAAAAGTCAAGCCCAAAAATAGTTGTCATGGGCTGAATTGCTTTTCCCCCAAATGGTGAATGTTTATATGTTGAAGTCCTGACCCCCAGTATCTCCGAGAGTGACTGTATTTGGAAATAAGGCTTTTAAAGAGGCATTAAATTAAAATGAGGTCTTATGGGTGGGCCCTAATCCAATGAAACAGGTGTCCTTATAAGAAGAGGAGATCAGGGCACAGACACACATGGAGGGATGACCATGTGAGGACACGGGGATAAGAAGGTCACTGGCAAGACAAGGAGAGAAGCCTCAGGAGAAACCAGGAGGGGAAAGGGACTCCCCTGATCAGCGAGTTTTGAGGAGGGAACTGAGGATGATCAGCTCATCCCATCTCTTCTCTCCTCTTTGGGAGATCTGTCTGTCTGGGTTAGTCAGCTTGGGCTCCATAGCAGAGCACCACAGACCAAGGGGCAGGAGGGTGAAGGGCAAAATAAGAGACATTATTCTCTCACAGTTCTGGAGGCTAGAGGTCCCAGGTCAAGGTGTCGCAGGGCTGGTTCCTGGCTTGTGAGTGGTTTCCTCTGCCTCTGTTTCACACGGTCTTACCTCTGTGGGTATAAGGCAAGAGAAAGACCTCAGTGTCACTGCTTCCTCTTCTTGTAAGGTCACCAGTCCAACTGGATTAGGGCCCCATCTGTATGATGTCACTTAACCTTAATTACCTCCTGAAAAGCCCTATGAACAAACATAGTCACACTGGGAGTTAGTGCTTCAAACTATGAATTTGAGGGCCACAGATTTCAGCCCCTTGCACTGTCTGAAGAGAATGTTCCTATGTCTGCTACCTGCCAGGTGATGAAAGTCTCGCCCTGTGCAGGGGGAGGCCTGCAGTTGGTTACCCTGGGACCTAATAATCACAGGTATTCCTGATGAGAAGTGTGCATCTGTCAGCTTTCATTAGTTATGCTGTGATAACAAACAGCCCCCACATCTCAGAGGCTTATGGATATAAAAAGTTATTCCCACTCACCTTACATGGCTTTTTGTGGGCTGGCTTCAGCCCATCTCTGTGATTGATGTCACTTCCTGCCATATTTCATTGATTAAATGAAGTCACATGACCAAGCCTGGCTGCAATGGGGATACACTTATCTCATCTCACAGAAAGGGGCGTCAGACGGGGGCCCTGAACAGCAGGCCCATTAGGGAGGGTCAGCAAGCACTTTGAATAAGTAATTCAAACTACTGAAGCACCACATATATATTCCTGGGAGCTAGAGGCACAGGTTGAATGGTGAATTGTCACCACGTCCATTGCTGCTATAGATCTAAAGTTTTATTCTTGAATCCAGCTATTACTAGTAATAAAACTAACATATTTATTCCCATCTGTCTGACTTTTGCCTCTGACTTTGAATTGATTCAGAACTCAGGAACACAGGAGATGTTTATTAACCCTCTAAAATCCTAACACATCAATTTGGTCATATCATTTCCATTTATGCTGTGCATCATTCAAACCCGTCTGGATGACTTTTAGGGCCCATCAAGATCTGGCATTGCATAACTCTCTAGTCCACTACTGTGTAATAAAAATAAAATGCAAACCACAGATACAATTTAACATAATCTGATAGTTCCATGAAAATAAAGTAAAAAAGAATCAAGTGAAATTAATATTAGTGATATATTCTATGTAGCCTATTATATCTGAGATACTATCATTTCAGCATGTTATCAATATGAAAATTAATTATGAAGTATTTCACATTCTATTTTTTTCTAGTAAGTCTTTAAAATACCTACAACACATCTCAGTCTGGACCAGTCCCATTTCAAGTGCTCGATAACCGCATGTGGCTAGAAGTTACCTATTAGTGTAGATCCAGCATCGTTTTGGCCATCCCCACCTTCAAACCCTACTCTCCAAAAAGATCCCATTCTTTTATTTTCTCCATTGTTCTTTACTGTCCCCTGACTCCTGTTTCCTTGGTGTGAAACCTTCTGCCACCTCTCTCTTCTTTTGAATAATTTCTGCAAATTATTTTGATCCTAGTTTCCTCTGGAAAGCCTTCCCTGACCCCCTAAATCGGTTAATCACCTTCCTCTGAGTGCCAGGATCACCCTGTACGTCCATTGTCATGACACGTGTTAAAGTTTGCTGTAAGAGGAGATTCCACTTCCATTTAGCATAGAAAAGGAAGAGAAATGACTTCAAGAAATTGCCAAAATCAAACTTTCCTTTAAAGACATTGAAGACCTGAGGGTAGCCTCAAGGTATAGCAGATCCATGATCTTACAGTTCTGGGTATAATAGGGTCTCAGGATTTTGTCATGAGGCTCCTCTGGAAAGACAAAAATCAGAATTCACATAGAGTAACCAAAGCTTTAATAAATGCCCCAATTCAACTTCTGTTAATCCCACTATCCACCTAAATGAAAGGCTGAAATTAACACAATGAGCAGTTCCGAGAATGCTCACGGCTTGCTACTGGGAGTATAAAACAGTGCTACCATATTTCAAAACCATTTAACAGTTTCATATATGGTTAAATCTACCCTATGTCCCACCAATTGCTCTTAGGTATTGATGCAAAAGAAATGAAAACCCATATCCACAATATTGACTTGTATAGATGTCCAAAGTTGCTTTATTCTTAATATAGCCCCAAACTGGTGTCATTACTGCTCATTAGCAAGAGAATGGGGCGAAAAGGCAATGTGATGTATTCATACAATGAAGTACTGCTCAGCAGTAAAAATGAATAATGGACACTTGTGACTATATAAATGAATTTCAAACACATGATTTTGAGCGAAAGAAGTCAGAGATACAGGAGAGCAAATGTGATTTTATTTATATGAAGTTTCTGAGAACTGAAGTATGATAACTATCAATTCAGGGGTTGTCTGGGGAAGGGGAGGGACTGCTTACAAGGGAGCAGAAGTTTGTGTTTTAGGGGAATGGAAATATTCTATCCCCGAAATAGTGCAGTGTTCATAGGGAAGTATTCATTGGTCAAAGCTCTTCAAACTGCACATTTTAAATGGGTGCATTTAATGTTATGTCATTATACCTCAATAAAGTTCATTTTTAAATATCTGTTATAACCACCAGCTCAGGGCTCCTCAGCCTTGGCACTATTCACTTTTTCTCTGCATCATCTTTGTCATTGTGCAAAGCTGCCTTTTGCGTTGCAGAATAGTTAGCAGCCATCCCTGGTCTCCATCCACGCAAGGCCACTAAACTCCACCACCTAGCCGCCACCCTCACCCTGGGGCTGTGGCAACAGATAATAAATGTCTCCACACATTGTCAAATACACTGTAAGGAAGGAGAAAGGAAAGAACCTTTCCACTGCTCTATTATGTTCGGCACCCAACGTGTGTGAATTAAACTGACAAAACATAAAATAACAGGAAAATAAGTTTATTTTTACCTGCAATTTGTATACACACTGGAGAACTCAGTGATGAAAAACTCAAAGGGGGTGGTTGAGTTTGGGGTTTATATACCAACTTACTAGCCGAGGGGGAGTGGGTAAAGGGCACTTACAAGATAAAATGACTTTTTTTTTTGAAAATAGATGGAATTTCAGGGGAAATAACAGGAGCTAGGAAAGTTTGGGAGAATGCTTGTCTATACAGATATGAGTGATCTTTCCATATCTTTCAGGGTTATAAAGAGCCCTTGGAAAAGGGATTTTGGTAAGTTTTATTTATGTTCTCCCTCCTGGGAGTAAAGCCCCCTTTAGGAGGAATTTATAGCAGCCTTATTTCCCCTAAGTTTCTACTTACAGTCAGTTAAGGGGATGGGCCAAAGAGAACTCTGCATCTATTTAATCTCAAATATCTTTAGTTTAGTGTAATCTTTATACCAAAATGACATATTTTGGGGTGGCACCTTCTAATGTCCTTCATCACCTGCAGGGCAAAACTGGCCCCCCTGGTTGAAAACCACTTTGCTAGCTTAAGTCTGCTTGTTTAGGCTATTTTTCATTCACCCATCCATCCATCCATGCATCCATCCATCCATGCCTCCATGCATCCATCCATGCATCCGTCCATCCATCCATGCATGCATCCATCCATCCATGCATACATGCATCCATCCATCCATCCATCCATTCAGCAAAAACTTGTTGAGTTCTACCCTGTGTTGGGCATTGTTATGATCATCTGGGTCACATCAGGGACAAAAGGGGAAAATATCCCTGTTCTCATGGAGCTTACATCCCAATAGGTGTAGAGAGTCATATTTTAAAAAAGTGCTTACCTACAATGGACAAAAGGCAAAGTCAAGCTGAGCAAGGTTAAAAATGCTGGAAATAGGACTCAGATTGCCATTGTTAAAGTTTTGAAAAGGGACAGCTGAGCAAAGATGTGAAGGAGGTGACTAGGTCATGTCAGCCACATTGTTATCTATGGGAAGAGTGGACAGGAGGAAAGAGTTTTTGAAAGAAACTCAACATGAGTCCAGTGTGCCTGGAGCAGGCTGAGGAAGGAGGAGAGACTTAAGAAACAAAGTGAGAGGACAAAGCAGGACAAGATCCAGAGGTATTTGCAGGTCTCTTTCAGGATTGTGAATTCTCGGGCAGGATGTGAGCGATAGGGTGGTGAGAAACCATCAGGTTTTGGATGTATTTTGAACATAGAGCAATGAGAACTACTGATGTATTGAGTTAGTTCCCTGAGGGCAGAGACAGTGTCTGCCTTGCTCACCTTGCTGTGTGCCTAGTACAACTTCTGGTCCATAGAAGAGCATTTAATAAACAATGGATGGATGGTTGGATGGATGGATGGATGGATGAATGTGCGGATGGATGGGTGGATGCATGGGTGGGTGGATGGATGGGTGGATGGATGGATGGACACAAGGCCCCCAGCTTTGTTATAATCATCAGATGTATTATATTTGATGCTACTAGCACACTGTCTGGCACTTTTTAACCATTTAATGAATGAATGGAAGTTTTTTAATGTTTTATTATTTGCTACTGAATTCGACTCATTGAGAAGGATGTCTTGGCTCTTTATTTCCAAACAAACTCAACTTGGACCCACTCCCCTCCCTGCCTGCAAAGAGCCTTCATTCCCAGCAGAGCAAACAGGTGCTGAGCAGGGCTGAATTCCTCATGCTCCCGGATCAGCCACACAATCAATGCGCAGTTGCTAACTGCAGCCTAAATGTGGAAACCTCATGCCAGGTAATCAGTCAGGCAGTAGAAATATCACAGTCAGGGCTGGGCTCCCTGCCGGGTCCTGCTCCAGCAGTTATGAATAACAGAATCAGGTCTCGTTTTGGCTTGTAAAGTGAGCACATTGGGAGTGGAAGTCACGGCTGCCTGTGAAATCTTACAAATACACAGAACAGTTCTGGAGTAGCATGTTGCTACTGATAAGCCTGCATTGAATAGCAATGCTCACAGCATGTGATCAAAATCCTCAGGGCAGAGTTTGCCCTGCAACTGCTCCCTGAAGCCACATGGACACTAAACAAAGACACAACCCAGCCTTTGTGTCTTCACAAAGCAGCCGGATGGACACACAACTTGGGAACACAATGCTTTGTCTTAAAAGTAATCATTGATATTTTGTACTGGGATCCTGACTTAAAGGTATTTTTACTGATTAATGTTCCCTGTCTTCAGCTTGGCAAGATGACACCAGTGATTCATTCATTTGCAGAAAAAAAATTGTGTTTCAGTGGAAAGCTGCATGGCCTGTGTCATGCCCTCCTGGGTTATCAGATTCTAGATGTGTCCATTATCTCGGAACTATTTGGCGACCGTTTGCAAATTGCAGGAAAATGATAGGTATGTAAATGTAATCCTGTCTGGCAGTGGTTTCAATTGACTTCTTCCTCCTTTGAAAAAAAAAAAAAACAATTTTGTCTCTATGCAATTCTTTTCAACATTCCCTTACTAGACATACATTTGTGCTGTTTTGACTTTTCCTTTGAACTGGTTATAACATCTGCCTGGCTCCTTCATATCATATAAAATAAAGTAAAATCGTTAGCAAGTGTTCATTTTTGTATCTGTAGGCAGGTCTGATTTCACCTTTTTTTGAAAATTACCCTTTTACATACAACAAATGTTTGTTGAAGAGCAGCAATGCACCCAGGACTGTGCTTAGGCCCTAGGAACACAGACCATCCCCGATTTACGATGGTTCCACTTAGAATTTTTTTACTTTATGGTGGTATGAAAGCCATTTGCATTCAGTAGAAACCATACTGTGAATTTTGAATGTGGACCTTTCTCAGGCTAGTGATATGCAGTCCTGTCCTGTCTTGTGACGCCGGGCAGAGGCAGCCTCAGCCCCCAGTCAGCCATGTGATCAAGACGGTAACCAACCAACACACTTACAACCATTCTGTACCCACGAGACAGGCGGGAAGGGGGCAGGACACAGCCCTTAAAGAATGACACAGCAATTAGCGCCAAGATGGCAGAAGATTTAACTCCCAGTAGACCTTGAGACCCAAGACGAAGGGAGATTTGACTTCCAGACGACCTTGAGCTTCATTATGCGCTCATTGTAATATACTAGTATGGTGAATAGAACTCCCACAGGTGCCGTGACAGTTCTGAGGCTGACTGTAAAAGGCCAAAAGCGGGCAGTGGCCCAGGTCCTGGGAATCCCAGCCCCTTCCCCAAAGTGGTTGGCCCATTGTTTTCTGTATCGCCCAGACAACTGCTCTGCTTTTTAGTTTCAGTACAGTATTCTTTCAATTACATAAGCTATTCAACCTTTTTTAAAAAAATATAAAGTAGGCTTTATGTTAGATGCTGTTGCCCAGCTGTAGGCTAATGTAAGTATTCTGGGCATGTTCAAGGTGGGCTAAGCTATGATGTTTGGTAGATGAAGCAAATTAAAGGCATTTCTGACTTAATACTTTCAACTTATGATGGGTTTGCTGGAACATACCCCCATCAGAAGTTAAAGAAGACCTGTATGATGGTGAACAAGAGAGTCCCCGCTCAGAAGGAGATGACATTTTCCCACCACGGTGGACAAGACTGGGAGAATGCAGCTAATTCCTTCACTAACATCTGCAGCCCATGCATCTCCGAGCTGACTCCCTGAGAGCCGAGGCTGGGCTAGCCCACCCCAGCCAGTCTTTTGTTCTAAGTCAATGTACCCCATGGCTGATACAAGCCATATTTTATGTCCCTGGGGTCACACGGACTATACATAATTATGTATACTGCTTTTAAAGTGTATTTTATGATTAAGGAAAGCAGTGCATACTCATTAGAGAAACTTTGGCCAATTCAGAGAGGCATAAAAAAGAAGGCGTAATTCTGCCCTTCATAAATATAAAAAAATTCCTCATACTCTCACCTCCTCCCGCAATCACCCAGCGGACATGTCTCCTTCCTCCTCCGGGGACAACCTCGCCCCAGGATTGCCAGAGCCCTGGGTCTCTACTCTTGCATCCCACACTCATCTTCTAAGCCTAAAAGCCACCACCAGACCATGACTATTTACACTGAGCAAACATTAAATCCTGTTGAAGACTCACCTGCCCTCAACGGCAAGGAGCACTGCAAATAACAAAGTCACGTGCGTTTCCCTAGCGCATCTGCTGGCTGTTTAAAAAGGAGAGTTGCCAGACATCTTTTTGTTTTGGAGCTGAATCCACAAATACTATTTATTCTCGCATCCCTTCGAGAGAAAATAAAAGCCCACGGAGGAGAACTTGAGATTTGCAGTAAGTGCTAAAACACACATATATATGACATCATTCTGATGTGATGAGCTACATTTGGTATTTCCCAAGAGATGGCTGTACAGAGTCAGAAATGGACAACACGTGTGTGCTAATGCAGTTCACCAACTTCTATGGTGCTGTGAGAGAGGACGTAAAAATGCCCAAGTTGTAAATGGGCGCGTGCACAGTACAACCTGCCTAGTCAGCAACACACTTAGCAGTCTAAATGCAGGTGGATGCAGGGCACAGATCACTTCTCAGCCTATTCTGAGGTCGTTATCCAAGGTAATGTGTTGGGAGTATCACCGATAAGCTAGATTTTAGCATAGAGCTCATCTGAACGCACAATTTATTTTTATTAAGTTTTAAACCTGCAGCCCCTCTGAAGTGTTCATGTGCCACCCTAGTGTCCCACAGAACACAGCTGGAAAGTAAAGACAACAGAATGAATTCAAACATTGTTTAGCAAATACAAGAACAGGACAAAACAGGTGTTTTTATTTGTTTATTTGCTTTTGAAATGTGGCCCAACGTCACGAGTCCACCTGACTTGTGCAGCAATGCAGCTCGTGCCGTTTGGGTTTCTCACGCGTTGCAGAAGCAGATAAAGAACAACGTCACAGAGCCTACCTTTGCCTTTTGAGTTTGGCGCCAAGAAAACGGGTCTCTCTAAAGCCAGGGCTTCCTGTTTCTTGAGTATTTCTCTGTGACTATCCAGTTGGTCTGACGGACCACTCATATAAATCATATATGAATACTTCACTTCCTGAGCATTTATCATTCTTACAGTATCTTTCAGTTACCTTCGCGCGTGTAGCTCAGTTGCGTTAGATGCAACTTGGAGGGACAAACATTTACCTTCAGAACTCCGTGGACATTGTGTTCTGAGCCAGAAGAAATGAACCAGAGAAAAGACGACACGCAACAAGATTCTCTTCCTTTCTTTATCCTTGACCAGACTCCCTTGACCCATCTTTTCAAATAATAATTTTTCCCCAGGTCCCTCTAGATATAAATAACTTTTCATTAATTTTGTCTGAAACACTCCTTTGAACTGCTTGATCAGAATGATTTTTTAATGTAGGTTTTTTTCCATTACTAAGTATTTCTTCTCTATTAATGACTCTTGTCCCCTCCTACCCGCCTACCCACCCACACCCTGACAGGGAAGAACCACAAGTTTTAAGTTATCTGGGTGCCATGTCTGTCATCTCTTCCCTCCTCATCTCAGCTCTGTCTTCTTTCTCTGCATTCTAGGAGAAGGAATCCAGTGTTTCCTCCATATCACAGACTTGGCTTTTCATATGTCATTTTCCCTCTTTATTCCCTCCAGGGCTGATTTTAATTTTACTGTTTTATAAGTTTTTGTAAGTGGTTAGATGTAACACACCCAACCACCAAAGAGCAGATGAAAATATGTATGAACAGTTAAAGACCTATCATAAAATGACTATTCACTTCCCCATGACTGAGGCCAGGAAATGGAACAGAACGGCGAGCGAGTCTCCTTCGCTCAAGCGTTCTTTCTTCTCAGTTCCCTGGCGCCTCCTCCCCTGAATAATCACATGCAAAGTTTGCCATGGTCCCTCTCCTTGGTTTCTTTAAAACTGTAACAGGTCACAACACGTTTCATTTCAATTTTTATGTCTTTATTTTTCTTGCCTTTCTGTCCTAGCTAAAACCCTTAATAAGTGTTGGATGCAGGTGGAAAAGTGAACACTCTGGTCTGCTTCTAAAGAAGCTGCTTTTAATGTCTCACTACTAAGAAGGCAATCTGCTGAAGTATGTTTTTAAAGATAATCTACCAAATTAAAGAAGTTCCCTTCCCTTAGTTTGGTTTGAAGTTTGGTGATGACTTGATGTTAGAAGTTATCAAAAGCTTTTCTTCTGCATCTGCTGAGACAATCATATGATCGTTCTCTTTTAATTTATTAATGTAGTAAACGGCTGTAATTTCTTAATGCTAAATCCACCTTCCATTTCTGAGATAAGCCCAACTTGCTCATGATTTATTAACATTATAAATCATGCTGGACTGAGTTTAATATTTTGTCTAAAATTTTAAAGAAAAAAATAGGACTGCAGTTTTTCTTACACTGTTTTAGTCCCACATTGAAATTAAAGGTGTGCTAGTGTCATCAAATAAACTGGGGAGCATTTCATCTCTCGCTATATTTTGGTGTTTAAAAAATATGGCACTATTTGCTTGAATGTTTTGTGGAAAGTTTTTATTTGTCTAATTTTTTAATGTACTGGAATGAATTTGCTCACAATACCTTCTTATTAGTTTTTATATTGCAACATTATCCTTTACATATTTGTGCATTTTCCTTTTTTGAAGGTAAATCTTGTCAAAAGGTTATCAATTTTACTAGATTCATTAAAGAACCAGTTTTTAGCCTATTATCTCCGTATTTTATTTTCTATTTTTAAATTTCTTCATATCTCTTTGTTAATACCTTACATCTACTTATATTATATTTATGCCTTATTCTTTTTCTACTTCTTTTAGGTGAATTATTTTCTCATAAATTTTCATGCTTTCTTCTTTTGTAACATCAGCATTTATATGTGTGTGTGTGTATGTATGTGCGTCTGTGTGTGTATATATATACACAGTACATATATATATACTTATCTTAGTATGTTCAATATGTACTACTTTTATTATTTTCCTAGTCTACATTTATTCTGTTTTCTATTATGACTTGGTATATGATTAAAGAGTTATTTAGAAGTATGTTTTTTGATTTCCAGACACATAAGATTTTTCATAGTTATCTTTAAAAATTGATTCTTAACTCTTATTTTTATTTGCCAGTGTGGTTCATATGGTATCGATCCTTTGCTATTGGTTGGGATTTCTTTACTACTTAGTGTGTTTGACAAGACCATGTATTCTCTTAAGCACAGTATTGGACATGCCCATTAGGTCAGGTTTTTTAAGTCAACTAAATCAAATCTAATGTATGCATATTTCTTTTGTCAGATTATTCCATCAATTCCCAAATGAAGTGTTAAAAAAAACTTCCAGTATGATTTTCTACCTGTGTACTTCTCTTTTTATTTATTTATTCACTCATTCTTCCTTTTTGGCTTTATGTATTGTAACTTGTGTTATCTGATGCATACCTGTTTAGAATCCTTATACCTTCCCAGTCAATCAAATCCTATGTCACCATGAGTAACTCTCTTTCTCTCAGGTAACAGTTTTTGCCTTCATGCCCAGTTTGTCTGCCATTAAAACAGTGATGCTAGCTTTGATTTACTAGCATTTATCAAGTATGTTTTTTTTAAACTCCTTTACTTTTAAACTTGTAATCTTAGATTTTAGTTATATCATTTGTGAACAGCAAATATGACAATATTTCTTTCATGTGGATTGTAAAAATTGGTATTTTTTCATTTTGTACTATTTCATTTTATTCTTCCTATTTTTCTGACATTTCTATTTTTCCTTTCCTTTTCTTTTTTTTTTTTTTTTAAGTGTCTTGACTTGATTTGTTTTCTCATTCTTCTATTTCCCCCTCATGTTTTGGAAGTTACATGCTTCATCTCCATTCCTTTAGTGGTTATTGCAGAAATTATAACAGACATTAGTACAGAGTTATCATGGCTTTTTCTGTTGCTTTGGCCAATGCAGTCATCTCCCAACTCTTGAATGTAATGACTCTGTATGTTATATTTTTCATAAATTTTAACTCTGCATTTTTAACCCCACAAGATCTAGTTATTATTATTTGCTATGGTCAATGTTTATTTAGATTTACCACGTTTTTTGTTCTTTATTTCATCTTGCATTTTAGACAATCCACCTGGAGTCATTTATTTATTTTTTTGTGCCATGAAAGTATATCTTTTAAAGATTTCTTCAGTAAGAGTTTGCTAAGATTGCATTTAGTTTCTTTTTTTCCTCTAAAATTGACATTTTTTCATCTTTATTCTTGAAGCGTAATATACTACATATAGTGTTCTGTACTTGCAGGTATCAACATGTGAAGAAACTGTCCCATGATCTTTATGCTTCTGTTGTTGCTGTTGAAAGTCTGCTACCCAAAGAATGCTCCTCTGAAATAATCTGTCTTTTCTCTCTGGCTGGTTTGAGAGTTTCACTTTGTCTTTGGTTTTACCTTCAAATCTATTTTGTATGAAGCTATACCAGCTTTGATTCATATTTTTTAGAAATATATATATATTTCTACCCACCTGTGCTTCACCATGCATCTGTGTGTTTTGCATTGTATCAGTCAAGGTTACTTTGGGGAGAAACCATTCTCTAAGTCTTAGTGACTTAAGACAAGTTTATTTCTCTCTCCTGTTACACTTCATTACTCATCACCCGAGTGTCTACTCATGACATTCTCACTTTTGGAACTCAGATGGACAGCACATGCTCTCTCTGGAACATTGCTGTCCATTGTGGCAGTGACAGTGATAACAGAAGACATGGTGGTTAAACACATGCCAACTCTTGAGGCTTTTAACAGAAAATGATTCATATCATGCTGTTCACCTACCAATGGCCATCACAAGTCATGTGACCACGCCTTAATTTGACATGATGGGGAAGTATATTCCTATAATGGTGAGGAATATAATATTATAATATATAATATAATATATAATATAATGTAAATTATAATAACAATCTGTTTTTATATCCGTGCTAAGTCCTAATTTTGAAGACTTTCACTGGCCTGGCATTTGCACATGAGCATGAAAATATTGCCTTTGGTCCCATTTTCTCTCTACCTGAGTGCGATTTGGAATAAATCCTATAAAGTGCAGATGGAAGATAGGAAAATGAGCATGGATTACAGTCAAATTCCCTGCGTCCTTTTTGTAAAGCAGCTCTTCTAGGTTGAGCTGAAATTTTCTCTTGTGCCCATTACCTGTGGTCAGTACCTGCTGGAGTGTATGTCACTGTCCAAGCAACGTCCTCCTTCCATCTCCCCCAGTTTGGTCCTGTTGCTTTGAGGGAGACACAGTTCCTGTTATGAAGGGTCTCTACTTGACAAAAAAGCACCCCCACAGTAAGGGGATGACTGTCCAGTGTTCTAGCTGATAAAGGCAGAGGGCAGACAGTCAAAAGCTGCCAGTCATTTCAGCAAAACAAACTCATTACTTTTTAGTGACCCTGTGAAGTTGGCCCACAGACTACACTACCATCCTCAGCTTTGAAAGTAGAGAACTTTTTCTCTGATTCTAACAAAATGTTGATGATCAGATCTAGCTCTTGGTGGTGGCCCACATTTCCTTCTTTCTTAGCATCATCCAGGGTCTTTTAGTGAGAAACTCCTCAACAGATGCCATTTTAAACCATAAGCCCCTGTAGGCACACATGGCTGGAAAATTCAGCTTTCTTGGGGCATGTGAAATTCAATCTACAGAACAATTTCCAGAAGCTCTCCTATTCTGTGAAATGGCATATGGCCGGTGCTTACAGCAGGCCTGGATGGCTTCCGCGCCAGCATGAACTCCCATGCCCACAGTGGGGGTGTTCTGTACCAAGTGGGGGGACTCCTGTGCCAATGTGTTGTGATCATCACAATGGTGGTGTGATGATGATGATGCTGGTGTAGACGACAGGCTTCTTCCAGATTGAAATTTCTCTCCATGGCTTCATCGAGGGCTCAGTAATTACTTGCAAGAGACTCTCAGATGAGTCTTCTCAATGCAGTTACTTTAATACATGGAACTTCTGATATTTTGGTTTTTCCTCCCTGTTTGATCCACTGCTGGAACTAATAGCTACTAATTACATGTGGTGTTTACAACGGACGCCTAGAGGCCCTAACAGGCAGCGCGGGCAGGCCCTTCTGGTGGAGGGCAAGAGGAGCAGGTTGAGAGATGAAACCAGACACACACACACTGGCCATAGCCCGAGCCTTCCATCTTTCAAATACGTATTTGGTTAGCCAAGGCATTAGGCTGAAGAAGTTGTCTGCACGTCCCTTCCCATTTAAGAGACAACAAATAGCCCTTCTGACAGCTGGGAACCTGAGGAAAATCATGGAAAATGATCACTTAAGCTCTGGAAACTAGAGAGCTACTGCAGGGTTTTCGAAAAGAAAACAGTGGGACCCTTAAGGTGAGTCGAACGGGAAGAGAGGACAGAACAATGCTACGAGGAAGGCGAGCGTCTTCAGCGCTGGCATGTTGAAACATGGATGGATAATTGTAATTGGCTTTCAGAATTTTTAATTGTAGAAGTGGTATAAATAATCACCCATCCCAGCTTCACTAATGAGGGTCCTTGTGCTCAGATACACAGGGAGGCTTTTGTTAGGTGCCTTTCAAAGTACACCTGCTAATTGGGTATCTTGCAGGCAGTGAGGTTTGGGGAGAAGCAGCAACATTTTTCCACTGAAGTCAGACTCATGGGAAGAGGTAACCTGTACAACAAAAAGACACTGAAATGGAAACTCAGACATCGGTGGGGTTTGGTTTGGTTTCATTTAGGTCATTCAATGTCACATCGTAGGAAGTGGCAAAGCCAAAATTCACACCTGGATCTTTTTGACCCCAAAGCTCCTGCTGTTTGCAACACACAACTCTACTTCACACAAACAGGTGCTGAACACATATTAGCCATCTGGTCAAAACATTCTCTGCAGTGTTTTTCTGCTGAACCAGCTTCTTAGGTGTTGTGTCAAAGATGGAACAATCTCCAGACCACCCCTCACTTCTAATGCACAGAAATAACCAGAGTTCCACTGATGCGATGCCACTGAAACTGGCAATCATTCTTCCTTTCTGCAGGTCCTCCTACTTTTACCTAAGTTCTGATTTTGCTGCACTTTATCATTGACATTATTCATAGGCTATGCCGAAAAAGGTGGGGGGGGGTGTATCTTTTAAAACTCCCTCTAGAGGTATTTAGTTAGGGAAGGATCAAAGACCTTGCCCCCAATCCTTATCCTCTCTCTCTTCCTTTGGTAAATGAAACCTATGTATAAATTTATCAGTGACACTGTTTCCAGCCTCCCTTGCAGCTAGGTGTGGCCAAGTGACTAAATTCTGACTAATGGTGAATAAGTAGAAATAATCTATGCTAATTCTGTGCTATCCCCTAAAAAAAAAAAGAGGTATACCCTTTACCTTTTCCCCTTTCCCTAATTGCACTAGCTGGAATGCGGCTGTGTGATGGTTGGAGCTCCAAAAACCATCCTCAGCCATGAGAAGAAAGCTTCATTTAGAAAGGGTGCTGGAGCAAGATGGCAAAAGGAGCCACGGTTTTTATTGATAGTGGAACAACCACACCAGCCTTGGACTGCTGTTAGAACCTCTGAGAAATATAAACTATCTTGTGTAGGCAGACCGCTCTTATTTTAGGTTGTTTGGTCATAGCAGCCAAGGCTGCATCCTGGCTAGTAAATATTACCAGTGAGGCTGCTGTAATCCTCAACCTTGAGAACATCTTTCTAGCTATATGTCCACACATTTATCAAATAAAATTTGTTCCTGTTGACTCCTAGAAGTAACTATAATAGCACAGAGATGGATACAGATGATTATGAACTAATAGAAAATGCAGAGATTCCCAAAATATTCACTGGAAACCAGAGATCCTTCAACAGTTAAGGAAAAGGCTTCTGTGATGAAGTAAGTTTGGGGTAAATGATACATGCCCGATGTGAAGGCTAGTAATGGCTGTTAAATTCTCTCCAAAGTCCTGAAGTAAAGAGACCTGTGTGACTGCTCTTTTTCCCCTTTTACAGAACTTTAACAAACCTGAACTATGACATATATCAAACCAACATTACATGTCTACAAACTATCACAAAGTGAATATCTAATTTATCATCATACAAGTGAAGAAATAGAATGTCGTGGACAAGCTAGAAGCCTCCTCACACCCCCTCTCAATCATGTCCCATTTCCTTCTATTCTTCCCCAAGGTGATTACTGTCCTCAGTACTAACACCATAGTGCAGTTTTCCAGTTTTCAACTTTATATAAATGTAAGAATAAAGTGTAAACGCCTTTGTGTTTGGCTTCTCCCATTCAACATCTTGTTTGTGAGATCCATTCATTTGTTGGGTGGAGCTTGTTTTATTCATTCTTTTTTCTATGTACTATTCCATTGTCTAATTATATCAGATTATTTGCCTAACATCAGGATCCTCTCCTCCTTTGTTCATTCGTTAAAAACTCTTTTCCTACTCTTTTAATAGTTACCTTGGTTTATCAAAGTGTAATATCACTTGGCAATTTAATCTCTTCTCGGACAGTGCAAGGATTTTAGAATTCTTTAACATTTGTTCTTCTCCTAACTTATACACTGTTGTTTCTATGCATTTTAATTTTATGTCTACATGTATTTCCTTTAATTTAAGTCTGCTAAGTATGAATTGTCTGATATTTAGTGTTTGAAAATACTTTAGTTCACTTCCATTCTTGAAAATATTGTTATTGCTCATAGAATTAGATTGACAGTGATTTTCTTTCAGCACTTTGAATGAATTTGACATGGCATTGTCTTCCCTTTATAATTATTTCTGTTGTGATATGAGCTGTAAGTCTAATTTATTCCTTTGAATGTAATGTGCCTCTTATTTCTGATTGCTTTTGAGATTTTATTCTTTGTCTTGAGATGAGAGCAGTGTTATTCTGCTGCATCTGTGTGTGGTTTTATTTTTATTTATTCTGCTGCAGGTGTGTAGGGCTTCTTGAATATATGGCTTAACATATTCCCTTAGTCCTAGAAAATTTTAAGACTGTCATTTCTACTGCACGTTGTCTGTCTTCTTTCTCTGGGACTCAAGTTTCACATAACTTCTTAAGGCTTTTCTTCTGTCTCTCAGCTTCTTTTTTTGTATTTTCAGTCCTATTGTTACTCTTCATATTTCATTCTGCATATTTTCTCTGATGAATTGTCCAAAGATCTAGTTCAAGTATGTTTAAACTGTTGTTAAATCTGTCCATTGAGCTTTTAATATTGATCATAGTATTTTTTGGTTTCTAGTTGATTCTTTCTTACGGTCTTTCTTTCTTTGCCAAAATTTCAATCTTGTTGTTTTATTTTTTAAATATAAAAATTATGGTTATTTTAAAGTCAGTATCTGATATTTTCATTTTCTAGTCTTTCTATGGGTGTATTTATATATCTATATGTATCTGTTATGTGTCTTGGTTTTCATTAGTGTTGTCCAGACTTTTTGTCTACCTGGTTATTTTTCATTAGGACTTGGAAATAGTGTCCAAAAACATTGTGGACTCAGCTTGTGGCCTCAGATGATGACAACTTCCTCCACAAAGGTGTGTACTACTTCTGATAGGCAGTCCAGGACACTGGCAGTTAGGATCTATCTCAATCCAATTTCAGAGACTTCAGACAGTGTAAAGCAAGGCTTAGCCCTTGAGGTAAGTAATTTATTTACAACCTCTTCCCCCCTTACTGGAAGCAGGCAGCCCTACAGAGGCTCAACACCAAGTAGATGGACTTACCAGGGCTCCCCGCATCGGACTCTCAACTGCAGTTTTTACCACTCTAATTCTCTGTGACTTTTAACGATGTTGGTCCGCTTCTTCGTTTCTCAGCTATTTCTTCCAAACTGGTAGACACTCCTTGGGGAAAAAGAATTCTAAACGCCAGGCATACCTTTATGGGTTTCCTTTCCCTCCTAGATTTGAGCTTCATAATTCCTGACTGCATTGTTAGCTTAAACTCTTCTGTTAATATTTTCCCAGATCTATTTGTTTTCAGCAAGGAAAATTAGATTTAGTTTCCAAATCCGTTACACAAAGAGGAAATCCCTGTTTAACTTTCTTTAAGCCAACACTGACAAACATACTTTAACACAAATATACCTTTCCCGTGGAAAATTTCTTAAGACACTTGGAGAACGTACTTTTGGGAAATGGTGGTATAATTTATCTATCATTTGGAGTACACATTCTGTATGGTATTTTTGTATACAGATGATTCCAAAATGTCATATTTACCATTTTACTTCCTGAGAAAACATCGAGCGTTATGAGCACTATTTAAATTTTTTTAATGAATGAAGGTCACAATTACTTTTATCCTGCTATTTAGATTTTAATAATGATATATATATACATATTTATATTTTTATCTATTATATTGAGTTATATTTTATTCATCATCCATTTCCTGAGAAAATGCTCAATATTATTTCTTTTATTCAGTGAAACAAGGTCATGATCACTCCCATTAGTCATTGCAATTTTAAAATGGTGGTTTTGCAGGGGCTGCTCTTGTGCCTTATTCAGCCTCAACACTGAGCACCTGACATGTGCTGGACACTGTCCTAAGGGTGCTTTTCCACTCATGCAGTCTCACCAAGGGCCAATGCAACAGGTGTCATTATTATGTCTGATTTTCGGATAAAGGGTGTGGAGCACAGAGAGGTCCAGTGGCGCCAGGTCCCACACCTGGTGAAGAAGGGCGGGTGTCCATCCATCATTTTAGGTTCATACAAAGCTTGTTAATTGGAATGAATGGGTCAAAAGAATCCATGACTTGTGTCTTTTAAATGATTAATTTTCAATTTTTTACCTCTTGTTTTTGTTGAGCCTCCATCATTGAATCTCAAAAAGCTACGTGCTCACCCTGTGTGTCTCCACTGTACCCAGAGGGAGTGAGAGTAAATACGTTTGATGAGGATGGGAAGGTGCGTCCTGTCTGACCCACAGACGCGTCCTGCCTAACCAGCTGCTCAGCGGCTCACAGGGCTCGTCTTTGTTTCTGTTTTGCTTACTTCCTCATTTTTTTAGTGTACCGATTGTTATGCTGATTACATTAAAAAAACAGAAGGCTGAAAGATTTGTTCCCCTTTGTTTTGTTTTGTTTACCACATCTGCATACAAACCACGCTAAGCCTCTCTACTTTGAAAGAGTCCTCAGAGCAAAAACTTTTGCTCTAAAAAGGCAGGTTTACAAACACAATTCTGTTAAACAGAAACCCTGGCTTTGGCACTGCTAGTGGCAGCCGTCCACCTGCTTTGTGGGGTTTCAGTACTGATTCCCAATAGCTGGTGGTCCGAGTCTGGGGTCGAAGGGTCTCAGTGTCACTCTGGGAGCTGCAGGGTGGTGTTTATACTCGTGCAGTAATTGTATGTGGACACTTCACGGCGTTCGGGGGCTGCAGAAATACGAGGACAGCAATCTCACCTGTGCCCTCGGGAGCCCTCAGACCAGGGGCACAGGTGGGCAGGTGACCCCTGCAGTTTTGCTTGTAAGAGTTGTCAACTGAAATAAATGTGCAGACTACAAGTTGAGAGTTATGTTTTATTTGGTGGGAGCACTCGAGCCGGGATGACGGCCCCTCAGATGGCTCTGAGGGGCTGCTCAGAAGAGGTAGGGGAGGAGCCAGGATATATAGGAGCTTTACAACAAACACCAGGTAGATGGAACAGTAAAAGATTGCTTGTTATCAAAAGAAAGCCAGGCATCTCAAGTTAAGGAATTTAGAGCTTTTCTATGTATGGGAGGGAGCAAACAACTGGGCTCATTGAATTCATTCCTTTGACAAGCACCTCGCTGTCTAGGGCCAGGGTGCTGTCCTTTCTTGTTCTGAGTCCCCTCACAGGGCACCACAGTGAGTGGCTGCAGAGGCCGGGCTGCAGGCTTGTCTCCACTGGGGGGTGGCGGCAGCGGCTGATGACTCGATGGCTTGATGGCTTCAGCGTTCTTTGTTTACTGATATGGTTTGCAGTATTTTTCGTTCACAGAGTAAACACTGGAAAGGCTCACACATTCATTGGGGGTTATAACAAAATAAATCGTAGCATAGAAACACAATGGGATTTTTTGCATGATTGAAAATGAATTAAATTAGATTGACATGTCTCAGCATAGGTAAGTCTTTTAAACAGAATGTTGAATTAAAATATGTCGTTGCAGAATAAAATATATAAATATAAATGAACAATACACCCGTATGCTCTATGTATGTACTACATAGATGATAGCTTTTTTGTACAGGAAAATCATACTGAACAGAACTGAGCAGTTTTTATGAATAAAGTAATTCATAGCACAGTGTCCCCTCAGTACCTGCAGGGGAGTTGGTTCCAGGACCCCCATGGACACCTAACTCCCCGATGCTCACGTCCCTTGTCTCAAACAGCAAATCATCAGCACATAACCTACGCCCCTCATCCCATGCACGTTAAACCTTCTCTAGATGACTTATAATATGTAATGCGATGTAAATGCTCTAGAAATAGTTTCTGGCAAGTTAATGGCAAATTCAAGTTTTTTTTGGAACTTTCTGGATTTTTTTTTCCAGCATTTTTGGTGCTAAAATGATTTGATTCTGCGGTTGAGGCCGTGGGTGCGGAGCCCACAGTTACAGAGGGCTGGCTGTATGACAACACTGATGGGAAGGCTCTAAGCCTTCATCAGTACAGGGGTCATGTCCGCAAAGAGGACCGGGAGCCGGAAAGGGTCCCCCGGGAGCTGGACCTTGCTGTAGGCGGGATGGCCGCGCAGCTGCCCCTGCGGGGAGAGACGTGCTGCCCTGCCGTGGGGCATGCGTGTACGCACAGCCCGGCTGCACTTCCTTCGGCGCTGGCCTCAGCTGCAGGGCGGCCTTGGTTGCAGTCGTGTCTTCGGGGGCAGCTGGCGCCCAGGCCTGGCCTGAGCCGGGGTGATGGGTGATGGGCTCCCGCAGCTCAGCTCCCTCCTCTGCGCAGCGCTGCCTGTTCCTGTCCCTTCCAGGGGTGCCGAACTCTGATCAACGTCCCGTATCCCAGACTCCGTCTTTCTGTCAGCTCTCGGAAAACTCTGCCTGGAGCAAAGCAGATTGGTAATATTTGATTTCTTGAAAACAGTTGTCATAAAGGTAAATAAATAATTGAGCTGTGGAGGCCGCCGTGTCCGGAAGGAGCTGCCACTTGCATCCTTGTTAGATTTTATCGCCCCCGCGTCCACCAGGGGGAAGATCACGGTGGGTTTGTCGAGTCTGAGTTTTATTTTCCTTTCATTAACTTGAAGGTCAGTTTTGCTCACTGAAGTTTACCTTTCAGAACCTGGCTTTCTCGTGTAAACCGTGACAGCATGAATCCAGGCTCTGCAAATCAAGTAATAAACGTGGGAACGCTCGGGGGGGGGGGGGCAGGGGGAAGCACCTGACCCTGACACATTTTCTTCTTTCGCATCATCATCGTCACTCAGTCTATGCATCAAACACTTCCTGAAAACACAGCGGCAGGGCAGTCAGGCGAGAATGACAAAGGGGTGTGTGTGTACACACAGGTGTGTGCACGTGTGCACACGTGTGTCCGGTCCACGTGTGTGTGTGTGCATGTTTGTGTCTGAGTGTGTTATGATTTCCAGATGTGTAGGGTGAGCAGTCTTGTTGGCTGCCTTAATTAAATGCCACCGACTGGGTAAACAACTCTTTCCTCACAGCTCTGGAGGCGGGAGGACCCGTACCGAGGTGCTAGCATATTTGGGTCCCCAGGAGGGCTCTTTTCCTGGTTGGTGGGTGGCTGTCTTCTCACTGTCCCCTCCCACGACGCTGCCTCAGTGCACGGGCAGAGCGGGAGCACTCCGGGGTCTCTTCTAACAAGGGCCCGTTCCCTAGCAGAGCAGGGCCCCGCTCTCACAACCTCAATTAACCCTGATTCCTTCCCCAAGCTCCCACGTCCAAGTACAGCCTTACTTAAGGTTAGGACTTCAAATATGAACTCGGGGAAAACACAAACTTCCAGTCCATGAAATAAGATTGAGTTAGAGTCACTCAGAAACAGAATCTCAGGTCCTGAGTTATTAAAACTGAAGATGTCCAGAAGGACAGGATGGGGTGGCAGAGAAACGGCTGGAGGGGAAGTCTAGTAAACTCTGACCAGAAGCAGCACAGGTGGGAACCTAGTCTTCAGAGGCAGATGCCCCCAGGAGCGGCCCTGCTTAGTCAGAGAACTCGCTCACACAGCAGGGCTAGCTCCTGCACGCACGCCACAGAGGGGTAACAAATGGTGAAAAGGCTAATATCTCATCAGGAAAGAAGAACGCCGTGGAAAATGCAAGAATAGAACAGGATTTATCTTGGCAAACTTTCTTGTCGGGTCCAAAGCAAGACGCGGTTGGCAGGTGCCGGCAGAGCTGAGAGCTGTGTTCGCACTCACCTGCTAAGACCCAAGAGTCTCATTTTTTAAGATTTTCCTGAAGGCATCCATTTTCAGCCCTATAATTTTTAGGCTCTGTCACCGTAGTTTATGAGAGTAATTATGTTTCTTCTTTATTTGGCTAAAATAATGGACCAGTAATCAACACCTCAGCACTTTCCACCCTGTTGAATAATGAATATTAATTTATCTGTCAAAAAGGGGCTGGTGCTCACCACCAACCTTGGCGCGGACTCATCTGTATGCCAAGGAGCTGAAGGGTTGCCACAGAGTTTGAAAGGGAAGTGCGTTCAGATGTTCTCAGAGAGCTTGAAGTGCTGATGGAACCGATTTGTGGACTCAGCCTCCTGAGCTGCCAGGGACCGAGGTTTGGCTCCAAAGACCTGATTGGAACGTGGATCTTTTGAGGGCATCATAGCCTGCCATCCAGCCTCCCAGCAGCTGATTTGAAAATGCCTGTGCTCGGGAAATACAGCACCAGCAAGTATCAGGGACTTGGCCAAGGACGGTCCCAGTGCCATCTTTGGTGACATATGGCGGTATCTGCATTTCTGATGGCGCCAACATATGGACGTTAGGTTCTCCTCTCGGGAGGAGGGTTGCTGTGTTTAGTCCCATGGATTGGATTTCTGCATAAACACAGCAGTGCTTTGCCTGGGCATTCAGAGTTGGCTTTCCTCTGTGCATTCTTTACACAGCATTTACTAACCATTTATTTATTTCCTGCATCTTCCTAGATCAGCAATGGATAGTCTGATCCGGCCAAAGGAAGCAGTAAAACAAAGACAAGTTTCACACCATTTTTGTATTTTTGTAGGACTTCAGAAAAAAATTCTTAAATACAAAAAGAGACTTGATCTGCAGGAAATAGTTGGAAGTCAAATTATCTCATATTATGAGGCAGATATTTTTAATCTAAATTAATCTGGAGTTAATGAGAGTGTGCATAGAACTTGATAAATTATTAACTTTCCTGCTGTCACAAGGGAGGACTCCCTCCCTCCCCTCCACCTCCAATCTTGCCCCCGCTTCAAAGAACCAAGCGCAGGCAAACAAGGTATCTGGACACCTCACTTCTTGTCTGCCCACCTCACTTAAAATTCCGACACACACTTCTGCTGAGAATTGCTCCTGGGGTCCATCTTTTTTTCTTTCTTTTTTTTAAGCAAAGGAAAAACGCAGGCCATAAAGCATTTACAAATCAGACCTGACACTGTCCCTCATTTGTCTGCTTCCAGGTGAGACCAGTACTGGTGTGGCCGTGTCTGTGAGTCTGAAAAGGATTAACTCAGCGGGGAGAGAGAGACAGAGGGAGAGAGTGAGAGGGAGAGAGAGACACACAGACAGACACAGAGAGAGAGACACAGAGAGACAGAAAGAGACACAGAGAGACAAGAGAGAGACACAGAGAGACAGAAAGAGCCAGAGAGAGACGGGGAGAGAGAGAGAGAGATGCAGAAACAGGGCAGTGGAACAGCTTTTAGCACGTTAAGATGCATGGATTTCAGAGCCCACTGTCCACCGTCACTTCTGACACTAATTGCAAGTTCAGAGAGGTTCTCAAAACCACCTTCAGTTCTAATCATTCTCTGGAAGAGCTCACATGACCCACCGAGAGCTGCTATGCTGACCGTCGTGGTTTGTTGCAGAGAGAGGACAAGGATTCACATCAGCAGCGAGGAGACACACGAGCAGCAGCGCGGGCAGAGCCCCCGCGTGTCCGCCCCCCGTGGGGTCCCGGGCAGCGCTGAGCCCTCCTGCAGCCGCACGTGGCAGCACGCTCGGAGCACTGCCGACCGTTCAGCCTTGCAGGGGCTCCGTGGGCAGCTGCCCGCGTGTTGACCTTTAGTCTCCGGGCCCTCTGGGAGTAGAGTGGACACGGCGTGACCCAGAGCCCCCATCGCTTTAGACTGTCCGGTGGCCAAGGACCTCGGCTCAACAAAGACGCTCTGATCGGGCAGGACATTCCCAAGCCCTGGACTCGCCTCCCCGTGGCTGAGAGCAAGGCCAGCCCTTTCTTTGGGCAAGCTTAGCTCCTTTACTTCCTGGGAAGTGACAAGCATTCCAATAATTCCAGACAGTTCTTTCCCGAGGAATTAACCAAACTGAGGCTCGGGAGCAAGACGACGCATTTTGAAGAGCTCTGAGTGCCACGCTGCGGAGATGAGCCCTTATCCTGAGGGCAGCAGGAAACCGATGCTCAAGGAGTTAAGCAGGCAGGACCAGATACGGGCTCCGGGAAGCTGTTTCCAGTGACATGGAGGCGGAAGGACTGGGTGGGGGTGATGCACAGGGGGCAAGAGGAGAGGAATCAAAAGCAGAAAGACTAGATAATAATATGCCAAACTCACCCTTCAGAGAATGAGCACTTCGCCTCTAAAATCCAAGCCCAGCCTCAGAATTGATCAGAACAAAAGGCACATTTGCTTTTCCTTCTTTACTGATTGAAGACAGAATTTCAATTTCAGGAAAAAGCAAAATGCAGAGATATTAACAAGGCTTTGCCATTTAAACTGGCTGGACGTTCAGGGAGAGCACATGTGTAATAATGAGGGACCACAGGTGAGTGAGTTCTGACTTGGTAAACAGAGAACGGTGTCAGGTTGGAGGGGTTACGCACCAGAGAGGCAGTGTGTGCGTGGGAGCTGTAACAGGATGAGTGAACTGGGAGGCCCCCCCAGCTAAACACGGGGGTGGGGGGCAGGAAGGATGGACGGGGGGGGGCGACATCATTTCTCTGTCCCGTGACACTTCTCTCGAGGAAGCCTTAGGTCATCTGGGCTCTCCCAGATGATGATGACTTCATTTTCCTTCCATTCAGAATAATTTCAAGACCTCTATGTCTTTTTTTTAATTTCTATTAAGAAGTCCACTTACTGTAGCAATGATCTTTTTACAGAATTTCCTATTAACCATAAGAATGGCATGTCATGAACAGTAGTTTGCAGATAGGTCATTGGGCTATTTCGGTTGCTGTTCTGTATTCCTCCACCCTTGGAAAGCCACAAAGTAATCAGACTGGTGATGGGAGGAGGATGAGGAAGGAATATGCTGAGCACAGACTTTACTTGACATCCTGATTATTTGAGTGGGAACAGGCTGATCTTCCCTGGGACTGGGTCCCTCGTGTGAACAGAGTCCATCTGGGGCTTGCGGTCGCAGGATGAGCCATGGAGGACGTCCAAAAACATCTGGGAAGGCACCGCCCTGTGCACGTTCTAATTCAAAAACAGCCACAAATCCCCTCGCTGGCAGAACGTGTTGCGAACCTCTGGGAGAAGGAAGGAAAAGGGTCAGGAAGTCGGAGGGCGCCAGCTCTCTGATCAACCAAAGCCTCTGTGAGATTGCTGGGGTGGAACCTGTATTTACAATAATGTGCTGTTATAATCCAGCGAAGCTGCAAGAAGCAACAGGAAACTGCTGATTACATCTCCACGGGCAAAGGTCCTAGTGCGACTTCCCAGGGAACACGCAAAGCTGGGTGATCCGCAGGCTGCACCTCTGTCCCTCCAAGGTAGAGGCTCAGAGCTCCTTCGAGGGGTGTCTCCAGGGTCCTTGTCCCTGGGAAGCAAAAGAGATAAAGGATCATGACTCAGAAAAGCAGTCGAGGCAGCCCTGAGGGTAACTGTCACTTCTGTGCCCCGGGTCGTCATTATGGGTGTAATTAAGGAGCGGAAGATGCTCCGTTGGGGGAAGCTTGGAGTAATTATTTAAATGACAGCTTATGAGATAGGTTAAAGAACAGGGTATTCTAAAAATAAGGAAGCCAAATCATCTGTCATGTTCAATTTGTTTAGCCATTGATGGAGAGGAGAAGGCTCACCCCGGGGTGGATAACTGGGATTTCAGGAGGCTGTTCTGGCTGCTGTGACGGTGCGGCACATCGGAGAGCGGCCTTGGCCGGTGCTGTCCACGCTCTGGTCAGACCTGCGTGGGCCGGAGTGGGCTGGTCCGTGTGACTAGAGCTCCGGACACCCCAGGACGCACTGTGACCCAGGATTTTTGCACATCTTTTCCTCACCGTGGATGATGACTATTGCCAGGGAAAGGCTGTTCTAGACAAAAATGGCCACTTGCTCAAATAACAAAACACGCTGGACACGCTCATCAGCATTCTTCCTTCACACCTCCTTTTGTCTCAGGGCTTCCGTCAGCTTCTCAGGCTGCAGTAACAAGAGACCATGGAATGAGTGGCGTAAACAGCAGGCATCTATTCTGTCACAGCTCAGAAGTCAGAGACCCAGGTGTCGGCAGGCTCGATTCCTCCTGCAGTTACGAGGGGGGGTCTGTTCCGTGCTTCTCCTCCAGATCCTCGTGCTTTGCTGCCAAGCTTTGACTCTCCTTGCCTGTTAGCATCTTCCCTCCAATCTCTGCGTCCGTCTTCACGTGGTGTTCCTGTGTCTCTTCACGCTTTCCTCCTGTCTGTGTGAGTCTGTCTCTGTGTCCAAATTTCCCCTTGTTACAAGAACAGATCGGGGACATCCTAATGACCTCATTTAAATTTTATATCCTCTGTAAAGACTTTATTTCCAAATAAAATCACCCTCTGAAATTTTGGAGTTTTGTTTTTATTTCTTGGGGGATACAATTTAACTTATAACAGGGTAGTATTAGATTTCTGTAAAGTTTGAATTTATGGGGTACCAGACTGTGTCACCCCCAAATGTATCCATTTGGCACATGGATTATTTTGTGTTAAAAGCCACTGAGAAGCAGCAGACCCAGAAAAGGCTCCAAAAACAGGGCAAGAGACTTCCTGTCTTAAAGGACAGTTCCCTTTGTACAGAGGTGCCCCTCTCCCTCAGCAGGAGGCGGAGGGCTCTTAATGCTCCTTGTCAGTGGAGAGGGGACCAGCTTAATCTGCATAACAAGCCTCAGTAAACAGTCCTGTTCATCCATACTTTTCTGCTTCCCCTCCCACAAGGCGCCTCCCCTGACCACATGCCCATATCCCTCTTCCTTGGTTGGCATTTAAGCCCAAGTTCTAACCGCCCTTTTGAGTTAGTCCTCACCGAGCGCTTCCATGCATATGCACGGGGCACGAGCTAACGCACTTCCGTTTTTCCTTGTTCATCTGTCTTTGGCCAGTCTCATCTGCAAAGCCCCAGCTGGGGACCTGGAAGGGCAGCAGAATGTCCGCTCTTCTCTCCAACAAGCTCTTCTGCACTGTAGGAGGGTCACCAAACTCACTGCTTGAAGCCAATACTCAAGAGACGAGTGTTGGTTGGGAAGGAAATGTTGCTCTACTCAGGAGGCTGGCAACCTGGGGAGAAGGCACACTTGTGTCCAAAGACCGGCTCCCAACATTCTGCCCAACCATGAAAGGTTTTAAAAGGAGAGTTATTTGGGGAAGGGTCAGAGTGTTTGTTATCTTCCACTGTGTGCAGCTCAGGGCAGGTACCGTTCTCCACCTGGGTGGGGGCCTCAGCTCCTGCAGAAGAACTCAAAGGTATTGTTCTTGCACATTCCTTGAGGAGGAACCAGGGCCTCCTCAGGGCTGCACAAACTGCTCCTTCCATGTTTCTGCTTTCTCTCCCTGCCCTGAGTGCGGACTACTTGACTCTTCCCTTTGGAACTCAAGCAAAGTCAAGGAGACTGAATGAAGCCTTCTTGAGACTGAAGAAACTTAAGGACACAGAAAGGATTTGTACCAGGGAGGCCCTCAGATGTTCGGTTCCATTTCAGGAGAAAAAGCTCAAGTCGGGATGACCACACTTCCCATGAAGCGGTGAAGGTCCATGTGGAGACAGACTCCTTCATAAACATTCTTGGGTGGAGGAGGGCCACCATGTCTGATTTATGTCTTTCCTGTCGGCTGTGCAAAGGCTCTTCCTGTCACTGAGCCGGACCCTGTGGGGCCCTCCTGGGGACAGACCCCTCCCCCATAACCTCTGCAGCAGGTGCTCTCTGATACAGTATCTCATGTATATTTCCTGAGTTTTCCAGATGCTAAAAACCACCACCAAGGGGAGGAAAGTAACTGCTTGATGATTGAGAGCAAGTAGCCCCAGGCCTTCTGGTGCCCAGGGGTTGATACTGTTCCCTCCACATCAACCAATCAGAGAACTGTGCCCGAGCTGATCATGCACTCTGTGACCCTCCCCCCCTTACCTGGCCTTTAAATATGCTTTGCCAAAGCCCTTCAGGGAGCCCGGGGTTTTCTCGGACACAAACCACCCTGTCCTCCTTGCTCGGCCCTGCAGTAATCCTTTCTCTGCTCCGAACCCCGACGTTTCAGTTTGTGTGGCCTCATGGTGTGTCAGGCACATGAACCTGGCTTTGGTAACACTCCCCTCCACCCGCAGAGAATTGCTCTGGAGGACTGGCCTTAGCCAGGACGAGAAGCATTAACTCATAGTTGACAGTGAGAGTGAAGTCTCCCCTGCGAGGCTTTGCCAGCCTGGTGGCTTTCCTTGTCACAGGTTCAGGTTGAGGGTTTGTACCGTGTCCTGCCATATTGCCAAAGGAATTAAAGATTTTGCACAGAGCGGCACAGAACTGTCCAAAAGCAATGATTATAATTGCAGTGACTTCAGACTTGATTTCCTGGCGCTAACTGGACTGTGATGCATTTCTGGAGAACATCTCCTGGACCTTCCTTGGTGGAGCTTACATATAATGATGCTTTGTCCCAGCTGAATACGGCAAGTTGGGTGTGGTGGAGCAGACACTGGGCAGCCAAGATGCCGCTGTGGCTTCGAGGGGCGAGACGGCTTGCTGAGGACAAACAGGAATAGTGATGGTGAACGCTGGTGGAGGGAGCAAAGGGCCACCTCCCCACCCATGTCTGCCTCTGCTGCCCTTGCTCTGAACCTCCAGGTGCAGAGTTTAGAACAGCATCCAAAAAGGTGAGACATAGCCCAGCTGTGTGCCTTTGTACAACTTAGCCTCATCTTCCTTCCCTATAAATGGGGGTGCTGAGACCTGCCTCAGACAAATGGGATGAAATGTAGCTGAGTGGTGACAGTGCTGTGTTTGGCCTGAGCCTGTGTCCCCGTCAATGCTGACAGTTTGGACTCACCCCCGCCCCCTCCCCCTCAGCCTTTCGTGCTCCTGGACACAGCTCACTTACTGCAAACACCCTTCGCCACGTGACTTGGAGCCTCACCAATGATGAGCTGAACTGCCTGTGCCCACCGATGAGTAAAAAGATGCTTGTTGGCAAACCTTTAATTAAATTTCTCTTCTTTCTCCAGATACCTGGACTTTGGCTTCTTCCTCAGCCTGAGGCACCCACAGCCCTTCCTGAAAACAGGCTGGCCTTAGACTATAGCAGCCTCTGATCTATTGTCCCACCAGGCCGCCCTGTCACCCATCCTCCCACACCCTCTCCTTCCTCGTCCTGTTGGCACCTCTTCATAAAAGGAAACCCTTTCTGCCTGGCCTTCAAGACACTTGCAGATCTCACAGTGGGAGCGTTGTCCCTTCCCCTTCCTGTACTAATCCTTTCCAAATAGTCTCCCTAACTTAAGTCTGGATTTATTCTTCATCCACAGGGTGTGGGCAGCCTGCGTCTGAATGTGACCTTGTACAAATGTCTCCTTTCCTTTCTCTGTAAGATGGAGATGTTGAGACCTGTCTCAGAGAACTGGTATTAAACATGGCGAAAATGGGGAGAAATGAAAAATGCATGGCACATGGAGAAGGGAAATGGTTCCTGCTATAAACTGCAGCTTAAATGGCAGAGCAGTCTGTGCTGGGAATAAACCACATCTTGAAAACTGCAAGACAGGCATGACAATCTTTGGGGCCAGTTCAAAGTTTTTTAGGGAACATAAAAGATCTTTACCATGTTATTGTGACCTGGTGGGAAACCTCTACTTTGAGATTCTGCAGATGATGATGATGATAATAATAAAAATTAAAAAAAATAATAATAACGTTGTGGAAAAGTGTGTTACAGCTCGGTGTTACAGCTCAGTTGTGACAGCAACCTGGATCCGGGCGAGAGACCAAGCAGCACGCAGAATTGGAGAACTCAGGTTTATTACGCCAGTGGGCCCAGAGAAGTTACCACTCCAAGCTCTGGATCCTGTCTGCGGGTTTACACAAGCCTTTATAGGCTGCCAGTTTACACTTTGCAACATCATACGCAAATAAAATACAACAGAAGTTGACCAACCAGGAACAAGCTTTGTAGAAATAGACCAGTCAGGAGTGAGAGAAATAACCAATCAGGAGTGAGCTCCATGCAAATGAAGTACTACAAATGGACCAATCAGAAGTGAGAGTAATAACCAATCAGGAGTGAAGGAAGTAACCAATCAGAAGCGAACTCAGGGAACCAATAGAATTTTAGGGATAAGTAAGCCGTGTCAGAGGCAAAAAGTGAGATAGAGCCTCTGGGCCAGGGAACCGGGTGGTGCTGGCAGGAGAGTAGTGGCCCTGCTTGGGGGGGTCCTGCTGGTCTTTTTATGGGGCTTCCCATAATAATAGTAGTAATAATAAAAATAATAATAATAATAATAATAATAATAATAATAATAATAATAATAATAATAATAATAATAACAATAACAATGGAGCAACAGAAGCACAGCGGCGAGTAACACTTGCTGAGTCCTCTCACAAGGGTCACAAAAATGCCTGTTGAATTCTTAAAGGTCGGTGGGATGTTCTCAACTCAGATCAGCTTTCCCATAGCCTAATACTCTTCTGTATACACAAAATTTCAGTGTAAATCAAGGTACCCTGGAGTGAGGGCTCACAATTAATTGGCACCTTGGCATGTAAAGAGACATGGCCTTATGCTTTGAACGTGCACAGCTAACGTCCTGTCATTGTAAATTAGGGCACAAATTGCTTCAGAAATATTGATGTGCCGTGAGTCCTGGAATTGCCAGAGAAGAATGGAGCTGCTTTAAGAATGCGACCCTGGTGGGAAAGGCATCAGCTTGCATTTCTACTCTCCTCACGTCCCTGGGCAAGTGTGAGTGAAGGACTTTGCATGGCATTTAATATACACACTGACCTCGAGGGTTGGACTCAGCAAATTTGGTTGCCTTCTCACTTAAAACTACTGTGTGCACCTGTGTATTGATGTTCACCTTGGCCTGTGAGGTTGAGCTCTAAATATTCTCTGTCAACATTTAATTTTCAAAAAATTAAAAGCATGAGCCTTATACAAACATAAACTAAACATGCTAAAGACCACAGTTCAACACATTAATTGTTGAGGGGACCAAGACGATGGTAAAGCTGACGCAGTAACATTTAATGAACAGGAATTCTGTCAGCTGATAGGAAGAGTTAGAAACTGTCTACTGAAGGAAAAAAACACGCGGCCTAAAAGTTGTGAGTTCAGTTTTATTCGGGGGCCTACTGAGGACCATAGCCTGGGGGCGGCCTCTCCCGTAGTGCTGAGGACTGCTCTCAGGACATAAGATAGACATGATTTTTTTTTTTTTTTTTTTTTGCTGGAAAAAGAAAAAACATACAATTGAACATCAAAAAAATGCTGCTAATCCCAAAGAACAGACATTTGAAGTTAATGATTTCAGTGCTTTAAAAATCATGGAAAGATGCAAGAACCTGGGTTTACTGAAATTATTCCTTAGTTACACATCTTAACTATCTAGGGCCAGGGCCCAAAGAATAGCACGCTTCCTGTTTTGCCTTGTTCAGAATTTCCCTCAGGGTGCACTTGGGTGGGTGACTGCGTGGCTAATGGCTTGATCTTTACAGAAATGGAATGGCAGGCAAGAGTTTTTGTTCACAAAACAAAACCAGTTAATGTCCTGTAGCTTCACAGAAGCTGAGCAAAGTCAGACACAAGTACTCGCCTAGAATCAGTGCTACCCCATGCAGTTTTCTGTGATGCTGGAAATGTTCTCTATATTGCATAAGACGGCGGCCACAGGTGCATGAGTTTATGGTGGGCATTTAATATGACTTGGAAATTAAATTTTAATTATCTGAATTTCATTAATTATGAAATTAATTAGTTAATATGATTAATTAAGATTCAGTTTTAAACAGCCACATGTGTCTGGTGACTTCACAATAGGGCAGCAGATCATAATGAAATATCTTTGAGTGAGCCTGCTGTAACCCCCCAAAATGACATTCGAAGGGCCTGCTGCCCCACTTTGTGACTAATTTCCGAGTTTTACTTTTTCTTGATACCACCTGTGCGGATATAATTATTTTGGTTTAGAGGGTTTTCTTTTTTTCTCCTTTAATGAAATTCATGTGTCCAGTACCTATGGAACTCTTTACCCTTTTACAACTAGGCAAATGGATGAAAGTGTGAATCTCAGGGAGAAATCAAACAGAGAAATGGTCTTCTGAGTCAGCTCAGTGGTTTTTTTCTATTTTTTGAAAGTCCTCCTGGCGCTTGTCTTCCACCACCTCCCAGGTGAAGGCTAATTCCCTGGCCAGAGGCAATGATCACCTCAAAGTGGAATCTGACAGCCTGGAAAGCATTATATTGTATTTATATCATGTTCACTATCATAGTCTTCGGTGGTGAAGAGCTCTCAGTGAGGGCAGGTGAACATATGAGCCAGTTGACAAGCCTGTTGACCCACATTAGTGATTCTGCTCCAATTGGCTGGCTTCGGATGGACATCTTCAGTATTTCTGTTTTGGAGAGTACATGATGATTTCTCAGTTAGAGGTAGACTTGCAGGGACTAGACTTAAACAGAGAGAAGCATTAGGAGTCACGACATTGTGATCCATGATTCTGACTTTGATGGAGCACGGGCAGCTCTTTCCTGGGGAGAACAGGAGGACTCTGCTTTGTAACTCATCAAATCCGAGTTTCTAAGCTGGAGTCTGTCACAGGAATCTGCTGGGTAAATGGGCATGTTGCCTCTTCTCGAGTCTATGTGTCTGCCTTCCCAGCGGTACATTGACATTATTCTTGGGTTAGAGTGGTTATTTCATCTTTTCCCCTCTTTGGATAGTTAGTAAGCAATTGCTGGCTCATCTACCACGTGTCAGATTTTCTTCTAGTCTCTGGAGATACATTGATGAGCGAAACAGGAAAAGTTCCTGCCCTAAGAGATCTGAATTCATGAATAGATCTGAGAGTGACTATGGAACAAGAAACTGATGTCAACATGACAAAGGCACCTGTCTTCGTGATTTGGACACTTCTAGAGTTGTCTGGGGAGACTAAAGACCATCCTATGATTTTTATTCTCTGATCCTTTGGGGGGAGCCTAATTATTTCTACTTCCCAGCCCCCTCCCACCTCCATATTCAATCCACGAAGAAGCCAAAAGTGCCTGTTGGTGTATTTTATTTCACACACTGGGGAAGTCTCCATAATAAGATGCTAAATACATCTTCTCATAAAATTTACTGTAAAGTAGCAAAGAGAAATTAAACACAGAGCTGTGAGACCTTATGGAAAATTTAACATTTACCTGCTCCACTCTGCCAGCCCGTTTCTGAGTGACAAATCCACCTCCACTGGAAGAAGGGTATGGTCATAACTGACATCTTCAGTGAAGACCAAACCACTTCCAAGAGCCACCTGTGCTGGGAAACAAAAAGCATGGCCAGTTCCACGCATGAGCCAGCCCAGGAATGAACAGCCCTGCCCACCCCCACACAAACTGTGCTGGGGAGTGTTGAAAATAGTCCAGGGGAGTGAAACAGTAAAAGTAGCTCGATGCTCATAATTCTCCTTGTCTTGGGAGGAGAAAAGCACCCATTGTGATTGTTGATTTACTTATGAATAAATTTTGAAAACTTTGACACACCGTATAACCAGCCCTCGGTCATTAACCAGAACCGTATCAACATCTGTGAAATCTCCTCATTCTCCTCTAGTCGGTAACCCCCACAGTCTACCCACCCACCTGTGGGGAACCATGGTCCTGACCTCTAACACCATAGATTCGTCTTGCCCTATTTTTGAACTTTCTATACATATAAATGGAATCCTACAATACATACTTTTGTGTCTGACTGCTTTCAGTAAACATGCTCTCTGTAAGATCTGTCCACATGATGAGTGTCAGAGTTTATTCATTCTCTGGGAAGGAACCAAAATTATGTGTTTTTTTTAATCCATTTCTAAGAACAGACAAGGGAGAGCTCCTTCCTATGTGTTTGTCAGCCGTGTGGATGGTCTCTTCTGGAAGGGCCTGTTTGTGTGATTGCCTGCTTTCCCACTGAGTTGTCTGTCTTTCCAACTGATTTACAGAAATTAGTTAGTTATTCTGGACGCGAGTCCCTTGAAAGGTATATGTATTAAGAATATATTCTCCCACTTTGTAGCTGTTTTTTTGTACTTTTAATGGTAACTTTTGTTGAGCATATGTCCTTAATATTGTAATATTGTATAACTTTATCACGTTTTCCCCGCATATTTAGCACTTTCTGTCTATAGTAAAGAGACCTCGGAACACTTTAAGTTTACAAAGATGTTATCTTAAGTTATTTCCTGAAGGCGTTACTGGTTTGCTTGGACTTCTAGGTCTCTGACGCATCTGGGATTGATTTTTCAGCGTAGTGTGACTTAGAGACGAAAGCCTGTTTTGTTCCACATGGAATCAACTTGACTGAGCCCCAGCTACCGGAAAGATCACGCTTGCCTTACTGACTCCCATGGCAGTTAAAGGAATTGAATTAATTATTCAGCATCTTCCCACAAAGAGTATCCCAATTTTTAAGGGAAAAATAGCACTAACCTTGTGAAAACTCTTCCAAACAATGGAAGGAGTGAGAACACTTCCCTTTCTTTTTTATGAGGCCAGCGTGACTTTGACAGCAGACCTGACAAAGGAAAATTACAGGCTTATCCCTCATGACCATAGATGGAACAGCTCTAAACTAAATAATACCAGACTGACTTTAGAAACGCATTTCCTAAAAAGGGAAATACATCACCAGCCACTGGGTTTTATTCTATGAATGCAACATTGAAAAAAATCAATAAATAAAATTGACTGCATTTACATAAAAGGATGAAAAATCATAACTTCACTTCAATAGAGGCAGGAAAAGAACTTGACATACTCAACACTCATTCATAAAAAGCTCTCAGCTGATTATGAAAAAAATAGAACTTCCCTTATCTGATGAATGCTATCTACTACAAACATGCTTAGTGGTGAAATAGCAAAAGCTTTCTCCTAGTACAAGGAGTAAGACAAAATGCACACTCCACTAGAGTTTCTGGGAAAGAATGTTGAAGTCTCTGAATTTAGTTATAGATTTTTTTAATTTGCCTTTCAGCTCTATCAGTTTTTGCTTTAGGTGTTTTGAAGCTTTGTTATTAGGTACATTCATATTTAACATTGTCATGTCTTCATAGCAAATTGACCCTTTTATCATTATTTAATGTCTGTATTTATTCCTGGTATTAGTTCTTCTTTTGAAGTCTGTTTATCTGAGATTAATATAGCTACTCCAGCTTTCTTTGGATTCTTGCCTGGATGGTACACCATTCTTCATTCATTTTTCTTTTCTTTCTTTCCTTCTCTCTTTCTTCATGAAAGTTTTATAGAGCTATAATGCACGTACTATAAAATTCACCCATTTCATGTGTACAACTCAATTTTTAGTTATATTTGCAGTTGTACAACCATCACCATAATCAATTTTAGAACATTTTCATCATCACAGGAAGCAGTCACTCTCCATTTCCCCCATCCTTCCCAACCCCATCCCGTCTCTACCCCTAAACCACAACGCCAGAGGCAACCACAACTCTTTCTTTCTTTATAGACCCCCTTATTTCGGACAGTTCATATAAACTGACTTACACAACACGTGTTCCTTTGTGACTGGCTTCTGCTACTTAGCAACACGTAATTTTTTCAAGGTTGATCTCTATTGTTGCATGTGTCAGTACTTTATTTCCTTCACTGCTGAACGATCTTCTGTTCTAGGCAAATAACATATTTAATTTCTCCATTCATCAATCGATGGACATTTGTGTAATTTCCACTTCTTAGCTATTATAAGTCATGCTGCTGTTAACATTTGTGTGATTGTGTGGGCACTTATTTTCATTTCTCGTAGGTATACGCATACCCAGGAGTGTAACTGCTGGGCCACACGGTAACTCAATGTTTAACTCTTTAAGGAACTAGCAAGCTGTTTTCCAAAGTGGTTATACCATTCTCCATTCCCACCAGTAGTGTTTGAGGGTTTGGATTCCTTCACATTGCCCCCAACACTTGCTATTATCTAACTGTTGATAATAGCCATCCCTAGGGTATGAAATAGTATCTCATCACATTTTGATATATATTCTGCATACAACTAATGAGGCCAAGCATCTTTCTATCTGCTTATTGTTGTATATCTTCTTTGGAGAAATTTCTACTAGGCTCTTTGCCCATTTTGGGGGACTGGGTTTTATTATTGAATTGTATGAGTTCTATGTATATTCTAGATATAAATATGTGTTAATAGGAAATGAAAGACTGGACATTAGTAAGGGATAATTTTGTTAACTTTGTAATGGGAGAAGAGAACTATTACAATAGGAAAAATTCTCTGATCATGAATCTTAAAGCACCTCAGGCAGAAAGGGATTTTTTTTTTTTTTTTTTTTTTTTTTTTTTTTTTTTTTACAGGGAGGAGTAAGCAAGGATAAGAGCCCAGGTATGGACAGTGGGATGAGCAGATGGTTTAACTGGACAGTTGAGCTTGACGTGTTTTCCTCTGTAGGCAGCCAATTCTCAAGAAGGATTTTTTTTTTCTGCATTCCAGTGCTTGTTTAAGCTCAAGGGTGGATCAAGAACTAAGATCTGCTGGGGAGGAGAGAAGCCTAATTAAAATTTAATCAAGTCAAGTTAGCAGACATTAAGTCCAGACTGATCAGTGTGAACAAACAGTTCAGCCAATTATTTATGAGCCAGTAAATGAAAATTTTGACAAACTGTTTAGCCTTGTCATTGGTAAACAAGAGGGTCCTTTTGGAGTATTATCTAAGTCATAAGGAGAAGAATGGTTCTTTGTAGCAAGCCATTTCATGGAATACAAAATGGTCGGAGAATTTCCCAACCGTCACTGCTTTTTAGGAGAATAGGACTCAACTAAAATTTAAAGTTTTCATCCCTTATCATGTGTCTAATTTGAATTTTTCCCATTCTATGGGTAGTCTTTTTCCTTAATTGATGGTGTTCTTTGAAGGAAAAAGGTTTTTAATTTAATGAAGTTTACTTTATTATTTTTTCTTTTGTTGTCTGTGTTTTTGGTAACATATCTAAGAAATATTATCCAATTGACAGTCCTGAAGATTTACACTTATGTTTTCTTCTAAGAGTTTTATAGTTTTAGCTCTTACATTTAGGACTTTAATCTGTTTTGAATTTACTATTGTATGTGTGAGGAAGTGGTAAAACTTCATTCTTTGACATGTGGATACCCAGTTGTCCCAGTACAATTTATTGAAAATACTATTCTTTCCCCATTGATTAGTTTTGTCATTCTTGTTAAAACTCAGTTGACTGAAAACGTGAAAGTTTATTTTTGGATTCACAGTTCTACATTATTGATAAAATGTCTACTCTTGTGCCAGTGCCACACTGGCACTGATTACCATAGCTCTGTAGTAAATTTTGAATTCAGGAAGTGTGAGTACTCCTACTCTGTTCTACTTGTTCTACTATTCAAAGCGTTCTGACTACTCTGGGGCCTTGAATTTTCATATAAATTTTAGAATCAGCTTGTCAATTTATGCAATGAAGTCAGCTGGAATTTGGATAGTAATTACAGTAAATTTGTAGAGCAATTAGAAAAATATTGCCATCTTAACAGTACTGAGCCTTTCAATTCATGATCATGGATATCTTTCCATTTATTAGATCTTTAATTTCTTTCAACAATGTTTTGAATTTTTAAGAGTATTAGTTTATCACTTCATTTCATAAATTTATTCTGAAGTGTTTTATTCTTTTTGATGCTACTGTAAATAAAATTGTTTACTTCATTAAAATGTTGATATTTTCATTGCTACTGCATAAAATACAATTGATTTTTGTATATTGATTTTCTTACATCTTGAAGCATTGCTGAACTCATTTACTGGTTCTAATAAATTTTCAGTGTATGCCTTAGAATTCTATATACAAGATCGTACCATTTGTAAGTAGAGATAATTTTACTTTTTCCTTTCCAATTTGGGTGTCTTTTATTTCTTTTTGTTGCCTAATTTTCCTGGTTGTAACCCCAAATACAATCTGAGTATAAATGACAAGAGTAAAACTTTTGTCTTCTTCCTGACTTTAGGGAAAAGAATTCAGTCTCTCACCATTAAGTGTGCTGTTAATGCAGATTTTTAAAAAGAAGCCTTTTATCATGTTAAGGAAGTTACTTTCTCTTCCTAGTGTGCTGAATTTTGTTTTGCTTTTTATTATGAAGGAGTGCTGAGTTTTGTCAAATGATTTTCTGTGTCTATTGAGATTATGTGATTCATGTCCTTTAGTCTAGTGATATGGTATATTATGCCAATTTTTGGATATTAAACTAACCTTGTTTTCCTAGGTACTTTAATTTCCATGTATTTGTGAATCCTAAAATTTCTTTCTGTAATTAATTTCTCATTAGAATCCATTGTGATTGGCAAACATACCTGGTATGATTTCAATTCTTTTACATGTGTTGATTCTCATTTTATGGCCAAGCACATGGTCTGTCCCAGAGAATGTTCTGTGTGTGCTTGAGAAGAATATGTGTTCTGCTTTTATTGAATACAGCGATCTATAGTGTCATTAAGTCTAGTGGGCATATAACGTTGCTCAAGTTGTCTATGTCCTTGTTGATCTTCTACTAGTCGCTCAATTCATTATTTGAAGAGAGTTCTTGAAGTATCCAACTTTTTTTGTTGATTTGTCTTTCTCCATTGAATTCTGTCAGTGTCTGCTTTATGTATTTTCTTGCTTAGTTGATAGGTGCATATATATTTATAATTGTTTTATCTTCCTGATAGAGTCACCCTTTCATCATTACAAATATCACTCTTTAGATCTAGTAACATTTTCTGTTTTAAAATAAATTTTGGTTGATGTTAGTATAGCCACTCCAGCTTCTTATTGCTGCTGTTTGCATGTATATTGTATTCTATACATTATGCTTTAACCCATTTGTATCTTTGATTCTAATGTATACCTTCTTTAGACAACATATAACTGGATCTTTATTTTTATTGAATCTTACAATCTCTGTCTTTTAAATGCATTGTTAAATTCATTCACATTTAGTGTTGTTATCAGTGTAGTTGAATTTTTGTGTGCTATTTAAATTTTTATTTTCTACATGTCTCATATCTTTTTAAGACTCTAATAATCATTTACTACTTTATTTTGCATTAAGTGAATAATTTTTAGTGTAAATTATTGTTTCACTATGTTTTTTGAGAAAAATTTTAGTGGTTACTCTGGGGCTTATTATATGCATTATAACTTATCAGAATCAGCTTCAAATTTATGCTAACAATTTCAATGAGATTTAGAAATTTTACTCCTATATAATTCTATTCTCACTTCCCCACTTTTGTGCAATTATTGTTATGCATATTACATCTATATGTGTTACAAAGCCAGCAATACATTTTATAATCATTACTTTTATAATTTTATATCTACTAAAGAAACTGAGAAAAGAAAGGAAATAATGTTTATATTTATAGAGTTTGTGTATTAGCCTAATTATTTACCATATCTGGTTCTCTTCATTTTTCCTGTGGACTCAAGTTACCATCTGATGTCATTTTCTTACTTCAATGAAACTTTGTTGTCACCCACATTTTTTGTATAGGTATTGTCAAATGCATTACATTTATATATTTTATAGGTCTAGCAATGCAACTTTACATATATACACCATGTATAATTTTACATATATCATTTTATACAATTGTTTTTTAAATCAGTTAAGAGAGGAAAGGAGATAAAAAACACACTTTTATGCTGTTTCTTGTAATTACAGGAATAACTTTATTGATGCTCATTGTTGTTGTTGTTGTTGTTGTTGTTGTTGTTGTTTTTCCTGGTAGATTTGAATTACTGTGTGTGGTCACATACTCTCAGCCTAAAAAAACTCTCTTTAGTATTTCTTGTATAGTGGGACTGCTGGTAATAAATACTCAGTTTTTGTGTATCTAGGACTGTCTTCATTTCACTTTCATTTTTGATACACAGTTTTACTGGGTATAGAATTCTGGGCTGATGGTTGGTTTTTTGTTTGTTTTCCCAGTACTTTGAATATGTTATTCCAATGCCATGGTTTCTGATGAGAAATCAGTTGTAATCTTATTGAGGATAATTTATATGTGATGGAATACTCCTCTCTTGCTGATTTCTAGATTGTTTCTTTGTCTTTGCCTTTTGATGGTTTAATTACAATGTGTCTTGGTGTGAATCTCTTTGTGTTTATTCTATTTGGAGTTTGTTGAGCTTTTTGAATGTGTAAATTAATGTTTTTTTCATCAAATTTGGCAAATTTTGGGCCACTATATTTTCCAATATTTTTCTGCTCCTTTCTATACCTCCTATTATATGTATAATAGTACATTTGATGGTGTCACACATTTTTCTGAGGCTATGTTCCCTTCTTTATTTTTCCCCCTTTTATTCTTCAAAGCCAATAATTTCAATTGACCCATCTTCAAGTTTAATGATTCTTTATTCTACTTGCTCAAACCTGCTGTTGAGCCTCTCTAGTGAATTTTTATTTCAGTTATTATAATTTTCAACTCCAGAATTTCTATTTTTCTGTAATTTTTATCTCTTTGTTGATATTCTCTATTTAGTGAAATAGTTTTTATACATTCCTTAATTATTTATGTATGGTCTTCCTTAGTTCTTTCAGTATATTTTAGATAGTTGATTTAAGTCTTTTTCTAGTGATTTCAATGTCTGGACTCAGGGACAGTATGTACTTATTGCTTTTTTTCCCAGTGTATGGACAATGTTTTAAAATTTCTATTGATACCTCATTTTTTATTGTTTAAAGCCAGACATTTTGAATATTATAATATGGCAGGTCTGGAATTCAGACTCTGTACTGTCCCCAGAGTTTGCAATGCTGCTTGTTGTAGCTGTTGTTGTCATTTGTCTGTTTAGTGACTTTAATAAAACAACTTTTGTAAAGTCTCTAGTCTTTGTCACATATATCCAGTATAGTCACTTTCCCATTAACTTAGTGATCAGCTGATTTGATAGAGTTTTCATAAAATCTAGAACCAAAAGATTTCTCAGTATCCACAAATGGGTTCTGCTTGTGCATTAAGTCATGCCTTTAGCACTAAGCCAAGCAATCTGCAACCTGCCTTCGCGTTTACTTCTTACTTGTACAGAGCCTGCAGGTTAGACATAGGTGAAATCTCAGAGCCTCTCAAGTCTTTTATAAGAACGCACCCAGCCCTGGTCCTGAAGGTGGCCTTCCAATATTCAAGATTTGTTATAGCTTTTTAATGCACTTATTCCTCAGAGCATCTTATTTTCCAGGCTTTCCTCCCAAACTGAGATTTGTCTGTTGTTTTCCCCGATTGTTATTCATTGCCTCAGGCAGCAGCACTAATACATTTGCCTCTAAATGTTTTCAGCAGATGTCCTGTGTGTTCCTACCTCAGCACTGGGAGGAGTTCCAAGTCACATGACAGAAAGGCAAGGCCTTTGGACCAGTCTTCCAGGAAACTACCGGACAGGTCAACACAAACAACCATAGTTCTTTGTAAATGAGGTCTTCTCAACTGCCTCTGGGACCTTCACCAGCACTGTGAACGTTTTTTTTTTCAGTTACTACTGATTTTAGAGGCAACAGGTGGGATTACAGTAAGTTAAATACCACAAATCTTGATATTCTTACTGAAATTTAGGTGTTTTTTGTGGTGAAGCATTCCCCTGATTGCTTTAGGCTTTCATTTAATTACAAGAGTTCCAAAAATTTGATTCTAGCTTTTTGAGTTCTTGCCAGACTTTTCTTTCTTTTCTTTTTTCTTTTCTTTTCTTTTCTTTTCTCTTTCTTTCTTTCTTTCTGCTTTCTTTCTTTATTTTCTCTGACATCTTATAACCAACTTTTTATTTTTACTGCATTAATTTTTCTCTATTTTATGTTTTCCATCAAGTTTATTGATTTTGGCTCTTATATTTTAAAATTTCCTTTCTTCCAATATTTTAAAAATTTGACTTCATTTTCTTTTTAAATCTTTTTCAGATAGAAATTTAGATCTTTGATTTTTCAACCTGTCTTTTCTTTTAATATATGTATTTAAGGCCAGAAATTCCCTTCAAAGTATTATTCCAAGAGTCTTTATTTGCTATATCATTTATTATCCTTTAGCTAACAAAATTTTAGAGGGAAAGAAGAAAGAACAAATAAAATATTTGACAAATCCTAAGTAACACAAAACAGAAACAAGGAATACTAAACAAATGAGTCAAATTGTAAGTAAATTGTAAGATGACAGATATAAACCAAATGCGCTCATCACTATGCAATATATAAATGGACTCAATGCCTCAAGCAAGGTGAAGATAATGATTGTCAAACTGGAAACAATTCTTATCTGATGCTTACAAGAGGTATATACTTTAAACATAAGGATTCATAAAGATTGAAAGTAAATTTATAAGGAAAAAACTACCCATTGTAAACATTAACCAAAGGAAAGGTAATAGAGCTACACTAACATTATACAAAGTAGACTGTAAGTCAACCAGCATGGCTAGAAATTAAGACATTGCATCATGTTAAAGGGATTAATCAAGCAGGAAGATATCACAGTCCTAAATACACAGGTACCCAAACATCAGAAAATATGAATCCACAATGAACTGAACTAGAAGAAAGATCAACCCATGACCAATGTGGACACTGTAACAAATTCTCCCAATAATGAACCAAATTAGAAGATAAGAAGTCAGGAAGAATATACAGAAAACATTGCACCCAAAACCAGAATGCCCGTTTCTTTAAGTGCACAGGATCATTTACCGAGACTGACCATCTGGTGCCCCATAAAGAAGCCTCAACAAATCTCATAGGATTAAAATTATTGAAACAGTTCAGAGTACATTCTCTGACCACAATGGAATTTAGCTAGGAATGAGCAGAAAATCCCCTATTGCCTAGAAATTAAATAATTCATCTTTAAATAATCCTTGGGTCAAGAGAAAATTACTCTTAAAATTATGTTTTGAATTGAATGATAATGAAGATATGCCATGTGTGCACCTCCCCAGCGTTCAGCTAACCCAAGCTTAACCCTTGCCCAGAAGTAGGTCTCTGGGAGCTTCCTCCACGGTTAAGGCCTGTGTGTGCTCTGACTGGCCCACATCCATCCTTCACCACGAGGTAGATGTTTAAATATCTCCTTCCCAGTTGGAGTCAGTACCTTGTATCTTCCACGAACCAACGCACTCCCATAACCCAGTGTTCACTCAGTAATTCTCTGTTGGCAGCAAACACCTATTACTAACCCCTCTGGGTCTCCTTGGTAGGACTGTCTTTGCAAGGTGGAAAGTATTCTTTTTATCCTGAGAAGGAGAAAAGAATGTGAAGTTTTAGAAGTCTCTGGTCACCCTAGCAACTAATTCATGTGATTATTCATTCTTTCCCACTCTTTTAAATCACCGGCTCAAAGATACTTGACTTCCAAAGGACAGACTTCTTCCAAGTGGAAGTTTAATTTCAATTACCGTATCTGTAGTCCTATTCAACATACCCTCAAGCGGCATACTTCACATGAAAGCCTGTTTAATTGCTGGCAAATGGTAGAATGATCTTTTGAAACAATGTAGCAAACATAATTAATTGAAATAATCTCAAATGTGTTTCATGTGGTAATAACCACTTATGTAAGATGAACACCACGGGAAGGAAAGACCAGGAGAGAGGTGGTGGTGTGTGCCTTAAGTGGCAAGCTTTCCAGTAATTTCTTCTGCCCTTTCACGCACTGGTCATCTTTGTCTACGTGTGTACTTATTTTCAGTGAATGAAATAATGAGTCATTACCTTATAAACTGTCAGAGGAACTGAATAACTGGCAATGAACTTACTATCTCAGTCCTTTGAATTGAATGCACAAAATCAGAATCTGAAAACTGAGGCAGAAGAAAAAACTTAACAGGAAGGTACTTTTCAAAGGAACTGGGAAAATGACAAATTCATTCCTTCATTCGCTCATTAATTCAAAACTCCATCAAGTTACTGGGGTTAATGATTTTATCAGACTCTACTCGAAGGCCATCTAGACCTAAAATTTGTCCCTAAGCTAATAATAAGATGGAAAATAAAACCCAGCAATCTAGAACACCTGCTCTGTCCCAGGCATCCCCCTGTGTCCCCTCTTAGGTCTTTTGACAACTCTTTATAGTTAGGCAGCCCAGGCTCAGGACACATCTAGGTAATGTCTGGTGCTTTACTTGTTCCTCTGCACCACAGCCCAGAGGACACTGACGCCAGTGGGCTGTAGGGTTAAGGAAATGCAGGAAGAGGAGAATGCTTTGATGGTACCCAGGATGTGTTTTAATCAGATGTTTTAAGATGACAGACATGGAGACAACTGCCTTTAAAAGAAGGAATTTATCACTCACAATTCCCTGGAGCAGGAGCACACCATGTCCTTCAGGGCCACATGGGGAAGCACCAGGGTTGGTCAGGAAGCAGAAGGATCAAGGGCAAGTGTGGCCCAGAGCCTTTACTGCAGTTTCCACAGGAAGGAATGGGTGTGTCAGGGTGGGCAATTTTGGGCAAGCTTAGGAATGGATGGTTTGAGTAATTTCATGGGCTCTGGGTTATCGAGGTGGTTTCTAGTTGCCTGGTACCTGGCCCTGCAGTGGTTTAGGTCAGGGGCTCGGGGTATGAGCGTTAGATTAAAAGAGTTGTTGGAGGGGTGGGCTTTGAATTGGTTGGTTTGTTTATGAAAAATGCGCTTGCAGGCAAGTTGCTGCTATGTCTAGGGATTAGATGGCCCTGGGAGGGCAGCCTTTCCAGGATTAGGAAGGCCCCTAAGATGTCAAAGCATCAGAAAATTTTAAAAATGAATAATACAGAGAAATCCATAATTTATGTTTAGATTGTAAAGAAACCAGGAACTTCTATTTAAGGAACTTCTTAAGAAGTCATAATAGAGAGCCTGGAGTTGGACACCAAACCCTGCTTTGTTTCCGAGGGAGCCATGGATGGTCCATGATGGGGAGAGAACCCTCTGTCTGAGCTTGTGTGGCAGATAGCAGAAAGTACTCTAGACGTCTTAGAGGAACACTCAGTGACTATATTCATTTGGGTTTCCCAAGCCCTGAGACAAGGACCTGAGTGCAGTCAGTTTATTTGGAAGGTTATCCCAGGAAACACAAGTGAGAGCACAGGGGTAGTGAAAGAAGGATAGAGAAAGACCACCAGAAGAGGCACCAACATCTGGGCCATTCCTGTGGACAGCTGAGGTTCAATTATCCAGGGAATCTTGGAGGAATTATGTGCACGTGACTCAGAATTGTCACCCACCCCAAGTTGGGGGGTTGGGCATCCATTCACCAGCTCTCATCTGCCACTCTTGGGGGGTTGCCCTGGAGAAACAACATTAACGCCCCTTCATTTCTGGGCCATACTTGTGAGCAGGTGGGTGAGCTCCCAGGGTGTAAAGAAAGCCAGGAGGCAGAGATGAACAGGTGCAGGCACTGAAGGGGAGAGCTGCAGATGGACCCAGGTGGGCTGGGGACATCGGGGGGGGGGCGGGGAGTCAGCCACAGGATCTGCTATAGCTACAGAGCAAGAAATAGACGGGCTCTTTTTTGAAAGCATAGGTACGCTGGTTTCACTCTCATTTATCTAGGTTGTAGACTTTATGGAGGGCAATAGCTATGACTACTGGCTCTTCTGCCTGGTTTCAGGATCAAGAATTGATGTGCTTCTCCTGAGCATTCGGTCTGCTGAGACTCTTGTGTAGCCTTGAAGCTCCCCTCTATGAGTCAATTGAGAGAAAAAGGTCGGAACCAAAACTTATGTCTTACCTCTTCCAAGCATTGAGATAATTTAGATGTTACTATTTTATATTCATTTCTAGAGGCTTTTATAATCTCCCTCCCATTGTTCTTTTTCTTTTTATTCTAAATTTGAATTTATGATCTGTCGCTGTATTTTATATATCCCTACAAGATGTCTTGAGTCTTTTCTTGAACAACTTGTTGTGTGAGTGAGGAATCTTGGTTACATGCCTCAGAAACCTAGCTCAGAGTAGGTTAAACAAGAAAAATGGGGGTGTTTCGACTTATATAACTAGGAAAATCAAGAAAATGTTTTGCTTCAGGCATAGGGTAGATCAAGAATTCAAGTAATACCATTAATACTTTCTCTCTCTCTTTCTCATTCTTTCTCTCTTTTTCTTGTCAGTTGTCTATTTTTATCTCTTTTAGCTTTCCTTTGTGTTGGTTTTATTCTCTGTCAAGTCACTCCACTTTCATGGCATACAATGACCACTGGCTGCTTTAGGCTCACATCAGACTTACAGTGTATGAACCCAGAATGATAATAAAAACAATGGAAATCATCTCTTTCTTGGTAATTCTGATAAATTTCCATGGCAGTCTCTGATATGTTCTACTTAGATCAACTTCCTACTTCTGTGACATAGTCTTTAGTTCGGGAGGCCCTTGGAATAAGCACCCTCATCAGAAGGAGAAGGAGGAGATGTGGGAAAGAATGCTGCACAGACACAAGCAAGCCGCCCAGCCCATTGTTGTAAGAAATACCTGGCCTGACAGCTTGATGTGGTAGCTAGAGGGTGAAGGACAGAGAGATGGCAAAGGGACCGACATGTGTCATGTATCGAGTGCTTTGTTCGTGACCACTTGTGTTATTTCATTTAATCTTCACAAGAACCTCATGGGATAAGGTCAATTTTTACCCCATTTAGAAATGAGGAACATAAGCACAGCTAGTAAGTGATAGAGCTCGGAATCAAAGGCACAAAGATGACTCCAAAGCTAAGACTCTGAGTCACCAAGGTGAAGCTGGCTTGGGAGCAGGAGAGAAGGTGACACCATTCATTCACTCAGAAAAGATGAGTGCTATTGGTTGGGTAAGGGTGGAGTAGACAACATGGTAGGTTTGAAGTGCCTTTGTGGCATCTATGCAGAGTCATGAGTAGAGACATCTATGTGCATGGAGTGAAGAGGAGAGATCTGGGCAACAGATGGAAATTTGGAGGCATTGAAGCTATGGGCATGTCTGGGCTCTTCTGGAGAGAGGAATCAGTGAGAGAAAGCAGTACAGTAGACTCGAACCTTGGATACCTCCAACATTTCATAGTGAGTTAGAGGAGACAGGAGAGTTTTACAGGGACAGAAAGAGCGTCTTGATTAATAGAAGAGTGTTTCAGAAAGGTGGTGGGGTGTATAGCATCAAATACTGCTTTAACAAGATGAAAATCGGAAATGGTCCATTGGGTTGAGGGGCATGGTTATCCTAACAAAAACTGTTTTGCTGAGTGGTAGAAGGTAAACTAGACCAGAGTGGGTAAAGGAGTAAGTATGCATGTGTGTGAATAAATTGACCTTAAATTTAAATTCAAAAGCTTTTGCAGAGACAAATAAAAGAGTTTCTGCCAAGGAGAGTGGGTGAAGATGGGAAGGGGGTACCTTTAACATGTTAGAAATTAATAGATTCAAGTTGAATAGGGACTATCAGTGCCAATCACTCCTACTTTTTTTTTATTTTTTTCTTTCCAAAGCATATATTTTCTGATTCTGAGGACTGAAAAAGCTGAGGAGAATGATGATAATGGTCCAACAGCATTAAACCCCCTACCATCCAGATTGTGGTTGCTAAGTACCATTTCCTCCTAAAAGGAGACAGAGAGCCTTATAGAAAGGGGGTATTTCCAGGTCTGAAGTAGAAAACATGCATACAAGCCTGGGACATCTCGTGCTTGAGGGCGAGGAATCTTTCAAAGACCCATTGGTCATGTCAAAAGGGCACAGGAGCCAAAAGAAGGGGCTCTCTTTGGCCAAAGATGAGGCAATTTAGGGCATGGATGAGACTATCAGTGAAATGTTGGCCTAAAGAATCTACAAAGAAGGAGAAAAATGAAAAAGGAGACAAAGTGGAAAAGGAGAGGCCTGATGAGTTGGGAGGACGGGGGGATGGGAAGTAGGCCTGAGCTTCTAGTGAGATCTTGAGGCCACTGAATGCAGGAGGTGGAAAGAGAAAGGGGCCTTGACCATAGAAGAAGTTTTAAGAAATGGTGACTGGGGGAGTGGGCCAGTTAAACACAATGATGACAGTGCGTAAAGGGTGACATTGGGTACAAGAAGCCAAAAACAGCTGGAGAAGGTAAAGGAGGTGTCCTGATCAGCTCAGCTGTCATAGCAAGATCACAGACTGGGGCCTTTAGCAGCAGACACTCATCGTCTCCCAGCTCTGGAGGCCAGAGTCCAGATCAAATGCTATTGGGTCTAGTTTCTTGCGAGGGCTCTCTTTCTGGCTTGCAGGTGGCCACCTCCTTTCTGTGTCCTCACATGACATTTCCTCTGTGTGTGGAGGAGAGAGAGAGATCTCTGGTATCTTTTTCTCTTTTTATAAGAATCCTTTCCTTTCGGGCTAGAGCCTCATCCTTATGACCTCATTTTACCTTGATCACCTCCCTAAAGGCCCCCTCTCTCCAAACACAGTCACATTGGGGTTCACGCTTCAACATACGAATTGAAGGGGGTGGGACACAGTTCAGTCCACAACAGAAGGCAAGGGATACAAAGACAAGTGGGTTGGATGGTTTTCTCCATGAAGGTTAAAAATCAAGAAGTGAGCCAGGAGGCAAGAACTGGAGTCAACCAGAGTGAGTGACTAGGGCTTTGAAGGTGGAGAACAGTTTAACAAAATATTAGGAATTCAGAGGTCCAGAATGTTCTACAGGGGGTTAGAAATGCCTCATGTCCATAGTGAGGACTGAAGAAGAGGCTCTGAGATGTCTTTATTGCATGAATAAACTGCTCCTCTGAGACTGCTGCTGGGGCAGGAAGGATGCCTTTGGAGTTCACAGTGGAAGCACTTCCGTGCTTGGCCATCCCCATTTTCTGGGGTCATGCAGCATAGGTTAGTAGAACAGAAATAATCAAGTCACGTCTTCCTGGTCAACATGATCTGGAATCTCACCTTGAAAAGCCTTGTCAAGTTTGGTGGAGTAGTTTAAGGATGAGATATGGAGATGAAAACTCTCTTTCTCCCCGTGTGCATCGCCTGAGCCTTCTTCATTCTTAATTGTTATTCTCTCCTGAGTGCTGGCGATATTTAGAAATCTGGGCCATGTTTTCTGTAGCAATTATGTGAATTTAGTTAAATGGCCTCAACTGTTTACCAATGCTGGTCCAAGCAGAGAGGTGTCAGGAGACAACTCTTAATTAGGCTACAGTGGGCAAACTGCTAGGTGGTGGGATGAACAATTTGGCTTCCTGGCTTTTCCCTTTCTGGCTTGGGGGCTTTCTTTAAATATGAAGAAGGTACACACGCAATTTCTGTGTCTATGAAGTATTTTCCAGCATTAATTATTTTCATTATTAGCTTCACTCCATTGCAATCACTCATGCAACTAATTTCTTTGAAGTATGAGAATGAAATTTCAAACAAGATGTTCAAGTCCTTCTAACTGCACTTGAAGTAAGCGTTAGCTGTGAGGTCTGTATTTGGAAGCATGGGGGTCTTCTGCCACACAAGATAAATCAAAGCCCAGGCAGCTCTGAGCCTTTTTTCAGCAAAGCTCTGTGGAAAAGGGAATGGGGGAGAAAAGTGACAAATCAACACAATTAAATCTGAAATTGCTGGCTTCCAAAATGAATTCGTTCTTCTGAGTCAACATTGTTTTGATTTTTTTAGATTAGGTTTGTTTTTCAAACCCATGTTTTCCCCAAGCTGATTATTTTTGGTATTTTGTACACACTTGCAAATTTCCAACAGAATGTTAATATCCTTGACCTGCTTCCTGATTGCAGAGCAGCCCCATCAGTGCCAGCCATCACAATAGATGCTGAAAAATGGTGATGAAAAGGGTTCCACCTGTTTCCAAATGGCCCTATGTTCTCCCAGATTCCCAATTTCACTACCAACCTTCAATGGGCTGAGCAAATGAGTGAAGCCCTGTGCCTAAGGAGCTCGCAAGCCAGAGGGGGTGAGTAAAGGTAAAGCTGGCCACTAGAAAGCCAGGAAGAGAATGACAAGGACAAAGGGAAGGGCAGATGTCCAGCCTCAGTCAGGGGATTCAGGACTAGCTTCACAGTGGAGGGGTCCTTGGAAGTGGATCTCAAGAGTGTGCACAGGAGTTGACCTTCAGCTAGGGAGACTCCCCACTACTGGCCAGCTCGGGCTGAGACAAGTTCCTGTAGAACTGAGATGATAGCTTCAAGGTCCTGTGGGATTTCTCACCTCTTACCTGCTGAGGACCTTCCGTCCGTCTCGTGAAAGCCTTTCCATCTCCCACGGTGAGTGGGCTCCAGCCTGGGAGATAATTTATGGGACTCACTCACACTGTCCAGTATAACTGACTGCAGGTGCTTGAGGCCAATCTATTTTGTGCCGTAATTTAATAATGAGAAAAAGCTGAGTGAATTTTTTATTCTGGGAGCTTTGTGAGGAAAATGGAGTCAGTTTACAGTTCATTTTGGATTAATTACAACCCCTGTATTAGAGACAGGATGAAAGATACTGGATGACAAATGGCTTCCTTGACAGAGGGAGGCTCAGCTCATGAGCTCACAGAAACCTCCCTCTCCCTGGTTCCATCTAATAACACAAAGACTCAAACATACGGACACATCTCCCTTTGGCCAGCAGAGCGCTAATGCCTGATGTGCATGTAATTCTATAATGCTATACTCAGAGAGGTAACATGCAGGCTTTTGCTGCTGACATGGACACCTGCCTTTCCCTGCTCCTCCTCTCGACAAGTTGAAAGATGATGGTATAATAAAAATGCGTTTGGTCCTTGTCCCCAGTTCCTGACACAGAGACCCTTGGAATTTCCTGAGTAATATGAGTGCCTTTTGTATGCTGATGAGATGACTCATGGTGAGCCCCTAGATGGCTTCAAGGTGAGGACTGGTCACCAGGAAAATCAACCAAGTGATGAGAGGGTTAGAGCTTCCAGTCCTACCCCATGGGTAGAGGAGTTAGAGATTGAGGTCAACGAACAATGACCAATGAACTTAATCAATCATGTTTATATAATGAAACTTCACTTGAAAAATCCTGAATGGAGTTGAGAGGCCTTCTGGTTGGTGAGCACATTGAAGTGCTGGTGGCCTGTTCAGAGAGAGAGCACGGAGGATCCACAGCCACCCTCCCTCGTAGCTTGGATCCCTTCCATTGGGCTCTTTCCGATTTGTATCCATTATAATAAAACCCCAAGGGGTAAGGACAGTGCTTTCCTGTGTTCTGAGGGTTGTTTAAGTGAATTGTTGAATCTGAGGAGGGATTGTAGCAATCCCCAAATTTGTAGTCTGCGAGGCAGAAGTACGGGTAACCTGGGGACCCCACTGGCAGCCGGCATCAGAAGTGGTGTTAGACTTATGGAATTAAGCCCTTAACCTGTGGGCTGTATAGTAGCCCCAAGTAATTAGTTTCGGAATTAAATTATTGGATACCTAGCTGGTGTCAGAGAATTGACCAATGTCGGAAACACACACACAGACGCCCACCCACTCACACAGATGCTGTATATATTTGTGGCAAGGAGAAGGTGTCCCATTAAAGGGGCTATTAAACCCTTAACCCTACACTAGTGTCAGCCAGAAATGCCCTTGTTTGGGGGCATCTCCATATACTACAGTCAGACCAAGACTTTGAAACAGTAGCTCTTTTGTATTTTTTTTTTTTTTGAGAGAGAGAGATTAAAATACATCATGTCTACGGATAGCAGTGAATCCTCCTAGTTTGCAGCCTAGAACTTGGAGACTTGAGAAAGGTCACCCAAATTAGCCCCACCCTCAGATGGCCAATTGGCCAGTGAGAATATCGATTTCTGAGTGGAAATCAATGACACAAAAGAAGTGCAATGATTTTAAGATCCTGAGAGAAGTATTTCTGAAGACATAGCTACTCCAAGCCATTTAGAAATACTCTGGTGTTATCTCAGGGTAAGGAGACACGCTGCAGTCTTTCTGAATTGCCCTACATCTCTGCTCACGCTCAGATGCCTCTGAAATGTGCACCTGCGCTGTTATTAAGAAGCTTCTGAGGAAGAGCTTCTGGTTGTTGCTAACATATTTCTTTCTCTCTGCTCACCAAGGAGACATTTCTGTTTTCTTTGTAGGTCAGTTCACAAACCTCAAAAAACTAATAATCTTGGAGCCAAACTCCGGTGAGGAAATGTTTACTTTTTGTTCCTAGGCCATCAGAGCTGGTTTTATTAACGCGGCCCTCATAATTTCTACATCTGCAAAAGCTTTGCATGTTGATGTGCAGAAGAGATCTGAGCCCACACAACGTCTTGTCATGCTCCATAAAAATTTTATGGAAAATAAAATGCACTGCTCAGAAGATCAATACTGTTATTCTCTTTCAGCAAACTGTGACTTATTGTTTTCATAAAATGATAATAATCCTGGCATATTGATATTGAATGGGGATTGGGTCTGTTGTCAAAAATAAAGTTGTATTTAATCTTTTAATGTCTTCCTGCACAAACACCCGCGTCAGGAGCCTGGACATCTGTGACTTTCTAAAGATAATGTGAGCCAGTGATAATCCTGCTGCCGTGTTCTGTGTTATTTCAGAAGCAGCTCTGCTCCTGTGTGCATAACTGATTTCTAAATGGACAGAAGTGAAGGCTCCATACTGGCTGGCCACCTCGTGGTGGGTGAAGATGCTCTAGAGATGTGTTCATTTAGAGGGAGAAGGGGATGGAAGAGAGAAGCACCAGAGGACTGGGGGTGATCTGGTTGATGGGCTCAGAGGTCCTTCCCACCCCTAACACCACAACCTCGTGGCCCTGCCCTGGTTCGTGCTCGTCATGGAGAGGACATGGCAGCCACTCGGCCTGAAGCCTGTCACATGGTGTGGTGGGCAAACCACCTCTCTCAGGTGCAGGCTATGCACAGGGACAGAGTCACTCTCTATGCCTTGGGTTGCCTGGAGGGCCCATGTTCGGTGCCTGGACCTGGCTCTTCTATGTGAACCTCATAACCATGTTTGCACAGTATCCTTGTTTCTTCCTGCTGAGGACCAAAGACTCTGACTCTGAGAAGTGTTAGCTGCTGCCAGCTGAAAGCTCACGACACCAGATTGAAGCTCCTCGGTTAGTGCTGGCATTATCTGGTGGCAGCCTGAAATGGCCTTCTCATGCACTTCCTCCAGCCCAGCTGACATCTGGCTGCAGAAGGTCATGCCTGAAGCTTCTGTGCTGGCAGGTATGTGGGGCCTGGGGAGCAAAACCAAGGTGGCATGCCAGCAGGGGTCTTGGCTGCAAGAAGCTGTACAGAATATGGTGTTTTCTGGGCTGGCAAGAGTCTAGCAGAGGGAGCCTGGGGTGAGGACTGGTCACTACAGATTCTAGGGGAAAGAGGAGCTCCAGCCTGCTGTGTCATCCCACGACACCTCCTGGCACCTCAGATCCCCAAAGGGCTGGGGTGTAGGTAAGTGGAGGGCAGAGGGACCACTGCCCTGGATAGGGAGCTGATGCCTGCCACCCGCTACCCATCAGAGCAACAACTGCTGAATTTCAACCACCGGATACACCCCCAGGCCCAAGGCTCAATGCAGCCATAAGTGTCAGAGGAAAATAATAATGCACAGAAAGGACCTGCATGCAGCATGAGGAAGAAACGGAGCAGCCCAGACCAGTGTGCTTTAGGGAGCCCTGGTGCTGGGCAGCAAGTCCGACAGAAACAACAAAGAACAACTGAGGTTAACTTACACCATAAGCAGACTATCCAACAAACTAACACACTGTGATTTGCTTTTTATTAGATGACTGAGTAGATGAATTGAAGGCTAGACTAACTCACAGTTAGGACCCAACTTGTGACCCCAGACTTTTAGTGGGGGGCTAGAGCAGGGGTGGTAAACTAGGGGCCACAGGCCAAATCCAGCCCACTGTCTGTTTTTGTAAATAAAGATTTATGGGAACATGGTCATACCCGTTCATTTGTGTGTGTTTGCTCCCACCTTTGTGCTGTAACAGAAGAGTTGAGTAGTTGGGATGGACTACATGGCCTGCAAAGCCTGAAACATTGACCACCCGGCCCTTTACAGAAAAGTTTGCCAGCCCCTGATGCAGAAGTTTCCCAGTGCTGGTGGAAGGGAAGCTCCATGAGGAAGGGTCTTTGCTTCGTTCACAGCAGTGACCCAAGAACCTGGGGCGAGGCTGGCACAGAACAGGTCCTCAGGAACAATCTGTTCTGCTGGATTTCTCTTCATCTTCCATCAGGCACTCTCTCCAGTTTTATCCACTTTTTCCCTTTGCCAGGAGGCTGACCTGGAGGAACTGGGTATATGGTCTTTTTTGCCTTCCTGAGTCCTTGTTGGATTCTGCCAAAGGGCGGGGAAGGCAGCGTCAGGTCAGAAGGAAGACAGACAAAAGGCCACAGCTACTGCCAGGGCACCCTCTCCATACAGCCTTCTTCAGATTCCGGGAACTCGCTCCCTCTCCCCTCCTGCTGTTCAGTGCTAACAGCTTCCAGCCCGTGTTTCTTACCATCCTGAGCATCTCTCACCTTGCCTCACCTTTGTACACACTCCCTTGCTAAATCTCCTTGATCACCAGCTTGAGTTGGCCACCGCTTTCCTGATAAGATCCTGGTATGTATGTATTTTTATTGTGGTAAAATACCCATAACATGAAATTTACCGTGCTATCCATTTTCAAGTCTACAGTTCAGTGGCTTTAAGCACATTCACGTTGTTGTACAACATCACCACCATCTGTCTCCAGAACTTTTTCATCTTCTCAAGCTAAAACTCTGTCCCCTTTAATCATGAACTCCCCACCCCCCTCCCCCAACCCCTGGCAGCCTCCGTTCTTCTCTGTCTGTGAATTCTGACTACTGTAGTTACTCATATAAGTGGAATCAGATCACATTTGTCCTTTCATATGTAGCTTATTCCACTTAACATAGTGTCTTCAAGGTTCATCTATGTTGGATCATGTGTCAGAATTTTCTTCCTTTTAAAGCTGAATGCTATCTCATCATTTCCACCTTTTGACGATTATGAATAATGATGCTATGAACATGGGTGTACAAATATCTGAGTCCCTACTTCCAATTCTTTTGGGCATTTACCCAGAAGTGAAATTGCTCGACGTGACTGATACATTTATTGAATGAAGGAATGTGCTAAAGAAAGACTTAAGGATCAGAATTTTAAAGCTAACAAGTTCTAAGCAGAATTAATGGAAAAGAATATCCTCTTTGTGAAATTTCTGATTCCAAGGGTATGAAAAAATCATGTTTTCAATGAGGAAAAAACAAGATACGTGAGAAAAGGAAAAACAGATTTGGCTTCTGGCTCTGATGGATAAGCTTCAATTAGACCAAAGCTCTCATGGAGAACTAGAAGAGCTGAATTAATAAAATTTCATAGATCTATTTAGAAAGCTCTTGAAGCTCTCAATACTGAAGCTTTTGAAGAGCTCCCACTGAAGCCAGGACTTGAGGAGCAAAAATAATGGCTCGAAGAGGGGAATGTGGAGGAAAGGGATGAATTTTGCCATCACTTTTCACCTTGAGATTCTTGCCAATTTGTAAGCAGTAGCCCAGAGGAAGAGAAGCTTAACAGAAAATAGCAGCTGAGAGGGTAAGCAGCTGACCAGATCTTTTGGCAGCATCTGGATGCTGAGGAGATAAAGTTAAATTTCAAGACCTGACAATGGGGTGTAGTAAGCATACCAAGTTCTCAATTAGGACTTCTGAAGTCTACTCAGTAAAACTAAGAATGGAGCAGAAATAGAACAGCGCTCATAAAACTGAGCCCAGTTCAGAATGAGCTTGGTCATTAATCTGTTTAATCAAGGTGTCTGGCTGTTAAGAGCAAAAGTAAATGCTCTTCAGAGGAAGATAATATCGTTTACAATACCATATGATCACTGAAGCATTTCTCACACAATATTAGACATTCACATGAGAACTGAAAAGGACATTGGGGGACAGAACAAAGTGGCCAAAATCCAAGAAAGAATAAACAGTCTTACTTATGATGCTAGAATCGTCATACACAGTCTTACAGAATGAATACTATGCATGACAAGATGGTGCATTTCAGAACCTAATAAAATAAAGCCTTTTCAAAAAGTATTTAGTGAAAATTCTGGGATTAAAAAATAAAATTATTAAAATTAAGAGATCAGTAGATGGGTAAAATCACAGATCAAGTAGAGCTGAAGGATAGATAGTGAACTAAAAGATGAGACAGTAGAAAACATTCTGATTAAATTAGGAAGATCAAGGGAGATTTAAAAAATTGCATAAAAGAGGTCTGGAGACATAGGGAACAAGGTGTGAAGCTCTAACATACCTGCAATTGGGCTCCCAAAATTGGGAGAGAGAGGGGAGAGAGAAAGCAAACAGTATCTGAAGAGATAAGTGAAGAATATTCCAAAACTATTCATAAAATTTACCAAGCCATAAACCAGGAGAATGATCAATAACTGAAAATGAAGTTAACATTTTGACCTGAATAACACAGAGAACAAATACAAATGCAGCCAACAAATACAGAATGCACACTTTTGTCAAGTTTACTTAAAACTTTAACCAAAATTGTCAAATGTTCAACAAATATTAAAGTATTAAAATATTCTTCAGAGTATGTTCTTTGACCAGAGTGTAATTGTTAGGAACCATTAGCAAAATAATAACTAGAATGTTCTCTAAATGTTTAGAAATGAAGCTTACATTTCTCAGTTAAGGCAGGTTTAAATAATGTATCACAATAAAGTTAGAATATATTGGGGACTGAATGATAATGAAAATATAACATGACGTCTGCGGGATCAGTCTAAGCAGTATTTAAAGGGAAAGGTTTATCCTTAAATGCATAAAGAAGTAATGTGCTGAAAAACAATGATCTAAATATCAATATCAAGAAGGTAGGAAATTAAAAGGAAGTAGAAAAGTGAAATTATAAAAATCACATCTTTATAAAAATAATGATACGTATGTTACACACACATGTAAAGAGAAAGAAAATCAACAACAACAACAAAAAACTGGTTACTGGAAAAATGCTAATAAAATAAATAAATCCTTAGCAAGCCTAATTAAGAGAAAGGAAAAAAGCACGAAGTACCAATATCAGATTGAAAGAAAAGAGGACCATCTGACAAAAAATTAAAATAAGAGAATATTTTGAGCAACTTTATGCCAGTAAATTAGAAAACACAGATTAAATGGAAGCATTTCTTTAAAAAACAAATTTTACTAAATTTGAAACAAGAAGAAAATCTTAGTAGACCTATAACTGATAAAGAAATTGAATCAGTAATTCAAATCTTCCCACGAAGAAAACTCCAGGCCCAGATGGCTATACTAGTAAATTCTTCCAAACATTTAAGGAAGAAATAACTCCGATACTGCAATATTGTGCAAACTTTAACAGAGAAAATGGACAACCATCAAAATCACTTTATGCAATCCACATAACTTTGATACCCAAACTGTACAGGAACTTTATGAGACAAGATAAGCTTTCCATTTCTGACAGTGAAGAATTAACTAGTTCATGAATTGCCCTCTTGTCATAACTAGACAAGCTGATAAAATATATAAAAGAACAATTGTTAGATATGGGGCATGGGAAGCACATGGCTGTGACCCCTGAGAGACTGGAAATGAACAGAGTAAGATGTAGGATTGTCCCATCCTACTGCCTGGAGGCATTTTAGTACAAGGAGGGTCAACACAAACGGAACAAAGCAGACTCACTGAATTGAGGAGAAAGAGATTGGGGTTCACAGAAGCTGAGATAGCTAGAATCAGTAAGGCAGGACACCAGAGAGAGAGCCCCAGAGATCTGTAGAGGATCCCCTACATCTGTGCCTGAAAGCGGACTGGCATATGTGTGGAGTGGAACTCAACAAGGCTGAGAGAAAAACAACACTAAAAAGCAAGAAGCATTCTTGCAACTCACACAAGATTGTTTCCTCCAACCAGAGTAGAGAGACACCGTAACACACAAGACACCAGGTAGAGTTCTCAGAAGGTAATTGTCTTAGGACACAAATGAAATTACTGTTAGACAGCATACTGCTCTAGACCCAGCCCAAGGCAGCCTAAAAGCAGAAGTGACATAGATGATGAAATTAAGAGGTGAGAATGTTAAAACCAACTACTATAAATACAATGCAGAGGCTCAAGAATGAAGGAGACATAATGAGGAGAAACATGAAAGATTTTACAGGAGTCTAAATAGAACCTCTAGAGATGAAAAATAGAAGGACTGCCATGAAAGATATATGGGTGGGATAATAACAAATTAGATGCTACGGGAAAGAAGATCAGCCAAACAGAAGGCATAGCAATAGAAATGCTCCCAAATGAAGGGAACAGAAAAGACAAAAGAAACAAAATGTCAGTGGCTTACGGACAAAGTATCTAATATACAAACAACTGTAGACACGTAGTGAAGAAGAGGAGGAGAAAAATACCTCAAAAAAAACGATAGCTGAAAGATCTCCAAATTTGATCAAACCCAAACCCCACAACTGTGAGTCCTGATGAACCCCAAGGGAAAAACTACACCAAGGGACATTATAATCAACTGTTGAAGACCAGCCACAAAGAGAAAATTTAAAAACCAGGTAGAGTAAAGAGATATATTATGTGTAGAGGAACAAAAGTAAGTATGTAAGCCAACTTCTTGTCAGAAGTCGCGCCAGCCAGGAGACAACGGGGCAATGTGCTTAAAGTGCTGAAAGAAAAAAAATTGGTCAACTTAGAATCCAATGCCTAATGAAAATATATTTCAAAAGTGTAGGCAGAAATAGACATTTTTAGGCAAACAAAAACTGAGACAATTCATCACTATACAAGAAATGTTAGAAGAAGTTCTTTGGGGAAAAGGAAATGATATAAAATGGAAATTAAGCTCTACACAAAGAAATTTAGTAAAGCACCAAAAATGGTAAATACTTGAGTAAATATGTAATACCTTTTCCTCATTTTTAAATCTCTTTAAAGAATAATTGTTTAGTGCAAAAAATAATGAAAATGTATTGTGTTTATGGCAGACATATATTTAAATATATGACAACAATAGCACAAAATATAAGAGGGAGAAATAGAAATATATTCTTGTAAAGTCGTTACAATGAATATGAAGTAGCATACTTTTGTTTGAAGATTCACAATGATGAGTTAAGATGCATATTGTAAACCTTAGAACAGCCACTAAAAACAGTAATAAAACAAAGGAGGCGTAGATACTAAGTTAATAGGAGAGATAAAATGAGAACACAAAACACTCAAATAATCCAAAAGAATGAGAAAGAGAAAATAAAACAAAGAACAGATGGGATAAACAGAAAACAAAGAACAAGATGGGAGATTTGCACCCCCCCCCACATCAAGGGAAAAGGGAGAATGGACCATCGGCGTCTAGATTGTCTATGAAAATGCAGAGGCCTGAGGACAGTCATGATTACCTTGAAGAAGCATGGATTCAATGATTCTCATTAATAATGACAGTAATTAAATCTGTATGGTATCCATGCACAAGCATACATGAATGGAACAGATTACAGAGTCCAGAATGATGGTCCTTCGATTAATGGACTGGGGCAATTAGGTAACCGTTAGGTAATTAGGTAACTGGTAACAATTAATAGACTAGATCAGTTTGATAACTAATTAATGGCCTGGATCAACTGGATAGTCAGCTATGAACTCCAATAACAAACGGTGACTCTCTCTCGCCTCACACCATGCCCCCAGATCAATTCCAGGTGAATCAAAGCCCGTGATACCAAAGGTAAGTCAGTAAAGTTTCTAGAGGTTAACAGAATATTTCCACGTGTGAGGATGTTTTATGCTACCTTCTGGAAGGAGGTGCTTTCTTGCAGTTCTCTGTGTGTATGTTACTCACCACCCAAAATCGACTCAACGCATGGCTCAATACCATCAGGAAAACCTTGGCGCCATAGTACGATCCATTCTATCACAAGGTCGGTCTTCTCGTGTTACAGAGCCAGCTCATTCTTTGAAACCTGCTCCGAGAGGCCAGCCATGCCAGTCCCATCCAGTGTAGCCACGGGCAGTCCGAGGTGTTCCCCTCTGCTCCTCACAAAACCCCTGGGATGATATGGTTCCGCATCAGTTACCTGCCTCATTAGAGTAGAAGCATTCCAGTTAAACACACATGGAATTAAGAGGAAGGAGGAATGTGGATTGAGGTGGGCGTCAGGCTCTTCTTTTGCTGCTGTGAAACTGAAGACTCAAATAACATGGAAAAGCTGTGAACTGAGAAGCATGGCCACCCAGGGAACCAGAATCCCTTCATTGACAGGTGGGAAAGAGCTCCAGCAGGCTGGGACATGGAAACTTTATCTGTGGTTTTTAACATGAAATCAGACATAAGCCTTGAAATCACACACACACACACACACACACACACACACACACAGAGTTAAATGTACAACGATAAAGTGACTGGAAATGTGTAAAGCAAGTGAAATAACTGCCAAATATGAATTCCTGGAATAGAAAAGACACGCTAGCTGACTGGAGTGAACACACTTGCAGACTTTCACAGCGCTGTCTTGGCAGATCGGAGGGAGGGGGAGAAGGTGGAGATCAATGTGTTTGAAATTCACATCTGCCTAGTCAGATGGGGTAATACTATTTTGGTGGAAGAAAAGAGTTGGTGCCTTGTTTCCATACAATAATGAGGAAATGCTTGTTTGATGATGGATATAGCAGATGGAAAAATACTTAAGAATCAGTTCCCTACTGCTGTCTGACAACAGCCCCAAAAATCATGGCATAAAACAACAATTGGTTATTTCTCGTGATTCATTCTGGTCGACTGGGTCACTGCACTCAGCTAGGACTTGGGGACAACTGGCTCTCTCCCTCTCCACGTGCTGTCAGGGTCCCTCAGATGTTCTCATGGGGTCTCTCATCCTTAGAGAGCATTGCTGGAGCTCCCCTGCACAGAGGTAGGGACCCAGCAGCAGAAGCAGAAGCCCCCAAGATCCTTAGGGCCTCTGCTCTGGAATTTGTACATCACTGACCCTACTTTCTTGGTTAGATGAAGTCACAAGGCCAGCTCAGATGCAAGGGCATGGGGACACTGGCTCCACCTCTTGATGCTCCATCTCCGTCATCTCCGTCATCTCCATCTCCATCTCTTGATACTATTGCGTGTGGACACGGGGAGGTGAGCCTCACTGGGGGCTTTTATTAAAAGGATCCAAATACAGCTTCTGAGTAAACAAGGGGAAAGAGAAATCCATAGTGATTTGGTCACACGAGAAAAATAAACAGGAAAAAGCAAGAAGGAAATAAGAAAGTAAAAGAAATAACAGGAACCAAGATGGGAGGAGTAAAGCGTGGGCTTGTTATGCCAAATGCGATCAAGGTAAGATCAAAAGGGGAGAGTCCGTCCACTCTCACTCACCAACGTAAGTGCTACAAATACAAATGATAAACAATAAGATATTACAAAATAAAAATGGGTCAGCAAATACGTGTTCTCTTATTTTAATAAGTATTTTACTTTGAATAATGTAGATGAAGTTTGTTCCAGCAATGAAAGTCTGACTGAATGCTACAAAATCTATCAGCATAATCAATTCTATCTGAAAATAAAGGAGAAAAACGTGATCAAACCAGTTACAGTGAAAAAGCAATCATTAAAATTTAGGTGATTGATAATGAAAACCCCTTTGTAAAATAGGACTAAACAAACACTACTTGAATATGACAAAAATATTTACTGAAATCCAGCAAATATTATCCTTAGTGGAAATACACTACATCTGTTTTATCTAAAAATGGTAACTAAGAGGTTTCCATTATCACAATTATTATACAACTTTGTTTGGGCATTGCAGGAAAGGCAATGATATAAGAAAATGAAAAAATCAATACAAACATTAGAAAAGAAGAGATAGAACTATCCTTTGTGTTTTTGTTTTGCTGGTGTCATTGCATAATCAAAAAACCCCAGAGAGTTAAGTAAACAAACTATTCAAATTAAGAAAGAAATTTGATAAAATGAGTGACTAGAAGAGAAGTCTACAAAACTCAGCCCTTTTTCTCTGTTATAGTGATAAGCACCTGAAACTAGTAAACAACAAAAGAGACACAGAACTTACATGGAGAACATGGAGAGAGAGAGGCAGATGGGGAGACGGACAGACAGAGAGACAGACTGTGCTCTGTGTAGTTTGGTTGTTTGGTTGTGGGGGCTTTTTACGAAATTAGAAGAAAAAGAATCAAATCCATGGGAAAGAACTGGTACTAGGAACAGCCAAGCTCACAGATCTCTCTTTATTGAACATCAAAATAGACTGCAAGAGATTCATTCTGATGGAGGGATTGCATAGCGAATCCAGAAACAGATCTCAGTGTAGGGAAAATTTTACTTCCCTGGGAAGAGGATGGATTAATCAACGATGTTAGTGCAACTCTCCATCTTTCTGGAAGAAAATAAAGCTCAGCACCTTTCTTACACCACAAAAAAATACAAACGACAAATGTGCTGAAAACAATGGCAAACATAAAGCATCTAGAAGAAAGAATTTATTAAGCAGGGCCAGAAACCCAGAGGCTATGAAATGAAATATAGATCTGATTAATTTTTTTAAAAAAAGCTTCTGATGCCAAGGAATTAAAACTAAAAACAGAGAGATTTCTAAAATATTTGCTGTGTCTGTGATAGGCAAAGAGTTTACTAGTATAATATAAAAGGCTGTAAACTGAGAAATCACAGGAAGACAGTCCAACCGAAAATGGGCCAAGTAGCTCAGGAGGCAGTGCGGAGGCGAGTGATTAACCTGAGTGATTAACACATAGGGGAGGACTGGCTCCGACTTGTCAGCAGTCAGGGAGGTGCAATTTGAAGTCAAAATGAGATCTCTCTTTACAACAATCTTGCCATTAAAATTAAGGGGAACTTTAACACTTACTGTTGGCGAGATACTCCAGAGAGCATAACCTCAACAGTTTCTGGTAGAAATGTACCCTTTTACAGCCCTATGGGGAAGGATTTGCCAAAATCGATTAAAATTTAAAATACAGATTCCATACTATCACTTAAAAATACAAAAGCCAGTACCTAAAGTAATATACTCATAATTATATAACATGTAATTATTATAGACGATAGATAGATAGATAGATAGATAGATAGATAGATAGATAGATGATAGGCAGGCAGATTCTGCAGCCTTATTCCATGTGACCAAAAATCAGGGGGGAAAAAACCTTAATGCCTCCCAAGAAAGGAATGATTGGATCAAAAATGGTACCATTACACTAATAAAGAAAGAAATGGTATAGATTGAAAGAATAAACTAGTTATAAAGACCTCATTTTAGAAAATAACATACATTTTTGGTTTGCATGAAAATATGTGTTTGGATGTAACTGTTTGGCAGTGGTGAAAATCTGCATGGACAAACACAGGTTAGTGTGTTGGGAGCAGTGTGACTGCGGTATTTGGAGAAGAATGAAGTAAAGGCACCAGCGCTGAGGGTGGGATGCGGAGAGAGGGAAGGAGACGGGGGGAAATGTAAAAACCTCAGCATGTATAACATGATTCTGTTATTGATTTATGATTCATGTAAAAGAATATACATGCATGTCTATGTGTGCATAATGAAGATAAACGTGACAAGAGAAGTTTGTGCATGTAATTCTTGCCGTTTAAATTGAGTTACCCCAATTTCATTCCAAAGTGAGAAGCAGCAGAAGGAGGTGGGTTAAAGGCATAATGTCTGGGGTCAATCTGCCTGGATTCCAGTCTGGCTCTTCCACGACTGTCCTTGGTTTGGGGTGTGCTATTTCACCTCCCTGTGCCCTCTTTCCTCATCTTGAAAATGGGGATAATAATTGTATCTACCTAGTTTTGTGGTGAGGATTAAATGAGTTAATCCTTGTAAAGAACTTAGAACAGTCCTGATACATAGCAAGCTCTGTTTTCTGGTATTAAAATTATTTATAAGATCAAGAAAGGCTGCTCATTTTTCTTCATGTATCTTTTATCTGTGAACCTAGTAAAAACTCCTTAGTAACACTAGCATTTTTTTCCTGTGGTCTCTTGGGTTTTCTAGATATGAAAAAAGTGGGTGTTATTTCCTCTTTGTCCTGATTTTTTAAGTTTTCTTATCTTATCACTTTCTCTGCAACTTTGAAGAATTGTGAATAATAATGGTGCCAACAACCACCCTGTCTGGCTTCTGATTAATAATAGATGTCATTTCAGTTAGTCATCATTTAGAATGATATTTGATGCTTGTTTTGAAGAAATAACCTTTCTCATATTGCTTCTTTTATTTCTCTTTTACTTGAAATGTTTATTATGAATGATTACTAAAATTTTGTCAAATATTTTCTTGGGATTTTTTCCCACCTGTTTTTCCCCTTTAATGTGTTGAGGAAAAATTATGGTAGTGAATTTCAAAAAATAAATAAATAAATAAATAAATAAATAAATAAATAAATAAAGCATGATTTTATTTTTGGAATGAACCATGCTTGATTATAGAGTTTTATTCTTTTGATATATGGCCAGATATATAAATTTGCTAAAACACTGTTTGGAATAGTCAGGTCTATACTGATAGATGGGGCTGGCCTATGAGTGTCTGTTTCTTGTACTACGTTTTGTACTATGATTTTAGAGTTCAGGTGCACTGGTCCAGAGGAGCTGTGTGCTTTATGAAATTCACAGCAGTACCTGGTGAGGGGAAATGTGGCTGAGATCCAGCCTTCCAGTGACCAAGCTGTGCCACGTGGGGAAGACACCCGTCTCTGTCCATACGCAAGGGCACTTCTTTTTTTGCCCAAGGCACCATGGACAGATCTGCAGCATCCCAGATGGGGCATGACTTTCTAACTTGCATGAAAGTACCAGAGGGGCTGGAAGTAGCCAGGATGCTAAAATTAATAATTTTTTGCATTTCCATATGCCTTTAAAAGTATAAGTTATACTGGAATTATCTTGACATATTATCTTTGCATATTACTTAGAACTGAACTGTGAACTCATTTCCTTACAAATGTACGTCTTTAATTGCCTTTCCAATCTTTTCTTTGTCAATTGGCCAATTCAAGTTTTCTGTTTCTTTTGAGGTCAGCTTTGGTGTCAATTATATTTTTTAAAGAAATTGCCCCATAGAAATGGGAGCACCATTACCTAAGGCAATGTTTCAGATCTTTTTCCCAGCAGCATTGTATTTAGGGGCAAAAACGGTCAAACAAAAGAAATGCCCCGAGAATCTATTGTGAAATATGAACGATGTGGAATATCAAGCAGCCATTTAACATAATGAGTTGAATTAGATGGAGTTTTGCAATGCATTGTGACATGCAAAGAGCAAGATTCAGGAAAGTTTACATAACATCATGTCAATTTGCCAAATAAGCAATTACCAAGGTCGCCTCCAGAGCATGGACCTTCGGCCATACTGCCAGCCTGCGTCTGAATCTTACTGTGAATGTGGTCACGCTCCCTAACCTCTCTGTACCTCTGAATCCTCATGTGTAAAAATGGCAGCTACCTCTAAGAGCTGTGAGGGTTGAGCGGGGGCAGAGAGAAAGCAGCTTTGAGTGCACAGTCCATGCGCTGTGAGATGTCACTATTGTTTTGTGTGTATCAGTACAAACACAAATACATGTGACCACATGAGCACAAAAAACAGTGTGAATGGATGTGTCCTGAGTTACCCATGGGAAAGAGCGGTTAGTGTGGAGAAAAATCTAAGAACAAAAAGACTTTAGATTAAAAAAAAATGAAAGTTAAGCCTCCATTTATGTACAAATTATATATTATATATATATATATAATGGAGAGAGAGAGATGGATGAAAGAATTGTCACCATGCGTATTAGAAATAAAGAACTTTAAGACAATTCTGGAAATGCAATGATGTAAAAAGACCATGTAGAGAAGTCTCTTTCATTCCGTCAAAAAAAGAGAAAAGAATAAAGAGGAAAAATTTCTGCCAGTAGAATGAGGACACCCAAAGCAGGACACCAGAAGACCTGGTGGCTGTATCTTCTTGAGTGAAAGAAAAATTGAGAAAATGTCTCCCTCTTATGAAAAACAAACAGAAAAAAAAAATGTGTGGAGGAGAGAGGAGGTGAGCTTTTCAGTAGCAAAAGGTCAGAGAGTGTGCCTGTGTGTTTGCAAGTTCTGCTCTGTTGCTGTTCCCGGCGAAGCCCATCTGATGAGGACGACAGTGGTCGCTGGTCACCAATCTAGCAAGTCTTCAGGTCCAGCACCTGCTCCCAGGCCAAGTGGACCAGTCCGTGGACTCCATGGGAGTCACTTCACAAGCCTGCTAGGATCATCTGACACTCCATCAGCTCACGGGCAGGCATCATTATTACACGGCTATTTGCAGATGAGGAAATGAAGGCTCAGACAGGTTATGTGGCGGGCTGGAAACCACCCAGGTCGGATGGGGAGCGTGCACTGTGATTATGGAATGATGTAAAAATAAACCAAGACTCACACGAAATGTTTCTCTCTTTAGCCTCTTGAATAGGCTTAGTCCAACTGGTCTAAAAGAGGCAAAATTTTTCAAACTGTGTTTTATTTATTTACCAAGATTATTGTTAGCATCTTAAGAAATAGGACCAGTGAAAACAAAGTCTTTATGAAGTCTGTGATGTTTCGTTGCTAAATATTTGGAAACTGTTTGGCCAGAAAAATCTTCCCTAATATTGCAAAACAAGGGCAAAGATGCCCCTGAGTTGAATTGATTTTTCTGAAAACATTTTGTGGACCAAAACCATGTCTTGCAAAATTTCCCTGACCAGGCAGTTCTTCGCCATGGGGTAAAATCCCCAATCAGGACCATTCTTCAAACACCTCACTGTGTCTTATATAACATAATTTCATTTTGGAGTTGGCAATATTATGAAATTGCAACAAATCCCAGGGACCCCGAAACAAAAGCACCTGAAAGTCTGTGACATCTGCTTTTATCAAAAGTTGACATCGTTTATCAAATAGTATTTATAGCAACCCCCTTCTCCAGTCCAAGAGGGGTCTGGGCTCTAGAGAAATCACCTCTTATTGGCTTAAGTTATGAAAGAGCCAAGAGTGTGTCCACGTCCTGAAACAGCGATGAGCTGGAGGAATCTCAGACCCTGAGAGACTCCGCTCCGCACTGGTGTCCTGCCCGGCACTCGGCAGACACGTGATCTGAAGCATGGATGGCTTTGTGGGGTGCGGAATTTTTTTATTGAAGTATAGTTGGTTTACAAGGTTGTGTTAGTTTCTGCTGTACAACATAGTGATTCTTTTATATATATACATATATTCCTTTTCATATTCTTTTTCATTATGGGCTATTACAAAGTATTGAATAGAGTTCCCTGTGCTGTGCAGTAGGACCTTGTTGTTTATCTATTTTATATATAGTAGTTTGTATCTGCAAATCCCAGACTCCCAGTTTATCCCTCCATCCTCCCTTTCCCCTCTGGTAACCATAAGTTTGTTTTCTATGTCTGTGCATTTGTTTCTGTTTTGTAAATAAGTTCATTTGTATCATTTTTAGAAATTCCACATATAGGTGATATCATATGATGTCTGTCTTCCTTTTTCTGGCTGACTTCACTTAGTATGACAATTTCCAGGTCCATCCATGTTGCTGCAAATGGCATTGTTTAGTTATTTTTTATGACTGAGTAGTATTCCATTATATATGAATATATATACACACACACACACATCCTCCACAGCTTCTTTATCTGGTCATCTGTCAGTGGACATTTACGTTGCCCCCACGTCTTGGCTGTTGCAAATAGTGCTGCTATGAACACTGGGGTGCAGGTGTCTTTTCAAATTAGTTTTCTCCAGATACATGCCCAGGAGTGGGATTGCTGGATCACATGGTAAGTCTGTTTTTAGTTTTCTGAGGAATCTCCATAATGGTTTCCATAATGGCTGCACCAAACTGCATCCCCACCAACAGTGCAGGAGGGCGCTCTCTTCTCCACACTGCCTCCAGCATTTATCATTTGTGGACTGAAGCCCGGATACTTACCTCGGACACTGAGCTCAGACTATGGCATAGGTTGTATAAAACTTTGACAGTATCTATCAGCCTTTATATATTTTCTCATCTTCCAGTCCCTTATATTAGCCTCCAGAAAGTCATCGAAGTGGCGTAAGAAAGATTAGCAGAAGCCAGAGGGTGCTCTATGGAGCTTTAATCTGGTTGAACCCTGGTTCTTGGTGCTTCTTAGTGTCCCTTGCAAGACCTACCTCTTGGCAAGCCCATCTTCCCACGCCTTTGAGAACCCGAGCAGCAATGACTATATTTCATCCCAGGATTTGCCAAGACACAAGGAGAGGGTGGAGGACACCCACCTGCCATGGGGAGGGGTGAGCCCTTCCCAGAAGTTCTGGTCTGTTTTGTTTCCTTCTCATCACTTGATTCTGCATGTGGATTTTAATGTTCATATAACCAAATTTATTGATTGTGTATTTCTGACTCCTTGGTATTATGTCCAAGATTATGAATGAATTCACACATTGTCTTTTTTTTCTTTTTTGAAATCTTACGTGTTCTTATGTTAAAAGAGACATTAGATAGCTAAAGATTTCAACAATTGGCATTGTCACTTCTAATTGTGAAATCTCACACATGCAAAAATCTGTATATACTGTATGTGGCATTTAAACAACATTACAAGAAATTCCTGCATACCAAAGTGAAAGGTCTCCATTGCATGAGTGACCCTTTGGGATGTATTTCTCAACTTTCCTCTCCCCTAGTCCTCACCTCCCAGGTGAACTTCTTTCATGATCCCTTGCTTTTCTTTAGAGAAATACTAACTATCCAGGTGTCCTTAAACACTATGCTTAGTTTTACACATTTTGAACCAGTTACTGTTCCACCATGTCTGGTGCCCATGGTACACCAAGCTACCATCACCTCTCCCCTGGGTCACCACGATAAACATTCACAGATTCTCTGCTTCAGTCCACATCGTCTCTCTGCTGAAGACCCTTCTATTGCAGAGTTAAAGCCAAGCTCCTCATGGGGACAGCTCTCCAAGCTCCCCCTGCCTCCTCCTTCTAAGCTCCCCAGTGTCCACCCCCAGACCTCATCTTCTCTACTTCTTGCATCGCTCACTCTGCTCCCACCTCCTGGCCTCTTGACATCTAACATCCCCACCTATGTCCACCTCAGGGCCTTTGCACTTGCTATTCTCTCTGCCTAGAATGCTTTTCCCTTACATCTGTGGGGTCCACACTCTCCTTTTCATGGCTCAGTGTTGCCTACTCCAGGAAGTCTTTCAAATTGAAGTTTGAATGAGGCCCTCTCCTGTCTGCCTTCCTGCCTTGTGTCCCCACCACAGCACCTCCACCTGACAACCACATGTTTAATCATGTGTGTGCCTGTTTCCACCAGAATGTAGGCTTTCTGGAGGTGAAGGTTGTGTATGCACGTGTCTGCTGTGTGTTGCCTACACCCTTAGTGCTTTAGAAAAGAGGGCCTGGCACATAGTAGACCTTCCACAAATACACATTTTCGAAGAAAGAGCTGTATGCATTCTTCTGTGACTTGCCTTTTTTGATCTCAGTATAAATCAATCCTGCTGATCTGTGTGTCTGTGCATCTTCCCTTCCCACAGCTGTGCAGCATTCCACAGTAGGAACACGATACTCCTGCATCCGCTGTCCTGGTCATTCAGGGCTTCCCGCTGGTCTCCAGAACCAAGAATACTGCTTGACACATGCTTAGCATGTGCAAGGTCTTGGGTTGAATCCCCAGTATCTCCTCTAAAAATAAATAAAATAAATAAACCTAATTACCCCTCCCCCTGACAAAAAAAAACTAAAAAACAAACAAAAAAACTAAGAAGAATGCTGCCTGAAGTAGTCTTGTGTGTTTCCCTCTGTGAACATGAGCAAGGGTTTCCAGAACATTCCTCTCTGGGTCTATTTTAATCAACACTCCTGCTGAAACTCATTGTCCAGCCGAACTCAGGTGATCTCATCTTCCTTACCTTTGCCTGGGTTGTGGTATTAACTCTAAATGCTGTGCCTTGACCATGAGTACTTTTTTTCCCTGAAAAATTCCAAACTAGCCTTAAAAACCAAGAGTCACGGCCTGGGGCTGCCTGGGCTGGATTGTCCTTCAGGGTGGTTTTGACCTCCGAGGGGTGGACTCCAACGTTCATCACAAAGATGGTTACCAAAGCTTTCGGTCTTCTTGAGTTTGATTCCTCCAAGTCACGCAGGGCTCCTGAGCCCTCTCTGCTAAAATTGTTTGTTATCAGAACTACAACGTATTTTGCAATTATCTTGCCCCCCTGGCATCTTCAATTGTCTCCATCAATTCCGCTCACTGCTTTTGCCTCTTTGGGGAGCCATTCCCTCTCTCCACTCACGTCCTCCCATCACTGCTCTCAGAAAATGCATTCCACCTACTTCTTTTACAGCCTCATCATTGCAGTTTATGGCAGAAAGAGTGAAGCTGCCACGTGATGGAGGATCTGCAGGGAAATCCTCTGAGCCGTGGGTTTCCAGGAGACACACACATGCATTTCTTCCAAGGAGCGGTGCTGAGATGGGTGTACTCTGTAGATTCAACATTTTTGCTATAATTCAGGGACACCTGCCAGATTTATTGACTGGTTCGAGAGACAAACTGGGGAACCATTTTCTGTTCCAAATCATCTTAAGCTTTGGAAAGTGACATGCTATTTTATAAGTGTGCATGAGAGCCTCACAACTTTCAAAAATGGAAAAGGAAAGTGACAAAGGTGTCTCCGATGTCTTTACAGATGCATTTGGATACTGACTTGACTGCTGTAAACAAGAGATGCCAAATAATACCAACCTAAATAACAATTCATATATTTCTTTACCACAAAGTGCAGGATTGAGACCTCTCTTCTGTTACCGGGCACCCCTCCAACGTCACGGCGATGCCCTGGTCCCCAGTGGCTGCAGGGGGAGGACCAAGGAGTGGGAGTTTCCTTGAAGGCACAGCTTGGAATCTGGATGTGTCACAGCCACACATGCCCACTCCTAGAAGCAGGGGAGGTTGGGGAGCTGATCTGAAGCCAGGTGGCTGTGCCCTAGTTCCTTGGTTGCTCCCATCCGGGCTCTGGCTGGTTAAGGAGGCAGCAGAACCTGCTGTTCTGTGGCCTCTGGGGGGAGAGATATAGACTGACCTCCCAGCTCTGCCAGAATCCTCAGTTGCCTCACCTGTTAAATGGAACCGTTGACTCTCCATCATAGAAATGGTCTGCTGTCTGAGTGGGTCTGTCTGGCACATTGTAAGTGCCCAAGAGCTCCAGCTTCTTGTTAATCTTATTAAGAATATTTGCAGCTGAGGCAAGTGTGACAATTCACCAGGTCAGTCCCTGCACAGGGAAGCAGTGTCTGCATGGATGTATTGCTTGAGCTGAGATAAGGCGCCCTGTTTTCCTCAAGCCTGTAGCTTGTACAGAGCCTAGAAAACCCAAGTGTCAGGATCTCTCTCTCTTTTTTTTAATCACATCTCAGGAAATACCCATAAAATATTATCTGCCCCTGAAAAATACTCTGATGCTCTGTAATCAGGTTCAAAGTGTCCTTTTGATCAGAAGTACTTGTTACTCAGTCTTCACCACTCGGCCTTGGGGCCACATGGGAATTAAATACACAATACACATCCTTCTGAGAGAGGAGGCCGTGTCTCCACAGCAGGGGCAGCGTGTGTCTTCTGTTCTTGGACGAGCCCTGGGGGTCATCACGAGAGGTTATCATGAGACATGTAATGTCTGACTTTGGCGTTGGAGTCAAACCTGGGCTCACACTTTGTCTCAACGCCAGCTGTGTGTCTCTGGGAAAATTATTTCACTCTCCAGGCCTTGGTTTCCTCATCTTTAAAACAGACACAATGATAACATTCACCTTACAAGGCTGTGAAAACAGGTGTAGATGTAGCGGGTGTTGGGAACGCAGAGGACGGAGCCTGGCACACAGCAGGTCCTCAGTAAGTGCTAGCAGCTTGAGAGCAGGCGGGGTGGTCACCTCCTGCTCCCCCCGTGGTAGGAGGGGAAGCAGACACGGCCCCGTCTTGGCCAAATGGCTCTTTTGGGGGATGAATCACCATGGCACCCAGCACTGGGCTGGGCTCCCCTTCCCCTGTGGTCCCAGCCCAGAACCGAGGTGTTTCCAGGGGCCCACGGCTCCCCAGGCTCAGTTCCAGGGAGGCTGGAGAAGCCCCTCCTCTCCCCACCGCTTCCAGGTTCCTGCCTGTCTCTTGCTGCCTCGGGCACCCTGGCCTGCCATCTGCTGCGTCTCTGAAGACCAGAGTCCCTGGTTCCTGGAGGCCCTGCCTCCTCTCGGGTCCTGCTGGCTCTGTCCGAGCCCCGGGCCCCTGGTCCCTCACTCCTGCCCTGGGCCTGTCACCTCGCCCCAAAACAAAGGCAGGCCAGCCCTGGGGGCAGGGGCAGCCCAAGGCAATGGAAGGTTCCCCTCCTTCTCCTGTTGGTTCGTCTTCACTGCCCTGGGTGACGTACGCCCGTGTGTATGTGTGTGAGTGTGTGTGTGAGTGTGTGTGTGTGTGAGTGTGTGTGTGTGAGTGTGTGTGTGTGTTTGCTGGGGTGGGTGGTCATTAGCAAAGACGTGTGCTCAGGTTTGGGTGGCTTGACGGAGCCAGGCCCTTGGCTTGCACAATTTTGCTTCACGTCCAGCAAAATCCAAGGCTCCGGAGTGACTTGGTAGGGCTTCCTGGTTAGGGCACCAGCTCTGGGTTGGGCCACCTGGTTCTGTCCAGTAATGGGGCAGCCTTGAGCCAGTGCCTTAGCATCCCTGTGATGGGGCTCCCCATCTGCCAGGCTGGGGACAAAAGCTGCACTTACTTCACAGGGACTTTTTAGGATTAAATGAGATGATATATGAAGACACTTAGGACATTTCCTGGCACATAGTAAGCGATAAATAAATGCTGCCTCCTGTTATTGTCACAACGAGCAAAGCTTAGACACTTCAGTCATCTCTCAGGTTTCAGGTGCGCTAGTGACACTGGGCTGCTCTCACAAAGCACAGCAGGTGGCTCAGACCACAGAGGTTCGTGTCTCCCAGTCCTGGAGGCTGGAAGTCCAAGGCCAAGGTGGCGACGGGGTGGTTTCTCTTGGGGCCCCTTCCCTCGGTGGGTAGTCAGGGACCTTCTCCCTGTGTCCTCACGTGTTTGTCCCTCCATGTCTCTGTGTCCTAATCTCCTCTTCTGATAAGGACACCGGTCCCACTGGAGTGGGAACCACCCTAATGACTTCATTTTAACCTGATTCTCTCTGTAAAGACCCAATCTCCAAATAGGGCCGCGTTCAAAGGGTCAGGGACTTTGGGAGGAGACACAATTCAGTTCGTAACATCAGGTTTCTGGGACTTTGATTTGCTTAACAGATGTGTTTGGCTGGCACTTTTCTGTTTTCTAGAAACCATTGTGTGCATTTTTTCTTAATTAAAAAAAAAAAGAAGAAAAAAACCAGATTTCCCCTTCTTTGTGCAAATACAATTTGCTCTCAGATAAGAATAAAGTCAGAGGAAATGGGATCTGCACCATCAGAGACAAAAATGGGGATGAGTTTTAACAGTTCATTTTGGTTTTCGGTGTTGAAATGAACTTGGAGAGGATGGTACTACAGCTGAGTTATCAGTTCTCCAGTCACACGGCAGACAGCTGTAGGACGCGCGCGTGCGCGCACACACACACACACACGCACACACACACACACACACGCACACACACACACACACGAGCTGCATCAGCTGTCAGCTCTGACGCTGAGCCGTGGACCAATGTTCTATGGCAGCTAATAAGGCAATGAGCTTAAATTGGTTATTGGTTATTGAGTTAAAGCAAAAGCACACAGATTAAAACAGAGCCTCAGAGAAGCCAGTTTATAAACTCAGAGTCTTTGTGATCGGAAAATAAAGTCTAAAGTGGGAAGGAGAGGGCTGGCCAGTCACAAGGGAGCCATCACGGTATTTAAAGTTTTAAAAGCTGGTTGTCTGTCTTGGCTGCTGGGAGCCAAGAGGCTGAAGTAAGTGTGGAAAGACGGCACTGGGGACAGGCCTGGTGGTGGCCCCCACCTGCCGTCCTCGTTCCCGGAACCGGAAAGGGCGTGCGTCTTCGAGTGGAGGAGACACCCGGGACGTAATTCACACAGACGTGTACCTTCCCATGGAGTTTCACTTATAAGACTGAGTGCATGCTTCTCCTAGGAGGAAAAGTGTCTCAAGAAGTAAAATCATTATAGTTCCAAGTGCGGTAAGTCTTTAAAAATACAGCATACGTAGAGACGTTGAGTAATCCTTTTAACAGAAATGAAGCAAATCCTTCCCCAACTCCCCACTGTCCGGTGGATTAAAACAGAGCATTTGGGGAGCTTCCTGATGTGAACTGAGCTGCCGTTTCCAAAGCCCACATCTAACACATTTGCCCTCGCTCAAGCCCAACCCTGGCATTGGATCCCAGCCCTTCCCGGAGGAGAGCTTTCTCCCAGAGCGTCACACGGTTTCCCCCTCTCCACAGTTCCTCTGGCCTCCCTCCCATCCCCATAGGCAAGGTCTCCCAGCTTTGGTCTGTCTAAAGCCTGCAGCCCCAGTCCTCAACCCTTCTCACCCTCTCATTTCATCTCAGGCAATCATGTGTCTCAGCTCCAGACACCTGCGAGCTTCTTAAGGAGAAACACTGCATCTTTACACGGTGGTGCCTGAAACTCGTAGAAATTGGAGCTGATGTTGGCACAGAGTTCACTGGGTTATGTGATGGTTGTGCACAGAGCATTCTGGAAGAGACAGCCCCTTGGCTTCCATCAATCATCCGTTTCTGGGGCAGAGAGCAGGATAACCCTCAGCAGTCTGGGTATTCAGTTTATGGCTCCTGGTGGAGGCTTCTGGGCTGTTGAAAATGAACAGAGTTGATGCAGGGGTGGTGGGTGGGGCGGAACGTGCAGAAACTTGCCAAGCCAGCCGGGCAAGGAGGAGAGGGAAGTCTGGCTGTGAAAGTGCACAGTCAAGAGCCCCCAGACCCCGGGGAGGGGTGCGCGCTGACCCAGAAGCTGTGAATATGAGCCACGGGATGTCAGCATGTTGGTTTCCTTATCAAGAGACTCTTGCGGGCAGAGAAACCAGGGACCATGCCAACACACAGGGCTGGTGGGGGCGGCTGCGGTCTCGGGTGAGGACGGGGACAGCCAGGGGTGGGGCAGGAGGGTGGCAGGAGACACAGAGGGCATTTGGGAACATCCTGCAGGTGTAGCTGGTGGCTCTTTAGGGAAGCGGCTTTGCATAACGAAAGAATAATTTAGAGTCACATGTCTCTCACTGCTCACTGATTGAAGCAACTGAAATGTGCTCAGGTGAAGGCTGGACTCACCCAGCAGTGAGCTGAGCCACCTCCGTCTTCAGTGGCGCTGTGCTGATGGTTAGAAAGGTCTGAAATGATCTGATGGTAAAATGCACTTCACTCTTCATTTCCCATCCACCTGCAGCCCCCACCTGTCCCCTCCTCCCCTCCTCTGGTTCCCTGAGCTCAGGCAAGGATGGCCTCCTCGGTGGTCCCCTAGGATTTCGTGGGAATGGCCCCCCATCAAGTCTTCACCTGCTCAAAAGGTATTCACTTCCTTGGTGCCAGGTCCTCCGTGCAGACTTGCTACAGATTCTCACCCTCTTTGTGCCTCCTCTGCCTCCTTAAACCCTTAAAGTGCACCCCCAGAGCTGTACCCTTGGGCAGTATTTCTGCCGGTGGTCACATGGTGTTTCTGCCCCATCTTGACTGTAACCACGTGGGGGCCAGAAGCTGCTTCGACACCTTGTGTGGCACTTCTCTGAGCTCTCATGACGCTCACCTAGTACACACATGATAGACCCTCCAATTTTGCCACCTTCCAGGCAGAACCTGCCCCAAAGCTGATCAAGACCGCATTCTCTAGGCACCTATCCAAGACGTGATACTCAAGGAGTTGAGCAAGAGTGTCCTTTGGAAGTGCTCCTGGGCCTGGCCGGAGAGCAGCCACCAGCACTGCCAGTCCAGCTGCCTCACCATCCTTAGGTTGCAATCAGGAAAACTGAGACCTGGTGGTGCCATTCCTTGGGGGCGAGGTGGGAGGATAGGATACTGTGTGTGGCTTAAGCCCAGCAATCATCCAGAGTTACTGGTTGGTTGAACATGGAGGACATCAGATTAGAGCCAAAGACACAGCAGTGAGTGGTGAAGGACCAGGACCCCTTGCTGCTGGTGGGAGGTGCCCCTCTGAACCCCTGGCTCTTCCAAGAAGCCCATAGCCCAAATCTCAAGCATAACAAGTTAGGGAGTTGGGAGTCAGCACAGGACACATCCAACTTCTTAACTGAGGAAGGAAGTTGGGCTGGGGGTGGACCCCAGCACGATGTGTGAACTTCTAAAAAGCATATTGTTTAAAAGTTGGTACCAAGAGACTGCACCGGGGCCTCTTCAGCAGCTTACTTGGTGGTGGTGCTGCAGCCCTCAGGCAGTTTTCTCAGCTCCATGACAACCATCAGCGAGTGATGCTGCCCACCTGGGGGCACAGAAGAAGCCTGTGCCGCTCTGTCTCTTCTCCGAGGACCTGGAAGAGAACGACAACTCCAACTAGAAGGAGGATCTGCTGTGTAAATATTGTTGCGAGGGCCAGTACATGGTGGGTTAAACACTGATGCATGTGTGTGTGTGTGTGTGTGTGTGTGTTTGGGTGTGGATATATATTCATTTGTATATACTTGACTGTCTATCCATCCCTCCACATACACACAGCACACACATACACACACACAAACATCCATCCATCCATCCATCTGGACATACGAAAATACACTTACATGTCCATCCATCCACCTAGACAGACACACATGCACATACACACATGTCCACCCATCCATTCATCTGCTCATCCATGTAGACACACCCACATACACACTCACACACACCCATCCATCTGTCCATTCATCTATCTAGACACACACACACACACACACACACACACACACACACACACACACACTGATGTGTCCTTCCATCCATCCAATCATCAGGACACACACACACTCAACCATCCATCCACCCATCCATCCATCCATTTATCCACCTAGACCCGGATATGCACACTCACATACATCTATTCTCCCATGTAGACACACACACACTCATACATACAACCCACTTTTTAACTGAAGCCTTCTAGCTAGACTGATGGACTCCCACGTGGTGCCGTGTCAGCCAGGAGGGCCCCCTGAGCTGAGTGGGGAAGCGACTTCATGGGACCACTGAGGCCTCTCTGCCGGATTTGACGATTGTGCCCAATGTAGCATGAGACCCTGAAACCCCGAAACCCCTGCTCACTGGTCTGCTCCGATCCGGTCATCCTGTGTGTGCTTAATCATTCAGCAAGGAAAGGGAAATTTGTCTGCGTCCAGTCACAGAGAGGGAGGGGGAGGACGTGCAGCTGGCGGGTCTCTGTGGGACTCGATGCCCTGCTGCCTCATGGATTCCTTTCTTCCTGAGCAGAACAAGAAGTTCTGTGCTGATATGAAGTTCACGTCTCAAAATGAGCTGGCTGCAAAGCTTGGGGAGGGAAGAGATGGGATTTGAAATACACCTGTTAGCAGCGGCCCTACTGTGAACAATTAAACCGCTGACAAAGGAAACAGTAGCTTAATCATCGTGTGTATTAATATCCCCAGCCTTGATGTTCCCCAATGTTTAAAACAACAGAAAGAGCTTTTGGAGCCTATTGGAAACCACTGGAGTCTACTAATGCATGCCAGCTCCCGGAGCGCCTTGAAATTGAAGTCAATTTGCTTTAATAAAGCTGTTTAACATTAATTTAAGGTGGACCTAAGCCAGGTTTAGGAAAATGAAGAAAAATGTAGTGGGTGGGTACAACCAAGCATCCTTCTGGGTTAAGAAAGAAGGAGAACCAACTACCCCTCTGCTCCTCAAAACTATGAAGCACCACTGTGGGCTCCATAGGACGCAACCTTCTCCCATGCAAATCTTGTGCTTAGAGTTTTGAATTCTCAGACTACTTTGCTGGAAGTTTGATCTCTTTATGCTGCTACTGCAGAAGTAACTGATATTAAAATGTTGTTGCATAAGATCAAGTTGGAGATCATAAAACCCTTTGAATCTTTTGAAAGTCTTCCTTCTGCAGGAAGTGATATTTTTATAAATTAAAACAACGGTTGTCAGTGACGTGAGGTTGGGGACTGGAGGGAGGTGATGGAAAGGGGGGGTTTGCATCTGGCTTTTCTGACTCTGACTTGTTTCTACATGAGACCACGCCGACCTTGCCAGAAACCTTGCCAAATTAAGATTTTTAAAAGTTGTCAGGATTCAGAAGCTACGCTGTTAAATTCTCTGAAGCAGAAAGGATTTGTTGACAAAAACCCCTTTCTTCCCTGTCTTTGTTCTTAGATTCAATCACGCTATTCAAAGCGCACTAAATATTTAGAAGAAATGAGAAAGCCGTAGTAAAGAGTGCCCTTGCCTGATGGGGTGGAATGCTCTAGAAAACACCCTCGGAGATTCCAAGATCATCATCTGGATTAGCTCAGTGCTTGGCTCCCTGGCGACAGGGTAGACTGTAACTAACCAGTTCTCCTGGCAGTTCAAAGTGACGCTCTTAAAAGGAAAAAGGTGGGTGTTATTTCATTCCTTTCCACCATGTTGTAACATAGAAGCCTTTGTCAGCCTCCTACTAAGGCTAATTTTAGCTATTTGTTGAGTTCCTACTACACGCTGGGCACTGTGGTAGACGTTAGAGAAGCCATTAAATTATGTGCTTCTCGTAACAGTCTGGCCTGGGTGGCGTGATTATCCTGTTTTGTATACGAAGACAATGAGACTGGGAGAGGACAAGGGACATGGCCAAGGTCAGGGAGCTGGCAGGTGATGGAGTAGGAATTTGCATCCACAGAAAGGCTCTGCTTGGTGGCAGGTTCCTCCTCATCTCCATAACCATGGTCACAGAGCTCACCATTGTCATTTTGTTGTTTTGCTTAGAGGCCTAACTTGGGGAGCATCACTTCCTGCAGACGATGCCTTTGCCAGGGTGAAACATTAGTCATACCAGCATAATGGTCTGACGTGCTCTGAAACTTCCCAAACAAGTGAAGAGGAAAAGAGGGGCCAAAGGAGAAGTGCGGCTCACTTAAAGAGACAGCTTGGACCCCAGGCCTGAAAAGGTTGAAACTAGGGCTCAGTGAAGACAAAAATCACTGAGATGAAGACCCCATAGACACAGAGAGAAGGGGTAAAAGGATGTCCCTGTGCCCCAAGGCACAATGGCAAAGTTAGAGCCATGGCAGTTCCCATTTATTCATTTATTCATTCAATGCACATTTATTGGCTAGGCATGGTGCTACACCCTGGACAGAGAGCTAAGAGGCAAAGCCCCCCTCTCATGGAACTCACATGCTAGTGGGGGAGGTAGAAAACAAAGAAAAACATAAACACACACTCCATCCATCCCATGAAGGAACAGAGAGCAGAGGAAGACAGTTAGAAGGGACAAGGCTGGTGTGGGTGTGGCTACGTGTCTAACAGGATCAGGGAAGGCCCTGCTCAGGGTGCTCAGAATGTGAACAGAGGTCTGAGGAGGAGAGGAGCCATCTGCAATATCTTGGAGTTTCTTGGACAGTCTGGGGGACATGCACTGCAGCAAGAGGGAGAGCCAGTGCAAAGCCCTGAGGCTGGAGAGCACGTTGTGTCTGAGGAACAGCAGAAAGGTAGATGAGGTCTGAGAGGAGAGAGCCATGGAAGAGGTGAATTTATTAAAGTCAAAGATGTAACCATCTGGGACCATATGGGTCATAGTGGATGCTTTAGGGTTAACCCTAATTGAGATGGGACCATTGGAGTGTTTTGAGTAGAGAACAGTCTTTATAAAGAATCACTCTAGCAGGGAGACTAGCACACAAGCACAATCCAGTTGGGAGGCTACTGGTCCAGGTGAAACACAGGGGTGCAGGCTTGGTCTGCCTGCAGCAGTGGGGCAGAGGGTGAGATGTCTTCAGAGTTTGGATACAATTTCAAGTTCGAGGCAGCAGGGTTTGCTGACGGATGGGCTGTGGGGTGTAAGAGAGAAGAGTGAAAGATGGTTTTTGCCTGAAAACCCAGAAAGATGGTGATGCCATTGAAGCAGATGAGGAAAATCACAGGAGGAGCCTTTTCTGAGGGGTGGATAACCTAAACTGCGCTGTGGAAGTGTCAGACTCCATCTCACAGCCAGATTGCTGATGGAGATGTTGAACAGGCGTCACACATGCAAGTCTGAAATTTTGGAGCTGGACCTAAGCTGGTGTTTAAATTTGGAAGTTTGGGGAGAATTTAAAATCAAGGAGTGGAATACAGACAGAAGCAACAGGAAGAGTCTGAGGTGGCTTCCATGATCCCCACCTCCAGGGGTCATGTCCTTGTGTGATTCCCTCCTCTTGAGTGTGGGTGGGACCTGTGCCCTGGCTCCACCTGGTAGAATATGGTGAAGGTGATAGCACGCACATGACTATGTTACCATGATTTTCACCATTGCTCCACTGGAAGACTGCAGTGCTCATCTTGAGGACTCTCCCACTTTCTGGCTTTACAGAAACAGGCTGCTGTCTTGTGAATTACTATTTGGAGAGGGCCACCTGGTGAGGAGTTGACAGCCAGCAAGAAACAGAGCCCTTAGTCAGGTGGCCTTCAAGGAGTTGCAACAACCATGAGTTTGTGGTCCTTCCCCAGCTGAGCTCCAGATGAGACCACAGCCCTAGCAGACATCTCAGTGGGAGCTCCGTGACCCTCTGAGAAGAGAATCCAGTTAAGCGTGCTTGGACTCCTCACCAATAGACACTGCAAGACAACGCTTTGATGTTATAGAACGCTGCTGCATTTGTGGTACTGTGTTACGATACAAAACTAATACAAGAGAGAAAAGGAGAGGACAAGAAATGAACTCCAAGTGGGAGCTGGGCCTTTCTTCAGAAGGGATGCCTGGGCCAGGCAGCCTCATGATGAGGACACAGCCTGCAACCCAGGAGATTGCTCAGAGAACTACCACCAGCCCTAACGGTGCTGCTTCAGGTCCTCTCCAGCTGATCTGAATTCAGCAACCTGAGCAGTGAGGGACTTACTGGCAGGTGCCCCAAGGCCAGCCTGCCCCTCAGGGCTGCACAGCACACACTGTGGCAAATTAGCTCTGAATAGAAAATGGAACATGTGGATCAGAAGATAATGTTTCCTTACAGGTGAGGACCCTCTGGGCTACACTCCCTCCTGATCAAAGAGTGGTCCTCCCTCTCCTTTCTTTCCCCAGTCCTGCTCCTTGTGTCTGGGGCCAGGAGCCAAACCCTCCCCTCCTGCCAGTGTTCTTTGTGGTTATTTGCAGAGGGATATCTATTGTAATCTCAGAGTTTTTCCTGTTTGTCTTCCAAGTTGTAAAGGGCAGAAGCTCTCAGGCATCCCTGTTGGCTGCCCAAGCAATGGCTTCTGGCTTCTCTCTATTGAATTCCAGAAAGAGCTGCTTGGTGTGCACGCCAGCTCATTTTGTTGTTCCCCGGGGCTATGTCTTTTCTCACTGATGGAATATTTATAGACAGGAGGGAAGACGATGCCTTTTCTAATTACACACCCTCTGAGGAACCTCTTCATTCATTCAGCCAGTGTTTACTTAGGTCACATGCAGTCCTTGACCCTTAGATGTGGGGAAAAGTGAGGCACGATCCCTGCAAGGCACTGACATCACCGTCTAAAGAACTACTTCTCAGAGACTTTAGTTACCTGACAATTCACACCAGAGAGGCAACATTCAGGCCCTTTGCTTCCCTTCCTCTTGACCAGCTGGTAGCACCTGTCTCCACCAGTAAATGGGCATGAAATGAGCAAGTCAGGCCAGCTCATCTCCCCACCTGACCGCAGGTCTCATTTAAAATGATGACTTGGTCCAGAAAGAGGCAGAAGTGAAATGGCTACAAACCCACAATTGTTCCACCGTCTAGCAGAGCACACACGATGGGGAAAGATGTCTCTTACCATAAGGAAGATGATTTTCCTGGGTTTTGTAGCTCCCATAAAGGGCACTCACATGACTATGGAATCGATGGATACAAAAATTAGAAGTTGGATTAAGTTGTTTTATAGACTGAAAATCGCTATTGCATGCAGGGTAACCTACATCTCTTCTAAAGGGCTCTGACTTTCTGTAGCACTGTGTAAGTCAGAAACATGGGTCACAAGGTTTTGTGAAGAGGGATCTCACTGAGTACAAAAACAAGTCATGTGTTTGGTTGGAAAGATCAAAACATCACTCAAATAAGTCTTGTTAGACAATTGATTCAGCCCCCGGCCAAGCATCAGGCGCTGTCCGAGGTGCTGGGGACGCCACCGCTGTCCGAGGTGCTGGGGAATGCCACCGTGACCACAACATATCCCAACCCCCAGTCTCTTGGCTCTTGCAGTCCAGTGAGTCTTGGGTTGTATGAAGCTCTGCTGAAAATGGGAGTCAGTGACCTGGTCACTAATGTTCCATTTTCTGGGGCTTTGGAAGAGCCTTCAGCCTAGGTTTTGCAAGTTGTCAAATTTAAATCCAAGCCTCCTCAGAGGATGTGAAGTAGAGGCCAGAGGCAAATAGACTTACTATGCTTGTCAAGATGATGTTTTGTTCCTCTGGCATTAAAAGTCTGAATCTCTTTTCAAAGATGAGGGGGTCTTTAGTGTACAAATGTGCAAGCTCAACTTGAACGGTCCATTTGTCTTGCAAAGACACAGCCTCTCACCAGCACTGCATGTGTGTCTGGAGAGTAACCAGTGAGCACCCCAGGGATCCATTTATTTTTCATTGTTGAAAAAAGTGCCTAGAAATGATGTTCTTAAACAAAGGCATGTTGGGTGTTTTGGACACACTTTAAATGAGATTATTATAGACTGAGAAATGTTCCTGCCTTAATTAGAAAAAATCTTGGCACTCATACTGGGAATCTAATTGGCACCATCAAAGCACTGAATGATTCCTAATTTTTCTAGTTAGAGGCACACCTGGTGACTTGTCTCTCAGTGGTACCCAAAGACTTGGGCAAAGAAGCTATAAAAAGTAACAGCTGCAGTGATGCCAAGGATTCAGACAGACACAGTGCTGAGGACTTGCTGATGGGCTCATGGCCCTTGCATGGAGTTGGTGGGCAGGCTCGGTGAGTGACACAAGAAGGCTACAGAGACAGGGGCAGAGAACAGAGAACACTCCATCAAGGGCAGTCCTGCCTCTAATGGGACTGAGGAGGCTTCAGCTGACATGGAATGTCTTTGAGGACAGGATTGTGAGGGGACCCAGCCCCTGGAAAAAGTTTCCACCCTATTCAAACAAAGGCAGAAAGCCAAGAGGAATGCAAGTAAAGGCAGGCATGGACACGGGATATCTTAGCCACAGTGACTCTGAAAGGAAGGAAGAGAGGAAAGAGTAGGAGGTTTCTATCCTTTAACTGGGCAATTAGCAAACTGTGCAGCACACAAAGTCCTTCTGAGGAAACGGTTGAGATGTTGAGCCATGGGCCCACCATCTGAGAGCCTGGTCCAGGGACTTGGGTGGGCGCCTGGGGTGGGAGTGCATCCTCATCATCCCCACCTGGAGACCCTGATGTAGCTGGCCTTCACCCCTTCACTGACCCTGGGTCCACACAGTGGTCCTTGGAGGCCTTTGGACTATAGACCAGGTGTAACGGGGTTAGGGTTTGAACCAGTCCTTCTTACATGGTTGGGTGACAATGCCCTTTTATTCTGCAGCCCTTTAAAACTGGCTTTCAATTAAACTGAAATAATTTTGTGAGTCCCACCTGGCACTTCAGCAGGATGAGTACAATATCATGAATCTGTGCTAACCAAAGATGACAACAAAACACACACACACACTTGACCATCCTATGCCTTATTAAGAGCTCTGACTTCTTCTTTGCCCTTGACTTGCCTCATAGTTTGGGAAAACTCCTTCTGGAAACCCCCTTCCCTTCCCTCCCCCCAACACACACACACACACACACACACATATGCACACACAAAGCTTTGCAGATTCCTTATCTGACAACAGATGTTGGAAGGCTGGCCCTTCTCCCAGGAGAGTGTTTGTGGATGAATCTGTCTCTGAATGAAGCCCTTTGGATAATTGGTGCATTATGTAAGCACACACTAGTCTTTCACTAATAAGGAAAGTTCTTGAAGCTGAAACTAGCCCATTGTGGCGGGATGATGCCTGACTACCGTCTCCTTCTCCATGGGGCTTTTTTTACAAGGAATATTTGTTGCTATCGAGCTGAAGACTTCAAAGACATTTTTCCAAAGTAGGGCACAGGTGACTTAACCGGGTCAAATGATTTTTTTAAAGGCTTATACTTAAGTACTAGTCTTCTTAGTTAATATCCCTCAGACTTCAAAAGGTATAAAAAAAGATTCAGAAGGAAATTGAGTGAACTCAGTGGGGGCTGGGTGCAGGGAGCATGCCCTTAACTTAGACCACGGTGACCCAGATCATTAAAGAGGGTTTTCTCAATTTTTGGATTGGTTGACTTTTTAAAGAAGCATTCCTTTCTTTGAAAATACAAAAAGAGTGTCTTAGTCTGAGACAAAGGCTGAAAGCTTAAAAGGGAGAAACTTATTCCTGATTCCAGGGAGAGGAAGAGAGGACCAGGGAAGGAGGCAGAACCAGCACAAGGATACGTTATAGACGTGTCCCCACTGCGAGCAGATGGCTACCAGACTTAGCCAATAAAAATACAGGAGGCCCAGCTAAGTTTGAATTTGAGATGAACCACAGAGACATTTAGAATACATATACCCCATGCAATATTTGGGATTATATTTATACCAAAATTTATTTATTACTTGCCTGAGGTTCAGATTTAATGGATATCTTGTGTTTTATCTGGCAACCCTCACAGGTGGGACCTTCTAAGAATCCTCAAGAGGTGTGTCTTAGAACCACCTGCTCAGGGGCTGAGCGGAGAAGCATTCATCCATCGCTTCCCATCCCCATTAGCCAAGGGTTGCCATGTAGGATGGTAACCCTGCCATACTTCTGGTTGCTGACATGAGAGATCTGAGCAGGTTTGCATAGGGCTCCCACACCCACTGGGCATCAGAGAACCCTGGGTATGGCAGTGCAAGGTGTGGCATGGGCCTGAGGCAAGGTAGCCAAGACTGTGCAGAACCGGCCCTCATCAGGGCACCTGGAAGAAGAGTGAGGCCCAGAGAGCCCAACATGGTGTCTAAGAGATGTTTGAGATGTACGGTTTCCTAGAAGGACAGAGAGCAAGTGTAGGTCTAAATGGTTCATCTGCTGGTTCACTCAGCAAACACTGATCACGGACCTGCTATGAGTAGACAGATGAGCACAGGAGACGCTTGCAATATAACAATAAATAACAAATGATTTTGCACCATGTAGCAGGGAGTATAGCTCAGTGGTAGAGCACATGCTTAGCACACACAAGGTCCTAGGTTCAATCCCCAGCACCTCCATTTAAAAATAAAAATAAAAACAAAAACATATAAATAAATAAAATATCTAAAAAATGTTTTGCACCATGTAGACAACCAGAAGTACAGAGGAGTTAACACCCCATGTGGGGAATCAAAGAGAGGGACGACCACTCCTCCTGCATCCCCCGAGCAGGTGGTTCTAAGACACCTCATGAGGCTTCCCAGCAGGTCTTAACTGTTAGGGTTGCCAGATAAAGTACAGGACACACAGTGAAATTCTAATTTCAGATAAGTAACAAATAACTTTTGGTATAAGCCTATCCCAAATATTGCATGGGATGTACTTACCCCATGCTCTCCTGCAGCCTCTGCTCCTCTCAGCAGACACACATGGACAACCCAGCAGGTAGGCTGTGTGGCTCTTTGCCTGGAATTGGACCTGGTATGTAGAGGGTTCAAAATCTGTTTTTCAAAACTTTGGACATTTGTTGTTCAAAAATTCTCCCTATAAATAAATAGTACCATGAGCAATGTATTGTTAAGTGTTCAAACAGAGGACAGGCCATTGCAAGCCTTGAGGCAGGAAGGGCACGGCATGCTTGGGGACAGAGGGTATGGAAAGCCAGTGTGGTGGGAGCACCAACAGCAAACAGAAGAGCTGGGAGGGGATGAAGGTGGTAAAGACAGGATCCCAGGGGTCCTGAATCATGATAACGGCCAGGTCTTCTTGTCAGGACAAGTAGGAATCCCATAAGGGGCTTTACACAATAGAGAGTAATAGATGTACCTGCATATTTTACAGATTAAACTTTTAATCTTGAAATAATTGCAGATTCATCTGCAGATGTATGAAGCAATATTCAGACATCTCGTGTTTTCCCCAATGGTAACATAACGCAGATTTATAGGACAATCTCACAACTGGGACATTGATGTTGATACATCAAGATACAGAACATTCCATCTCCACAGGGACCCTTCATTGCTGCCCCTTTACAGCCGCATCCACTTGCCTCCAATCCACAACTCCCCCCCAACGCCTGGCAGCCACTCCGCTCTCCTCTGTTTTGCAATGTTGCCATTTCAAGGACGTTACATAAATGGAATCACACGAATGTAACCTTTGGGACGGGCTTTTCTTCGCTCAGCATAATTCTTTGGAGATTCATGCAGTAAGTTCAGTGTATCAATAATCTGCTCGTTTCTATAGTATGTGGTATTACCTGGTGTGGGTGTAACCACAGTTTCTTGGTCATCCCACCCATTTAAGGACACTGAACATCAGACTGTTTCCAGTTTGAGGCTACCAGGATTCAAGCTGTGATAGACATTTGTGTACAGGTTTTTGTGTGAATGCATGTCTTCATCCCTCTGGAATAAATGCCCAGGAGAGCAATGGCTGGTTGTATGGTAGTTGTAATGTTTAGTTTATAAAGAAAATTCCAAACTTTTTCAGCGTGACTGTCCCATTCTTAATTCTCACCGGCAACAGGAGTGGTCCGGTGTCTCTGCCCCTCCACCAGCATTTGGAGCTGTGGGTATGCTTCATTTTAACCATTCTGCTAGGTTGGCAGTGGTGCCTCACTGAGATTTTGATCTGCACTCCCTTCATGGCAAACGATGCTGAGCATCTTCTCATGTGGTGATTTGACATCTGTGAATGCTCCTTGGTGGAATCTCTCTCTCATGTCATGTGCCCATGTTTTAATTGGATTGCTTTCTTTTTTTTTTTATACTGTTGACTTTGCAGAGTATTTTGTATATTTTAGATGCTAGTTCTTTGTCAGATATGTGGTTTGCAAACATTTTCTACCAGTTTTGTAGCTTGCCTTTTTATCTTCTGAACAGGGAATTTCACAAAGCATAAGATTTTAATTTTGATGAAGTCTAATGAATTCATTTTCCCATGTACAAATTGTGCTTTTGGTGTCAGGTCTAAGAACCCTTTGCTTGCCCTAGATCCTGAAGATTTTCTCCTGTGTTTTTTCCTAAAAGTTTTATAGTTTTACACTTTACATTTAATTCCATTACCCATTTTGAGTTAATTTTTGTATGAACTTAGGTAGAAGTTAATTTATTTATTTATTTTTTTGACTGTGGATTTCTAGTTGGTCCGATATTGTATCAGTTTCCCTGGGTTGCTGTTAACAAAGTGCCACACACTGCGGGGCTTGAGCGACAGACACTGATTCTCTTACAGCTCTGGAGGTCAGAAGTCCAAGATCAAGGTGTCAGCAGGGCTGGCTCCTTCTGGGGATGTGAGGGAGAACCTGATTCAGGCCTCTCCCCTAAAGTGCTGCTAGATGGCCATCTTCCGCAGTCCTTGCCTTGCAGAAGCATCGACCTGACCTCTGCTTCCGTCCTCACATGACCTCTCCCTGTTTCTTCATTCTTCCAGTATTTGGCTGTCTCTGCATCCAAATGTCCCTTTATTATAATGACACCAGGCATATTGAATGAGAATTCACCCTAATAACCTAATTTTAGCTTGGTCACTTACACAAAGACCCTTTTCCCCAAACAGTCAGAGGTATTGGAGTTTAAGACTTCCACATGCCTTTTTGGGGAGATGCAATTCAACCCATAACAAAGGCCATTTGATGAAAAGTTAGTTTTTCTCCCATTGAATTACTTTTGCACGTTTGTCAGAAATCAATCAGGAATACTTTTGTGGGTTTACTTCTGGTTTTCTGCTCTGTTCCATTGATCTACATATCTATCCTTCGACAATACCACCCATTCTAGATTACTATAGCTACATAATAATTCTTACAATTGGATAGACTAAAACTTTCCTCTTTATTATTCATTTTCAACATGATTTTAGGTATTCTGGCTCCTCTGTCTTTGCATATGAATTTTAAAATAATTATATCTGCCAAAAATCTTGCTGAGATTTTGATATGAATTGCGCCAAACATGTGCATCAATTAAGGGAGAATGAACATATGACTGTTTTGAGTCTTCTAACTCGTGAACACAGTATGTCCCTCTACTTACTTAGAACTTTGATTATTTTGTCAGCATTTTGTAGTTTCAGCAAACAAATCCTATATATGTTTGGTTAGAGTTACACCAAAATATTTAAAGTGATTGTAAATTGTTTTGCATTTTAAATTTCAGTGTCCACGTGCATATGGCTAATAATTAAAAATACAGTTGATGTCTGTATATTTCCCCTGTATCTTGCAACCTCGTTGAACTCATTTTTTACTTCCAGGAGGGCTTTTTTTTTTTTTTTTTTGAATTTTCTTCATGGACAATTATGTCACATGCAAATAGGAACATTTTTATGTCTTCTTTTCCAGTCTGCATGTCTTTAATTTCCATTACATGCCTTGCATCCCCGGCTAGAACATCCAGCACTGTACTCAGTAATAGTGATGAGTGCAGACAGCCTTGTCCCGCTCCCACTGTAAGGGGGCAAGTGCGCAGTTTCTCACCGTTGAGTAGGATGTTAGTTGTAAACATTTTTGTAGATGCTCCTTCTCAGGTTGATGAAGTTCCCCTCTGTTTCTAATGTTCCGAGAAGTTTTATCACGAGTGGAGATTGGCTTCAACAAGTGTATTTTCTTCATTGATTGACGTGATCATGCGATCCTTCTGCTTTAGCTGCCCAGTTTGGACCACTTTGCATCCCTGGAATGAGCCTCACTGGTCATCTTTTATGTGCAGTTTCTTTTATATGTTGCTGAATTCTGTTTGCTAATACTTTGTTAAGAATTTTTTAAAACTCTATTAGTCTATAGTTGTTGTCATTAGAGTTTCTTATTGCCTTTTTCTGAGTTTTGCTATCAGGATAATACTAGCTTCATAAAATGAATTAGGAAGTCTTCCCTCCTCTTATATTTCCTGGGAAAGATTATGTGCAACTGATGTTCTTCTAAAAATTTTTGGCAAAATTTTCCAGTGAAACCATCTAGACAGATCTGCATTTTTAATAGATTACTTTTGCTGCTGGGTGAAAAACAAGTTGGAAGTTTTTAAGCAAGATGGTGGAAAAGTTGGAAGTGAGGGAATGCCCTGTCCTCTTCAGATATAAGGAAATACTGGGTAAACCATAACACAGAAACAATAGAGAAGGGGACAAAAAGATGAGACATGAAGGGCAATAACTAGAAGCTGTTGGCAGATCAGACAGTAAGAAGCGTGGCTACACAGAGCTGAAAGCAAGTGGAGAGAAATTCTAGGAGTCAAAATCCTGACGGGAAAAAAATCGATTCCATGACTGAAGAAGAAACTAGACTGAGCTGAAGAGAACACGAATGAAATCAGCGAAAATGTTTTGCAGACAAAGAGATGGAAACTGAAAGAATAGACAAAAGAGACAGATAACAAAAAGATAATAAAGGTTAATAATGAAGACTGACACTCTAAAGGAGCCTAAAAATGAGATCACAAGAAAAAGTAAAGCCTAAAAGTAAACCCAAATTTAGAAACTATATATAATGAAACCACAGGAGGTTACAAAAAAGGAGGGGAAATTTAAAGTGTTTCCAGAAAGAAAAGAAAATTATCTATAAAGGAATAGCAATTAGCATGAGAGCACATAAATGTCATAAGACTTTGGAAATATAAAAGATATTTTAGAGGACTAAGAGGAAAAAATAATCAATCTAGAATTCTATATTAGGATAGTCAGGATTCAACACTGAAGACTAAATACATTCATATATGTATTTCAGATGTATAAAGACCAAGAGCTTTCATATTCATAAGCCCTTCCTTACATAACTTCAAAGGGAAGTTATTTTGTAGAATAAGATGTATAAAGTAAAATAAAATTTATAAATGTACATAAATTTCAAGTGTTGGCAAAGGTGTTAAGGGACAAGAACTCTCACCTATTGCTGGTGGGATGTGAAGTGATACTTCCTTTTTGGAGAGCATTTGGCGTTGGCTGGTAAGGCTGAGATGTGCAACCATAAAACTCAGAAATGCTGCTTTTCTCTTTATATCCCACACTAGAAACTCTTGTTCACATGTACCAGGTGATGTGCACGAATTCTCCTTTGCAACATGGTCAGTAAGAGGGAAAAATGCAAAGTGACCTAATGGTAACCAGCTCGGAAGTGTGTAAATGTATTATGGTGTAGTTGTAGGCTGGAAAATTATTCGGTCATCGGAAAAGTGACTTTGTTTTGTTTGAATCATTCTGGGTAGTACTCAAAAAATGAGGTCAAATTTTAAAAGACATAATAGAATTACACACACAGAATTGTCACACTTATGTGAACATGTCACACATAACAGTGCTCAAAATGTTTCATAGATTAACATTATATGTGTTTGTGTGTATGTGGGCATAACTGTCATATAAAAACTTTGACAAAAAGGGTACTATCTGTTAAACAAAAAACTATTCTGACACTTGTCAAAATGGTAAGGAAGACTTTATTCAAGACAACTGTAATTGGGGAGAGAGATTGGGCTCACCCACAAACATGGCAAAGACAAGTGGGGATTTACAGCCAAGGAGCAGTGTCCAGGGGTCAGTAGATGGCAAAATTATGAAGAGCAGACATCAAGGTGGGGGGATTCTTGCTAAAGTGATTTAACAGGATTCTTGCTGAAGGCAGGCCAGGATGATGAGGCATCAAGGGTGGGGGAGGAGGAAATTGATCCACTATCACGAGTGACCAGCTATCAGGGGTGGGACATTCTCCCCTAACTGACTCAGCAAAAATCTTGCTACAACTAGACTCAGCAGACTGAAGGCAGGGCCCAAAGACAGAACTATGGGAAAACAGGGCTCAAGGAAGTTGTCCAAAGTTTGGTCAAGGAGACAGTCTTTGTCAAAACAGAGTTTGATAATGGTTCCTTCTAGAGTGATTCCTGTGGAGAGGAAGAATTGCAGTGAAATCAGTGAAGGGCTCAAAGGGACTTTTGCTTTAATAGTCAAAACAATTTCAATTAAAATTAGAAATGACATTTACAAATTAATGTTGAGTACAAAGGAGTATGTTACATTTTCCTATGTACTTTTCTATACTTTGAGTTTAAATAGAGTGAACGAGGCAAACTGGACATAAAGGCACCAAGGAGAGGCTCCAGCAGAGATGTCTGTGGTTCATACCAGGGTGGAGGGTTGAAGCTGGAGAGAAGGCTATGGACCAGATAGAAGCTCAGAGACCCAAGCATAGCAAGGCCATAGTTTCTACTGCTGATAACCAAACACCTTAAAGCAATAATGAGTTTTTCCCTCTTTGTGAAGTGACCCGCCAATTCTGCTAGGCTTGCCTAGACTCGCTGGCTGCATCTGGAGGCTACTTGCCTGGGTTCAGCTGCAGCTGGCATGGCCCCACCACCCTCTCCAGGGATCATTCATGCTCTGAGCAGCATTCCAGGGCAAGCCCCTGTGAAGGAGAACTGATCAAGTCTCTCTGTCCCATTGGCTGATGTCCCATTGCCCAGAGCAAGTCACAGGGTGAGACAGAAACACACAAATGGATGGTCTGATCTACAGGAAACCATTACTCCAACAATCTACCACCCCAATCTTAAAATGAGTCAAACAGTGTTGTATTGACACAGACATAAACAAAAAGCAACACACAAAAGCCAGTCAACAACTGCCAGGGAGGATCAAGCAGATAAAGCTATTGAAGAACAAGGAGGAATAACTTGCCCCACTACAAACCAAGAATTATCACAAAGGGTGAAAAGGGATTCTTTTTCAACAAGATGCCAACAACACTAACTATAAAATAAAGGGTCCATAAATTCGATTACACCAAAATTAGGAATGGTTGCCTAAGGCAGAAAAGATGTGCCTGGAGTCTTTTCTCAACAGAGGACCAGTGTCCAGATGATAGTGAGAACTTGCATGAATTAACCTGGAGAAGATGGACAAGTCAGCAGGGTCCGTCAACAGCCTCTGTTCTGTGCTCTTTTATGGGATGGTCAGTTGGGTGTGGTCACAAGAGGAGACAGACCAGAGGTGCAGGAAAACACAAGGGTTCTTATACTCACTGGTCCTAGAGACAGGAGCTGGCGTGCCACGCAGGACCGCGTGGAGAAGCACCAGGGTGGTCAGGGATCAGAAGGCAGGAGCAAGGTCTTTATTGGGGTTTCTGCAGAAAAGCAGGGTGGAGTGTACAGGTTGGAACTGACTAGTTTGAATAATTCTGGTGGGCTTTGGCCTATAGGGGTGGTCTCAGCTTGCTTGGCATCTATCTGGTCCAGGATGATTAAGGCAAAGGAATATTGATTGCCTCCCGGGATGTAGGGTCAGATCAAGGAGGGCTGGCTCCCTGCTGTCACTTTGCATATCAGAGACCTGCTCCCTGCTGGGTCCTTTGCTCTCTCTGTGAATCTGCTGGCTCAGGGAGGAGCAATTCTTCCCCAGCTAGAAAGTTTTTTTTTTTTTTTTTTAGGATGCTATAACATCTTAATATACAGAAAATTAAGAGTATTTACAATATAGCCTCCCAGGCGTTATATAATCATGCCAAAAAAATAAAATCCAGTTTGTCAATGAACATGTCTAAAGACACCCCAACCTCATTACTAATTAGGAAAATGCAAATAACACCACAATGAGATAGATCACACACATCAAGGGTAAAAGCTCAAAGACCCGACAGCGGGAGGTGATGAGGAAGACGAGGAGTCATAAGGGTTCCAATCTCCTGGTGGGGGGCTGTGTGTTTTATACAGGGGGCCTGCACAGGAATTTTCAGAGCAGCAAACTGACAGCACCGCAGGCATCCCTCAGCTGCACAGCCGACAAACAAATGGCGCATACCTGAAATGGAGATGAGTAAGTCACAGCTGAACGCGCCAGCACGGAAGACTCTCACCAATACATGATGAGCCACAGAAGCAAGTCACAGAAAGCATGTGCAGTCTAAATCTTTTCACGTGAGATCAGTGGCCAGCAGAATCTAAACTCTTGTTCGGGGATACATATGTAGGTGGCAAAACAAATAAAAGCAAGAGGATTGTTGTAGGAAAGGACAGGGGTATGGCTGGGGGGGCACGAAGCAGGCACAGTCCCTCTGAGACTCTGGCCGAGGTCTCTGTCTTGGCCTGAGTGATGGGTATCCAGCCGCCCTCTGTGAAATTAGTCTTAAAAAGAAAAGAATAATCAAGATTGAAGGAGACAAGAACAGATGCAGAGCTCGGGAAGAGCTCAGTGACCCTGGGTGCAGGCACCAGGGACGGAGGAGCTGTGTGTGGAGCTCCAGCTGGGGAGAGTTAGCCATGGGTCAGACGTGGGGGTGAGGGAGAGGGAGACAGCCACAGTGAGCCCCAGATTCCTGGCTTGTTTGTTGGGTTCCTAGTGGGCCAGCCTCTTCCATAATTAAGACTGACTCTGCTATGGAAAATTGGGGCTCTTAACTTTTTAACTTGGGGGTGCATTTGAGGCCTTCGGTCAAGTAGATGATTGGTCCTGTGGGTTTGGGGGAGGTGGAGATGCAGGCTTCAGAGGTGTGTGCAGTGCTGATGGAGCCACGTGCATGGGTGAGAGTGAGTTGGGGGAGGAGGGGTTGTGGGAAGGAAGGCAGTCCAGGACTGAGGCCACGGCTGAACACCGGGGGGGTAATGGCATCAGAGCCCCAATGGGTGTCAATTCGAGAAGAAGGTGATGGTTTAATGTGATGAATGCAGGAAGGTGGGGGTATGATGAAGTCCGAGAGACGTGCTTTGGATTTAAGATGTGAAGATCATTTGTGGCTTCAACCAAAATTACCTGGATGGTGCGATGGGAATAGAAGCCAGAGAGGAGTGGGTAGAGGGAGGCTGGGGGCACAGGCAAGGTGCCACCTCATCTGCTGGCAAAGAGCAGACAGCAGCTCAGGAACCAGGCTTCACACATGCGCATCGTCCAGGCAATGCTGCCAAGGTGCTGTCTGTTTTATTGGTCCCTGCATCTCCAGCACCTGGCGAACGGGTCCTGGCTCATAGTAGTTCCTCAATAAAACCTGCTGGATGTGGAGGAAGAGCCTCCCCCAGTTTCTGGCATCAAACTCACCCAGAGTGATGTCATTTAATTTCCATTTCATGCAGCTGTCTTTAGATGTTTACACCTAAGCAGGGATGCAGACTAATGGAAAATCCCATCATTACGGGCACATTGTTTGAAGCAGCCCTGTAATCATGAAATGAATTCATATCAAGAGGAAAGCTCACTGCATTAAATCATGTCAGTAATTGAGAGTCAACGTCAGAGCTCTCTCTTGCCCAGGGGGCCTGGATACCTTGGAGAGTCCGGTAACAAACGTCAGGGAAGGAGGGGAAGTAACAGCCGCCCCTCGAGGGCCAGACTTGAGCTTCCCAGTTATCTCCTCTCACTCCCCAACCGCTCCTCCGAGCAGGCAGGTGGGTCCCCAAGAGCAGCCGGGGAGCCTCGTGCTCTGGGGCCCACAGCCGGTTCTTGACAGAGGCGGGAGGTGGGCCCCCGTCATCTGAGTTCACAGCTCTTCCACGGAGACCCGTGACCTTCCAGAGCCCTCCACGCCCTGGGGAGGACGTTCCCGGTGCAGTGACCTCCCATCATTCTGCGGAGGCAGCAGCAAGCCAGGAGCTCTCCAAGGGGTGCCGGTGACTCAGCTCTCACCTGGGAGTCTCTCCAGGTATTTTTACCTCCATGAACTTCTTGAGCAGTTTCAGAATTTTAAGAGTGAGCCTCTTGAAGCGCCCAGGGAGAGGCACGGCTGGTCCAAGTGCCGCTTGGAAATCAAGGCGGGGACGCAGTTAGCGGAGAGCTCGGAAGTGCTTTCTTCAATTAGACCAAATCAGCCACCTGCCTCTTCTAGGAAGCACCCCTTGATATTCATCCAGATTTCCACAACGCACGCTTCCTGAACCGACAGGGTATGAACTTCCTGTCTCGCTCACCGTTGTCACTCTGCTGTCTCGTGTGACTTTGCTCCCTCAGCCGGAGGCCACAGTCCCCCTGAAGGCCAGGAGGGGCGGGGTCTGGCCCGGCCACGCCTCAGACCTCAGCCCCACAGCCCGCTGGGCTGGCAGTGCTTTGTAAAACAGAGCACGCACAGACCCTAAACGCTTCACGTGGGGCATTTCTTCCAACCCTCACGCACAAAGCTTTCCCTAGAGAGATGCTCTTCTTCAGATTCATTTTACAGATGAGGAAACAGGCCCACGGAGCGAAAATCTCTTGCCCAATTCACATGGCTTTAGAGGCAGGGGCGGCTGGGGACCCGGATTCCAGCCACGGTGTCTGAAATGAATGGCGGCCTCCCTCCCAGGGCCCCCCTGCCGACTTGCTTGCCTTGCAGATGCAGGTAAGGTTTGACGGGAGGTCAGAGACCATTAAGAGTGGCTCCAACTTCTTGCTAAACGGCCATCTCAGGTTTAATCAGGTTGAATCTGGAACGTTCTGTTTCCCTTTGCCGGCCCCAAGCTGGGGCCTTCTCCGAAGCCAATGCAGAGGAAGCAGCTCATTAAGAGAACCGAGTGTATTTGTTCCTCCGCTTTGATGCTGCAGAGGCGAGAGATTTAAATCTGGAAGAGTTGTGGGGATGCGGGCGAGAAAACAAAAGAAATAGCAATTCTGAAAGCGTGCAGATTACCCAGAGGTTCTTCTCTGTTTTCATCCTTGGCTTCCACACAGAGGGTTTATGTATAGCATCTCCTACTCGTTTTATTTTTATTATTCCTCATCCATTACATGGGCCCGTTTTCAGGAATGCGTGGTGAATCTTTTACATGCAAAGTGTGCCTCTTGAAAAAACGGAAGAGTCACTCCCATCTGGGGGGGTGTCTGCATCCAGTGGAAACCAAGATGCCCCAGATCGCGGCCATGGATGCTATTTCGGGTTTTATTTTTATTTTTCAGCTCCAAACGTTGTAGACTGAAACGCGGACTTTGTTCTCAGCATCGATTCCTGGGGCGTCGGCACGCGTTGTGGGTTCTCGGATACACACTGTGAAACAGAGGAGCCGTTCAGAAGCGGCCGGGGGCGGGGGGGACTCTGCTGTAATTTTCCAAGCTTTGATTTATTGCCATATGCAAAAATTAATTATAGCCTGAGGTCCCCGGAATAAAGGGGAGGGAGAAGCAACATGACAATTCCACATCTGGTGGAAGGCACAGCTGCTTCTACTTAGGAAAGCAGCCCAGCCCCGGCTCCCCGAACGAGAGCAAATGGTCCCTCCTTGCGGGCCGTCTCCTGGGGCCAGAGCACCGTCAACATTTGGGACCTCATAGCATCTCTCCTCCCTGTGGGTCCTGGGGAGAAAATCACATTCTCGACACAGCTGGCATCTGTGGCTGTGGTTTTAAAATGAAGATATACCCCCGGTGGTCGCTGGCCTCTGCTCAAGGTAACCTCTGCTGACTCATTATGTGCTTAATAAGGACTCTTGTCCAGGTGGTGAAGGATGGATCTGTGCTGAGAGCAAGGAGGAGGGAGGGAGGAGGAGGAAGTGAGACCTCTTCAGAATCTGTGGCCGTCACCCACCAGCAGCCATCAGCCATCAGCTCGAAGTGCCACCAACTCCCCAACCAGCAAGAGTCAGGGGAGGGAGGCCAGAGCTCCCTGCTAATAAAGAGTCTCCCTTATTTATGGACGACACAGAGAAGACCGAGGTAGCCTCTCCTCGCTGCCGAGTTTGTGGCCAACTTCTTTCCCAGGTTCGATGCAACAGCTGCGCCAAGGGTGCGGGCTCACCCTCCCCTCCTCGGCGCCGCACCCTAGGTGAACAGTCACAAAACCCAGGGCTTAGTAACACTTTGGGGTATTTTTTTCCAAGAGTGTAGGATTGGGGCAACACATTTTTAAATGCCCATTATGTGTTCAGCCTTAGCAAGGGCACAAGGCCACATCAGAGTCGACTAACTCTTCAGACAGGTTTGAGTCAGTGAGAGAGCCCAGGATGTGTGTGGGGGGCCACGGGGGGCACTCTGAATGCCCCAGGCAGACCCAGGACGGCGGAGGATCAGGGAACCTCAACCTGCCTCCTTCGTGGGGCTCTGGCTGCGCCTAGGAGTTACACTGACGTACGGCAGAGAAACAGGAGGAAAGCACACGGAGTTTTACAGTTCCATGGGGGCCCCCAGAGGAAGGGTGAGACCTTAGTGCCCACAAACCAGGCTGAACAAAGGGGGCGACTGTGGAAGAGTAGGGAGAGCAGAGCAAGAAGGAGTCATGCCGACAAGGCGTCCGGGTGCATTTCTCTCTGGCCCTCAGCTCCCGTCCCCGGGAGTAAGGCACAGGGAGGGCGTCTTCCACGCGGGGGTTCCTGTCCTGCTTTCAGGAAGAGAAGGGGCTCAGAGAACCCTTCCTGCACCTGCTGTTCTTCAAGTGGCCTGAGCTCAGGATAATCCTACGCCCGAGTGGGATGCGGTGGGGGGGGGTCGTATTCTGTCACCCCTCAGAGGGAGTTGTGAAGCAAAACAGCATCAAATCCCAGCTTCCCGGGGCTCGGCTGGAGCTCAGTGTCCGAGAGAGGCTGTCTCCTTGGAGACAGAGGTGTTTCAGGCAGAGCCCAGTTATGTGGCTGTTTGGTGCCAAAAACCTGGAATGTCTGGGGCAGGAAAGCACCCTCTGGTCAGGAGCGTGTGATTTTTTGGGGAATCACAGGAATTTGAAGTGTATAGGAAGGGCGGGGCCGGCTGCAACCAGATGTGACCAACCTGCTGGGAGGAGATGGTTCATTCAATTCCCCCAGGACAGGGGCCAAGAAACTCTAAACTGCAAGTAAGCTGTACCCCTCACTTGTTCCTGCAGGGCCTCAAAATTAGGATGGAGAACAGCATCTGGCATCCAGTGTCAGGCGACAGGTGACACAGGTGACAGTCCACGGGTGAGAGTGAGGTGCACCCACGTGACAGCCGGCCCCTCCAGGCCCCTCGTCCACCCTGGTGTGATTCGCTGCCTTCGTGGCTAAGCTTCCTCCCCGCCTGCCCTCCCACACCCGCCGCCTCCCCGTCCCGAGCCCCGGGGGGCCTGCGCACGGCCGGCTCTGTGGCAGGATGCTTGGGGAATGAGATGGAACACGCAGGTGCCGGCTCTGAGCTCCCGGCGGGGTGGAACGTCCCACAGCCTCCAAGCCGACGAGAGGGAACGAAAGTCAGCTAGGCAGAGACTCTGGTCCAGCGTCTAAGGTCGCTTTCAGAATGTCCACGGTTGTGCTTCACACGTCCGGGAGCTGCAGGGACTGGGCAACTGCAGGAATCAGGGGCTGGTGGGGAACCACGCTTGGGCACACACCCACGAGGTGATGGATCCAAACCTGCGTCCACGTCCGAATCCCACTCCCAAGGTGCCTGGTGACTGGCCTCTGGCAAGATGCTTACGTCCGTGGGGACACCCTTCCTTACCTACGAGAGTGAGCGAAAGAGTGGATTTGGAAAGGAGAATGTGCGGGTGGGAGCTCAGAGCCCCTCTACGCGGAGCTGAGGGAACACGGGGTCTTGGCATCACGTTCTCAGGAGACTCCAGGCACGTGGGGAAGAAGGGCAGGGGGTCTGAGGGGTGGGCTGCGGCCCAAGTCTGCTCATTTCTAGGACAGTCACTCTAGGGACCCCAGGAGGAGGTCAGATTACACCCAGCCTCCTCCCACTCGAGGCTCCGCCCATTCACTGAACCAAGCCAGGGATGCTGCTAAAACGCCTGTCTGTAATCTCTGTCTCCCCACAAGCATCTAAGTTTCTCTGCCCAGTGACAAGGACTCCTCCTTGGCCGAACTTTAGTTTTTGCAGGAATCCTGCTAAACCAGCTGAAGGAAACCCGCCCCCCACTTGATATCCCGTGAAGGGCTTCTTGGTGATTTTCTATCCAGTGGCCCCTTCGCCCCTCCCACTGGCTGGGAGTCCCTCCCCAGCTGTCCTGTCCTATTGCGAGTCGAGTTCAGTCTCTCCCCCACTGCGATAGTCTTGACCCCTGTTGCAACAGTGGCCACTCACGTCTTCCTTGCCTGTTTGACTCCGTCCACTGCAAGTTTTCTTTGATGAATCCATGGCCAATGATTGCTAGATGGGGAGACAGGGGTAATCAGCTGGTTTTCATAAACCCAAGCGCATCTGATAGGATTGTGGGTCTTGAGGAGTGAATGAGATACTGGAACGTGCACAGCCACTTGCATGGGGCAGGAGCCCCTCGGTGTCCACTGCACATCTTCAATCAGGGGCTGGAGAACCAGGCAGAGGGATCTGGAGGGACAGAGAGTCTGCAAAGGCTGTGTTTTGTGTCACTGCTACTTCCCTGCCTCTTCATACAAGCAAAACACAGCACAACGAGCTGGACTGCCCCCAGCCTCTATAAAGAGTCTAACTCTAAAAAGGTGCAAAAGATGAGAGAAATAAACCTAAAGGCAGAAACCCAATTCCAGAAGCCAGTGACTTGCGAGGTTTCCCACAAGTATTTGCAGGACCTGAGCTCTTAATCAGAAGCACTATCTGATAACCATCTTCTGATTATCTGTCTTTACATCCATCACCCCACACACTCATTAGCTACGACAAGTTTAAAACCCTGAGGGACGATTCTGAGACTTGAAGGACCGGAAGGGAGATTGGCAGGAATGAACCTGCAAGAGGATCCAAGGTGAATAAAAGACTGGCTTTGGGCGTCTTTTGTCCATGGGTGTGGGACCCGCTGACACTGAGTTACAGCTGCTAATTAATCTACACTGTGGTATGTTCACCTACCACAAAAAAAACCTTAAAATGTTGCATGGAATAAAAATATATCTATAGGAAAAAAATTGTTGCCTGGGACACCCAAAATGCTCTTAAATAATCTTGTGTTCATTTCTTCTTCTGGACTTTTCTGCCTCCTATCAGCATTTATTTCTTGCCAAGTATGGGACAGCATCCGTGTGAGTCAGCCATCTGAAAGGGGAACCAGTGAAGGCACTAGGTAGCTATTGAGAAAACCATGGCTTCAATTTAGCCTCTTACCCAAACAAAAATGTTTTCCAGGCCTTCATTTTTATATATCATTTCTCTTTACAAATACTTGCTTGTATAGGAGGCAATTAAAACCCTTCCTCGGTTGTTTGTGCAGGGAAAATGAATTGGTGCCTTTTTATTTCAATGTAAATAAAATGAGCTGTAATAACCCCCAATTAGCACATTAAAATAAGTTGAAGATTTGTTTTATCATTTCATTGTAGAGGGAAAAAAAGGCAGCAATGAGAACCTTCTATTAGTGACAAAAACAGAACCAGTTGTTTGCCTTGAAGAACAGAGAAAATCTAATTTAAAACTCTGCGAATCCTTGATAATTAATTTCACACCAAACATGCCATTAGAAGGTCTATAAAACATCTGATAGTTAAAAAAAAAAAGCCAAACCAATGATTTTTCCCCCTAAACGAGAATGTCGACAATAAAAATTTAGTGTGCTTAATGAAATGATGAGAGGGAACTGAGCCAAATCAAAAGTTTTGTTTTGTGTTCTTTCTTTCCAAGTTGGCAACTCAAGGCATGAATTTGAACCTTATTAAGTGAGGGGATAGTTAGAGATCTTTTAGGTGATAAAAACCCCACCAGAAAGTAAATGAATCATCAGAAAGATCAGGTGTGCACGGTGTGTAGTGGTAAATGAGCATGTGTGTTTGTGCATGCAAGTTAGAGCATGTATGTGTGTGTCTGTGGCATGCTGTGTGGAGACAGAAATAAGGAAGGTGTGAGTCAGATTGTTTTGAGTACATACAAATGTGGATGAGTGAGGAATCAGAAGTAGGCAACTTCTTCTTGTGTTTAAAGCATGGAACAGACTGATAGTAGATGATATATTACCTAAACCACTTTTGGGTAAATTCACCCACTGTAGAAAAATGTTGCCCATGAACAAGGGACAAAGCAGGGTGAACACTGCAGTGCACACGCACATGTGGTTTAACATTCAACTTTTTGTTGCTTAATCGAAATTGAGACAGAGGGGAAAGACTTCTCAGGTTTGCTGAGAAGAATCAACTGCAGAATTGTCCTGTTTAGTTGTAGCCATCAGTGCAATTCCTGGTCTCAGGGTCTCACTCTCAACCCACGTTTGTATCTGGTGGACTGACCCGCAGGCATGCAGCCAATCCAAGACGTCTCCTCATCTGCCTAACTAGGAGTCCTAGCTGCAAAGCGAGGGTTCACTGGAATGATACGGGGTGGTAGAATCAAGGTGAAAGTCTTAGAACACACAGGAATTAGAGCAGCGCAAAGGGAGTAGGAGGAAGGACCAAGTAGACAGCAGTTTCCTGGTGCCTCTGGATGGGATTAAGCTTGACTTTCTTGTTGTTTGGTTTGGTTTGCCTTATGCCAGTAGAAGATAAGAATTTCTAGGAGAGAGAAGGTGAGAGAGTTGGTCTAAGTTGGGCCCCACACCCTACTTTGGTCAAAGAAAATGGGGGCTCTTGACTGACATGACAGCTCCATAGAGGTGCATTTCTTAAGGGACTTGAGTTCTCTGTGAGGAAAACCCATGTGCTGTTACCAAGAGGGGGAGATGGCATTCAGCTTCAAGACCCTGTCTGAGGCTTCTCCAGGACACTGATCAGTGGTCAGTTCCCAGGCTCATCTTCCTTGACCTGCGTAAGCCTTTGACCCTGTAAGTCTCCCAGAAACACATCCATCAGCTGGCCATTCACACCACCCATTCCTCAGTTTCTTCCAGCTCACTGGCTGCTTCTTCCCAGTCCCAGGATAGAGGGATCCATCCTTGTTCAATCTTGCTTTCCCACCTCTCTGCTACCCCAAGGCCAAGCACATGTCCCATCTCCCTGGGTCCCTTTTCAGATTTTTCTCCCTCCGTTACTTCCCTCTAGTTTCATCCCAAATAGCACACACCCTCAGTGTTCAGCAGCAGAGTGGGGTTGTGTCCCTCTTCTGTCCAAACCCTACAGCTGGTTCCCAACAAGCTCAGAATCAAAACCCAAGGACTCACAATAGCCCATCCACTTTCTTTCTGACCTCATCCCTATCTGGCTCCCCCTGCCCACCTCACTACTGACCTTGGCACACTCCATGCTCCCCGCCAGCTTACCCTCAGTCTGGATGGTCCTTCCCCCAGATCTGTCCTCAGGCCTTGCTCTCTCACCTTCAGCACCTTGGCCAGCGGTCATGTTGCTGGTGAGGCTTTTCCCACCATCGCTACTTTACTTCTCTCCATGTTCATTACCACGTCTAGAATATTTTACTCATTGATGTTGCTTATTTCCTCTCACCTTGGAGCAAAGTTAAGTTCCCTCAGCAAAGTTCCCTGAGGGCAGAAAGATTTGCAGGATTGTGTGTATTTTGTTCACCGTTCCATCCCCAAAACCTAGAACAATAACCGGCATGTGGTCAACACTCACTAAATACTCACTGAATTAACGAATGAGCATGTGGGAAAATTAATGATATATCACAAATTAAATTAACCCACTGTCAAGCATAGAGTAGGCATCCAATATATTTATTTAGTAAACTAAGGGAGAGACCATTGGCGATGTCCACCCACTTTCTCTGAATAAATTCTGAGAGGAAATACTTAGTGTCATATGACTGACTAGTGCTAAAATCTTCCCACAGTGAAGTCCCATGTGGGGTGAGCCCATTCCATGAGGCAGGCACAGATCAACAAAATGGAAACCCGCGTTAATGCTATGAGTCATCCCTGCCGTTTCTCCAGATGCCACATGTGACTGACACACACTGAGCTCTCACTTTGTTCTGAATATCGCACTGAGCACTTGACATGTATTAAATCCCTTAATCCTCATAATCCCTGTATAAGTTTCCTACTACAACAAGTTACCACAAACTTGGTGGCTTTAAAGACACATTTATGCTCTCAGTTCTGGAAGCCGAAAGTCCAAAGTCAAGGCTGTCTGCAGGGATGTGCTCTTTCTGGAGGCTCTGGGGGAGGATACTTCCTTGCTTCTTTCAGTTTTCAGTGGCTGCCAGCATCCTTAACGTCCAAGAATACATCGCTCCGATCTCTGCCCTCTCTGTGTCTGTCTGTCTCACTCTGTGGATCTGTTATGACAACACTTATCCTTGGATTTAGGACCCACTGGGATAATCCAGGATGATTGCATCTTAAGATCCTAAACTTAATTATATCTATTTTTACAAATACAGGCACATTCACGGTTTTGACATGGATATCTTCAGGGAGAGGGGTATTTTGCAGCCTACCACAACCTCCAAGAGCCAATGACTATGGTTTCCTGCACATTTCAGTTGAGGAAATGAGTCCCGGAGAAGTGAGGTGACTGATCCAAGTCCACACAGCCAGCGAGTAACAGAACCGGTGACTCCATGCTCCACCACTGTCATCACCTCCCCACGGCCACCCTAGTAAGGTGATGGATCCCATTCCGTTCCAATTCTAAAATTCTGGTTCTTATTCTAATTCCACATCCTAATTCTGCAGATCCAGGTGGAGTCTCATCTCCTGCTGATGGCATCAAAACATACCCAGAGGAGGCTCTTCAGAACCCAACAGCCAGCTAAGCATGCAAACCGGGCCAAGGAGACGAACCCTAATGACACCCAAGCCCCAGCCCCTGCGTAATGAGATCCCAGGTACCACGTTCTGATGTTCTGGGCATCCTCCTTGTGCCCAGGCCGTCCCCGTGGAGATGGGAATCGTGATGGTCAGAGCAAGGGCAGGGACCCTGGCAGCAGAGCTGTGGTGAGTGCAGACAAGATTTTTTTCTCTGCTGGCAGAGGAAGCCACATCCAATCTATCTGGACACACTGCTGTCTCTTGTTTGGAAGCTGCCAAACGGAGGTCACAGCCAGGATACTTGGAAGCAAGTCCACACATCACTGGCATCAGGACAAATCTGTCAACAATATAGCCCTGTTTTGCTGGAGGCCCTCATTAAATGTCATTTCATTTGAGAGCTGGAAAGAATGTGGACACCCCCAAGTTCAAGACCTTGACTTAGAAGCAGGGCATTTGAAACCAGACTCACCCAAACAACCTCGCCTGGGGTGCAAAGTGACTCATCCAAGTCTCAATTCAATGCCTGTTGAGTGACCCTGTTGATGAGGGTCATCTTCCACCCCTTCCTGCAGCTTCTGCACTGGCGGGGACATTCATTTTATTCTCATCAGGGGAAGAAGCTCCCAGCAGAGCCTTGGTGGGCTGAGCCTCAAGTCTCTTTGCAAAGTGCTGGGCTCTCCTCTCAGGGGACCACTGGGGGCTTCTCCAGAGCTTGGGGGGGTCCTCAGTGTAGCCTGGTGGCACTTTTCATCCCCAGTCTTCCTAGTGGGCAATGGCTTTGCAGCATTAACCTCTATTTGTGGGCTTTTTGTAGGGAACCTAGCTCCACTGGTACCCACAAGAGCAGTGGAAGTGCCGACCCCGGAAGTCTCCTTGTGCGTCGCCTGAATGGCTACACCTCTCAGTCTTATGGGGATGAGGGGCGCTTTAATAAGAAAGAGAAAACGTATCGGTTCGTCCATTGTCACATTTCCCTGGCAGGAAGTGCAATCCTCGGCGTCCAGGAGCCCTCGGTTTAGTCGGGGAGAAACATGAGCAAAGAGATGGTGCCCACGCAGGGCTCCTGAGATGAAGCCATGCAAGACTGCCATGAGAGGGGTACAGAGGAGAGGGGTGAGGAGTGGGAGGTGCCCTCCCGGAAGGCTTTCTGGAGGAGGTGGCAATGAGCCTTGTGGGACTTGTAGGAATCACTTAGACATAGGAGAACAGGAGTTGTTTTCCAGGGGAAATAAAGCAATTTGTCAAGGGCAGGGAGGTGGAAAGACCCACATGTATTAATTTCCCGAAGCTGCTGTAACACACTCCCACAAATTGAGTGGCTGAAAACAGCACACGTTTATCTGCTTACATTTCTGGAGGCCAGAAGTCCAAAATCAAGTTGTCAGCATGGCTGTGTTTCCTCCAGAGGGTGTAGACGGGAGTCCATTCCTTGCCTCTTGCAAATCCTGCTGGCTGTAAGCAATCTCTGTATCAGTGTTCATATGACCTCACCTCTGTGTGGGGGTCAGATCTCCCTCCACTTCCCTTTCATAAGGACACATGTGATGGCATCTGGGCCACTTAGGCGATCCAGGGTAATCTCCCCATCTCAAGATCCTTAAGTAAATCGCATCTGCAGAGAAGTTTTTTTTTCCAAAAAGGTAATATTTACAGGTTCTGGAGATTAGGACCTGACCTTGAGGCCATAATTCCACCTCTCACATCAAGCCATATGGGTAGGACCTGGGAGCTGTTTTGGGTGGGATGGGAGCTCAGGGGCAGTGGGTATGGGAGCACCAGGAGACACGGCAGGTGCCAGGCTGCAAGGAGGCTTGTACATCCTGAACTTGGACCAGATTCCTAAACACCTCCTGGGCCAACCACACTCACCGTTAACCACTAATTCTGCTCCCTGGGCCATGGGACGTTAAACACGACCAACAGCCCAGCAGCTCGTCATTCACGTTACTAACCACCCTTCAGCCAGCCACCCTGCATGTGATTTTTAAACCAAAAGACAATTTTCTCCCAACTCCCCTCCCTTTTTAAAATTTTTTTTTTTTAATTGAAGCATTGTCAGTTTACAATGTTGTGTTAGTTTCTGGTGTACAGCATAGTGATTCAGTTATACATATATATCCATTTTCATATTCTTTCTCATAATAGGTTATTACAAGGTACTGAATATAGCTCCCTGTGCTGTACAATAGGACCTTGTTGTTTATCTATTTTATATACAGTAGTTTGTATCTGCAAATTTCAAACTTTCAATTTATCCCTCCCCACCCCTTCTTTTCCTCTGGTAACCATAAGTTTGTTTTCTATGTCTGTGAATCAGTTTCTGTTTTGTAAATAAGTTCATTTGTATTGATTTTTTTTTTAAGATTCTACATATAAGCAATATCATACGGCATTTTTCTTTCTCTTTCTGGCTTACTTCACTTAGAATGATGATCTCCAGGTCCATCCATGTTGCTGCAAATGGCATTATTTCATTCTTTTTTATGGCTGAGTAGTATTCCACTGTATAAATATCCCACAGCTTCTTTATCCAGTCATGGTCCATGGACATGTAGGTTGCTTAGCAAGGACCACTTTGGTGAGCCTGTGCAAGGCACAGATGAGCTCATTTACGCCTCACAACAATCCCATGGGACAGGTCATCCTCTTGTCCGCATTTTACAGGTGAAATGAAGGAGGCTCAGAAAGGTTACCCTCCCACAGAGCTGGGACTTAGTGGAGGTGGGACGCTTACCCAAGAGGCAGGCTGCCTCCTGCTTTCTTGACCACCGTGTTCTAGGTAAAGCCTCTCAGACTTGTCGCCTCCCGGTCCCATGGGACACTCACAGTCTGGACCACCCAGGAGAGTCTGAAGATGCCAGAGGGTGGCCCACGTGGGGCTCGGAGGGAACCCGCGCCAGTCCATGCTCAGTGTACTGCTGTCACGCCCGGCTCAGGTGGGTGGAGAGGGAAGGCAGGGCACTGCTAGCATTTGGCAGCTCTCCGGGTTTAGTCAGCTTGTGCCCGGGTGATGAAGAGGCAGACACACCGGGAGGAAATGTCACGGGGTCCCCGCTGTCTGGATCCTTTCATCTCCAGGCCCCATCACCACCTTTCTTTACCTGGTGCTCCCCCTCATGGTGCGTCTCTCCCTTCTGGGTTCAAGTTCAGCAGCTGCGGCCACTCGAAGAACCCCTGGCTTTGGTGCCTGGGCTGCTTGCAGCTGGGACGTGCCCCCCGCCCTCCTCCTGGGGCAGGAAGAAGGGCCTTCAGGCCGGGAAATTAGAATGAGGAGACAGTCCCTCTCTAATTGAATTGCATCTCTGCCAGTAATTCAGAAACCATCATTTGCACCCATTTCTGAAAAGCTTTTCAGAGAATTTAAACCCGCCACTTAAAATTCTCATTATGGTGGAAAATGGTCCCTTTGGGCCCCAACCGTTTTCTTTTGTTCTCACAATCCCTCAAGGTAGAGATTTCAATTTAGAGCTTTCCATGTGGAAGCTGTGAAGTCCTCAGCCTCATGGGTAGCTCGCCCCCCACCCCTGCAATTGAGCAAACTCACTCATTTCCAAGTCATATGAGCCCGAGAAAACATTCATCAAACTTCCGTGACGTAATAGTCCTTGCTTTGGGGATTAAATACAACAGGTAGATAGAATTACAGTTAATGCATATTTATTGGCCCATCTCTCCATTTGCTGAAGAACATTAGTACAATTGGTAACAAACTTTCTGTTGATTTATACGCGTTTGTAGAAAGCTGGAGGGCCCGACGCCTTCCGCAAACCATGATTGCATTTCTCAGGAGAATCTCACTTTCAAATGATCTTGTTAGATATTGTTAGAAATGGATACGCTTGCATACCATGAATGTGAAAACTCAGAGAATACTCAACTGCCAATTAGCGCCACAGAGTCTTTCCCTAATTAATCAGTCACGGAAGAGCAGCTCCAGGTGCCTTTTCCGCAGCTGAGCGTCGGCCGACGCCTTTGTATTTATTATCTTTAATGACCCGCCAGTGGGCACGTGCAGGCTCCTTCAAGGTGACGGAGAGCCAAGAGTACGCTGGGGACTCAACCCGTGTCAAGTTGAGAGTCCTGTGGACAGATGATTAAATTATTCCCAGTTCTGTCCTTACTTCTCAACACATTGAACTTCAGAAATTGCCCGGCGCCCGGAACAATCTAGCATTGCTCAGCCTCCTGATGGTGCCTTTCACGAGTAACCCAGCGAGTTTCATCCTGTGAGTCCTCGCCGAAGGCTCCCGCGTGCCCAGCCCTGCAGACGGGCGGATGTAAAGAGACCCCTCCATGAACTGGTTGGATGTGCTCGCTGGGGCAACGGGGATGGAGGGGGGTGACTCCAAAGCTCAGAATTAGTGGGGCAAGTTGCGGGAGAGAGAAATCTAAAGGAAAGAGGCAGAGAAGCAAATTATCCTTGACCCAAATCCTCTAAGAGGCGCAGCTGGTGGGATGGAGGCCCATCTCAGGAAGGACCAGGACCACAATTATAGACTTGAGTGCTTTGGAGAGTATTGAAATTTCTTGTGTCTAAATGTAGACAGAATACGCTCAAGGAAATGAGGGACACTTTCTTTGAGTGGAGGCCACTGAGCGTAAGTGATGCAGGTTCCCAGGACATCAGCCCTGCTGGCAGCCGCCCAGCGTGTCCTCGGCTTGGCCGCTGGCAAGAGCAAGTCTTACAACAAAACAGAGCACCCCAGCCCTCCTCCCTGCCAGCAGGCCACACGGGGCACCCCCCACCCCCACCCCGCGGTCCCTCTTGCTGACTCCTTTTGCATTTAGAGCCTCTCTCTAGCTGGAGGGCGGCCCTACACCCCAGCGGGTCTGATGCTTGGGACTCCCATCTAGGGCTTAACTGGTCTGTTTGGGAAGAGAGGTGTGAAGCAGATGGAGTAATTGGTCACTGCTTCCCAGGGAACCAGATAATAAACGAGCTGTACCCCCCAGCTAAGTGTTCATCTGCCAGCCCGCCACCCATCCCGGGCTCCCACCAACATCACAATTAGCGATTCCAGCCCCAGAGCTCGGGCGGCTTGGCGAGTTTAAAGTTCATTAAGAGTTTAAAGAAATCCATTCATTTAGGTTTACCTTTAAGAGTTTTCTGTGATCGCCTTCATTACATTTTTTAATGGGATTGGGAGGATAGTAATTAGGAAAAAACCTGCTTCAGCCAGGGTTATTGGGTGTTGTACACAAATATGTCACCCTGTCACACACGCCCCCACAGTCTGGAGGTGACTCAGCCCCACGTGTCCGCTCTGGCCGTGACTCACAGCCCACAGAGATGCGGAGGGGCCCGGCTGGCGAGGGCGATGAGGGGCTTCCACTTTGGCCTCAAGGGGAGTGATTTTTTTTTAATGTGCTTTACCTTCAACATTGGCCCCAAGAGTCCCAACGTCTTTACTCGCATGGCCTCTGTGCCCACTGCTCCCCATAAAGGTTTGAAAATTGACTCCAGAGTTTCTACTGGGATTTCCAAAGACGGATGAACACATTGGACGTGGCTCCACATGCAGCCTCTCCATGGGAGGTCACAGTCAAGAATATTACCATGTGGTTAGTTTAGACATTTCATTAAGGAGAGTATTGCTGGTGGAATTAGCAGGAAAGCAAGTTTCTGGAAGAACATTACAGACAAGGCTTTGTTTTAAATGGGTGGCTGTAAAGCCCTGAATAGCATGGATTTTGCCATTGAAACAGATAAGGAGTTTCTGATTCATTTACACTTCCTTGGCATCACAAAATTTGTGTTGTAGACTAGTTTCTAATAAAATCTGCAAATAAAATTTCTGATGGAGAGTGGAAATTTCCTGAGCTGCTGGCTTTGGGAGTTTTTCTTTTGGTTTCCCAGCAGCAGGGCTCGAGATGCTGTGGTCTTCTCTCCAATTAGGAAGGAAAAATGCTGTGGAGAAACCACAGGAAGCTCTGTGCCCACAGGGACAGGTCTGTCTCCGCTGTGGGGTCACTGTCCACAGGAAGAAGCCCTCCAGGTAAGCCTGGCTTCCGTCACCTGCCTGGAAGAGCCTGCCTGACTTAAGTCACTGACATCGGGCATTTTAGGGCAGGAGAGCCTGACACAGGCTCACAGGTCCTGGGGGCGCTCTACCTACGCCGGCATCCGCGTGCAGCTGGGGCTCCTCGGGGCCCGCCTTCAGGAAAGGCTCCACCTGACAGGTCTTAGCGTCTCTCCAAGGCACCCACACCCGGAAGTCTCCCTCATTCATCTGCCTCCGTGTCCAGAGTCTCCCACTCGAGGCCCACTGGAGGGTTGGGGGGACCATCTCAGTCTGCTCAGGCAGCTGTAACGTGACACCCTAGCCTGGGTGCCTTATTAACAGCAGACATTCATTGCTCATGATCCTGAGTCTGCAAGTCTAAGATCAAGGCGGGAACACATCTGGTGTCTGGTCAGAACCCTCATCTCGGTTGCAGAAGGCCGTCTTCTCACGATGTCCCCATGTGGTGGAAGCGGGCAAAAGAGCTCTCTGGGTCACTTTTACGAGGGCGCTGACCCCACCACGGGGGCTCCAACTCACGACTTCATCACCTCCCAAAGACCTCGCCTCTGTATATCACTCTGGGGGTGAGAATTCAACATATGAATTTTGGGAGGACACAGACCTTCAGTGCATGGCAGGGACCATGAGCGGGAGCCTAGAATGGTCCTGTTAAAATGTAGGTGAGTGACCAGAGAGTGACAGGGTACCTTTGCCATTTCCTATCCCAGCTGTGACTTGGAAGGTGCTGCGTCTGGCTAGGGTGGGGGCGACAGGGCTGAGGAAAAGCAGGCTCATGGGGCAGAGACCCCGCACCTCTAGAGGGCAACGTCCAATGTGAGAGGCCCCATGGGACTAGAGTCAGCCTCTGAGCACTGCCATCTACTGGGAGCGAGCCCTGGGGTGGACGTGCCTGCATCTGCTTTGAGGAGCCTGAGGATGCTTCTGGAGAAGATCAAGTTGGTGCCAAGACAAAGTTGAAGGCTGCACCAGGGCGGTGCGTGACCTGGGAGATGAGACCCCAGGTGCAGGAGAAGGTGGAGCATCTCACATACCACTGCTATGGTCTCATCCACGTTTATCTTCCTCTACACAGGAGACAAGTGGTGATACCAGCACAGACTGGAGGCGGGGCGGGTAGACCTGGGGTCAGCACCCTCTGAAGTTCATGTCAAGGGCAAGATGTGCACAGAAATCTTGCGTCAGTTTGAAATTACTCTGCAGGATTTTTAAAACTTACTCCTCCCCTTTTGCACCCCATTCCATGAATTTTGATGAAAATTCATGCCTGGGCGGTGCGCTCCGTCAGGTAAAGGATGGGCTCCTGCACCAGGCACACTCGCGGTCTGCCTGGGACCGAGGCTCCCAGGATTTAGGGTGATTACGGCTCAGCTGTAACGAATGCATATTAAGGTTTCCTTCAGAGCCCACAGAACATTTGATTCATAAACAAATTACTCTGAGCCTGTAATGCAGGAGCGAGAAATAGCAGCTAATTTAACCAGTGAATCAGGGTGAGACAGCACAATGTAGATCACGCAATTTGAAGTATAATGGAGAAAATTAATGTAATAGCAGGGAGCCGGGATGGGTGCTCGGGAGGACAGCCCAGCCAGGGGCCCTGCGGTAAAGATGGCCGAAGACGGCGTGTGTCTGCCGATGGGATGCCTTCCCTCTGCACCAGCAGCCCAGCCAGCCCTCACTGGGCATCATCAGACAGCGCATGCCAAGTGCCCCAGGGGAAGACGGCGCTGACCAGAAAGAGCGTACACTGTGGATTCAGCCAGTCCAGGTGTGACCCCACGCTCCCTCATGGTCCTTGTGGGGCTGTGGACACATCACTGGACCCTTCTGAGCCCCCGTTTCCATTTCTGGAGAAGTAGAGTCGTGGTTTGTAAATTAGAAGCAGCCTGCCCAGTGTGAAATGCAGTCTCTGTCTCTGAACTCCGGCCCTACCTCCTGGGTGGCCTCAGGCGAGCAGCAAAGACCTGGCATTGCCCCGGTTCCCCGCCTGCAAAGTGAATGGGCGTGAGGGATGAACAACACGAGCCAGCTGCCAGGCCTGGTGCCAGGACGTGCTAACCAGGGTTCGTATTTGGTCAGAAGCTTCTTGTGAGTCTCCAAGCAGGTTACAAGCACCCAGTCCAGGCCTAGCCTTGTTCCTCGGGAGCCACACAAGTGTCATTTTCTTCTTTCCTGTGAATCCTGATGGCATCTCCAGGTGGAGGAGGGTCAGCTACACTCACCTTGAGATAATTCTGTAGACATTCTGGGCTGTTTTACACCAATTGTTAGAACCTTCATTTCTGTATATGCTTCAGGCAGCTTGGGCAGAGCTTTTTAAGTAGCCGTTTTCCAGATGTGTCCTGTGGTGCGCACACCCTTTTGGGTGATGAGGGAAAGAAGGGTCCTGTTCCCATAGCTCCATCAGTCCCCTGCAGGTGGTCACAGGACCCCACTGGGGACCCGCTGGCATTTACCTCCACTCAAATGATGATCAAAGTCTGTTGCGGGTAGGGTTCCTCTCCACCGTCTTACCACCTCAGGGTAGCAGCAACTACCAGGCGATGGTCACAAACACACTTCTTTCCTGGGTGTCACTGTGTCACCTTTCCAGTGTTGTCTCACCATCTGATTCCAGTGCCTTGTGCCTGAACGTTCCCTTGAATTGCTTGACTTGGCGAACCCGGGGCTTCTGACTCAGAACCTGTTCCATCCTGGTTTGACTCATCAGTTCTTCCTGTTTCAAAAGAGAGGAGGGGGTGGGGGTGGGGAAAGTAATCCTGTGTCTGGCACTATTATGTAAATGCCCACATGCCAAAAATAGTTTGCACACTTCAGAAGGGCATGCAAAAATGTTCCATCACATTTGTGAACCCTCTAAATCAAAATTTTATGATGCTAAAGAGTTTGCTCCGTCACCAGTCTAGTGATTTTTATGAGATTCATTTTTCTGAAAGAAAAGAGGGAGGTGAAGTAGGAGTCGTTAGCCAGGCTGTTTCAAAGGATAAACACAGAGACCCCCAAATTGGAAAGGCCAAGAGTTTAAAGGCAGCTGCACCAACCTGAAGCCATCAAACAGAAGATTATGGAGCACGACCACCCTTGGTCAATGCGAATCACATTAGGATGGCAGGCGCAGGAGGATCCGGCCCCGGGGACTCCCATCAGAGCCCCGGGCCTTGCTGGGTTTCCCGGTCACGGTTCCAGGAGGTGGTACCCAGCAGAGCCCTGATGACAGTGATTCTTGCCATGCAGGATGAAGCTTCGGGCTTCATTCCGTTTGAGGAAACAAAAGGCAAGCACGGACGTTCCTGTGCAGTGACCGGTGGACGAGGCAGGTCGTCAGGCACCTCTTCCTGCGCTGATTCTGAGCGGCTGCACGCTTGGCCGCGCAGGGCTTCTGGGTCCAGAAGGGTGCATGCGTGGCCCAGGCCCTTGGAATTTAACGCCAAGCCCTGTGGCGGGAGGGAGTCCCAGCACTCTTTAACCAGGACACAGATATTTAATCTATAGCAATACTGGCAATAAAATGGGCTATATTGAAAGTACAGGCAGCATCCCCAGTCCTCGTGTGCCAGACCTTCACACAGACTGAGACAACATTCTGGTTAAGGGCACCACGTCTGATCATTCGTTTGCTCATTCATTCATTCATTCATTCATTCTTTCATTCATTCCATTGAGTCTTTCCTCTAGCATCGGCCTGGCCCAGAGCAGAGGATAAGCCTGCCAAGGGCATCTCACCTTTAGGGAGGTCATGGGCAAGGGGCAGAGGACCAAGGGTGCAGGAGGTGCCCCAGCGCTCTGGGAAGGCCTGGGGGCAAGAGGAGGGCCCCTTGCTCAGGAACCCGCTCCAGCAGACAAGCCAACATGAGCCGAGTGGTCCCAATCAGACGGCCACTGGCTGCTGCTGCCCATTGACAATTCTCTGGTGCTGAATTATGGGGCTCATCGAGTTTTCCAGTGCCCCCAGCCCCATCCCCCGCTCGATTCTGTAAGTGAGAAGCCCACTCAACCCACACTGGAACTCAGAAGCCTGTTCCAAAGGCCCATCTCCCAACGCCATCACCTTTGGAAGGTGATTAGGGCTTAGTTCCCTTAAGAATGAGGCCCAAGAGGGACGCCTCAGCCCTTCCACCACGTAAGGACACGGCGAGAAGACAGCCGTCTGTGAACCAGGAGGAGAGCGTTCGCCAGATCCGCCGGCACCTTGATCTTGGACTTCCCAGCTCCAGGGCTGTGAGAAACAAATTTCATTTGCTTATAATCTACCCAGTCGCTGGTCTCTTTGGTAAATAAGATAACCAGCACCATTGAGGTGCCCTCCACAAACCCCCTGCCCACACGACCTGTGCAAAGAGCTCACGGCTCTTTAGGGATGCGAGTTACCATTCTCCCCACTGTGGACTTGAGACAACAAAGACTAGGAGGCTGAGTCTCTGGTCACAGGAGGTCCCTGGGGCTTCTGACTCTCAACTCTGCACCCTGCCTTTCCTTACTTTGAAAGAGAATCTGATCACACAAGACCTCACGTCCTGAAGCTTAAATGCATCTCCAGAGGAAAGAGGAAGCGTGGTTCCTCTGCACGATGAGCCCCTGAAATTGGTGGGTGCTCAGTGGTGGGGCAAGTCTTCACATGGGTACAGGAGAGGGCCAAGAGGCCCACAAGGATGCTGGCTGGCTCCCAACAGGACTGCCTGGGATGACAAGTCCATGGAACCTTGTCAGGCAACTGCTTCCTCTATGAGGTCACTCACCCATTCCTTTACTGCTTCACTCATTCACCCTTTCACTCATTCACCCTTTCACTCATTCATTCCTTCACTCATTCCTTCAGTAATTCATTCTGTCACCCACTCATTCATTCCCTCACTCATTCAGTCCTTCACTCATTCATTCTTTCACTCACTCCTTTGTTCAACAGTTGTGAGCTCTGTGTGGTCAGAGTTCTCTGGAGAAACACAACCAGCAGGATACACATACAGAAAGATTTATCATGAAGAATGAGCTCACGTGATTATGGAGACGGTTGAGTTCCAACATCTTCAGGGTGGGCCATCAGCCTGGAGACCCAGGAAAGAGCTGGGTCAAGCTCAAAGACTGTTTGCTGCAGAATCCCCTCTTGCTTGGGGGAGGCTGGTCTTTTGTTCTATTCAGACCTTCATCTGATTAGTTGAGGTCCCCCACACCAGGGAGGGCAATCTGCTTTGCTCAGAGTCCGCAGATTAAAACGTTCACCTCATCCACAAGCACCCTCATACACACATCTAGAATAACGTTTGATCACATCACTGGGCACCTGGCCCAGCCACAGCGACACATGACACGAACCATCACAAACGCCTGTCCCAGGTCACAAGCAGTGCTTACTTGATCGTGGTGAAGATAGACAACAATAAATATAATGAAGAAGTAAAAGCAGTGAGTGGGGTGCTCTCCCCCCAGGGGAGAACACAAGAGGCATTTTAAATGGGGTGGCCAAGGTCAGCCTCCTTGAAGAGGCAGGTGTGAGCCTGGGCTGAAGGGGCCAAGTGAGTGGGCCAGGCAGATACTCGGGAGTCAGGACTTCTGGGGCAAGGGGCAGCTGCTGGGAACGCCTCGAGGAGCAGCAGGGAGGCGGAGCAGGGGGACAGGGGACAGCAGTGGGAATGGGGCGGGAGGGGCCTTTAGGGCCACTCAGGAGCCCCTGAAGCCTCCTTAGTTCCCCTGGATTGTGTAGTCCTTACACGGGAAGGAACGTGGACTCGAGGGCCAGACAGACGGGGGTCCTCTGCGCCCTAGCTGTGAGGACTCCAGCGAGTCGGCCCCTAACTCGCATTCCAGGCTTCCTTAACTGCAAAGTCAGGTGCCGGCAGCCTTGGAGGTGGGGGCGGGATCCAGCCCAGCTGCCCCGCAGCGCATCTCAAGACTGGGACTCGCCCGATGGAGGTGATTTGTCTTCATTAGTCGTGTCTTCCCGTAGAAAGGCCTTTGAGAACCCTTCAAAGTGAGAATGGACTTGTCTCCAAGCCACACATGCATGTGAACCCGCAGGCGTCCTTCCGTCTGTGTTGCGCTGTCAACCTGCTGGTAACGGCAGGGGCGGATGAATACACTTTTCTGCAGGTGGGGCATGGACTTCCTTCGGCCTGTGCTCGTGTTTGAACTGTACACCCGGTGTCATCGATTAGGAGGCTGCAGCTCTGACATCGGGTTGGAACGTGCTGAGCCACGTAAACCTGTGCAAACGAGATGGTTCTGTGTCCCACCCTGGGCCTGCAGCCCCCGGGGAGAACACAGGAGGCAGGGCGCGGGCTGAGCCCGAGAGCCGCAGGGCCCGACGGCCATCCTATCTTGTCTTCGAGCTTGCTGTAAATTTGGGGTGATTTTTTTTTAAAACGTGTATGAGAAGACCTGTAAGCTTGACACTTAGTGATTCAACTTTTAAACCCACATTTCCTTCTTTTCCTCTTTCAGGTTTCTGGACCAGCCTAAAGGAAGAGTACCTTGAAAATGAGATGCTAAAAAGTATCTCCATTTGCAACAACTTATCTACACAAATTGAAACTTTCCATTTTCCCCCCTAAATTTTTGTTCTCGTTTTGGGGGCTTTTTTTTTTTTTTTTTTTTTTAACATCTACCAGTCTCCGTTTTGATTTTGGTCTTCCTCACTCTCATTTCTTACTGGTTTTGCTTTAAGATAGTGAAACAGAGTAACTTCAGACTTGTAAAACAGACCGGCACCGGTAAAGCAGCGGCCTCGTTCGGCCTCCACGCACGACTGCCCCGAGGAAAGGGCTCCGCTGGCTTACAGGCGGCTTGCCGAGGACTGCTCTGCGTTGGCGGTAACCAGCCCTGGCTCCGAGCATCATTTTCTCAGAGGGACGTTTTTGGTTTGCTTTCCGCTGGCTCGAAGGAAGTGGAAGTCCCGCGGGAGGGACAGAGGTCGGAGGGGAGCCTGGGGCCGGGCCTGGTCCCTCGGTCAGCTGCGTGGCAGTGAGGCTGTTCCCCGTCGCCCGGCCCCTTGCGCGCGGCGCAGGGTCGGGATCGCAGGAACGCAGGCGCTCGGGCGGAGGGCGGGCGTGGAGGGCGGAAGGGTCTCTCCGCGCCCCGGCGGGAGAGTGGGCGGGGCCGCCCTCGCCCCGCCCCCTCCCCGCCCCGCCCCCTCCTCGCGGGCTGACAGGCTGAGCCTGGGGGCGCAACCAGCGGAGACCAAACGGCAGACAGCGGCGAGCAGGCGCCCTCGGCGTGGTCCTACCAGCCTGCGAGGTGGTCAGCCGGGACGTGTGGGTGGCAAGAAGAAGAAGAGGAGAAGGATAGCAACAAGAGGAACTGACCCACTTTCTCGTGTCCGGACCATCGAAAAGGCCCTGCGTGACCCGAGGGCTCCTGGTGTCCCGGGAGTGGCCCCGCTCCCGCCCTCCCCGGCGTGCCCACCGGGGTGACTGCATTGTCCGCTTCTCAGAGGAGGAGACCGCGACTCCGGGAGCCCAGGACCCCCCAGCCTCCGTGGCCCCACCGCGGGGAGGGGGAGGCTTGCGCAGGGCACATTTACCGACTGAGTTCTGACCCCTCGGAGCTCGGGAAGAGGCGTCCTGGAGGAGAAGCTGTGGGGACAATGCCCATCTCAAAGCTTCCTCTTTGTGGCTCTTGGAAGACGCTGGGTGTTTGGTGAATAAATCCAGGGCCAGAGAAGCACAGAGAGACTGGCGCCCTGAGACTGCGTTTGGGGTCCTCCAAGAGGGACACAAACTGCTCCCGGGACACTTGTCTCCAGGGGACATCAGCTCTGGGGCCTCCAGGCTCCTGCTTGGACCTTCTGCTTAATGTCAGACTGACCATGGCTGGCAAATTACTTGCGAGCTCTGGTGGAGACCCCTCGGAGGCTCCCGCGTTTAGAGCTGAGCTTCCGATTGATCGGTAACGAAACAGCAGCGTGGGGTCTGGAGAAGCGCCGTCACGGTGCTCACAGCAGGCAGCGCGGCGCCGCGCCGCCACCAGCACCGGCGAGAGGGGAGGCTCTGACTGCCTCCCCCGCTTTCAGCCGCTGCCCTCGGGTTCCAGCTGGTCTTCCCAAGTGAGAAGGACCAAGAACCTCCTCTCGAGGCCCAGAATTCCACGTGGATCTGCTCAGGTGTCATGTGTCACCTTCAGAAGTGTGTGCAGCTAGGGAGCGTTGTGTGTGTGTGAGAGAGAGAGAGAAAGACAGCGAGCGATGGAGAGTCACCCCCATTACCGGCAAACGTCTAGAATACAGTTTCTTGATGCCTCATTTTCGTGTGACACTTCAGAAAGACTAGTGTGTGGGTAACCAGGTGTTAACACCGATCCCTGCTCGTTCCTTTGGGTGAGCGGCTGCTGGAACACGCCACCTCCTGACGGCTGCAGTGAGCAGCAGAGGGAGGGGATACCCACCCTCTCTTTGGGTCCTTATGTGACAGCTGCAAGGGCTCTCGGTCACGCGGGTGCAGGCAGTGGTGATGCTAATTGTCGTGAAAGTCATGCATGAGCCCCACTGACACCCCCGTTCCCTGCAAAGGCTCCCTCTCCAGGCCTCCATCTCCCCAGGGGTGACCCGGCTGCCTGGGAGACGGCCGAGCCCCGTGGCTCCCGCCTCTGGCTTCTGTTCCGGGAGCGCCTCGGGGTCCCTGGGCCACACTGGGTGTCACGCCTGCTGTGTTCCATTTTCTGTGTGTCCCTGGCCAGGGAGCGGCCTCTCAGGTGGGACATGGCTTCTCCCGTTTCTCCAGGACGTGCAGCGGGGCTCAGACGTGTTAACAGGAGTGCGGCGAGGAGCTCGGGAGAGGGCCTGCTCTCTCTCCCCACGGCGCCGTGGGGTCCTGGGGACTCTGGGGCGTGCGGAGGAGTAGAGGGGAGCCGTCTGTGCTCAGCACGCGGGCATGAAGTGCAGCGTTGTCCCTACAGCCACTCATTTGTTGAGCCTGTGTGACTGAGAATTGCTGCACTTTGGCAGGGTCGGTCCTGCTGGCGGCTGGCGACTCACGTCAGGGGACGGGTGATTAACGCTCATGTTCATTCTGGGGCTTCTGGGAAGACAGCGCATCATTTGGGCTTCAGGACAGGTTGTTCCCAGGGGCACCGGCTGGGGACGCCCCAGGGCTACCCTCTCTAATTGCTTTCCAGAGCAGTTTTGCTTTAATTGTCTGCCCCTCGTGGTCCTGGGGACCAGAGGCCAAGGCCATATCACCACCCAAGGAGCTCAGCTTCCGAGGAGCCTCAGGGTAGAGACTTCATCTCTCACTCTCTCCTTCCAGACAAGCAGCAACCAGTGATCCCAGCCAAGCCGTCCCCCCCCCCGGGCCTCTGCGGGGGCAGCTTGTCCTTCCTGCTGCTCTGGGTTGGTCTGTTTGTCAGCTCAGTTGAGCCAGTGCCCCTTCTGGGCAGACCCCTGGGTTGGGATGGACACCACGGTCCCCCATGTCCAACCTGCCGCCAGGATTCCAGCACTGTCCCTGGAACTTTACACAATTACTCAACGTCTTCTTGGAAGGATGGATGGATGGACAGACGGACAAGCAGCTGTCAAAGTGGAACACCCTCAGCACCTGCCTCCAGCTCTTCCACTGTGATGGGGCCCAGTTACGTTTTGCTGGAATCTCGGAACCAGCGACATTGACACAGAATTTGTCGGGCATCAGGGGGTTCAAATTTTCTCTTCCCTCGAGTTGCAGGAATGCTAGAAGAACTACACCACCGACAACCTCAGAGACCCTTGACACCGGTTGCTCGTAGAATCAGCACGCAGCCCCTGGAGGAGGACGAGGAGGGACACATAGATCACAGACTTGAGGCATCAGAGTTCCTGGGGAAGTTTTGGGATGCACAGTCTTGGGACCCCCTGTTGAGTTAGCCATTTAGAGAAGCCACACTATTTAAAAGCCCCCATGATTCTTATGTAGCTCGTCCATGGACCTGAGCTTGAGAACTGCTGTTCTAGTCCAGTCTCCTTATTGTGCAGATGGGGAAACAGAATCGCACCCCTGACCTGCAGCACATTAGGGGTGCAAGGTCCTGGTCCCAGCTTGATCACTAGCTCCTCACTTGGGGCTCTTGGCCGAGCGGCTAGTGGACGGGCCAGCCGTGTGGATTAGAGGTTGTCCAGCCTCTCCTCCTGCTCTCATGTCTTCCCTTGCTCCTCTAGACCCCAGGCTCAAAGCTGGGCTCAGGGACCTTGGAGAGGGGGAACCAACGACTTCGCCCTCAAGGAAGATGACTAGCGCTGACAGTCCCACATTTTCCATCTTTAGCCAAGCCTCCCGCCATCTTGGAAAACCCCAAATGGGGAACGACTTCTGCCTTGCCTTGCCTTGCCTGGTTTCCTCCTTGGCCGGATTCAGCCTGAACGGTTTGTGAAGCTCGCAGGCAGATCTGGGGAGGAGGGAGTCCCCAGCTCCACTTTATTCATCAGAGTAATGAAGTGATCCCGCAAAGCCCCGAGCACAGAAAGAGCAGCCTCATGCAACTCAGGTGTCGATCCCTTGGCCCTCCCTCCCCTCGGCAGAAGGAAGACCTCGGGCCCTGGACGGGGTCAGCCAGGGAGCCCTAAGAAACGGCGTTGCTATTAGAAGTATGATTACTATGTCAATATTACTACTACCATTTAGTTAAATTAAATCTACTCTTTAAGTATTCTTGTAAGAAATCAATAAATGGCACGCGTATCTCCCTTTGTTCTGTCTTCTTTTCTACGAGGTACGTTTTAATGGTTCTGTATAATTCAGAAAGGAAATCGAAAATGAAAGCTGCCAGGATTAATTTGTCACGGATCAATTTTCTCGTATTCGGGACAATCGCTAATGCATCGGAGCCCACCCACTCCCGCGCTGCCAGGTTGTCATAATGCGCCTTGGTCGATATGGCTTTTGATGGTGAGGCTCACCCTCTGTGACCTTCTCGTGGTCCCTTCTGTCATCCTGTCTGTGCCAGAGACAGTAAATGGTTGTGATAAGCTATTTTATGTTATGACACGCATTCTTTAATCTGAAATATGTTTGCTTCCCCTGCAAATCCGACTGCAAAGTGAAAGACTCTTCTCATTGACCAGCAAGAGCCTTTGCTGACGGACTCTATGCCGGGAGTAGAAGATGTGGGCATGAATGACCCTCCCTCTTACCCATGGTCTTGGTGGGGGGACGGGAACCCAGCAATTCCTAGCATGGAGAGGGCTGTGTGAGGGATTTACAGCCGGGGCTTTGGGGGCACAGAGGGGGACCTCCACCAAGGAGGGGGATGGCTCACAGGTGGTTTTCTGGAAGCCTGTAGGTTAATTAAGGAGAGTCCTCGTATCTCTCAGCAGAAGGCAGCTGGTGGAGGGCCTCAGAGTGCAATGGGTTCTATAGTTTTATAGATCTGAGTTCAAATCCCAGCCCCATAATTAAGCAGAATTTCACCCCTGGCCCCCCAGCACATTAGGAGTCCAGGGTCCTGGTCCCAGCTCTCTCACTAACTCCTCACTTGGGGCACTTGGCTGAATACCTAGTGGACAGGCCAGCCTTGTGGGTTAGAGGTTGTCCAGCCTCTCCTCCTGCTCTCACGTCTCCCCTTGCTCCTCTAGACCCCAGGCTCAAAGCTGGGCTCAGGGACCTTGGAGAGGGGGAACCAATGACTTCGCCCTCAAGGAAGATGACTAGCGCTGACAGTCCCACATTTTCCATCTTTAGCCAAGCCTCCCGCCATCTTGGGAAACCCCAAATGGGGAACGACTTCTGCCTTGCCTTGCCTTGCCTGGTTTCCTCCTTGGCCGGATTCAGCCTGAACGGTTTGTGAAGCTCGCAGGCAGATCTGGGGAGGAGGGAGTCCCCAGCTCCACTTTATTCATCAGAGTAATGAAGTGATCCCGCAAAGCCCCGAGCACAGAAAGAGCAGCCTCATGCAACTCAGGTGTCGATCCCTTGGCCCTCCCTCCCCTCGGCAGAAGGAAGACCTTGACCCCCCTGATGCATTCTTCTTGGGATGCGGAGTGCTTCCTACATCTGTGGATTCATGGTTTTTATCAACACAAATTTTTGGCCATTACCTCTTAGCGTATTATCTCTTCTCATTTTGGGGTCCTTTCCTCTTCTGGGACTCCAACAGACTCATGTTAAACCTTTCACTCAATGTCCATACCTTTTGATCTTTCTTATTTTTCTTCTTCTTAACACTCCAAAGTATATGACAGGTTATTGCTTGAGGTCTGTCTTCCTGTTCACTAATTCTTTCCTCAGCTGTGTCCAATTTACTTTTTAACATAGAGACTAAATTTTTTTTTTTATTTTAATGGTTTTACTTTATTTCAGAAAGTTCTATCCGGTTCTTTGCTCAGTCTGCCTGTTGCTGCTGCTTCATTTTGTGATTCCGTTTTCTTTTTTCTCACCATTACTGGATAGTCTTTCTGTAATAATTTTAGCATTTAGCCTCTTAGGAGAATAAATATGAATTTGATGTTCCTGCTGATTTTCACTCGTGGTAGTTTGTTCTAGTTGTTAAGTGTGAACTCAGGCAGGTGGTCCTTAACTGCAGGCATCTAAATGGAGAATGTTCTCCTCAAAGGAGGATTTTCATTGACTTCGCCCCTGAGCCCAGGGAAAAGCCACCTCTCAGGGGGACCCTCTCTCCCTTTCACATCCTCAGACTTAGCTTGGAGCCTCAGGGTTAATTTTCTCCTTACTGCTGACCCAGACCTCCTCCCCACACACACAGCACAAGGAAGCTTTGCTGCACACGTGGGTCACAGCTCAGAAGTTCTGTTTTCCTAGTCCCTCCTTTTAAGGCCTCTTTAAGTTTACCATGCAAGCCCAGCAAGGCAATAAAAATTATGTTTTATGCAAGAACCAATTGTTTTGTAGCAGGAAGGCTCCCCAGGGTACCTCTCCATTCCTCATTGTCACCATCCTTGAATGAACATTAAAGGGAAATGTGGTCATGAGTGTGATGTCATTGACAAAAAAGCCAGTCATGAATCACATTCTCAGTGATCCCAGTGGAGCTCTTCTCTGCTTCCTTCTGCTCACACTTCCTTTCTCATCACCTGTTGCACAATATCATGGTTTGATGGTGATCCTACAAGGCTGTAGGAGCCGGTGGGATGTAAACTGCAGAGCGATATGATTTCTCCCGAGTCGTTCACCAGTTTCCTCATCATATTCAGTGAGCAGCTGCTCATTAATAGTTGTCACCTACTGAATGGATAATAGGTTGACTTCCCAAGCCTGCTAAGAAGAAAATTATGAATTCCCACATGCCACCTCCCCTCCCCACCCCACCACACACTCACACAGACAGACACTGCTAGTATTTAGAAGAAATCGGATATGATTTCAATGTCTTTTTCGCAATCTGAGTGTGTGTTACTGTCGCCTGTCCTTCTTTAGGCTGTGCACACCTGCAGGAGAGGAGCTGCCCTTTATGTGTGACACAACTATTCCTAAGCCTGTCTCACTGGGAGCGTCTTGCAGGAAACATGGAGTCACTGCTTGCTTTTTATGTCTGATCTGGAGTAGAGGTTCCCACACCCGAGCATGTACCAGAATCACCTGGAAGGCTCGTTAAGCCACAAACTGCTGTCCACAGTCTCAGAGCTGCCGACTCGGTAAGTCTGGGGTGCGGCCCAAGAATTTGCAAGTCTCACCTTTTCTTTGATGTTGCCGGCCAGTCCCCACACCTTGAGAGCCCTTGACCTAGGGTTCTCGTGCAGCCATCCACCTGGCCCATGCCACTCTTTTCTCATTTGGAGGTGTCTCCAATTTGAATCTGAGAAACGTGTGCAATTAACAAGAGGAAAACCAATGTTTGCACTTTCCTGTACTTTCTGTAATGGAGGCACAGTAACTTTATCATCTGAAAATCCATTTGACACATACGTACGCACAGTGCCAGGCCCTTCTGGATCCTTCTAAAGCTCCTTTCATGGTTTGGGACTCACTGAAAATTAACTGAAAAATAAGATGCTAAAACAAGCACAGGAGAACCAAGTTTGATGGGTACAAATCGCAAGTTCTCATATGCAAATGCATAATAATCAGTTGTTCCAGCAGCACATCTTTTATCCCGTCCCTCCTGGAAGGATGACACCTCCTGCCTCGTTTTATTGAGAAGATTGATGGCCTGGTGCGGGGATACAGACAAAGGCTCTCAGTGTTCCCTTTCATGCACTCCTCATCCCCGAGCACAAACCCTCGTAATAAATGCAGTGTAAAAGATGGGGGTGTCAGTGTAATTAGTTCTTCAGCGGCAAGATTGTTGGTGATTTATAGACAAGTGTCCCTGTGCCCCTTTGTTCTTAACCTAAAGTCAATAGCGAAGTGAGAAAGTCCAATGGAGATTCATGGACAAACCGGTTTAGTTGTCTTACAGACAGAGTATAACGTGTCAGTGTAATATTATTAACATCCAGGAAAAAAAAGAGCTATTATAAGAACCTTCCCTCATTTCTCTTTGACCACTCACTGCATCTGAGCCCTCACACATTAGCAGGCAGCTCAGAAGTTCATCTCTCCTCTCCTCTTCCCACCAGGCCTCCCTTTCTTCTTTTCCCAAATTGTAGACTCACCTGTACAGAAGGCCTCTCCCCATCGGGCACAGAGTATGAAGGTGTTGCCCACACACTGGTGGACTCCTTGGGGCCAGCGTGCACTGGACTTTCTGTCCACACCATGCTGCTCAGGGCCACACTGTCCCCTTCCTCCGGCAGAGGTGAGAAAAGGTTTTAAAATGGAGCAGAGCAAATCCAGGCTGAAGCCAGGAAGGGGAGTCTGAGCAACGAGACTCCTCCTCCTTGTGTCCTGCCCCATCACGTCGCCTCTCGTCCTGGGTGCACAGGGCTGTCTGGGCTGGCTCAGCGGGGTCCAGCGCTCGCCGGAGTTCTGCAGCAACGGAGCGATAAGACAGAAGTCTAGCAAAGCAAAATGAAACTCTTCCTACTGATAGAGCACACGCTGGAGAAGGAGGTTTAGGGGTGCAGCCGCAGTGAGCTCCCTCATTTTCAACCCCCAAATGAAACTTGCCCAGCCTTGAGTCGTCACAGGCTGGAGGAGCAGGGACCCGAAAGGAGCAACGTGAAGGCAGAACTAAGGCAACCGAGCCACTTCCTTCTCCCAGACTCACCAGTGACTCTTGCCACAGGTGTCAGAGGCATTAACGTCCCTTCCCATGGAAGCGAGAGGCCAAGGGGAGGAGGTTCTGCCCTCCTGCAACTCCTGACGTGGACTCAGGGAGCTGCAGGATGAGGGTCCGGCTTGTGAGCGGCCACGGGGCAGTGCGCTGAGGGGTCAGCGCAGGAGGAGGAAGTTGCAGGCGTTTTGTTGAGTGTCCAGCCCAGAACGCCCTTCTTTCAGACATCCGCTGGGCTGTCCCCTCTTCTGCCGAGAGAGCGGGGGCAGGCAGAGCTGCTGTTCAAGGGTCACAGAGAGAGAGGCACGCTGTCCGCACCTACTGTGTTTACCGGTTCTTAGACACCGGGGGTGCGCCAGCCCCGCTGGGCCGCCCGGAGCCTCTGTCAGCGGGGGAGGGAAAGTTAGTCCTGGCCATCCGCCTCCACCTGCCCCCTTGCGGCCCCTGCTGACCCAGACTAGATCAGTGTCCCTCGCAGATTTTCTATCCTCACCCCAGGGCCCCCTCCTTTGTCCTCAGCCTAACCCATTCACTTTCATCTCAAAAGAAAGAAAAAGCCTCATTCTTTGACCTGGTGTCCATTGGACCTCTGATATAAGGGGTGAGGAGGGGGTTACTCAAGGCGAAAAGGAGAGGGGTCAGAAGGAGGGTCCCCATCACCGGGCAATGGTCGTCTAGGAAGACGGATGGGCAGGGTACCCCGAGCCTGGCTGAGATTGGCAGCTTCCTCTAAGAAGAGTCCAGGAGGCTGTCCTCCTTTTGCACCTGTCACTTCGAAGCTACTCACACACTCCAGCATCCTCTGGGCTCCTCTCTCTAAACTCTCTGCTGGGAGGGGAAAGTTGCCCCTCCCAGCAGCTGCTTTAAGCATCAACCCGGGGTGCTTAGTGCTCAGGGACGAGAGAGCAGTGACCAGAAAGCTCCAGAGGCTCTACAATGAAGGGACTCTGACCTCCCAGGCCACGTCCTTGTCCCGGGAACCCACACTTTGATAAAGAAACTTTCGAATGATGGAAGAGGAAATGTGTTGAAGAGGGAAAAAATTAAAAAGCCTTTTGTTTATCAGTTGTCTGACACCTACTGAAATCCACACTTTCTTCTTGTTTCATCTCCTCTTTGCGTGGTGAACGTCCCCAGTTCATCATTTCTGTCTTGTCCACGATGTGGCACTGGAAGGAGGAATATCCTCAGAGTCTAGCAATTCACGGAGTTTATGCAAATGGCTGGGTGGATTTACGTCTTAGTTAAGGCGGCGTTTCTGGGAACGCGCTGGTTAAACCACGGAGCGGATGCAGCAGCGCGCTCTCCCGTTTAATTACAACTTCAAGGGCCACAGCGAGGCAGGTATTCTTGGTGGATCCAGGCAGGTGTGGCGCCTCTCACTTAGCATCCCGGTTGCTCTCTTGTCTCCGCACGCTGTCCCTGGGCTGTGCCTTGCCCGTGGTCAAATAGAAGCTTATGATGCCATTCCAACCAGATTGCATGCAGGAGAATTATGAGCATTTTCCAAAACTAAAAACGCATCTCCATGTGCAAGCGCAACTGCATTCCCAGGAGCGAACGTCGCAGTCACGGTGGAAAAACAGTTTCCATTACAAGTTTCTTTTTGATAGATAATAACTCACTCTAAAAATGTCTTTGAGGCCAAAACCGTTTCCTGTTGGTCTTGGCCGGAAAACAAACAAGCTTTTAGAACTTAATCCATGTAGCCATCCTGGGAATAATAAAAAGCCATAGGAGGGAAACAAAACACACCGGTCGTGATTCTGTTTAGCGTTCACATAATTCAGAAGCGAGTCAAAATCATCGCTCCCAGGGGCGACGGCGGGCGATCATGTCCCAACACAAGGAAGGGAGTGGAAGTCCCATCTGAATAAAGAATTACAAGCTCCTCTGGAGGACATGCATTTGCTTTGACATCGGGCCAGTGTACATAATAAAATTCCGATCTTCCCCTGCCTGGCCCTGTGTGCATCGTTTGACCAAATTAATTCCGCGTTGAAATCAACACGTCTGTCTCGTCTCACAAGAGCGGGCGCACGAGTCTCCTCTCGTCCTGGGCCACGGTTAGCAGCCAGACAGGAGGAAAGGATCCCCGGCTGGCTGTGCGGCAGACGCTCACGGCTCTGCTTCCGTCTGTCTAGTCTTTCCTTTGATTCCATTCCATGCAACCTAATTAAATGCCCCCACTATCATTCGATCCCTTTTCTAGGCAAGAAAGTGTCCTAGAAGTAGACCACGAAGCTCCTGGAAGGCTTAGGTGCCCGTTAAAATCGACTGTGAGTGTCTGCTCCCGAGATTCTTCCTGTTGGAATCGAAGATGAAGACCAGATCTACCTTGTGGTCTTTGTCCTGGCTGAGTGGAAGGTCTCCTCGAGAGGCCAAGAGCCAGCAAACCAATGACATGAGTCACGGACTCCATAACGCTCTTCCTTGCTTCCAAGGCAAGAGTTGAGTCACACCCCACTCCCCTCCGGGCAGATGAGCTCCGGAAGAGACTGACCCCAGCTCACCAGCTCCCCACCCGGGGATTCTGTGCCCATGTCAAGAAGGGACACACCCAGAGGTGTGACACTTACACATTCTGCCCACCCTGCCTGGGTGGCGCCACTGCAAGTGCTCCTCCTGTGATCTAAGGAGTCACACCCATGCATGTATCCATGTACCTGTGCACGTGCTCATAACACACCCACGCACGTGCACACACACCCACACACATGCACACACCCACCCACGCACGTGCACACACATACCTGCACGTGTGCACACACCCTCCCGGGCGTGAGTACATGCTGCTGATGGTGTTCTTAGGACACTGATTTCTGAGTCCCTGCTTGCTCCCTCCCACCGTGGCTCACAGTTTTGACTTTGTGTTTCTTCCTTGTTCGAAATTAACTTGCACGGGGCCACTTCGCACAGATCTTAGAAAAGCTGTTTGTCACAGACCTGCGCCTGCGATGTGCAAGACGACCCTGCAGGCCCCATCACGCATGAAGGTAAACGCGGAGCTGCTTCCCAGGCAGGCACCTTGGCGGGTCCCCGTGGGGACCAGTGGTAGCCGCCTTCATGCTGACGCTGCTACTTCCGAGGAACCAAGCGAGGAGGCGCGGGCTGCCCAGACCCGAAGCCTTCTCTGCAATGTGTGAGATTTAGATCTGACACCCGGACCTTGTGTGCCTTTGCGAAGCGGCCAGGCCCGGTGGGCGGGTCCCAGGGCCGGGCCGGAGACTTGGGCCCAGGGCTCATCGCTGCCCGAGCCCAGCACCTGCAGCCACTTCCTCAGGGCTGGCGTTGCTTGCTTCGCCGTGGGGGGGGGGGGGTGGAGGGAGCTTTACTCTGGAGCTGTGTCTCGTTTCCTCTATCCTTCAGCACTTACGGGTTTAAACCCTTCATAGAGTTTAAAGTTACCATGGTAATCGGCTCCTGCAGTGAACAAAGCGAGGGATGCGAGGCCCAGGGAAGGGGGAGACACGTTGTCCTGAGCTTTATCTGATCAGAGTGGCGGCGTGTGGGGAGGCAGGCTCAGGAGGGTGGAAGAGCGGTCTGATCAGGACTCACTCTGGTCTTGACGCCATGCGAAGTATCTTTACCACTCTTTTATCTACATAAGCCAGCACACAAGAGAGATAAAGGGTCAGAGAGATGGCTGTGAGGCCACGTGGGCTCATTCAGTCAGCCTGTGAGGCTCCCACGCCCAGGGTTCACCTGTCAGAGCCCGTCCGCGGGGCGGCTTCTCAGAATGAGCCTCTGACCTTTCCCACTGTTCGCCTCCCTTCCAGGAGGGACCCTCCCCATGCCGGGGTCCAGCTCTGGAAACACGTGGAAGCCCGTCCCTTGTCACATTGGTCCAAAACACATGGACGGCACCTCACTGGGGGGCCCGGGCAAACGCAAGAAATCCACCCTTTCGTGGGACACTCGCAGCAATTAAAAACAGTGTTCTCCGAGGAGACTGACGGGCAGGTGAAAAAGTCAACTGGAGTAAGAGATTGTTTTGCCGACTAAGCCACATCGATTGCTGTTTTGGAACCAGGCCCGCAGAATCACAAGTAAACCAAGTGACGCTCTGGCCCTCGGAGACCACTGGGCTGCCAGCCACTCTGGCCCGCGGCGTTTCCCTCAAATCCCGACTCGCTACAGCTTTGACCAGCCCAGTAGCTGAGGTGCCAAGTAGGGAGATGCTTGTTCTCTGGGAACTTATAAAGTCACATCTGGTGACAGTCAGGAAAGACTGACGTGCCTCCAAAACCCCTGCTCCTTAAAACCCCTGCGGGGATTCCGCAGCCAGACGGCACAGAGGGAGCCCGCAGGCGTGCGGCTCGGGCAGGGCGGCGCCCGGTGCCGCGGTGACGGCGGGCTCGGAGCGGCCCCTCCTTGTCCACACACTGGACTCACAGTTACACTGACCAGGAACGTGCTGGAGGGAAAGGAGACGTCCCCGTGGGTCCCTTGGCATCAGGAGGACTGAGCTCAGAAGCTGAACCGGAGCAAATCGTCTCTGTCATTGCTGCTCGTAGGACAGCTCGGCGCCTGCCCCAGCTGTCTTCCCACCCTGGCCCAGGCACCCGAATGGCGACATGCTGGCCCTCCTGGCTGGGGAGGGCAGACCCCTGGAGTCCTGAGGCCCTGTGTGGTCAAGTGCATGGGCCGACCTGGCTGGGCCACCACACGCAGTTTTTAGTCAAAGCCTAGCCTAGAGGTCACGGTGAAGGTAGTCCATTATTTTTTTTAATTGAATTACGTCCTTCAGCCAGAACTAGATACCCAGGCTCTTCGTTTTACTGCTGACGCTGTGGCGCTTAATCAAATAGGGAAAGAAAGCCTGTGAGGATAAACGCAAAGGTTCAATGTTCCTGAGCTGCGCTGTTCAGTGCAAAAGTTACCCTGAACTGAAATGCTCAGGAACGGCTATTGTTAGCCTGCCCCAAAGGCCAGCCGCCACGAGCGACGACAGTAGGAGCTCCGTCCCCCGCAAGAGCCCCATTTGTCACGGAGATGGTAATATGGCTGGAAATCTGCTGTCTTCCCTCTGCCATATGTTTGCGTTTTCCATTTGCCGGTGCTTTGGCTGCACTTGGTGGGGTGGAAGCTTCCATCCAAATAGCCCATTTGGATGCGTCAACTGCCCAAGCCGCAGACTGTTAGGCTCCGAGCTAGCGGCATGGAATTCAGGGCGAACGGACTAGGCGACACATCTGGTTTGGAAACATGTTGTTGAAACGTGTCCAGTCACAAATTAAAGCCCGTCTGAGCTTTCAGTCCCTCTGCCAGGGGAGAAAGGACATGGCGTGTAGGGGCGGCGGCGGGGCCTCCGCCAGGTGGAAAAGGGGGTCCAGGGCAGAGGCAGATCTGTGTGCTTGGGGCAGGCAGTGCCTGATCACGTCCCGCAGAGGGGCTGTCACCCCCAGAGAGCGCGGGTCCTGAGGGTGTCCTGGGGTGGCAGGACAGCATGACGCCAAGAGTTCAGCATCCCAGGGCCATCTCTGCTCAGCCACGTCCAAGCTGGGTGGACCTGGGCAAGTCACTTTGGAGCGGGATTGAGAGGAGGTTACAGCTGGCTCTGTCTCATTCTCGGGGATCTTGGGCGAGGCGTTTAACCACTCGGATCCTCTGTGTCCTCTTCTCTTAAGTGGGGCAGATCATCCCTACCTCAGGGGATTGTTGGGAGAAGTCAGGGAGGTTGGAAGGACTCTTGTTTGGTAGCAGGCGCGTAACAGACACACAGTAAGTGGGGGTGCCGTCTTTAACTTGGAAGCATCAGTCGGACGTATCCACCTCATGATGAGGATGCCTCGATGGGGAAGGAAGTGGGGATGGGAGAATCCCAGGGGGGACTGGGCAGAAGAAAAGACTTTCCTCTACCCATCTTAGGTTCTCCAGCTGGACACCAGTATGAATAGGGCCAAAGACAGATTAACAAGAGAAAGACAAACAGAAGTTTAACAGCATGTGTCACTGTTATGCACACATGGGACCACCTAGTGATAAGTGACCCAAAGGGACGGCTAGAACTTGGGTTCAAAACCAACAAAATAGAGGGAGCATGGAGCTTCTGGGCGGAGAAGTCAAGGGATGGGAAGGTGACTGGAAAAATTGTGGTAAGCAGGGGTTGTTAGTGGGGTTGTTACACAGACGAAGTTGGTGCCTTCTCCACAGGTGCCGGTCGTGAAGAGCCCTCGTCTTCCAGGGGCCGCAGAGAGAGGCATCTGCACAAAAGGGATTGTCCTTTAAAACGCAAATTTCACTTACAAAAGGGAAAATCCGTGCCCTGCTTTTAGTGTCTGCAGGTTCTCAGTGGCTTTTAGCTCAAAGGAGACCGTGTGCCAAAGACGCGCACTTGGGGGCGGCACACTCCGGAACCTCCCGAAGCCCTGGGGGCTTTGTGGTTGCTTCTGCATTTATTCTGCCCCTGTTCCCTGGAGGCTGTGCTTGCCTGTATCGTAAACCCATCAGTGGTGTGGTCTGTCTGTGTCCCCTCCACCCAGTGGCCCTAGGGCCGCTCCAGGACTTCGCAGGGACAGACGCTCACATTAAGTAAATAGGGTGCCATTATAGGATGCTGGTGGAAGAAAAAGTCAAGGACCCCTTGGGATAGCGGCTGGAGGTTGTGTACCTGCCCTGAAGACCGGTGTGAGCGTCTGGAATGAAACCACGAGCCCTGTGATGCTGCTGATGCAGTGGACGGGCTCCCAGGAGACGCCTGCTGGAGCTGAGGACACCCTGAGCTTGGGACCCCGCCACACCTGAGTCTGAGTCTAGGCTGTGTCCCGCCTGGTTGTACCATCTGTAAGATGGGGACACCTCCACACGCCCTGCTGTAACCAGGCACAGTGGAAGCCCCAGACGCATGAACAGGGACTGACAGCCAGGGCGCAAGGGCATTTTTAATTGAGGTAGAGCCAATTTGCACGATTAGATTAGCTTCAGGTGTACAGCAGAGTGGTTCAGTATTTTTCTAGATTGTAACGGCTGCATTCCCTGTGCCGTACGATGTATCCTCATTGTTTGTCTACTTTGTACATAGTAGTTTGTCTCTTGAGAGCATCTCCTTGGAGTCTAACTTAAAACTGTCCGCAATTCACCTTTGGAAAAATAATCAGTTGGATGAAGATGATTTTCTGGCACCACCTTCCGGGACAGCGTTACACTGGATAAAATCATTTACGCTGAGGTGTCGGGGTCTTAACAGACTGCTTCTTCCCGGAGTGCAGGCAGCTGAGAGAGAGAACGCCTGTCGGAAGGCACAGGGGGCTGCTGGTGGAATTCGAGTGTTAGGAGAGTGATTTTTGACAGAAAGACCCTCCACTCACGTGCCCTGGGCCCCTCAGCCCTTCCGAAGGGCGAGGTTGGCGGGGGAGGACTGCGAGGGTGGCGTGGGGGTTCTCCAGGCTGCTGAAAGACACAAAGGGACTGGGCAGGGCACTGCGAGGGTCTGGTGTGGGGGCGACTCCTCGGTGGGAAGGCAGGTGTCCCCAGGGCACAGCCCTTGCAGGCGGAGTGTGAGTGGCGTCCATCCTTTCCCCGTAGACACCCCCCCCACCCCGCTCTCCTCCTCAGGCTTGTCTTCCTGGGACTTGGGTACTTAAGACTGATCCCAGCCCGCCTGTGGCTAAGCAATCCGGTCCCCGTCAACTATTTGTGGAGGGGCAGTGGGCAGAGACTGGCTCGTTACCTGCAGGGCTGCACAGCCCATGTTAAAAAGCTGGATTGTTATGCGTTACCTGCGCGGAGGCGATGAAGTCCCTCTCCGAGCATGAGGTGGAGTTCAATGTGGAGAACCCAGTGCAGAGCTGGGGAGAGGCGGATGGACCATAAATGTGCTGCTGGTGAGATTTGGGGCCACTTCCTGCCCAAACCCCCGGCCTCGAAGGGCCTCTCTGCACCAGGATTGCAGTTTCACCCTCTGAAACCTGTGAATAAAAAATGTTGCCAGCTCTGTCAGTAAACACAGGATGCTGCGGCCATCAGGTCATCAGGCAGTACCATCTCCGCCCCTGACAGTGAGCGAGGGAACTCAGGGCACAGACAAGCAGGCGGCCTGGCCTCTGCAGCCGCCCCCAGCTGTGCCCCCTGAGGGGACTCAGGATGGGAGAGAACAGGACACCGGCCCTGGACAGCGAGGTGCACATCAAGGGAATGATTCTCATGAGCCCAGACCTTTGCACCTTCCCATACTTAGAAAAGCACTGAATTCCTTGAGACATCTGGTTTTCTTTAATTAACAATAATCTTTTGTGGGAAGGGATAGATGGGATTTTAAAATTGTAGAATAGATAAACAAGATTATACTGTACAGCACAGGGAGATATATACAAGATCTTATGGTAGCTCACAGCGAAAAAAATGTGACAATGAGTATATGTATGTTCATGTATAACTGAAAAATTGTGCTCTACACTGGAATTTGACACAACATTGTAAAATGATTATAAATCAATAAAAAATGTAAAAAAAAAAAACTACTGAGGTAGCAAAAAAAAATGATCTTTTGATGTATTCCAACTACCTGGTCTTTGTTGCAAAAACTTCTACATATCCTGGCTTCTCCCTTATCGCTTCGGAGCAGTCCCTCAAAGCGAGCTGAGAGGCTGCCTCCCAGGCTCGGGTCCTCAGAAAGTCCGCCAAGTAAAACATAGTTCTCAGCTTCGAGGCTGTGCATGTTTTAGTCGACGAACCCAGTTTGTCTTCCGCTCTCCTGCCCTCTTTCTTTTAGGCCTTAATTTTATGAGTGATTGCTGTGAAAGGGAGGGATGGTCACCACTCTGCTGAGAAGCCATGTGATTGCTAATTGCCCTTCTGGAGAGTTTGTCTTCCTGGCGCTCGGCAGACCCCACGCTGTATCTTCATTACCTCCTCCCCACCTCCGGCTGGCGGCTCCACTCTCTACCTTCAACCGCTGTTACTGCTCCCTCCCGCCGAGGCGGCCTTAGACCGAGATCCACACTGCTCACCGGGAACCAGGGGGCCCATCTCTCCCCCAGCCTCACCCTGCTACTCACCCACTGCCTTTCCGAGCTCCAGTTCCCCTGACTGCCTTCGATTTGGGTCTTTGGTTTTGTTTTGCTTTTCTGTCTGTTTTTAGCTTTAATGAAGTGCCATCGATACACAAACAATTGCACAGATCTTGAGGAGTTTGGACACGTGCAAACCTCTGTGGTACCCTCTCCACCATCAAGGCTCTACACACATCCATCACCTCCTGAAACTTCCTTGGGTTCTTTATTTCTAGTTTGTTTGTTGTTGTTCTTTTATTTGTTTGTTTGGTAAGAACACCTTAATATGTGATCTATCCTTTTAACATATTTTGATCTGCAGCATGCCGTGCTGGTAACTCTAGACACAGCATTGCACAGCCGTCTCTGGAACCTTTCGTCTCGGGTGACCAGAGCTTGGTACCCCTTGGCCATCACCTCCCTACTTTCCCCTCCTCCCAGCCCCCGGCAACCATCATTCCACACTCTTCTTCCATGGGTTTGACTATTTTAGATTCAAAGCATAAGAGACATCATACAGTATTTGTCCTTCTCTGTTTGGTTTATTTCATTTAGCATAATGCCTTCTGGGTCCATCCATGTTGTCGCAAATGGCGGGATTTCCTATTTTTTTTTAAAGGCTGAATCATATTCCATTGGAAATTTACATACATCAAATTTTCTTTATCCATTCATCTGTCAATGGACATTGGGGTTGTTTGCATACATTGGCCGTTGTGAATAATGCTACAGTGAATGTGGGGGTGTCAGTATCTCTTTGAGATCCTGATTTCAATTGTTTTGGATAAACAACCAAAAGAGGAATTACTGAATCACATGGTAGCTCTATTTTTAATTTTTTTCAAGGAATCTCCTTGCTATTTTCCATGGTGGCTGCACCAATTTACATTCCCACCAACAGTGCATTCTCCACATCCTCGCCCGGCACTTAAGATCTTTTGATTTTTGATAACAGTCTTCCTAACAGGTGTGAGGTGCTGTCTCAGTGTGGCCTCGATTTTCATTTCCCTGGTGACTAGTGATGTTGAGCACCTTTTCATGTACCTGGCAGCCATTTGCATGTCTTCTTTGGAGAAATGTCTATTCAAGTCCTTTGCCCATTTTCCTTCCATCTTAACAAGCTCAGCCCCCTCTGCCCCAGGGCCTTAGCATGTGCTCTCACCTCTTTCTAGAAGATTCTTCCTGAGATCTTCCCATGACTGACTTCTTACTTTGGGGTCTCATTTCAAATGTCACTGCTGACCATCCAGTCTAGACCCTCCCCCTCCAGTACCTCCTGTCTCACTATCTTGCTTGATTCTTCACGACCACTTGTCACAGAGCTGACATCGCCCCTTCCATGTATTTGTGTGTGGCCTGTCACCTGGAAAGGAGGCTCCAAGGGCTCGCAGACCAGCCCGGCTTCCCGCTGTCCCTGCGTGCCTGGGAGGTCAGTGCTTATTAGCGCCTGTGCTAACACACGGATCTTTTTTTAACAGCGATTCCTTTGCCCACCTTTGCCCCTAGCTTCCTCGCAGCCTCTCCCTTTTCATGGTCACCTTTTAAGATGACTGGTATAAAGCTGATCATCTCAGGTGCCTGTCAGTCTCCCGAGGCTCTTCCTTAAACCGGGTTCTGATTTGTGGATCTGGGGGTGCCAATCCTCTGTCCTTCAGAGGAGTCCCTGGTGAACCTGTGGCAAAATCTCTGACCCAACCCAGCCCCTGGTCACACTGCGCATGTCAACAAGCTCCCCAGATGCTCTCTCTGCCCTTGATCCACAGAACCCAGAACCACTGGAGTCAGCGTCCACCACCTCTCCTTACCCCAACCCCTGCACACCCCAAGACCTTCCCATCCCCACCTGGCTCCACTGAAACATGAGGTGTCTTCCCACCACCCACGTGGGGCCACAGACTCAGCTACAGGCACGTGACTCCCACCGCCTTGCCACCTCTCCTCCATCTCCGTTCCTTCAAGGTTGTTACAGGTCCCTGCATGGAAACCCATGGCCCCAGGAGGCTGCAGCGGGCACCTCCCACCTTACTGACAGGAACCTCCTCTTCTTCCTGCAGCCGAACCCCAGCTTGGGCACCTCCCTTTCTCTTCTGCTGCCGTGCCGTCAGCTGTAACCCTTGGTGAAGTGTCCCAGAGACCCGTATCTACAGCTCTCTCCTGATCCCAGCCTGACCACCACCCGTCCCCACTCCTGGGCCCACCCCCTCCTCCACCAGCACCCAGGCAGCTCCAACTCCTATTCCAAATCTAAAAAAAGGGAGAAGAAGGAAGAAAAAGGAGGAAGGAAGGAAGGGACGGAGGGAAGGAGGGAGGGAGGGAAGGAGGAGGGATCTTGGGTTGCTTCTTTTGACCTCTCTTTCTTGTCTAAACCTGGTGTTTCTGGGATTGACAACTTCAGGGACTGAGGTCTTCCGTTTGCTAGTTTAGCTGAATTAAATCTCTCTGGTGGGACTGACTTTTACCACCTCTGGTCCCTGAATTTCCATTACTGGACCAGCCTCTGGTCTCCATCAGAATATTTCCCTGCACAGCCTCTCTCTTTAAAGGATGGGAGACAGCACGACCTCCTTTTATTTCTAACAACTAAACTTGCTTCCATTTGCTTTTCTAAATTTTAATGGACAACAGCTCTGCTTTTTTTGAGACAGGAATGTTCTTTATGCAAATGCAAATTTAATGAATAAGCAAGTAAATGTCTGTCATAAAGCATTTACTGTTTTGATTCAAAACACAAATCCATGCCTGCACTTCTGGGTTGGATGGAAGCCTGGCTGGGAGGCAGATGAAAGGCAGCCCATTCTTTTGAAGAGTTGGTACTCATTCTGGCCCCCGCCCTCCCCACTTTCTCATTTCCATGATGAGCTGGTCCAAGCCCACCTTTAAATACCATCATCGGAAAGACATTTGCTTACTCCCTTCTGGTCCCAAGCTGACCATGCCACTGAGTGTGCCCTAAGAGGCACGCTTTCCCGGCTGAGGTGGAAGGAGTTTGCTGGGGGAGGTCTGGTTCTGTGCCCCCGGCTGTGCATAGCTAATGCACCGACTCAGAGATTGCATTAGGAAGGAGGCCACGCATAGGACATCACTCAGATTTATTGTTATTAATACAGTGGGCCCCACATAATCACTGTTCCCTTAATAAACAGCATGTCTGCTTAAGTGGGACAGTGGCCAGGGGACTTTCTGTGTGCTTCCCACAAGCTCACTTTAATGAATCTAAACTTTTGTCAAGAGTGCCCAGCCCTTGGACCCCAACCTATGCTGTAGCCTGGAATCCCAGCCACAGCCTCTTAGTTCTGCCTGAGTGTCCTAAAGTTTAGAAGTAATTACATTGACCACACAAGGAACACAGCTTGCTCTGTTCCAGGTACTTTTATCATAAACATGGTCTCAGGTTAGCACCACAGCATCCTTGCCAGGCAGGTCCAAGGACCTGGCCCATTTCACCTGAGATAAACAGAAACCTGGGAGGAATTCAAGCATCTAGCTAAGGTCCCACCGTTGGAACAGATGGAGGATTTCCACCGGGTCTGCCCGTTTTGCAGCTGTGCATTCCCCATCCCGACGTGCCATGATCATTAGGATTCCAGGCACCCTCCTCCCCAGAACAAGGGGCAAGCATTGCGGAGCAGAGAGCCTCTCTTCATCTGGGCATCAACCTAACGAAGGGAGGACTAGGTGTAATGAATGAGCTGTCAAGTGCTGGGTGTGATTTTTATTTTTTCAGGCAAATGCAAAACAGATCAAAACATCCTTTATTCTACCACCATTTCCCGAAAGAAATAACCTTAGCCTGAAGGTAGAAATCAATGTTTGAAGCCTTCTCCCATTTTTTTAAAGAAAGACAAGTGCTGTTTCTAACACATAACAGAACACTGTTCAAGAATCCATTGTGGCTAGGAGCCAGGCAGCAGTCGGACCCTTTTCAAGCCTGCTGATATATTAGTTAAACAGAAGAATTAAGTGTGGAGCTGGAGCCCTGGGAACAGGTGTGCAATTCAGAGAAGGTCAGTGAGCTGCAGACCCCCACCCTGATACTCTGGAAACAGCGTCCTTTCCATCCCTGATTCATGGAGTTCTCAGTGTGGGGGTCCCTCGGTGTGGGGTCCCTCGGTGTGGGGGTCCCTCAGTGTGGGGTCCCTTGGTGTGGGGTCCCTTGGTGTGGGGGTCCCTCGGTGTGGGGTCCCTCGGTGTGGGGGTCCCTCGGTGTGGGGTCCCTCGGTGTGGGGGTCCTTCAGTGACACTGACAAGCACTGGAAGAGGTTTCCATTCAATTTCATCAGACGCGTGCTTGAAATCTGCCTACTGCGTCCCAGAAAATGAGGAGGCACTGAAAACGAAAAGGACGGGGGTTCTCATCCCTTCCACCAGTAAGGGGCACAAACACAGGTGCAGCTCACATACATCACCCCTGACACAGTGTCATCTTAGCACCATTCACCTCAACAGGAGGGCACGTGCAATCAGCGTCTGGAAAGAACCTGTGTGAAAGATGGTGGTTTGGAGGGTGCAGCGTGTGTGTGTGTGTGTGCATGCGTGCGAGTGCTGCGCCCTGCTAGCTGGAGGTGGCAGGAAAAGGGGACACCCCTCTGTTTTGTCTAGGAGGACACTTTTTGGTTCCCTCTAGCCCAGCACAGCTAATGAAGTCAGAGACCGGGCCCCGCTCTGGCCTTTGCAGTCTCTGCAAAATCCTCAGCTGTTCCTCCAAGTCAGCAAAGGGTAGCTGACAAGTCAGACCTGGCGGGCGGGCTCTGCCTCCCCTTCTCCCTCCCTCCTGGCCTGGCTCCTGAGGGCGGAGGGGCCGAGGAGGCAGGATTCTCTGTGTGCCTGCATCTTCTTCTCCAAGCTCCACCCAGACCTGCCGCGGACGCTCCCAGGGGTGGGTAGGTCCCCGGCCACTCCAGGTTCCAGCTCCCACCCTGTAAGATGAGGGTGAGGCCCCTCATCCCCCAGGCAGTGTCTTCAGATAAAATGGTAGAGACAAAGAGGCAGGGTCATGTTAGACTGCGTTTGACCATAGGCTGTGGGAAATTTGCTGAAAAGAGCAGATGATGGTGCCACTTTTAAGACAAACAGTTCCCACCCACACATAAGGGTGTGAGAGCGCTCCCGGTACCCTCCGCCTCACTCTCCACCAAGCCTTAGCTGCCCCTGGGTGGGTCACTCCTGGCCTTGATGAAAGGACCGGATGGCCCGTTGCCGGAAAACCGGTGGGAGGTGATGCTCGGGGTTAACTCACTGTGTTAGCTTCCGGGGCGGCCGTAACAAGCACCATGCACAGGTGCTTATTATCTCAGCATCCTGGAGGCTGGAGGTCTGAGATCAAGATGACTGCAGGGTTGTTGCTCTGAAGTCTCCCACCTCGGTTTGCAGACAGCCATCTTCAAGAGTCACGACTACCTTCTGAACATCTGGGGCACACCTCTGTCCCCTGCTGGGGTGGAAATGCATGCAAGGCCATGACGGCAGAGCCTGCCCTGGGTGGCGGGGCCTGCCCGTGTCCCACACCCAGAGCTCGGTGAGGACGCGTGGGGTGGGGGGGGGCTGCTCGGTGCTCCCGCTGCTCCCCCAGAACGAGGCAGTCCAGGGCCAGCTGCTCTCCTCCCCATGGCCCTTCTCCAGGCCATGCCCAGCCACGCTCAGGTGAGAGGGGTCGAGGGGAAGGACAGGGCATCCTGGTTGAGAAGTGTCCCTTCACTCACTGGGATGGCCAAAATCATCGTAGGAAGTTCAGAAAATCACACATGCTGGCCAAACTGAAACCTTCGTATGTTGAAAACAGCTGGCAGGTCCTTAAAAAGTTAAACGTAGATTTACCGTGTGACCCAGGAATTCCACTCCTGGGTATGAACTAAAGATTTGAAAACCTTCATAACAGAAACTTGTCCACTCATGTCCACAGCAGCCCTGTTCGCAACAAGCAACACATGGACACGACCTACAGGTCCCTCAAGGTGAGGACAAATTACGAAGCTGTGGAGGCCTGCATGGGGAGGGGTGAGGGCTGACACGCCACATCATGGGTGAGCCCTGGCGGCGTGGCGGTGAGAGGGAGGCCAGGTGCAAGGCCACGTAGCGTGAGACTCTATTTGTACGAACCATGCAGAGCAGACACTCACACGGACGGGAGGTCAGCTGTTGCGGGAGCTGGGGCACAGCGGACTGGGAGAGACGGCTAACGGGCACAGGGTGTCCTTCCGGGGGTTGAAAATGTCCTGGAACCGTGTGAATGTCCTAAAGCCACTGACATGTGCACTTCAAGGTGGCTAAAATGGCAAGTAGTATGTTATATGACTTTTATATCCAAGAAAATTTATCTCTTTGACAGAAAATTTTAGAAAGAAAAAAAAGATCTCTGGGATGTTCCCACAGATCCTTCCCCACTTTGCCCTGTGCCGGGTACTCTGCCCTGTGCTAGGTACTCTCTCCTGTGCTGGGTACTCTGCCGTGTGCCGGGTACTCTCTCCTGGGCTGGGTGCTCGGCCCTGGGCTGGGTGCTCTGGGCCAGGTGTTGAAGAGCCCGTCTTAGGGCTGCCTTCTAGCTACAAGCTTCCTGAGGGCAGAATCTGCAGTGGGTGCATGTTTGTCTCCCTGCAGAGCCACGCACACCTGTCTGCAGAGGGAGCACTCACAGGCGCTTTGTGGAACGACCTTGAAGACACAAAGTTCCTACTATGTGTCCTCACGATTCATGAGGTGCAGGAGGGTCCCGCGGGGAGACAATGCCTGGGGGCTTTGGGGAAACACACTACCTCATGGTAAAGATGATTTCCCTAGAGCCAGATCTTAGCAAACACACAAGACCCTATAAAGAAAGTGCAGCTTGAGAGGGTCAGTGCACAGAATCCAGTCTCGGGTCCCGGCCGGGCTGTGGGCAAGGTGCAGAGGGTCAGTGGGACCCAAATATCTGTGGACTCACCCTCCCTTCACCTGTCACCTGCCCCGCTCTCCGGCCACTGGAAAACGACAGCCAACAGGAAAGGATGGCTTCACTCTGAGAGCCGCGGATGCCGACCACGTCCTTGAGAAAGACAGCAGGCAGGGCTCCGGCGGGCGGGCGGGGGGCCCGGCACGCAGAGCCAGTCTTGGGGCTCCGGGAAGTTAATTAGCTTCCTCCCCTTCTGCGTGGACGGAGAAGAAGCTGGCGGCCGTCCACAGTGAACAGCATCCTCTGCATTCCTGTCTGTATTCGGACTGATTTAATTTTGAAATTACATTTGGAAAAAAAGTGTGAAAATCCCAATTGCATGGCGTAATTTAGAAAGCCCATTATCTGCGGGGCGCCCGGGGGTGCAGTGACCCGGCGGCGGAGACAACGGATCGTGAGGCTCCAGACGGCAGCACGCCCGTCCGCCCCGCCTCCGCGGGTCACGGCGGTTAATGAAGAAGATGAGCCCACGAGCAGACGCCGGGCAGCCCTGATCTGGGCCCTGGAAGAGGAAGCTTTGTCCCTGGGAAGTCACTTCAGAACTAGAAGCAAAGATGCGGGACGCCATCCATGGTCCGGGAGACGCCCTGCCGAGCATCACTCGCCCCGAGCCTGGGCCCCACAGCCATGGTTTGGAAAGGGTGGAGGAGTTTTGCTGGGACGGGAGGAGGTGATGTCCCAGAGACATTTTTTCTCTCCTTCTAGAATTTATTGCCAACCAGTTGACAGGCTTCAGGGAACCTAAATTTTGCACCATCAACTTTCGGCATAAAATATTAGGAGGAAATGGTTTATATCCTCTCATCAGGCTCCTCAAGGGCTGTCATTCTCCTGGTACCAATTAGCATTGGACAAACCGACCTGGGGGAGACGCTGACTGACCCCAGGCTCTCCCGGAATCTCCTGTCCCATCCCAGACCTTTCACGGTGGCTGATGAACCCACTGATACACAGGTTCTTATCTGTACCTTGCCGAGATTTGATTAGAACTATCTGCCCCACCAAAAAAATAACGTAACTGTGGGCATATATCCAAGCGAGTTCAAGACCGCCCACAGAACTGTCAGCATTCTCAGGAATCCCATCCAGCCGCCTAAATGCTATGTGAAGCAAATTAATTTACTGAACAGAAATATTCCAATCGAGCGGGCTATAAACTGAGCATGTGTACTTAAAAACCGCATTTCCCCACTCGGCTATGAGATGAAAATCAGAATCTGTTTCCTCAGGGAAAACGTCTCCAGGAGCCTGGAGGACCAGGGTCCCCTCACGAGTCTCACATGCGGTTGCGTCCTTTACTCCACCTGGGGGTTCTCTCTACTGGCCTCTCTTTTCCAGTCCTTTAGTTCTTCCCAGGGATGAAGGAAGGCCCGCCCTGTGCCGGGCTCTGTTCCAGTGACACAGCTGTGGGAAGTCCAGACATAAGGCCCTGCCCTCCTTCGGGTACATTCTAGTGGGGCTGATGGACATAGTACAAAAGGTAAGGGCACAGAATACATGGGAGGTTAAACAGTGATGTACACTAAGGAGAAACCCAAAGCAGGCAAGCAGGGGGTGCGGGAGGAGGGAAGGTTCCAAGTCTGTATGCAGGACGCAGGGAGGCCCCGCTGCAGGAGGAAATACCTGGAGGGTGAACCCCTGTCGTCCCCGAGGTGTGTTCAGGAAAGAGCTGAGGCCAGCGGGGCTGGGCGGGAATGAGCCAGCTGCTGATGAGCCGGAGCGTCCGTCCTCCGAGGGACCCCTGATGCCTAGGCTCCCAAGCACGCAGGCTTCCTTCGTCCTCCCTCAAGTCTGAGAATCTGAACGTTACAGCTTTTGTGACCTGCGGAGCCCCACGTCCACAGATAAAGCAGGGGGGAGGGCACAGCTCAGCAGTACACTGTGCGCCTAGCACGCACCAGGTCCCGGGTTCAAACCCCAGCGCCTCCACTAAAAATAAATAAGTCAATAAACCTAATTACCCCCCCCAAAAAAAAACCAGACAAAGTGGATAAAACCAGAAACAATCAAGGAGTTATTGCAACCAGGTAGAGACATCCCCACATGACTTTTTTCTCTAACTTTTTTTTTTAATTGAGTTATAGTCATTTTACAATGTTGTGCCGAATTCCAGTGTGGAGCACAATTTTTCAGTTATACATATATTCGTTGTCACATTTTTTTCGCTGTGAGCCACTACACGGTCTTGTACATATTTCCCTGTGCTACACAGTATAATCTTGTTTATCTATCACATGATACTGATGCAAAAAAAAGACCCCATCGATCACCCTCTGGCCCAGCGGGTCTTCGTTCAGAGGCGGGGCGCGGAGAAAGGGTCCCCACAGGCTGGGTCTCACAGCTGGCGTCCTTCCCGTGGGGGACCACTTTCGTCGAAGGGAAGAGCTTGCAGGTGGAAGACAGGAGCATCTCTGTGGTCCTTCCACCAGCCACTTAGCCTAAGGGCAGCGGGCAGGGTCAGGAGGGCGGCTCACTCCCTGAAAAACCCTCTTCCTCGGCTGTAGCTGAGCAGAATAATTGTGCCCCCGAGTAGAGTTTGTGTGAAGGCCGAGCGTGAGGAGAACTCAGCGTGCCTGCTCCTGGAAGCCCCTCCGTGGGGTCCCCCCGCCGTGTGTTCCCGCATCCCATTCAGCCACGTGGGGTCCCCATGAGGGCAGCCCACAGGGATGATGCCCTCAGAGGTAGAATGCGGGGTCTGCAGCTGGCTCCGTGAGCTGTCAGATCACATCTTAGCACTTGGGAGGGACATCAGACCCCGAGTCCATCTTTTTCCCTGGAGGAGGAGCTGAGCCCGAGGAGGAGCGTGCTGTGGGCTGTCTGCATGCTGAGGAGAGAGGACCAGCCTCAGGAGGAACCAGCCGGGCAATGCCTGCACCTCTGACCTCCAGCCTCCGGGGCTGGGGGAGCGCACTTCTGTCATGGAAGCCAAGCTGCCTGCGGTGCTTTGTGATGGTGGCCCCAGCAGACTAAGCCAGGGCCCTTCTAAAGAGGACACAGAGACAGGGGACCCCTGTCTTTGCTTCCACCTCTGACTGCACTGCAAACGTTTGCCTGTGAAGCCGCACCCCCGGGAGAAGGGGTCCCTGAGATGTCAGGAGACTGCAGACCCATCTGGAGGGGACGGCATCCCCTCACTGTCCCCAGGCCACTGTCCTGGGCAACCGTGCGGTGTGTCTCCCTTGCCTCCACCTCCATGCTCAGCAACCCCCACCCCCGATCCTTCCCCTCGGGTCTCCAGAATGCCGCTCTCTGAGTCCCTCGGAGGGAAATAAATCCAACCCAGTCGCTCACACTTGATGCTTGATGAATCTCTCCTGTTGCTATTTGTAAAATCAGATTTTAAACATAAGAGCCAAAAATGATAATAATAAGGAAGAAAGAAAAAGAAAAGAAAACTAGAGAAAGACAGACAGACAGACAGAGAGCCAGATGTGTCCAAGGGTAGCACCCCCGCCCGAGCGAAGGCACAGACGGCCTGCGTGGCCGGCTTCCTGCGTGATGGACGGCTCCTAAGGAAACCCGGGCTGTGGCCTGTGGGGCCAGCTGTCCGTCCGTTCGACCTTGGTGGCCAGAGGACAAAGTGGAAATCTTGGCGTTTGCTCCTGTCCTTTCAGAATGTGTTCTCTGAGCAGTCAAGGCAGGTGTTCCGTCTGAAGGTGTGACAACCCAGCCACCTTGCAACTCTCATCGCTGTGAACAGAACGTGCGAGGTTTCCTGTCACCTCTGTTTTCATTCAGCTGGAAAACGGCTGCTGGTTCAGCGGCAAGCTTTGAACTGTGTGTGTGTGTGTGTGTGTGTGTGTGTGTGTGTGTGTGTGTTCGATTTCCCAGAAAAGGGAAACCACCACCAGATGCAATTTAACTTGTAATTTTATTTGCTGTGGAGAAGCTTAAGCAACGATTGTATTTGATGTGGAGCTGAAATGCATAAAGAGGTAAATGGCTTAATTTGAATCAATATTAATTTAGTGCAATTTACTCTTAACTTTACTTCACAGCAAATGAAATTACTCTGCTCAGGAGTCGCTCGAAAACTTTTCTTAGCTTAGAAAACTGAGCTAAGCAGGCATGACGGTTTGCTGGTGGAGGCACCATGCCTCCTGCTCCAACTCTGTCTGATGCAGGTGTGCATGACTTGTTAACGGAGAAGAAACTTCCGGAAACTTCCAGTAAAAACACTCAAGGGTGTGTGACCCTCCCCATCCTGCTGGGACAGGTCTTCACAAAAGAAGGTGGGGTTTGCAAATGGGGGCGGAAGGAGAGACAGTAGTCATTGGCACATGCTCAGGGCTTCCCCATCGTGGAAATGAGCTCCGTGTTAGTATCGTGTGGTCGCCATAGCAAAGGACCCCGGACCGAGAGGCTTAAACAACAGAAGTGTATTCTCCCACGTCCTGGAGGCTGGAGGTCTGATACCAACATGTCAGTTGGGTTGGTTTCTCCTTGGCGTGTGAACGGCCGTCTCTGCCTGTGTCCTCACGTGGCCGTCCCTCTGTGTCCCTGCCCTAATCTCCTCCTGTAAGGACACCAGTCTGGTTGGATCAGGGCCCACTCATATGACATTTTTACTTAATCACCTCTTTAAGGCTCTAGCTTTTAACACAGTCACTCTGAGGTCCTGAGTGTTAGGACTTCAGCATATAAATTTAAGGGGACACATCTCAACCCATAATAGGTGGAAATCCCTCTGTACCAATGATTTATTTCATGGTCTGATATTTTGCCCAGTGATGACTAGAAGAAATGCAGATCAACTTTTTTTTTTTAATTGAACTACAGTCAGTTACAATGCATCAATTTCTGGTGCGCAGCACAGTGTCCCAGTCATGCATGTACATACATATATTCATTTTCACATTCTTTTTCATTAAAGGTTATTACAAGATATTGAATATAGTTCCCTGTGCTATATGGAAGAATTTTATTTTTTATCTATTTTTATATATAGTGGTTAACCTTTTCAAGTCTCAAACTCCCAAATTTATCCCTTCCCACTTCCTTTCCCCTGGTAACCATAAGATTGTTTACTATGTCTGTAAGTCTGTTTCTGTTTTGCAGATGATTTCATAGTGTCCTCTTTTTCTCTTAGCACTATATACAATGGCCATGACATGGAAACCACCCAAATGTCCATTGACAGATGACTGGATAAAGAAATTTTGGTATATTTATTCAATAGAATACTACTCTGCCATAAGAAAGAATAAAATATTATTTGCAGCAACATGAATGGACCTGGAGATTGTTATTCTACGTGAAGTAATCCAGAAAGAGAAAGAAAAATACCATATGATATAACTCATATGTGGAATCTTAAAAAAAAAAAAAGATGGATCAACTTTTTTGACCTCATGACATAATCATGGGGAATTTCTAGCAGAATTCTTGGCTATTTATTGACTCAAATGGAGCCCAGGCTACCTACTGCCTTTCCATTGTCAATCCCATTGCTGAACTCAGGCAAAAATGCACAACAGACTGAAAAACTGGAGGAGAAAACCTTGGGGATCATCAACCCTGGGCTGAAAAATAGATTTTGTTTCCACACCAAATGTGCTCCTCTTGCTTGGAAAGACATGAAGATGAGCGATTAATCATGACATGATTAGTCATGTCTGCCATGGGCACAGGATAAGAATGGTAACACATACACTTTACAGCTCACAACCCTGGCCTAATCCAAATCTCCCACAGAAACTCATGGCCAGAAGGGGGAAATGACAAACAGTCACCCTGCGACTTAAATAGCACTTTAAATCCAAGTTCTTAGCTTGTAATTTAATGTCCCTCCTATTATATTCACACATCAGCTTTTAGTGATTAAAACATAGAAGCCAAGGTCATTCATTTTTTCTTGAAATCATGAGCAAGGAAAATTGTTCCAAGATTTTGGAAACTGTTTGGCTGACCACACAGAAATTGAAATCTCCGCTGTGCTGGGAAGTAAGTAGGCTAGATTGTAGGATTACAAAGATGAGTAAGATGTGATTAAGCCCACTCTTTAAGATGCATGAGAGCAAGGAAACGTGCTTTCAGACAGTTAAATGTGAACAACTTTTCTGGGAGCTGGTGGGTCAGAGAAACGTTCTCAGTGGAATGTTTAGGTTGACTCTTGAGGGATGAGCAGAAATCTCATCTGGCCAAAGAAAGGGGGAGAAGGGACTCAAGAACAATGAAGCAGTGACTCCGGTGGGAAAGGCGAGGGCTTGTCCGTAAAATGGGTGCAGCACCGAGACCGCCGGGGGCAGAAGAGGGGAGGCGGGCGGAGACCCTGGTGGTGCCGAGCTTCACCGTTTCTGCAGCCACGCTTCCTGCCATCCTTTTCTGGACTTCCTCCAAAACCACTCCGTCCTCTCACTTGACTAGTTATTCATGGCGTAACCGCACTAGGACTGCGCCTGCATCATTCTCCTTTGCGTAGGAGACCCTCCAGCTTCAGCGATTCCCTGGAAGGGCTCAAAACACTCAAAAAAGCCATTGCGCTCACAGGGACGGTTTACTGCAGAGAAAGGATACAGACTAACGTCAGCAAGGAGAAAAGGCTGGCTGGACGGCGGTGAAGAGGAAGCGGACATCGGCTTCTGGCTGTCCTCTCCCTGTGGGCTTGCGTGGGCTTCACTGCGTCCTCCCAGCAAGGAAGCGTGACAACTCACATGAAGGGTCGCCAGCCGGGAAGCTCGTCACGCCTTGGTGCCGGGGGTTTCCTTGGGGGAGGGGGGGTCTGTCCTGTCGGCATGGAGTGCCCACGTGGCTGACCTGAAGTGCCCGGGAGCCAGGTCCCAAGGCCCCCACCGTGAATCCCACCGTTGGCAGGATCCCTCTGGCCCAGCCAAGCCCCCAGGTGAAAGACACTGTTAGCGGGCTGGGTATCCCAGGGGCTCAGAGAGAACCCCAGGAGCCATCAGGGGCCAGGCTGGAGCATCTCTAGCCTGTGGGCGTAACTCCTTGCTGCCACCGAGCCTCTGTGCCTTTCTCCCACCTCCCAGCAACATCCCTGCAGCGTGCCTTCATTCGCCCTCCAGTCAAGACATCCACTCCCCTGCAGTCACCCCGCTCCTACCCACCCCCACATAACCCTGTTGTCCCATCCAGTCCAACCCACTGCCTTCCAAATCCAAACTTCTCATCTCAAAAACCTGAAATCTACCTGTTTAAGCCAACTCTCACAAAGATGTGTGAGACGGAAGCCCAGGTACCTTCCTGGGAAATCTCACGTGGCACAATTTAATTGTTGCTCATCCAAAAGCTTCCCCATTGGTGTGATTTTCAGAGGACAGGAGGGTGAAGCCACTCGTGAGGCATTCTGGAGGGTGGAGGAGTCGTGGAGTGTTCTGTCAACCAGCCCCTCGTCCACAGAAAGCATCCCACGTGCCTCTGCCCAGCCCGCACCTCCCTCAGTCTCCTCTGTCAGTCTCGGAACGCTCAGGCTTTGGGCATCTCTGAGTCAGGACCCCAGACTCCCAGCAGTCGACACAGGCTGGAGAATCTCTCGCCTTATTTCACAGTGGAAATCTCTTTCTCTTTCCTCCTTTCTTTACCCAGATTTGTCTCCAGTCCCAGCTCCAATCTCAGTTCTTCCAGAAACCCTTTCCTGACTCCTTTCTGTTTCCCTTCCCTCCCTGCTACCCCCGCGAGGCTCTGGCCTCGGAGGACCCTGACCTCACTGACCTCGCTGACCTCTGCTCTGACCCTGGGCGTCCATGATGCACGGCCACGTGTAAGCGACTCAGCCGCCCAGACACGCAAATGGGCTGTGGTCACCCTGAATATTTACTTTTCCTGGATGAGGATGAAATGATGAAATTATTCCACCTGTTAAACTTCCCAGTGAAACATCCATGTGTAGAATCCAACAATGCATTCATCAAAATCATCGCTTTTTATCCCTGCTTGTATTTCCTCAGGCAGTTTTATTCAGAGGCTACGTGTGGCGTCTCTGGGGTGAAGCCGCTCCTGGGGGATCTAACCCCTTCCTGTCTGACCAGTTAAGTCATGGAGATCCGGGGATTCTGGTCGGCCTGCCGTTGGAAATCACATATGAAGCCACAAGTTCATCTGATAACACGAAGGTGGTTGCTTCCTTCATCCCCTCGAGGGAAGACAATGGTCCCTACTCATCGTGCTGTGCTTTAAAGCCACCTTTAAAAGGCTTCTGCAGTGCACGCGGCACCTGAAATCATGAGGAATAATTACACGGGATAATAGTAACAAGCCGAATTCCTCTGCCTCTTTCTTTTATATCAACCGATCTACTGTCTGTGCTCTGGGAGACCCGAGACCAGCACTGACCGAGGTCACTTCTGGCTAATGTGTTCTCCTGGTCTAGCGCTTTGGGGTTCAAAGCAATCAAGTCCCCGTTCCAAGAGGATCTTCATGAGAACCTGGATACAGGGCAGCTGTTTCTTTAATGGGGGACAATTTCCTGCTGGTCTGTTTGCACAGCCCCCTCCCCGCAGATTGGGAGCACTGGACCCCGAAGACTGTCTTACCTCCCCAGTTCATGCCGGGCATTGGCCAGGCAAAGGTTCAACTGACAAGTGAAACCATTCTTGGGGTTGATCAGTCTGGGCAAATTGCTCTTCCTGGAACCCAATACCCAAGTGTGATCAGACAGTGGCGAGGGTGTGGAGCCTGCTGGCCATGCCTGGCCCATACCCTGCTGTCTGCCCAGACTGGACCTCGTTCCCCACCTGGGGACACTGTGTGACCTCACCCCACAGCTCCAAAGTCATCCAAAAGCAAGCAAAGCAAGTGCTCTGAGCTTTCTGGGGAAGAGCTCGGAGGCACAGGATGTCCCCCTGCCTATGCCTGCACACTCCCAAAATCAGATACAATGGAGATGCAGCCTGAGCTGCTGCCCCAGGAAGCAGCCCAGGTGGCCGGTGGCGTCCTTAACGGAAGCCCGAGCTGCTGTGCCGTCTGCCCTCCCCCGAGGACGGCAGGCGGATGAACGGCATTTGGAAGATGAGCGCTAGGAAGGCAGCCCAGTGCCATCAGACTTGACCTTGGATAATGTCTCTCCAGCAAACCACGTTCTGAAACTCATTTCTTGGTTACAATAATACGGTTACTGAGAAGCAACCGGCATCCTGAGCTAGCAGTTAGAGCCGTGCTGGGGAAGGGGACGGGCGGGGCACAGGGAGCTGGAGGGTCTGGATGCTGGGAAGAGGGGAGCACCTGTCCCTAGGGCAGCAGGGGTGGGGGATGGCGGGGGAGAATTCCTCCCACGGCGCTGACCTACGGGGTGAGGGATGGGGCGAGGGGCAGGTGGGAGCCAGGTTTAGGGGAGCTGAGAAGACAGGAAATCGATCCCATCCCTGAAGAAGGAAAAAGCCAAACGCATCACACGCCTTCTCTGGGCCAGACGCTGGGGGTGTGTCCTGTGACACTTTTCCTTGTAATTCTCCAAACATCCCAGAGAGACCAGGTTGTCCTGAGTGGTTACAAGCCCTGCCAAAGCCATTCTGCCAAGGTGACGACCGGCAAGCAGAGAAACAAGCAAACCGTCCTGATCTGCACGCTGCTGCCCTGCCTCCAGCCCTGGGCGACCTCCAACGCCGCCCTCGTCCCCAAAGCCTGTGTATTACTTTCCCGCTGTGATAGATTATCCCAAACTTGCTGGCGTAAAACAACACACATCTATTTTCTTGCAGTTCTCGAGGTCATAAATCCAAAATCCGTTTCACTGGGTCCAAATCAGGGTGTCAGCAGGGCCACGCTCCCTCCAGAGGCTCGGAGGCGGGGCAGGCGAGGGGAGGGAGTCTGTCCCCTGCCTGTTCTAGCTGTGGAGCTGCATGCCGTGGGGCCTCCTCCTCCATCTCCACCACCAAGAGCGCAGCGTCCTGCTTCAGACCTCCGTCCGCCTTCTTCTGTAGTCCGTTCTTCCCTCACCTCCCTCTTACAAAGACCCTCTGATTACATTTAGAGACTCCCACCCACCTCAGGATAATCCAGGATAATCTCATCTCAAGATCCTTAGTCACATCTGCAAAATTCCTTTTGCCATAAAAGGTAACACTCACACATGTGGTGGATTAGGACATAGGGACATTTGGGGGCTATTTTTTGGTTGTGGGGGATTCGCTTGCTTGTTTGCTTTATTTATTTATTTATTTAAAAAATTTTAATGGTCGTGCTGGGGACTGAACCCAGGGCCCTGAGCATGCTAAGCACATGCTGTACCACTGAGCTCTGCACTCCCACCACCACGTGGGGACCTTTGGGGGGCCTTCCTCAGGCCCCCACCACAAGAGGCCCAGGCTCCTTCTCTACCCACCTGCGCTCTCCGACCTGCATTGGGAGCCAGGTTGTTCTGCTTTCCCCGGCTTCTCCCCAGCACCGCCCCCACCTCTTCTGGGGGACATAATGGCCACAGTGAATTGAAGTTTTGCCTGTAACCTCTCCTGGGTCAAAGAACGATCAGGGTACAGTCAGTTCTGCTATCATGCAAGATGCGCGCTCCCAAAGGCCATCACCTCGTGCGAACTCCCACGCCAAAACCACCGGCTTGCAGAGGAATACAGTAAAACGGGGACCTAATCAACTGGGCAGCACCCAGTTGAGCAAACATCGCAAGAAATGCGGCTCCTCCCTGTGGAAAGGCCCAGCAGTTCTCTGGACGTGCTGTTGGAAGGACTGCAGCTCCTGAGCTATTGTGTGGGGAGGGGGGAAGGAAGGCTGTCTGAAACCAGACGGAGAGCTCCGACACCGGATCGGATCCGACCGCCTGGCTCGGCGCGCCCGGTGCGCGGAGACGGACGTTGGCGGCGCGCATGCGTGCGCGTGTGTCCCGGGATGTGCCTGAGCGGATGGTTCCCTGCTTCCCTGACACCCATCGTGTCTTCTGTTCCTCTGTCTCTTCCAGACAAAATTGCACAGAAGCAAACGCGAAATTCGGAATTACCTCATGCTCATATTGGCTCCTAACATCTCAACCGAGTTGCAACAAACTGCAGAGCAGAACGGACCTCGGCGTGGGCAGCACGGGGCTGGGGACGGGCAGGGACTGAATTGCGTGGGAAATCGGGCGGCTGGAGCGGAGCAGGCTCTGTGCGAGCTGCGTGGGGGGCGTGCACGCACACACAGACATGCACACGCACTCTCAGGCGCACACGCGCGTGGGAGGTGCTCAGCGCCGCCCCGCTTCTCTCCGGAGGCCTCAGCGCCTCACGGCTGCCCTCACCGTGCTCTTATTTATTCTGTCCGCTTATAAAGTTTCCTCCACTTCTTGACATGCCCGGGAGGGATGAGGCTCTCGACTTTCCTGAATAGTATGAGTCCGTTCGGAGGACCCAGGCGGTGAAAACTTCAGACAGAGGCAGAAATATGACCGAAGAAGAGTGGGGCACGGCCCGATGCGAGGGCCGGCGATTAGAATGACCAACGTGTCAGGCACGAAATAGGAGCTCCTGATACCCACCCGGCGTCGAGAATAAGGCCCCTTATATCACCGCAGGAAATGGGCAATTTTATGCCAACTCGGAGCAGTGTGTCTTGAGGTAATGGCGGGTATAATTCATGTCATTTGCACGGCCTCAGACCTGCTTGCAAGGAGAATTTCAGCCTGAGCCTGGGTTTCTTGGCTTCTAGGTTTTAAAGCCAGACCTTTAAAATATGCATATTTAAAAGAATGCTCAAATATTTGCCTTGCTCTAAGAGGGAGTAAGTGTCTGTGAAAATGGCCAGATTTATGGTCCCTGAAGATAGATGTTGCCCTCCTTCTGTCCAGATGAATCAGCCCGAACCCAGCCCCTGGTTCACACCCTTTTCTCTCTCCCTCTCTCTCTCCCCGCCCCCCTCTCTCATGTGTGCGCGCGCACACACACACACACAGGCACGATGCCTTTTTTGTTTTGACCTTTCATCTGCAATTTTTTGCTGTCTCATGTCTGCTCACCTGGGCAGGTGCTTGTCTGGGCAGGTGCTCGCCTGGGCAGGACCACACCTGAGGTGATCCCGCAGAGCACGAGCAAGAAGCCAATGGACCCCAGAGGCCATCCCTGGAGTGTGCCGTCTTGGCCTTCCTGGAGAACTGACTCCTGGAGTAGAAGTCGGGAGGCTGTCTCCCACCGGCAGAACTGAGAAGTAGAACAGAACAGAGTGAACTAAGAAAGACCATACCCAGCGACCTAGGCTACTTCAGATGCTCTAAAATAATCCGCATTTTTATATATTGTCTCCTTTCACTAGGATGCACTCATGTTACAAATACACAAAAACAAAAATGAATTTTAAAATTATGACCCAAAACCTTACCAAACAGAAATGGTCATTGCTAGACATTTAGGCTATTCTGTTTCACTCCATTTTATTCATATATATATATATATATATATATATTCATGTGTATCCATACACATATAATTTATGTATATAATATGTATATTATGTATATAAATTATATGTATACACACACACACACACAGAGCTACATAACTTGTATATATTCATGTAATAGAAAAGAGCAAACCTGACTCCATATTAAACTGGTTCCTTTGGCTTCAACCCTGCGCTGTTTCTTAGGCTCAGTCTTGCTGGTTCTGCACCTTTTGTAAAAGAGTGTTGCCTGGAGCCTGAAGTATACAGGTATACAGTGTTCTCAGGCTCCAGCCTTGAAGGATACTAACGCTTTTCCATTCTTATAAAGATAACAAGTTGCAGAATAGAAACTAACCTTTGTCTTGTTGGAGGTTTACAGGGACAGTATGACCTGACCCATGTGGACAGCTGCAAGAACAAAGGATTCCCAGAACAAAGAGTTCCTACCCCAAGAAGTTTGCAACAACAAGCACTCCCCCTCCTCTTTTTAGCATAAAAGGAGCCTGGGTTCTGACTTGGGGAAGGTGGTTCTTCAGGACATTAGTCTGCTGTCTTCTTGGTTTGCCGGCTTTTTGAATAGAATTGCTATTCCTTGCCCCAACACCTCGTCTCCCGATTTACTGGCCTGTCACTTGGCGAGCAGAACAAGTCTGGGCTTGGTAACAGTCACACACAAACACACAGGTACCCATGCTTTTACCTGGGATCACGCCATGAACACTTCTGTCCTCAGCATCCGCCACTTAACATTATGTTACACACCTTCCCCCGTAAACTGGAAACATACTGAAGTATAGTTTCGCATCTGGTATCTTTTATTTACTGTTACGTTGTAACCATTTTCCCACTGGTTAAATAGTTTTTCAAACCAGAATTTCAGTGGGGACATCCCTGAAATTTTAAATTGTTCCTCCTTTGTTGAATCCACAAGTGACTAGCATTTTTGCTGTTCTCTGGAAGAACGCTGCTGTGAGATCCCATCTGTGTAAGTCTTCACATGGGTAAGAGGGTGGCTTTAGGATGCATTCTCAGCAGTAGCTTGTCCGAGGGGAGCTTTCTGCTCTACAGTGTTCTCGAAAGGTTTCCCTGATTTCTGTTCCACCAGCAGGGCATGGCAGCAGCACGTCACCCAGCCTCTCCAGCGCTGAACCGCGTCTTCCTTTGTTTGTTTAGGCCAGTGTCACCAGCGCTGCAGACTTCCGGGCGGTCAGCGGGCTCTGTGACATCCCTGTCACCATCCTTGGTGTGCTTCACCAGTGACCGTCATCTCCTCCTCCAGTGGCCGAATGATCGCCAGGTGTGTGGCTGCTCTCAAGCCACGCTGAGCCTCGGAGAGCGCCCCGGTGCCGGCTGGTCCTGCCGGGCGCCTTCATGCCTCCGTGCTGCGTGGAGGTCTCTTGCTCGAGCTCCCCTCGCCAGCTGAGTCACCGTTGTCCCTTTGGTCCGAGCCATGTCTGCCTTTCCCTGGACTTTTGCAGTGCTTCCTCACTGAGGTGCTCGTGTCCATGCTGGCCCTCACAGCAGCTTTCGCCTCACAGCTGCCCAATCATCTACTTAAAACACAAATCCAACCGCATTTATGACCCGCTGCAACTGGCAGTGCTTCCCTTTGTTCTTGGGATGGAGATGAATCTTCATGTGGCCTCGTCCTGCACAATCAGGTGGCCCCTACCTTCTCACTCCCCCTCCCCCTCCATCCTCACCCACCACGCACCCTCCCCCTCATCAGCACCCACCATGCCTCTCCCCCATCACCACCCACCACGCCCCCTCCCCCGCCATCCTCACCCATCACGCCCCTCCCCCTCCATCCTCACCCACCATACCCCTCCCCCTCCATCCTCACCCACCATGCCCCCTCCCCCTCCATCCTCACCCACCATGCCCCTCCCCCTCCATCACCACCCACCACGCCCCCTCCCCCTCCATCACCACCCGCCACACCCCCTCCCCCTCCATCACCACCCACCATGCCCCTCCCCCTCCATCACCACCCACCATGCCCCTCCCCTCCCCCTCATGTCTGGTCCTCCATCAGTTGCCTGCTCTCAACTTAACTCTCCAATCAGTCTCCAAGTTCAGCATGATACCTGGAAGTGCTTAACTACTGCTGGTGAGTTGAGTAAATGAATGAATGAATTTCCCATTCCAAAAACTTGGTTGCAGCATCCACAGAAAGAATAAAAGAATTTACTAAGAATAAAAGCCATCTCTTAGGAGTTGAATTATGTCCCCTCCCCAAAAGACATATTGGGGTCCTAACCCCCAGGACCTCAGAACGCAACCTTATCTGGAAATGGGGTTCTTGCAGACATAACCACAAGATGAGGTCTTCCTGAAGCCTGGTGGGCCTAATCCAATGTGACCAATGTCTTTCTGAAAAAAACAACAAACTCTCAGAGGGAAGATGGCTGGCCTTGTGATGATGGAGTGATGTGTCTACCAACCCAGGAATGCCAAGGACTGCCGGTAGCTTCTAGAGGACACGAGAGGCCCTCAGAGCCTCCAGGAAGAGCCTGGACTTCTGTCCTCCTGAACTGTGGAAAAATACAGTTGTTCTTTCAAAACACCCAATTTGTGGTTATTTGTTACAGCAGCCACAGAACTCTCATACTGTCATCCCTGAAAACGCCACGTATGCATAGTTGGAGGCAGGAAGGCCATGACTGTCCTGGAGTCCTGAGGTGCTGTGCTGGGAGGGGGCAGCTGAGGACAATGGGGCAGGAGGGCTGGTCCCTGAAGCTCACACAAGGAGCCAGAAATGAACACACAGCCAGTCAGGAGCAGCGGGTGGACCGGGGCACTGGGGGTCCAGGGCCACTTCCTCCTAGAATGCCAGGGTCTGTCCACTGTCTCCAGGACTCTGGGGCCCCCAGCCTGAGAGACAAGGGCTGCTTGTTCCTTCTGGAACCCTCTAGCAGGCCTGGGTTGGGCTGCCAGCCAGGGGGAGAGGAGGAGGCTTGTCGCAGCGTCTCCCAGAGCCCCCTTGCCGAGGGGGAGTGGGCGGGCAGTTATCTGCCCTCATGCATATGCACTGGTGGCCGTTTCCAGAGCCCGTAGCAGAGCTGCGCATTGAGCTGCTGCACACAATGTGTTTTATTGTCCATGTCCGCCCTTTTGTAATATCCTCTGGAAATTCATATTAAAGGAGATTTCAAACCCCAGCGATGGGCCCGCAAGCCCTTCCGGTCCCTGTCTGCGAGGAGGCTTTATTTAATAACAGAACGTCTCACGTAACGCTGTGCCTGTTGATGAGATGGGCGCGGAGGCAATGTCGTATGTCTTATTGGCCGAATCAGCTGCTGTGCCTCTGTCGGGCCAATTTCCCTTTTATGTTCTGGGCACTTAAAAACCCTTAGAAGACTCTTGTGTATTTTCTAGCAAAAGCGTGTCACGGATTTCTTCCTCTTTTGAAAACTGGAAAGTCAATGTAAATCAGCTCCTAAAGCAGCCCCTCAAGGTTAACGTGGAAATAATGCACATTTAGGTAGAAAGACGTGCTCTCTCAACATGGGACAAGACTGTGCGCACGGAGATGGGACGAGCTGGCACAGACTGGTGCCCATGGAGGACTGGAGGGTTTCCTGATGTGGGGGGAAGATATCCCACACATCCAGGGTTGGAAGTATTGAGAGGAGGGGAGGAAAATGTGTTTCTCTTACAACATGGGAGGAAGAATAGTGGGGAGGGGCGAGGAGCTTCTAAACTGTTCCCTATGACCCTGCCCACAAAAGCCCGGTGCTTCAGACAGAACCGAATCTCCTCAAATGTACAAGACTGTCATAGAAAAGAACAAATCTGACTCCATATTAGCTCTGTTCCTTTGTCTCTAACCCTGGGCTCTGTCTCCTGGGCTGAGCCATGCCGGTGCTGCACCTTTTGTAAAAGGATGTTGCCTAGAGATACACAGGAGAGCCCCTTCTCAAGGCTCTGCCCTTTAAGGGTAAAACACTTTCCCTTTCACACAGAGATAAAAAGTTGCAGAATAGACAATAACTTTTATTTTGTTGGAGGTTTACAGGGACTCCATGACCTGCCCCATGTGGACAGTTGCAAGAACAAAGAATTCCTACGCCAGGAAGTTTGCCACAACTAACCGTGCCCCCTCCCCTTTACGGGAGAAAAGGAGCCTGAATTCTGACTTGGGGAAACGGTTCTCTAGGACATTAGTCCCCCATCTCCTCAGCCTGCTGACTTTCTGAATGAAGTCATTATTCTCTGCCCCAACATCTTGTCTCCCAATTTATTGGCCTGTCGTGCAGTGAGCAGAATGAGTTTGGACACTGTAACATGATGAAGTCCTAACCCTGGGTGTCAACCTGAAGATGGGGCCTCCAAGGAAGTAATTGAGGTAAACTGAGGTCATAAGGGTGGGGCCCCAATCCAGTAGGATCAGTGTCCTTATCAGAAGAGACATCAGAGAACTCTGCTCGCCCCCCACCCCACCCCCTACCAGGTGAGGACACGGTGAAAAGTGGCCGTCTGCAGGCCAGGGAGGACGTTCTCACCAGGAATGGACTCTACCAGCACCCAGATCTGGGACTCCCAGCCTCCAGAACTAAGAGAAATAAATGCCTGTTGTTTAAGCCAACAGTCCTGTGGCGTTTTGTCCCAGCTGCCTGAGAAGACCGAGACACCGGGTCCCCCTCCCTGGTGCCCGCCTGCGGGAACCCTGCTTTAATCCTGACCCAGGGGGTACACGTGGTCTGGGACCTCATTGCCAGGATCCTGCAGCAAACAGAGGCCCCCAGGAGACCCAGATGGCGGGAGGGAAGGGGCTCCACGGGTCCAGCCAAGCTTAGCACGTCCTGGGACCCCCACTTCTCCTTGCGTCCCTGCACAGTTCCTCCCCCGTTGAATACACTACAGGAGAGGCTGGCGTCCAGTAAACGCCCTTTCACCCGCCCCTCAGAAGAGTTTATTTAAGCCCAGCGAGTCCAAAAGTCAACAAGGAAGGAAGCAAATCCAGAAGGGCGCGGGGGCCGTGGGCTGTCCCTGCGGTCCGTCCCTGTTTGGTTACGCGGGAAGGCCAGGCCCTGGGCTCGGGCCTTGGCTGGGCCTGAAGAGTTAATAAGGCCTGTGATTCACCATCTGGGCAACTCTGACTGCAGTTTAGAAGCACAGAGTGTGCTCAGTGAGGGGGACCCCCTCGACCTACTTGCCAGCCAAAGGTGAGAACAAAGGGAACGTGACAGAGACTCCTGCTATGGCGCCGGCTTCCCGTGTTCCACACCCAGAGCTTCGAGCCCTTGTGTGCTCCGGGCTCTTGGGTGATGGTCTTCAAGATGATGGGGAATCCGTTTGGGCCCTGAAGCATCTCACCCACTGGGACCGAGCCCCTGGGGCGGGTGCAGTTTGGTGCTTTACCTGCAGAGAGAACCATGGTTGGCATCAGTAAGGCCGGATGCAGGACTGCCTGAACAGGAGACCCTGTGGTACGACACAAAATGCATTTCATGTTTGTCTTTGGTTCCCGAAACCCTCAGAATGCCCTAAGCGACGGGAGTTTGGGGTTTTGCTAATGAGGTGATGGAGGTGGGGCCCTGGACAGTTTCAGGACATGGACTGGTCACCAGAAAGATGAGCCAGCGATGAAAGGGTTGGGGCTTTGAACCAGCCAGACCTCCAGGAGGGGAGGGGCATGGGGACTGTCCTGTCTGTGTAATGAAACTTCAGTCACACTTCTAGACACCCAGACTCCGTGGAGCATCCTAGTGGTGGAGGCACTGATGTGCCAGTGGGGTTGCAGGGGGGACATGCCTGAGCTCCCCAGGGGAGCCCAGAAGCTCTGGGCCCCATCCCCACCCCTTGCCCTCTGAGTCCTTGTCCCCACGTGCCCTTTAAAGTACAACGGCAGTCGCACCTTCTTGAGCTCTATGCTGGTGGGTTACCAAACCTCCTCTGAGGGGGGCCTGGAAACCCCGAATTCAGAGCCAGTCGGTCAGAGGTGCAGCTGGCCTGGGGTCTCCACAGCTGCAGCTGAAGTGGGGGCAGTGCCGGGGCAAAGCCAGCCCTTCATCTGTGGGGTCTGATGCCAAGCTGGTGGCTGGGCTCAGACCTGCATTGCCGCCCACCCGGCTGGGGTGGAGACTGAGCCGACTCCAAGAAAAAGGAAGGAAGGCAGCTCCATCGGCGTGAAACACAGAAGGGCTTGACTCAGCTGAGGGGCCACTGACCTTTCCGCGCGGGGGTCTTCCTCCTGCAGAGAGGGTGGCGCTGCCTCTGCCATTCCGGAGGTCATCGGTCACCACGTTGTCCCATTGTCTGAGTTGTGCTGTCAAAGGACAAGAAGGCCCAGAGACCACCACCACAAATTAATCAGCTCTGGAAAACCAGACCTGCCACCGAAGGCCTCTCGCAGGGCAGAGAGAGACGGTCTCTGGGCCCAGCAGCTCTCGCTGTTCCTGGCGCCGGCCTGGGGGCTGAGAGTCCAGTGACATTTGTTCCTGGGAACTGGGGAATGCAGGCATTGAGTGCTTGCCTGGGCCTCCCCCCTCAGTGAAGCCCAAGAGGAGAAGGGGACAGGGTCCCACTCCCAACAGCCGCTCAGCGACACACAGGACGATGGTGGAGTCTGTGCCATCAGAGCCAGACAGCTTCCGATCCAAGCTCTGCCCTGTCCCTGCTCAGCAAGCCTGGGCCCCCTTCAGTATAACCAGGTCAGCGATAACATCTCCTAAAAGGCACACTGTTTCCCAGACCGGGCGAGGTGGCGCGAGGTGCTTCCTGGAAGCGGCCTGACATTGAGGAAGCACCCACTAGGTGCATCCACCTGCTCTGTCTTTGCATGTCAGGAGGTCCAGGCGGCAGCCCAGCTCTGAGTCTCAGTGTTCAGGGGCAGAATGTGTGCCTGAAATAGAGACGAGGCCAGGGCAGAGCAGGGAGCCCCGGGAACGGGCCCCGGTTCCCGCACGACGTCCGGCTGCCGGCCGGGACACCGAGGGCACCCGTCAACTTTATCCCCTTCTCTAAATCCTTGCACGAACACTCCCTCCGCCGCTTGAGCTGCAAGGCGAAAGTTACCGGTCCAATAAAAGCCGCCAGAAGTGGAGGCCATGGCAACAGGTGCAGCCTTAACCAGCTCCCCGGCAGCTCCCGGCTCCCCCTCGGTGACGGGGCCTCGAAGATGCCCAGGCAGCTTCCTCACTCGACTTCCTCCCACCGGGCGCAGACTTGGCTTCCGTCAATGAGCCGCTGCCTGGAAATTCCTGCAACACAGCGCAGGGTGCCTGGCTCACGAATTCCTTCTGCCATCTTCATAGTCCCTGGGGAGAGAATGTCTAATTCTTTATGACATCAATAAATTCTGTGTCCGATTTATCTTCCATCAGGCCAACATTAATATTAAAACCCTCCATGAATCATAAATCTGTCATATACCAAGAAAAAGCTGTGCCAGAAAATCAAAAAGGCACTTGTTAGCAAAGACGGAATTAGTCCCCGAGGACCTTTCACATGGCCAAGCAGACAATATACAGTCAGATCATTGTCCTAATGGGCACACGGCGGCTGCATGGGGTTGGCCTCCTGAATCTAAATTGACCAGCGACAGGCTAGTAATGACCATCTGGGGCGCCTGGGGTGACTTGGAGGCTCAAATGATCAAGCCACGAAGATGCGTAAGGAGGTGCTTGACAGCTGGTGGGCCAGAGGGAGCCTGGGAACACAGCGCAGGCCCTGGGCCAGGCAGTCCCCGTGGGACCTGCAAACTTGCATCTCAAAAAGCATGACACCACCCTGTGCTGGGTACTTGTGCTCCAGGGGGCCTCCCAGTGGAACCTGCACTTCCCGGGAGTGGCCCAGAGCCACTGCAGCCAAACACTCCCCTGGGGACCCAGAAGAAAGAGGCCGGCTGTGGCCCAGGTGGGAGGTCTGGTCTGTAGGAATTTCCCCCAGGGTCATGCATCCCTTTCTTGGAAGTGGTTGCCATGACGGCAGGCCTTCTCAATGGTCTGATGGAGTTAGTTTAAGATGCCCAGGCCAACTGTGGGGAGCGGGTGATGGGTCCCTGCTTACCTGTAGGGCTCACAGTGAACTGAAAATGCAGCTTCCAAACGGCGGGCACCAGCCCGGTCACCTGCCCAGACCGAGGATCCCTCCCAGAGTAGCCTCTGCCTGTCTGGCAAATGCAGTTCTGTTCATTCGAAAGGGAGTTTTGTTCCATCTTGGAGTCTGTTTCCAATACCAGCTTACAAAGCTCCAGGAAGTCCATGCTCTCGTTTATATTCCAAAACATGTAAATGTCTGTCATGACATCTCAGCAGCTGTATTTACACGAACGGAAGGGGCTCAGTCTCACGATACTCGAATCTCAAAGAAGCCGCTCCAGAGGTGTTTCCAGGGGTCTGCAGTTACAGGTGTGTGCCACGTAGAGACCCACAGTGCGACCACGGCACCTGTGACAGCTCTGTGAGCTGCCTTTCAAAAACATCATATACAATGAATATCTGTCCGTGCTAGCAAGTACCTCCCCCCAGCTTTGCTGAGCTGTCACTGACGTATAAAGTCCTGTGAGTTTAAGGTTTACAATACGAGGCTCTGACACGTGTATGTATCATGAAGTGTTTATTGCAATAAGGTTGGCTAACACCTCCATCCTCATACATAATTACCATTTTTTGCAGCCAGAACATTTAAGAGCTACTCTTTTAGCAACTTTCAAGCATATAATACAGTGTTAGGAACTGTAATCACCATGCTGTACCTTCGATCCCCAGAACATTTTCATCTTATAACTGGAAATGCGTCCCTTTTCACCAACAGGTCTCCAATTTCCCCACCCACTCAGCCCCTGGTAACCACCAATCTACTCTCTGTTTCTCTGAGTTCAGTCATTTTCATTTCACGTACAAGTAATATCATACAGTATTTGCCTTTCTCCGTTGACCGATTTCACTTAGCATAATGCCCTCAAGGTCAACCGATGTTTTTACAAAGGACAGAATTTCCTTCTTTCTGGGGTTGAAGAATATTCTGTCGTATGTATGGACTGCAATTTCCTTATCCATTCATCCATCGGTGGCTGATGGGCCCTTGAGTCACTCGTCCCTCGGTGGCTGATGGGCCCTTGAGTCACTCGTCCCTCGGTGGCTGGTGGGCCCTTGAGTCACTCGTCCCTCGGTGGCTGGTGGGCCCTTGAGTCACTCGTCCCTCGGTGGCTGGTGGACACGTGGGTCACTCGTCCCTCGGTGGCTGGTGGACACGTGGGTCACTCATCCCTCGGTGGCTGGTGGACACGTGGGTAGTGCCCCTACCTTGCCTGTTGTGATTAGTGCTGCCATGAACACGGGGCTGCAGGGAGAGAGTGACTTCGGTTCCTTCAAGTAAATATCCAGAAGTGGGATCCTGGACCATAGGGTCTGTTCTTTTTAACACAGACTCTTACCTGGGGGGGTGGGGGGAGCCTGCGTGAACTCCCAGATAAGCACGATTTTCTGGGGGGAGAAGCTCCGTCTTTCACTAGACTGTAAGAGGCCTGCGTTGCTGAGACTTGTGGTGAAGGGAGCGGATGGAGGTGCTGAGGGAGGCCGCTGACAGGTTAAAAACAGCGGAGATCAGCAACAAGCACTTACGTAAAGCCCAGGGAGTTATGCCCGGTGTCTCGTAACAAAATAGCCTGTAATAGAACATAATCAGCGAAAGAAAAAGCCCGGAATCACTTGCTGTGCACCTGAAGCTAATGCAGCATTGTAAATCAACTACACTTCAACAGAAATTTAATTTAACATAATACAATTTAATTTAATTTAAAAGTAATAATAACAAAGAAATTGCTGACAGCCAGCCAGGGCGCAAGATGGAAAGGAAACTCACAGGTGAGAAATGAAGAAAGAAGTCCCAGGAAACAAGGGAGGAGGGTGAGAGAGAGCCTCTCAGGGGGTTGGGACCACGGCCTGAGGGCTGGGCATTTGCCGCGCGCTGGGAGCAGCGAAGTCCTTGTGCTGTGAGGACGTGCCGGGGGCCCTGAGTGTGGCCTGGAGCCTGGCAGCCTGCCAGCCCTAGGGAGGGATGAGGAGGGGGCTGGGCCCTCGGCAGCGTCTGCACAAAGTGTCACCAATGAACACGGACACCCCCAGACCGTGCTCACATGGGGTCCACGTGCACGCTTGGCTCTGTTGCAGGGACCCAGAGGGGGGTCAGCAGGACTTTCTGTCTGGATTTGAGTGAGCAAGGGGTTGATTTGTAACCAACAGTGGGGCAGGGGTGGCCTCAGTGGGTCCCTGAGGGCCCACAGGATGGGGAACCCGCTCACAGACGTCCCCTCGCCCGCCCGCCGCCACCCGTGTCTGGGAGGCACGGGCAGCACCAGCCGCAGACAGTCTGGGAATGAGCATTTTTGCCTGACCGATTGCCAGTCGAATCCAACAAGGATCCTGCTGATAAAGAGAACAGAGGGTGACCCCAGGGAAAACACCCCTCGGGCAGAGGAGCTCCCAGGCCAAGCCCAGAGCCCAAGAGTCCAACGACCACCAAGCGGAGGTGGTAAAAAGGAGAAAGAGATTTCAGAACAATTTAAAATTTCCAGATGATATAAGAAATGGGGGAGGTCCAGGAATGTGTACAAAAATAACAACAGGCTGATTGGCCACAGACTAGACGTTCTTTCCAGAAAGAGACAGAGGGGACTAGCACGCTGACAGATTTAGTGAGCAGGGGACTTAGAGGTGGTGGCTGAGACGGCAGCGCCGAGAGTCACAGAACCTGCAAAGAAACGGGGAGGACAGGAGGAGAAACACCTGCGTTTATCTAAAAATATACGAAGGAGAGAAAGCATTTGAAAGAAAAAGTGGCTGTCAGTTTTCCAAAAGTGAAGGAAGCCGTGAGAACTCAGATTTACGAAACCCAGAAAGTCTCACGCAGAGAGGACAAGACAAATCCACACATGCACTAAGAAAACTGTCGGACCTCACTGGGCAAGAGAAACCTGTAAAACCCTCAGATCTTCTTAGAAAAGGGGGAAATCTTAACCTCTATGAGAGGAAAGAAAAAAATAACAAAAGATTAATAATAATATTGGCGAGAAGACTTCTCATGAACAGCGTAAATGATGGAATGCAATAGAGTACGGTTTTAAACACTGAAGGAAACATCCTGTTACCTACCCTTCAGGCAATTTCAGATGCGGACTGCGAGAGTTTACTGTTCACTGCTTGCTACTCAGCAATCCTTTTTGAAAAAAGTATTAAAGAATACACTTCAACAAGTAGGAAACTAAATCCAAAAGGAAGAAGTAAGGATGCAAGAGAAACTGTGTAGATAAAGAAAATTGTGAACATATTGGTAACTCTGAATAAACAATGATATCTGAAAAAAAAAAAAAAAAGACTAGAGGATTTACAAAAAGATGGTATTAAATACCAACCAATAAAAACATGAAGTGGGATGTGGAGAGAGTTTGGAGTTGAAGTCTTCTAACTCCCACTGACACCGAGAAATGCTATTTAATGTTATTAGGGGATGTTAAATAGACATGCTGAAACTTAAAATTAGTCACCACCCGAGAAAAACTAAAAAGAAATAGAAAATGTAAGTACAAAGCCAGCGCGGGGGGAGGGGGGTGGTGAGATAAAGAAAACTGCATCCAACCAACAGGAGGTTTGAAAGGTGAAGAAGAAAGAAAAGCACCGTTCTAGGTAACTTCAGTGTGCAGTCCTCCTTAAAATGTGTTAGACAGACTTCCATTGTCTTGTATTTTTTTTTTAAACGAATACCCTATTTTAATAATTTGTCCCAAATTCCTGGCCTGCTCCTACCCCTTAAAACGATTGTAAAGTGGGGCAGTGTAAGCAGGAGTTACTTTGTGGGCTAAAGCAGTCAAACGTCAGCCTCCGTTAATCCCCCTCCCCTGCCACCTGGCTGCCCTGACTTCCACATCAGCCGCCGGGGTTCGGCCTTTTAATCCGCGCATCGACTCAGCCTCTGGTTTTATCAGCGACTGAGACAACGCTTTGTTTCGCTAAGTGCCTCCTCAGCATCAGCAGTGTTCGTGTGTCATCCGCTGTTTAATGGAGACGTAGCCCCATTTTAAAGATGAGAACACTGAGGCTCACACAAGATTTGCAAGGCTGGATTTCTCCCAGGTTTGGACTGCAGTCCTGCTTGTCTCTCTTCATGACGCCCCAGCTAAGCCCCCACAAGGAGGCCCGGTGGGCTGCTCCCTGCAGAGGGGTGGGGGTGTCTGCTGGGCCAAACACCAGTGAGGGAAAAACCCGTCTTGCTCACTCCCAGGAGCAAGTCTCCTGCTAAAGGGATTCTCCCAGACTTTCACACACACGCCTTCCCGGCTCCTTGGGAGACGCCTGTTGGAGGCAGGCAAAATCTGCTCAGAAAATTCCCCTGAGTGCCGGTGGGGGCAGGAGGGGTGGCCTTGAAGTAAGATCAGCAAGATGGGCGCAGATCCCAGCACACCCGCGTGGAGCGGGGGCCCGCGGGGGCCCGCGGAGGCGGGGCCGGGGCGGAGAGCGCGCGGCGGGGAGCCGTCTCGGGGCCGGGGTGCTCGGACGTGGGAGCCGCGCGGAGGCAGCCCTGCGGAGACGGTCACTGCTGTTGGCTGCTGTGAAGACTTGGGTTTGATGTCCAGGACGTTGTCCACTGTCTGCAGGACCAGATGGTGGCCGGCTTCTTCGAGGTCCCCTACAGCAGCTGCAGAGTCAGCCCGGGGCTCAGTGACCAGCCTGGGGACGGAGCCTGGCTCCCTGGACCGTCCGAGGTGAGCGGTGCCCACCACACGGACTTGCAGCTGTTGAAACCTGCTCCTTCCACGCCCTCTGCGGTGTTAGGTTCAGGTGGAGCGAGGGGCGGGCAGGGGAGGAGGATGAACGCCTTGCAGCTCAGGGCGGTGTGCACTGGGGTTTAACTATTTTTTCTTTCATAAAATACATTGTTTTGCTTAAAAAAAAAATGAAGGCTATGGCTGACAAGGCCTCTGGCCCCCTGCCTTGTCTCTGCCCAACTGCACCCCCATTCCCAGCTAATCCCCCCAAATCTGTCCTCCCTGGTCCAGGAGGCTCACACTCTGCAGGTGTCTGTCGGAGCTCTGGGAGCCTCGGGCCCAGGGAGCCTCCGCTGAGCCAGCTTCCCACTCAGCCTGTGTCCTCTCTCCCCAGGCAGGGCCCAGGGAGCTACCCCATTCTTGAGCCCAGCCATCAACCAGGCCCTGGGGAAGGGCGTGGGGAGCACCGTGACACAAAGCTGGCCGCGCCCCTGCCCTCCCGGAGCTCCCACGTGCGGGGAGACGGTTGGTACCAAGTGAGGGAGTCCTACCGCAGGTGGGGGCTCACGGCCATGGCAGGGACAGGAGTGAGCGGGAAGAGAGCGTAGGGTGCTGGGCAGGGGTGCTTTATCTCTGCATTAGGTGGCTGTCATGGACGGAACTGCGTCTCCCCAAAACCCAGATACGGGAGACCCAACCCCCAGCGTGACTGTATTTGGAAATGGAGCTTAAGAGGTGACTGATGAGGCAAGATGAGGCCCTACGGGTGGGTCCCCATCCATTAGGACTGGTGTCTTTATAAAGAGAGGAGATGGGGACACAGACACGCACAGAAGGATGACCATGTGAGGGAGAAGGCGGCCGTCCACAGCCAAGGGGAGAGGCCTCAGGAGGAACCAGCCCTACCCACGCCCGGGTCTCAGGCTGCCAGCCTCTGAAACTGAGACAATAAGTCTCCACTATCTAAACCGCCCAGCCTGCAGTGCCTTGTTACGACAGCCTGAGCCCCATCGCGGTCACTGAGAAGAGGGCACTTAGTGAGGACTGGAGGGAGCGAGGCAGCTGGTCACGAGGCCCTCTGGGCACTGAGGGAGCGAGCACTCCCCTCCGGGACAGCAGGGAGAGGCCGGTGTGTCTGCAGAGGGACAGACAGCAAGGGAGCCGGAGGCGGCAGGGCCCAGCCAGGTTGCACCTCGAGAGGCATATTAAGAAGCCCAGGGCAGCCATGGCGTCATGGCCAGTCTGGTCCTGCATCCTTCCTCTCCATGGGCGTCTATGAGCTTCCTGAGGATGGAGACAGGCCCTCGATCTCCTGACATCCCCAGAGCCACTCAGGAGCTGAGAAGGGCCAGGAGAAGCAGTGAGCTGGCAGACGGACAGCTGGGCCCTGCAGCCGCCCTGACATCCCAGGACTCAGACCCCGGAGAGCTGGGAGCTGGCTTGTCCCTGGATGGACAGGAGCCCTTGATGGAGTGAACCTAAGCCACAGGCAGGACCCATGTCCCCGCTCCCAGGTGTCTCCATCCATCGGCCTTGCAGGTCATTCTGGTGTGTGCTGATGCAACATGGGGGCAGAGGGAGGTGGGGTCGCTGGCTGGGCAGCAGCTCCAGGGACTCCCTTGAGCCCCCAGGTGACTGAGCCTCCGTGAGACCTCAGCTCATATCCTCCAGTCCCTGGAGACGTTCTGATTTTTGTTTAGACTTAGGATGCTGTAAAACTCTCCCTTTTTGCCAGAATCGTTGCAAACATGTGGATAATCAGAGATATCTAGAACTGTCACCATAGACAAGTTCGTGTGCCTGACGCACGGTGAGGCCAAAAAACTGAAATGTCAGAGTTTGAAGCAGGGAAAGGTTTATTGCAGGCCGAGCAAGGAGGACGGGGTGGCTCAGGCCCAAGAAAACCCCGAGCTCCCCGAAGGGTTTCAGCAAAGCACATTTAAGTCCAGGTGAGGGGGGGGGTCGCAGGTACGTGATCCGCTGATTGGTTGAGTGAAGGGAACAGGGCGGTCAACACATGGAACCCCTGGGCGCCAGAGGGCCTGGGGGCCACGTGCTCTCCATCATCACGAAGTTAATTTCTTCCCTTCGGCGGTGGTTTTCAGCGTCTCAGGAAACACACCTGAGACACTACGAGCAGAGAGAACTGCAGCAGAGGAGACGGGGAAGGGTTCTGCCCGGGAAGGCCCCCCGGGCCCTGCTGGGTCACAGAACTGCAACTCAGATTCCACAGTTACTTCTGCACAAGAGGAGTCAGGAGGCACCACGCAGACTGCAGGGCCAGGGGTGGGCACTAAATAACCCATTTCTCCCTGGCTGTGTCCTTAACCATTTAAGAGATAGTTTAAATGATGAAAATGCTTTAAAACGTGGTGTTAAGACTGAGGTAGAGCCCATACTGGAGAATGTCCCTTCCAGCTGTCACTGTGGAATATCAGGAGAGAAGGGGTTTCCACAACTTGCCCCCAGCATCCCCTCCCCCGACAGAATAGAAGAAAAAGTTGAAAAGGGAAGACTCGTCTCCCCACCAAGCCCCACCCTTCAAAACTAACGTAGCCGCTGTGGGTCACTTTGCCCCACTTCACTCAGATGGAAACGGTGTCTCAGCCGGCGGGCTCCCGGGAGATGTCTCGCCAGAGGTCCTTACCACGCACGCAGAGCCCTGGGCATCAGCCGTGAGTCAGTCCAGCGGGGCTTGTGGTGCTGGCTCAGGAACCTACAATCAGCTGTGTCCCACGTCACCACTGTGCCCGGGCACGTCTGGAACCACTGAGACAGAGGGAGATGGCATTCCATTTCTCTGGAAACTTCCACAGGTGTTCCGGGAGGGCGGTGGCTTGCTTGCGTCCTCAGGGAGTCCTGGAGGAGGGAAGACCATGCCGTGAGCAGGCAGGCATTCTGCATGTGTCTGCCGCACAGACAAATGTGCATCCTTCCTCCTCTCTGTTCTGTGCTCATAAAAAGGCCCAGCGCCCTCCCCCTGAAGTCTCTGCTGGTGTCACAGACGTGAGCGGAGTCGGGGTGGCAAAGTCCTTTGAAAGCCATCTGAAGCAAGGAGCGAAAAGCACAAACTATCATTGTGGCTGTCACCGCTGCTAAGCCTTTCACGGGGGATGCTGGGGGTCCTGGACAGAGAACAGAACTCAGAGGTGCGATTAGCTAAATTTAGCCGGGACACAAAAGCCCGCCGCTCTGAGCTCTGCCTTGCTTTGACAAATGATGAGCTCAGAGCCTCAGCCCAGCTTTTGATTTCATTCCCTTGGCGGCTGAAGGAGCCAGGAGAGGATTGCTTTCAGACAAGGATCTCCACTGTTTGCATAGCACATACTTCCAGGAGGCTGGAAAAGCAAGCTTTATTAAATTTCCTTTGAAATATAATGCTTTGATTTAAGGGCAAGAATGTGTTATATGCCTTAAAAATGCCTCACCGGCTGCGACCAGAAGAGAAAGTCCTCGCTGGACCAGAGGCAGGCAGGACCCACCTGCTTCGTCTCCGTCCCTGGACCTGGAAGCTCTGCTTCACAAAACCTACAGAGCCCAGGAGGGACCTGCCGTGCCGGTGGGCTCAGGCCCCTGCAGCTCAGCCCTCTAGAACAGGCATTTATTTCTCACCGTCCAGAGGCTGGACGTCTGAGATCCAGGGCTGGGCAGGTCTGGCTTGTTCTGAAGCCTCTCTCCTTGGCTTATAGGCAACTTATTTCTTGCTGTGCCCTCCACAGGGGTCCCTCCACGGGGGTCCCTCCACGGGGGTCTGCATCCTAATCTCCTCTTATGAGGACACCAGTCAGATTTTTAGCTTAATTACCTCTTTAAATGACCTGGCTTCAAATATAGTCACACTGAGGGACTAGGGTGGTTAGGACTTCAGTGTATGAATTGTGGAGACTCAACCCAGCTCATGCCACCGGGTGTCCCCTGGGGCAGAGGAATAATGGAAAACCAGGATCCCCCGGCGACCAGCAGCATGGTGACAGTTGATGTCGTGATTGGGGAGAACAAATCTGACTCTGTTTTGGTTCTGTTCCTTTTACTTTAACCTTTGTGTCCTGTCCCTGTTGCTGTAAGTTAAGAATGTTGCCTAGAGCCTGAAATAAACGGGCCAGCCCTTTCTCAAGACTCTGACTTCTAAAGGTATACGCTTTTTTATTCACATAGAGATAAAAAGTTGCAGAACAGAGAGTAACATTTGTTGGCGGTTTACAGGAACATCATGACCTGCCTACGTGGACAAAGGATTCCAACACCAAGCCGTCTGCAACAACCAACCACACCCCTCCCCCTCTAATATACAAAAAGCCTGACTTCTAACTCAGGTGATGGTTCTTTGGGACACTAGTCCACCATCTTCAAGGTCTGCTGGCTTTCTGAATAAAGTCGCTATTTCTTGCCCCAGCAAATCGATTTATTGGCCTGTCATGTGGCGAGCAGTACAAGTTTGGACTCAGTAAGAATGTTCCAGCTCCGAGGTTCTGAGGGATCCATCACACGGCGATGTCCCGTCAGGACACTGATGTGCTCACACAAAGGTGGCTTAGCCAGGTTTAAACCTGCCCAGGCTCCAGCCGTCCTGGCCGAGGTCATGTGCAGGATGTGGGCCAGGGTGTGTGTGTGTGTGTCCGTGTGCACCTGCAGGGCTGGCTTCCCAAGGAGACCCCATAACACCCCTCTCCTCGGAACATCCACTTCCAGCAGCCCACAGGCCCATTAACCACCTGGCAGACAAAGCGTGGAGGTGGGAGAAATTCAGAGAAGAGACACATTAAAACATAATAACAATAACGCTCTTTGATGAATGTCCCCCCGTCAGACCTCCGGTGCATAAGTCTGAGAGCGTTAAGAAGGCAATTGTTGGGGGAAAACAACACTTACCCCCTTCAACCTGTAGGATCCATTTAGCCAATTAATCTCATTTATAAAAGGACGAGCAAACAGTTTATGTAGTTTCAGTTTTGATCATTTTTCTTCTGTTAACAGACAGGGTCATTCTTCCTGATAATTAAGACTCTTAGAGTCAATAAGACCGCACTATTAAACTTAACTAATATTGATGGCCAGAACAGCGGCTGCCATCTCCACCGCCCGCTGCCGGCCTCCCGCTCTCCGTGTGAGAGCTCCAAGTGCGGCTTCTCAGCACCTCTGGCCTCATTAAGCATCATGTCCTTGTAAATCACAGGCTTGCAAGTGGCTGGAGGAGGAAATGGAGCCGGATGCGGAGAGCTTCTGGTCACCAGCGGGGAGTGAGGCATGGTTGCAAAATGGACTTGGAACTGTTTATAAGCAAAACAAAACATAATTGTCTGGACTCTGCTTCTTAATCTCTCAGTTTCTAACCTCTCTTCTTACTTCCAATATCTGACTTCTCAACACGCAGGTGGTCGTAGGGAGGGAACCCTTTCCCTTTGCCCTCTTAGATTCAGTGGCCAGAGACCCTGTGAATGAAGGCTGACGTGAGACAGATGAGGAGGAGGGAAGGCGTGCACGTTTTTTAATTTTAAATCCAACGTGTGCAGGGGCACCACAGGAAGGAGGGAATGCCCGAGGAATGGGGTGGGCTGCGTGCGCCATTTTACCAGGGGACAGGAAGGGGCAGAGGGGCGCTCCTGGGAGAACAAAAGCCTTCCGGGGCTGGGGGAGGGCACTCAGGGAAACACCAACTGCTACTTTGAAGGATACACGAGCCCCTAGGAGAACAGGTTGGAGACAGTCTTGTGGCCACTTCTGTGCGTGATGCTGGCTCCCCACCCCCAGAAGAGGTGAAAGCTTCTCCTGGGGAGGGACTAAGGGAGACTGTCCTCTCCCACGGCTGTCCTTTAGAGGTGAAAAGGGGTTTCAAGACACTGAATACCTTCAGCTCAAAAAGATTCTCGGGCCCAAGGAGCATGTTTTGGGTCAACACATCCTGATCGCCTTGATGGCCCCCATCACTGCTTCCACCCCCACGGTGACGTCCTGCATCTGACTTCCATGCCCACGCTTTGGGACACTTTTCCTTCCCTCCCTCCTTCCCCCGCTCCTTCCTCCTGTCCTTCCTTCCCTCCATGGGTACTCGCAGTACTTGGAGAACCAGGAATGGATCAGAGGTAGACCTAACCCCACAGGAGGCACACCTTGGTGGGGACGGTAGGAATTCCAATGGAAGATGAATGTGGAAAATCAAAGGCTTTGGACTGGGTAGGTTTGGGTCCATGCCCGGTGTGAGACACTGGAGCAGTGTTAGGCATAGGGACGATAAGGGTTGCTGTTAGGGGTTGCTAATGTGGAGTTCTGGATATCTGGCTGAAGGACCTGAGTTGGTTCCATCTGGTAAGCTATGGAAAGTCTCATGCTAATTCTGGTAGTCTGACAACGTGTGATACAATCAGAATGGTTTGTGGGGAAAGCAGTAAGAAAGTAGATGTAAGACTATCAGTGAGATATGTGTTACTACATAAATTCATATGAAAAGTTGCAAAGTGTTTTATACTTAAAAAGAATGATTTTTAAATTAGCTCATTTTCTTAATAATGTTTGAATCATAATAAACATTGTTGACCAAATTTTTTAAAAAATGAGTATCAGTGAGGAATGATATTTTGGTGGAAGACTCAAAGGCAATGTGAATGGGGAGGAGAGTGCATTGGGAAGGTACTGCTGAGTAACAAGCAAGCCCAGACTCTCAGAGATGCACGGCTGTGAGTAATTTTTTTCTCTGTGCATTTTCAGATCATCTAGGCTGAGCTCTGCTGTGTCCCCTGGGCCTTGGTTTCTTGCTGTACTGACCTCTGCATGCTCAGGTCTGCATTCTGGGGGCTGGACAGAAGGAACGGCAGTGACCTGGGGGGAGGTCTTCTCACAGCAAAGCCAGGGGCATAAAAGGGCAACAAGAAATACAAGGCCCCCCCAAAGCCAGGGTTAGAGAGAGCACATGTCACTTCTGCCACACTCCACTGGCCAAAGAAAGTCACATGAGAGGTCCAAGGACAAGGCGTAGCATCCTCTGCTACCAGGAGAAGTAGCAAACTCACAAGGCACCGGGTGTGGCTGCCAGGGCTGAGGATGGGGCCAGCAGTTCCGGCTACAGCAAATGCACCAGCACCACTCGCTCTTTGCTGGTCAGTGGAGTTTTCTGAGATTTCTACGTTATTATAAGGGAAATCGGTCCCTGGAGACCCGGGTGAGTTCTCTATCTCTTGTTATCTCTCCCACATGTAATTTATACACACAAAGTGCCCAGCTTTTAAGCATCTGGTTGGATGACTTTTGACAGCAATGTTACACACCACAATGTGGAATATACATCACGTGCAGGGTATCCACTGTGCCGGAAATCTCTCCAGCCACTTTTTGGTCAACTCCCTGTGCCCCTCAGGCAACTCCTCTTCCAATTTTAATTGCAACGGAGTGGTTTTGCCTGTTCTAGAACCCCGTCTGGACGGAGTCAGGCAGGATGCACTCACTGGCATTTATCTTGTGCTCAGCATGATACCTGTGCATTTCCTCTAGGTTTTGGCCTGTATGCATGGTTTGTTCCTTCCACTGTTAAGGAGAATTCTTTTGGAGGGAGTTACAATTTGTCCAGCTGTAACCGATCAGGACTCTGGCGCCTTCCGGGGTCAGATCCCTTCCCCATATCCTCTGCGGTGGCTCCTCTCTGAAGGACCCAGATAATACTATGTCATGTCTATTTCCTGAGTTTTTCAGATGCTAAAAATCACCACCAAAGGGGAGAAATTAGTTACTTGATGATGGAGAGCATGTGGCCCCCAGACCTTCTTGTGCCTAAGGAAAGTTATCTCAGCATCAACCAGAGAACTGTGCACAAGGTGATCACAGACCTCTCCCTTATCTGCTCTTTTCAAAATGCTTTGCTGAGATGCTTTGCGGAGCTCGGGGTTTTCCTGGGCGTGAGCCAGCCCGTCCTTGCTGGACCCTGCAGCAGGCCTTTCTCGGCTCCAAACTCTGACGCTTGGTTTGTTTGGCCTCACGGTGCATCAGGCACATGAATTTGCACTTGGTAACAACTCCTCTTACACGGGGGCTTTTGGATCATTTCCAGCTTAGAGGTATTATGAATTTGGCCTCCATGAACATTTGTGTACATACAGGTTGGGATCTGTAAACATTTGTTTTCATTTCTCTTTAATAAACAGCTAGAAGGCAGCCATGGAATCCTTAGGGTAAGCATGTTGGCAATGGGGGTCACAACAGTTTTCTAGAATTCTTGTACCATTTTATCTTCCCACCAGCAACACGGTGATACTTGCCAACATTTGGGACTTTTTTAAATTAGTTTTTTATGTTTCCTTATGGTTTTAATATTTCTTTGTGGTTTAAATTTGCACCTTTTTATGAGCAATGACACTGTCCTCTCATATGTGTTGTTGGCCATTTGCACACCTCTGGTAAGTGTCTGTTCAATCCTTTTCTCCTCATTTTTTCCTTTATGTTTATTTTTTTGGTTTGTTTGTCTATTATTGATCTGTGGAACAGTGCCCAGTTTTGACTGTTTATCCACCAATTCTGAAGAGCATTTACTGGAGTGGCCAGCATCTCAGAACGAGACGGGCTGACATCATAAACCCAAAGAACTTAGGGGCCCAAAGCGAGCGTCTTCCCACTGAGGAGCTGGCAACACTGACCAGAGGGAAAGCCCGCTTTGTTAGCTTGAAGGGAGGCTCTCAGGGTTGGTTGTAAAAGCAGACTGTGAAGAGGCATTTAATTTAGATTTAGAAGAACACGTGCGGGTCCCATGACCTTGTGGAGAGGAGTGGAAAGGGCACTGACACAAAAGGGAGGCCAATCAAGCAGCGTGAACTTAACAAGACAGAGTTTAGGACTCGGTGGTCCCGAAACACGTACGACTCCCAGCCGTGCTGACAGAGACCCTTTACGGTGATGACAGCATCATCAGGAAACGATTGCACATAGGTGAGCTCAGTCGTGGTAACGGTCTCCTTAGCTCCTCTTGGCCGGTGGGTCTGGGAAAGACGTGGTGTGCATGGTCTACACCACGGGGAGCAGCGTCAGAGAGTGAGTGGAATGAAGAATGCGAAGTAAGAGGAGCCTGAAGGGGATGAGTGCTCTGCTGAGGGCAATGCCGTGCAGCTGTGCGGAAAAGCAGGCTCCTAAGGAAAGAACAGCATGCCCCAAGGCCCTGGGGCAGGCATGGGTGCAGCGTTCTTAGGCTTAGAAGGAAGAGTGTTCCTGGAGGCTGATGAGGGAGGTGAGGATGCCTTGCGGAGAGAAAGGAGACCAGTCAGGCACCGCCAGCGCCCGAAGCCTGCATCTCCTCGTCTTGCGTGGGGTGCAGTGGCGCTCGTCCTGTGGAACTGCTGAAAGCTGTGAATGGGATTTCTGCTGGGGAAGCAGCCAGCAGGAAATCTAGGCCAGAAGTAGGTGATCAATAGAGTTTGCAGAACAAAGTGAATGAATGATAGGTTATGGCAAGGTGTGACTACGGTGAGGCCCTGTCAATAGGAGAGAGGAATCCTTCAGAGACCTAGTCACCCCCTCGGGTGTGGGACTCACAAAGCTCTCGGGCTGACCCTGCTGGAGATCTGAGAGCCCCCCACCGAGCCCCGGAGAACCCCTTGACTTCTGGCTCCAGGACGCGGTGTTACTTACAGTCTAGCACTGCGCCTTGATCTTCTCTCACCCACTGCGATTACACTTTGGATTCGCAGAGGCAGCATTTGCATTCTGAGATGAAACCGTCCACAGGGCATCAATCTTCATTACACTGTGTTGACAGATCCACGCAGGATTCATCTGCTACATTTTTTTCTTTTTAAACCAGGCAGTGGGGTGTGAGATGGATAGTCTGTGATCTGCAGCTTCCTCCCAGGCACACACATGGAAAAAAAATTCTAAAATAGTACAGTGCTAAACTTGTTCTCCAGAAATTCCAGGCTGCTGTGGAATGTCTGCTTGGTCCTGCCATGAAGCAGACAATGAAGGGGGACCCTGCACCCCTCCCTACCCTCGGCCCCAGTTGTGAGCGAGATTTCTGAAAGCCTCAGAGATGTGTCTCAGAATTGCCAGGGGGCACAGAGCTTTGACTTCCAAATCCTCTCAAATATAAAAGTTCTTTGCACTTCCCAGCCGGAGAAGTCCCTGTAGGTGCTTGAGTCCAGTCTCTGCCAGGCGACTTGGATTAACAGTGTGACCATTACTGGCATTGCTGGACCACTGACTGCTTCCAGGGAAAAGCACTCACGGTCAGCAAGGAAGTGAGTCAGATGTGCAGCAATGTGGGGTCAGTGCTTACCAGCCAGCAATCCCGGGGAACCGGGGGCTTCACTGTAGTGCCTGCCCATTACCCGGGTGTCAGTACTCCCACCAGGGTACTGACTGGCTACCTCCAAGCTCCTGACATGACATCAGCATGGGTTTGGGAAGAGATGCTCGCCACTGGCCCTTGCAAGCTGACGTGAGCTGGTCCCAGCCACCGCTGGGAGTATCCTCTTTCCAAGATTCAGTTTTGGAAACTCTCCGCCCCCTATCTGTCCCTGAGTTCAGACTTGTTCCTTTACCGAGGGCCTCCCATGTGCATAACATCATCTGGGTGCCCCTGGGAAGCCGACAGTGTGAAGGGGGAGGCGGGGAGATACGGAAGATCACACTGCCATGGGAGGGGGTTTCTCAGCTGCATAAATGAGGGTGGGGCTTCCTGGACCCTCCACATCGGGGCGGCTTTCCTAGACCTGCGGCTCTCAGATCTGATGCAGGAGTGCGGGGTGAGCGTGACCGGGAGAGGCGGGGGTGACGCGGTCCGAGCTGCCCCATGTCGGTCCTGCCGTGGTGAAGATGTGTCTGGAGGCAGCACGAGAGGGCAGGTCGTGGCCAGGTGCCTCTGGTGGCCCAGGGCAGTGTGGGGCTGCGTGGGAGGCCGCTACCTCCAAGCGCCACCAGCGTGGGCTGCCTCCCGTTCCGTTCTCTTTCGACTCCGTGGGGCAGCTTTCTTTCCTTTGCCAGCCCTTCTCAGCTCTGAGCACTGACTGCCGTTCCAGACGCTTCTGCTCCGGCTCCTTTGGCCAATGAGTTGCCATGGCTGTTACCAGATTTCTCAAAGAGGAGGGTTTCCCTGGCTCCAAGCACATCCCAGAGATCTTGTTTACTCCGCACCCGCCAGTGTGCAAGAGAGCAGTCACCACTGCTTTACAGAGATATTTATTCCCCCTCCGCTTTCCATTATAAAAGGGACACAATCACGTTACAGAAAATGTGGGAACCACTGAAAAGGACACTATGAACTCATCTACAAAACGGAAACAGACTCAAAGACACAGTAAACAATCATGATTACCGGGGAACGGGTGTGGGAAGGGATAAATTTGGGAGCTTGAGATTTACAAATGTTATCCATTATATATAAAAAGTAGGTTTTTAAGTTTTTTTCTGTATAGCCCAAGGAACTATGTTCAATATCTTGTAATAACCTTTAATGAAAAAAATATGAAAACGAATATATGTATATATATGCATGACTGGGACATGGTGCTGCACACCAGAAATTCACACGTTGTGATTGACCATATTTCAATTTAAAAAAAAGAAATATTTAAAAGCTAAAAAAAAGATCTTTAGAATACTCTCTGACCAGCCACCGTCAGTCCTTGGTGGATTCCCGTCGGCTCTCTTCCCTGTGGTTTTGCACACACCCACAGCCCCACTGCCCCCATCACCTGGGCCCCTGCTGTCCGCCCAACACCACGCGATTCTCACTTTTCACGTTATTACATAATCTTCATATTCATCATTTTCTTGGTGATGAATATCTATTGTCATCAGCAACCCCTGCACAGTTTAAAGTCAATTAATTCCATGAGGTTCACTATCAGAATCGATAGTACCCGATCAAACCCCTGCCCACTTCCCCCTCCCCAGAGGTTTCCACTGTTCGTTCTTTTAGGGGTTTCTCTTGGTCTTTATGCCTTTGTTCATAAATAACACATCTACGCCTGTTGGTTTTTCAGCTTCAGTTATTACGGGTTGGCTTACCGCTAACGAGCAGAAGTGCTCAGTCTCTTTCGTCGTCCTCACTCCCCAACACACCGGCTCCCCGCCTCCTGCCTCCATCATCCCGCCGCAATGTTACAGTGGCGCCACCAGTCTGGTTCAATCCACATTCGGTGTTTGCCTCTTCACGTCCATGCACACGTGAATGCTGAGCTGTGGGTCCCATCCACGGGACGCCAGGGGACGATCTTCCTCTCCCTGAACAACTGTTTGTTCTCAGCGGAGTTCACTGTCTCCGTGTGTTGGCTCTTGGTCCGTTTTGTTTGTCTGCTTTTCCGCGCTCTTACAGAAGCTGTCTCCCCCTAGTCTCTTCTTTGTGCGCTCAGACACACCTGGTGAACTTCATCTTCTGGGAGACCTCCCTCCCAGCCTTCCAGCCTGCTCTGGCCTGGGCATCACCCCGATACACAGCTGCATCCTGGCACCGCCTTCCCCAGCACCCTGGGCGCCTCCTCTCTTGTGTCCCCTTGCATTTCCTGGCCCCGTGCCATCCCGTCTCCGGTCGAGCCCCTTGTGTTCATGGAGAGCCTTCCCCAGCAGGTTTCGGAGAAAAGGCGCATGAGGCCTGGTGTCTGAAGCTGTCACCTCACACTCACGCCTGCCCGTGGGGCTGAGCAGGGACTGCCGGTTTGACTGTTTTTTCCCTCAGATTTAAAGTCACTGCATTATTCCACCTTCTCCTTGTTTCCAGTGTTGCTCTTAAGAAGTCAGATGTCATTCCGAGCCTCGATTTTATAGGCAATTTGTTCTGTCTCTGTCTCTCTTCTTGTTACCCCAAAAGGGGACGGGAAAAGACTCCAGCTCTTGTCTTACCCGAAAGATAAGAATTCAGACAGGAGGCGGAAACGCTGTGCAGCAGAAGGTTTTTAAGTGTTTTATTAGCAAAGGGAAAGCACAACTCCAGGGGCGCGAGGCGGGCTGACGGGGGCGGGTGGCCGTGTGCTTTGTTGTGCCCCTTCTCTTACACCCTCACATAGGCGGTCCCCTGATTGACTGGCAGCTCTTGTCCCCGGAGTGCTTACTTGCCCCTCGCCTTTGGCACATGTCCTTGCCCATGATGCACACAGAACAACCCACGGAGCGGGGGCTAAACCGCAGTGCTGTTATATTACAATGAGCATTAGGTCATGTCCGGTTAGCTTCTTGTCACTACCGCACAGGTCAGCTGTCGGGTCCTAAGCAGCTTCTTGCTGGCATCACTCAGAGGAAATAAAGCCCCTGTATGCTGAAGGCAGGCACACTGCAGTCTTCCAGACCATCCTCCCCCCACCTGTCTGCCTGGTGCCCCCACTTATCTAACTACATACCATCCTCTCTCTCAGCCTTACAATCTCAGCTCTGTCCTCTGAGGGACAAAAGTTCTGAAGTTCCACAATGCTATGATGTTATGAATTAGTATGGATAATTTTTTACCCCTTGTGCCAGATACTCAAAAGGTCTTTTCACTTTGGAAACATCAGGTCTGGAAAACAACCTTGAAGTAATTCTTGAATTTCATGACACTGTTGTACGAAGAGGCAGTCTCAGAGAGTGGACAAGAGCTGGGCGAGAGAGTCAGTCTGCCTGGATTCAAATTCCCTATCTGCCGTTTATCAGCTGAGGGACCTGGGTAACCAGTCTTCTCGATCTGTGTTTTAGCATCCTCATTTCTAAAACAACATAAAAAATCTGCTTCAAGTGTGCTTCTTAGGATTGTATGTGTTGACACGCAGTGATTGAGTGAACAGGCAATTCTGGGAATCGTCCAAGGCTCGCAGGACTATGAAGCCATCACCAGCCTTCTCCGCTGTTCTCTGATGACTTGGTCCCTTGACTGTGTCTGTTCTCTTTCTCTAACCTCTTCTTCCCCCTCCCCTCCTGCCACCTTCTTCTTCCTCTGCCTCCTCCTCCTCATCTTTCTACCCTAACTTTCTTTTCTTTTTCTAAATTATCTTGTCATTTTGCTACTTTCGGGAAGACTTCTTCAGCTTTATCTCAGAAACCTTCTTCTGAGTTTCTAACTTTTTCCATTATCTTTATACTGTTTTTTGTCTTCTTTTCTTTTGTTGCCTTTTCTTTTCTAAATGTTCCTGTTTAAGGGCTTCCTGTTCTTGTTTCATAGATGTAACATCTTCTCGTATGACCCTGAGGATAACTATTGGCCTGTTTCTTGTTTGTTTGTCTTTGGTTTTTTCATCTTTCTACATAATTGTTTCCTTTCTGGGTTCTGTTTGCTTGTCTGGCATTTGTCTACGTTACAAGTCTTTTTCAAATAGTTGGTTATCTTTGAAAGTTTGCTCATATTTAATAAGTAAGCCCTAAAAGGCTGAGTGGTAAACCTAAGTAATGGTGGCATTTGTCAACTGTGGTCTTGTAATGATCTGCTTGGAATGTCCCTGGGAACACTCTGCTATTAGTGTCTTTAGGTCTTTTCTCTTGCACTGGTCAGGTTTCCCAGAGAAGAATTTTCCAGTCTCCTGCCTAGAAGGAAAAGGTCTGATCGTCTGGATCCCAGAAATCAGGGTAAAATATCCATTTAATCATCATGTTTTAAATTTGGCCATTCATTGTATCCTCACATTTTCAGTGACCCTCTGTTTCAGCACCACCAAGAAGTAGACCTTAAGTCTGCTCCCAGGGTTGGGGCGGTCACTCCTCCAGCACATGAGTGGGGGAAGGCAACTCGGGGGGATGGAGGGGTCCAACTACTTCCTACACAGACTGACGACAGTCCTGTGCTCGCCACACCCCCACATTTGCCTCCAGGCTCCCGGGAGCATCAAGTCCCACATCCACTGGGGGTCCTGCAGTGCCCATCTGTCTTCTGGGTTTTCTTCTGCATTTTCCATCCTGCTGATTGGGTTCTGCCTTCTTGGATGGCTGAGTCTGTAAGCACTTCTTCCTGGCTCTCAGAGTCCAGAAAAATGTATCATCTCCTTTTCTGTTTTCATTGTCCTCGTGATCTTGTGCGTTATTAAAAATTCCTACTCACTCTCCCCTCTTGGTAGCACGTAGGCAGGCACTGGAGATGAATGTGTTTGTGTTCATTTTGACATCCAGAAGCTGAAACCCTCGAGTTCGTTTTTAAGTAACACAGAATTATTCCACTGAGTTCTTTCCAAGTTGTCATTATCGTAAATAAATTGGTAAACATCTTAGTGTCAAAGACGCCATGTGACTGTGTATCTGGGCTTCTTCATGGGCGTGGAAGTAGCGAGTGAGGCAGCAGAGGGAGGTGCCTGGGGCTACGTGTCTGGAGTTCAGATTCTGTCTCCATCACTCACTAGCTCATCTCCTTGAGCCAATGACTTAAAGCTTTCTCTTTCTGTTTCTCTGCCCAGAAGATGAGGAGGAAAATGACGCTACACCCACCCGGTAGAGTAGCTGTGAGGGGTCCACACGTTAGTGTGTCTACAGCACTTAGACTGCGACCGGGGGTCTGGTGAACGTTAAGCATTCTTTTCATAAGACCTTATAATATCTATGAAATATTGCCCCACCCCTCCCCAAATCAGCTTCTAGAGCCACTAGCAGTGAGTAAAACTCGTCACCTCACTCACTGGGCACTAGCGACGTACATAGTCACTTCTAACTTGACAGTCAAACACAGACATTAATTCACAACTCTTGCGTCCCACCAGTTCATCTGCATTTTTGAGGGTCACAGCTGTTGGACGCTTTCCATTCAGTTTTTCGGTGTGTGTGTGAGTGCCTGCTTGTGTCTGCGGCCCGGCCACACTTTACAGGCATGTATTTTACCCATCGGTTGATATGATATTGACAATATTTCTAGAGAAAACTTATTTAAGAGTTCACTGGCTGTCGGCCCCTCCTGCTGCTACCCCGGAAAGGACTTTTCATCAGAGAGACTTGAGCATCTCAGGTGCAGCCAGACACCAGTGTGGACAGGAAGAGATGTGTCCGCCGGCAGCATTCTATGGACCCACTCTGGGGGTGCTGTGGCCTCCAGCCCGGGAGAAGCGCACGCAGCTCGGTGTCTCGGGCACACCTGCGAGCTTCGGAGGCATCCGGGCATGGGCAGAGCACGTCCTGATTTACATAATCAGGCTTCTGCCAAAATGATAAACCTCTCTCCATCCGGCAAATCTTGAGCAGATTTTCTCATTGAGATCCCAGGCACTCGAGACTGCCAAATGGCTTAGAGCCGTTCTTGGAGATGGAAAACTCGCAGCGCCGGAGAAACAGAACCGACATTCTGGGCGGGAGCTGTCTTTCTTCTTGACAACTGTTGCAGTGAAGTGAAGGCAACGGCCCTGGTGTTTCGCCTTGGGGGACAGGAGGGGAACCACCGCATCTGCCGATCAGTGCAGGCTGGTTTTTCAAACCGCCATGCAGAGGCCCAGCAGGAAAGAGAAAAGGCCGCCCAGGAACAGTCTCACCCAAGTGACACGAGGCAACGGCCCTGTGGGGTCGCCTGCCCAGATGTGAGGACGCCAGAGGGAGCGGGAGAGAGGGGGGTTTACTCCAGCCTCCCTGTGCCGTCTACGGGGACGGGAGGCTGGTAGGACTTTTATTCTTTTTGTTTTTAAGTGTGTTTTCTTGGGTTCAGGGTGCCAGTCAATCTTGTGGGATTCGCAGGCCGACGAGACGTTACGGACTGCAGATGGCCTTCGACCGCGGGGATGGCTAAGTGCCAGATGCGAGGTTTGACGAAGGGTAGGTAGGAAGTTGCGGAGAAACACGTGGGACTAAGGGCTCTGAGCTCAGTGTGGGACCTGGGGAGCTTAGCGAGTCTTTTCATTCAGACTCTCCTCGGCGTCTCTGTCTCAGAGATGAGGTTGCTCTGGCCCTCCGGGCGTGGGGAGGACACCTGTCCCGGGAGGCCCTCGGGACCTGCTTCAGGCACCGGCCGGAGAGTCCTCCCTGCACCTGCCGCTCCTCACATTCCTCCAGTTTCACTGTTCGGCAGCTCAGGGTGCCGTCACTTGGGGTGGCGTGTTTTGGCCCCATCAGTACACATTTTAACTAAGTGAAATAAAAGTGGTAAGAAAGGCACGGCTAATGCACTCGTCAGGGAAGCAAGCATCTGCACCTTCGAGCTCCCTAAGGCACAGAGGCCCCAGGCACGCCCGGCGCTCCGTCCCAGGGCCCTGTGTCTGGCTTCTAGCTTAGGCCCCTCGGCCTGCGGTACTGGAGCTGGGGGCTCGTCTCTGACCTGCTTTCCCGCTGGATGTCTCGGGACACCAGCGGGAGGGGCTCTGCGTGGAGGGCGTGCTGGCTCTCCCTCCTCTTCCCCCAGGCTTTTGAGTCAAACCGGGAGAAGGGTCTCGCTGTCTGCCCATCCCCACGGTGCCTCCTTGCCCTTGACCATGAGACACAGTCCCCAGGAACCTCCCTGCACTCACTCATCTTGACCACACCCCTGCAGAGGGCTGACCACGTGTGGCCTCAGAAGGCCCGGGCTCAACACGGGGGAACGCGCCGCTGGGGGACAAGGTCACCGGTGACCCTACGTCTTCACATTGGGACCCCGGGGGTTGGAGCATCTCGGAACCCCCCAGAAAGGATGCAGGAGCAAGTGACGGGGTTCACATCACCCCCCCGGAAAGAGAGAGTGAAGTGCCTTCTGTTCCTGGTGAGCAAGACAGAACAACACAAACTCAGAGCTTCCTGCCAGGCGAGCCTTGGGTGGCTATTGGGACTGACTGAGCTGCTGGGAGAAGGTTCTGGCCCTGCCTTGAAGGTGCAGTCCTGGCCCCACGTCCTTGCAGCGTAAGAGGAACAAGTGTGGTAACTGGGGGCGAAGCTGCCCTGTCTGCCCCCCTCCAGGCCCCCCGTGGCCCGGCCGGAGAAGCCGCACTTCTAAACAAGAACACCTTCGTTAGGGAGCCCTTCCAAGCATCTTCCCACTGCTCTTTTAGGATCTGGCTTCTGAAATCGACTCTAGAGGAAAGGGGGCAGGTGGGGCCTCTCTGGCCTTGAGGTCTCCCTGACAATCATTTAGGTAGAGACGCTCTGTTCTCTGCCTCCCTGAACGTCCACCCTCAGTCTCTGGACAAAGCACCCGCCCTGGTCCCCCCGGGATCTCTACGTCCTGCCCTTTCCATCTGCCACTGGCTGACGGGGTAGCTGCGTTTGCACCTACAAGGTACGAATCAGGGCTTGAATGGGGCCCCCTCGCCCCATCTTCCCTCGGCATCTGGACCACGTGTGGGTTCTCTCCCCATTGTGGTGCCTTCCACCGCCTTGGGGGTCTGGAGTCCACCTATGCTCCTCGAGGGCCCCTCCTCACCCCTCACCTCACCACACCCAGGAGCCTCCCGTGTCTTCTGTGCTTCCTGAAGTCCACGACTTTGTGATTCTGGCCCACTTTTTATTCGGCTGGCGTGTGTTTACTGGGAGGAGAGGCTCTGATGCACATGTTAGCACCGTAAGGGGCCAGGCCCCTGGGCTAGAGAGAGAAGCACCGTCTTCTCACAGAAGATGGTCCTGCGCGGACCTGTCATCTTCTAGAAGCCCCGAAGGTCTTTTCGGCTCAGAGACCTCGGGCCCTGGGGGCTGAAGACCTCCACCCAAGATGAAACCGGACTTGGCCTGGGTGTTTGTGGGAAAGGCACAAGGGCCGCACGGACGGGCTTCGCCTCCGGAGTCGTAGGAGCGCGGTGAAGCCCGTCACCAACTGAAGACGAGCACGCGCTCCAAGTGCCTTCCCTGCCGCTCATTTACGCATTAAGATGCAACGCAGCACTTCGTTTGCCCCGAGTCAAAACCCACAGAGGGATTTCACAGGGCATCCGTCTGCTCCCCGCTCCCCGGGGAGGGCTCCAGAGGCTGGAGGGAGCCCCCGCGCTTGTCCCCGGGAACACCAGCCCTTAGGAGCTGAGCCCCGCGTCCCACCTGCAGAAGGCTTCCTCGTCTGTCGGGTTCTAGAAGAGTCCACGCATGTGGCCTTGTCTGGTGCACAGTCAAGCCCTGCGTGTCCTCCCTCTGCGTCCTCACCAGGGCAGAACAGATTTTCACCTTCCGGCCTTGCTGAGTGAGCTGACTCCGTCTGCAGGGAAACCAGCCAGGCCAGCATCACAGAGAAGTGGGGGCACCCACGTCTGCGACAGGGGAGGGCTGCCACTTCCTGGACGCCCCACTCCTGTCCCTCGGTTTGTCACCCATCCAGACTCCAGCCCTCTCCTTCCTCTCTCGTACCCCTGGGCACTTGTCTAAGACTGCAGCTTCATTTAGTAACCAGCTCCTTCCCACTGCTGCCAGCAGGAGTCTGAGCACCTTCACCGGGCTCCGAGCCGGGAGGGAGCCGCGCCAGACCTCCCAGAAACGGGCCCTCCGCGGAGGTCCTGCGGCGAGCCCACAGCTAAGCTCCGTGGACTCAGGCCTCCACGGCGCTTGCTGGGAGCCAGTCTGCAGGGGTCTGCTCTCCGGCCCATCACTCTGAGGGTGGGAGCGCCCGATCTTGGCTCTACCACCCCAGCACGTCCTCTCACGCTGGCCGGACTTAACCCCCCTTGCCTTCTAAAGGAGGTTGGGTTCTCTGTCGTCTCGACAGCCACCGCCTGCAGGATGGGGATGTGGGGGTCAGGGGAGGAGGGAGAACCCCAGATCAAGACTCGGCCCCTCTCTCACCCCATGGATGGGGCGACTCTGCCAAATTCCAGGGTCCTGATGACAGGTTTTCCTGACCCAGAGCTCGGTCGCAATGCGCTGAATGAACGAGCAAATGAGTGAACTGAGGCTTCTGTCTCCCTCAGAGCCAACTCACCCCGCCCACCACCCAGCGGGCCGGCCGGATGGGGCGAGGCTGGGCTGGGCTCTGCGAGTGGTGAGTTGATTGTTGCTCAGCCCTAATTACTAACCAGTCCTGTAACAAGAGCAGGGACAACGCTGTCAGCGCTATTACAGATGTGTGGACGAGGTTCCGGGTCACCCAAGTTCACAGCCAAGAGGCTGGGGCTGGAACAAACCTGCCCTGAGCCGAGCGCTTGGTTTAAAAAGGGAGTCATGTCTGCGTGAGTGGCCAGCATCACACATCATGGAAGGGTCCGGGCCCCACGCAGACAAAGCTCGAGTCTGAGTCCTGCTCCGCTCCTAAGCCAGCTCTGAGCCTGCCTGCAGGTCCGAGCGCCCACTGGGGACCAGAGGGATGTCCCCACAGTATTGCCGGGGCCGGTCAGGTACTTCGCCGAAGACGTCTTCTCCGGAGGCTTGGCTCCGAGGCCAGCTCCTCGCAGGCTGCTCCTGGCCCCCGGCCCAGTGGGGTCTGCCTCTGGGTAGAGACCGCCCGTCCTCCCAGACCGCTTCAAACTGGATGGGTGATGGGGTTAGACCGCCGGCAGGAGGGCGAGCTGAGCTGCGAGGGGCTCAGAGGCAGCGCCACACGATGTGAGGCTGAGGCCTGGCGGAGGGCCCCCAGGGCTGGGGGTGGCCAGTGTGTGATGCCACGTGTCCTGCGGGGGTTTGGCTGCCTTGTCTGGGGTCAGAGATGCTGGTTGTGGAGGAGGCGGCTTCCTCCTGATTCTGCAGACTTTCTGTAGACTTTCTGCAGGTACTTAAGGGTGTGCCTCGCAGAGGTGGAAAACCTGAACCCAACACAAAAGGGGCAGATGAGCGGCCGGCCTGGGGGCCTGGTTCTGTGGGGCCATGTGTGGTGGCCTTTCGGGCGCCGGAGGGAGCCGTCCAGGCCGCCCAGGGATGGCGGTGGCCGGCCCCGCCTCGCGCGCAGGCAGGCTCTCGCCGGAATCTTAAATCTTCCCCAAAATGGGAGTCAGCAAAGCTGTAACCCAGGGACATTTCCGAGAAGTCGCTCTCTGGAATTAGCTGCACTATGGCTCTAATAAAGAGAACGGTCTATAAACATGATCAGCTCTAATTGATAATTGGATTTTTTGTGTTGCCATCAGGAAGGCTAAAAGCTTCAGATATTGTATTTAAATTTCTACTTTAAAAAATCCAGGCAAACCCAGCCAGACTCTTCCATTAGAGAGACACACAGGGAGGGAGGGAGAGAGATTTGCATAATATATACTGGAGACCAAGCTGAGGACAGAGGCTTTAGCAACCCAGAGCTCTTAAAAATCATTTTCACTCCGGCTTCTCTTCTTAATCACTCCTGTAACTTCCACGGACATGCGCTCAGGACACCGCCATCTGAACGTGCACAGGCAGGGTCTCACCTCTGTGGAGCTGGTGTCAGGGACGCCCATGGGTTGAGGATGAGGAAGCCCCACAGGACGATTCTGGCGGGAGGATGCTGTTTCGCAGGAGGCCGGGGGGAGCCCCTCGGCAGGTGCCCACGCGGGGACGGCACTGCTGCTCGGAGACCTGGCTCCTTTCAGCCAGGGAGCGGAACTCTTGGAGGGGGTCCCCATCCCAGAATCCCCAAGCTAGAAGGGTCCCTAAGGAGCATGCAGCTGACTCCCTCTTTGTGTGGCCAGGGTGCAACGCACCCTGGGGTGTTCCGGGGGCCTGAGGAGGGGTGAGTGAGCCGGAGGGGGCGAGGGGAGGCATCAATTTTAAGTCCCAAGAGGGGAAGCCAGTGGCTGGGTCAGCGGGGGTTCTGACACGGGGAGCTAGACCAGAAGGAGGCAGTCGTTACATCAAACATTATTCTCCAGACTTTCTGGCAAAGCCTCCGAGAACTTGGAATTCTCTGCTTACAGGTTAATTCCCTGGGTTTCAACACTGGCCCCTGCTTCACACTTGTAAACGCTGCGGAAGTAGTGGCACCAACAGAGTCCCCTGGGGCCCACAAGGCAGCTGCATAAAACATCGGAGACCGCCTCCCACGTGCCTGCGAGGGGCTTGGGTGGGACTTCGCGGGACCCAAACTCCTGAGCAGGAGCTGGCTTCCACATCAGAGGTTCTCTGCAAACTCAAAGAGCAGGTGGGGTGATGGGCACTCCAAGGGGGCTGAGCTGACAGATCCCAGCTCTGGGCCTGGGAGATGCATGACCTTGTGTGCCCCTGGATGACCCTGCATGGCCACGGACAGGCCACTGTGTGTCTCCAAAGCACTGATTCCTCTACCCTCCTGGGGAAAGGCTGAAATGCCCTGTGACAAAGCCCTGGTCAGGTGAGGGCCACCCAGCAGATGGAGGCCACACCACCAGCACGGCTGCACCCCTGTGGTTGCACCGGGGGTCCCGACCCCACAGAACTGCGTGAATACTGTAGGGGGCAGCACAGAGTAGGGGCAGGGGGACAGAAGAGGTGGTGTGGCGTGTGTGTGATGGGGGTGTGTGTGCATGTGTGTGGCGTGTGCACGGCGGGGTGTGGCACGTGCACGTGTGTGGCGTGTGCATACGTGTACATGGGTGTGTGTGTGTCGATGGGGAGGGAAGTGCAAGTAGCAAACCCTGGGTGTTCAGCGCTGCTGAAGACGGCCCCTCCGGCCGCCCTGGCAGCCAGTCTTGGATCTGAGTTCTTTTTTCCTTTCTTTTCTCTTTTTTAATTGAAGTATAGCTGATTTACAATGTTGTGTTAGCTTCAGGCGCACAGCAAAGTGATTCAGTTATGCATGTGTATATATATTCTTTTTCATATTCTTTTCCGTTATGAAAGCATCTCCTGCGGGTGGAATCCCGCAGCTGGGACGGTGCCGCACCAGGAGAGCGCCGTCTGGGAAGCCACCCCTCCTACCCAGGCTGCCCTGGCGCCCCCTGCCCCCCGCCCCCGCCTCCCCGTGTCCGTCACCAGCAGCCAGTGCCGGCCTCTGTTCCAGCAGAGCGGCGTGCTCCTTAAATTTGCCAAATTGCTACAAATCAGCCAATAATCACTTCTGTTTGCATTTCCAATTATGGAGGAAGTGAATTTTACCTACGAAACAGTTCATCAAGTCTAAATTCCCCTGGAGAAATGTTACTGACTCAAAGGCTCTCACCTTCCAAGGGAGACTGGGGGCCAGGGGAGCAGCAGGAGTGATGCGCTGGGGGTGGCGGTTGGGCCCCTAGAAGCTGGCCTTCTGCTCTCCAGCTGTGGGAGCGTGGTCTTCATACGTTTCTTTGTCACGTTGAGAATCAAAGGGGAAGAGCCGGGAGGGAGCCTGCCACCGCAGCAGGAGCACCATGTTCTCACCGCCTTGGGAGGAAGCCCAGCGAGGGACGGCTCACAGTGACCTCGCTGCCACCCCAACCCTGTGGACACTCTGGTCACTGCCCAGCGTGGTCCACCTTCCATGCCCAGCGTTCCCAGCTCCTGCCCAAACAGACGGTCGCCACCAACCCTGAGGGAGGGCTCTCAGGGTCCGTTCCAGGGCCAACCTGTGGCAGCGCCTGCAGCTGCCAAACAAAGTGCCCCAGACCAGCCCCTTGAACAGAGAAGCCCCCCCTCTCACGGCTCCGGAGGCTGGGAGCCCGAGATCCAGGGCGGCCCCAGGAGGCTGCATGGGACGATGTGCCGCAGGACTCCCGCCCAGCTCCTGGGGCTCTACTGGCGTCCTCGGTGTTTCCTGGCTTGCGGGCACATCACCAGGCACCTGCTTGTGTGTCCACCCGGCGTCTCCCTGCGTGAGCATCTGTGTCCAAATTCCCCTTAGATCAGGGCCACTGACGCCAGGGCGACCTCGTCTTCACTCCACCAGGTCCATCTGCATAACCCAGCTCTCACACTCATCCCTTCACCACAGACGGACCCAAGGGAGGCTCAGGACACGCATGGGAAGTGGACAGTTTGACAGCCGCCTGGTTGGTTCCCAAGGGGCCGCCCCCTCCCTTCCCAGGCATCAGCCCCCCCCCACATTCTGTCCCAGGGGACATAAGGGAAGGACTGAAGGAGAGCGCCCAGGGCCACTGTCTGCTGTGCCCCAGGTCAGTGCCCCCCACCACACAGCCTGGGTCTCTTCGCCAGTCCAGGCACATGGGACCACTCCAGACAGAGTATGAGAAACAGGGCCCTGTGACTGCTGGGACCTGCCTCCCGGTCTCCAGGCAGATCCCTCCCAGGTGCCCCCTGGGTCCCCGTGCCATCGACCCCACGCCCCTGCCCCTGTGGGGATGAGCCTCCTCTTTGACCGCCCGTCTGCCTGACTTGCACTCTGGCTCGGCTCTGGGTCCCGGGGGTGGTGCCTTCACCTGCTCACCCGACTAGGAAGGACCCAGACCCGAGAGGGTGGGCTTGAGGGGCCCAGGACATCCGGGTCTGCTTCTGGAAGGTTCTTCACCAGGGCCTGCCCAAGGTCCTGATGACAAAGGCCGCCACCATCCAGACAGGCCCTCCACTCCTCTCCCAGTTCTGCCTCTGCCTGAGTCCCCTCCGGTCCCCTGAAGTTTCAGCTCCCCCCTTCACTGGTCTCCTCCACCAACCGATGGCAAACTTTGATGACCTTGCCCTGAGAGCTGCACAGGGCCCAGGTGTTTCTTCTCTGTCTCCTTGGAAGCCTCGGAGGGCTCAGGACCCAAACTTCTCACCCCGCCCCTCTGAGCTCCGCCGAAGTCACCTTGCAGAGACTGAGCTGGGACCCACTCCCCGCTGCCCGACGTGGGGACCCCTGGCGTGGTCTCGGGGGGCAACCCCCGAGGGGGCAGCTAGTGTTCATATCTGGAGGAGGGCAGTCCTGCCACACTTTTCATGGATTTGGGACAGCCCCGTGGGACTCGCCTGAGCGCGTGAGGCAGGACACAGGGTTGCTCAAGGTTGTGTTCTCCTCTCAGGGACGAGGGGAGACGGGAGTTGTGCTGTGAAGACTCCTGTAACGGGTGTGCCGAGCAGGCAGCTCTGAATGAACGGATTCTCCATTTCTTATCCTACTTACTGGGGGAAAAAATCCCCGTTAAAAAATTAAGAGTTGAAGAGAATTTGTCAGAAGGCCATTACCTGCAGACTGGTCCACCAGGGGCCTCTGAGTGCCTGTGCATAATTAACTAGCAGGCAGGGCTCCGACGGGCCCTACATAAAAGTTAAAACCCCATTTTTACCGTGGCCCACATCTTCTGCTCAGCATCACTGTCAGGCAGATTTCAAGAGAGACAGGTATTTGCATACGGTGCCAAGCTGGTCTCCATGGCAACAAGCTTCCTCCGAGATTCCCGGGAGTGGGCTTCATCCCCACTCTCAGGTTCCGCCCAAAACGTGGTGGGCGAGGGGCGCGCTGAGCGGAACGCGCACCTTCCGGTACCCGGAGCCGCTGTGAATCTCCGTGCCTGGGTGTCTGCGCAAAGGGGTGTGACGGGGTGAGCTGCCCCCCAAAAAAGGAAGTGTGTTTGGGACTCAGCAAGAGGGGAGGAAAAGGGGCACGGGCTAGTGGTGGGTGCTGGGGCTGGTGGATGGGGTGGGGGGCTAGTCGGTGGGTCAGGGGCTAGTGGGCGGGGTGTGGGGGCCCGTGCGTGGGTACGGGGGCCAGTGGGGGGTGTGGGGGGCCAGTTGGGGGATTTCGGGGCCAGTGCGTGGGTGCAGAGAGCAGTGGGGGGTTCAGGGGCTAGTGGGGGTTGAGGGGCCAGGGTGTGAGTGTGTGGGAGTGGGGAGCGGTGGGGGATGCGGGGGCCAGAGGGGGCTCCATGCTTCTGGCTGGCTTGTCTTGGTTAGTGAGACCCCCGTACCACGCTCAGTGATCTGTAGCGGCGATGGACATTTCTACCCCAGATCCTCTCTCCATATTTAACTTCCTACAGACTTGCCACCCTCTCCAACCTGATGAGAGGTCCTCTACCCGTTCCTGTGACCGCCAGTTGGACGGCCAGTTGGAAGCTGGGGTTGCCAGTGATGCAGCCCAGCGTTACCACAAGTGCTGCTGCGTTTGTAGATGTGGTTGACGTCCTGTGGATTTGAGGTGACTCAGCAGAGGAAACGCATCCCCTGGGGTGAAGAAGAGGAGGCGGAGGACGAGGAGGGGCTTCGTGGCCCCGTCTCTGCAGGCTCGGCAGTGTGACGCTCGGCTGCCGCCCTGAGAGGTGACCTGGGCCTCCTCTCTGTCCTGTAGTTGAGGAAACTGAGGCTCAAAGAGTCTAACCAGCCTTCCCAAGCCTCCCCCAACCTCCCAGACAATTGAGACCAGCCTTACAAGCAGCCAAGAGGGAGACCCTCCACGCTGACCGCAGGGTGGGTTTGCGAGATTACCCTGCGGAGGGGAGAGGATGGATTCACAGGGTTGAGACCCACAGGGGAGCTTCTGCAGAAGAGTGACGGCCAAGTTTGTCTAGACGTTTGCCTGGTGCCCCTGACCTTTTGTTGAGCTGGGGGCTGCTGAGTGGGACCACATGTGACAGCAGCCCCTGGTGCCCCTGGAGAAGGATTCTTTGTGTGGCTTCTTCTCCAATCAGGTCCAATTTAGGTTTTATTAGCACGCCTTTCCTCATATGCAAAGCCCTCAGTGAAGACAGATTTTAAAGTTAACTTGAAAACAGAGTTTAAACAGCGATCAGACCCCAGTTTACTGTGGTTGGAGGGCTGTGATGGGGAAGGTGCGTCCTGGAGGCCCCGTGCTAGGGAGACCCACACATGGTACCATTTTTAATGAGTGATCGGATGGACGGGTCCAGGTGCTTCCCAGCGCAGACTTAGAGATGCGCTGCTCTCCCACGCATTTAAAAGGGGGTGGGGCATCGCTCAGTGGCAGAGCACGTGCTTGGCGTGAGGTCCTGAGTTCAATCTCCAGTACCTCCATCGAGGGGATTTTAAAAAATGCCCCAGAGTCAGCTGCTCACCAAGCCGCTATGACATGACACCTCATCAGCTGTACAGCAACTCACTGAGGTCAGGGTTATTTTTCCCTTTGACGGGGATGAGGAAACTGAGGCTCAGGACATTATGTCATTTTCCTTCGAGGAGTTGCTGGTTACCGGGCTCAGAGCCTGTATCCCCGCCCTGGCCTCACTTCCATCCCTCCATCCTGACTTCTGCCCTCATGGGCTGTCAGCTTCCTTTTGGGGCAAATTGTTTCCCACCCTTAGCTTCATAATTCAAAAGCCCTTCTTCCGAATGGATCCCTCACGCGCGGGAGCAGCCTCTGGGGAAGCCAAGCCCAGGAGACGTTCTTGAGCCTGGAGGGTTTCAGGCATCAGGTTGTGTTTGTCACTGGGTCCCACGTGATGCATTGGACCTCCCTGCACCTGTCGGGCAGTTCTTGCACAGGATCAGGATTTCTTTGCTTCTTTTCCTGGGGCGACAGCAAGACGAAGGGACACACAGTCAGTACAGCTACCATAAGTTGAGCTGGTGACGCCAGCGGCGCTCACCAACCCAGATCATCCCATCCCCATGTCACAGTGTTGCCACATGGTTTGCCTCCCCCTGGGATAACATAAATTTAGCGTGGGGTTGCCGTTTCTCCTTGCTCTGTCTAGGTGGTCTTCAGGGACACAGGACCCCAGCCTAGGCAATCAGTCCAGGTCACTCCTCCCCTTGCCCTGTGACAGATGCAGGCGGGAGTCTGTCGACAGCAGCTGACACTCGCTGGGCTCTTCCCAGGTGCCCCAAGTGCTGCCCTGAGATCAGTCTGCCCACAGGTGTCTCAGCCTCACATCTACCCTGTGCAGTAGGTACCATCCCTTTTTTATAGATGAAGCCCAGGGAAGTTGAGTAATTTCCCCAAAGACACACAGCAGAGGTGTGACCCTGAGAAGTCACTCAGAGCTTGAGTTCTCAGCCACCCTACTCTAGGGCCATCGAATTAGTGGATGGCAAGACCGCAGGGTCCACCTGCAGAAAGGACTGCCATTCTTCTTGTTCATCTCAACGTGAGAGGCCGTGAGGCTGCAGCTGGCTCATCCATCCTGCCATCCCCACGGGACAGCTGCAACTCCCCGGCTGGAGCTGGCAGAAGGAGAGCAGGGCTCAGAGACGAAGGTTCTGAGTGCGTTGTTTGTGTCTTGGTTATAATTCTGATGCTGAATCCATGCCAAGATTTTCAGTTGCATGAGCCAATAAATTCCCATTTTTGCTTAAGACAGTTTCTATCAAGTTTTGTCACTTTCAATAGAGAGAATGTTAACGGATTCAATATTTTCTCATTTTTTACAACTTAAATAGAATGTGAAATCTAAAGATAAAGTTGGCTTTTTTTGATCAAGATAAAAGCTGAAAACAAAGAAAAACTGAACAAGCTGTTCAGTGTCTTGGGACAACCTCCCTAATGACAGTCAGATCGTGCTGCCCCCGGCCTGCAGCCTCAGACGCGTGCTACGCGTTTGCCTCTGGTGTTAGCTTTGGCAGCCCCAACCCCCAAACATGCGGGAGGTGGGCTGCAGCTTTCCCCTCACTGATACCTGCTAGTTCCCTTAGAGCCTCCTGGTCAGAGTTCAGGGAAAATTTGGACACATTTTAACACTTCAGTCTTGGATATCAGCAGGAGTCTGGAACAAGAAAAGAGGTAAGATGAGTGAGAAATATTCAGCAAAAACAAGTGCTTTAAGCTCTATTCTTTACAGACAGTGAGCATGGTGCCTGAAGACCAGCCTTTTCAACTGGTGGGAGAAAATGAGACATCGGGTCACTGCCGCGAGGAAGCGCTACCTGCAGGGGACCAAAACGTTCAGCGCCGCGTGTTATTAAATCATCGCTCCTTATTTATGCTCCCAACTCACACATGACTGTCTCCAAACTGTTTCCTCCACAGCTGATTAATGTGTTGTAGAATTTCCCCCCAACTATCAACACGGATGAGTTGATTAGAGCATTAAAGGTTTTCCTCTCCTTTGACATCCACTAAATCACATTTGTTTTAACTCATTGATTTAAATGAGAGATGGTTGCCCTCCAACAAGCCCCAATTTCACAGGGAAAAATAATTTGCAAAGTTATTTATCTTAACGTCAATTAAGGCTGGCTAATTAGACATGACTTGAGTGGTTTGGACTTTTTGAACTGGAGTCACTTGAGTCCCACGATGATCTTTATAATTTGGGAAGAAGTTTGAGGAACAAGAAGCGGGAAGGGGCAGGGAATTTGGGACTTGGCAGACCCCGCTTCCTTTCCGATTTCATCAGTTGGCGATGGTGGCTTTTTTCTCCTCTGCTCCCGCCAGTAACGTTGTTACGTTCTTACCAGGAGGTAGTGTTAGCCATGGTAACAACGCATGTAACACTAATGGGAAGTAACAGTCCCCACAACCTGTTCCACAGGCCGGTAGCATTCTGGGCACTTTTCACATAACATCACATTTAACCCTTGCAGCAAATCATTGCTCCTTATTACGGAAGAAACAGAAGCACAGGAACGTGCTGTCACTCAGTCCAAATCCCACAATCCCAAAGCAAGGGACAAAGCCAGGATGCAAACCCGCACTGGCTTTCTCATATCATGCTATTGGCTTCTCTCCTACTGGAACAAGGGTTGGTGTTAAAGGCCAGCCGTGGATGCAGAACCTGGCTCTGACTCCAAGGGGAAGTCGCTTGGCCCTGAGTGTCAACCATCTCATCTACAAAGCAAAGACACCTCGTGTCTGGTTCGTGGGGCTGTTGTGAACACTGGAGAGCTTGTGTATTTAAAAGGGTCTGACATGGGGACAGTAGTCAACATATGTGAACAAATATGTGAATATGCCTGAAGATTGCTCCCACGATCATAAAGACGAAGGTGCAGTTGAAGTTTGTAATCAGTTGGCCTTGAGTTGATCAAAAAGGAGAGAATCGTGAGTAGACTTGGGTTATAGACACGTAGATGGATGGATGGATGATAGATAGAGGTTGATTATGTCAGCACAGATATTTTAATATTTAACTCTTAACTAGTCCCCTGAGTGGTGAGTTATAGTGTATATTCCTTTTACATTGCTGTGTGACAAGCTACCACAAACTCAGCAGCTTAAAACAACACAAATCTAGGCTCTTGCATTTTCTGGGGGCCAGGAGTCTGGGTATGAGTTTGCTGGGTCCCCTCAGGGTCTCACCAGGCCGACATCAAAGTGTCAATGCAGCCACAGTATCATCTCTTCCAAGCTCAATGGTTGGCGGGATTCTGTTTCTTGTGATGGTAGGACTGAGGCCCTCGGTCCCTAAAGTCCACATGACACCCCCTGCCACGTGGCACCCCCACTGCAGGGCAGCTGGCTTCCTTCCAGGCCAGCAGAGAGTATCTCTTGCTTCTCTTCTCTTTTAAGGGATCCCCTGATTAGGCCAGGCTCACCAAGGACATTGTCCTTTTGGATGAATCAAAGTCAGCTGGTTTGGACTTCAATTATATCTTCAAAATACATTCACTTTTGTCATATAACATAACACTGATCACCTAGGGGAGTGATATCTCATGTTATGTCCACATTCAAGGGGAGGGATATTCAGATGGTGTCTACAGGGCATGGGAATTATGGGAACCATCTTAGATTTCTGCCTACCACCTATTAGGAGGAACTTGAGTTCATTTTTTTCTCCTTTGATAATTTCCAGTTTTGATGGTTTCTAATACCAGGTTTTTTTTTTTAAATGAGGCTTCTGTGCACACTTGTGAAGAGGGAATAAATATCTTCTATTTAGGGGTGCTTTTGGTTATGAGGAATAACAAAAACCTAACTCAGGTTGTGTAATAATAAAGGAAATCCAGAAGAAGGTGGTTTACAGGAATAGCTTGATCAAGGATCCAGTTCCACTTCTCTGTAATCATCTTGACTCTCCCCTTCTCCATGTGAAGGCGGACTTCCCTCACGATGGGCGAACTCTTGCAGGAAGTCTGTGTGCACATCTGACCATCCGCAGTGCAAGCAGGGGCCTCTCTTTATCCAACCAGCTAGCAAAACAACGCCACCCAGTTAACCATTCCCTGGGGCCAGGACAGCTCCATGCACTGACTGACCACTGCCTGGGCTTCTGCTCATTTCTGAGCTCATCTCTATGGCATGGTGGGTGGAAGCATCCAGCCTGACACAGACAGTCGAGGGCTCCCTCCTGAGCCCTGAGCCAGTGGGAGGAATGAATCAACGCCATCCAAACCAGCTTTGCTACAAAATGGAAGATGTCTGTCATGTCCAAAAATGCCACAGAGATGTTGCTGAATTAAGGGACTCGGCTGCTCTTACAGTGGTTACCAGGCTGCTCAGCACTGGGCCGGGTGCTGAGGTAGAAATGAAAGACACAGACCTTGCCCTCCAGGGGTTCCAACTTCCTAGGGAGACAAGCCCCAGCTGCAAAATTCTACCAGGAAAGTGTGAGCTCACATGGAGACACGCTACATGAAACCCCTCCTGACACCAGGACACACTCAGTTAATGTGGGGAATGGGTTTGCAGGACCACAGAGAAAGTGAACAGAGGAGGAGAGGTGGTCCAGACCCTCCTCACTCCACCACCCATGCATTTGCACAAAAGCACTTAGTCCCCACTTCCTGTGGAAAGTCTGTATCGGTTAGCTAAGCTGTGTAACAAGTGACCCCACACATGGCAGCTTACATCACCAACTGCTGATTGCCTTACAGTTTTCACAGGTTGGCAGTCTGGGCCACAGCTTATCCAGGCTCTCCCCTCAGAGTTTCACGAGGCTGCATTCCAGGTGTCAGCTGGGCTGTGTCCCTTTCTGGAGCTCAAGTTCCTCTTAGAAGCTCACATTCTGTTACAGAACTCAGTTTCTTGCTGTTGTAGGACTAAAGGGTCCTTGTTTTCTTAGTTACTCATGGCTGGGGCTTCTCAGTGCCTAGAAGCCATTTATGAATACCTTGCCACAAGGTTCACAACATGGCAGGTTCCTCTGCTAAAGCCAATGGGAGAGCATCTCTGTGCCCTAGGTCTCCCTGGCTCCTTTTTTTTCTCTGATCCCTAGACCTGCCCTTCAAAGGGCTTGCCTGATTAGGCCAGGCCCATCCACACTCAGGCATAGGGAATTATAAAGCGGTGTACCAATCAGGGGCCAGGAATCCTGAAGGCCCGCTTCAAACTCCACCTGCCACAAAGTCTGTCCCATAAAGTTACTCTAGCTTAGGAAAGCTTCTAGAGTGAATGGAGACTTAAAACCAACCTTTTTTTTTTAAAGAAGCAACCCTCTGGGAGCCACGCTGGTGGGTGGTGATGAAGATGCAGGCATTCGAGGCTGGGGTGTCCTGCTCACAGGGATGATTGCAGGGGTGGGGGGAGCATGATGGTGGCTCCATGCAGATGCCGGGCAAGGACAGCTCAGCGCAGTCCTGCTGGGACAGCTGTTCAAAGCCCATTCTGTGCAGGTCCCCATCCTCAAAGCTTGCACCTTCTGCAAGGTTCACAGAAAGCCTCTGCTCCGCAGCCCGTCCTCCCGTTTCGCGTTGGGGGAGGCACGACTTGCCCTGGCCTTGCTGCGGATTTCCCAGGGCAGAGCCCGGTGCTGGGTGGGTTCAGAGGGGCCTCGGCACCCACAGAAGCCCTGCTGAGGTCAGGAGATGAAGTCCTGTGGAATCCATGTCCAGTTCGCAGGGTCGCCACACCAGGCAGTCGGCTGTTGAGTTTGAAAAGATGAATGAGCGCCTCTCAGACCAGCCTGGGCCATTTCCCTGTTCCTTTCCAGGCGGCGGCAGCTTGCAGAGAGAGGGCTCCCAGTGTGCGGGGGGAGGGGGGAAGTGGGAGCAGATTAAAGGCATCCTTCTTCTGCCTTCATTAAAAATGACACTTCTCATTCATTTTGAAGGAAATGGGAGCTGTCTTGAGGTTCCTATCCTGACACCTTGTGATTTTTCTCTGTTAAGAATTTGAAAAATATGCAAATGCCCTGCATACAACTAGGCACACTGTTGTTTTTTTTTTTTTAAATGGGTTGGTTCTGATGAAGACTGATTTTGCTCAGAGGTAGCTGGTTTTCTCGAGCTCTGGGTCTGTTATCATTCTTCTGCCTTAAATGAGTTTCTGCCGTATTTCAGACCTCTGCGGAGGGAGATTGCCAGGGGAGGGGGCTGATTACAACCAGTTACGTCCAGTCCATCGACACCAGCTCTTTCATACCATCAGCTCCTCACCAGGAGCTCACCTCGGCCCCAGGTGGACGGCTCGGCGTCCAGAGCAGAGGAAGGTACCTTGTTTCAGGTGCTCACAGAGTGTCTCTGACTCTGTTGGGCTAATGTGCACTCTGTCCCCTGAGGACAAGCACATTGTCAGCTGCCAAAGGGGAGCTCCGAAGGGCACTGGGTAACTCACAATGTGCGTGTGTGTACACACACACAGCAACGCAAACACACGTGCACGTGTGGCACACACGCACACACTCTTTGTTTAAACTGCCAGGATCGTGACTGGAATTAATGGGCACAACTGGCAGCCATGTGGAAGCCCCAGAATTCAGCTTTCCCGGGAGGGAAATCCATCATCATCCAGCAAACATGCCTCCTCCCTTCTTGCTTTCCTCCCCCACTTCATTTTTCCCATTCTACTTGTATCAGCCAGGATAGACTAATTTCTGCTGCTGTAACAAGTAGCCCTCAAATTGTAGTGGCCCAGTTTAACCAAAGTCTGTCCTCATTCATTAAAGGGCCCTCACAGACTGGTAGAGGGCCCGTGTAACTGTCAGTCCTCGGGGGGGGGGGGGGGGGACGCTGGCGAGTCTGTGCCCCAGCACAGCTCCCACGATCATGGAAGCAGAGGGCACGTGGTGAATCACACTTGAGCTTGGGAGCGTCTCCGCAGAGTTCATATGCACTTCTTAGCCTACGTGCATTGGCCAAGCAGGCCCAATGGTCACCCTGAACTGAGAGGGACCAGGAACCAGTGGCCCTACCACCTGCCCAGGAGGAAACCTGGAAATCTTTGACAACCAGCAGGAGGAAGTGCCACCGTTCCTGCGTCAGTCTGCCAGATCAACCACGCCCTGGGCTTGCTGCTCCGGAGGCTGGAAACCTGAGTGTAGGACGATTCGCTCCCTTGTCCTCTGCCTCCATCATCACACAGCCTCTTCTCTCTGCGTGCACGTCTGTGTCCAAATTCCCCTTTTTGTCAGGACACCGGTCATGTCGGATCAGGGCTCCACCCTCACGACCTCACTTTAACCTGGCCATCTTCAAAGACCCCGTTTCTAAAGAAGGCCGTAGTCCCAGGCACTGGGGGTTAGGGCCTCAACACCGTTTAGGGGGCATGATTCACCCCACAGCACCCCCTGCTCCGCAGACCCACAGTCAGTGTGGGCTCCCCCGGAGCTGTATCTCTCCAGATCTTCAGACTGAAAACACAGTCAGTTCTGCCCCCACAGAGCAGAGTCTGTGAAAACACGTGCAGATGGCAAGAACGTGCCTGACTGTTCGTCTGCAGTCTGTTACCTAGCCCTGAGCTCGGACTTCTGATCCCCAGGGGTGGATGGCAGGCCTAGGGCTTAGGGTGTATCCTTCGGGTCAGAGCTGTTACCTGTCTCTTAGGCACGTGTGGACCAGAGGCCGGGGCCTCCACAGCGCTGGGACCAGGGACGGATCATCGGAGTTTCCCTTGTTCTCTAAGATTCTCAGGAAGAAAGATACCCTGAAGGCACGCAGTGTGTGGTGGGCGGTGTCTTCCAGGACCTGTGTACAGAAGCTCAGTCGCCTTGGCTGCACAGTCTCCCTGGGGCTGTGGTCTGCAGGTGGGGCTTAGAGCAGGTCTGCTGGACCACTGAAGACCCCCCTAGCTGGACCCCAGGCAGCATGCAGAGCAGCTTCCCTTCTCTGCCACCTGCTTACCTACTCAGTCCATGGATGTCTGCTGAGTCAACAGGGACTGGTCTCTGTGCTGGGAAACAGCAGTGAACACAGCATACATATATATATACACATGGGGTTGGGGGGGAGAGGTGGGAGGGAGAGAGAGGGAGAGGTTGATTGTAGGAACAGGCTGGCGTGGTTATGAAGGCCACGTCCAGTCTGCCACCCACAGCCAGACACCCAGGAAAACCGGGTGGTACCATTCAGTCCGAGTCCCGAGGCCTGAGAACAGCGGGGCCACGGGTATGAGCCCCCGAGTCTGTAGTGTCCAAGGGCAGGAGAAGGTGGACATCCTGGCTCAAGAAGGGAGAGAATGCGCCCTTCCTTTGCCTTTTTGCTCCATTTGAGCCCCCAAAAGTTTGGAGAAGGCCACCCACAGTGGTGGTGGGGACTCTCCCCTCATGAACTGAATCAAATGCTAACTTCTTCCAGAAACCACCCCACAATGGACACCCCCAGGAATGAGGTTTCCCGGCTCTCTGGGCATCCCTCGGGCCCGTCAAGGAGACACATGAAGTTACCCATCACGTCACTGTGGGGCACGTTCCGCAGCGATATTGCCCTGGGGGAGCAGCTGCGAGGAGCCAGACTGGGGCTTCTGCAGGGAGCTCTAGAGAGGCTGCCCTGAGGACAGGGCTTTTGAGGAAAGACCAGAAGGGGGACACGTGTGGGGCTGGAGCCCACCCAGAGAGAGGGTCTGAGGGGCCAGTCTTCCCACCTGCCCCGCAGAGTCCCTGGGGACAGATGCACGCCCAGCTCCTCCAAGGGGCGTCCTGTTGTCTCCCCTGTGTCCAGCCCGTTTGCGGTCAGCCGTTGTTCTGGACAAACACCCCTGGTCCGGGCAACTGTGGCTAGAGCTGCAGACTTGGTGTGAGCTCCCGGGGCACAGGGCAGAGCCCTCCGGCGTCTCCCTGGGTGCCCCGGGCTGTGGACAGGCCTCCAAAGCCCCCCGGGCGCCTCCCATGGTCACGGGCATGTCCAGCAAATGTCCGCTCCACCTGGGGCGCCCGGTAGCATCGCAGCAGGGGCCAGGTGGGGAATTTCACACCTTCCAGCAGCCGTGTTGAAAGCCGGCAAACAGTAAATGTGAAACGGTAACATTATTTAGTCCAACAGACACCGCGTATCGTCACCTGAGCATATAGTCAGACAAAGGCTTTGAGCTGGCCCACATGGCTCTCGCCCCCTAAGCCCTCCAAATTGGGCACGTGTCCATGCAGGCTAGTCCCTGCTTCCGGGCTCAGTCTGGACTTGTTGTCTTTGAAAACCAGTCTTGTGGTCACTATTCTTTTTATATCTTCCCTCAGATGCTGGAGCATCTTGTAGAAACGGCCTTGGGCTAAAGCAGAGATTCAACACCGAGTCCCGTGAGGATGAAGTGAGCTCCTGCTGGAGGGGTTGCAGCGCAGAGCCTGGCCTGTGTCGGGCTGGTGGCTTCTAGGGACAAGAATCCATCAGTCGATGTTCCCACCGTGGAGCTCTACACTCCCTTTGTCTAAGGAAGGCCAGCAACACACCCCCGCCCTGCCTCCCAGTGCGCCCCCCGCAGACATTAATAAACGATCGTGGCACGAATCCCAACCTCGGGACCCTTCCCACTAGAATGGTTCATGTGGCCACCTCCTTCCTTTGCTGAAATGAAGCCAACTTTTTATCCCAAATCCACACAGATTATTATTATATAACACAGCAGACACTCCTATCAGAATTGCTGTAAGTCACGCACTATTCTAAACACTCTTTTCCTCTTCACTCATCCAATCCTCTCAACACCAGGAGGTACAATTTGGTCTGTGCCGCAGATGGGGTTCTGGGGCCCAGAGGGTTTAAATAGCCATCCAGCATCCTACAACTAGCAGGAGGTGAAGACGGGGTCTGAACCCTGAACCCAGAGACTCTGCTCTAAACAGTCGGGGCAGATCCGGGCCTGGAGCAAGGCCATTGGAAGAGGGTGTGCTCTCTCCCCTAGGGAGCCTGGGGCTCCTCTCGGCCTCCGCATCCTGGGGAAGCCCGCAGGTGCCGGGAGGGACCCAGCTGCCAGCCTCATCAGTAGAGAGAATGACTTTGGAAACTTGTGCCTGGGAAATCTCTCAGAGTTCCGAGTCCTCAGTTTCCCTTATCTATGGATGAGGGATTAAAATCCCTACCCTTTGGGGCTCTTCAGCGAGTGAAATAAAATAAAGCACACAGAGGACCCGACGTGGCCTGCCGTGACAGGCGGTCCCCTCCCCGGGAACAGCTTGCTGGGTGAGTGACCCACACAGACGTGCAGGCCCGGTGCTCAGAAGGGCCCTGTGTTTGGCATGATCCCCTGCTGTTTTGAAATTCTTGATTTACAGCAAGGACCCCACATTTCCCTTTTACCTGTGCCCTGCGAGTTGGGAAGCCAGACTGCTTCTCCAGCAGAAAACGGGCTTCCTGGGGCCGGGACCGACTGTCGATTCTTGCCATTTTCCAGGCTGCGTGTCAGGCCCGTGCGAGGGAGGCCGGGGATGGAGGAGGGAGGGCCGGGCCGGGGGCCCCTCAGGAGGGAGGTGCTGGCGCGTGCAGGAGTGAGCCCTCGATCTCTTGTTTAGGGGACACTGTGCCTCGTTGTCACACGGACAGCACCTCCACGTCAGGCTTGGCGTTAGGAGCTGAGCGTCCTGACCGCAGCTCATCCTCCAGACAGCACCGCAGGCTGGCGTGCCGGTCCCAGCTTGTAGATGAAGGAACTGAGGCTCGGCGGTGACTCCAGCCCGAGGTCAGGCAGCGGGCGCAGGACCAGAGCGTGAGCCCCCAGCTGCGCCGCCCCCCGAGAGGCCAGCAGTGCCGCGCCCGGAACGAGCTGGTGAACCGAGCGCCGCGTGCGGGAGCCCCTCGTTCACACGGGCTGAGCCAAGCGGCTCTCGGTGTCACGTAGCAGGCTGTTCTCGAGCAAATAAAATAACGGGAAAACTGGGGAAATGGGAGATTCAGGAACCCTGAATGATAAGAGGGACTCAAAGGAACAAACTGCACCAGACATTCTTTATCGCTCGTTCCCTCCCGATGGGATTTCAAAAAAACAGACGATGATTAGACACAGTTGGTGCTATATATTTAGACGTGTAAAGTGTTTGATAGCATCTTGCGGAGTTTTTACCAGCAGAATTATTTAAATTGGCTGCGACTGGAGCTCGTCACAAAGATTGAAGGCTGGATCACTGCCTGTGAATTGAGGGTCATAATAAATGGCAAAGACAGAGCTCTGGAAGGCTGGTGCTTTGAGGTTTGCAGAAGCTCCATGTCTTAATTAACTTCTCCATCAATAATTAAAGTAAGTCAGTGTGGCTATTCGGGAAAGGAGGTTGTGGTGGATACACTTGGAAACAGATGTAGTTCAGGCATTAACCACCGCCACCACCACCCCAACAACGATGATGTCACCACCACCACCACTGCAACCCTGCAACACAACACCACCAACTGCCAACACCACACCACCACCGCATCACCCACACTCACACAGCAGCACCGGCAACAATCACCACCACCGGAGCAACCACAACCATCACGACCATTACAACTACAACATCAGCGACCACAAAATCAACACCTGCGACCGCCACAACCACTGCCAAGGCCATAACGACAACTGCAACAAGAACCACAAAAAATCAACAGCCACAACCACCACCACGTCAACAACCACTATGAACACCACCACAACATTGCCAACCACCACCACCACTGCAACACTGTAACACCATCAACCACCACCACTGCCACCACCACCCATCACCAACACACAACAGAACTGACAGTAGTCACCACCACGGTCAGAACAACCACAACCATCACTGCCCTTACAACGACTGCAATGCCTACCACCACCAGCCCTGCTACAGTAACGTGAACAGTAACCACAACCACCACGAGAACAGCCATCACCATCATCACTGCAACAACTGCAACAATCACAAAGTCAATAGCCACAGCCATCACAACCATCACCATAACAACATTCTGCATCAGCAGTCACTCCATAAACCACCGCCACCACCACCGCCACAAGCACCACCTTAAACAGCATCAACAACTTCAACCACCTCCACCACAGCAGCCATGTCGACGACCACAAGAAGCGCCACCCCCACAACAAACCACCACCACCACCATCACAGCAAGTGCCACCACCATGGGCAACAGCCAATGCAAAACAGCACCAACCACCCCTACAACCACCTCCACTATCACCGCGTCGACAGCTGCCACCACCACGAGGAGCCTGCCCAGACACAGCCCTGGCTGTGCTTTGCTCTGTCTGGCAAAACAGACTCCAGCCCATGACTGCTGGGCAGGGAGGAAGGGCTGGTCCAACCTGGTCCCATCCACCTCCAGATTTGGGTCCAGCCTCTTCACCTCTGTGACACCAGCATCCGACTTGGAGCAGGTGCTCAGACATTTTTCTGCGTTAATAAACAATGGGGAAGTGGAGAGGGACTCTGCAAAGGGAGGCTCTCAGACAAGCGCCCTCTTGAGCTTGAGGCGGTCCTGCCGGTTGGTGTGTAGTGACGACATGCGCTCTACGGAGGCTGATTCCAGCTTTCTCCCCAGTGTGCGGGCATCCGTGATAACTCTGCTCCCTAGAACACAGCGTGGTTTACAAGGCACTTCCTGCTGTGCTCGGTGTCTCGTCCCCACGATGACTGGAGGTGGTGCGTGGAGCTGACTTTCTCACTGCCCAGCTTTACGCACCAGGAAATGGAGACGCAGAACGGGAACTGATCTGCCCGGGCCTCGTGGGAAATCAGTGAGGAGGCAGGGTCCAGCCTCTACCTCCTGATGCAAAATCATACTCTCTCTCCATCCCCTGCGTTGCCTCTGAGAGCTCACGGCGAGATCAAGCCCCAGACCACCTCGACGGTTCCCCCCAATGTTTTCAAATTCATCAGTTTTCCCTACTTAAATAATTCAAGGGTTTCTCTAGAACTGCACTGGGGTTTGTTTTTATACAATTCTCAGGAGACATTGTAACTGTGATGGTCAAACCCCTGATCCTGTCCCCTCCAGCTTTCCCCCATCGCACCTCCTTTCTTGTCCGGGGGCGTTGGAGTGGCCAACGGCGTGTGGCCATGGGGAAGCTGAGTTGGGGGTGCACTGGGGATGGTGGGGTGTGTTTCCGTCTCTGGTGCAGGCATAGATCCTCAGGCTTCTGCTGCCCACACAACCACTCGGCTGAAGGTGCAGGAGTTGGGGTTATAGCTTGAGGTGAGAATGTCTCCTCGTGCCCAGCGCTGGATTCTGTATTGGGTGGAGGAGAAGCAAAGAGCCAAAACTAGCGTGCAGTGGATTCGTCCAAACAGGGGGCGTGGGAACGCTCGGTTCCCTGCGTGCACTCGTGAAAACAGGAGCTCTCAGGAACACACTCAGAAGTGCTGTGCATACATTTACAAACACACCACACATTTTTTTTCTTTCATGGTGGAAACTGCAAAACAGACTTTACCGGAATTGTGTCCACAAGGCACAAACCTCTAGCAGAGTGACCAGAAGCCGTCTCCGCACACCACGGCACAGCTTTCGCGTGTGCCGAGTGCTGGATCGAGTCTGATGTATCCTTGTCTCAGCCAAGTCTGGGGCTTTCAGCTGAAACAGCACGCAGTGCCACCCACCCAGTGGGGCAGCTGGTGGAATGAGGGTTCCTGTGACAAAACCCTACCCGTACATCGATGAGCTGGCCTACAGACTACGGGATGATCTGGCCACACAGGGACGCAGCTCAGCTCAGCACAACGACAGTAGTGACATGCATGGATTTCTGATTGATTTTTCAGTTCTTACAGAAATTAAGGATCACACCCCAAACTCAAATACAACTCAAAGAAGGCTCTTACTGGAAGCCAGAAACATAAACGGGAAGAAAACGTACTTTTAAGACTTGTAAGGTTTCAAACGCTTTATGATTTTTCTCTCGTTTTAAATGAACATTCACTCCAGAATCTAAGTTTGCATATTTATCTGTATTTTAAGTACAAGTGGGCCCTAAAACTGTATACGTTTCTTGCCCCACGAAACCTGAGTTTGCCTCTGATGCTGAGGATCCTGGAGGCTCCCTGTGCCCGAGGGGAGGCCACTGTCCGTCACGGCGGGCGGCTCTCACCTCTGGGCTGCGAGGTGCGCCTGGGAAAGTCACTGCAGTGTGCACGGGAGGGGGCGAGTTTTGGGGCACGAGCTGCCCGGCCCCCTTTCCGGCCCTGCAGTAGAGCTCTCTCTGCTCCAGACTCTGACGTCTCGGTTTGTGTGGCCTTGCAGGGTGCCCGGCGGTGTGTCGGCGGTGTGTCGCTGCACCAGCGTCACCCCAGTAGGTGTCAGACAGATGTTATATGCTCCCCACAGGCAGCAGCCCCTTCAGTGCATCCCCAAGGGAGAGAAAAGAGGGATTAACACCCCAAAAAGGAGCACAAAGGAGGCAGAGGCACCCGGGCTCTGGGCTCCAGGGTCGGGGAGGAGCCCGTCACCCGGGCTCTCTGGGCTCTGGACGCCTGTATGGGGGCACCTGCAGGTGGGATGCGGGGGGCGCGCTCTGTTTAACCACATTTGGGGTTACCATCTGGGTACAGGCACACGGCGAGTGGGCCCGGGGGGTGGGGGCGTCCTTGTGCATCTGCACAAGCCCTGTTGAGTGGGGAGGCCATGAATCTAGATCAAGTGCATAGTGGGGGCGTGTGGAATCTGTCCTGGGGTCTCTGCGTGTGGCCCCAGGGGCCAGCTCTGTTGCCAAAAGTTCATGCACCTGAGGCACCATGAGGCCCGGCAAACTGAAACATCGAGTCGGGAGCAGAGACAGGTTTACCGCAGGACGGAGCAAGGATGGGCGGCTCGCACTTGAAAAATACGAGCTCCTGGTGATTTGGGGGGAAAGGGTTTTATAGGCACAGTTTGGGGTCAGGGCTGCAGAGTGTGTGACTTTTTTCTGACTGGCTGGTGGTGAGGTGACAGGTGGAGTTCCAGGAATCTTGTGCTCAGCTGGAAGTCACCATCCTCCCCGGGGGCCGGGGGCTGGGCTCCCGAAGAAGAGCTCAAAGCCCCTGTTGTGTGTGTTCCCAGAGGAGCAGGACCTGCCCCGAGGCTGCGCTCTTGTTTCCTGCCTGCCCCTCCCTTGTCTCTGCGCCCCCTCCCTTCCCTGATTGGCAGCTGTTTGAATCTGCCCTTTGGAGCTCAGGGAAGGTCAGGGAGGCTGAATGAAGACTATTTTTCGCAAACGGAAAGGATTTGTGCCAGGGAGGACCCCCCGGGGCTCCGATCAGTTCCAGCTCCAGGTGGCGGGGGGCCTGCAGGGCGCTGGGGAGCGTGGGCTCCTCTCGGCCCCTGGGCCCCACCGGGCATCACCTGGGGACCCTCAGCCCGGCACCCGGCTCGGCCCTGTGCTTGGCACACAGAGAGGGCGTGCAGCAGATCTCGGGTCTGAGTTAAAAGAAGTGGGGGCTGAGAAGCAGGGGTGCAAACAGTCCTTCATGAAAGGCATCCCTGGGTCTTGCTGGGGAGCTGCCACCTGTAGTTTCAGAACCCAGCTTTCTGTTTTTCAAAATGATACAGCAACGCTGGCTTAAAATAGTCCAGACGTCCTTCTCTGCCTTAATTACAGCCATTAGGCTTGGACAGAGGCTAATGATGGGTGGGACTTGCTTTCTGAGTTTTTGTTCCTGACTCTGTTTGTGTCATAAACCAGGGGCTATCACCCACGTGGACGGGACTGCGGGGGGCAAGGCCCCTTCCCGACCTGAGGCCTGGGGCCACCTGGCAGCCTTCAAAGTCCGATGACCCCCACCGCCGGGCTCTCGGACACACGCCTGAGATCCCTCAGCAGCTAGAGTGCGTTCTTCACTGGGCGTGTTTGCCCTGACAGACTAGCAGCCTCAGGTAGTGCCTAGTCCCACAGCAGCTCAGTGGGCTTGTTTCAGCCCCCCTGGTCAGAGCCAGAAACCCCACCGCCCTTCCCGGACCCCAAACTGCCTGTCTCACCTACAGCCAATCACAGCCTTGTGCACAAGCCGATCAGGCACCTGTGACCCGACCTCATAAAACAGCCCCCACCCCCGGCCCTCGGGGCTCCCACGGGCACCTCCCGAGCTCCAGGGCAGTGCACCCTAATACACTCCTTTTCCGTTTTCATTCTTTGCCTTTGGTAAATTCTTTTTACCACCCATGACACAAGTCCCCCAACAAGGACTTGAGACAGAGCAGGACCCCGTAGGGTCCTCCCTGGCACAAATCCTTTCCGTTTGCAGGACACAGGCTTCATTCAGCCTCCCGGACCTTCCCTGAGATCCAAAGGGCAGGCTCAAACAGCTGCTAATGGGGGGGGGGGGCGCAGTCAGGAGGCAAGAGCGCAGCCTCGGGGCAGGATCCTAGCTCCTCTGCAAGGGACACACGGAACAGCAGCTTTGAGCTCTTCTGTGGGACTGGCCCCCGCCTGGTGGAGGATGGTGACTTCAGGCTGAGCACCAGACCCCGGAGCATCGCCTGTCACCTCACCACCAGCCAGTCAGAAAAACGTCACTCACCCTGCGTCCCTCACTGAAAATTCTGTCTATAAAAATCTTTCCCCCAAAACCCACAGGGAATTTGGGTTCTTGGACCGTGAACCTCCTGTCCTTGCCCGGCCCTGCAGTAAACCCTTCTCTGCTCCAAACTCCAGTGTCCGCTTTCTTTGGCCTTAGGGTGTGTCGTGCACACGAACAGACTCAGCATGTCTTAGCACCATCTCTGCCCCGGTTCCGAAGGCCCTGGATGGCCACAGGGAGCCCTGGGGGTTTCTAGTCTGAACCCCTAATTGTAAGGGAGCCGTTCCCTGCGATGTGCTGAGAGCAGCCCCTGGCCCGGGGACACTTGGTGGTCAGGGGCTGTTACTTGGTCTTATTATTAATAGATTACAGAAGAGGATTTCTCTGTCTCTCCCGGTCCTCCCCCCTCCGGATGATGGGGCCTTCTCAGCCCTGCCCACAGCTACACAGTCCTCAGGTGCTTCCCACCCAGGTGTCCGCCTGAGCCTCCAATGGGCTGGTGGGGGCCGGGGGTGTCTGCGAACCCCCTCAAAGCACACAATTCTGGGCTTGTGTCATCTTCTCTGGGGAGGGCGGGGAGTCCATGGTTCTCAGATTCACAGCAAGTCCAGAACCTCCAGTGGCAAAGTCGCTTCACAGGCCTTCCCTGGGCAGGAGTCCCTCACATTAAGGCTCTGAATTTCTATTTTCATGCAAATACGTTAACAGAATAACATTTCTACCCTCAGGAATCATTAACAGGAGCTAATCCACCAAGTGAGGATAAAAAACGAGCCGCAGTCCTAGGGGGCGGCCTGGTTGGAGGCTTCCTCTAACCCTGACATCAGGTCCCGTGACCCTGGGGAGGGCCCTGACCAGCAGGGGAGCCCAGGCCCCCGCTCAGGGGCGGGGCTGCACCCGTGTCTTTGGCGTTTTTACAGCCTTCTTCACACTCAAAGCCAGTCCTCTGTTTTCTCCCTGGGAGGGGCCTGGGGCTCTGACCTCCGGCAGCTCTGAGGCGGCTGCTCCCGGGGTCTGGGTTCTCGTAGGGAAACAGGTGGCAGGGACCTGGAGCCTTGTGAGGCCCAGTGAGGGGACCCCTGGGAGGAGGGGGTTCCCTGGGTGGGGGTGGGGTTCTCCCGTCTCTGCTCTGTCCTGTTTGGGCTGCAGGCCCTCTGTCCCTTCCTTCCCGGCCTCCCCCGAGCTCCACATGCTTCTCCATAAAGCGCCTACCTCTCCAGGCCCTGGACCAGGTGCTCACTTCTGCTCTCTTGACTCCCTTCTGAGGTCATTTGCATCTCGGCACGTGGCTCCCACAGGCATAGTGCAGTGCACAGCCTGGGCAGCTGTGCTCCATGACCCTGAAGCTTTCAATGACTGCTCTGTGTTCTGCTGACCTTTTTGAATGTATCTGGTTGTGAAATGTAATACACATACAGAAGTGTGCATCAAACAGGCCTGCGCAGATTGCTGAGTACTTCTAAAGCACACACCCATGTAACCACCACCTAAATCAAGACGTGGAATGTCCTGACTTTTACAGGGACTGCTTCTGCTCTCATTGTTGTTGCTATAGCGACGCCACCCAAGCGCGCATCCCTGCACACCACACGTCGGCCTCACCTGCTGTGGAACGGAACGGAGTCATGCTGTGTGCACTCCGCATCTGGCTGCTTTCTGTCTGCGTTACGTTTGTGAGATGCATCCACGTGTGTCGAGGTGGCTTGTTCATGTTTACTGCTGCCTAAGTGTTTCGCTGTAAATTCATGTTGTCTATTCCATGATAGAAGTCTGGCTTGTTTCCATTTTGGGGCCCTTGTAACCTCGTGCACCCAGCCAGGTGTGCTTCTGCACCAGGTATGCACCCGGAAATGGCATCAACAGGTCGCAGGAAACATGTGCTTTCAATTTTGGTAGAGAACGTCACCAGTGTGACCGTGTCATCAGTGCTTGTCGCAGTTACTACATGTTTCTGCTGTTCTGTCTCCTCAAGAAAGTACATAACCTCAAATTTTGCCAAAACCCTAGGTGCTGTGAATGAAAAACACTGCAGCCATATCAGTGAACAAAGAACGCTGAAGCCATCCAGTCATCAGCCACTGCCGCCACCCCCCAGTGGAGACCAGCCTGCAGCCCGGCCTCTGCAGCCACTCCCAGTGGCGCACTTAGAGGGGACTCAGAACAAGAAAGGACAGGACCCTGGCCCTAGATAGTGGAGGCGCTTGTCAAAGGAATGAATTAAATGAGCCCACATATTTGCTTTCTCCCATGCATAGAAAAGTGCTAAATTCTTTAACTTGAGATGCCTGGTTTTCTTCAGTTAACCAGTAATCTCTTACTGTTCAACTACCTGGTCTCTGTTGTAAAGCTCCTATATCTCCTGGCTCCTCCCCTACCTCTCCGGAGCAGCCCCTCAGAGCCATCTGAGGGGCTGCCATCCCGGCTCGAGTCCTCCCGCCAAATAAAGCGTAACTCTCAACTTGTAGGCTGCGCGTTTATCTCAGTCGACAGTGCAAAGGGCTGTGTTCTAGTGCTTTTCGTTTGCATTTCTCTGATGATTAATGATACCGATCGCTTTTTCTGGTGTGTATGGGCCACTTGGAGAGCCTCCTCTGTGAAGTGTCTGTTCAAGAGCTTTGCCCTTTTCTGTGGGGTCATCTGTCTTTTAAAAACATTTTACTTGTAGACTTTTTAGAGTCTTGCCACTCCCTCGTGCCCTCAGCAAATCAATCTCCAAAGCCTCTCACTTATACCTTGTAGTGATTTTTCTTGGCTGTTCTTGCTTCCCATGCTTTCTTCGTTTCTGACTTCAGCCCTAGGTCTCTAATAGGGGCCCTTCGAACTCGGCATCCAGAGGAGGGCCAGAGGTGAGTGTGAACACCCAGCCCCCCTGCGTTCCTCCCCACCTGGAGGCCTCGTCAACCCGCCCGCACAGGACACGCCCTGACTGTTAGCTGCACGCTCCTGGGCTTGTACGTCCTGCCTCACCCACCTGGCCAGCAGCTCCTCCACACTTTTAAGAATCATTTCGGGATTTGCAGACACTCACTACTGCGTATAGAAGAGCTGAACAACAAGGCCCTACTGCAGAGCACAGGGACCCGTAGTCAGAGCCTTGCAACAACCTATAATGAAAAAGAACATGTATGACTGAATCACTATGCTGCGCACCAGAAACTAACACAACGTCGTAAACCCACTATACTTCACTTTAAAAAAATCAGCTTCGTTGAGGTGTAATTTACAAACAGTAAAAGGCAGCCATTTTTACGTGCAGACTTTGATGAGTCTTGAGAAATGTATACACAAAACACAGACTATCTCTGTTCTGCCAAAGGTTGCATCACAGCACGCAGCAGCGACCTCTCTGTCCCCAGCCCCGGCCCCAGGCAAACTGACCTGCTCTGTGTCTGTTCCGGAATTTCATCTGCGTGGAGCTAAAGAGCACTTGCTTACGCCTTTGCCTTATTTCGCTCACTGGCCTTATTGTCTCAGGATTCGGATCCTGTGTGGTGCTGGAGATGCCTCTCTGTGTGACGTTAACTCGGCTTCTGCACCCAGCCACCTGCCGATGGACACTGGCTGTTCCCCAGGCTGGGCTTCGGTGAATGACGCTGTTACCAGCATGTGTGAACAAGGGGGATATGGTTTTATTTCTACGGAGTGAACACCCAGGAGTAAATCACTGGATCTCACTGGGAGTGCACATTTCACTTCCCAAGGAGCTGCCTCTCAAGCTGGTTTCCCGAGAGCCTGGAGACACCAGCAGCGTCTCAGCAGTCCAGTGGCTCCGCGTCCTCGCCACACTTGTACTTTCGCTTTAATTTTAGCTGTTCCAGAGCTATAAAGTGGCCTCCTTTTTTTTTTTCAATATTAATTTATGTTTTCTGATGATTAAGAATACTGGGAGCCTTTTCACGTGCTTGTGAGCCAAGCCTATGTCTTCTTTTGCGAAGTATCTGTTCAAGTATTGTGCCCATGTTTAACATCAAGTTGTCTGCTTTTACTGGGTTCTTTACATGTTCTGGATAAAAATTCTTTATCAGAAATATACTTTACAGATATTTCTCCCAGTCTGTGACTTAATTTTATTTTCTTTGTTTTTTGTTTTTGTTTTTGTTTTTTTTTGAAAAGCAGTTTTTCATGTTAAATGAAATCCTATTTTTTTTTTAAACAGATGTATTTATTTTGGGGGCAGAAGTAATTAGGTTTATTTGTTTATTTTTTGATGGAGGTACTGTGGATTGAACCCAGGACCTCGTGCATGCTAAGCACACACTTTAATATTGAGCTATACTCCCACCCAAATGAAGTCCTATTTATAATTTTTTTCTGCTTTGTCCTCTCTCTGTCCTGTGAAATCTGTGCTTACCTCCAGATCATGAAAATTTCTCCTATACTTTATCTCCAAAGTTTATATTTTTAGCTTTTACATTTAAGTCTATGGTCCATTTCAAATTATTTTTTAAGTATGATATGAAGTAAGAATCAAAGCTAAGTTTTTTGCACAGGGCTGCTCAGCACCAGTTTTGAAAAGACTATGATTTCCCCACTAAATTATCCCGGCACCTTTATACAAAGTGACTTGGCCATATACGTGTGCGTGTATTTCTCGACTCTGTTCTGTTCCATTGACTTACACGTCCATCTCTACGGCTGTCCCACGCTGCCTCGATTTCTGTGGTTTTGTAGTAAGTACTGAAATCAAAAAGTGATAAATCTTTGCTATTTGTTATAGATTTATATTTGTGTCCTCACCAAACTCATCTGCCAGAACCCTGACTCCCAGTGTGAGGAGGGCGCTTGGAGTGTGGCCTTTGGGAGGTGACTGTGTTCAGATAAGGCTGTGAGGGTGGGCCCCCAGCATAGTCAGGGTGGTGCCCTTCCCTGAGAGCTCACTTCCCCCTCCTCTCTCCTCCTATTTTACCACATGGCCTTGGACTTCCCAGATCCCAGAACTGCAAAGATACACTTCTGTTTTTCTAATCATCCAGTTTATGGTATTTTGTTATAGCAATTAGAAGGGACTAAGACACTCCATTTTCTCCAAAACTGGTTTTTAAATTGACAAACTGATTCTAAACTTTATCTAGAAATGCAAAAAAAAAAAAAAAAAAAAAAAAAAAAACAAAAAACTCTAGAACGGGCAAAATGATTTTGAAAAAAAAAAAAAGTCTTAGTCTGTTCCAGTTGCTATAACAGAAACAGACTCAGACATAGAGAACAAACTTATGGTCACCGGGGGGGAAAGGGGGTGGGAAGGGATAAACTGGGAGTTGGAGATTGGCAGGTACTAACTACTGCACTTAAAATAGATAAACAAGTTTACACTGTGCAGCACAGGGAACTGTCTTCAATATCTTGTAGTGACCTATAATGAAAAAGAATATGAAAAGGAATATAGGTGTTTTATATGTACGACTGAAACATTGTGCCGTGCACCAGAAACGGACACATACTGCAAACTGACTACGCTTCAATGATAAAAGAAAAGATTAAAAAAATCTGCTTGGGTTTTGATTGGGAGAGTATTGCATCCATGTATCAATTTGAGAAGAATTAACATCTTAATGTAGCCTGCAGTCTTTGACCAAGGTATTCCTCTTCATCTGTCTTCAGGCTTCAGTCTTTCCAGTGCACAGGTTTTGCATGTATGCATGTATACACATATCCCCACATAGTCACCCATTTTACTTGGTATAAATAATGTATTATGCATATGTAACTATATTGACTACATATATAGCCCTAAATATTACACTTTTTCGATGTTATTATAAGTGATGCTATTTTTAAACTTTCATTTTCTATTTGTTCGTTGCTATAACAGAGAGATGAAATTGATTTTTGTATATTGACTTTGTTTTCAGAGAACTTGCTGGATTTAGTTGTTTGTTCTGGTAATGTTTTTGGTGATTCATTAGGATTTTTCACATGCGGGAAATGATCGAATCATCTGCAAATAAAGAGAGTTGTATTGATTCCTGTCCAATACGCATGTCTTTTATTCCTTTTCCTCCTGTTATTGTACTGGCTTGGGCCTCCGGTAAAATAGTGAATAAATACAGTGGAAATAGACATCCTCGTCACGTTCCCATAAGTGTTCAGGCTTTCCATTAAAAGTGCTCTTAGCAATAAAATTGGTTTTTGCTTCTGTGTTGTTTTGGGCGCCTTTTATCAGCTGAGGGTGTTTCCTTCTGTTTCTACTTTGCTAGGAGTTTTTAACATTATGGGTGTTAAATTTTGTCAAATGCTTTTTCTTGATCCATCGAAATTATCTTGTTTCCCCCCCCCCCCTTTTTTTTTCCCTCTGAGGGATAAGCACCAACCGGTATTATCCTTTTATATCTGAATTTATTTGGTGAAATTGTATTAGGGGGTTTTGCCTCTAGTTTAATAAGGGATATTGGCCTGTGGATTTATCTGTTATGTCTTTCATTGTCAACCCCTAAGTGAGCTGGGGAGGGGTTACCCTCCAGTCTGTGAGAGCGGCTGTGTAGGGCTGGTATGATTTCCTCAGGCTGGTGATATTACTCACCAGTACGAAGCCATGACGATCTGAGTTTCCACTGTGGATGGTGTTTACTTGTGAATTCAAGTGATTTAATGCATATGCAGCGATCCAAAATTTCTTACTCTTCTACCAGTTTCAGTAACTTGCATCTTTCAAGGAATTTGACGATTTCACCCGAATTGTTGCCTTACTCTCATAAGGTTATTCCCAGCAGCTCAACATTTCCCCTTCATCCTCTGGGTGACCTGTGTCCCACTCTCAGGCTGATGTGCCGGCTTAACAGATTTTGTCTTTTTAGTTTTTTTTTTAATTTTGTTCGTATCGGTCTGGTTGAACTTGACTTTTATGGACATGTTAAAGGACCAGTTTTTTTATTTAATTAATTTTTCTCTTGCTCTTGATATTTTATTTCATCGATCTCCACTCTTGCTTTCAGTATCTTTACTTGCTTTCAGTATCTTTACTTGCTTTTTCTTACTTTTGTTTAATTTGCCTTTTTCTTTTTAGATTCTTAACATGGGAAAACTAAATCCCTGATCTTACAACTTTATTCTTCTGTCATATAAACATTCAAAATTATAAATGTCTCTGTAAGCACTATTTTAGCTACATTGCACAAAGTTTCATATAGTATGTTTTCATTATCACTCATTCCCAAATGTGTTCTCCCTTCCTTTGTGATTTCTTCCTTATGTTTTCATTATATGCGGCTTAAAATATTTTCTAGTGTCTCTGGCAGCTTTTTTTTTTTTTTTTTGAAAGAAGAATGTTGTTCAATTTCTAAAGATTTGGATATAATCCAGATACCTTTTTGGTTTCTTAAAAACTTTCTAATAAAATATTATGATCAGACTCATGCTGTGTATGACTTTAGTATTTTAAGTTTATTGAAGCTTGTTTTATGGTCCAGCATATGGCTTAAATTGGTGAGGATCACACGTGCACTTGGAAAGAAAATATATTCTTCCGTTGGTTGGGGTAACTTTCTATAAATGGTCAAAGTCATTGACCGTGTTGCTCAAGTCTCCTACTGTCCTAGTTTTCAGTCCAATTATCCCATGAATACTAAAAGAGGACACTGAAACTATAATTGTGAATGTGTATGTCTCCTTTCAGCTCTGTAAGTGTTTGCTTAGTGTGTTTTGAAGTTCTGTTATTAGTTGCATACACAGAAGTGTTATGTCTTCTGGATGAACAGACTCCTTTATCACTGTAAAATAGTCTTTTTTGTCCCAGGTAATAGTCCTTGTCCTGAAATCTGCTGTGTCAGAAATTAAGGTAGCCATCTGGTCTTTCTTTTGATTATTTTTAGTGTGGTATATCTCCCCTCCCCCTTTGTTTCTTTTACTTTAACCTATCAGTTACTTGTTTTTATCAGTGTCTTTGTATTTATAGTGTATTTCCTGTAGACAGCACGTACCTAGGTGCTTTTCACCAGTGACATGCTAGAGCCAGCCCATACTGGCTCGCAAGGGTTGACTGTTACCCTCCTGCATGGTTGGTGGGAGTATAAGTTGGTGCAGCCACCATGGAAACAGTATAGAAGTTCTTTTAAAAAAACTGAAAGTAGACTTACCATATGATCCAGCAATCCCACTCCTGGGCATATAGACAGAGAAAACTATAATTCAAAAGACACATGCACCCCAATGTTCATAGAAGCACTATTTGTAACAGCCAAGACATGGAAGAAACATAAATGTCCACTGACAGATGACTGGATAAAGAAGCTGTGGTATATTTATACAATAGAATATTACTCAGCCATACAAAAGAATGAAATAATGCCATTTGCAGCAACATGGATAGACCTGGAGATCATCATTCTAAGTGAAGTAAGCCAGAAAGAGAAAGAAAAATACCATATTATATCACTCATAAGTGAAATCTAAAAAAAAAAGACACAAATGAACTTATTTACAAAACAGAAATAGATTCACAGACATAGAAAACAAACTTATGGTTACTGGGGGAAAGGGAGTGGGAAGGGATAAATTGGGAGTTTGAGATTTGCAGATACTAACTACTATATATAAAATAGGTAAACAACAAGGTCCTACTGTACAGCATAGGGAACTATAGTCAATACCTCTGGTAACTTATAATGAAAAAGAATATGAAAAGGAATATATGTGTGTATATGTATGACTGAAATATTATGTTGCATGCCAGAAATTGACACAACATTGTAAACTGACTAGACTTGAATAAAAAAGAATGCAAAAAAAGTTGATTGTTAACTTTATAAGACTTTTCCAAGCTGGTGGATGTCATGTGGTAGCTTGAAATTGGCCATACACCACACAAATCAGCAGTTGACACAGACTAGCACTCGTATTCCTCCAGAGAGCTGGCTGTTAAACATTCACCCGCAGACCACTGATTTTGCTTTTTTCCAGTCTGATAATATCTGCCCTTACTTTGCGTATTTTGACTGTTTACACTTATTATAATTATCAGTATGATCATGTCCAGGTCTCTCATCTTTCTATTCATGTCAATTCTCTTTGCTTTTCTTTCTCCTCTTCTCCTGCCTTATATTAGATTATCTTCTAGTATTTCATTGTATCTCCATCCTTTGTTATACCTCTTTGTTTTAGTTTTTGTGATTTGTGTAGGACTCATCACACACATTTAACTGATGACAGTCCATCTTCAACTCATATTATGCCCTCTTCTGTCTACTGTAGCAACTTGACAATAATAAACTTCCATGACTCCTTCTCACCCTTTGGATTAGTACTGTCAGATGTTCTACCTATTTAAACTCCAGAGAACACTGTAATTTTTCTTTTTGCTTTACACAGTAATTTATCTTTTTAAAAGTCAGGATGAAAAGGGCCTCTTTTGAACTGACCCACATATTTACTGTTGCTGGTGTGGCTCACGCCTTTGAGCAGATCTGAGTTTCCTTTGATATCACTTTCTTTCAGCCTGACAAACTTGTACATTTCTTAGTATAAGTCTGCTTGCCACAAATTCTCATGGCTTTTGTTGTCTTTAAAAATCTTTATTTCCCCTTTTAAAGATGTCTTTTCACCATCTTCTGTCTTCTGTTATTTTTGATGAGACATCTATGGTGAGTCTTACCTTTGTTGCCATGTGGAAGGTATCTTTTCTTATTCTGATTACTTAAAAATTTTTCTCTATCACTAGCTCTCAAGAATTGGGTGATAATGTGCTTTTTTTGTGGTCTTCTTTATGTTTATCCTGCTAGAGTCTATGAGGCTTCTTGGATCTGTGGGCTATGGTTCTGTCCAACTGGAGAAATTTCAGTCATTGTTTCTTCAAATATTTTTCTGACCCTGTTTCATCCTCTTCTTCTGAGACTGCAATTATATATATGTTACACTGCTTTTACCCTTCAAATCACTAAAGATTTATCTTTTTTAAGTCTTTTTTTCTTTCTGTGTTTCAATGGGATAACTTCTACCTCTATATATCAAGTTCACTGACCCTTTCTTCTTAAGCATTTAAACTACTGTTAAATTGATCCAGGTAATTTTTCATTTCAGATATTTTATTTTTCAGCTTTAGATGCTTTTTAGTATCTTTTACTTTTTTCTTTATTTTTATATCCGCCTTTAAGCCCTTGAGCTTATTTATAATAACTGTTTCAAAGAACTTATATATTAATGGCACCATCCCTGTGATTTCCAGGGCTATTTCTATTAAATATATTTTCTCCTTGTAGTTAGTTACTTGGTCTGCTTTTTTTCATCTGTCTAGTAAATTTCATTTTGAATAGTACATTGCTGAGTGCCTGCATTTTTATATCCTTTAGAATACTGTGAATTTTGTTCTGGGTGCAGTTAAATTACTTGTGGACCAGTTTGACCATTTTGAGACTGTTTATTTATTTATTTATTTTTGGACAAATCTAGAATAGCCTTTAATCCATGGCAGTTTAGTCTTATTAATAAGGCAAAACTCTCTGGGGTCTCTCCTGAGTGTCACAAATGTTAAGCAAAGCCTCCTGTGTGGATTTCAGGACTGGTTACTTTTTACAGCTCCTTGGTAGTTCTCCACCAAGACATGAAGTGTCACCCTATGTTGCTTAATATTTAACAACAGACCCCTGACAACCTCTATGTAGATTTCTGGAACTTTTTTTTTTCCAACATGACTCCCTCCTCCCAATGTTGGACTCCTATCCGTTCCAGCCTCAGTCTCCCCAAACTCCAATCTCTTCTCTTCACCCCAGTGAGACTGCTCTTGTCTGTCTGCCTGGATCCCCTTTCCCTATGCCACAGTATGAAAAGTACCTCCAGGGAGAAAGGAGTCACCTCATTTGTTCCTTCTCTCACAGATCGCAGTGCTTCATCCATGAGACATAGGAAACATTGCTTATAATGAGCAATCCGGTTGCTTTCTAGTTGCTTCTAGTTGCTTATGATGGAAGTTTAGCCCTGATACCACTGTCTCTGGATTGGTGGAAGCAAAGATGTATCTTCTTGTGCCTTTTGAGTCAATAAACCCAGCCCAGCCTTTTACTCAGTGTTTGGCTTCCCGTCTCTGATTACCTAGAATCCATCGTGCCCTGCCGTTATCTCTGAGTCACCACGTTCCAAAGTGACTTCCCTGTCTTTATCTTCCCATCAGCTCTTCCCTCCAGTCCCCCTGTGTCTGCTAAGCTCAAAATGTTGGTCATCCTTAAACATTAACTTAATTACCCATCTCTTTTTTTCAAAATCAATTCCAGGTTCAAGACATGCCAACTTTTCCTCAAAGATCTTTCAAATCCATTCCCTTCTCTCTATTTCTGCTGCAACCTTACTGGGACAGGTTGTCATCAGCTAAATAATAGCTTTTCTAAATGACAGACTGTGGGGGAGGCTGGGTGACAGCGTATATACCAGAAGAACAATGATACCTCTCAACGGTCAGCGGGGCTCTTCAGTCACATCCTGTCTACTCCGTATCCTGCGCCCTGGGCACGTAAAGGGCTCTATTCAGCCCCTCCGCCACACTCTCTCTCATCTCTGGGTCTTCCCATGCATTGTTCCCTTTCCCACCTCTTCCCTCCAAACGTGCTTTGCCTCTAAACTTCTACTTATCCTTTAGTTCTCAAATTAAAGATGCCTTCTTTCAGTAAAGCTCCCCTTCCCTACTTTTCCACTGATGAGGTTAGATGGCCTGGGTTTATTTCCCAATAGAGCGTTCCTCCAGTTACATGGTTTTGTAACTGTCTGTGTCCTCCATTGGACTCTAGGATGAGGTTCACGTGCTCCACGTATTCTGGGTACTGTCACCATCACCACCCTGTCATCAGTGCTTAGCAGAGGACCTGGCACCTGTGGAATGCTCAGTGAATATCTGTTGCATAAATGAATGCCCAGATGAAGAAATAAGGGTGACATTTGCATTGTATGTTGATAGAAGCAACAGAATCAGACGCCTGTAGGAAGTCAGAGCGAGAAGAGTCCTAGAAATACCCTAGTGTAATGTCCCACTTGGTGAAGGCATCCCCTTCCCACTCCTCAGTAAATGGTCAGCTAGGCTGTGTTGGACCCACTCAGTAATGGGGAACTTACTCCTTGTCATGGCAACCTGCTCCATTTCTGAACTATTTTACTGTTAGAAGTTGCACCAGAATCTCTTTCTGCATAAATTCCATCCATTGGCCTCTGTCTCCCCTCAGAATCTGTGTGGACAAGTATTGTCCTACATTCTAACAACAGCTGTTAAGTGTCCAAAGATTTCCCGCAGCTCCCAAGTCTTCCTGATAACAACGATGGTCACTGCATCTGCTGGTATTTGTCAAGTGTTTACCTGCTCGTTTGAATTTGACAACAGTCCACTGGGATGGGTCATGTTGTCAGCACCACTTCAGAGGGAAGGAAGCTGGAGCTCGCGGGGACACCACATGCAGAGAGATGTAGGCGTCCCAGCTGCTTGACTGTCCCCAGCTCAGGCTCAGGGCTCATGAGTAATGGGGCCTTCAGAGGATTCCAGCTCCAACGACCATATGGTGGTGACCAGGCGACTGGCGTTGAGGGAGGACTGCCCAGCTAAGTCCAGTGAACCCTCAGAAGAATTAGAGACCAAAAAAAATGATAATTCTTGTTTTCAGCCACGAACTTTGGGGTGACTTGTACAACAATAGAAAACCAGACCGCATCTGTTGCCGAAAGATCAGCCCCTATCCCTGACAAATAACGCAGAGACCAGGGCTTGCGGCTTAGCAGAGGAGAGGCAGCTTTATTGCTTTGCTGGGCAAGGGGGACTCACAGCAGGGTGGTGCCTTCCAAACTGAACCCCCTGGGGCTGGGGCAGGGTGGGTATACAGCCATAGCTCAAACAACACAGCAGCGATCGCCATCAACTTCTGGTGAGTCATTTTCTCATCAGAAGACTCAGAGGGGCGCCATGATGCCTCCAGGCGACCAGTTTCATCGAGGCCAGCGGTTGTCACCTTTTATCTCGTAAGCACTCAGGGTGCGGTCTCGGTGTTCAGCCTACTTTGTAAGGTTACAGTTCTGTGACCTTCTCCCTGGAGGTCACCTCAGAGACTGAGCATGACTGTAGCTTCTGATCACTGGAATAAAGTAGAAACAGTGAGATCAACAGCTTTAGTCTTAACAGTGAGCCTGGAACCGTGAGTAGCCACCGGTCAGTCAGGCCAGTTGACCGTTTTAAGGGAAAGCGTAAGAATAAGCAATCTGTTAGCCTAAGTGCGGCCATTTTGTGAATCCTCCTTCACATCCCTCATTGGCCATTCAGGCCAGAGTCAGGGGAGACTCTGGTCTCCGTGAGCACAAGGTCTGTGCTCAGTAGCTGTCACCTGCTGCCCCACCACTGCCTCCGGCACTGCCCTTACAGTGACGGGCGCTGCACCTCAGGGCCACACGGCAGGAGCACAGGGCGGGAGGGCACTAACCCCAAGGCAGGGCGCGTGAGGAGCGGGACGCGAGAGCCTCCTGAAGGAGGGGACGTGGGAGTGAGCTCTGTCTTAGAGAGCTGGAAATATCTTTCCTGGGAGAACAACAATTTAGACTGAGCAAAAAACTTCAGCGTGGACCCCCAAAGAGTAAGTCATGCTGGGGGACAAATGCTTTAGTCGTTGAGGTTGTAACATAGGTCAGTGGGATGGGGGCCAAAAGCCCGGGATGGGGGGACGTAGGCCACCCAGTCTGATGCCTGTTGAAGGACAAGGGCAGCTTCCCGTTGGCAGGAAACACCCACAGTTTGGACACCCCTTTATTTGAGTTTTCTGTGGTTTATCTTACCCAAATGTCAGAAAAAAAAAGGAACAGCACTACTGCCTTATCTCAAGAGTGAACAGGGGATTTATGAGATGCTAACAGAAGGGCTAAGCAGTAAAAGATAAAGCCCTGATGTGGCCGCGGTCCCACCGTATTTCCTGCAGTTGGCATTGGAAGGTCTCACTCGGGGAGACACTGCTTCCGGCTCCTTCCGTGCTCAGCCCAGCACCCCAGGCTGCAGGCGGGGTGCTGCGGGCTGCGTGCTTGTGCTTCTGGAGCACAGCCAGGGAAGAGCAACGCAGAGGCAGGCTGCCTCTCCCAAGCACGCAGCAAAGGGCCCCCGGGTGCCTAGCGGTTTGATTTGCATGTTTTTCGTTGATGTTTGATCTGCTTCCTTTCATCACCAGCTGCCCTTAACGAAAGGAGAAGACAGTAATCCCCCTTTAATGGTGGGTTTCACCTTGGTCGGCCCTCAAACTGGGCACAGATGACAGAAAACACCCACAGCTTTGGGAGAAAAATTCCTGGTCTAACCATAATTAACGTTGCCCCAGGAAATCTGGATGCAACTGAGAAGTGAGAACCCACCATCAGGGGAGAGGCAGAACACACCTTTGAGAGAATTAGGTTCTATCTTCCATTGAATAAAATCAGCCTTTCCCTGGTTGTCAGTTCCCCAAGCTCTGCTCTTTTCTAGGCAAAAAGTGACCTCGAGGATGTCCATCCCTTTGATGAGCAGATGGAATGAAAATAGAGACAATGAGCAAATGGGTTTGGAATTTCTGTGAAGGTATTTGGGCCAATGGAGATTTTGTGCAGAAAATGTTTGAGGTCGGATTTGTGATGGGCAGTGAGAAGAAGAGGTGAGAAGGTGGGCGGACCAACAAGAAGGTGATACAGATGGATGGAGGGAAGGGCAGCAAGGCTTGGCCAGAACTGAGACAGGAGGGAAGGGGGCAGGGCGCAGCCACTCCAGGAAGGACAGCAGTTTAACACCAAAATGGTGGAAGATTCACCAAAATGGTGGAAGGTTCACCAAAATGGTGGAAGGCTCAGCTCCCAGTTGGCTTAGTGGATCAAGGGGTTTAACTCCTAGTGGCCCTTTTCTGCTCCCTCCTCTTTGGAGACAGTCGCGCTCTGTCTGTGGAGTGTGTACCCACTTGTACTCTAACCTGAGCACCCAATTCTCGCACCTCTTTCCTTGCCTTTCTCCTGCCTTACACCTTTGCAGTGTGTATCTCTCTACATAAATCTACCTTAACTCAACGGTGGCTCACACTTGAGATCCTCCCTGCACAAAGCCAAGGACCCACACTTGGCAGGGAATGTCCCAGGGGCTCAGCCGAGACCTGGGACATGGCCCATCTCACGCCCCCCATATCCGTTCTTTTTCCTGCATCAGAACCGCATGGGAAGGATGGTGAGGAGGGCTCTGAGCCGTTACCGAAGAAGAACAGAAGTCCTGTGGGGAGAACTGGCTTCCCTATGATGGGGCTCGATTCCTGGGTGGCCCCCTTGCCTTCCTCAGCACTGGGCAGCCCCCACACTCTGCTCTGGCCCCTTATCATCTTTCACCAGAACTCACCCCAAGTCCCTTTTTCACTCATCGGCATGTGTTTCTCTGGCCACCCTCCCAGCAGACAGAGACAAGCATCACATTGGGTGCCTCCTCCATAGGGCCACCCTGTGGGAGAGTCTGGGACAATGGCCCTCTTTGGGGCCCCGGTGCCTGCTTTCTCCCAGACCGCCCCATAAGACTGTCCACTTCTGCCCACCCTACCACCTTTGGGACTTGTGCCTGGAACAGCCCTGAGTGTGGAAATATTCCAGCATGGACAACTGGCTTTCTGGCAGGCACCACAGATGGTCATGGAGACAGCTCTGTGTTCTGTTCCCCCCAGACCCACCCCCTGGGCCATGGGTCAGCCGTGGTGGCCTCGTCTTCTGGCTGACTGCTCTCACGTCTCTTTCTGAGCATTGATTCTGGTCTCATTTCCATCCAACCCACTGCCCCTGCCCTTTCTTCTCAAAACTCTGCTCCATTCATGTTACCCCTCTGCTCAAAGTCACCCATGACTGCTCAGCACCTGAGACACTGACTCCGCTCCAGTGGGGCACATCTGGTTTGCCCGGCACACTGTCAAAACCAGACGCACTTAGTCTGAACATGAGCCTCTTGTCCAGGTGACCCAGAGTGTGACAACAGACTGTTCCCCTCGGGTCCACAGAATGAAGTCTGAATGTCTGAACCCATCCTTCAAGGCTTTGAACTGTCTCTTCAGCCTCATTTAAATTGTACCCTGGACAACCCCTCTGAAGCAGACTGGTTTCCTTCAGGTTCCCAGATGTCGCCGCCAGTCAGCGACATCCCTGGCTACCTTCCCAACCCCCCCCCCCCCCGTAAACGGGAGTCATGCTTTCCTTCTGGGACCCAGTTCTGTTTGCCTTGTTTCCCTAGAAACCTGAGCTTGAGGGGACGCTTCTGTGCCAAGTCTTCAGTGGAGGGAGTGAAAGTTTAGGAACACAACAGTGGAGGAAGAGGTGAGTTCAGAATTGGAAAGACAAATGCAAGGTGTGTGTAGGGGGGGTGTCTGTGCTGGCTGAGGCCTCCCCAGAGCACAAGGCAGATTCGCTCGGTCAGTCAGGACCCCTCCAGGAGGCTCTGTGGACACACTGTTTGGAAGGTCCACCACGGGGGGAAGGAGAAGAGCTTAACCCTCTGCTCCTTCTTTCTTCCTTCTCTCAAAGTTTGCCCCAGGAGTTGTTAACTCCTGCACACGTCCAGGTTCAAGGACCTGGCCTGGCATGGCAGCTTCTGAGGAAGCCGTGTCCTGGGTTGTCACGGGGCACCCGGACATGGTGTGTTGTTCCAGCAGGCGAGCAGACACAGGTGTGTGCTCTCTGTGCAGCCTGAGCCACGTCCTGCATCCTTGCACCCCTCTGCCTGCAGTGGCCACGTGCGTGAGTGCTGAGCAGGGCGTGCAGTGCCTGAAGGGTGGAGGGGGAGGAGGGAGGTGTGGAATGAAGCCTCGTCTGGAAAGGGGGGTAGGCACAGCTGCTGTCCTGGTTCGGCTGCTCAAGTAGGCAGCTCGTTGAGTGTGCAGCCCCACTGTGGCAGCTCTGACGGTGCTCACGGAGAATTTCTCCACCACAGAGCCCGCCTCTTCCCTGAGCAAGGACGTGTCTGGTGCCCACTGCTCTTCCAGGAGGGCTATCAACTGCATTGCCAGCAAACCTGGGTCCCGTGGCCTACAAGGGCAAGTAGACGGGGTGTGGCATCCTCACTCGTGAGAGCCGCCCTTGGGTCCCCCAGGCCCTATTATCTGTGCTTTCTTGTGTGTGAGGTACACACTGCCTCGGACCTGCCGCTTTGTGTATCTGACTCAGTTTCCCTTCATCACATGATGGTGAATCTCCTTCCCAGTAGTGTTGGCTGAAGAAGACCCTCCCGCCAGAGTGCTTGGCCCTCACTAGCAGGTGGCCTTCTCGGCAGGCAGGTGGCTTGGCTGAGAGGCCAGTGTGCAGGCACTGGAGTAGGACCACCTGGTCCAAGTCAGGCTGCAACACCTCGGGAAAATGAGTCTGCCTTCCTCTGCCTCAGTCTCCTCATCTGTAACGCTGGGATGGCCTTGAGGAGTAAGTAATGCAATGCAAGCAGGGTGCATGGCACAGATCTGCGGCTGGTGTGGTGGGAGGGAGCCCACACCCTCCTGTGATGGTGCCCTGAAGGACAAGCAAGCCCGCGGCTCCCAGGTGGGCTGCCCCTCCTCTGGCTCCAAGGCCTTTTCCCTCCTTACTACCAGGTACACTGCAGCTTCTCAGTAAAACTCAGCAGGGAAGGAGGAAGGCTGAACTCAAGGCAGGATTACAGCTCCTCCTTAAATTCACAAAGGCAGCCCCTTACAAAGGACGGAAGGTGATGCTCTGCTGTGTGGGGTGGCGAGGGGGGACGAGAGAGAGCAGAGGAAGCTTGGGTGGGAAGTGGGGCTCAAGGACCTCCAGCCTTCCGGGTACTGGATGCAAATGGCCCACAGGTAGGAAGGACCCCCACCTTCCTCGTGTTCACGTGCTGAGTGGCAGTGAATGCGCCCCCGCCCCTCCACTCTGCCATTTCTGCCAATTAGTCTCCCCCAAGTGTGCGTTCACCCCAGCTATGTTCCTAGTCTACACTTATGTCCAAGAAAGTTAAAAATAATCATGGGAACTGGGTTAGAGTGACCCTTTCCAGAGTTCTGTACTAAAGCCACCAAGACAGGCTTAGAGACTCTGCGAGGCTGGGACCCATGGTTGGGCCCATCAGCCCATGAGCTTGTACGAGTTCACGTTCTGCAGAAGATGAAGTTAGCCACAGAAAGAGGCTGCTCGCTTGGGGAGGCACACCTTTTAGGGGGTTGGTAGAGCTTGGCTGAATCAGCCAAAAAAGCCCCAGACAATAGGACAGAAACAGCAGTGTCTCTGACGCCCTTGGCAGGAGAACAAGTTCTGATTTGCAAGGGAAGACTCCACCACCTGGGGTGGGCAGGCAGGAAGAGGAGGGTGGGATGCGTCCAGCACTGAGATGGTCTGGGACCCATGGGACCTGACCTGGTCTGACATTGGCTGTTCTCTCTCATATTTCCCTGGCTGGTGCACCTTTGCCCCTGGCCACACGCACCCCCACACTGACCATGGGAGACAAGTCTATTGTCCGTTGACCTTCAGAGGAAAAGCCCCGGGCCTCTCACTTGCCACCCGACCAAGACCCCCAATCCACCCGCCCTGCAGCCTGCCTTGAACTGGGGTTGAAACGTGGAGTTCAGCAGACCGCTGTGTGGTCCCCTGTCCTCTCCACCAGCCACCTCCTTCCAGCCTGTTTCCCATGTGTCACTGATTCCAGAATGAGATGTTCATTTGGTCGTTGAAAATAACATTTGGAACCATTCAAGCAAGCCCCTTCAGCTGAGATAAATCACTGAGGACGGAACGGGAGCTGAAGGCTGTATTTCACTTACAGGAGTCCCACTCTCCTGGAAAGCACCCAGGGCTTCCCAGTTGAATTACAGCTTCCTTCCTAATTACATTCCACAAGCCCCCTGCCCACTGCCAGCTTGATTTAAGCGGTAATTCAATCCCAAAGTGAGCAGCATCTTTCAATGGTTCTCATTACTTTTCTGCATAATGTTATCATATATAAGGACTGGGGCTGAGGTCTGCTCACACCCAGCCATCACTCACCGCCCTGCACAGTCTCAAAGCCCAGCAAGGGTCTGGTCTAGGGAATCAGGTGTCTGCTGCATTCCTGGAGTGACTATGATGTGATTTTTTTTTTTTCTCACAGGGAGGTACAAAACTTAGCCAGATGCTCGTGGTAACACTTCCGTGTTATTTTTCCTCTGCGACCCAAAATGATCTAGCATAAGGGGGGGGGGTGTCCCTTGCTGACTTGGGGAGGATACGCTTGAGTGCTCTCGTGACTCAGCTGCTTTCAGGGTGACAGCCCCATGCAGCCTGCTGGTCGGAGGTGGTCTGGGGTCCTAGGAAGGGCTAGCCCTGTCTACAGTACATTCTGTGTTATTATCTAAAAAAAAAGGAAAAAAAAAAAGAAAAAGTGTCCACATCATGTAGTTTTCAAGAAGTTCTTGTTTGTGTAGAAGTGTCTTCAGTGACCCGCTCTGGGTGATTGTCTAAAACTATCAGCAGGACGTCTACACGCTGGTTCTTCCCAAGAAGCGCGCGCAGCGTCTTCAGCACCACGGAGAGCTCCGGGACCTCCCGGGACGGGTCTGAGCGGGGCCGGGAGCACCGGCGCAGGGCGACTGCCGGCCGGCCCCGCCTCGCGGCTTCTCCCGCAGCTTCTCGCCTCCGCCTCCTGCTTTGGCGTCTATGACCTCGCTTCCAGAAACTCTGCAAGCCTGGAGAACCACAGCCTCGAAGGCTGGAGATTTTGCTGCCCCATTTCTGCCAAATTCAAAGCTGAATATTTAGGAAATGCAGAGAGAGTTGTGGAGAAAAGCCAGCATACAGTGCTGGGTGTGGACTGATCAGAGGGGTGAGGGGCCCTTTCCAGTTCAGACCCTCTCGCCAAAGGTGAGCTCCGGGGAGAAATGCTGGGAAGGTCTCAAGGCAAAGTGGCCAGCAGCCTCTCCCACCAGCCACTGCAGCCCCTTCCCTGTACTGACACGGTGGGTCCTATCGGGACACTGGGGCTGCTGCAACCAGACAGGAGGCACAGCGCTTCGGGGAAGACGTGAAACAGAAATAAGGAATCACAGATGCACAAAAAGGAAAAAAAAAAAATAAAGAGGCAAATCTCTGCCTTCGCAGCTGCTCTCTGCTCAGAGAATTGTGCATTCAGAGTGCCCCTTTTTTTCTAAGTCTTATTACCGCCTGTAACCGTGGCATCTGCCTCACCTTTACCTGGCAATCTGAAGCCAAATGCAAACATTATTCTGGGGACAGTCACTTTAAAAGGAAGCCCCTTCTCCTTTAAAAGCCCAGCTGGGCCTCCGGCTAGATGCTCAGCTGTCTAAGAACTGAAAGGTGATGCCCCCACCCACCACTTCTGTCCCTTCCCAACCAGACCCCGGGCTTCTGTAGGGGAGGAAAAACCTAAACCTTCCTTCTGGATTCACTCCTGTCCGCCCCTGGCCCCTCATTTTTTTTTTTTTTTTAGGGCAGAAACAGAGCAGGGAAAAGTGGGGCTGGTTTTCCCTGAAAACATATCTCTCTGCCTCTCCACCCTCCCTACAGTTGGTGGAGACACTTGCTGATGACATCCTGTGTAACATGCCACGTCCCTCCAATGCTCACGGAGCGGGGAGCGTCTCCAGCCACCATCCAGCGCCAGAAAGTTTCTGCTGGGCTTGCATATTTGGACTGCCGTCTGGCTCAGCTCTGCCAAATGTATTCAGCCATATTGGGACCCTGTCTTGATTTTCTTGGCTTCAATTCAAAGGCAAGTGCTCTACGCACTAGCAAATGGACACCAGAAGCCCAATTTCCCCCTCTCACTGGCGAGCAAATTGAGTTTATTTTAATGGCATCCAGGCTGTTGATTTGTTTAAATCAGTTAAACGACCGAAGTGGTATTGTTTTTTCTGCATGTTAAAGACAGTTACGTCTCCCATTTGTCAGTGTGTCTCAGGGCATTCAGCCCCTCACTGACTGAGGAGAGGCTTCCCCTGGGGAGCCCGTGGCCACTGCAGCTGTCCACTGGCTCATGGCCTCAGGAGCAAATGGATGCTCTCCGGGCGTATGAGGAGCAGAGACTAAGGCCGTGCTCACAGCTAGGATGAAACGGAAGCACGTCCATCCACGCAGGTCCTGTGCTGGACGAGGCAACTGGTAAATGGCTCATGCAGCAGACATGGGGCGAGGGCAGGGGCAGAGTGCCACCTGCTCTCCTGAGCGAATTAGAGGGAAATGATGCTCACTGAGATTTGAAAGGCACCCTCCACCCACTGCTTCCAGTCACTGGCACGTCCGCATCCTTGAACGTGTTCTCCTTTTAATAAAGGATGGCTGAGCCCTCACTTCCCCAAGTCTGCAGACCTTTGATGGGGGTCCTGGGATGCAGGTCAGCTCGTATGCATTGCCTGATCCCTGGAGCCCCGGCTCCCTGCCTCCCTCCCTCCCGTCTTCCTGATGCTGGTCGGAGGCCCCAGGAATGGACGCACTTAAAGAGCTGCCAGGAAACTTAGCAGCAGGTGAATGGCTCCACAGAGACATTTCTGGAGGCCGGAGAGGGTGTGGCTGGAGGCAAGTGGGCTGGGTGAGGTGCTGGGTCCAGCCTGGGCCCCATCCCTCCTGGGCTAGAGCCCTTCCCAAGCCAGGTGCCCTCCCTCCTGTGTCTTGGGACCTCTGTGATGTGTTTGAGTTCCATAGTGTGTTCAAGGGATCCCGGACACAGGAGACCCCAGCGGGCATGCGGACAGGCGCCAGTAGGAGCAGAATGTGCTGTGCTGAGAAGCAGGACATCCCTGAAAAGGGGACTGCCTCAGGGTCCTGCTTTCTTAGGCTTTGTCTGACAGCCCGAGGTCCTGGGGGCTGGGAGACTTTCAAATCCACATCAGGGGAGCAGAACCCCTGCCCGCCACCAGAGCAGAGCTCAGCCCGCGTTCTCTGAAGGTGAGGGCAGGCTTTTCCCCCAGGCACTGCCCACATTTGGGACTGACAGTTGTTTTGGGGGCCACCCTGTGCACCGTGAGATAATGTTCAGCATCATCATTCCCACCAGAGGACAGTGGCACCCCCTACCCAGGGTGACAACTAAAGATGCCGCCAGACACGGCTGAGTGGTCGCGGGGGTAAATCTGCCCTGGCTCAGAACTGCTGGGCTGGGAGCGGGGCCCTACGCACACATAGTAAGCCTGGCCGGAGCCCGTCTTCTGCCTCCGTAAATTCCGTGAGTTCCGTGCGTCCCCGCTCCAGTGACGGGGCCCTTTGGCGCGTCTTCCCTTGCTGCAGGCACGCGAGCCCACGCTTTGGGACTGTCTTCTCCCCCCGCGGGTGGCTTCTTCTGCAGGAAGTCCCTGCAGAGGTCGGCTGGACTCGGCCTGTCCACAAAGGCACAACCGGCAGCCCCAGCCTGCTCTTGCGGGGGCTCGTGGTCCCGGGGACAGTGTTGTGGGGCAGTCCCCGTGAGCACCGGCTCAGCCACAAACCCAGGGCCTGGGCCTGGAAGCCTTTCCTTCGGCTTGAAATGGGAAGGAACTGGTTTGCAAACAGTGAAGATCCAGGGAGGGAATCTCGGGGTCTGTGGACCCCGACACGGACACGAATGTGCACACGCGTAGAGCAGTTTGGGGTGATGTCATCACAAAACAAACAAACAGCATTTCAGAAAACGTCACTTCGAGGTCACGGCCTGAACTAACGGTGATTCTTGTCTCTCTTCTTCTTTTTTTTTCATATTATTATCTTTTTTTTTAATAGCAACATCCGAGTACTAAATACACACAGCAAAGTTGATGCAGGTGCCATTTACAATGTTTTCCAAATTACACAACTTTGAAATACAGAAACAGCTTTAAAAATCCGGAATAAAAGTTCACCTGCATGGGGATCACACCCAGCGCCCCTCCCCACCCCCTCCCCAATTATTATTAACATGATTATGATGTGCCTTTAAAGGAAAAAACACAACAGAGGACTACAGTCATTCACCTCCTTCAGGAAGATGAGATATAAATGTGTCTACAAGGTACGGCGCTGGCACAGACGCACGGATAACACGTGAACAGAGGCATCTGCTTTTCCGTGGAAAAATAATGAGTGACCCATGTCAAAGTGTAAATAAACAGCTAACAGTTTATTGTATCAGAAAATAATTTAGGGAAAGCAAACTAAATGCAGTGTAAGTGTACGTGAGTTGGGGAGGGGGGAAGAAAGTCCTAAGACGTTCCACTTAAAACCTGCGAGATCGGGCCGCTGTGGCCCTCACCGTGTGGCTCCTGGTCCTGTGGCTCAGGTTCACGGTTTGTGAGCTGTCTAGTCCCAGGGCTGAGCTGGGGAGGAAGAGGGGGAAATGGACCCCTGTTCACACGTGTGTAATCAGACCAGTGAAGCCAAGTGTTGTTCAAACACACTAGGGGTGTCGAAATGCAAGTAGATCCTTCTGTTTCTTAGGACTGTGACCCTTGGCTAGATGCCCCACGTGAAAAATCCAGCTAAGAGTTTGGATGTTTCTCTGAGTCTTCTGTTCATCCCAACCCAACACCCAGATGTGCCCCAGGACCCACAGTTGACGAGGTGAAGACACACCATCCATTGACTGCCTCTTCCACTCAATCCTAGCGACACTCCAGTGACCAGACAAGACGTTCGTCGGTGACAAGTGAAAGGGGCAAAGATGCGTTCACACGCTAGTTGGGCGTCCTGTTTCTAAAATGCACGTTGGAGCCAGACGTGCCAAGTGTGTTTACCACGGCGAGACCTCTGTAAGCCGCCCCACTAGCTCAGCCTGTAATGAGAGGTTTCCACTGCAGTAAACAATAATTGAAGGGCTTCACATGTTCCCCTTCCGTTCGGTGACTGATATTCTCTAAATGTTTTGCAGTCAACATTTATTCCTTTTGAAAAAAATGTGAAAGATTTTGAAAATATAATCAATGCATGGTCTGAAGCTTCCTCCCATGTCCTCTCTGGGTTTAACTCACATTTGAGGTTTTAACGCACATTCAGTAACATAAGTAGAGGGAGACGGAAAATCAATGAATCTCTTGTCGATCCATTTATCAGTCATGAGTTAAGGAAGCTTGATCAACAAAGTCATTAAAGGTGAGGTGAGGCTTGGCTGTTGTTAAGCTTTTCCTTTAAGTAATTTTAACTGAACTTAACTGCATTCTGGGCTCCAGCCCCCACCATCTGGCTTCTCCGAGCAAAGAAAGAGGAAGAAATTATTCAAGTGGGGGCTGCTAGAAAAAAAAGGACATTTAAAGAACCCCACAAAACTCTCTAGCTTTTCAGAGAACAATTATCTGGAACCCAAAACTGATTGCATTATTTCCCCCAAATCTCATTATTTCATTCCAAACTGTTGCAAGTTCCCGCACCTCCTTCCCCCTCAGCTGGCGAATGTCTCAAGGGGCAGCAGCACTGTGGATGGGCTGGTCTTCCCGCCAAGCGGCCCCGGGGAGCGTCTCTGCAACGTCTGCCGACCCTCAAGCCCTTCCTTGCCATCTTGGGCTGGGAACTCATCTTTAAGGATCGACTCTATGGTCAGCTGACTGACAGCCAACTTGGCCAAAGCACCTTCACCCTTCTAGCTTCAGAGGAAGCCACCCGAATGCGTGTGCAAAGCAAACGAACAAAAATAATAGAAAAAAAATGTGTGCGTGGTCACAGCAGTTCGATTCCAGGAGAGCGTGGCCACAGGTGGGCTCTGCCACGCGAGCCGACTTTTCACAGCCAGCCACCCACCCCATCCCCGTCCTCGAGGCCCCTGACTGGAAGTATGGCTGTGCACGCTTGAGGAAGGGGCACAATGCTCAACAGCACCGCGGGCAGCTCTCCTTCCTGGGACGTTCGTCTTCACCCGCCGCAAGTTCATCAAGGGGAAAACGCTCACGTTGCTCTGTAGACCTCCAGTTGTCGGCAGTCACGACACTCGTGTTAGAAACCGCATGTGCACGAGGGAGGGGTGATACGGAGTGGAGTGCCGGCCCAAACTCGGCCTTGGAGGCAGAGGGGGACAGGTTTTGTCCAGTGGCGGCCGTGGTTACACAAAACCTCGTGGAGGACAATGCTATAGGCTCACTGCTCTACTGTTATGTGGGTTTCAGCAAACTGAGACTTCAGCCAAACCCTCTCTTCTATTCCAACTTGTCTCCCAAAGGTTGGAAATTGGAGGCTAGTGTGTGTGGGGGGTCACAATGGCTTTGGACGTGTCCCTTTTGGCCTGGCATCATGGAAGAGTGGAGAAGGATGGTGTGGCTCTCTTGGGAGAGGGGGCATCAGTCCAGGAGGCTGGCACAATGGTATTTGCCCTTGCAGTTTCCTACACAGTGATTTTTTTTTTTTAGTTAGTTTGGTTTTTTTGTGGGGGAGGGGAGATGATTAGGTTTATATATTTGTTTATTTAATGGTGGTGCTAGGGATTGAACCCAGGACCTCGTGCTTGCTAAGCACACACTCTACCACTGAGCTGTACCCTCCCTTTTCCTGTGTAATGATTCGGAACAACTGTCTTGAGGGTCCTCAAAGGGTCCCCCATCTTGCACTTTTAGTGGCAACCAGTCTTCAGGGTAAATGATGATTCCAAAAAATAAGCTACTTCGGACGGCACAGTTCTCCGCTTTCTCCCACGGCCAAAGTTCTCCCCACTTCTCTGGAGGCAGTAACTTAACAAAATTCAGGAAGACTGGCAGTAACTGACCGTTCACCAGTCCAAAAGCTGTGAGCATCAGCACTGAAGAGTGGGCTGCAGACTCAGAAGTCAGACAAAACCTGGCCAGTGGGGACAGCGGAGTTTGTGTCCACGTAAGAATGAAGCCTCTGGGGAGTTATTTGATGTTGCAAATATTTGGGTGTTGATTTTTAAAAAAAAAACAGGTCTCCAGAGGATTCTATTTTAAGAGAGACCACCTAGGACGGAACTCACTAACTTTATAAAGGAGGGGTCCCTACAGCCTCATTCTCTCTGTGTCCGTTCCTGCGACGCATCACACGGCAGATGTTTTACTGTGAGAGTCAAGGTGTGGGCAACCAGGGCCTGTCTTAGCAGCATTCTCGGCTTATTATGTTAACGCATGTAATGCATACCATCCGTGGTCCACGTGTGTTCTGATTCCAGCCTGCGCGGAGGAGAGCGCAGCCGTGTACCGTTCACTGACCCCTCCCCCATTGCTCCCCCACCCCGAAGTGCTTATGAACCCTTGTGTCCCAGATGGCAGGGCCGGCCCAGTTTATACCAGCCTCTTAAGCTGAGGCTGTCCCATATCTGACTAAGATTTACGACTCTCCATATTCTATGCACAGTAACTCCTGGGGAATTTAGCAGGGAATCCATCAAGTGGGAAAGGCAGTGGTGTCCCCGGAAGGATTTATTTTGGCATTCCAGCTCCAGTGTGGACACATGTCATAACCCAGGGGGCCATTCTCTTTGGTCGCCTTTACAGTGGGCGCTGGGTGCACATTTACAGTGGGTGCGGGGACCTGTTGCTGTCGCGGTGTCTGGAAATCTGTGGAGAGAAGTCCCTTGCCCCCACTCCCCACTATCCAGACACTACTGCCTTCAAGAGCCCACGCGAGCATCTCGCCTCCTGCTCCTTGTCCTTGTACACTCTTGGCCCCACTGTGCACATAGCTTGCTCATTGGTGCAGCCTAGGTGTCCAACCTCCCCAACCAAAGTGAAGCAGAACGGAGGGGGCACGTGCCAGCCCCCGGAGGCTGGCTGCCCGGGCGGCGCTGATGAAGGGCGGGTGCCACCCCCGGCCCTTTGGCGTAAAGAGAGGTTGTGCCTGGAGATGCCTCCTCCCAGGGTTACAGGCTCACGCGGTGACCGATGTGAACTCTGGAGTCTGGCCAGAGTGGGCTTGCCAGCTGAGATCTTTCTAGCCTCCTTCGCCATCCAAAGAAGCTCAGTCTTTCTGCTTGTTTAATGGTTGGGATGATCTATAAAGACTGATGATTCCATGCCTACATCTCAGTGTACCTCACGCCTTACCTTCCAATGCAAACTTGAAACCCCAAAACGCAAAACTGCACCCAACCTTGCCCCACACTTTTGAGAATGAAGGGCTGGGAGCATATTTCAAAATGCCAATCGATCATTGACGGCCTCGATGGAAATCCCGAGAATCATGCCGAGTGTAACGCACGCACAAATCTTGGCTCAGAATGGGCAAGGAAGATCAAGTCGGGAAGAACCATCAAAGATTCTCAGATGGTGAGAGCTTGGCTCATTGATGTGGGCTGTGTGCTATTTACACTGGAAAACAAATAAAACGCTCAAAAAAACAGTATGGCACAGCAAATTGACAAACTGAACCAAAGCAACCGCTCCAGAATTGCATGAATCACAGCATGTTTGGGAATCACTGTTTCCTTCAAAGCAGATGCTGTTTAAGACGTACGCTGCTGAGTATGATCAGTGTTGAGGCTGAACTTTGGAAAACGCAGCTGCCTTCTCTTACGAGGAGGGATGACTCTCCCCGGGGCCCCCAGTGTCCTGCGGGCTCCCTCTCTGTCCTTGAATCCCCCTGTCCTCCCTGAGAGCTGGTTGACCTGATGGTGACTTGACAACACAGGGATGAGCATGGGGAGGGGACCTGGGGAAGTGACAGCGGTCCGGGAAGACAGCAAGTTCACCGTCAGGGTGACACACCTCAGCGTGGCCCCACCTCCCTGCCTCCATGGCAGTACCGCTCTTGGCTAGAACGGTTGAGGGGTTAGGTGGGAGACCAGCTGGAAGAGGCTGTAATGACCGGGACGACTTTTTCCTTGGCACTGCATCTTTATCCGGGAAACGGGAGGGAGGCTTTCTGGCTCCCTTCACCCCCAGACCCACCTTCAGGAAGCAAGTGGCGATTCCCCAACCGGAGATGGTGGGGAGAGGAAGACACACGACCGCTCCCACTTCTCGCTGTGTCTCTCCCATCACCCTGCGCTCCTGCCTTCCCGTCACTTACCCGCTCCCTGCTGCTAATCTGTTCACTTCTGTGCCAACGGTCTGCCTCCTCCTGGAGTAGAGAGGCAGGGCCCACAAGGCAGGACTGCGTCCATCTTCCTCCTCGCCATTTCACCAACACGGCAGAAGAGCAACAAGGCTTTGCTGAGTCACAGATGGAGGAATGGTCTGCTAGTTGTGGGGAGCCGGGAAGAGACATCTCTCTTCTCCTTGCGTATGGGAGTGGTGTCTGCTTAAAGCACTCACACGCTGCAGCAAGGATGGCCCTGGACTCGCGACAGAACTCACAGCTCTTAGTAACTTCTCCCGTCGTGGCTTGTGCAATGGCTCCATGGAAGAGGCAGGGAAAGACAGCCCGGTGGAGTGTGGAGACTCACTTGGGCTGGGATCTCCCCATACGGCCAAAGAAAAGGTGTGTACTGGCGCCATTTTGAAATGAAGACCCTGAGGAGACCCAGCCTGACCGTTAAAGGGCTGCAGGTGCCAGCCCTGAGCCTGAGCCCTGGAACTGCTTTCTTCCGAGAGAAGCCTCAGGAACGACTGATGATACTGGACCACAGGGGAGGAGAAGCAAAAGAGATGGGATAGCTCCACGGGCAATGGACTCAAAGGGAGACCATGCAAGGCGAAGGGTCAACTTCCCATTATGTTTGTTTCATAGCCTAACATAGGGGGGCGGACATCCACACACAAAGTTCCTGAATCCAGTGCCTGCAAGGAAGGTTCTGACTGACGCTGAAACGTGGCTGAGAAGGAAAAACATTTCTGAGACAATAGAGTGCTTGACGGCTGCAAGATCACAGCAGTGGCTGCTGACTTCCTGGGGGGCAAGTCCAGAGAGCTGGTGGGGTTTGCCGAGGACTCTAGGTTTCTAGGTTTAAAATGCTCACGAAGGACTGAGATGAATGTCTGGGAGCTGAAGCCAACACAAGGGGCCACCCAACCTCAGACCAGAAACACTTTGGAGAAAACGTGGCTTCCCAAGTGGCTTCTCTTCGGACCCTGCTGGACTCTGAGTTTGGCAGAAAACGCTCAGGGAGCCTTCGTGGCCCTGCCTCGAGCATCTTCCCCTCGGCACTCAGAACCTGTAAACAAAGTAATGACACCCTTCACTTCAACCAGACGACAACGGCACCATGTGGGTGAAGACTAGACGCAACCAAGCCTAGAGGTGGACCCCACCACGTGGTGGATTCCCGAAAACCAAGCCCAGTCGTTGCGGAAGTTTTAAGGGTCTGCAGGGAAGACCCGGCGGCCCAGGACGGTGGGGCTTCAGGGTCACTGAGGGGATGAGATGGAGGTGGACAGGAATTTGGGACCTCACTGGATGACGTGGCCCTTTGGGCACTATTCCTGAGGGAGAAAAGGGCAGAAGCAAGTGTAAGGACCGAGCCCTGGAGGCTAAGAAGGCTCAAACCTTTGACGGAACAGGGCAGGGTCGCCGATGGACTCTGAAATCCAAAGAGCCAAGGAAAGGGAACACTGAGCAACGCAGGATGTCGCCCAAGGCTGTGGAAGGGCGCCCGCGTTTGGACATGTGCACGGGGGCCCGATTCAGGAAGAAAGCCTGCGCTGCTGCCGCTGTGTGGTTGGAGCGGAAGTCTGTGGCCCGTTCACTTGCACTTTTTATCTCCTTGCACAGAGATGATGTTTCCAGGTAACCGTTAAAAAAATAAAATAAAACACCTCTATGCTCCCTCCCTCAATCGTCACGAAATGGGAGGCTTCCCCTAAACGGATGTTTTGTTCTGACAGGTGTGAGCACAGCGCTGGACTACTGGGGGGGTCAGGCCGGCGATGGCTGGTGGCTGCACACGTGCCTCCAAGCTCTGCCCTGAGCACCTGTCCAAGGGGCTGTTGGGGTGGGAAGAGGGGGCTGTTATTTCAAACTTCCTTTGAAAGCTTGGCGTCACCTGCATCTCTGGAGAGTTCAGGCATCCCAGGGCCGCCTGAGCTCTGGGGCGGGTGCCGAGCTGCGTCCCCGCCAGGAATCCTGGGTGCTGCTGTGGGTGGACGGGCAGACCCCCTGCCATCACCTCCTCTCAGCGCGTCAGACACAGAGCGGCCGCTCCCGGCGCCCCGTCGGCTGCTGCCGGCTCTGCCTTGGCGCTCATGTCAAGCTGCGCCTGCCTGAGTAAGGAGAGGCACCCTCCAGCGGGAGAAGGACCGGAGGAGGATGAGAGGGATGAGCTGCGTGACTGGCAGGCCACCACGGAGCGCCGCACAGGTGAGTCGGGAACCCGGGGACCATCGCTGACAACGGCTACGTTCGCGGCATCTTGTTTGATGTGTCAGAGTTTGGGGGGCGGGAGGGAGCACAAAGGAAACCAAGAAACCACCTTTCCCACCTCAGGAGCAGCCTCACTGATTCAGGTCTTCACAGGGCGGTGGGCCCCCAGCGGGCATCGCTTTACCCCTCCCTATTTCAGAAAGTACAAAAGCCAACTTTTCAAACACATTTCAGGTCAGCAGCCTGGCCAGTAAGCAAACGAGAGGTCAGCTCCCTGCCTGACGACCTTTAACCTTTAACCTGGCCTACAGCATCTCACCCAGTTGGTTCTCGCACCTCCTGGTGAAACCGCTCATAGGAGGCCAGGCACGTGGCATCTGGGGTCCCCAGGCGGACACGCCCTCTGCCTGAAGGGGCAGCGTGGGGTCTAGATGGGCCCCCCATCCCTTAAAGCACCCCCACCGACCGCATGACGGGGGCCGGGACACCTGGGTGAGGTGGGGGCTGTGAGGAGGTGTCTGCGATGAAGTGTGTGTGTGGTTGGGATTCTCTGTAACAAGACGCTGGTCTGTGCCCCGATGTCCCCCAGGTGGCTCCACCGTGGGATTCTTGACAGCAAAGCACAAACGCTGGCCGATGGGAGCCGACAAGAGACAGCGTCTTTGCTACCCCTCCACCGTGAGTCAAAGTCGCTCTTGGGCTCGAGAAAGAGCAGGCAACCTCGGAGCGCCTGGTGTGGAGAAGAGACCAGAACACGCCCACCCAGCCCCGTCCCCGCCCGGGGCCCGGCGCCCGGCCCCAGACCCATGGCGCGCTCATCCATGGCTCAGCGCTGCCCTGACGAGCGCACACAAGGCACCAGGCTGCAGGCCTTTAATTTTTGGAACTGGAACATTTTCTTTAATCCGGTCTAGGCTCGTATAACACAAAGATGGCCAGGAGCCCATCACCCACCCTCCCAATGTGACGCTCAGGCCAGCTGGTGAGCGGCCGGCCACACGAGGGCGCACATGGCTGTCAGGTAGCTTCTTCAAACAGGTAAATGGAAAAAGGTCGTATTTATGTGTCTATCTAGTACGTGTATATATATGTATGCATATAAAACCATGGCGTTCTTCATTCTGGCCCAAGATGACAGTTCAGCACACCTCTGGCGCCACCCAGCAGGCAGCCAGCACGTGCGGACCTTGCCAGGCCAGGGTCGCCGCGTGCGGGTCGGGGCCGCCCGTCCGGGACGGATGGCGGCGGGGCGCCAGGTCACCAGAAGGAGTATGCTCACGGGTGGAGCTCCGTGTCCAACGTCTGCGGATGTGTGTGCGTGCGTGTGTGTGTGTGTGTGTGCACGTGTGCGAGTCTGCAGAGTAGAAAACACCAGTTCATTCTACGCGTACTAAGCATGTTCAATAAATCTGATTTCGTAACTGAGAACACATTTTCTTTTTTTTTTAAAAAGGAACATTGAAGATCTTCAAAAATTGCTACAGTACAAAAAAGGGGTGTGTGTGTGTGTGTGTGTGTGTGTGTGTGTATTTATATATTTATATATGTATAGTAACCAGAAACAGCGACTCTGGCGGAAGAGATTCTCGCTCCTGCTTTCTGTACGACTTCTCCTCGCGGCTCGCGTGGCTGCAGCTCTGTCCCCAAGTCCTTCGGGTCAGTACATGGCACATAATGGTATTATTGGCACGGGTTCAGAATCGAAGTACAAATCCCAGCGTCCGGCGCGACCTCCTTCCTGTCCCTTCCCTCCGCCTCCAGGTCCTTCCTTCCCTCGCGGGTCTGCTTCCTGTTCCCCGAAGCAGCTCTGGGAGAAGGCAGTTCCCATAGGCAACAGCATCTTTATAAAAATATATTTGGCCTACAGCGTCCTGCTCTGCGAGTTCCCCACCGGCAAACAGAGGTGGTGGGCGCGGGGACCCTCCCCTTACATAGTTTAGTTTTAGGTTTTGTGGGGGGGTTTTTGTAATTTTTGATTTTTTTTTTTTTTACAAGTTCACCAACGGAATCCTGTGTGGAGAGAAAACAAGAAGAGATTAAAAGGCAGTAGGCCAGGGGCAGGGGTGTCTCGGCAGCCTCCCGAGCCTCCAACGCAGGGCCCCTGCCCCTGGCTACAGACACCTGAGAGTCCCGGGGACACCCAAGGCTGCCTCGCGGGGCCTGGTCACCGGAAGTCGGTGCGCACGCCAGGAATCCCAGGGGGAGCCGAGAGTTAATTACGGGGAAATTGATGGAGGGGGGTCCCCCGCCTGCCTGAGATCGGGTGTGGGCTTCCCCAGAGGGGGCCGGACCACCCTACATTAACTGTTGAAGGGCAGGGACACTGCACCCCAGACCTGCAGGTGACTGAGCGCACCCAGCACCCTGCTTGCTCTGGCCGCCAAGGCACAGAGGGGGCCCGCCAGCTCCATTCCTGGGCTGCGGGAAGCAGTGGAGTCCACTTCAGTCCACTGCTCAGCTAGGAGCTCGCTGAGGCTGGGACTCAGGGGAGGTCAACGGACTTCATCAGAAAAACCACCTCCTGGGTCTGCCCAGGGGCTGATCTTGCTGGAGAGAGAAAGAGACGGTGAATAACCGTGCACACAGCTCAGGTCAGCCGGCTGCAAAGAAGCTGGCGGCTCTCGCCCCACCTGGGGGGTGCCGCTTCGGAAAATGGAGACCCCAAGTCTTCCTGCTGCAAGGAGAGACCCCAGGGACAGCGTCCCCCTGGGAGTCAGAGAGCTGCAGCCGTCCTGGGCAGGGCCAGGGGAGTCGGGATGCCTCCCAGCTCAGCCCCGAGGGGTGCTGGCTCCAAGCCGCAGCTCTGTTATGAGGGTGGGGCAGGGTGTCTCTCTGCTGTCACTCAGAGTGCCCACCCGCGTCCCCACAACTACCGGAAATCCGGACCCTCAAAGGTGTAAGGAGGAATGATGGTGCATCCTTCCTCTACACAGACTAGGGGGTAGGTGCCTGCTCCTGAATCAGAGAAGCCCTCTGGGTGCTCCTTGGTAGGACTTAAGGCTGAAGGGCACCCGGGTGGGGGGCACACCTGCAGGGGTGGTGGGAGCAGTGTCCCGGTCAGCACCGTCTCTGGCATCTTCTCCAAGAGTCTTGGTGGCCGAAGACCGGGGTGGGGGCGACGGCGCCCATTCCCTCTCTAGGACCCCTCCCCGTCTGGATGATGAAGGCAGAATCACCTTGACTTCCTTCTACCTCCAAACAATGCCCGTTTGGGCAACTCTGGGAGGCCTCAAATAGAGCTTCTAATCACCTCCTGTGGGGTGGCCCGCCCTGCTGTGGGCAGGGGTGTCATCGCGTGGAATGGGGCCGACATCCTGTCAGCTGTGTGCCGGACGCCCTGGGCAGCTGCTCTCCAACCGTGCCCCGCCCCCGCCCCTCCTCCGCTCTCTGGGATTTGCGGGGGGGGGGGGGCTTGGTTAGAAAGTGCAGTTGTTGAAATGAGAGAGGAACGTCCCTCTTGTGTGTCTCTCTGCATTATAACCTTTTGAAAGTTAAAAAAAAAAAAAGCGGAGACAAATCCTCTGCGATCTCCCTGATACAAGGTCCCTGGAACTATCAGATGCAGTGAGACGGAGGGCAGAAGGCGGGGTGAGGCGGGTGCGGACACAGTATGTCAGTTTGGGAAAGTGAGAAAAGTTCCGAGATGAACGATGGTGATGGTTTTCGTAACAACTGTGGCTGTATTTAAAGGCCACAGAACTGCCCTGTTTAATGGTTCAAATGGTCAGTTTTTTGTTATGGACGTTTTACGACAATTTTAAAAATTTAAAAAATATATTAAAAAATACAGGGACCCTAAAAGCTGGGTCTAGTGACCCTCCCCCCATCCTGGTGGCCTAGGACCGTCTCGGGTTTAAGCTGCTGCCCATTGCCCCAGGGTGACGGCTGCTCTCAGATGGGCCCGGGGTTGGACCGCGAGTCACAGGGCCTCCTTCCCTAAGAAGGGGGCTTTCCTCGGAGAGCCGCCGCTGGTGGTTTCCTTCCCACCCTTTATTCCGACCTTACGCAGACAGACCAAGGGAGGCACTGCTTCTGCTCCGACTCCTGGGCTCTTTTCTTACAGACGTCATCTGCCACTTTGTTACTTAAAAGTCTTGGCTGCCTCTGCCGCGGGCTCCCTGCATCCTCCAGGACAAGGTCCCACCACCTCCACCCCATCCCCCCCAGTTACACTTCCAACTCCCAGTTTCCTCCAGTGGACTCTTCGGTCAACAGTCAAGTACAAACCACAGCAGCAGAGTCTTCAACAGGAAAGAGTCATCAACCACAGGCCCCGACAGGACAAGACTCACACTGCGTCTCCGACAGAAAGCCGCCACCCTGGCCGCGCGGCCAGCGAGAAGCCGCTCACACCCTGAGCTCCCGGTTTCCCAGCAGGCTTTCACTAAAAACAAAACCCCAAACCCTCTCACCTGCCTCATTTTTCTCTATAAAATAACCTCTCCTCTGTTTGTTGGACTTACCCGTGGCTTTTGTACAGCCTGCTTGTTCCAAATTGCAATTCCTCTGCTGTTCTTGAATAAACCCACTTTTGCTGGTTTAACAAAACAAAACAAAACAAAAAAGCAGCTCCTGTACCCTGGCCTCAAAGCATAACTCTCTGGCTTCAAATTCCCCACGTCCCTGCTGACCTCCCCTCCCAGGGAGGCCTTCGTGAATACTGCCTCCTCTCCTAAACGTGTTCTGTTTCATTTCTGTCCATCAGAGCATCCGGCTCTGCGACTCCTCGGGCACAGGACGACCGGCACTGGTGTTATTTGCATGTACGTATGTCACATGTCACCCCAGGTGCCACGGGTGCCTGCTGGGTCCCCGTGGGTTTGCCCAGGTTGCAGCTCTGAACCTGGCCCGGGAGGGAAATCCACGTGGAGTGAAGCTCAGAGAAGAGGCAACTGTACCAGAGGAGCTTTGTCCTCGGCATCCTTATCTGCCAGAAGTGCCTACAGGTGAAGTCACGTGGGAGGATGGAGGGCAGGGCTCTGGGCCACTCGGGGGCCAGCCTCTTCCAAACCTACCAGCATCTGCTTCTCCCCGGCATCTCAGGATGGTGCCAGCTCTGCACCTTGAATTGCCATTTGAACAGCGGCGCTGGCTTCTTGTAGAGGGGCTGGTAGGTCGCCTGCAAGGAGGAGGAGCGACCCCGGCCACGCTCCAAGCCGCCAGTTCCTGCTGCCTGCACTCAGCTCATGGGGGCTGCTCGGGTTGTCCTGCTCCGGAGGCTCAGCACGAGAGCCTCTCAGCCGGGCACTGACCCCAGGAGGGCTGGAGAGAGCGCATCCTGCCTAGAGGAGGGCACAGGCGGCGGTGTGGACGCAAGATTCTGGGCCAGAACGGGAGGCTTCTGCTTCAGAGATCCGAGAGATGAGGATGTGGGATAAATTCTGACTTGGGAGAAACTAGTGCCCTCTGCTGCCTGGCGGGAGAGTCTCGGCTCCCTGGGCCCACCGGGCTGCAGGCCGCACGGGGTCCTGGGCTTGAGGGTCAGCGCCTGCTTGCGCAGAACGAAGAGAACAGCAGGCAGACTGCGTTAGGGCCCAGAGTGCGGGAGCTGCGGCGAGTCCCCCGCACCCCGGGAAGGCTCCTTCCCCACTGCTCCGCTCGGCGCCGGTCCTCAGCCTGGGGAGAGAGGAGTTTCCAGAAGGGGCTGGATGTTGCTTTGAACACAGCGTTCCTTTGAATTACAGAAGCTGGATATTCTGTTAATGTATTTTTTAGAACAAAGCGGGAAGGCTCAGGTGCGTTTCTTGTGTTTTATTAGTTATGTCTTTGGTGTGTTTTTGAAAATAGTCACAACACATGATTTATTCCGCACTGGCTTCGGTGCGGGCTCACCAGGCTCGGCTCGGCGTGACGTGGCCGTGGCAGACGGGAAGGTCTGAGCACTAGTGAGGTTTTCTGAAGTTTACTTGCTAACATGAAAAATGACAGGAAATTAGCGCACGAGCGATGGGAGGCATGGCTCCAAGGTCCCTTTCCTGGGAGCATCTTGTCTCGTCCAGAGCATCCAATCGGGCCCCACCACGCAGGGGGTCTGGGGCTAGAGTCTGCTGGAATCTATCGTAAAGGCTGAACCTAGGGAGACAGGCTTAACTGCTGCCCAGGCTGGGCTGCCTGTGTCCACGAGCCCCGGTCTTGCCGTCAACCTGCCGGCAGGGAAGCGGGCTCTCTGGGGCGGGGCTCCGGTCCCCAGTGTGCTGGAGTCAGTGTGAGCACGCAAGCCGGGCGGCGGGTAACAAACAGCTATATCATCATTAAAAATGCATGTGGAGAGGCTTAGTAGCCATGCAAGAGATCAGTCTCTCTGCTGGGTCTTAAACCTTAATTAAATGTTTTAGTATTACTTGCTGTTTATTTAAGGGACAGTAAGTGCCCCAGTAGATCTGAGCCATTCTCTCCTCCATCCTTACGCCCAGGCGTTGACTGCAGGAATCAGGGCTGCTTCAAGTCCGAACGCTTTCCCCCGGTGAGTGAAAAGCAGTCGCCCGATGCTCAGGGACGGGATATGGAAACACTTATCAAGGACGGTCAGGGCTGCTGGCGTGGCCCTCCTGGTCCGTGTCTGAGGGGGGATAGGCGGAGAGAGCGGATGCTCTGAGTCCGTGGGCGCCGTGGCTGAGTGTGGTTGCGCTTGGAGCAAGTCCCATGGGTTCTGCTCACCTCCCCACACCAGCCACCTGAGATCACGGTGACTCGGTCAAGCTCTGGGGACACAGGTATCCTCCTCCTGAAGACAGGACTGGTCCTGAAGCAGCTCCTTGAGAGACTTGGGAAGTGCGGCCCAGACACACGAGGAGAAGTGGTCCCCGGGGCCCATCTGGGGTCACACACGAGGAGAGCCCACCCCAGTGTCCGTGGGTCCCTGGGGTCGCACACGGGGAGGGCCTGCCCCAGTGTTTGGGGGGTTCCTCTGTGCCCTGTGCTGCTAGAAAGGGAACTGGGCTTGAGACATGAAGGTCTTTGGAAGATGAGGAGGGAATAAAAGCACTTTCTCCCAATTTGATTTGCATTTAAAGTCAGAGCTGTGGCTCCCTGTCCACTGGGGCTGAGGAGGTCCCCAGCCCAGGCTTTCGGACACGCAGGACCTGCCTCCTACCTGCGTGGCTCCCTGCCCTGCAGAGTCAGGCTGAAGGGCCCCCATGGGGATGCCGAAGTGGCTGGAAACCCGCCCTCATCTCCCACCACTCAGCTCTCATCCCATCTGGGGCCAGGCCGGAGCTGGAACGAGGACAGAGGCATTCCACAGGGGACTGCGATCAAGGCTCTTTGGGTGGTGGGCAGAGCAGGGCCCGGAGCCAGGTGACCAGGGGACGTGTGGCCCCACCACTTACAACCTGACTGTAAGCTCAGGCAGTCACTTCACCTCCCCACGCCTCAGGTTCCCATCTGTCAGATAGGATTGCCGAGAGGACTGAGTTTTGAGATGTTCAGAGTGCTCCAATGAGCTGCGGCTGGAATGCCATGGGAGGGGACCGTGTGCCCCCGGCCCCCGGCCCAGCAGGGGCCTCCCTGGAGTGGAAGCATGTCCACCTCCAGGCCTGGGGTCCCGTGGGGCTCAGAGGAAGAGAGTGAGGTCTTTGATGGGCACGGCCAGCATCTCCCAGCTCCACGTCTGGTGTGTTTGTGCATTTTTGAAATCCTGACAGAGACACTGGCGCCCCTGTGGCCGCCCTGACGAGGCCCCACAGGGCAGCAGGAGTTCTGCAACTAATGGGCAGGCCCCCCACCGCCAGCCCAGCCGGGACTCCAGCGGGAGCCCTGTCACCGGCCTTGACGAGGCCAGTCGCATCCAGGCAGACAAAGGTACGAGCTGCTGGCGGACGGGCCGCACCAGGGCATCTGGCCCTCGACTGCAGGGACAGACCTCCTCTTACAGCCTCAGCAAAGGCCTTTGGGCCGGAGGGGGACTCACTTTCCATCTGAATCTCATTAGGTTCCTTCACCCATCGGCTACTCTGAGCGCTCAGTGGGCTTTGCTGGCTTCAGGGCAGGAGGTGAGGGTGGGAGATGTGGCTTGGAGCAAACAGGCTGCTCACTAGGGCTGGGATTAGGGCCTGATCGGTTCACTCCTACTTCTCAAAGCAGCCAGCTCCCCCGGCCCTGGCTAAGCGCTGTAAGCAGAGTCCCCTGGGGGTCACGAGTGCGCCCCAAGAAGACGCCTCCCCCGCCCCCGGCCTTCCCCCGACTCTGACAGTGACGTTCCCCCTGCAGCCCCCACATCAGAAGGTCAACAAAAGTAACAAAGAACATTTTCAAATATCTGTAGCCCCAGAAATTGGTTTCCTGCTGGTAGAAGGGACCTGACGTCACGTTCAGGAGGAACCTCTGGGGAGGGAAGATGCTGTCTGTGGATGAGCGAGACGAGCGTCCTCTGGAAACACAGCGTCAGAAAGGAAAACGCAGAGCCCTGGCCGCAGCCACTGCCTGTGCGTGCGGGACGCGCGGCCCCGGGGCCGAGACGCTCTCCCCCCAGCAGCCCGACGTTCGGGAGGCTCAGCCCAGAAGAAAGCAATTTACCGTTAGCATTAAAGTCAATATCACTGAAAGCAAACGGAATGTTCCCACCCAGCAGAGCGTGGAAAATTCAGTGCGTTCTGGTGCCGGTCTCCGGCTCCAAATTAGTAGATGTCTCAGCTCTTCACTTTCCTCCTTTATCATCTTCTTTCTTATCTCTTATTTTTATATTTCAAAATTGTATTTTAATTCTGCTCCGCGCCCTCCCCGCCCCCCCACCCCCGTAAAGACACGTGATGGAGGCCCGGCCTGGCATCCACCCGCGGCGCCGCGGCCCTGCCTCCTCTTGTCGTGGAAACGGGAGCTGCGCTTGGAGCTCGCTTGGAGAACTGGGGTCCCCGGCACTGCAGGGGAGTGGCACCCGCAGAACAACCGGGTGCCGAGTGGGGGTTCGAGGGCGTCCATCGGTCCCTTCCAGGGGGACCCGGGGGCATTTCTCATGAGTGCAGCAGAGAGACCACAAGCCCAGCCCTCTGGCTGGCAACCAGGGCGGTGATGCCCTCAGAATTCTACCTGCCACATCCGGAAGGGAGGCGGGGTGAGGGGGTGGAGGGAAGGTCAGGCAAAGGGAAAATTAATCAAGGTCCCCAAAAAAGAGGTACGTACCATGAAACAGACACATGGCGTCTGCCCTGCCCCCAGGAGGTAAAAAAGACTTCGGCCAGTCAGCAGGAGATTTCAAACCACTTCTCAGACACAAAGGCCACAGGAATAAGATGCCGGTCAGAAGAGGAGGGTCTGCAGCAGGCAGAAAGGCGGGCTGGCGCGTGCTGGCACCCGGCACCCCACCAGCCGGCTGGCTTGGGCCCGCCCCCGAAGACTGGCTTCTTAGGAGGAGGGTGTCGCTCAGGGGTAGGGCGTGCGCTGCGCACGCACGAGGTCCTGGGTTCAGTCCCCAGGACCTCCATTAAACAAAGAAACAAACAAGCCTAGTTACCCCCTCCCCTACCGATAAGGAAAAGGAGCCTGGCTTCTCGGGTAGAGGGGAGCCCCAGGGAGGTGATGCTCGGCCTGGCCCCGCTGGCCGCCCCGCCCGGAGCCGGCCGGTGTTCCCTCCCGCCCTGTCCTTGGAGGTCACGCAGCCTGAGGCGTCTGTGCACAGGAGGAATCTGGTGCTGAGGCCCACGGTGGTGCCATCTCCAGGTTTTAGTTTTTGACTTGCAGGATGAGAGCCAGGCTCAGCGTCTCTGCCTCCACCCGCTTCACTGCATGTTATAGGGAGGGCGAGGCCTGGCGCCTAAAATGCCGCCCCCGCCCGGGTGTTTCAACCCTTTGAGACTGAGCTGCCACTTCCCAAGGCCGGCGAGAGCCAACAGAGCATCACCTTCAAACAGAAAGCAAGAACCTGTTCCGCCCGGGGTTCCCACGCCAGCCAGCTGTGCCCGCCCTGCCCGCGGCCAGGGGCGGAGGGTTAGGGCTGTGACACCTCGAGACCCACCCGCCCCTCTTCCCCCAAAGGCGGAAGCACTGGCCGGCCGGGGCTGGCACCCAAACGGGCACACACACGTTCGGGGGGACGGTCTGAGAATCCGTGCGCACACGGCCCTCGGCGAGGCTGGGATGCAGCCCACGAGCTCCCCAAACGTCGCCGAGTGGAGGCCACAGCATTTAGACGGGCCATCCTGAGGGTTCTGCTGCCCCCTTCTCCCCTGGGGAGGGGGCCTCTCAGACAGAGAACACGGCAGAGTCCGGCTGTAAGTAAGTATTAAAGGAGCTCCCACTCGCTCTCGGGGACAGGACAAGGCGACATCAACTCCGGGAACAGCCCCTGCATCTCCTGGACGTGGGTGCAGGGCGGAGCCCCTTAGGGCACTGGGGCAGCGCCCCGGCTTCTCCCACTGCTGACCATGGGCCCTCAAGTCTGCCTGGGGTCCTGCTCATTTCTTCCTAAGATTTTTAAGTTGTGGGATTTTTTTTTTTATTATTTACAAAATGCTGCATGAGTGAGGGCTCACTCAAAAAATAAAACCTAGTTTATTGCTGTTTCAATCTAATTCTGGATGAGCCTTCAGAAGCGACTCAAGGGTTTCTTGCACACTCCCCGGGCCGGTGAGAGGCGTGTCTTCTTTGAGGGATTGTGTATGATTAATAAAAAAGGGCACTTAACAACCAGGAGTCGGGCTGGTGTTTGATATTTTCGCTAGATTTGCTGCTGACATTTTATTGATGGGGGTTCAGAGATGCTGGTGGGGGCGGGACGATCAAGACTTGTCGGTATCTGGGGAGCTCGAGACTGCGAGGCTGGCTTTGGACTCTGGGCAGTGAGCCTTGCTCGGCCTCCGAGACGCGGGACCCAGGAGCGGGCAGGACAGTCGGCACGTAGCCAGGTGCCGGGGTCTGGACTGGACCCCGACCGCCGCCGCCGCGTCCCCTCCCTGGAGGGCGAAACCCCTGTTTGCGCCTACCCCGCCCCTCTCGCCTCACCTCGCCCGGCCGGCTGCCTGCGTGTGCGCGGGCCACCGGCAGGACAAGAAGGCTGCCTCACCCCGAGGACAGCCCGGCACCCCCAGGAGCGGGCGGCGACCGCGCCCGGCTCCCGCCTGTGCTTACCGGTTCCCGTTAAACGTGGATTTGTACTCCCCGGTCGGGTGCAGCGTCTCGTCGGTGTACACGGGCACGGACGCCCGGACACACTCATGCGAACACTGGAGGGTCTCGTTATAGGCCGTGAAGATGTCCAGGCTGCTGGGCACGCGGGCGGGCGTGAAGTCCGTCAGGTTCTGGCAGCTCTCCTCCTGCTGGGTGGCCTTCCGCTGGTGGCCGTTCCTGCGCGTGTTCCCGCTCTGGGCACAGCTGGGCCGGAGAGACGTCGGGATGGGCGGCGGGCAGACGCCGGCACCCACAGACAACGCCAGCGCTTAAAGCGGTGGGACCTTCCTCTCCAGGCATTAATTATCCATCATTTAATATTAAACGGTAATTCCCAGCCTCTTCAGAAAGATGGACCACAATCAAGCAATCAGCGCTCTCTTTTTATTTTTTTAAGAAAATTTGAATTTTAAATGTGGTCGTTATTGCAGGGAGGATTCTGAGGTAAGTGGCTGAGCTGTGCTATCGGGGAGCTGAAGCCTCCTCCGGCCACAGGATGTCAGCCGGACAGGGGTACTGACTACGCTTCCCCAGGAGCGTCTGAATGGGATGGACACCATGGCAGGGGCCCGTGGGGAAGACTTTGTGCCCCGGTTTGAGTGGTCATCGTTCGCTGGGACTGGACCATGGAGTTATCCTTGGGGAGAATTGGGGGGGGGGAACCCTGATCCTCAGCCCCTCCCCTGACCCTTCTCACAAGCTGGAAATGAGACCGGATCACTGGGTCTTGGAGAGAACTGTGCTGTGTGCCTCGTGGGTACCTGCCTCCATTCCCCGTTCTTCTGGGCCACAGAGGCTTCCAGACACTGTGCAGACCACACGCGGGACCCCACCCTTACGGGCCAAGAGATCTGATGGAGAAGACACGCAGTGACCCCTCCCAGCCCCCGGAGGTCACTTCTACGGCAAGTTCACAAGGATGGAGGGAAGTGTCTTGCCCACAGAGGAGGGCAGGGAAGGGGAGATTCCAGGAGCCTCACTGGGGTACCAGATCCTTCCCTCTCCCCCCTTCACGTTCAGAGCCTGTGCAGAGGGGGCTGTAAGGGGCGGGGGTCCACGAGCCCATCTCCCCGTAAGTTGTTTTAATTCCCTGCCACGTCTTCCCAATGAGAGGAATCCTGGTTGCTGGTGGGACGCCTCGCCCACAAATGAAGGTGGGAAGATGGGTATGAAAGCTGGGGGCCCCTCAGCAAGTGAGTGGAGCCCACCCACCTGCACCCTGGGGCGTCCTCCCTAAAGGAGTCTTGGCGGGCTTGCTGCAAACCCCAAATGCAGGACAACCAGGAGGAAGGCTGCCTGCCTGTCACATAGCGAGAGGGTCGCAAAGTTGGCCGCCTCCTTGGAGGGAGGGGCTTCCCCTCATCGAGCCAGCCGGGGGCACTGGGGCCGCCGCGCACGCACCCGGCCCAGGGCCCCGGAGCCCCTTCCCCAGTCAGGCAGCCCTGCCCAAGATGCCCCGCCGGGGGCTGAGTGCCATCCACGTCGCCTGCCCCAGAAAACACCCTGGGTCCCGAATTTGCTGGCCGCCATCAGGCCACTCCAGGCCTTTCCGGCTCAGCGTGAGGTCTGTTCCGGGGTGGTGCCCCCCAGCCCCATCCTCTCTAATCCTGGAGACTGGCCTTCGCTCCCGTTTCCATGCTTCTCTGCTCCCCGGAGGCCCAGGGCGGCCCCTCCCCTCAGCCCGCCTGACCTCCTGGCCGGTCAGCAGTGGGGGCTGGGTGTGTTACTCTACAAGGGCGGGTGGCTTCGATGCTAAAAGGAGCTGCGTTGCTGGAGGAGTGGCAGCAGGGAGGCGCACGAGAAGCAGTGTTGCCCAGCAGCTCCCTGATTTTCCCAGGGGTGGAGCAGGTGTGTACACCTAGCAAGGCCAACCTCAAAGTAGGCCAATTTCCAGGAGGAAACAGGCAAAGACAGGCTGCCTGGAGCAAAGCAGTAACCTAGTTCGGCAGACCCAGAGCGGCCTCAAGAGGAAGGCAGGAGACAGAGAGGCCGGCGGGGACAGCCGGGGACAGCGAGGGGCAGGCACAGACCCCCCCCCCACCGCACCCCCGCACCCAGGCAGCTGGTGGGAAATAATGAAAAACGCGCTGGGAGGGTGACATTCAAAGGGCACTGGGATCTGAGAGACAGGCTCTGGGAACAGGACACCTGCTGCTGCCTGTGGGACTAAGTCAAGGGGCCCGGGCTCGCCACCGGAAGGAAGGGCTGTGCCAGGGAGCGAGCCGCCCACCTGCCGGCCGAGCTGCCCAGGGCAAAGGTGAGGGGTCGAGCGTGGAATTCACCAGCAAACAGAAACAACTCCCTGGGCTGTGCGCTGGACCAGATTTGAAAAGTAGAGACTCTCCTGTGTGCATGTCCCCGGGGACCCCTGTTTCCAGGCCAGCAGGGCCGAGAAGCCTTACCAGTTTTTTAAGACAAGAGTTGTAATCAGAGCAGCGATGACCATGATGAGGGAGACGGTGATGGTGATGATCTGATGGACCGCCAAACCTGGAGACAGAGAAGCAGAGAGGGGAGCCATGAAACCAGGGGCACGAGATTCAGGGGCCCAGCTGAGAATGCTCTGAACACCAGTCCCCTCGTGTAAAGGGTGTCCCAGCAGGGGACCCCAGTTGACAGGGTCACGTGTCCTTCTTGCACCTGCCAAGCCCTTCACCTGGTGCAGGTGGGCTCTGGTGGAGGCACTCCCCAAAGACCCATCACCCCGCCTTTCTCTCCTGCCCTGGGTAGGTCCTGTCCTGAAGTCTGAGCCCTGGGGCAGCTGGCCTGCAAGCAGGAGCAGGGTTTGGCCTGACCCAGGAGGAGCCAGGACAGCCCAGGGTTTATTGGGAAGATGGGGGACGCGTGGGTTGACACTCTTGGAGACTCAGGCACTTGGATCCCTGGGGAGCATCTTCCCCTTTTCAGAATTCTCTCCAAGAACCATACTGCCGGTTGAGGCTCTGGGGAATAAAAGATCCAGGCCCAGAGCTGATGCTTCCCCAAGTCCCACGGGAGGATCTGCAGCCTGGCCTTTGCTTCTGCTTTGTGTGTGTGTGTGTACATGGTGGGGAGGAGGCAGCAGGATGGGGACAGAAGGACCAGCCACTCCAGCAGCAGGACAGCCAGAGCCTGAGGGAGAGCAGCCTGTGAACCCCACTGGAGGACGAGGATGGCAAGGACAGGAATTCTCTCCGCACTGTCCCTTTGCCCCTCGCCCCTGCAGCATCATTGTCCACCAACCACAGATGCAGGGGGAGGGGGAGAAGACAGGCTGGTAACAGCCCCCACCTCTGGTTCCCTCCCCAGCTAGGTCTCTCCGGACAACTCATCCATTACATCCTTCCTGGGACATGGACATTAAGGCTGAATCCGCTGGTCAGTGTGGGCCACCTGGAAGGTCCAGGGCCCTGAAGTTCTCTGCAGAGAGCCCTGCAGGTGGCAGCAGCCCGCCCCACACAAGTGTCAACTCCCCAAGTCCTCCCACCTGGGTCACTCGAGCATCTGTTTCCCTCCACTCCCGGCATCCAAGTACAGAGACCCACCCATCGCACCCGAGGCCCCGGCGGGTCCTGGGGTGAGAACATCACGTGTGCGTGGTCCAGCATGGAGCTTTTCAGGGTGTAAGAGTTTTCTGGTGCCTCCCAAGGACACAGTGTCACAAACAGATGTTACCTCTCTACTGAAGAGGATCCTCGTGGGGGAATTGCTAATAAATAATTCAAAGTTGGCGTGACCAGAAAACGAGCTTTCTCTTCCTGGAGGCCTCACTTTTGGGCTATTTCTGTTTGTCCTGAGGCATTCCCTTCCTGAGCCAACAGGATAAGCACCCCTGAAAAACTGGAGAAGATCCATGAACGTCATGGGACTCCCTCCATTCATTCTTTGAGCCATTGATTCAATAATCTTTTATCGAGCACCTGCTGCACGCAAGGCAGAGGCCGTTTTGACTAGCTTAGCCCTGGTGCCTGCTTTTAGGAGCAGCTGTGTTGGTGCCCATTGTTTAAAGTGGCAGCGTTCACTGTGGGTTCCGGCTTCCCATCCACCTGTGCCCAATCTGTGGCATGTGCTACAAATCTCTGAGCCAGCTTGCCTTCCCCCTAGGACTGCCAAATCAGCTTGCCAATGGGGCTGATAGCGACTTATGCCGTAGGGACCACCTTCAATCTTACCAATGAGGATGTGCCCACCAGCCTCAGTGATTGCTATTTATTCACAAGCTTCTCTGAGAGCCGACTCAGACTTTGTTGGGAGAGGGAGGTTGAAATGGATGTCCAGTCTAATGGACAACTGGGAGAGGTGGCTGCTCAGTTTTTCCTCACCCTCCCTCCATCTACACAATCCTTGCCCAGTCAAGAGATGAACATGCTGTCATGAAGTCATGAAGAGTAGGTGCTCATCCTTTGTGCTTCCCGTGATGAGAAGGAGGCTGATGTTGGTGATGGTGGTGGTGATGATGGTGATGGTAGTGATGGTGGTGATGATGGTGATGGTAGTGATGGTGGTGGTGATGGTGATGATGGTGGTGACGATGGTGATGATGATGATGGTGATGGTGGTGATGGCAGTGGTGCTCATGATGGTGGTAATGATGATGATGATACTGGTGATGGTGATGTTGATGGAAGTGGAATGATGATGATGGTGGTGATGGTGAAGATGCTGGCAATAGTGATGATGATTGTGATGGTGGTGATAACGAAGATGGTGATGATACCGAAGATGGTGATGATGATGGTGACCGTGATTATGATGATGCTGGTGGTGATAATGATGATGACAGGCGTGCTCAACAAGCATTAGCAATCGTCAGGTGTGGGCTATCCCAATTATTCCCAGCAACGACCCTCAAAGGTAGATACTGTTGTCATAAATTATGGAAGTGAAAACCATCTGGGCAAGTTTGTGGAAATTCCTTGGATCACATAGAATCTTCTGGCTCAAAAAGCAGTTGTGTTAAATGATTTTGAGCTCAGACTTTGTTCAACTCAGTTTTAACTTTGATCTGAGGTCCTCACTTTTTCCAAGGCAGAGGCTGGCAGGTCTACCCTCTACCTGCCTGGGGAGAACAAGCTTCTAAATTACAGAGGCTGGTACTTGAACCTCACTACTTCCTCCAGAGACAGACCCCTAAAAGAGAGCTCTGGGCCCCATGAGAAAAGCCTCTCAGCCATCTTGGCAGGTCACATGCCAAACTTGATGGCAAGTACTGAATTTTTGTTTCTTGGGATAAACCTGCCATCTTCTGGGCCAGGAGAATTCTCTGTGGAGGAGGGCGATGTAAGAAAGCGTGCTGAGTGGCGCCAGCAGGAGCAGGAGGGAGGGTTCAGTTGCAAGGCCAGGCCCAGCGGGAGGCACTGAGGGTCTCCGTACAGGAGCAGAGCGCTCTGTCGTCCACCCCCCAGTGTCTGCAGGGCCAGAGGAGGCCGGGCCACCAGCGGGTTCTGACCTGCCATCTCGTTACCAAGGGAATCCTTCTGTTGGGGTGAATGTCTGGTTAGCAGGCTCTTCGGAAGGTCACCTTGAGGTGACCAGTCGTATCTTAGATACCCGATTCCCTCCCACCCCCGCTGGGAGAGATGGGGAAGCACTGAGTCTCTTCTTCTGGTGGATGGAAGGATTTGAGGCCCAGAGGAGAAAACGTTTGGCTCACGGAGCCCCCTCACCGAAAACCAGAACAGAAGCCCTTTGCCGGAGGCTCTCGTGCATCTTGGAGCCCCTTGTAAAAGATCCAAACCTTCACTGGCTTTATGTCCGCCCCACCCCCAGCGCGCGCTGCCGGACACAGCATCTTACAACAGCAGCTGCGCCTCACGTTGTTAGCTCGGGAACTGAGAAGTAGAGGATAAAAAGCGAGGGGAACAGGAAGGAAGGTAACGACATAATTCCAATGCCTGCCTTGTTCTGGAGGCCCCCCTCCTGCCTCCGTGTGAAATTTCTCCCTAGGACTTGCCAAGTTCAAATTTGGAGGAAATGATACATGGGTTAATAACCAGCTAGGATCATCAGGGCGGGAATACAACGGTAACACCATGGTGATGCTCTCTGGAAAGACGTCGCCACGCCTGTCTTCACACACGTGATCGATTTAACCCGCTGCCCAGCCTGCAGAGCAAGGCGATGCTCTGCTCTGGAGTCCCGGGGACAATCAAGCATCCAACGCCAAATGAGCAAACCTGGTAATAAAGCCGGTTAGAGGCCACCTCCTTCCTGCTCCTCGCACACTTTGCTTGCAAAACAGTCCTGTGCTTCACCATCTGGCCCGTGGGCTTTGATGGGTCACTGGGCTCAGGCATGCAGAGTCAATGGTTACAGGAAGACCCCACGGACCCCACAGTCATGAGGGCTGAACGAGGACTGAGCCTTTTGACGTGTGGTAAGAGTGACATTTGCAGGAAGCAGGTTGGAGGATGGAAGCCCCACAGGGACGCCCCATCTTTCCCTCTCTTTGGGAGATCGCTCCTAAGAGGAGAGCAGAACCACTTATGAGAAGCTGTGTAGTTTCAAGTACGTCTTATCAATGAGGCTTCTCCGAATGCCAGGAGTCAAGTCCTCAACTGGGTCCCTGAGGTTTGCGTGCATCCTGGGTAGGCGAACCTTCCCCGTAAAGGGCCAGTTAGTAAACATGTTAGGCTTTGCAGGTGGTGGGTCACTCTGGTGACTTCTCACCCCTTCCATTACGGCCCAAGAGCAGCCGCAGATGATGTGCAAACCAATGGGTGTGGCTGGGTCCCAATGAAACTTTATTTATAAAAACAGCTTTGGCTTATGGGCAATGGTTTGCAGACCCTGACTTAGGTGAACAGCTGAAGGTGGAGTGACTTACCAAATAAATAAAAATGTAGAATCTACTTTGAATAGCTGGTTAAATCTGGGGCTCAAACAGCAAGCTTTTGGTTCTGTAGAACCTTCCTGCTCTACCAGCAAAGGTTTACAGTCTTTTGAGATTTTCACTGGCCACTGTCAAGGTGATTTCAAAGACAGCCAAGCCCCTGTCTTATCAAGTTGGACCATAACGACCAGCAGCGGGCAGCTCCGCCCCGCAGGGTGCGTCCATGTCAAGCCAGCTTCAGAGCAGATCCCTCTGTGTGACATGCATTAATCAGGAGTCTGGATTTTTGGAGACTGGAACTCAGGGAGAATCTTACCGATGGCATCCCACCAATGGCCCTCGAAAATATTTAGGCTCTGTGTCTATCAATTTTTTTCCATTAACGTTGAAAAGAAACCGCATTTTGTGAAAGACACAAATATTCAGATCACGGAATCTTTGTGCTGAGAGGACCTTACCCAGTGGTCTGTGGACAGGACTTCCCCCCACAAAAGGCACCGTTCTCAGGGGGACCACCTCCCACCCCCTCCCTCCTCGCTCGTTTCCCTCCACACTCGCTCCTGGGCCAATGTCCCCTCCAGCCGGATCTCCGGTGCTTATTAAACACTGCAGGCGGGGGTATCTGCGCCCGAGCCCTCGCTGACCCTGGGGGGGCCACCCTTGAACAGTGTCTACACCAGCTGTGGGGCGGCGGGGCTGTCACTGGGGTGACAGTGATGTCACTTTAAGGGAACGTGCACTCTATACTCCCAAGGAAGGGGGAAAAGTCAACAAACTTTCTCCTCTCCACTTCCAAGGTCAAGATTCTCCTCTCTGTCTTCAACCCTTGCAGCACGGAGCGAGCTGGGCGTGGAAGCTGGAGCCCCTTTCCTGACAGGTGTTATTGTTCCTGCTAATTTAGGGGTTCCTTCTGCTCCCGGCAATTGCCACTTTATACTAATGCGCTAGGAATCAGCTGCCGCCCGGATAGTGAAAAATTATACCCGGAATAATGGATGGCGACAGATGGATTACCCAGCTCGGCATCCATCAATAGGGCTTTTATGGTTATATCTGTGCTGGTTTGTGATAAGATCAGACCCTGAAGATTGATGTGGAAGTTGGTAATCTATCTCTGGGTCTCGATGAGTTTCTTATTAAATGGAGCTGAATCAACTGTCCAGGGCAGAAACCTGCCCCCCCAGGACCCTTCTCGCAGCACGGCAGGGGTGGTGTGGCACACCTGGCTGATGCCCTCGGATGGAGGCAGAAACCATGGCCCTGGAGTTTGTCGAGGCAAAGAGATGACATTTCTGTGTTTACCGTAGCTCATTTACAGAGCAGGGCTCTCGTGTGCCTGTGTTATGGAAACAAGGACCCAGTGATGGATGGATCCAAGGATGTCTGTCTCCTGGGGTTGGGGAGGTGACAGCGGGCACCCGCAGTGCAAATTCCACTGCAGAGGGACCACTCCTTCCCCGCAAACACTGCAAAATGTTGACTGCATAGTACGTCTTTGACAAATGGTCCCTGGAAAGTGGAAGCTTGCGGCATCCACTGGGAGACAGCCGAGAGGCCAGCCCCACTTCCTTGAGGAAGAGGTACCCCAAAGTTTAGGCCCATGCTGAGGCAGCTGGCTGCCTATGGGGGGTGGGGGGTAGGCTGCTGAGGGAAAATGCACCTTCTAAAACTGGGGTGTTTACCGAAAATCAAGGCCACCTGCTTTGTGGCAGGGACACAAAGGCACACAGGTTTCTGAGTGACCCTGAGAGGCCTTCCACGGGGTGAGTGATGGTGGTGCTTGGAGCCAAGACGTTGAGATGAAGTGTCCGCTCATCGGAAGTTCCCCCAGCCGAGGGCGGGACCGACCATCAGGAGAACAGAGCCTCCCCCAGGAAGGGGCTGTGCGGGCGTCTCACAGGACTCGGCTCTGTCCTGACAGCACGGGGAAGTGAGCCCTCAAGGAAGCAGCCCAGAGGGGCCTCGGAGGCAGGCAGCAGCTGCGGTCCGTGGCCGGGGAGCCGGGCCATGTGAGGCACTTCTGATTGTCAGCGGGGATGAGGGAGCCTCCTCCCCTGGCGTCTAGCGAGCAGAGGTCCTGATGCTGGCAGACATCCTGCCCGCACAGGGCGGCCCCACGAGAAGGAATGATCTGGACCCAAACGTTAAGGGTGCTGAGGTTCTCCGCTAACAGGAGAAATGTGTGACCGCAAGAAACGGGTGTTCACATCTCCAGCCCACGTCACGCCATCTGAATCGATTCACAGGGACACCATCACAGCGGCAGCATGTGGTTAGCGGGTCACAAATGTCCCGAGATTACACCCTGTGTGGCTGTAATGTGAAAAATGTGGTCCTTTCTCTGTCACCGCCCTCCTCCTCCCTCCAGCCCCGTCCACGTTAAGAGCACAGACAAGACGGGAGCGGGGGCGAGGGCGAGGGTGCAGGATGGACTCAGTGGCGGCAGATCGATCCACGTGGTGAAGTGAGTCCCGCTGGCAGTGATGCCCACGTCGTCCTCGGCGAATTAGCACAACCCCATGAAGCTCCCCGTTTCTGCAGGGAGGCTGCACAGGGCAATCGGGGAGGTTCCCAAGACTACGCTCAGGCGCAGCAGTTCCCAGGAAAGATCCACGGCACTGAATAAAGCCGTTACCCTCCACTTACGGCCCATGACAGCCAAAGCCTACAGACGAAAATCAGCACTGGGGAGAGGTGCCTGGTGCGGAGTGCAGGAGCGGCCAGGAGCTTCCCCCATCCTCGCTGACGGGGATGGTGGTGCCAACTCCCCCCAGCGACACCGGTGATGACATGCGTGGGGTATCGCCAGGCAGGGAAGCGCCCCCGAGCCTGGGTGTCCAGATCTTGTTGGGGCGTGGTGGCGCGCACATGGCTGACCTCCCACGTGGCTGGTCTCGGTCTCCCGCCGGTCCAGAGGTCAAGGAGACACAGCACCCCAAGGCCCCGCCAGAAGTCACATTGTTGGCGTAGCCGGCCTGCCCAGCCCAAGGCTCCGGATAAACAAAGACACTCTTCTCAGGAAGGACACGCCATGGCTCAGCGGTGATCTCCCAGGACGGGGACCCAAGACCTTTCTTCGAGCCAGTTTAACTCTTTACTGCACACACAACAAAGACCCAGAAAATACGAGACTCGGACCCAAGCAGTCTTGCTCCGGGGCCCAGGCCTTTAGCAGAACAGTGGTCCTCCCTCCGCAAGGGCTGGCCAGTGACCACGGGGCCCGGGTCCAGAGAGACTCTGCAGGTGAAGACGTGCGCCGCGTGCAGGGCCCACGCTGGAAGGGGAAGCTTGCAGCGCCCATGGGGGCCCGTGCTGGCTCAGGGCTCCACACGGGCCTTGGAGCTGGATGGCATCCGCCGACATCATGCTCAGCTGAAAGCTGTCCCACCCCCGGGCTGGCCACACCTGGGGGCGAGGTCCCCAGCTGAGAACCTCCTTTGCGTCGGGAGACACCGCTGAACTTGAGAACTAAGTTGTGCAGACGAGAAGACAGAGGGAGCCCGACCCTAACAGACAGACAGCGCCAGACCCCAGCAAATGCGAGTGTCTGCCAGTCCCTTCTCAGCACCATCTTCTGGGCCAGGGAGGAGGCAAGCTCTGCCCCTTCGGACCGGGGACCCTCAGGGGGGTGGGGTGTGATACACGGAGAGCCGGGGAAGCCCCCTCGCTGGCAGCAGGATTTGCTTCCTGTCATGGGGTCGAATTGTGTCCCCCTGTCCCCCGCCCCAAATGCAGATGCTGGCGTCCTGCCCCCATGGCCCCAGGAGCTCCTATGCCTTCTGCGGTTTGTGATGCTCAGGCCCCCGGGGGGGCACTGTGGCAGTGAGGGTCCCGGAGGCCCAGAGCCCCCACCCGAAGTCTGTAAGACCACTACCCACCTCCCAGCTGACTCAGAACCACGGCCGGGCTCTCCTTCTGGCCCCCCCACCCCACGCCCTTCAGCTAGCCCCCCCCACCAGGACATCACAGAGCAGGGCGGGGCCTGCACCCTGAGCCCCGATCTTCACCGCACACTCCCCCGGCCCCAAGACCGCTGACGCCGGGACAGGTGATGGGGTCTCTCTGTCGTGGGTTGAACAGGGTTCCCCCAGAATTCACATCCCCCCAGAACCTTGGAATATGACCTGATCTGGAAATCTGGACTTTACAGGTGTAATTAATCACTTAAGCATCTGGAGGCACTGTCATTCTCAACCCAGCGTCTGGTGCCCTTATAAGACACACGAGAGGAGAAGACACGGAGACGCAGGGAAGAAATCCGCATGGGGACAGGGGCAGTGATGCAGCCACCGCGGCCACCACAGCCACCGGGAGCTGGAGGCAGACATGGGAGCGGCCTCCCCCCGAGCCCCGGGAGGGAGCCCGGCCCTGCAGGCACCCGATGCTGGCTCCTGGCCTCCAGACCCGTGAGAACACATTTCTCTTATTTTATGCACTCAGCTCGGCCGCGTCTCGGGGGCTAGCTTCTCCCTCCCCGGCAGGCGCAGACCCTCCAAATCCCCGAGGGGCCAGTGAATGCAGACCCTGACTCAGCCGGCCTCCTGAGGGGCGACATCCTGTGTCTCACCTGCTCCTGGGGTCGCCGACACCGCACCCAATGCAGCAAGGCCTTGATCAGAAAACCGCGGCGTCCTGCCCACCGCCTGCCACTGGGGATAAAGTCTTACCGGCGCGCGGACACGGCCACTTGTTTCCATGTTGTCTCGGGCTGCCTCTGGGCTGCAATGGCACTGAGCCGTGTGGCCTGGAGGCCTGACGTAGTTCCTAGATGGCCCTTTATGGAAAATCTGGGGCCCCTGCCCTAGGGGACGGCTGAGAATCCCGGAGCAGGTACGGCGTGCGTGTGGCATGACCAGGGCGGGGACGGAGGGGCAGCTGGGCAGGGCGAGGGGTGACCCTCCTGGCCCTGTCCACCCTTTTCCACCTGCCTCTCGCGCTGCCTGACCGCACGGATTGGGGGTTGAGCTGCCCCTTTCAGAAAGCGGCAAAGGCTCGAAAGGGTTTCTGAACTGAATTTCATGGCTCTGAAAATGGGTCACCCACGGAGGCCAGGCTCCATCCATGTGGCTCAGACTTGCATTCAGTAACAAGAAACAACCAAGACACCGAAGGGGAACCCGGACACGTGGCTGCAGCCTGGCGCCCCGGCCTCCGCAGGCCCGGGGTCAGAGATGCCCGTTCCTGGCCCGCGTCGTTTCTGGCAGAAAGACCGGTCCCGAGGGGAACGCCGGAGCCCCCGGGGGGTGGGCCCGGGCTTCAAGGCAGCGTGTGCGCCGGGCCTTCTGGAGTGTGTCACCGGCCCCACCTCTCCCGTGCTGCTCGTGATCCCCGCCTGGAACGCGCAGGCTCGCTCACGTGCTCACGTGCACACGCACGCACGGGCACACGCACATGCACACACCCGGGCACACACGCACGCATTGAGGTTATTGCTCATCTCACTGAAGAACCAAAGCAGCTGATCCTGGGCTTTGAGCTCAGAAGCCAGTAAGGAAATGACCCATTTTCCCCTTAACTCCCAACAGCACCTGGCGACTTCAACGAAGGACGGCAGCCTGGGAAGGGGCACCGGGGCAGCCGGAACCGCCCAATGCCAAGGAGGTGGTGAGGAGGGACACGCAGCGCCCATCGGCCAGGGGTGCAGAGAGCTGAGGCCTTCTGCTGTCAGAGCGGCACGTCCCCGGGCCTGGGCCTGGCAGCTGGGGCTCTTGGTCCCACGTGTCAGCTGCCAAGTCTGTGACTGGATTACTCGCCAGCGGACCCAGCACCCGCCATCAGGACAGGGTCTAAATTTAGCCCATAAAACAGTGAATGGATCAAACCTCTGGCAGACAGCGAGGCTCTCCCCACAAAGCCTGGCTGCCCTCACTCCACACCATCCTCATGGCACCGCCTGCACATTCCCCGTCTGCAGGTCCTGTGCCAGGCGCTGCCATGGGGCTCCAGACCAGGAGGGGCAGGCACACAGTAGGTGTGTGGAGGACGGTGGCTCCCACCCGGTCTTCACAATGGCAGAACCCAGGCAGAGGCATCTCGCATGTTGCTGTTGCCATGAGAATATGCCCAGCCTTTGGTGGGGGGATGGGAGGTGGAGCAGAGCTGACAGCCTTGAACTCGGGGACAAAAGCCAGTCCCAATGAGTGACAGAATGAACCCCGGTAATTCATACAGTTGTACATCCTAAGGTTCAGTGCTGTTTGTTATGTGGCATTTCCACAGCCGTGGCTAGCTGATACACTAAGTGAAGAGGGAAAGGGATGGGTCTTCTGGGGAAAGAGGATGCGCTGTGTGGAGGATGAAGGTCAGAGATGGCTTCCTGGGAGTGTGAGGACTCAGGGCAAGAAGGCTCCACTGATGGACAGTGCAGGAGGGTCCCGGCTCCCGGTTGGGGGGGGTTCAGTTCAGAGCTCAGAGGCCCAGTCACCTTGGGGGCCACATCTCGTGCTCCCAGCCTTGCTCACTGTTCTCACATCCTGACAACCACACACAGGTGAGCCCCAGGCTCTCCCTTCAGGAACGCCAGGCTGACACTGGAATGAAGAGTGGGGACGGGGGACGGACAGAAGGGATTTGCCCTGCATTGTAGAGATAGAAGGCTTAGGGAGGTGGCTGTGGGCAGCCTGAAGGGAGGGGCCACGGTGGGTGCAGGCCCTCTGCCTCCCCAAAGACCCTTCTCGGGGTCCCCCCAAAACCAGAGTTCTGGGCCCAAATCACAACGTGTATCCTGCACTGAGGCCCCCGCAGGGGCTCGTGACGCACAAATGTGAGAATCGCCCGGGAAAGAAGCTGACTTCAGAGAGCTGGTTTCACCCCACGTTCCGCAGACATGTTGGCGTCTGCGCTCTCCTCCCCCAGAACACACGTCTGAACTGCTGAGAAGCCGCGTGTCCGTGGAGCCTGACAGGACGTGGGCTAGGAGAGGAGCCCGTCCCCGCCCCCGCCATGGGGTGCCGCTGCTTCCCCAATGCCAGCCCACTCCCTGTCGTCCCCTCCACCCTCAACAAACGTCTCTGGATGGAGAGAAGAAACTCAGCTCGGGAATCTGAGTCCAGGAGGGGCGACCCCTGTTGCCTAGTCTTGGCTGGGACAAGCTTCAGCTCCAGAGAGCCAGAGAAGCATGGTCAGGATTCCTGTCCACAAACCCCACCAGGAGCATCCAGAGCAAGGGTGCCCAGTGCCAAGCCAGCGGCCCCCGCTGAGCCAGGACAGCCATGCCTTCAGCCGTCTCTGAGCTGTTTCCTGCAGTGTGGAGCCTCTTACCTGGCTGGCTTCTCCTGGTTTGGGGCCCAGCTCTATTTTTCTGTTGAGAGTCTATTTCTCTGCATTGATGTGGCTCCTGCCCTCCATCAGGGACATGCCTTCCTGTGAGTTCTGAGCCAAACCTTCAGGGTCAAACTGAGCCTCAGGGGCGGGGTGCGGTGTCCGGCCCAGGCTCCTCGGAGCGCACAGCGCTAAGCTTGCAAACAGAGCGCGGAGGCCCAGCTGGCTGTCAGCTCTGCCTTCAAAATCCACTGGCAGTGTCAACGGAGCCAGCAGGAGGGAGATGGCTATCCCCACGTCCCATTAAAACCTCTGTGTAGCCAGAAAGTTTGGGGAAATTGCAATGCAGTTTTGACCCGGGTGGGGAGGCGGACAAGAGAACAGAGGCAAGGCGAGCGAGCCCAGCGTCAGCGGCGCGCATGGTTCCTGGATCACATTTCAAGGCTTCCTGGCGGGAAATCCTTACATCCATTCGCCTCTGCTGTCTTTATGCTGCTAACTACCTTTTTATTAAAACAATAAACAGACAAACAGCCACGCTTAAAAGACCCCAATACCACCACCCCCAGCCCCCCCAGAAGCCCCAGTGGCCCTCCCGAGGATCCTTCCCCAGCCCCTAGAAGGTACAGTGTCAAGGCTCAGAAGAAATCATGCAGGACCACCATGGAAGCCCATTTCCTCACTATGTGGCGGTGGTCTGATCCTCCCTCCCCCACCAGGATGGGAGCAGGGCTGGGCAGTGTCCTGCAGGGAGGGGCACAAGATGAGAATCACCGCTGCCACCCCCACCCCCCCACCGGGGGTAGACCCCCTGCCGGGCCAGCTGAGAAGCGTTGGTGCCCGGGCAGGGCTGGACCTGTCTCTGCATCTTGCCTCCCGGGGCTGCTGCAAGGTCAGAGCATAAAAGATCCAGGCAGTGATGGCTTTGGGATCCATCCCCATGATGCCAGGGGAGCAGGGAGGAGGGCCTGAGGGTGGGGGGCCCAGGGGAGGGCTGCGGAAAGGAAGCTGATCGGCAAACAGTGGCTCTTTGCTTTGTGGTGGGGTCCCGGCAATATTCTAACCCGTGTCTGCAAGACAGGCTTTTTCAAAGCACGAGACTGAGACCCCATCCAAGAGAACAAGCAGAAACAGACGGAAGAGTGCTCAAGTTCAGCCTGGGCGCCAGGAGCCGGGAATCCCCTGCGGGTTCAGGGCACAAAGACGGCGCTGTCCTACCACCCACCAGAGGACGGCTGCTTGGAATCAAGGGGGTGTCCGGGGGCTAGACGGCCTTCCAGAAAGACGGAAACCCAGCTTCTGGCCCACAGGAGCCTGCCCTCACTGCCTGGCCCCGGGGCGGGAGTCTGCAGACCCTTCCAGCAAAGGGCCAGCCGGTTAAGCTGAGGCTCCACGGCTCACACCGCCTCCCGCACAGCCCTTCATCCTGCCTGCAGCCCAGAAGCCGCCACAGACACAGCCGAGCAAACTGGGGGTGGGGTGGGGGGTGGCTGCCGCGTCCAAAGAAACTCCGCCCGTGGACACCGCCGTTCAGAGCTCACGTAATTTTCACAGGTTACGAAACATCATCCTCAGGATTTTGTTCAGCCATTTTACATGTGTTAATTCTCAGCTCCCACAACAACGCACACACACAGGAAACAGGCAGGGTTTGGTCTACCTCTGATCCAGAGCCTCAGACGATCTCTGCAGCTTTTCACGCATGATGTCCAGCATCTAACACAAGATTACCAGACACACCCAGGGACAGGACCAAATGGACAAAACACAAGGGAAGGAAAAAGAAAAAAACAGAAAAAGTCTCCTAGAATATCTAGGTTCTGGAGTTTTCAGGCACCGACATTCACTATTTTATTTTATTTCTTTAACAGTGGTACCGGGGATTGAACCCAGGGCCTTGTGTGTGCTGAGCATGTGCTCTACCACTGAGCGATACCCTTGCCCCGGCACCAACTTTAAAGTAACAGTGACTAATCTCTTAGAGACAACAGATGACAAGACAGAGCATTTCAAGAGAGAGCTGGGATAAATACTAGTATCTTATGTATAAATAATGCATATGAGTAATTTATGTATTTATATATGAATAATGCATCTGGCTATTTTTGAAGGAAACAGAATCTGTTCCTGCTAATCCATGTGTGATTGGCCCCGGGTAGGTCTTGCTTCCTCTTGGGGCCCTGGTTCCCCATCCACGTCATGAGGAACTGGGCTTCCATGGTGGTTCCTCCACCTGTTCTGAGCCTTGACACCGTGCCTTCGAGGGGCTGGAGAAGGACTGAGGAGGTGGCTCTGGGTCCCCACTCATGCCTTGCTGTCCCCCTTTAACTCATTCTCCATCCTGGGGGTGTGAGGGTTCACTAGAAAGAACTTTGGAAACTTTGGATGGATTCGTGCACAAGGGTCCTTCCAGCAGCAAAGATGTACAATTCTGTGAAGGGAGGAGATTCGTTTTCTCAGAGGCAAGGAAGGGATGAGCAGGAAAGGCCACAGAAGGGGACTGTTGTCTGGCCAGAATGAAGGCCACACGGCCACGGAGCCCCCGGGTCCCGACTGGCAGGAAACCTGTGCAGCGCCTTGGGCAGAGCAGGGGGCCGCTGCCACATCTGCAGCAGGACGTGTCTCCCCAGCTTCCAAGGTCTCCCTCTCCCCGGAGGACCCAGCCTTGGTCTCACGCCTTGAATTCTGCCATCAAGCTCCTGGTTTGATTGTTGTCTTTGAGACGCGAACTCTCCTTGGAAGACAAAATCATTCAGGTGGCTGTCACTGGGTGGGGGGTGGGGGGCAGGAGGTCATTTCTCAGTGACAGAAGGGATTGAGAGGAGCAAGGAGACCCTGGGTCCTGACGCACATGGTGGTGCGGGAAAGCTAGGGAAGGATGGCGGCTGACCCTCAAAAAGAGCTCCACGGCAGGAACTGGACCAGGTTCCTTCCTCCTTGGCTGGTGTCGACTCGACAGTGAGGCGGCCCAATTTGTTCCACCCCTGCTAGGTGCCCGGTGGACCACTCAGCCCTCCCAGCTCTGCAGGACGGTGAATACGGGCTCAGAGAGATTGCGCGCACGCCCCCCTGGGCCATCCTGGGAGCTCTCAGCTCTGCGATGACCGTCTCCACGCTGAGGAGGCATCACCCGAGGCATCACCTCCCACCGAGACCTCACCTCCTGCCCTCTGCTGGGATCTCCCCGGGGAAATTCTGCACCCTTCAGGCACCAAACAAACCTGTCCCTTCCTTGCCCCTCCATCTTGGCGGCCGCCACCAATCTCTTCCGCGCCTCTCCCCGGTCCTTTGATGACTGACACTCTGTGGCTTTCCCTCCAGTGTGTCTGGTGGACTTTCCTGCACCCACAAGCCCTGCTCTTTGCCCGGTGGCTCCAGGGCTAGCTCGCCCAGCCTCACGGTGGGCACTGACCACCATCTAGTGAGACAGCAGCGCCAGGGGTGGGAGGAGGGCTGGTCGCATTAGGACATGGGGCCAACAAGAGGCCGAGTCCAGGAGCCAGGCCCAGCCTCCCAGCTCCGGTGTCCAGAGTCACTGTGCACCCAGCTTCTGCTCAGGCCTGGCCGGCGTGTCAGGGTCCAGGGACACATGTTTTTGGAGAGCAGGGAAGCTTTTTCCCTTGACTTCTGTTGCAACAGACTTCTGTTCTCCTGGGTGAATACCATCATCTGGGCTGCCCAGCAGGCCTCTCTGTTCCTCAGAGGGAAAGGCCAGCTCCTAAATAAAGCTGGAGAACAGACACGCAGCCAGAACATGCTGGGCCGTGAGCCTGAGGGCGCCCAGATGGGCGCACCCGGGCGTGGGCCGGTCCCCTCCCCTGGGCTCCTGCCCCCGCCCCGCCCAGAGAGCCCTGCACCCAGACCCGTCGCCTCACCCACTCTGGAACTGAATGGGACCAGAACGCTCGTTCACGGCTGCCCCGTGTGCCAGAGGCTGTGCTGGACTGAGTGGTCAGAATGGTTCCCAGGCCACGGAAGCCTCTGCTGGATCCGGGAACAGGGATGTGGTCTCCGGATGAGGGTGCAGAAGAAAGGCTGGGATGGGGAAGAGGGGGAGTGCCTCCCTGCAGGTGCCGCGGGCGTGGGAAGCAAGGTCGGGGGAGGGGACGGGGCACTGGCCTCCACGAGTGGCTCGGTCACTCCTAACCACGTGGCCGTGGGCAGGGAGGTCGGCTACCCGCTCAGAGTCTCAGATTCCACACAGGAGACCGGCGAGAACTGACTGCTCCCCACTCGCCCTCCAGCCCAGCTCTGGGCAGTGGGTGGGGTCTCTTCCGCCTCCAGGCAATGCCATCCAATACGTCACCAGCTCTGGGGACAATGGCGGTGTGGCTGGAGTAGAGGGTGACCCTTCGCTCCTCCTCCTTCTTCCTTGGTCTCTCTCTCTCTCTGTCTCTCTGTCTCTGTCTGTCTCTATTTGTCTCTGTCTCTCTTTGTCTCTCTGTCTTTGTGTCTCTCCTTGTCTCTCTGTGTCTATCTCTGTCTCTCCATCTCTCTCTCTGTCTCCCTTTATCTCTCTGCCTCTCTGTGTCTCTCTGACTCTCAGAAGGTCACATTCCCTCCTCACTCGTCCAGTCAGGCCAAATCGGAGCACGTCGCCCTCCCACCCTGGCCGCAAGGGCCCCTCCTGGGCATGGAGGGCGGGGGTTCTGCAGGCGATGTGAGGCTCTCGCCGTGCCCCACCTCAGCCCCACTCCGGGGGCACCCACTGCAAATGATCAAGAGGATGTTTCTGTCCGTCAAGGAGCAGCTGCCACGGGCACCGTTCACTCTAGGTTTCCCCGAACACCATTTCTAGAGAACTTAGATGAGCTCGGCTGTCGGGGCCCTTCAGTCACCTGCCGTCTCCGTCCTCAGCACGGAAGTGTGCAGGGCAGTGAGACAGCCGGGCAGCCTTGCCTTGGTGGCCTGAAGTGCATCCACGCCTCCACTGTTTCCTGATACACGCGTGTACACGCATGTGCACACACATGGGCAGGCCCAAACAGGCACCCAGACACACGTGCACACGCCTTCCTGAGACACCCCTGCCATACAGAGCCCCTTACCCGCGGGGTCTCTGTACTCCTCTGGCGTCGGGGTCCTGGTGCCCCTCCCGGTGATGAAACAGACACCTGGGGTCACAGCGTCTCCTGCTTCGGCTTCCTGCAGAGACGCATGGGGTGGGGATGTTATCTCGCGTTGGTGGGTCAGACGACCTAGGGTCCAGGGGCAGGGTGGCCTCTCTTAGCAGCACAAAGCACAGCCCGAAGGCAGTGCCCGCTCCACGCCCCACGCGAGATCCTGTAGAGGTGCGCATCCTCAGAGGCCGCTCTGGCCCCGTAGGTCCTGACGGGGGTGGGGGTCCCATCAGCTGTTTAAACGCCCAGAAGGTACTTACCGATTGTGCAGGGAACATGAAGTTAACAGGACTGAAACGCCAGTGCCCCTGAGCCTGACCTGCTGGGGGCAGGGGCACCTGGAGTGTGACCGAGTTTGAGAAACAGTCCCACAGACAGAACTGTACCCCCTTAAAAGGTAGGGTGTGATCCTTGCCCCCCACCCCGTGCATCCGAATGTGCCCGTATCTGGAGACGTGGTCGTGGCAGATGTGATTAGCAGCCAGGTCGCACCGGAGGTGGGAGGCCCTGATCGGATGTGACTGGTGTCCTCATAAGGAAGGAGGGGACACACAGACATGCGGAGAGGAAAGGGCCACGGGACCACGGAGGCAGCGATCAGAGTGATGTGGCCTCGAGCCGAGGGTCACCTGGGAACGGAAGCGGCGGGACCATCCACCCCGAGCGCTTGTCGGGCGCACGCCCTGCCGCCACGTCGACCTTGCTCTTGGCTGGGGCCGTGAGGCAGTCCTTTCCGCTGCTCTAAGCCCCAGGCTGCGGTGCTCTGACACAGGGAACTAACACGGCATGCGGTGACCCGGGGTGCCACCGCTCCTGTCTCATCTGGGACACCCAAGGTCACCAGCTGCCATGTCAACCAAACTCCCGACTTGGGGGGGGGGGCACTTTCTCAGGCTGGAGAGCATTTCCAGAGGCTGAGCTGCCAACAACCAAACGAACAGGCAAAACCTAGAGCCTGCTGTTCGTTCCACCCAAACACCCAAGCTGGCGCCTGCTGAGCTGCAAGACGGCGGGGCTCAGTGGAAAGAGTTTGCAGCAAATGTGAAGATTTTCGCCCTGAGCCCTAAAGCCTGTTTGCAGTCATGGTGTGAAGTCAGCTTGCAAGAAGACTTGGAGCGGCCGGGGCTGGACGGTTCGGGTCCTTCCTAGGGTGACGATGACAGACCACCGTTTGTCAGGTCATCGCTGCACACCAGGGGCTGGCGGGCCACTGCGCATGGCGTCACTTCTTCCTACAGTGGCGCTCTTATCAGGCAGGTGCAGGGGGCTGAACAGTGCCCCCGGAGATGTATCTAGTTCCTGCCTCCCCGTGCCTCTGCATGGGGCCTTTCCTGGTAGCAGTCTTTGCAGACAGAGTTAGTTAAGGGTCTCCGTTCTGCTGGACTTAGGCTGGGCCCTAAATCCAGTGGCAGGAGTCCTTAGGAGAGAAGAGAGACAGAGAGACGCCGGGGCACGGGGGGAGGCCGTGTGGAGACAGGGGCAGACTAGAGGGGTGCGGCCACAAGCCAAGGGAACCGAAGCAGGAAGGACCCTCCTCCAGAGCCTTCGGAGGGGGCAGGGACCGCCGACACTCTGATTTGGGACTTTGGGGGATGACGTATTTCTGTCATGTTAAGATGCCCCATTTGTGGTGACCTGTCACCCCGACTTTGCTGCCTTCACTCTGCGGGGAGGAAAGCAAGGCTGGTCCCGGTGGCCGGCAGCCCGCTAAACGCGAGAGCCTGTGTTCAGACCCAGCTCAGCCTGGTTCCAAAACCCACATTCTCTCCACGCGTCTTCAGTCCCAGCCGAACCCCGAGCAGGCCGCTCGCCCAGCACCAGAGGGACGTGGCACGAGGACTTTCTCTGAGAGTGAGATTCTCAGGACCCAGCAGCCCCCACGGGCCGGGGTCCGCCTGGGGTCCCCGCGGGACCGGCCTTCTGGGCTCAGCCAGACGCAGACGGGGTGCCTCACACCTTCCGGGGCGGCCTTTCCTCCCCCATCCCCTGCGCTCCGCGCCGCGCGCTGGGAGCTTGGGAACATGTCCGATTCATCCCTGGGCACCAGGCGATCGGAGGCGCGCGGCGGGCTGGCCGTGGCGGGGGGGGGGGTGGTCCTGGCCCCCAGAGGAGCCCCTCTCTCAGGCTTGTTCTGTGTTATTTCCTAATCAAAGCACCCAGATCTGGACCTGCCGTCCAGGTTGGAAGGCGGGGACGGCGGTGGCCCCGAAGGCAGGGAGAGAAGCCAAACAGAAGCAGGATGCCCGCTCCCGCTGGGAAGAGGGGGCGGAACCACACCTGGGCCGCGGGGCTGGCGCCGGAGCAGTTAAGGCAGGAGACTGTCATCCTCGGCTGCCAACCAAGGCCGGGCCTTGGAGGGCCCCCGACGACCGTTTGTTATCACTACACATTGTTATTGAGCCTGATTGCCCGTGATTATTCTGATTATTTCAGTTCCAGCCGCGGAGGGGAAACGCAGCTGCAGGTTCCCCTGGGATCGCCTCCTTCACTCCTTCCAAGGAGACTCTGAAGGGCTCTTTCCCTGGTGCGGTGGCGTCAGTCTGAGGTGGGAGGACGGGGTCTGGGCCCCCGGGCCCCTCAAGAGCTGCTGAGCTCAGCGTTCGGGCCCCACTCGGGTCGCCTCACCTGAAGTCCCCCTAACTCACGTGGCACCCCCACCCTTGGGCGAACCACTGGGCGAACCCGAGGCTGGCGTCGGCCTGGTGTGCCCCCGTGCACACGTGCCTGCGGGCGCTACGCACCTCTGGCTGGGCGTGCCAGTGCGCACACACCTGCCGCCGGCGTCCGCGTTCAGACCCCCACCTGGGGCGCAGCTCAGACCGGCCCACGACCTTCTCCTCCGGGCCCCTCCGGCGGGGCCCTCGGCACCACGCTCTCTGATAGCTCAGTAATTGCTCGGTTGATTGATTCTCTGACCTTGGACAAACCACTTCAGTTCTCAGCCTGCTCATCCGCAGGAGGAGAAACCGTGTGCGAGCCCTTTAAACATCGCGGAGCCTCATACAGACGCAAGGATTACGTCTGCGGCTGGGACAGGAGGGGCGGTCACGGCCAGCCCTAGGGAGCCAGAGCTGAACCCGCACGCACGTGCCTGCCCTGGGCAGGCAGGCGACCCAGGCAGGCCTTGAAGGGCCCACTGGGTCCACACACTCAGCTGTCCCGTGGGCTCACGATGGCACTGAGGGGACGCCGTGAACCCACGTCCCCGTGCTCACACTCCTCTACACCCCTTGTCGGTCCCTGCAGCCTGTCCCTACTGATCCCAAACAGAGACACCAGACTGCTCCACCTCCCATCCTGAGCTGCGTTCCAGCCCCTGAGGCTCTCGGGCGACCATCCGCATGCCGTGGCCCCCCTTCCCCCACAATTGTATCATCGAGACCGAATCAGCACACGAGTGTTATCAAAGTCCGGAGACCCATTGCTCCCCAAGCAGTTCTGAGTAGGTAAGTGAGGAGATGTTCTTGGCGAGGACTCCTATACATGGGGTTCAGCCAACCTGAGCGTCGTGTGGCAAATCCACCCCTGCCGCCCAGAGGGCTTCAGGGTCCAGGTCGCAGCCTAAAGCACAGACTCGCTGTGGGCAGGCGGGGCTGGGCAGGGAGGAGTCAGAGGGGCCCAGTCGGGCTGGCCTGCCACGAGCTCCCAGCAAAGCCTCCGCCTCCGCCCACAGCCTCCAGCTAATGACTGAGCGAACGAACGGATACACAGACACCCGGGAGGGCGGGCGCGGATCCTGCAGTTCCCGGGTTTTCTGTGTTTCTGTGCCCATGCTGAGCCCTCTCCCCTGTATTCGCGACAACCCCAGGCTCCAGCTCTTGCCCCCATCACGTCCCCCCGGCGCATCCCTGACTCTGCCCCACCACACACGTGTCCCCGGCTATGTGGTGCTGGGTTTCCAGCCTTTGCTTGTATGGACTCTGTCCTGCGTCCTGTCGTCCTGGGGACTCTGATGACATTGAGGTAACCTGACAATAAGGAGCCCAAATGACCCCCTGGGACCCGCGGCAGAGAACACATTTCCTGTCTATCAACAGCCTCCCACACCTGGCCCAGGGCAGCCATCAGTGGGGCCGGGGACGGCACTGCAGCCACCATGGGGCGTGTCTGGGCACAGGCCACATTTCAGGACCCCCGAGTCCCATCTAGAGACAAACATGGAGCCATCACAGGCTGCGCGGGCACATGGGGTCTGAGGGCATCTCCCAGGAGAGGCCAGCACATCTGACCTGCCCTTCCAGGTACCTGGGAACTGGCATTCGGTCTGGCGGGTCTTTGCCATCATCGCCTCACCTTTGTTTTTGTTTTTTCCCCTACAAGGATGCAATTACCAAGGGAAACAGCTCACGTGGGAATGGCCTCCGAAGACCAGGGCTTTTACAGAAAAGTAAATGTACTGTCTCTGAGCTGTGTTTTACCTGAGGGTGGGGTCACGATGTCCCCTGACTTACATGGATTCCGGTGGCAGGAACATTTTTTCTTGTGTGTGCCTGTGTGTGAGTGTGTGAGCCTGTGTGTGCACGTGTGTCAGTGTGTGCCCGTGTGTGCGCGTGTGTCGGGGGGTGTGCCTGTGTGTGCGCGTGTGTCGGGGGGTGTGTCCGTGTGTGCACGTGTGTCAGTGTGTGTGCCTGTGCGTTGGTGCGTGTGCCCGTGTGTGCACGTGTGTCGGTGCGTGTGCCTGTGTGTGCGCGTGTGTCGGGGGGTGTGCCTGTGTGTGCGTGTGTGTTGGTGTGTGTGTCCGTGTGTGCACGTGTGTCAGTGTGTGTGCCTGTGCGTTGGTGCGTGTGCCCGTGTGTGCACGTGTTGGTGTGTGCACGTGTGTCAGTGTGTGTGCCTGTGTGTTGGTGCGTGTGCCCGTGTGCGCGCGTGTGTTGGTGCGTGTGCCTGGGTGTGCGCGTGCAGGGAGAAGCTTAGGGAGGCACTGAAAAGGGTGATCGGCTCTTAGGTTTGGTTGTCTAATTTATTTTACTTTGTCTTTGCAAACAATTCCAAAAGGGGCGAGGACAGGACACACACCAGCGTGCCTGTCCCCAGAGCCCCACGGGACCCACCAGTGATCCCGGCACCTCCCGGCCTGGACCACGCATCCTAGTGCGTTTCGGTTTGTCCAGTCCCCTTCAGTCTGGGACAATTTCCCAGACCTTGGTCTTTTTGGACATAACAGAATAATCAGGCATCCTGAGCACGTAGCTCTGCTTTCTCTGACGTTTCCTCCTGAGTTACGGATCTGGGGGGGAGTCACGGCGCAAGGCTGGGTCCTCGGTGACTCCTGTCGGCCGGAGAAAAGGCTGACGTGTCCCCTCCCTGGTGGGGGCAACTTGGACCACTGGGCCCAGATGGTGCCCACCAGGCGTCTGCGCTGCAAGGCTGCTCCCCTCCCCCTCCTTGGGAAAATAAGTATTTTCTGGGAGACAATTTGAGATGTAAAGTCCATTCCTCACCCAACTTTCCCCCACTCTTTTACGGCCCATTGGTGCTTCCTGCCTGGACGATCACTGTGATGCTGGCACCTGCTCAGTCCTGTTGTTCCTTCTGCGTTTATTAACCGCATCCACCATCAAGGGGAAGGGCTCCCTGTCTTCATCTCTTTATCCACTCAGGCACCCCTTACTTTATTCAACCGGTGACGGCATTGCTTCTGATGTTGTACCTGAAATTGTCGCAGGATTGGTCAGCGGGAACCCCTTCAAGCCAGCTTCTCCGCCTTGTGGACACGTCCCTCGGTCCTTTGAGTGCATCCTCACCCACTGGTACCAGGTGTTCCGGGCGTGACTTCTGCTTTCCCCGCCCCGACCCTGGAATCAGCCGTTCCTTCCAGGAGCCCTTGTCTTCCGTGGACAGTGCTGGCTGGGGTCTTGCTGCTCCTGAGTCCTCTGAGCTGGGAAGCCAGGAAACATCATTCTGAACACTCACCTGGGAAAGCATGAGGGTACCAACCCCTCTGCAGTTGGTGGAATATTGACCGCCCCACCCATCATATCCACTCAGAGCCTCAGAATGTGACCTTATTTGGAACAGGGTCTTTGAAAATGTGATTAAGATGAAGTCATTCTGGATTAGGGTGGATCCGAAATCCAGTGGGCGGAGTCCTTCTAAGAAGACGAGAGGACACGCAGACGCACGGGAGGAGACCGCGCCCGGTGAGGACGGAGCAGAGACTGGAGGGATGCGGCCACCAGCCAAGGAACACCCGGAGCCCCAGAGCCTGGACGAAGCAAAGAAGGACGGTCCCCTGGAGCCCCCGGAGGGAACACGGTCCTGCCCGCACCTCATTTCAGACTTCTGGCCTCCGGAACTGTGAGAGAATGAACATCTTGTTTTAAGCCCCCGGGTTGGTGGCACTTTGTTGCAGAAGCCCCGAGGAACCATTACAGCCTCCAAATGCAACCCACGCCTTCAGATCATGCTCGCTTCCCCCCTTTCCGAATTGGTGCCTCCCCCTCTCTGGGGGGAACCTGGCTCCAGCACGTGCTTGCTGGTCTGCTCAGCTCCACCTCTGCAGGCAGCCCATCCAGCCCCGCCGACCACCGCCCTGCTCTGACGCCCCTTCCCCTCCCCCCTTGAAGAGCCCCAGCGCGGGCGTCAGCAGGGCCCTTTCTTGGTTGCAGGACCTGATGGCGCCTCTGCCGTTAGAACCTCCAGGCGGTCCCTCCAGTTCCGGTGCATCCGATGGGGGCCAGTGTCAGAAACAACACACCTCGGTCCTCACACCACATGGAACTGTTAGGTCCTTATTTTTTTTTTTTTTTAATTTTTAAAAAACTGTGCTAAAAAATACACATAATGTGAAACTTATCTTCACCATCTTTAAGTGTCAGTTTAGTCATGTTAAGTATATTCACACGGTTGTGCAACTCACCTCTGGAAATTTTTCATCTTCTCAAACTGAAACTCTGCCCCCACTGAGCAGTAACTCCCCATATCCCCTCCCGCAGCTGCCGGCACCCACTGCTTCTACTTTGTCTCCATGAGTTTGACGGCTCCAGGGACTTCATCTAAGTGGAGTCACACAGTATCTGTCCTTTTGTGACTGGCTTACATCCCTTAGGATAACATCCTCAAGGTTCATCCAAATGGTAGCAGATGTCAGAATTTCCTTCGTTTTCAAGGCTGTATAATATTCCACTGTACGGATGGTCCACGGTGCGTTTATCCATTCATCTATGCATGGCTCTTGAGTGACTTCCACCTTTCGGCGATTGTGAATAATGTTGCTGTGGGCGTGGGTGTACAAACATCTCTTGGAGTCCTTGCTTCCAATTCTGTTGGGTGTCTGCTCTGTCAGAGGCTGTCCACCTTCCCAGGGGAGGGGATCTGTGTTCTGCATGGGGACGCCCACACTAGGGGAGGGCCTGGGGCATGGGGTCTGCATGGGGGGAGCCCTACTGCCCAGTCGATACCCAGATGCCAAGGGCACACGAAGAGATGCTGGACTCTGACAGGGAGGCAGGAGGAAACGTGCATTTGGCCAAATGCACAACTCAGAGTCAGAGGTGAGGGCCACTGTGACCCTCGGGGCTGTGAGGAACAGAAGCCACAAGCACAAAAGAAGCTGCTGTCTCCTCCCGTCTTCAGATGGTTTCTTCCTTTAAAAATATGCTCTGAGGGTCACTTCTGTGCAGTGAGAGAACTCAGGAAATACCAGCCAAGATGACTCAGTGGGAAGACATGAAATGCAAATTGATCTCTGCCTCTTGGGAGCCGATTTGAGAATCTGTTCAAAATCAAATTAACTTTTTGACTTCTGTCCCCTAGAAAGCTCGGAAGACAGCCATGAGACCGCAGGTGAACACGCTCGCCAGGGAAGCACGGCAGCGCCGGGGGAGGAGTCACCTGGCTTCCAGGAGCTGTCACCCGGCTGTGACGTTGCCGGAGGAGAGCTGCTGTGCTGAGACCCATGGGCCCTCCAAAGCTGGCAGGACCCAAGGTCCGTGCAGGCAACAACGTTTGCTTGTCGGGCACCTTGGCTGGTTCCCTGTGTCATTCAGCTTCTAGTTGGTACCAGGAGTCTCAGGCTAGTGATGATGGAAAATCCATCTCCCGTGGGATTCAGGGACAGACAGCTCTGTCCTCCCCACCTCTCTCTTCTCCACTGGAACCTGGCCACCCTAAAAGTCATGTTTCTTCTCTCGTAATCTATCAGAAACGCAGTGAGACCCCACACCAAGGTCCCTGAGCCCCTGCAGCGGCCCGATCAGGGTGACCAGGATCCTGGACATGTGCCCCCGCCCTCTCCTGCCCCGCTCTGCCCACCTCCCTCCAGCTCGGCAGGTGACACACTGATCAGGTCTCAACATCATCCTCCAGCCCTGACCTCCTCCAGCTGGGACTTCTGTCCTCATGGACCTGAGTCCAGTCACAGGGCTTCCATGCAGGTCCTGCTTCACTTCGCTTCTCCTGAACCCCTGCGCTGGGACCCCTACCTGGCCTCCTGCCCCCATGTCTCTCCTCAACACAGCAGCCAGAGGGAACCCTGAGAACCAAGGTGAGAGCTCACTGCTCTGACCTTCCAGGGGCGTCTCCTGTCTCCAGATCCCCGCGAGGTGCCGTCCGTGGTCTGAATGCCCTGCTCCTCCGCCGGCCGCTGCACCTTCTGCCCCCGCACCGGGCCTCCCCCTGCTCTACTGACCCCGAGCTGTTTCATGCCACCTGCAGGGCTCACCCCTTCCACTGCTGCCCGGCGAACCCCCTCCAGCCACACTAACTCCCCTCGGAAGGACATTCATCTTCTGTAAACTCTGCCGTGGCCGCGGTTTGCAATCACGCACTTGAGTGAATTCCCAGATAAGCCCCCTTCCTGGACCCCCACCTCAGGAGGGCCCGCCTTCCCAAGGCGTCGGGCTTGCTCGCAATAGGTCGACAAAGATGAGAGATGGTGAAGGGCGTCTACGCGGCCAGATGGCCTCGACCTTCCTCTGCTCTGGGGCAGGCGTCCAGGCTCCGGGTCCCCCAGTCGTGCCGCTGCAGGGGCTCAAGGACCTTGGCGTGGGGTCTCACTGCGTTTCTGACAGATTACGAGGGAAGAAACACGACTTTCAGGGTGAGGGAGGAAAATCAGTCCTTGGTACCGGCTGGCACCCCCGGAACGTAGGAGAGGCCTAACCAGCTCTTGTGACGAGGGCTTCGGGTCACCGCCTAGACCCAGCCCGCCTTGGGCTCGTGGCTTCCTCTTCTGGCCCCTGGGCGCGACTGAGATGAGCTGGCGGGTATTCCTCTAGCTCTGGCCCAGCCCAAGGAAACGGGCCTCAGAGAGCTGGGGCCAGCAGCCGGGATCCGACCCCGTGTGACGGGACCAACCCAAACCACCCCGGGGCGACGCTAGCACAGCGCGCCCACCCCGCCCCCCGCATCAGTGCTTGTAACGCACAGGCTCGGCCGGGGTGCCGGGCAGAGGCCAGCAGCAGCCGCAGCTCCCCCGGCCCGCTCTTTGGCTCTGCCTTCGAGCCCCTCCCCGTAGGCACGGTGGCTCCAGCCGGAGCCCCCGGGGGCCCACAGGGCTCTGCCCGCCTCCCGGCAGTAACTACAGGCAGGGGCAGGGCAGGCTCGTCTCAAGAAACAACTCAGACCATCCCCACCCTGCAACAAGCCAAAATGGGTAATGATCCACCTCCCGAGCCTCTGCCCTGACCCTCCCAAGGTGCTGGATGCAGCAGGGTCCCTGCCTGACCAGGGCCCGCAAACCAGCCCTCGCAGGGTGACCCGCCCAGGCCTCGCTCTACACCCAAGAGCCCAGGACAGCCGGGTCCCCATAGAGACCCAGGCGGAGCCCAGCTGAGCTGCACACCCCATTCAGAGGGGCTCCCCGACCTGCGCCCCCAGTGCACACAGTCGACGGGGGACCTGAACAGGGGCACGCTCTTCATTTAAAAACCTTTCTGTCCGTTAACTTACTCGATAGATACAGTGGGCCCGCGTGGCTACAATCAGTCCGCATCACGCCACGTGGAGGGGAGAAAGAGACTCCCAGGGCCCCGTCAGTGGGCTGACGGGGGTCGGGGGGAGGCCCCCTTCCCATCCTATCCTGCAGCTCTTTCTGTAGATAAGCACAACAGGGAAGGCATCCTGCACACTGCAGGGAGCGGTCACTTCCGGCCACGGGGGGTCAAAGGCAGATTTGTGCGAGAGGCGTGTCTGTGGCCGGGGGCTCCGGAGCAGTGGGGGGGGGGGCGGGAGGGCGCTGCAGAGGAGGCAAGGCCCTGGGGAGGAGGAAGGCCCCTGGGGGCCACGTGTGAAGGTGACCACTACCTTGAACCCAGTTAGGGAGCGTGGACTTTTCTCCCGGGCAGCGGGAGCCACAGGCGATTGTTGAGCAGGGGAGTGGCAATGTCAGATCTGGCTGTCCTGTGCGGACTATTTCACAGAATGTACCGAGTGAGCCCCCTCCTAGCCCTTCCTGGGCGCCAGGCGTGCTCTGAGCACTTTGCAAGGATTGGCTCCTTCGGTCCTCACAACCTGACGAAGGAGGCATTTTTCGGATCCCCGTTTCACCAAAGAGAAAGGAGAGGCTCGGAGCGGCCAGGCAGCTGCAGCAACTGGGCGGCGGAGCGGCTCCTGGACGGAGAGCCTGGCTCGGTTCTCTCCTCCTAAGCTCCGGTCCCCTGGATTGGCCGGCTGTGTTCGGGGCAGAAGACAGAATTAGAGCCTTTAGGAGACAAACAGGGCTGAGCTGGACGCTGCAGGCAGGCTGCGAGGGGTAACAGGCTCCACTGAGGCAGAGCCCAACCCTGGGTCCCCAGCTGGGACCCTGTGTGCCGAGCATCACCCCTCCCGGGAATCACTCGTCTCCCAGCTCCCGGAAGTGAGAGTCAGGAGGGGAGACAGGCCGCCGTCCCGCTGGAAATGCCTTGAGCCCAAAATGCTTTTCTTGTCTTCTCCATTTAGCAGTGAGGACCCTCTGGATCCTGCTGGGGGCCGAGGGGGCCCCAGACCCACCGAGCAGTGCCCACCAAGGGGTCAGCTGAGCCCCCTCCACGCACCGGGGCCAAGACCGGCAGCAGCTCGGACAGCAGGCACGGACGTGCTGACCTGTGATGGGGACACGGGGGCAGCGGGCAGCCCTGGACCTGGAACCTGCACAGCAGGAGGTGAGAAACGCGGCCCCGCCACCACCCATGCTCCTCTCGGGGCTGCCTCTCTCCTCCCTTCCCAGAACGAGGACAGCTTGTGCACCACACGCAGCGCCACCCTGCGGTCACTCTGCCCAGTCGGACTTGGACTGAGATGTCCTGGCGGCCGGGCTGTCGTGTGTTTATTGCCTGGTTGCAGCTGGGGAAAGGGCCGGCCTTTCCCACAGCTGATGCAGGGGTATGTGACGTCCCTCTCACCTTCTGCCCCCTCCCTTTCCGCAGATGCTCGAGCTGCCTTTGCTGGGACCTCTTGGGACTTGCACCTCCTGGAGACATAGCAGAAGCTGCCTCTGGGCTGCCTTGTGAGCTGCTGAGAACTGGTCTGAATGGGTCTGAACAGAGAGGGCTGGCCAGGACCACACGGGGCAGAGGGCACTCCAGGCTTAGCCACAAGGTGGGCTGGTCCCACACATGTGTGGGCTCAGAGGCCCGGGGTGCTGGGAACAGCAGGCCTCTGGGGCCAGGCAGCACTGGGGTCAACCTCTGCAACTCCCCTAAACTCCTTAATCTCTTGTAGTCTCCCTTTCCTAATCTGGACTATATACTCCAAAGAGTTGTTGAAAGGAAAGAACATCCCTGAAGTCGAGTTCGAATCTTGACTCCACCTCTTATAGGCTGTGTGACCTTGGACAAGTCACTTAGCCTCTCTGTGCTGTTTTGGCCTCTGCTGAATAAGGATCAGAGATGTGTTCATCTCCCAGAGCTGCTGTGCATCTTACAAGGACCCTGACTGACTGAATTCAAGCCAGGCACTTAGAACCCGGCTCGTAGTGAGCACGGAATGTATCTAATCGTTAACATTAAGGCGGGAGTTGCAGATCCGACACCCCGCTCATTTCCTGGGGCTCAGCTGACATGCTGCTATCTTCCAAGTGCAGCTCCCTGGCTGGCACCTCTCTTCCTCCACCCAGAACAGGTGCCTGGGGTTCGGGAGATCTGCAGGTCTGTATGTGGATTTTCATTGTCATGACTGGAGGAGCCTTTTGCAAATCGCTCCCTTTTTCCCCTGGGCTGAGCCGAGTCAATACTTGGATGTGATGGGTTATAAACGCAGCTAATTGGAGGTTCGGCGAGGCCGGGCTGGGGCTGCACAGCCCTCGCGTGAACTGCTCCATTCGCACCCCACCCCCCAATCTCCTTTGATCCACATTTCGTAAGGGCGTCTTGCCCTAGAATTATGAGAGCAGAAATCAGAGCAAGAATCTTCTGCGTTCTATTTCTGGCTCTGACACAGACGGCTGCGTGTGGGCAGATCATAACACCAGAATCTTCGCCGGTATCTGGGAAAGAGCGCACGTCACGGTGGGCGTGCCCTGCCCCTGCCCTGCCCCCGAGGGGGGCGGGGGCTCAGCCCGGACCACCGGGGTGGGTCAGGACACGCGGGAACTTCCCCACGGGTCACGCCCGGTGGGTCCCCTGTGCTCGGGAGCAGGATGAGCTCTTGCCCTGATCGCCTAGAACCGCGAGGCCCGGCCTCTCGGAACAGGGGTGCCAGCTGACCCGGGGTCTCGGGTTCCCACTGGACTAGTCACGGACTTCCCGAGGTCAGGAGACTGTTCTGTACTTGCGAAGGCCCCAGCTCCGATTGCAGGGCCAGGCCCTTGATACACTTTGGCTGGTTGAATGAATGAATAATCGAACGAATGGATGAGCAGACGGGGTCCCCTGGGGCCGCGTCTCCCTGCTGTGCGACGTGTTTCGACCCCTGGGGTTTGCAGATGGCGACTCCCAGGGCAGCGGGGGCCCTGGGCGAGCACAGGCCGCCTCTCCCTCGTGCGGGCAGCCGGGAGGGGACAGCCTATTTCTGTAAAAAAGAAATCAAGTGAAAACCTGAGCTGAGCCCCATGGGACTCCGCTGCCTCCCGTGAGCCCTACTCCGCCAGAGCAGCAGGGAGAAGGCGGGGCAGGGGGCGGCCCACAGCCCAGGGGCCAGGAAACCCCACGACGATTCCTGAGGTGAAAATAAGGGTTTGAACAGCTTTCTAATTACTCTCCATGCTCACACATGCTGAAATACCCAGTGGGCTGAGCCCAGAACCTTGCTAACTTCATCTGTGAGGAAACTGGACCAGAAGAGGCCACGGGCAGGAGCCCAGGCTGGGATGGCGATCTGGGGAGGAAGTTCTCCGAGGATCTCTCGAGGACACAGGCGGAAGGGTGAGCGCATACTCTAACTCCCCTGGAGCTCTAGCATGCGTCACCTGGGAGCCCGGGGAAGCCTGGCAGAGGTCGCCCCGCTTCACAGATGTGCGCACTGAGGCCCGGGGCTCTCGGCCCACGCCAGGTCCCACAGGGGTGGGAGTGCAGGCTCCCCCCTGCGCTGCTGCTGCTGAGCCGCTCCGCACCAGCCAGCGTCGGGCACCGCGGGGCGCCCAGCTGGGGGTGCCGCTCTTGTCCATGGAAAGTTCCAGCACTGTGGGCAGAGTGCAGTTCTGAGGGACCTCCCTCCTTTCAGAGCCCTGGCCACGCACAGCAGGTTCCCAGGCCCAAGGACACGGGTGAAAGCCGGTGGACCATGCCGGGGATGGGCCGGTAGAGCAGAACTGCGGGGCAGGGAAGCCCCTCTCCAGCATCTCCATGTGCTTTCTCCCTGTATCCACTTCGAGGAGGCTGGACCTTGCCCAGGTCAGCCACATGACGCCACAGCCAAGCCCTTAGATGAGATGGCATTAGAGCCCCCGGACCTGTATGCCCCTCTCAGTACACGGTGACCCCGAGGGCCCCACCCCACCACACAGCTGCCTTCTCAGGGGAAGAGAGAGACACTGCTGTCCTAATACCCTGTGTGCCAAGGGCCCTCTGAGCAGGGTTCTGGCTTGTCCTCGCACCCCGAGAGGCCTGTGGAAATGGCCTCGTTGGTCCCTACAAGGGGGAAGGCACGCTCACATCCGCTCTCTCCCAGCAGAGCCCTCCTCCCTCGGGGGCACGCCCCACGGCCATGCCGAGGCAGTGGGGGCTGGCCGATGCCCCTCCCTGCTCTGTTATCACAGCTGAGAGGAGGAGGGGGCGTTCTGGCCTCCAGGGAGGGGTCTTGGGGGATGGGCAATGTGAAGAGGATTGGCTGCTGGTGCCAGCCCCCAGCCCCCGAGGCCCCTTCCTGGTGGGTGTCGAGGAGAACCCCAGCCCCCCAGGACAGATCGGATCAGAGGCAATGGGAGCGAAGGGCACCAGCCCAGAGCCTCGCGGCTTCAGCTTTTCTCTAGAAGCTACCGGGCTAAGAGGCCACCGTGTGTGTGCCTCTGCCTTTGCCCCAGGCAGGCGGGGAGCCGGCAGGAGCTAGTCCTTCTGGAACGCCTCCATATGCCACCATAAGCTTTGAGGCCACCGTCCCTGAAACCACCTGCTTCCTCTTCCTTCTCAAGCTGTCCCTGCAACTCTGACTTGATATGATGACAGGCTGACCACGCCCACGGCCCCTTGGCTGGCCTGCCTCGTCCTGCGCCCTTTCCTTCTACTTCCACTGAGATATAATTGACAAATAAAGTTAAATACATTTAAAGTGTACAACAGGATGCTTTGATATGCTGTACTTTGCTTAGCTCTTTGGGGGCACTTAAAATGCCAAGAGAAAGCTGCAGCTCTTCCCCGCAGATGACATCTTGAAGGAGCCTGAGCAAATGTCAGCTCTTCACTTACTTCCCAAAACAACAACAAGAAATGTTCTCATGGTAAAAGCATCTGCGCTCTCCTTTTAATTTCGGAAGCTGAATCTATGAGTGAGACTCAGAAGAGATACCCAAAGAAGAAAGATATACCCTCTGCCTAGAGGAAAAGGGGGAGTACAGGCACAGTTTGATCCAGCCGTGCAAGGGGACAAGAATTGTTCAAGCCCTGAGTGTGGCAGCGGGGCCGGTGGGTGTCGAGTGTCACTTGGAGTGTCTGTTCTTCCCTCTGCACTTCTGGATGCCCAGCTCCAAGATGCACCTGACAGGCGCTCCAGGAATGCCGTTTCTACAGGGGGAGGGGGGCCTCTGTCCAGCAGATGTGGGCTTAGCCCTGAAGGGCAGGAAGGGCGGGTGCTTTCCTGCTGGGGGAGATGCATCTTCTCTTCCAGCTCTGACCTGAAAGGAGGGCCGTGGGTTCTGCGGCGCCGTCTCCAGCTGCGGAGCAGAAGGCCCTGCGTCCGGCCTGCAGCCTGGGCTGGCAGGAAGCACAGCACCCCTCCCAGAAATCAACCCACAGGAACAGCAAGTCCAGCAGGAGAGCAGTGGCTCATGTTTTCGCTTTTCTTTAAGACTTGTAAAGATGAGACGAGAGCAGGAAGAAGGGAAGTGCCTCCCCATTGCCCGTGTCTTCTCCAGACGCCGGGTCAGGTGGGCTGAGACGGACCCCGGTCTCAGGAACAGTGGTGCCGGGCCCGCTGCTTCGACTTCTCTTCTGGCGTCTCGTAGACTCATTTTCTCCCCAAAGCCAAAGTCAACAACGGTAAACTTTACAAGAACCTCTGCCCTAAATGTGCAGCAGACTCACCTCCCCTCCCCGCCACCTCATCTAATAGGATGTAACATTCTCCACGTGTGGCCAAGGAAAATGTCCAGAAACTTCTGTTCTCAGGGTAAAGAACCCCTTCCCTCTGCAGCCGTCTTCCCAAACAGCCCCCCATCCAAAGGGTTCGCTCTCAGGGGGCCACACGGACAGGAAGGAAGAGCTGTATTTGGTTGGCCATGGGGGGTGGAAAGAAGGGGGCACTTCTATGGTTGAACTTTGTCCCCCAAAAAAGATGCTGAAGTGCTAGCCCCCAGGACCTGCGAAGGTGACCTTGTTTTTGAAAAAGAGTCTGCAGATGCAATCAGGTTAAAGATCTCATGATGAGATCATCTTGGATTATCTGGGGGGCGGGAGGCCCTAAATCCAATGACCAGTTGACTTGCATCCCCCTCCAAAGCTATGCTGGAGCCCTGCCCACCAGGACCTAAGTTTCCTTATTTGGAAATGGGGCCTTTGCAGAGGTAAGCCAGCTACCGCGAGGCCCAGCCCGCACGCTCCAGCTCGCCCACCAGGGAGTCCCCGTTAGCGTGGTGACACCCACGGGACACTGACCTGGCTGAGGGCTCCTCCCCCCCCGACCAGCTCCCCTGACGCAAGAAAAGGAAGAAGTTGTCGGTATCGAGGTCCGGAGCCTGGCCATCTATTCACTCGCTGGAGGTGCTACTTACGGGTGGGCAGCCAGGACGGCCGCGCTTCTTAATAAATGACCCACCTCTTGGTGTTGATGCATAATTTATTCCAATGATTTTTCTCCTCCCAGGACACAACAGAATGACGAGCTCCCAGCTGGCCAAGAACAGAAGGAGCAGGAGAGCGGGGGCAGCACCCTCGGGGGCTGCAGGCCCCATGAACATTGGGGGCTAACTCAGCGGGGGCTGAGAGTTAGCAAGATGGAAGTTTCCAGAAGCTTGATGCTTCTCTCCAAACTGGCTGGGGTGGGGGTGCAGGGCACTGGCCATCGAAAGATGGGCCCACCTGGACCCATCACCTTAATGGCCATTATCCCTGCACTCACTTGTTCAAACCCACTTACTGGCATCCCCGGGTTCCAGGCTGTAGTGGTCACCAAAGCTGCATAACAAAGCACCAGGAGCACCGGGGCTTAACCCCACCTACTCATTATGTCAGCTTCTGTGGGTCAAGAGCCCCTTGTGGCTTCCTTGGGTCCTCCACTGGGGTCTTGCAGGCCCTGAGCTCCAGACGGCATCCCTGCTCTGAGGCTCCTGGTGCCCCCGACACCTGGGCTGCATTCTTATCTGGAAGCCTCACTAGGGAGGGGCCTGCCTGAAAGTTCATTTCCAGGCATCAGCAGAATTCACACCCTCATGGCCGTGAGACTGAGACCCAGCCCCAGTGAACTTACTCAATCCCTCTGAAATGTGGATTTCAACAGCATCCTGAGCACAGAAGCAACTTCCATGGAAAATTCCATCTTGGGCTGCAGATGGCTGGCCTTGTCTCCTCACTGAGTTCTCCTCTCCACCTTGGTCCGGGAGCACCTCCTCCCCCAGCCCACCCTCCTGTGGGCTCTCTGTCATCAGCTCCCATTGGAACCAGCCTCACTGGGCCTGGCACCTCAGCCCTGGCTGCAGACGTGGCCAGTCTCCTCTTCCCTGCCTGCTGGACAGAAGATGGCCTTGCTACCCTGGGCTCCCGGGACCCTTCTGAAACAAGACTTTTCCACACTTGAACAAGACTGCCCTCCAGCAGGCCGCTGCCTGCACTCCAGCTGCAGGCGACCAGATAACCTTGGCTGAGCTGGGAGTCCCCACTAGCCTCTGCAACCTGGAGCCTGCGGGCTACAGGTGGCTGCATCCTCTCCTCCTAGACACGGCCAGTCTGCTGCTCTGGACATGAGCTGGAGTCGCTCCCCACACGGAGGAGACTGTGCACCCCCAGTAAAGCCTGGGCCCCAGAGGGAAGAGTGAGGGACTCATTTCTAAGTGTGGGTCTGAGTCTCCAGCAGGAGCAGGGCCAGTCCCGGTGGGGGTTTGAGCAGACAGTTGAAGGCTGTGCTCCAGATAGCTGTTTAGTGGCCCCAAGTCCCTCCAGCCTCCGGCAAAGGCTCCCACAGAGGAGAAGCTGACTCCCACACCTGGAAGGGGCTGAAGCTTGCATCCCCTTGGGGATGGAAGGAGCACCGAGCACTTGGTGATGTTTTCCCAAGAACCTGTTTGACTGGGGGGGGCGGGAATTGCAAGGCCTGGAAGATGGGGCGCAGGGGTTGGTGCAGGGCAGTGTCTGGGATGCATTATTCCAATTCTGCTGACCCACTACAACACCAGGTGAGGACCCCAAGCTCACGTCACCACGGTGGGGGATCCCAGTCATGGCCAAGGCCAGTGGGGACAGAAGCCGGCTTGCATACTGGGGACAGCCCTCGCATGGCTCCTGTGTACACTTTAGAGAAACATCCAATTCCTCTCCTGCCCAGGACCCCACCCGCGCCCCCCAGGAAAGCTCCAGCTCCCGCCCTGCCCCCGCCTGCTCTCCCCACAACCAGTCTCCTGCCTGGAGGCCTCTACACGTGGCCCTGGAAGGCTCCCCACCCACACCCCCCAAGACACCTCCCCGCCAGTCAGGCCTCGCTCACCTGCCCCCACCTCCACTAGAAGCGACCTCTGTTCGCCTGCTCACAGTCCCCACCTGCAGGCGCAGGGCCTCCTCTGTGCCCCCCAGCCCTGGTGGACACGTCCCCCTTGAGCTGGTGCAGGTCTTCCAGTGAAAGGGGATGGTCCCTCACTGGGTAAAGCTGTGTCTCCCAGGCCCTGATTAAGGCCCCACTCTCTCCACCACCAGCCCAACTCCTCTGCCTCAGCAACCAAGGCCAGCCCTTCCCCAGCTCAAGGGCCCTGCCTCCCCGTATCTCTGTCCTCTCCCCACCGTGAACTTTCATCCTTTTCTGCACCACTCACACCGGCAGGCAGTGGGCCTTCATGCTCCCTCCCTAAAACAGCAAAAGTCCTCTGTCACCTCTGTAGTCCTCTCCCCTCCCCGTTCCCGGCACCCCTGCAGACCAGACTCCTAAACCCTTTGTCTCCGCCCACTGCCTCCACTCGCCTCCCTCCCCTCTCCCCATAATCTTCCCCAGTGGGGCTCCTCACCAGGCCTCCCATCGCCCACACCTGACGCAGGACAAGAGGACAGTCACCTGCCCTCTCATCTCCCTTGCCTCCCAGAAGCCCTGACCCTTCCTTGTCCATGTCCTCCCCCTCCCCTTCCTCCTGTCCCTCTTCCCCACCCCGCCCTCCTCCCCCTCCCCCATGGTGAGACCCTTCCTTCTCCTCTCCTTCCTCCTGCCCCTCCCGTCCCCCCACCATTCCTCATGCTTCACTGCCTCCCCGGGCCCCATGTCCAACCCCATCACACACTGTCCACACTCCCCCTGGGTGATCTCAGGCGTCCACATCCAAACACAGGAGGGTTCCTGGGTGTCCACCCTAAGGCTCAGCCTTCCTTCCCCAAACTCCCAAACCCAGGAGCCCACAGACGTCCCACTTGGACAGTGACTGCGGCAGCTCAAGGCGACTCCGCTGAGCGGGGCCGAGGCTCCTCCTAACCCGTGCCACCCACGCCGCCTATCTCAGCCAGACCCAAACCCAGAGGCCTTCTAGACTGCTTTTTCCCTCACCTCCCTACCAGATTTCTCAGCAAGTCCCGTCCGCCCCCGTCCTCCCCTCTCCACTGGACTCCTGCCATCACCTCCGCTGTGGCCGCCCGCCTCCTGCCCCCCACCCACGGTCTGTCCTCCAGGACCCTCTATGGGACCACGTCCCTCTGCTCATCCCAGGACACTCGGGGTAAAACCCAGAGCCTCAGACTGCCTCCAAGCACCTCAGGACCTCGCCCGGCCCAGCACCCTGACCTCCCCTCCCAGACCCCCCTCACAGGACCCTCCAAACAGCCCTGACGGCACCCGTCACATCTCACTGTCTCCTTCACCTCCACCCTCCCTTTCCAGTCACTGCTTCCTTCTCATCACTGGGGTCCTGGGGGCTGCCTTCCCGGCAACACCCACCTGCCCCACCCGAGTGCCCTCTCCTCGAATGCGTCTCTCCTTGGAGTTTCCTCACTCGTGTTTGTGCAGGTGTGTCTGTCTGTCCGCTGCCCCCAAGGGGAGAGGGACCGCGCGTGCGCTGCCTTTGGGTGGCGCCTCTGAGCCAGGAGCACAGGAGGGGCTCAGGGAGCACTTTCCAGTGAACAGCTGAGTGAGGGATGGAGCGCCAGGGGACACGGCCAGTGGACCGCAAGCTCTGATCCCTGACCTGCCTGTGCAGCTCAGTTTATACAAAGCATTTTCTCCAAAGGAAGCTTCCATTTCCTCCCAGCCCCACTGGCTCCCCGCCCCTCATTCCTCTCCAGCACCACCTGGGCTGGAGGAGGAGGAAGGACCTGCAGCCGCCGCAGGAGAAAATCCCCGGCCAGAACTAATGAAAGCTCCTCCCGCCGGAGTGAGCTGAATGGCCCGGCAGACAGCCATGCCCTCATTCCTGGAGCCTGTGAATACGACCGTGTTCCGCAAACGGGCCTTTACAGACACAGTTAAGAGTCTCCCAGGGAGCCCTCCGGGGCAACCACAGTGGGCGCTGAACCCAGTGACAGGCGTCCCTGTAAGGAGAGGGGAGACGCAGACACGTAGGGGAGAAGCCACGTGCGGACGAGACCGCCAGCTGTGCAGCACCCGAGCCCCGGCACTGGAGGGCCCTCGGGAGGGAGCAAGCCCCCCCACACCATCATTCTGGGCTCTGGCCTCCAGAACCAACCGGGAGAGAGGCAGTTCTGTTGTTTTAAGCCCCCCAGTTTGCAGTGATTTGTTGCCGCGCCCCCAGGACACTCGGATGTGGGAGAAAGCTGGCCCTCTTGTGGGAAGCATGCAGGTGACGGAGAGGTACGGGGCTCCCCCAGGTGCGAGGCTGCCCCTGGGATGTCTGGGACCAGAGCAGGGATTCTCGGGGGGCAGGGGCACCTTGCAATGTGGAGTCGAGTCTGGCTGTCACAATGACTGACATCAGTGGCGTGGGGCCGGATGCTCCCCGCCCCGCAGTGCGCAGGACAGACCCGCTCCTCCACGGGCGGACGGCCCTCCGCCCTCTGTGACTTCGAGCATCCTGACGCACGTCTGGGCTCCAAACGCTCTGAGCCCACGGAGCCTCCTTCATCACCAGGGACAGACGCAGAATATTTTTTGCGTGATTTTAAGAAGCACCGACGTTTCCAGGAACTCAACCACCAAGCACAACGAAAGGAGGCTGCAGGCTGTGTTATTTTTGTCCTGAAGGTCGAAGAGAACTGTCCACTGTTTCAGAAAGTCACCTGCCGTCCAGGCCCAGGGGACACACCCGCCTCGGCTCGTGTTGATCGCAGCACCTTCCTGGTGAAGCCTGGGGTGGGCATGAGCCTTTCACGCCTCATTATGCCTCCCAGGGAAGATGGGCCCGGATCAGCCTGTCGTAAGTCACCTTCCTTTGTGCTTCCGCTAAATCAGTCAGGGCCCTGCACGGGTTTTCAGATAAACTGGTACCGGCAGGTTACGTTGTCTATGAAAAGACGCACTGAAAGGGAGTCGGGGGCACTGCCAGTGTGTATTAGGAACTCGAGCCCTGGGTCGGGGCGGGTCAGGAGGCCTGCGCTGGAAGCTGGCCTTCCCTCTCTGCTCCTCGGCAGCTCCGCCCAGCCCAACCTTCTCCAGCTGCCTCTGTCCCCAGAGCCCTTCCTCCTGCCCCGTCGCCACAGAGGACACTGGGGCTCTCCTTCCTGCGGAGGTGGGGACAGAGAAGGGGACCCAGCTGTGTGCCTCTTAGAGGCTCTGCCCTGGGTCCCAGGACGTACCCTTGGAGTCCCGGCTGGGGCCCGGGCTGCTGGCCTTTCCAGACAGTGTGTGAAATCACACCGCGTGGGTATCTGCCCTCCGCGCACCTTGCTGTGGGCTCTGCGGGCGGGGAGCCCCCTGGAGCCTCCTGAAGGCCCAAGCAGCCAGGAAGGCCCTTTGGTCGTTGGACCTCGTGCATGGGCCGGGGCGTTCCCAGTGAGGACCATGGTCTCCTCTTAGACTTGGGCCCCCGCTCAGGATGTCCTGAAGCCTCAAGCAGGGATGTGTGGTGGGGAGGGTCCCCCGGAGCCACAGAAAGGGCCCTGCTGGGGGTGAGGAGCGCTGGGGCCAAGCCCACTGGCCCCTGATTCTCAGTGTCAGCACCTCCCTGCCCCCCAGGGTGGGTTTGAGAACATGGGGGGTGAAGCCCAGCTGGGAGCCTGGACCACTCATGATGGGTGGTGGGCAGAGGGGACCCTGGAGACAAGCAGGCTGTCCCCGTACAAAGGATGCTTTAGCTCACGACCTCCCCCAGGGCGGTGCCCCCACCCCCCACACATAGGGGCTGTGGGCATGGCTCATTGAGGGGTTCTGCTGGGTTTCCAGGGGGGAGTCTGACGCCCAGAGCCTTCCAGGGCAGGTGGAAGTCACAGAACAGCTAGACCACTGATAGCCAGGCTCCCACGTGTCCTCGTCCCAATACCTTCGAGGGAGCAGCTGAAGGACACAAAACAAGCAGTGCCTCCCAGCACCTCCCAGTGTCTCCCAGCACCTCCCGGCACCTCCCAGTACCTCCCAGCGTCTCCTGGCACCTCCCAGCACCTCCCGGCGCCTCCCAGCACTGGCACTGCGCCACCCCCCGGGGGGTCCACACTCGGAGGGGGCTCCCTCACTGCTGCCCTGGACCCCTGACAGCTCTGCGCTCCACCGGAGTGGACACGGTCGAGTCTCAGAACAGCCATGGCAGGTAAGGAAGCCGGGACTCCCCAACGTCACGTGCGCAGTGGAGGCCACACCACTGGCCATCGGGTGGGTGGCCAGGGCCTGAGGCAGGTCTGGGTCAGATGCTCCCCCCCGCTGGTCCAGGCTCCGTCCCCTACAAGCCCCGCTCACCGGCCACCTCAGCCGGGAGATTCTGAGCCCCTGCTGCAGGCGACGAAGCTCCCGCTGAGAGAAGCGTCCTCCTCCGTTACCACCGCTCATTACCCCCGACGACAGACTTCAAGGCGGAGACTGGACCTGGTCGGGAGCAAAGACCAGAGGCCTCGTCCTCCCCTCTAACCACGCAGCCCGGCCATCATGTGTCTGCCTGCAAGCGGGCCTGAGTCTCCGGGATGGCGGGGGGCTCTGCGGAGCCAGAGCGCCACTGGGGCCCGATCTGCCGCGGGGGTGAGGACGGGGGCGCCCCTGCCAGGTGTATCCCCACGGGCCCTTCCACAGCAGCCCCGTCACGCAGGGCGGCTCGCGGGCAGGGGTAGGGGGTGGGGAGGCACATCTCACCCCAAACGGCGGCTCTGAAACCCAGTCTCCAGGGTCTGCCGAGCTGGCCCTGGAGCTGACCTGTGCCTGGAGCTGCTGGGCCCGCCACCTGGGCCCCCGGATGGCAGGGTGACACTGGAAGACGTGGAGGTCCCCAAGGACCTCCTTTCGCTGACGACAAAATGGGCAGGGGAGCAGCACCGAGTTTGTCTTCCTGACTCTTGGAGGAAGGACACGGGGCCTCGCACGGTCCTGCGTCAGGTCAGAGCCGCACGAGGGGCCTCGAGGGTTTTCCCTTCCAGCGCCTGTTCTAGAGGGGAGAACACGGTCCTGGGGTCGCCTCCCGGCTCCCACTACCAGGCAGGCCTCCGGGCTTTCAGGGGCGCTGGCCTCGCCACTGTGCTGGGAGCTCTCCGCCCTCCACCCACTCCCCATCTCCCCGTCCTCTGCATGTGCGCACCCTCCCTGTCCATCAAAACCGGGCCTCGCTCACCCCTCCTCCCCGACCCATTTCCAGAGCAACAACTGTGCTCTCGCCGACCTCGCATGGTGACACTCCCTCTTGCGTCCTTAGCTGTCACCTGTCTCTTGTGCAAGCACGTGGCCTTCCCTGTCCGGCTTTCCCAAAGCGATTTTTAAGCTCCTTGGAAAGAGGGCAAGATGCTGGGGGAGGTTCCATCCCCTAACTGCCCCCTGCTGCTCCCACCCCGAGGTGCAGCATTTAATGTCAACTAAGGAGTGGACGGTTCGCTGCGCAATTGATCAGAAGCCAGAAACTCTAAAACCAGTTCTAACACAGTCAAATAAAAATCCTAAAAATGATGTTCTGTCTAATATTTAATCTCAACGCTCAGAATCATTCTCCCGTGAGTGGATGAAAACCATGAATTTAATCCACCGTATGTCAAACGGACCTGTTAGTGCCGTGACCGTGGAGGGGAGACTCCCTCCTCCCCGGGCCCAGGAGAGCCGGCAACCCCCCCGCCCCGCACCCTTAGAGGACACCAGCTTCCAAGGAGGGAAGCACCAGCGCGGGCCCCCATCCTGCGCCTCCCGAGGGCCTGCTGAGGCCCGCAGCCCAGCGGGGAGAGGGGGCCCGCAGCGCCAAGGCAGCAAGTACACCCGGACAGGCGCCGGGGTTCTGCACGAGTTAAACGGCCTTCCGATCGCAACTTCTCTTAGAAGGAGGGTGAGGCCCTGGGGGAGACGAAAAGCTTAAGAAGCACTAAATGCAACAAGGTGGAACAGGAAGGACGCGCAGGAAATGAAGGGAGCCGGCGACAGAGTCATCTCCAGAAGAACCCGGCCAGCTTCACGAGTCAGAGCTCATTTATCCACTTGGTGTGAACATAGCTTTGCTCAGCAAAAGCAGGGACGCGCTCCGAGAGGCTGGACGCGTCCCAGAGCTGTCGGCAGACACACAGGATCCGCCTGTGGCCGCGACAGGTCCCCACCGGCAACCACAGCCCGCAGGACAAGCCACACCGCACTGATTCCGAAAGTCCCAGCTAAGACCCCAAAGACCCCCCTCGCCGCCTGCAGAGTGTAGGACGCCTGGGAAAGCGCCTTGTGCTCATTTGTTCATTGATGCTCTTACCCCAATTAAGCCACTCAAAACTTTTGAAGTTCATGAGTCATTTGCTTCGAATCTCTTTAAATTAAGGACGGATTCATTTCCCTGGCAGCAAACACCCAGAAAGTTAATTAAAAGGGGCTCAGCATTTAAACAGCCATCACGGCTTTAAGCAGAGGAGAGGGGCCCATGCCCCTGTTACATCAGCTTCTCCTGCTTCCCCTCCCCTTCTCCCGGCCTTTGGAAACTAGTCCATCCTCGTGGGACTTGAGCCAAGGTCTCTCCACTCCCTGTTCAGGTCAGCTGACCACTGGGGCGAGAGAAGATGACAGCAGCCTGTCCCAGCACGAGGACGCTGAAGGCCCCCTACTGACAAGGACAAAGCAACTTGGAAATCATCCTTGGAGACGCATGAGTGGGTTCCAATGTAAAAATTACCAGGCAGGACTGGGATGACATCGGAGCCATCGCATCCTTGAGCTGCTAGGTGTCACGAATACGTGATTGATCTAAATGGGGACAAACCTTGAATGATAATGGGGACCTTGGCCCCTCCTGGGCAGGACACCTTCTCAGAGTTGTGAACACTGGCGTTGGGGAAAGCACCAGATGTGTCTGCACTGGCTGAATCCCAGGCAGTTGTAGGGTCTAGGAGTGTCTGGTCCAGGAAATCTTTACTGAGCACTAACCACGCGCCCGGGGCCCAGGAGCTCCTGTGGCAGGCAATTGAGGGGACTGAAACCAGCTGGCTTAGATTCCCCGCAGCTCCCTTTATGAGGCTTAAGATTAAAGCCCAGGAAACGACTTTCCGTTTTTCTCCTGGGAGACACTGTGATTCCAGACTCAGAACACGACCAGCAAGGGAGTTGTCACAGGAGGACAACGCTCCGCTGTGGGGAGCCCTCCTCTCCTGACCTCAGGTGAACTGCTGACCGTCCGACATTCACCCTCCACCAGCACCTTGTGAGGCTGGAACTCAATACCCTGGTGAACCTGAGCCAGGTGATTTTCCATCCCAAGCAGTTCCCAGCTAGTGTCACTGCACCAAGGTCAAGGATGAGGGCACAGGACCTCATCAAATGACCTCACCATGGAGCAGCAAATGGAGCAGCAACCTGGTGATGCAAATCATCACAAGGATAACAATCATCACTGTCGTCAGCACCACCATCACCACCATCACTGTTATTCCCACCAACTTCATCACCACCATCTTCATCACCACCCTCATCACAACCACCATCATCACCACCATCATCACCACCATCATCACCATCACCACTACCATCATCACCACCATCACCACAACCACCATCATCACCACCATCACCACCATCATCACCATCACCATCATCACCACCACCATCATCATCACCATTATTTCCATTATCATCACCATCACCATCTTCATCGTTATCATATTAACAGCAGCCAACATGTACGAAGGAGCTATTATGTGCCAGGCACTGAACACCTGGCACGCACTATCTCACTTAATCTTTACAACATTATGAGACAGTTAATTCTATAATTCCCACCAAGGCACAGAGAGGAGCAGCGAGCCGCCCGCGCTCACACAGCTAACACAGTGAAGCCAGGAATTGGCGGGCGGGCAGTGGCACTCTTACCCACCATGCTAAAACTGGGAGAGACTTCTCAGCCTCTTTACTTGCAGGGTGATTCCTGCAGGAGGGGCCCTTGGATAATTCCGGCAGCTATTCCATATGATGTTAGCTCTGGAGGGATTCCAGAGGGCCCCCGCTCACCGGCCACCTGCCCATTCTATGCCCACCAAGGCCTGTGCTACAGACAGACTGGAAAACACAGCATCCACATTTAAACATGTCTCTACAGAAACAAAGACAACTCTCTAAATCTGATTGCAACTTCTTTGGACAACAGAGCTAACTTAACAACGTCTTCACATCACTTCCTAAAACCTTCCTTCCTGACTTTTTAGGGGTGCTCCCAGCTGTGAGGGGGCGCATCTGGGCCTGCTGGCCCTGACACCGGCAACCTGCTCTAGGAAGTCACTCTCCCTGGGTGTGAAACAACTGGCACGGGGGGCAGATCTTTAGGTGCCAGGCCTCGTGTTTTGTACTCAGTGTTGATTAACTGAATCCTCGCAGCGACCATCTAGGAGAGAGGTTTCTGAGCTTTGTGCTGATGAAAAAAAATGAAACCAGGAGAGAAGAGAACTGTCCCAGGGTCACCGAGCGACACGCAGCCGAGCCCAGGTTCACACGCACCCCTGCAGCCCAGAAACACACCGCTCACATGGCCAGCACAGCCCCCTGCCCACAGCTCAGGGGCCCCCAAGACCACCCTGGCCACCCTAAGTTCTGCCCGAGCAGTGTGAGTGGAGGCCGTACTCCACAAGGAGCTAGGGACCCCGGTCTACGTCTGAGGAGCACGAGAACCCTCAGGACCCCGCTCAGGCCCTCAGCACCCCGGGGCGTGGGTCCCACAGGCAGGACCAGCTAAGCGTGGATGGACCCTGTTGGGGAAATCATCTCAGCACTTCCTCTCTTCCTGACCCTTGAGCCAGCGTCTGCGGGCCACGGGCTGTCCCTCCTGAGCATTCAGCATCGCTTCCCAGAATCAACACTCCTCTGCGTTCAAAGCAAACACACAAATTTTCCCCCCTTTTAAATTTGTTGTGCTAAACAAATTAACCTAGCACCAGATTAGATTATGAAGAACCATAAATCTTTCCCAAGATAAGCGTCTGTCATGTTGGATCGGCAGTGGCCAATGTACTGTGAATTAATTTGCTGAACCTTATAATGCCGGCCCGGGCGTTTTACTTTAGCCATAACAAATGTAATTCGGAATAAATGGGAGTTAGTTTGCTCAGCCATGTCTGTACAGTAAGTGACGTATGCAGAGGAGATGGCAGCAAATGAAGGCAGTGCTAAATTCTATTACAATGAAGGCTTGTGAGTTTATTGAGATAAAAACGAATGCTTTGTAAACCGCTCTTGGGAGCCTGGCACAGAGATGTCACACAGGCTCTGTGTGTCTGTAGATTCTGGAAGGAGGCTACGTGGGAGACGGTGGAGGCGCCGCCCCGCAGACCCTCTCCGGTGATGCTCCCGAGCTCCCAGCCGCATCCCTGGACCCGGCCCCCGGCCCCCAGCCTGAAATGAAGCTTGGGTTTGCTTCCACAGACACGCGGCTCTCTAGGGAAGAGTTGCTCAGGATAAAGACTGCAGGTCTCTTGTCCGGGTGCAAGAAGGAAGTAGGTCACAGAACAAAAGCCACCCACTCCACGGAAACCTGCCCGACTACCGACCGCAGCCCGCCTGCCGGCCAGGATGCAGGGTCTGGGGCACCCGCAGCATGAGAGGGACAGTGTGGCACCCCGGCTGCAGAGGGACCCTGAGGAGCCGTTCTCTTCTGTCCTCTGGGTTCTGAAGAGGACCCGTGTCGGGCCCAAGCCCCGCGGAAGAGGAGAAGCAAGCTGGGGGTGGAGGAGGCGGCCCGGAGCCCCCACCCCTTTGTGCTTATGCCCTGGAATCTGCATCCTATTTTACAAGTCAGCAAATACGGCCCCTTAGTCTCAGGTGTGCACGCACAGATCCAATCTGTGAACCCGGGAGTCAGGCTGGGGCGTGGGGCCTAAGGGTGCCGGAGGAGGCTCGGAACACAGGGGACCGGGATGCTGTGCCCTCCGGCTAGATTTCAGGAGCAGAGCCCAGCCTGAAGCCGGGTACGTGCTGGGGGGTCACAAGTGAAGGGACAAGCTTTGGCCTGGGAGGTTTTCAAGGGCTACTCACTTCGAAGCAATTGGAGGGGTTACAGGAGGGAAAAGAAACACAGAGGAAGCTGCGGTAGACATGCTGAGGCCAAGAAGCGCTAATTGTCTACATGCACCTGGAATAACACGGGCAGAAGAACCAAAGCCATTCATCTGGTCTCCGTCCTCCAAACACCTCCTAATCCATCTTGGGGGAAAAGAGAGCCCCAGCCTGAGTCAGTGTGCAAAGCCTCAACTAACACCGCAGGGAGTTAGTTCCTCCTGATGCCTGACCTCAGTCTTTCCTGCTGTGTAAGGTCATTCCTAGTTCTGAGCCAGTCCGGCAGTCGCCCCTCATAGGGTCACACCCTTGAAGGTTTTTGAAGATGCCACACAGCCCTACTCCATCAGCAGATGCGCCCACGTCTTACTCCTGGGCTGGCCCAGGAGATGAAGTTCTGCTGCGAAGGAAGCTGTGGCTCTGTGTCTGGTGGGGCTCAGACACCCTTAACACAGGCCAGGCGGGTACAGGGTCCACTTTCAGGCCACCACTAAGGAGAGACCCTCTCGCTTCTCCCTCCACCAGACAGAACAGCCTAGCCCCTCCCTCTACAGCACAACCCACGTGTGCCAGGGCACACCCATGGGCAAGTTCATGGACACACAGCACCCCGTCTCTCCCTGAGGCACCCTTTTTTTAGGTTCCACTGTTGGGGATTGGGGAGTCCCACCAGACAGCATCTCCCGGGCACAGCTCAGCGTCCCTCCTAGGCCCCACCCCAAAGGCCCCCCACAAGCGGACCCCAACCAGAAAAGAGGTGCGTACCTGAGGTCTCCCCCAGAACCCGCGGGGGCTTGCTGTCTTTGTCACTGTCTTTGCTGGGACTGGCGGAAGGCTCCGTTGTGCTAACCCCAACCAGGATCCTACTCCTGGGGTCCAGGGGCTCAGTGACCCCTTTAGTCTGCAGCGTCATGGAGGTGGCCGTGGTGGCGGTGGCGGTGGTGGTGGCAGTGGCCACCGTTGTCTTTCGTGTTTGGAAGGTGGAGACTGTGGTGGGGCCGTAAATGCCCGGAAATGTGTTGGATTCCAGGGCCTCCTCCTCCCCTGTGGGCCCCCAGGCAATGAACTCTGTCTCCGTGGTGGGCCGGCTGCCGCGGAAGTCAAAGCTGTTGAAGCCGACCCCCTGCAGGTGCCTCCTTCCCCGCCTCAGGAGGGCCTGCTGGTCCGAGGGGGCCCCGCTGCCCCCCACGGAGGACGAGGACGGGGAGGAGGAGCCCAGGGAAGGGCTGGATTTGGCAGCGGCTGGGGGCTTGGCTAGCCCCTCTTTGGGCACCAGAGCGGCCACCTGGTCCCTGGGTCTGTGCGCCCGTCGGGCCCGGACACCCGGCATCTGCCCGTGACTGTGACCGCGCTCCACGCGGGGCGGGCGGGGGCTCCACACGGGCGCCGGGACCCGGGCGGGCTGCCCGCTTTTAAAACTCCACAAGCGGGCCGGCCGGTGGGGCGGCCGGGGCAGGAGCCGGAACTCGGGGCCCGGGCCCAGGGACTCACACGACGGCAGGTCCAGGACGAGCTGAAACATGGCTATGAGTATCCAAGCATGGCTCCCCCGGGAGCAGCCGGGCCAGCGGATGGGCGTGGAGCTGCGTGGGGAAGAGAGAGGACAGTCAGTGTGGGCTCCCCTGCCTCCACCCGGCCCCCGCCCGACCTCGTCCTGAGCGCTAACCCCAGCTCCGCAAGAGGAACGAAACCCTTCATCAGTGGACTCCAAAGGCCAAGTCAAGTGTGGCCAGCTGATCAGCAACGTAGGAGCAGCAGCCCTGCCGTACATGAGCTGGTCCCCGGCCGGCACGTCCCGCCTCCTCCGGGGAGCCTGCCCGCTCACAGCTTCCCGGTGACAGTGACGGAACACTGCTGCCCGGGAGGGAGGGGGACCGGGTCTCAGGGCCCCTCCCCACCCATCAGCTGGAGAGACGACCTCACAGGCCTTCCATCCCCGCTTTGCTTTGGCCCAGAATAAAACGGGGGCTCCCAGAGGACACGAGGGAGGAAGGGCAGGGCCAGGGACGAGGTCCACACCCAGGATCTGGGGCCCACCCTTCCCTCTGGGTCACAGAAGTTCCCGATCCAAGGAGGGGGCCGCCAAGCCTGCGGCCGCGTCCCAAGGTCCAGAGGGACAGAGGTTGCAGCTGGTGGGGCTTCACGTGGGTGGAGCACAAGGCCCCGGCATCCACTGCTCCGGGCCGGGCCCTGCACTCCGCAGACCCCACCTCGTCTCTCAGTCGAACATGCATATTTTACAGCAGGCCCGAGGCCTGCAATGCCACACACGTACACGGGCAAGCTTCTGACTTTAGGCCTCCTCCAAACCTCACTCAGGAGAAGATGTGCTGCGGAGAAGTTGCAAGTTCGCGGGGCACCGCCTCTGCCCATGTGCTTGCTCTGGGGACATCTCTGCTCCCTCGATTTTTCTCTGGGGGGAGCACCCTCTGAAACCCGATTACCCACCTCCTCAGGGCGGGGAGGCCAGAGGGGAGCACCCCGCACCGCGCAGCAAGGGCAGTGGGGCTCAGCGCAGGCTGGGCCCAGGTGGCTCCCGGGCGTGGCAGGTAAGGATGCCACCCATGGCAGCCACATGGAGGGCGTGCGGACCCGGCCCACGCGCCCTCCCACCAGCGTAGACGATTGAGGCCCAGGGACCGGCGACAGGCACCTTCAAAGTCAGAGCTTGTCACCAACATCACGTCTGAAAATTGACATGAAGGCAGGATTTAGGGATGGGGCTGGGCACGTTCGGTTCAAAGGAGTCACGTGACTTTAAAAGGGACTCAGCACATGTGTGCGTGTCCCTGAGAGAGTGTGTGTGCACGTGTGTGTGTGAGTGTGCGCCCCCCGCTCTGCAGCCCACGTGCTCGGTGCGGACCCCTCTCACTGACACTCGGGGACACGCTGTCCCCGCCAGCCATCGGCAAGTCGAAGGAAGAAACACGTGTTAATGGATCCCCAAACAGTCAGGCCCCGGTTCTCTCATCGGGAGGAAAGCGCTTTGCTGCAGGAACTGGGAGATGCTCATCATGCTAATGCCTCTGCACCGCGTGGCTGCCAGGGCACAATTTCTCTGCAGCCAGCCGAGCTCGGTGCAGGGGCTGCGGCCCCGCTGGCTGTGCACGGAGAACCACCCCCCACCATGCACACTCTAAGTGTGGCTCCTCTGCGGCCACAGTGGCTCCGTGAAGGATGGATGGTTTAGGACCTCGAGCTCTCCCACCTCGCTGCACACCTGGACACGAGTCCAGCCCTCAGGGGACTGGGGCGCTGCTTCCAGCAGGCGTGCTGCTTCAGCCTGGAGGGTGCCCTTGGCCATCGTCAGGCACCATGGGGCTTCCCAAGCACCACCAGGTACCACTGAGCCTACCACGCCTCCCCGGGCCTCACCAGGCATCTCCAGGTCCCATCAGGTCCCACCAGGTCCCACTAGGCCTCACCACGTATCCCCAGGCTTCACCAGGCACCACAAGTTACCACCACCTCACCAGGCTTCTCTAGACCCCACCAGTCACCACTAGGCCCCACCAAGCACTACCAGGAACCCCCAGGTCTCACCAGGTACCCAGAGACCTCACTGGGCACCACCAGGTACCACAGTCACACTGGGCCCCACAGGCCCCGCCAGGCCCCCGCAGGCTGAATGAAGAACAGCCACTCACAAGCCTGCCTGCCATCAGTACCTGGAGGCCCAGCGCCCCAGGAAATGAAGACAGCGGCACCTCAGCCTGGCCGGCCCGCCCCGGCGTAACTTCACACGAGGCTGTCTCTGCCCTTTTCCCCAATCGCGCGCTGTAATTGGTTAGCATAGAAATCCCTCTTTTCCACGCCACCCAGCTGTTACGCAGAAAAACATCCAACTGCAGTTGTTGGCGGGAAGAGTCTGGTTCGTTCTTCCTCTTCAAGGCCTGTTTGTCCCTCTAAAGTGGTGGGTTTGTTCACAGAGGGAGAGTAAAGCAGGCAGGTGAGCAAGTCGGGACAGAAGCCCCACCACCCGCAGCCCCCGGACCGGGAGCAGGGACGGCTGCCCTCGGAGGGAGGTCCGCGGCCCGTCCTGTGGCCTGCAGGGGACTCCCGGTTGGTCTCTTTACAAGGGTCAGATGCCCCACATCCTGTGCTCCGTCACCAGGCCTGCTGCCCCCCTGCCTGATCTGGTCCCTCCTGGACTCGCGTGGGAGCGTCCTGGGCAAAGATGCACTGTGGTTTTAGGGGATTCAGCCACATGCGCAGGGACCACGTAGGCAACAAGTGACCTCTGCCCTCATCCCTCCAGCTGGTCCAACCAGGCAGGACCCCAGGAACACTCTGCCCTCCCCTCTCATGCTCCTCAGCACGGGGCTGGGAAGCCCCCAGTTCCAGACCCATTTCACAATTAAGAGGTTCTCCAGGATCCACCCACACATCTTCTTCCCCGGGGTGGGGGGTGGCATCTGGGGCGCTGTCGGTCGTCTCTCAAGATGGGAGAGGACCCCACACGTGGGCAGGGGCTGGTGACACCACTAACCATCAGAGCTGGTGGTGACACGCCGAGAAGGCCAGGCCATGGTGCAGGCCGAGGTGGGACGGCCTCCCCCCAAACTCTGAGGCATCCACAGACCCCTAACGAACGTGCCTCCACTGCAACCCCACAGGGACTGCCACCAGCAAAAAAGCCGGACACTTCCAAGTGCCAGCGAGGCTGCGGGAGACGGGGCGTCTTGTGCACCGCTGGTGGGAATGCGGAATAGTGCAGCCATCAGGCAGCCTGCAGGGTCCTCCAAGACACAGGGTTCCCAGCAGACCCAGGAATTCCAGTCTTGGGGATGAGCCCACGTCCACACCAAAGCGGGTACGTGACGCTCGTGGCGCAAAATTCACGGCAGAAGGAAGGGAAGCTGCCTCAGCACCCTTCACCTGATGAGGGGTCAAGAACTGTGACCCTGGGCCGGGGAAAGGTATGGCTCAGAGGCGGGGCGTGTGCTTAGCGTGCGCAAGGCCCTGGGTTCAATCCCCAGTGCCTTCACCAAACATTAATAATAAATGAATGAATGAATGAATGAATGAATGAATGAATAAATCTAATCCCCTCCCCAAAAAGAAGGGTGGCCCCTCACCACAGCAGAACGCTACTTGGCCGTGAGAAGGAAAGCTAGTTGCTACCATGGGGATGAACCTTGGAAACATTCAGAGAAGCCAGTCACATAAGGCTCTGTGTAGTTCGAATCCACTTACACAGAACACCCAGAATCAGGGTCGGTGGGGGCGGGGCCTGGGGGCGGGGGACTTAGGGAGTGACGGTTAGTGGTTACGCGGTTTGCTTTAAGGGCGACCAGACTGTTCAGGAGTTAGTAGCCATGGCAGGTGCACAGCCTTGTGGATGCACTACAACCACGGAACTCCACAGTTTAAAGGCGTGAATTTTAGGGAGTGTAAATTAGGTCTGAAGCAGCATTCGAAGGTGCAGCGGTAGTGGACAGACTGACTCGGGTGGGCCGCGCTGCATCCTCACTCTGTTCCCCGTCCCTAAAAGGTGCGAGGGAAAAAGGATGCTGGGGCCAGAGCCGGCCTCTGCAATGCGCGCGTGCAGCTAAGACTTCAGATCCGTCCACACGCTCCTCGCCTGGGTGTCTGGCTGCGGCGTCTACACCCTGGGCAAGGCGGGCCCCGGAGGGCGCCCCCTGCAGTAACCCAGACTTTCAGACGAAGCAGCAGCTCCGCCAGCCACCCCACCGCACCGCTTCCAAACTGGGAGCTACGCTCCACCTCACTGTGTTCTCCAGTTTGTGGCTTGCTTCTCTCCCTGTTCAATTTTTATTGAAATCTGTTTTCCCCCAAGAGCAGTTTAATAAGATTCAACAAATTGAGATTCAATTCGGTACCTTCTGTATGTTTTCTTCTCCAAAGAAAATCACTGTCAGTTAAGGGAGACAAAGACATCTCCACTGAAGGGTGTACTTCTCCCCGAGCAAGGGGTCTGCAGGGGTCCCCCCTGCCAGCAGCCGGCGCCCTCTTGCCGGAGCCCTGGGGCCCTGAGACTCAGGGCTGGGCCGGAGGCTGACACCGGAGCCCTGGGGCGGCCTGGCCCCAAGGCCACCTTGAGTTCCAGGACGAGACGGGACCTGGAGGGTCCGACGTGTGGCCAGTCTGTCTCCGCACCCCATGCACACCCCCCGCGAGAGATGACCGAGGAAGACTCCCACCCCTGCACGTCTGCCCTGGGGCTTGTCCGCAGCCGGTTTGGGGGACGAGCCACAGTGGGAAGAACTCTCTGAGGCTGGCCCGGGTGTGGGCTTGCTGCTTAGGCCCCGGGAGTCCCAGGTCTGCAACCTTCGAGGAAACGGCTGGAGCAGGCAGCACTGAGGGCTCCTCGCCCCCTAGGAAGACGAGTGTGTCTGTGACCCACCCCGATGGCCCCCCAGAAACGCCTCTGAGGACGCAGGTGGTGCACACGCCGATGCGCTTCTTCCAGGACAGCTGGTTCACAGACGTCCCTGTGCCCATGAGGGCGCCCCCAACAGCCCTGCGAATGAGGGCGGCCCCCCAGCTGGGGCCCAGGACCCCAGGGAGCCCCCACGGAGCCTACCTGCCCCCCTTCCGGCAGGACCCTGTGTCCAGACGACTCTCACTCCCACTCCACTTCTGTTGGTTTGTTTGCTTAAATAAGCTTTTCAGGTTAGGGTAGGTTTAGATATACAGACAAACCGCACGAGGGCGCAGAGTCCCTGTGTGCCCCCCTCCCAGATGCCCCGAGGTTCACACCCTCCCTCCCTCCCTCGGCTGAGTCTCTTAAAGCTGAGGGAAAGCGCGGGTCCACCACCAGGAGCCCAATTCCGTACTTCATTAGGACTTCACGTTTTTTCTTCCAGGATCCCTCTCGGGGCACCACGTGACGTCGGTCATCACGTCTCCTCGGGCCCCTCCCGGCTGTGGCGGCTGCTCAGACCTGCCTTGACAGCTGGGAGGAGGAGGGGTCAGGCAGTTTGCGGACTGTCCCTCTGCTTGGGTCTGTCTGGTGTTTCTCTCATGGCGAGACTGGGGCAATGGGTCCTTGGGAGGCACCAGAGCTGCAGTGTCCCCCTTGTCACGTGGCATCGGGGTGCCTGTGGTCATCACGACCAAAGTGACAACGTTGACCTCGGTCACCTGGTGACGTCCCATCTGCCAGACGTCCCACCCCTTTCCACCCAGGTCCCCAAGCATAGCACACACTCCAGGGAAAAAACCCATTTAAAAAAATTTTTTTCATTTTATTTTTTTTGGGGGGAGGGAATTAGGTATTTATTCATTCATTTATTTACTGGAGGTGCTGGGGACTGAACCCAGGACCTCAAGCGCGCTAACCGCAGGCTCTACCACTGAGCCACACCCTCCCCCTCCCACTTTGTTTTTAACTCTTTGAAACTCACCCATTTGCCGGCCAGGCTGTGGAACGGGACAAATCTAAGGAAGCAGCCGTCCCGAACAGAGAGGACGGTGGGTGAGTGACAGGCACGGCTTCCCCTTCCTTTCACACCTGCGTTCCCCGTGCTTGTCGGGTGTGGGCTGGCAGGGAGGGTCGGGGCGCTCCAGCTGAGGACTCGCCCCCCAGGGGGCCGGCGGGAGGCTGGAGGGAAGAACCCCTAGGTTTGCTCTCCAGCACACGCAGGGTATCTTCTCCGAGAACACGGCAGCATGGTTCTGCGCTCTGCAGAGACTGGAGACCCAGGGGCGGCAGGCTGGGGTCCTGGCTGGATGGAGCCTGCAGGGAGCCACACAAGGAGTCCCAGACCCCAGGGCTGAGATAGAGGGGAGACAGCAGCCACGCACCAGCCCTGACCTTGGGCGGAGAAAAACTCCTGGTGGGGTGAGCCTTCGACTCACGAATCTGTCCTCCTCCTGGTAAAACGTGCGTCCCATCAGGAAGAGACGTTCGATTCCAGGTGCGAGGGCAGAGCTGGCTGTGCGAGGTCACCCCTGATTCTGCGCTGCCCCAGTTCTCTGCCCTGGAGAGCGAGGGACATGGTCTTCCGTGCCAGGAGGCACCCATCTCCTCTCCCTGCACGTGCGAGCCCCTGGCGCCCAGACACGCTCAGGGAGCCTCCTTCCGCCCTGGGTCCCCCACCCCCCATCACCAGCAGGACGGCAAGCCTGAGACCCGGCCTCCCTGCTCAGGGGCACAGGTCCCTCTGTCTCCGCCCCTCAGCTCCGGAAGGGAACACACACTTTCTCCTGGAAAGCAGTCATGGTTCAATTTTCCTAATGAAAAAATGCAGCCGGGATTCCCTTGAACCATGTTCCCAGCCTGATGTCACCGAAATGTCCTGTCTGAGTGGCTCCTCACTCAGCCCCGCGACCCGCGGGGATTACAGCATCCCCCCCTCTCAGGGAAGGCCCTCAGTCCCTGAGGCTTCCATCTTCCATGGCCCCAGCGGGGGTCAGGTGCACACGTGGTATCTGACTCTCAGAGACGGAGCAGTGGAGACAGTCCATCTGTGTTGGGTGGAAAACTTCCAGCGTGACCAGCGCCTCCTCTCCTTCCCTGGAGCGGAGGGTCAGCCTCGGGGTCTGGGGTCCTCCTCGCATCTTCCCGCTCCTGGGCGCTCGGTACTGGGCGAAGCATGGGAGACTGGTCTCCTGACGGACCCACTTGTCCTGCAGCATCTGTGGGTGGGTGCGCTCACCCCAGACCCTCATCACCCACATGTCGACAACATGAGACCACACACGAAGGCGCCCGGCTGGGTCACTGCAAGTCTAGGACACGAGGACTTATGATCTCTGTGCTCAGGAACCAGGTCCCAAGCATCCTAGACCGTGGGACCAGGCACACATGAGAAGAAACAGCCAGATCAAGCCCTCAGACCCGTAGCCGCGGTGACTCGGCTCCCCGGACAGTCCGTGCAGAGGCCCTGCCCGTGGGGAGGCACCTGGGCAGGCACCGGACCGTCCCAGCCTTGTCCAGCCATCAGGGCCCTGGGTGGGGGGCCCAGGGAATCCTTTCACGGGCTCTTGGAGAAGGTAACAACCCCTGGTGGGTCACAGATGCCGCCAAGTTCACACCGACGGTGTGTCCCAGTGTGTCTCACTGGGGGTGGGGGAACCAGGCCGCCGCAGGACATTGAGCAGGGCCTTGAGACCGCCTTGCTTATCAGCAGCTGGGGAGGGAGGCACTGCCACCGGCGTCCAGTGGGCAGTGACCAGGGACGTGCAGAAACTGCCCCGTGCACAGGACAGGCCCCACCACGGAGGCTTGTCTGGCCCCAGGGTCCTCAGGGCTGAAGTCAGAAGCTCTCGCACACAGATGGTTTGCCCCCCCCCCCCCCGGGGCCTGGTGAGGTGGGCTTGGCTATCTTTATCTCCAAGAGGAAAGAGGCTTGGAGATGACCAACCCACACAGACTCCAGAAGTGGCGCTGTGTGTGGGGACAGAGGGGGCGCACAGCCGGCTACCTGACTTCCCCGTCCTGGCGCTGCAACCTGCTGGCTGTGTGAGTTTGGGTGATCCACGGAACCTAAGTCTCAGTTTCCCCACCTGTAAGATGGGGTGACAGCCTACAGGGTCTCATGGGAACGCCACAGAGACTAGGTTAGGCTTGGCTCCTCGGAAGTGCTCCCAAGCCTCGGCTGCGGTCCCTGCATGCCCCTGGTGGCTGTGGCGGTGGACGGCACCCCGGGGCCCGTCTCCCTCCCCTGGGAGCGTCTGCAGAACTCGGAGGCCCCGGGGGCTGGTGCACGCCAGGCTTCACAGGTGCTTGGAGGAGACTGAAGGATGGCAACGTGCTGGCATTCTGGTTGCCTGGGCAACGTGCCCGAGAGCATTCCGGAGGAGTGAAGTGGTGACAAGCGGTGGGTGGGAGCACCGTGGGCAGAACGCTCTCCCCAGGAGCGGGGGGGGGGGGGGGACAGGGTTCCCGTGTGTCTGGAGCTACAGCTCCCACGGCTGCGGCCAGGTCCCTGCTGCCCTCCTGCAACCGTGCCACAGGGGGACAGCGGGCAGGCTATCCGGAAACAGCGGCCCCACGAAGCGCCCCCAGCCCAGTCCGTCCCCTCAACTTCATGTCTGTGCCCTCCCTGGGTAGCAGCTGCCCCCGTGGCTGAGCAGCCTCCCCGGGCTGGCCAGCCCGCCTTGCCAGGTACCTGAGCCACACCTCCCGTGCTCCCTCTGCAGGTGGGGGCAGAGGTCTGAGACGGGCCCCCAGCATGAGCTGATCCATCTGAGCGTCAAGCTGGTATCTCCTCCAAATCTCCCCGGGCAAAGCCAAACATTCACAGGAGCTGGGCAAGAACCCTTACGTCTGGTAACCTTCCCCACCACCGAAGCCATCTCAGAGCAAGGACCAGAGGCCCCGGAAAGGCAATGTTGATTCTGCAAACCCCTGGCTAGGGTTCTCAGCCCGGGCCTTGCGCGGGAACCATCCGGTGGGTGGAGGGTGGTTACAGAACCTGAGACCCAGCCCCCCTGCAGACCCACTGGCAGCATCCCTGGGGACGGGGTCGAGCATCGCTAACGTTTTGGGAAGCTCCCCAGGGGTGCCCAGGGTTGAGAGCTAAGCAAGGTCGCCCGTTCCTCACTGGGACCCACTTTAATCCTACTTCGTGTCCATTTTTAAGAAGAGATAGGATGGGGGTGGTGGGGGAGGGGAGAAGGGATACTGCAGGCTAGTGACCCTTCAGCACAGGGGTCTGGCACCACGTGTCCCAGTTCCTTCCAGGAGGGCGGTCAGGCTGGGAAGATGCTCTCGGGAAAGTTCTTGCACGATCGGGGGAGGAGATAAGAGCCAGGGCGCAAAGGCGTGTTTGCGGAGAACTGCACTGAAGAGGGCTCATGACGCACAGAAAGGGCCGGCAGGCACCGCATCCGTCACCCACACGGATGGAGCCCCAGCCCCGCCCCGCACGCTGGGCTAAATGCTCGCCACGCACGGTGACCCTCCCAGAAGAGCTGCCGCTACCCTCATCTCGCAGAAGAAAGAAAAGCACGGAAATAGAAGCCGTGTTTTGCTCTGAGAAGACGTCTCTTAAAAATCCAACTGAGAGCAGGCGATGCTGAAGGAGGCACACGTCCAGCCGCGGAGGGAAGCTGGCTCTGGGAAGGACGCGCCCCTCTACGGTTCTGAGAACTGTCCCGGGGTCTCTCTGACGCCGAGAGACGTGCGTCCCTCGTGGAGAACGTCCCGCGAGTCTCAGACGCTGCTCCTGGCAACAGATGGCTCGCTACCAACAGCCTCGTCCCTGAAAGGTGGACTCAGACGAATAAATGTTGTCACTTCCAAGGCACCCACGAAAGTTCCTCTCTCCTCACGGGAAGCATCTATTTTAGCTGCGTTGCCATTGTTACGACGTATTTGCGAAGCTTGGTACACGTGCTTTCACAGGCACTTTTAAAGCCAACAAAGGATAGAGGAGGACAGGGAGGGAGTCACAGAAGGAGGCAGGGCTGCCGTGGGATTTGCAGAGACAGGGAAGGGACGCCGCGGATGGAGGTGGGGAGGGCGGGGCACAGAAGGAAGAGCAAGGTGGCCAAAGGAAAGCTGTGGGTCAGGCGGTTTTGGGCTGAAGTCTGGCTCCATCACCAGCTCACCAACCTTGTGGTCTGGAGCAGGTCCCTCGATCTCCCCTGGGCACCGTCTCCTGAGGTGGTCACGCGCCCGCCCGCTTTGCACCAGGGGATGTGACAAAGACAAGACGCCAGCAGAGCTCTTAGCAAAGAGCCAGCTACTCAGGTTAGGAACGAGAGGAGGCCTGGTCTCAGGCCACAAGAGGGTGAGGCAGGGCAGCTGCGTGGCCAGGGATGGAGAGGGAGGGACAGCTGGAGCCCCAGCTCTCTCCACGGGCCTCCAGGCCGCCCCTGACGTCTCTGACCTCCGGAACCCCCGGGACAGCTGGGGCCACCGCTCGGAGGGGCTCAGACTGGCTGAAGCACAGCGGGCCCTCAGACATCAGAAGGTAAACTTGAGGAAGACAAACTCTGCAGTTTCAGGGCTCAGCGTGGGCGTCACGGAGGAGATGAAATGATAGCGGAAGCCGGAGAGGTGCAGAGCCTCAAGCAGAGGAAGGAGGCCCAGCGGTCAGGCAGCTGGGGGAGGGGCCCCAGCAGCCTCGGGGGGCGGGGCGGGGGCGGGGCAGACGGCCTCGTAGGTCCTCCTGGGTCTGTGCTGCGCAGATTTCAAGTAGGAGGGAGGAGGGTCTGCTTCACAGCCAAAAGCAGGCCCACCCCACCTGAGGAGACGGGGGAGCCCGGGTGACCTCAGGTAGCGGTCTCCACACCCTGCTGTGGAAGTCGTCACCCTCGGTCCTTTGTCCCTGAGTGTAAGCGAGGCTGAGGTGCACGGGGCCAGGGACTCACACGGCAGTCTGCGTGGGGCGCGGGGGTCCTGAGGATAAGTGCGGTGGAGGCGGGGCCTGGAGAACAGGGCACGGCGGGGGCTCCCCTGTGGTCCGTTGAACACCGCAGCGTCCACAGATGGGGAAAAGAGGACACGGTAGCTTGGAAATGAGCTGGAGTTGCCGGAAGTCCATGAAATCATCCGTGCGAATCTACAATGTAGGTCACGTTCTGCCTCATCTCCCGCTACACAGAGTTCCCGGGTCTCCATCAGGTGGGGGCGTGGCTCCGCTGCCCACCCCCCCCCCGCCCTGACCCCCCACCCCCACGGAGGGGGAAGGGCAGGGACACAAGTCCCACTGGGCTGCGGTGGCACCACAGGGGCGCTGCCCTGGGCAGTGGCAGGCGTGACGGGCTCACCCAGCACCAGCAGCGCCACTGGGCAGCCGGGGCCCACTGTCCGCGGGGCCGGTCCTCTCTAGGTCCTCATCTGGCCGGCCTGTTGACCCCATCCATGCCCTCTCCCTCCAAGTGGCTAGTGAGGGGATGGATGGTTCAGAGATGTCAGCGCACCTGCCCAGGTCACCAGCCAGTGGGCGGTGCCTCGGGGACCTGGCACCGGCCTGCAGGGCTCAAGACTGCTTTGCAGCTGCCTGAAGCCCTAGGTGCAGAGTGAGGAGGGGGCCGGCCTCCAGCCAGTGGCGCAGGCAGATGGAGCCGGGGACCTCCTGCCCGATGCGGACAGCCACAGCTGGAGCATGAACAGTGACGGGGACCTTACTGCCTCCAAAAAGCACTGAGCGAGTGTGGGGCAGGGACTTGGGGAGAGAGACTTCCGGTGTCATTTCCACCCCGCCCTAGCCGTCCTGCAGGGACTCAGGACCTATCCACCCCCTGAGCAGCACGCCACGTGCGGGCCACATATTTCCGGACACACACGGACACACAGACACACATGGACACACAGGTGCACACATGTGCATACACAGACACTTGCACACGTGTTCCCAGCTGTCCTATTTCTGGTTCTCCCAATGTCCCCTCCTGTGGCCCAGCTGTGAAACCCGCAACTCTGGGCACCATTTCCCTGAGTCTCCAAGTGGAAGGTCCAGGGTTCAGCCACAAATGCAATTTGGCAAAAAGTTTATGGCATGGCCACTGCGGGCACGAGGACAAAACACTCTCTCTGGGGAAATTCTTCCTAAAACACCCCAGCGGAGCTGAGTGTCAAATCCGGCGGACAGGCCCACTGTCCCTGGGCGTGACCTCTTGGCGGGACCCAGGACAGCGCCCACTGCCTCCCAGCGAGCAATGCCTTCTCTTAAGGTCAGTCTCCCACCTCCCGGGATCCTGCTATAGACCGACTTGCGTCCCCCAAATTCATACATTGAAATCCCAACCCCCAACATCTCAGAATGTGACTGTGCTTGGAACTGGAGGTCTCTGAAGAGGTAATTAAGGTAAAACGAAGTCACTGGAGGGGATCCTAATTCCATGTGACCCGTGTCCTTAGAAGAGGAGGCCAGGACACAGACACACACAGGGACGGCCACGTGAGGACACGGGGAGAAGACGGCGGGGACACACCAAGGCGAGAGGCCTCAGGAGAAGCCACGCCTTGACCTTGGGTTGATCTTGGATTCCAGCCTCCAGGACAGGGAGACGGTGAAGGTGTGTTGTTCAGGCCCGTCTGTGGTACCCGTCAGCGGGGCCCGAGCTGAGCAGGACAGGGACCTTCTCTCTCTCACCGCTCCCGCCCGCAGGGCTCAGGGCTCAGGGCCCGGCAGGTCCCCATCTTCCTTCTCTCCTGGGGATCTGGCACCACGGCTCTGGACTGTACGTGCAGGGGTCACTCACGCACATGACGCCACCTCACAGGTCTGGACCTGGCTCTTCAGCCCGGACCTCACCACCGTCTCGGCCAGCTCACGGCAGGACTCAACACGGACATGCAAATCCCTTGTCCACCTTAAAATGGCGCACCCAACAGCGCACCCGGGGGCCCCGCCAGTTACCAGGTGTCACAGACAGCGCTCTAATGCCACCCGGGCCCGCCTTGCCCCGCCCTGCCCCCGGCGGTCCGCCCATCGCTCCCTCCCACGCAGGGGCGCTCAGCCTGCGCACAGAGACCTTGGGCTGGACCATTCTTTGCAGGGGGAGCTGTCCTGGGCACTGCAGGATGTTTACCTCCTTCATCCAGAAGACGTGAATGGTACCCCCAGGTTGTGACAACGGGGAAGGCCTCCTGACATTGTCCCAAGTGCCCTGGGGCCCAGGGCTCCGGCTGAGGACAGCTGCTGTAACAGGCACCAGGACCTGTCCCCTAGTCTCCACTTCCACCCTCGCCAGGCTGCCGTCCTGCCCGACTCCACACTGTCCCCAACTTCACACTGACTCCCCACCATCCGTCCTCCACGCAGCTGCCCAACCGCACGCTGCTCCTTCCCGCACTGCCAGGGCACTCCTCCCTGCAGCCTGAAGGGCCAGCGGTGCAGCCTCAAGGGCCAGCCCTCACCCCGCGGGGTCCCCCCCGCCCTCTGTGCTCCAGCCCCACACGCTCTGTACGTGCTGCCCCTGCTGGTCAACTGTCCGTCGAGGGAGCCCTGATTCTCAAGCCTCTCTGACCTGTTAGGACCACTCTCAGCGCTGCTGGCCGGCGGACACTGAGCCGTGGGCACCTGTGTGGAGGGAGCTGTGCCCACCCAGTCTGGCCGTGCTGGTGGACCGCGGGAGGACTTCGAGGGGATGCTGGTGCAGGAGGGCAGGGGGAAGCCCTCACTCTGTCTCCTCCTAGCCTCAGGGAGGGGTGCTCCGCAGCCCACAGGGGGATCTCCTTTACCTGCCCGCGTCAGGGAGCAAGACTCCCTTCCTGGCACTAAATGTTCTTAACGCGAGTTGGCAGATGTCCCTCTCAGCTCCCCGGCGCCCGGAGCGTGCGTGGTCGCCCCACTGGGGGAATGAAGGGCCCCTATGCAGCCTGTGGGAGTCGGAGCTCTGCTGTCTCCAAGGAGGGCATCCTCCCCCTCCCACCGCCTCCAGGAAGCCACCATGACTTCCTCCCACACCTGCCTTCCTCTCTCCTGTGTTTCCTCTGATGCTCAGAGTCTGTCTCCACCGGTGCCTGCCTGTGACGTCCAGTGACCACTGGCTGACCCCCCACCCCGTTACGGGGGTCTCTGAGTCCTGGCAGCATCACAGGGACTTCTTCAGAAGCTTTCTCCTTATGAAATGGGAGAGGGGCCCAGCCCCGCGGACCTCCCACACCCGTGATGAGGAAGGAAAATTGCAGCTGAGGTGGACTTTTATTGAACTTGATTCTTACTATTAATTATGCTTTAATACTAAAGTAAACTGTGCTTCTTAATTTTGTTTTCATCAAATTATTGTGTAACCATTGACAAAACAGCTACAGTGACGGGCACTGGGGATCTGTAAAAAGGAAACAAGGTGCCACCCCACCCCACTGCCCTAATCCAGCACCCCGCCCAGGGCCCGGCTCACAAATACTCATTCATCCAGGGAGCAAACAGATGAGTGAATGGATGGACGAGCCAGGGGCTCACAGTCTACTTGGGGAAATTGGGGGTTTTGTTGACAAATTCCTGGAGGAAGGTCTGGAAGGGCCTCATGGGAGGGGTGCAACCCCGGCGACCTCGTGCGGTGGGGACTCGGGCCCTGCAGCCCCGGGGCCCTGCAGCCCCGGGGCCCAGCCGCTTCTCTCTCAACCAGGAAGTTCCCCGCTGGGCTCCTGTCCTTAAAAGAAAAGTTCGCTCCCATTGTAAAGGTGGGAAAGGTCTGGACACCTTGGCAGACCCAGCTCGGCGTCGCAGACCCGGGAGGCGAGGGCGTGGCAGCGGCCAGCCCTGCCTGGGGAGCCGGGAAGGGGCCAGGGCCCGGTGAGCCTCCTGAGGGGTCCCGCTGGTGCAGCCGCTCCGCGGGCCTCCCAGGGGAAGTCGGCAGGTCTCTGGGCGTGGACAGCGGTGAGGCCCCGCTCCGCTCCTCCAGGGGCGGGGCTGAGCCTTGTCCGTCCCTGTCAGGGAGCAGACACACCCCTGGAGTCAGCAGGGGTGCAGTGGGTGCCACTCGTGCCGGAGCTGGGAGGCTCTGCGCTGCCCCCTGGGACTCAGCCCGGGCCAGGCAGCCCGTGAAGGTGGGCACCTCTCTCCTTGTTCACAGGGAAGAAAACAGACCGCTTCTCTGACGTGCCTCGGCCTGCGGCTCCCGTCCCGCACGGGGACGCTGCCCACACGCCCGCCCCCTCCGCCCCCTCCGCCCCCTCCAGACTTCACTGCCGCCCCTCAGGGAGCCCAGCGCTGGGACGCGTGCAGAGCACGTGCGCCTTCGCGCTCACGGCCCAGCCGTGTCTCCAGGCCGAGGACACCCAGACTCAGGATCCAGAGGCGTGCCCAGGTGCGGCGCTGGAGGGGCGTCTCCTCCGCGCCCTCGCGCCCTCGCCGCCTCCCCGCGTCGGCCCCGCTCCCTGCGGCCCAGGCCCCGCCCGCTCGCGGGGGGCTCCGCCCCCTTTGCCTGCGGCTCGGAAAGCGGCTATTTCAGGAGTAACAGACCGCTCGTTGGGCTGTTAGCCGGGCCCCCCTTTGGCAAGGGCGAGCGCGGTAACCCGCTCAGTCAGCTGAGCCCACCCTGCGAGCGCCGCTCCGACCTGTGCGTAACTGTGCCTGAGGCCGCTCTGGGGCAGAAGGGTGCTGGTGTTTCCCCCTCTTTGCTCTGCCAGGAGCGGTTTGAACGCCCCGTCCCCTCGTTCCCTGTCCGTGGTCTCGGGAACACTCCACGGAGGACAGAGTCCCAGACCAGCTGCTGGGCCGGGTCAGCCAGGAGCCCTCGTCCCCCCGCCCCCAGGGGGCCTCGCCTCCACCCCACCCGCCAGGGGAGCCCCTCAGACCCCCGTGCGCCCCAAGGAGCCTCTCCTCCGATGGGTGTATGCCACCTGCCTGCCGGCTCTGAGCAGGGCCCCGCGGAGCCCGGGCCCCCCCAGGGGTCAGTGCCCGCAGAGACCCCGTGCCTCGGCCCCCACTCGTGGAAGGGGGCGCTGCTCTCGGACGGCCCTGCGCTCCTGGGTGGGTCCGCTCCGCGGACGTGGGTCACCCGCACGGCGAGGAAAACAAGACAGAACATCGCTGGGGGGCTCTCTGTTCTCCCCCGGAATTCCATTCTCAAGTTAAGCACTTGTTTGTTTTGAAAGCAGAAGCTACACCTTGAGTGTTTTCACTAAGTAAGTCTACGTTTGAACATCGGCCAGCATATCTACATTTCACCTCAGGACTTCCTCCCTCCTGTATCTCACTGTCTCTCTGTCTCTGCCTCCGTGTCTCTGTCTCACTGTCTCTGTGTCTCTGTTTCTCTCTCTGTCTCTGTCTCTGTCTCTTTTTCTCTCTCAGTCTCTGTCTGTCTCCCTGTCTCTGTCTGTCTGTCTGTCTCTGTCTCCCTGTCTCTCTCTCTGTCTGTGTCTCAGTCTGTCTCCGTGTCTCTGTCGGTCTGTCTGTCTCCCTGTCTCTCTCCCTCCCTCCTCCCTCCCTCTCTCCTTCCTTTCTGGGACCACAGTCTACAAGGAGCTCACAGACATGGGTTAGGCTGCTCCCGGTTGGGCCCCCCAGGCCCCGGCCAGGAACCTGCCACTGAGCTGGCCCGGGGCCAGGCGGGTGGTGGAGGGACACCACCTCCTCAGAGCCTGGGGGAGCCAAGCCACCTCTCAGGTCGCGAGCGCATGGTCGTTCTGAGCGTGCCCACGCTGCCACGGCTGGGCCAGCACCCCTGGCCATGCATCCGACCCTCTGGGGCCCAGTCCTGGGGGCCCGGCCCACTGCCCTCCGGCTGTGGCGTAAGTGCCTCCTCCTCTGAACATCCTCTGGTCACCGGGAAGAGCGGGGCCCAGAGAAGCCTTCTCGTGGGCGCGGCCCCTCAGAGCTGTACCCCTTTCCTCGGCTGGGGGCCCCAAGACTCCAGGTCTCTGTCCTGGCCTGTACCCCAGCTCCCCACCCACCCAGCACACAGGTGCTGGACGGGCAGGTGGACGGATGGACGGCACCTGCGCTGCCTCCCCCCGTCCTCGTCTGCACCGAGCACCCTGGTCCTGGGCACCCTTCTCTGAACGACGGCGACCTCATCCCACGATCCAGTTCAGCGTCCCACGGCGGGGGCCCGAGTGGCCAGACTCCACGCGCTGTCTCTCCTTCTTAAAGGAGCCCTAGTCTTGGAGGGCAGGATTTCCTGCCATCACCCCTTCAAACTCTGCATCCGTCCTCCGCCTCACCTGGTACCATCTGACCCTCGACCCCCATGGGGATGAGCACAGACAGGACGCTAGGTCACATCGGGGGGACGGTCCAGCACGTGAAGCCCAGGGTTCTGGCTCCTCCCAGAGGCCGCCCGCCAGGCGGGCCCGCCCGGGGGCCTCACGCTGGGCATGGCATGCCGGCTGAAGCGGCTCACTGAGGCCGACGGAGGGTGTGCCGTTGTCTCTAGGCTTAAGGAAAACCTATCTCTGAATTTCAGCTGAGACAACAGGTAACTGGGCGATGACAAATTGGTCCGAGGCTTCCCTAAGTCCCCCCGGGGGCCGCTCCACGGTGAGCGCCCGCGTGGATTTCACAAGGTTTTCAAGCCCTCGGTCCTACGTTCTCACTGCGATCACGGCTTTAGAAGTTAAATACTTTTCTCCATTTGTGGGTTCTGTAAAGAGAGAGAAGAAAGGAAGACAGAAGGCTCGGCGGTCTCTTAGGAGGAAGAGGCCAAGCTAACAGTCCTGCAGGGAAGGACCGGGACCCCTGCTCCTGTCACCATCCGTGCTCTCGGTCCTGATCCTCACGGGGGTGGGGGGCGCGCGGGAGAGCTGGCTCACAGACAGCAGGTGGCTTCCTGGTCCGCGTGGGGCCGCGGGTGAGCAGCAAGGATGCTGGTCCGACTCTGTCCTGATCCCTCTGCAGAAGCAGAGACCATCTTTTGCTTGGAGGCTGAAACCCTAAAAGCAGGGCTGATACAAGCCAGTGAGTCGCACAGCAGGGCCCGAGGGACTGGTGACGGCCGGGAGGGAGAGGGGACGAACAGACCGGAGGGCTGTGGCCCGGCTGGCGTCCTGGCCGCAGCGGGGAGGGCGCATGAGACACGCACCCAGAGGGACGCTCTGTCCGTGTTCTCCCCAGGGCGCCTTCTTCACTTGTGGGCTTTGGGGTGGGCGGGATAAATGAGCGAGCCTGACGCGAGAGGCTCGGCGGGGCCCCGGCCTGGGCGTGCCCCCCTCGGAACTGGCCAGGGATCTGGGAGGGCCAGAGTTTATCAAAATTTCTTTACTTCCTGAGGCTGAGTAACTGTCCGCCTGGGCACTTTCTGGGAAACGGGGTTTTTCTGGGGACACAAAGGAATTAAGGGGCTCATACTCTCAGGGAAGAACGAAAACTTGAACCCAACACCCTCGAGGCTCCAGCTGCGGGGAGGGACGTGGAGCACCAAGGCGGGAGTCTGGACCCTGAAGGCCAGCAGTCCTGGGCTGAAGCCCAGCTCGGCCCCTGGCTTCCTGGCCTTACCACGTGGCCTTCACGTGCCTGTGAGCCTCAGTCTCCTCACGTGTAGTTGCAAAGGACAAAAGGTACCCGGTGGGGTTTCAGAAGGAGGGATGATGGACACAAAATCCCCAGCACACAGCAAGCGTCCCCCTCAAAAGAGGGCTCCACCTCCTAGCCCCTCGAACCTGAGCATGTGGCCTTATTTGGAAAAAGGCTCTTTGCAGATATGATTAATTTAAAGACCTCAAGATGAGGTCATCAGGGTGGACCCTAAATACAGTGACAAGCATCCTTGGGAGAGAAAGGCAAAGGGACACTTGGGGTACAGAGGAGGCTCGAATGAAGATGGGAGGATGCAGCCACCGGCCGAGGAGCACCCGGGGGTCCGGGAGCTGGGAGAGGCCGGAAGGAGCCTCCCGATGAGACTGGGGGTGAAGCCCGGCCCCGCTGATGCCCTGATTTCAGACTCCGGCCCCCAGCACTGGGAGAGGAGGGGTTTCTTTGGCCCTGAGCCCCCCGGTCCATGGAGCTTGCTTGCAGCCACCCCAGGACCCTCAAACAGGTGTGATCATTTGCCAAGGGGTCACTGAGTGGGGGAGACCCTCCCCCAAGAGCGTAAGGAAGGAGGAAACACGAGGCGAAATCATTTCATCACCACAGCCACTGTCAACCCTTGGCCGCCTCGCACCTCACTTGTGCTCTTGGGGGAGGACCCCACAGGATCAGAAAGGCCTCAACATCCAGTTTGGGTTTCCCTGGGAAAACAGGAGGCCGTCTGTCGGTGACTGCTGGGCGGCCAAGGGGACAAACAGACCAGGGGGCTCATCTTGCCCGGAGCTGTTACCCTGACCACAGCACCAAAAAAGGGGTGCTGCCAAATCTGGGGTGTGTTTCAGTGGCTGCCTGGGTCCTTCTGCTGTCACCTGACACGTCCCACCATCCCCAACCTGGCGGAGGCCACAACAACCAAGCAAACAGACTTGTCGGCCCTGTGGCTTCAGGTTGACCAGATGGCTGACTGCGGGCTGCCAGCAGCACCTGCCCCCGTGGTGGGAGCGGGGTGCTGGGAGTGGGGTGCTGGGGGCGGGGGGGCCCCGCAGCGCAGGCTAAGACGGCACTGGGGTGCGGCCTTCATCCAGCCTGTCCGTCAGCTGTCTGGGGAGGGGGCTGCAGCCCTGGAAATCCCAGTCTCGGAAGGAGCTCCTGTAACAGCAGCTTCAAGAGGAAGACGCTGCGTCCGGTGACCTGTCAGCATTACTAGTTAGGTCGAGGCTGCCGCCAGGCTCCCACAAATCGTGAGACACAAATTGTTAGCAGCCTGCAGACCATTTGCAAACAAACCCGGCGGCGAGGCATTGAGAGGGCCCTGAGTAAGCGTCCTCGCGGAGGCGGTGACGCGAGAGCGCGCCGACACCCTCTCCTGCCTGGCCCTTGCTCCGTCGAAGGAGGCCTCGCGCGGCCCGTGGAGAGGCTGCGCAGGCAGCACTTAAGATGCAAAGATCTGCTGGCGTTTCCTACGGAATTATACAAATGGACCCGCTCTTCCGTTTTATGATTGAATTAGGTAATGTATTGATGGTGCAGAAAGAACCAAGGTTATGTCCTTGTTTTCCATGATTTACGGGCCAGGAGCATCTCACGGCTCCTGGTTCTGGACACAAGCACGCTGACGTGCGCCTCCGGAGCCCAGGAAGGCTGGCGGTCACACAGACTTGGGAGGGCCGTGGGCCGGCTCTCGGCCACCAGCATGTCCTGCAGAGAAGCCCCGCTGAGAGGGGACACTCTGGCCACAGCAGGCTGGCTGGGCTGTCCTGCCTTCTTCCTCCTGCCATGGTGCCTTGTGACAGAGGGCAGAGGACAGCTCGCCCCGGACCAAGTCTGGGTCCATCCTCCGAGCCCGGCTGCCCCAAGGAAGAACCCAGCTGGCTCTCCAGGGGCAGGTGAGCTCACGAGACTGTCTGACCCGGACTCTGTTCAACTGCTGTAGCTGTTCTGCATTTACTAGCTGCCCCTGGACATGTCGATACACCCAGGCCTCAGCATTCCCATCCGTGAAATGGAGAGATGCCTGTCCATCTCCAAGGGTTAGGATGCAGATCTACTTGGAAGCAAAGGATGAGCCACTGGTGACTGCAAAGATCTTCTCGTCCCAGGATGCTCCCCAGGAAAGGCAATGGATTTGGATGCCTAAGGAAAGAAGGTGCTCCCTGGGGTCAGGACATGCGGGGAATTGGGGGGGAACTGGCTCCTGGTGCTGCCTCTCCTCCCCACTCCCCCGCTGCTCCACCCCCGCCAACCACACCTTTTTGCCTCCACCGGGCAGTCAGACAGGTCGCCGAGCTGCCTGGGTCTTGCTACCCTGAAGTCTCCCTTCTACAGCTCATGAAGGTGATGGGTGACGGCTGGGAAAACCGGCACTCACAGAGGGGACGCGCGGCTCCCCCGCCCCAGGTGCACAAGGCAGCGCACAACCACTGCCTCCCTCCCTCCCTCCCTCCCTCCCGCCTCCTGAACTCTTAAACCTGCAGGCTGTGCTGAGCCAGGAGCAAGGAGAGCAGAGAACAGGCTCCACAGAGGACAGTCATCAGCTCCTCAGCAGCTGCCCCCACCTCCAAACAGCCGGGGTGCGTCCCCCGCCCGGCGCACGCAGAGAGCAGCACATTTTCTGAACCCTGGAGCTTTACAGAGACGGCAGACTGAATCTGCCCAGCCCTTGCACCCCGAAGGGCCCCACCCTTGCGGCCTCTGATGGGCTGCTTCCCTGGCCTCGCACCCCCCCCCCCCGCCCACCTTCCCCAGCCCTGCGCACCACGCTCTCCTGACCCTTCTCGTGAGGCGCCCGTCCGGGTCCCACCTCGGGCTTCCTCAGGCAGCGGCGGCTGCTCCTGCCCCGCTCCAGCCCGGTGTGGGTGGCCTCGTACCCACTTCAGAGCGGGCACAAGGTAGGACCTCACACGGCTGCAGAATGAAGAAGAGGGAAGCGTGACAACTTCATCTCGTCCTGTCTCCTGGGGATTTTCCAGCTGAGGCCAGAACATGCACAAGAGCCCCCAGGAGGACCAGGGCGGGGTCACCTGGTACGGGAAGCAGCACCCCGCCCCCCCGAGAAGCATCGAGCCGCCATTGCCGCATGTCTTTGCTCTCCTCACTCTGCGGGGTCACTGTGCCTTCCACACACATCAAGGTCACGGAAGACCCACTGAAGCAGAGCTGACAGACTCCTGGGTTCTCAGAGCCGACCTCTGGGCAGGGGCACCAGCACCCCGGGAACTGGTAAGAAATGCAGACTCTCAGGCCCCTCGCTCCAGACTCAGAATCAGAGGCCCTGGACCCAGGCACCGGCGCTTCCACAAGCCCTCCAGCGACAGCGGCTCTGAGCTCTGCGGCCAGGAGAACCCCCGGCAGCCCTGCGCCAGGCGGGGGCTGCGGGCAGGTGCTGCGCACAGAGCTACAAAGGCTGCTTGTAGTCCTCCTGCACCCCGAGGGATGGATGCTGCTACTAACCCCAACCTACAGACAATGGGAATGGGGCACAGAGAGGGTGAACAATGCACCCAAGGCCACACAGCAGGCAAGAGTCCATCTGACTCGTACCACGAACACAGAGCTGGGGCTCTGGCAGGGGTGCAGCTGGAGGCTGCACACTGCCCAGTGGGCTCCCCAGGGCAGAGGCGGCACCAGGGGCCTGGCCAACAAGGAGAGCTTGACAAGGATGCAGCCTTACTCCTGACGAGATCATCGCCATCATCGTGACACCCACGTCCACAGCTCCACAAAGGCTCAGCACGGCTCTGGGTGATGCGGGGGTGGGGGGGACAGGACCCACACACAACACCCTGGCTTCAGAATGGCACAAACCCAGGTAGACGCTATGCAGGCACCAAGGAGGCGCCTGGGAGAGGGAGCCGGGAAGGGGCCCCAGGCACCCAGGGTGGGGGCACGAGCTGTCCACAGAGGGCTCACGTGGTCTCAAGCCTGGAAAGCAGGTGAACGGTGGTCCCAATGGGCCAAGGTGGGAGTGGGCCTGGACAGGGAAGGTGGAAGTTAGACAGGTGGCCAGGCTGGACCGGGGCGCAGGCAGAGCATCCGGGAGCAGAGAGACGTACTGTAGCAATGACAGCCTCCCCGTGACCGCCGATCGCCGTCTGTGGAGAGCTCCGTCGCAAGCCCACAGCCCCGCAACACCCAAGTCTCCGTTCCTGTGAGTCTCAGACACAAGCTGCCAGCACAGAGCAACTTCACGGCTGGGAGATCTCCCTCCACGGCACCACAGCCCTGGCGGACTATGGTGTTACCGGCGGACCCGCAGCCAGGCTCCCTGGACTGATCGCAGCCCCGGCCCCTCCTGGCTGTGTGGCCTTTACAACTTACTCACCCTCTCTGTGCTCGATAGCCTCATCTGTAAGCTGAGGTCACCACAGGGGTGCTGAGGTGTCCAGCACTCAGAGCAGTGCCTGCAACCATCAATCAGACTGAGAGACACTGTCACCACGGCAACTGTCCCCTCGTCACTTTGCAGGTGGGGAGCCCCAGGCCGAGACCCCGACAAACCTGCCGGAGGTGACAGAGCTGACTGGCAACCCCACTCGGGTCTGGCAGACCCCAAGCACGTGAGCTTTCTGCCCGTGGCCTGCCCCCCCTCTGCAGGAGACGGAGTCGAGGTGCAAAGTCAAGGACGTGCCACTTCTGCAGAATTCCGCTTCTCCGCACCCACAGTGGGGAGCAGGGATTTCTCAGAATGAAGAGCTCACTTCTGCCCAGGGTCACCTCTGTGCAGTCACGTCCCCTCCACCCCAGCTGACTTGCCTGGTGAGGTGTGAGCAGAAACGCCTGGAGAAGACAGAGCCCAAGCCTGCCCAAGGCCACCCCCAGGGGCCCTGCCGCCCGTGAGTCTTCCTGGAGGCCCGCCGTCAGGGCGGGTGTGGCTGGCGTCCCAGCCTCGCTCTGGCCAGCGGCACTGGGCCCCCTCTCCTTGGCCTGGGGCTGGCAGACGGGGACGCTGACAGCGTGGCCCAGGTGACACCCCTCTCCGTTGCAGTCTGTGGCAATTTTGCACACTGTCCGCGCTGCTGAAAACACGCGCCTCCGAGGGGCTTTACCAAACAGTGCGGGCATTCAGTGGGCTGCGGGTTAACAGTGGGCATTTCATCAAACCGTCCGAAATAACACTTGATGTTTGTCCTGTCTAGACAAAGGGATTCTGTGTGCGTTTGGCTGTTTAATCTGAAAACTGCACCTGTCTCTTTGATTTATCTAACTCTGCCCCTCAGGATTTGAAGCCAATAACGGGGACTGGAAAACACTCCATTTCAAACAGAACTTGCTGAGAAGTTTATCTCCGCAATATTTCCAAATCCACCCGAATTCTAATGTCAAAGACCTATTATTTAGCTCATAGACTGTATAGGTTCTAAGATACTAAAGTGTAATCCTACAGAGAAATGGTCCATTTCTACCCCCTGCAGCCAGAAGCCCATATAAAAACACCTCTAGAAAGGTGCTCGTCCTGCGCTCCCAGCTCCTAAGCAGCCATGCTACAGTGGCTTCATCATTCTTATTGGGGTCGAAACAAATTTTATTTGTCTAGAAATAAAAAACTCCCGTGCAGCTGAAAACACAGCTGTCATTCTCCATCCTCGGGGCTGCACGTCTGCCCGGCATGTGTACCAGCCTTGAGGATGGCTTTGCCATGTCGTGAAATGGACAGCAGTGTCCTGGAGGGTGGCCAGAGCTGGGGCCAGCGGGGCGGTGCCTCCGTGCAGTCCCGTGATGGTCTTCCGCACGCGAGCATCTACTGAGGGAAGAGAAGACTGTGGGCCCAGCAGGACCCACAACTGAACTCTTTCCAGCCCCTGCCTCCCATGGGGGCGGAGTGGGTGTATGGTCACGTCCACCTGAAGCCTCAGAATGTGCCCTTATTTAGAAATAGAGTCTTTGAAGATGTGATTAGGTTAAGATGAGATCACAGTGGATTACACTGGACCCAAAATATAATGACTGATGTGACGGTTATATTTATGTGTCAACTTGACTTGGGCCAAGGGGTGCCCGGACATTTGGCCAAATGTTACTGAGTGTGTTGGCGAGGGGGTTTCTGCACGAGATTAATACCTGGGTCAGTAGACTAGGTGAAGCAGGTGGCCCTCCCTACCGTGGGTGGGCCTCGTCTAATCAGTTGGAGATCTGAATAAGACCAAAAAGCTGAGTGGGAGGGAACGCTTTCCACCTTTAATGGCTGTGAGCTGGGACATTGGGCTTTTGCTGCCTTTGGACTTGAACCAAAACCTTAGTAGCTCTTCCTGGGTCTCCAGGCTGCAGGCTTTCAGTTTGGAACTTAAACCATCGGCTGCCCTGGGTCCCCAGCTGGCCGACTGCAGATCCTGGGACGTGTCAACCTCTGTAATCACGTGAGCCAATCCTTCATAATAAATCACTTTTTATTTGTGTGTACACAAATAAAATATATACGTGTGTGTGTGAATCTGTGTGTGTATACACACACACACACATACTCTGTCGGTTCTGCGTCTCTGGAGAACACTAATACAGCTGGTGTCTTCGTAAGAAGAGGAGACACACAGACACGTCCAGAAAGAAGACAGCCAGGCTGGGACAGAGGCCGAGATGGGTGTGATGCAGCCACAAGTCAAGGAACGTTCAAGATTGTCAGCAGCCACCAGAACTGGCAGAGGCAAGGGACGATTCTTCCCTCAGGGAGCACAGCCCTGCTGACACTTTGATCTTTGACCTCTGGCCTCCAGAACGGTGAGAGAATATACTCCTATTGTTTAAAAGCCCCACCTTTGGGGCGCTTTGTTATGGCAGCCCCAGGAAACTGATCAGCTGGGGTCCCTACCGAGGAGTCCAAGACATGAGGATCGTTCATTCATTCATTCCATGGACTCATCAAATATTTGCTGAGTGCCTGCTATTTGAACATCTCTGTTCCAGGGTCTGGGGACACGGGATACAGCTTGCTGCCCTCGTGGAATTTACACCCAAGGGAGAGGAGACAATCGAGACAGAAATCGAGTAGAAGGTACAGAGGATCAGACAGCGAAGAGCACGACGGGGAAAGATGGCCGTAGCAGGAAGGTGCAGGAGGGAGTGTTACCTGAACTCAGGCGGTAGCTTTAAGGTTGGGAGGAGCCGAGGGGGAAGGCACTGAGCTGTCCCCCAGAGTCCTAGTCAGCAGCTTGCTCTTGGCCTTTGGGGGTGGAACACCTGACCTCAGGTGCTTGCTGTGTGGCTTGGGGCAAGTTACCGAACCTCTCTGAGAATCAGTTTTCTCAGCTGTCAAAAAGGGGTGATGATGGGGTCGAGCTCAGTGAACTGTAAGGATGAGAATGGTATGTTTCGAGGTCAGTGCACCTGGTCCACGGTTCTCCTGTGTCCATAAATGTCAGCGATCATTTGGAGCCCCCCAGACAGAGCAGTTTCCCCTGGTGGTGCACAGTCCCCATGGTCCCTGTCTCCTGGAGTTCACATCCCTTATAACTCACTCCCCTGAGTGTGGGTAGGACCTGTGACTCCCCTCTAGCCAACAGGAAACAGGACAGGACGTCACTTCCAGGATAACATCACGTAAGACTCCAACATCCCTCTTGCTTGGAGACTCTCCAACCTGCTGACTTTGAAGAAGCAAGCTGCCACGTTGTGGGCTCCCATTTGGAGACGGCCACGGGGTGAGGAGCCAACAGCCGGCAACAAACAGAGCCCTCGGTCAGGCAGCCCCAGGAGCTCGGCTGTGGACACTTCCCCAGTCGCGCCTCAGATGAGACCACAGCCCCAGCCCACCGCTGACTGCAGCCTTGCACAGAGCCCGGCTGAGCCGGGCTGGCCTCTAGAGCCACAGAAGGTGGAAAATAATGCATATGTATAAATGTATATAACGTTTTTGCATGGTAGAGCTGTCTTTTTTGTTGTCGTTGTTGAAGTGCAGTCAGTCACAGTGTGTCAGTTTCTGGTGTGCAGCACAGTGTCCCAGTCATGCATGTGCATACATATATTCATTTTCATATTCTTTTCTACAAAATGGAAACAGACTTGCAGACATAGTAAACAATCTTATGGTGACTGGGGGAAAGAGGGTGGGAAGGGATAAATTTGGGAGTTTGAGATTTGCAAATGTTAGCCACTATATATAAAAATAGATTAAAAAAACCAAATTTCTTCTGTAGAGCACAGGGAACTATATTCAATATCTTGTAATAACCTTTAATGAAAAAGTATACGTGTGTTGTTTTAAGCCGCTGAGTGTGTGGTGATCTGTTACGCAGCAGTGGATAACTGACACAGACACTGTTCATCTTTAGAAACGGGCCCGGCCCTGCGGCGCACATGCTGGACCAGATTCACCGACGTGAGGGACACACACACTGTCCGTACCGAGCACCTTTCTAAAGTGATTCACAAATACACGTTCCTCCTCAACTGGACCCGCAGGAATGCTATGAATTTGAGGCCGTGAGGGAGGTTCATCAGGGAGGAATTCAAGGCGGCCCCTAGTGCTGAAGGAAGGGCCCACGTTTGCTGGTAGGACCGTCCTTCTATGTGGAGGGGACGCCTCAGTCGGTCCCACCGGGGGCTGCCGAGCCCACCCCCCACCTCCCCCCAGGCTGACCTGCACTCAGCAAGCCGCCCGCAGGGAGAAAACACACGCTTCACGGGGACGACAAAAGTACCACTCTCCACGGGGTGTTTATATCTCTTCTGAAAATCACCAAATTGGCATTCTGATTCAAACCAGCCGCTAGCTCCAGAGCTACCCTGGGCAGGGGGAAAATGGGTTCCACTCCATCGTTTCTGGGGTCTGTTCGCTATTGGCTCTTAATGACCTGAACACACACTCACGCGCACACACTTGCTGTTCAATTTCATGCCACTTTCCCTCGGAACAGGGGCTGGTCCCTTCGAACGGGGCCAAGCCCTTCCGGCCCACGTGAGTCTCTGCTGACTGCCTTCAAGCGAGTTTCTCCTGCAGACCACAGCTTCACAACCACTGCTTTGGTTTCAGATGTTAGGGTGTTTGGGGGGGGTTGTTTGTTTGTTTTAATCCTTCTTTTGCTCCTTAATCCTCTGTCTTCCACCGGGCACAGCACCGTGGGCTGGGAGAGGTGGGGTCCCCTCTGGGAAGAGGTGAGAAATGCTGCTGGCCAGTCCTGGCCAGGCCTTCGCCCTTGTGAACAGCTTGTTTACTACAAATAAAATCAGTTAACCTCGGCGGCAGGCTCTGTAGGGGCTGCACACGCCGGGCAGCCTCCCTACTGGGGGAAGCAGGGCTGTGAGGTCAGAGTCCTCAGCCTTTGGGAGCCGAACAGGCTGGAAGGCACCTGGGATCGCGGCCCAGCCTGATGGTCTGCTGAGGTGCCCCCCCTGCAACATCCCTGCCACCTGTCACTCCGCTCAGGCTGATCTTACCTGCCTCTTCTGGCGGGGAACTCACTCTCAACCGCGAGTGGCTAATTCCATCCCTGGGCATCTCCGGCGAAGACAACACCACTGTTTACCTTGAACTGACCTCAGCCACCCTGTGACCCCTGCCCAGGCTTCCTGTCCCGTCACAGGGTCCACACAAGCCACTGGGCAGCCCTGCTGAGCTGGGGCCTCGGTTCTCACAGCCCAGGTCCCCGCCTGTCTCTCCCAGGCCTTGTCTCCTCCCGGATGAACCCGTAGCTCCTACCTGCCCACGTGCTTAGTCCGTCCATCCCTGGAGTCCCCCACGGACACTCCAGGCCTGTGCCGGGTGCTGGGACCCAGCAGGAGCAAGACTGACAGACGCCCTCTCCTGGAGCATCCGGCCCGGCGGAAGCCACCAGAGGGTCAGCAAGGCTATGTTAGATGGTCCCCAGTGCACCTAACATCCGTCCCCAGGTGAGGACGCCACGTTCCTTACAAACAAGGAACCATGTGAGGAGGTCTTGGGGGGCCCTTGGACATAGGGTGGCCAGAGAGGTACATAAGGACAGAGGTCTGGAGGTGAGAGCACACCAGCCTAGGAAAAGACGGGGCATCAGAGCACTCCAGACGGTCACTCCTACTTCCAGAAGGTTCTCCCCGTGGCTCTTGGTGGGACTGGCTTGGCCTGCTCATCTCTGCAGGGGGGCAGGAAGGAGTGCGGTGGGTGTGGGTCAGGGTCTCCGCAGTGACCCTGGGACCTGCCCGGGGTGGGGTGTGGGCAAGACAACCAGCAGGGCTGCCTCTTCGCGGGTGGAGACGGAGTCGTCCCGGTGGGCGGGGCTGGGAGGGCAGAGCGGTCAGTCCCAAGAAACCAGAGTGATTCAAGAATCAAATGTGCGCGGGTGCTTCCGCGGGTGGAGACCCCTCACCGCCTCCTCCCCTCACCTGCAAACTCGGGCCCCAACCCCCAGGGCTGGACCAAGACCCAACCTCCTCCTCACCCAGCAGACAGCAGCTCATTGGTGACAGTTCTGTCCCTTGTGCCCTGTTTTCGTTTTTGAACTTCAGGAGCCAGCACCATTGTACTCACTTCACCCCCTCCCAGCGAACTCGGTAACGCGACACTCCCCGCTGGCAGCTGGAGGCTGGCATCCTCAAGTCCCCCTTTCTGGTGCCTGGTCTTTGCTGAGACACTGCTAGACAAGACCTGCTCGAGGGCCACGTCAGCCCTGGAGCCTGGATGACAGACGCTGGCGGACCCAGAACCCCTGCCCACCTGCCCCGCCCCAGACCAACATCCGGGACTTTGTGGGCTGGCGTTCCCAGGGCCCGCCTTTCTTCTCTCTGGCGTGTGTGTTATTTGAAAGCGGACTTCAGAGCCCCTGTACTGGCACTGAGAAGGGCGTGGGGTGCAGGAGTAGACGTCGAGGACCCTGCGGGACAGGAGGGGGGTCAGAGTCTCACCGGCCAGCTGGACCGGAAACTCTACATACGATGCTGACGCCATCAGACCCATCTCATGAGCCTACAGCCTCTTCTGGAATTCTTCGCCAAAGTTTGAATTTGTCGTAAATAAACTCAATTTTCACTCCCTTCACACAAATCAGCTTTTTTTGGAACTGGTTTAAAAAAAAAAGAAGGGGGAAAAAAAACCAACACGAGCAAGTGCACAGGAGATGAGGAAGTCGGAGGCGCGTGACTAACGCACAGGCGCCGAGAACGAAACGCGGAGGCCAACGCACGAACAAGCGGGCCCGCTGACGCCCGCGGCGCGAGGGCAAGCCGGCGCGGGCCCCTCCCGAAGGGCGCGGAGGGTCCCCAAGCCGCAGGCGAGGACGAGCAGCGAGCGGCCGGCGGGGCTGCCCCCAGGCAAGGCCTCCCCGCCGCAGGTGTCCGAGTCCCCGCGGGAAGCGAGGCGGCTTTGATGCTGCTCCCGGCAGCGACCTCCCCGCGCACCCAGGGCGCCCTGCCGGTCAAAGGAGAAGCCGCGCTGCGTCTCTCCCTGCTCTTCTGCCCAGAAGACCTTCGGGGCAGTGTTTATCTGGCTTGGCCGTCACCACCAGCCACGGGGGGTTCTGGGAGACCCTCGGACCCTGGTGTGAGGCACGCTGCGCCGGGAAGGATTTGACCTTGCCCAGAGAGGTCTGGCCTTTGCCCGCGGCACTGGGAGACGTCCCCCGGCTCTGGGACGTCCTGCCTGATAAGAGTGTCTGTTTTCCTGGGGGGAGGGGCGTGGACACCAAAATACCTAACAGGGTGATTGGAGGGGACGGGGGTGGGGGCGCTTTGGGTCACACGGTGTCTGCTTCACCTCCCGAGGGGCTGGAGGGTGAGGCTGGCCACGTGGGCAGACAACCAGGTGAAGTGATGGAGCTCCAGGGAAACCTCTGGAGAACAAGACTCAGTGAGCTTTCTGGGGGGCGGCACTCCACCTGCACTGTCACACTGTCCCTGGAAAAGGTTTCCTGACTCCACGGGGAGGGGGCAGCCGGAGTCCATGCTGGGTTCCTTCCTGGGCTCTGCCCTTGCATCGCTGCCCGTGGCTGATTCTAATCTGAATCCTCTCCCTGTGACAAACCATAGCTGTGAGTGCAAGAGTGTTTCTGAGCTCTGGGGGTCCTGCGAGCCAAGTACCGAGCCTGAGGGTTTGGCACTGAGGACCCCCAAATGCTGCAGCTGTGTCGGAAGTGGGAGTGGTCCTGGGGCCTGTCCCCTCCCCCGGGTCCTGACACTGACATCCGGGCCTCACGGGGAGGGGAGAGCGTTCTCTGGCCGGCAGGAAGGCGCTGGAGCCAGCGCCCCGGATGACGGCCCCACGGCCGCGTGGCGACGCGGTTCCTGCCCTGTGCCTCCTGTGTCTGAAAATGCTGACTGTCAAGAAGGAAGAGCAGAATTAGGCAACGAGACAGAAACAGGCACAGACAGGTGAAAGAGGGCTTTTGTTTGCACAGAACTTTCTGCCAGAGACCCCGAAATACGGAGACGGGGAGGGAGGAGAGGGTGCAGCCTGCTGACGACGCCCCGTCCCGAGTGCGATCAGAACAAGCAAGCCTCTCACCGCACCGGGAGGGGCCCAAGACCAGCGGCCAGCAGCTTCTGCCCACTGTGCCCGCAGGCCTGGCCAGCGGCCCTCCTGGAAGGAAGTCCCCCCTCCTGTCTGCCTTCAGTCCTTCACTCCACTCCCGGCACCTCTGCTTTCTCCCTGACCTCTGAACCCACAGCAGGGATCAGCAGGCTGTTTCTGGAAAGGCCCAAAGAGCAAACGATTTAGGCTTTGGGGCTGGGCAGGGGTCTCTGGCACAACCACTCAGTGCCATCCTTTGTGGCACAAACGCAGCCACAGACAACAAGCACGCGAGTGGGTGTGGCCATGTGCCAATAAAACTCAATTTGTCTAATCAGGCAATGGTGGGATCTGGCCCTCAGACTGTGGTGTGCTGCCCCCGGACCTAGATCTGAGCTCCCAAAGCCCAAAGGCTCTCACTGAAGCCTCTCTCCAGGGCCTCTCCCAGCCACTCCCTGGCCGGCGCTGCAAGCCGGCCTCAGCAGTCTCTGGGACCAGGGCAGCCAGACTGAGCACGTGAAAACGCAGGCTGCCCAGCTCCTCTGCATTTCCGAAAACCAGCAGCTCTTTTTAGTATAAGGATGTCCTATACGAAACTCAGGATGTACGCTACCAAAAATGTATTTGTTGTTTGTCTGAAATTCAAACATAACAGGCACCGTATGTTTTATCTGGCAGCCCTACGTGGGGGCAACATGGTTGGATGCAGTCCAAGAAGATCCCAAATTCTCTGCTCCTGGCCCTGGAGTGGAGCCTCCCCTGAACCAGTAATTCAGATAAAGCCTTAAGAGGGAGAAGGAGACAAAGGAAGAGGGGGAGTTGAGGGGAAGACAGAGAGGAGGGGCGAGAGAGGAAGAAAAATGGGCATTAAGAGTGCCTCATTATCTAAGTCATGTGTATCAGTCACCTACACTGCGTAACAAGGCACCACAAACTTAGCACCTTAAAACACCACCCATTTACCAGAGTTCTGTGGGTCAGAGACCAGAGTGGTGCAGCTGCTCCTCTGCTCAGGGTTGCGCAAAGCTCACATCAAAGCACTGCTGGGTTGTGCCCCCCTTCTAGAGACCCCAGGGAAGGAACCCCTTCTGAGCTCACTCAGGTGGTCGGCAGAATCCAGTCCCCATGGTTGCAGGACTCAGGTCCCTGCTTCCTTGATGAGTGGGGACATCCTCTCCATCTTCACACCATGTCACATCCTTTTCTCCCTGCCCTCACCTGCTACATCTCTCCACCTTTCTGTCTGTGTTTCAGGGCATATGACAGCACACTGGAGCCACCTGGATAATCCAGGATAATCTCTCTGCTTTAGGATCGACCGATTACTGAGCTTAATGACCTCTGCGAAGTTCCCTTTGCTGTCAGGTGACATTTTCAGGGCAAAGCATCACATTAGAGTCACAGCCCAGGACCTGCTCGGGGGCCACAGTCCTCCCCCATCACCCACTGGGACACACACCACTGGGGACCCAGCAGTGCACCAGGCAGACCTGCCCCACCCCTGGAAATGACTTGGAGAAAGCTGCCATTTGCAATGGAAGCACCTCTGCCCTGTTCCCCGGAATTGGCTGCTTTAGGGCTGTCTGAGGCATTTCTGCCAGACTTCCGCTCCTAGACTCCCAAGCTTAGACGTTTCCCGTCATTGGAAGCAAAATCTAAGGTCCCAAACAGAAACGGTACCCCAATGTCACGTGGGCAGAGCTCATGGAGAAACAGTCTTCCATCCCTGTAGTGGACCCAAGACTGAGACATCTGACTGTGTATGGCCCTGGGGCTCCTGGCAGTTTGGCTGTTTCATTTTTGTTCAACTTGCCTGGAGCTCTCGTGTCACAGTGATTCAGGGCCCAACAACCCTTGGCAGCCAAAAGGTGCAGCCATGGAGGGTCCACGTGACCCCTGACTCCTCCCTCCACCCCATGCGGCCATGGGCTCCATGACCACCCCCCATAACAGTCCACCCCTAGGAGACACCCAGTGCTTTGCTTAAATGTACACACCATAGCATGATGTGCTAGCAGCTCAGAGTTTCAAGCCACAGAGACCAGGGGAGGCGCGTGAGGGTTTCTGCGAGGACTCCACCAAACAGGGAGGAACAGCGCTCGTTTCCGAAAGCCTCTCCTTGCGCGGTGGGCGGTCTGCGCTCTGGGTCCCCAGTTAGACCATCACAGTGAAAGCAGGCTGTAACCAGCTTCCCTGTGCAGCTCTGTGTTCCCATTAATTACATTTTCTGGTTACCCAGGGATTCAATTTTGTTCAGTCTCCGGATCTACAAAAGCAGGAAAAATAATGGGCCAATATCTTTTAGATTAGAAGCACGGCTAACGAGGTTTCCATGTCATCATGCCAGCATCCTTTGATGAATGGGGACATGACGTGAGCACAGAATCAGGAGGGCATGGGGAGAAGGACTGCTGGACCAGGGACAGGTCCGTCTCCTCCACCTCCTGGGCTGAGCCCAGGGCTGGGCCCAAGCCCCCGGGCCCCACACCGTTACCCTGTTAGATGGGCAGACCCGCGTTCCGATGCCCCAGTGGGCGTGCGGATGAAGAAAGCTGACGTCCTCGTGCTGTGTGACACATCACACACTCCTCGTAGCAGGGGCTGGCTGTTGCTGCTTTTATGAACACGGTCATCCTGATGCCGACACTGTCACCATTATGCTTTGGACCTCAGTTTCTTCCAGTATAAAAAGAGCAAAACCACCCACCTCTCCTCACGACTGTGAATGACAAGGGACGCAGTGCCTGGGAAGTGTGACGCAAGCTCCAGGACACCGGCAGGTGTTACTATGACCATCATCACCACAGGGGGAGAAGGATGAATACAACTCAGGGTACTTTCTCAAAGGGTCTACAGGCCGGGACATCAAAAGATGTCTTCCCAGAACAGAAACCCCCAGATCGACCTAACGGGTTGCCATTTGCTTTTTCCTCTCTTCCAAAAGGGAGAAGGCAAAGAACATTCTGGAAAACCTTGTTCTAGATAATTTGGACAGGCTCCTGCTCTCACAGGCTCCCCTGAACACGTCACCCAGTGGGTCCTTGGGCGAGGAAACCGTAGATGGATGAGGCCAGGCAGTGAGACCTCCATCTGGTCGCTTCGTGGCCGCACGGGCGCTGGCGCAGAGGGGTGGCAGTGTCCCGGGTGGCAGTGTCCCGGGTGCCAGCAGCAGAGTGGACATCTCACTTCAGCAACAGCAAGATGCAGCTCTCAGAGAAAGGCAGCAGGCTCGCTGGGCCAGGCCATCACCAGGGATGCTCCAAGCTCACAGCCCGTGCCTGGGCCACGGAGGCCCCATGTGACTGCGGGCTCCTGGCTGGCATCTCACTAATAGGATAAATGTCAGCTCGGGTGGTTTTCCACAGACCACAGGGCTCAGCTCGGAGGTCCAGGAAGAGGGAAGGGCAAAAGTCACCGAGAGTCAGATTCCTCCCAGGGGCGATTGCTTTAATCCACTCCCAAAACGGCTCATAATCCCTCTTTAGTGCGGAGCTTATGAAAGTGCAGCGTCTCCCCCGAGCCTCTTCCCCGGGGAGGTGTTAGGAGTAAAGACGAAGCAGCTGCTCCGTGCCCCGCGCTCCAGCACCGGGCACACAGGCAAAGCGGAGGCCTGGCTGCTCTGTGACGGGGGCAGTGGGGGAGGGGGTCGGCCCTGTCGCTGGGCAGCCAGGCGCTGGGCTGTGCTTTCCACACAGTCACCATCCTCCCAGCCCCATCCGTCCCAAGAGGAAGCTCGGAGGGACCATGGGAACGGTCCAGGATCACACAAGAACTGCAGCTGTCCCCAGCCCAGTCAGCTGTGGATAAGACTCGTTTTTGAGAAGTGTTGTCATCTAGGCACACACCCCAAAGAATCAAAAACAGGAACCGAAACAGACACTTCTCCACCCACGTTCACAGCAGAACGATTTACAATGAGCGGAAGGTAAAACAACGCAAACCTCCATCAATGGATGAAAGGAAAACAAAACGTGGTCCATCCATACAACGGGATACTATTCAGCTGTGAAAAGGAGCGGAGCCTTGACTGTTGCTGCCACGTGGACGAACCTCAAAAACATGATGCTGAGTGAAAGAAGCCAGGCACCCAAGGTCACATATTATGTGACCCCATTTATGTGCACTATCCAGAATCCACAGAGACTGAAAGCAGACTGGGAGTTGCCAGGGCATGAGGAAGGGGGAAGGGAGTGACGGCTAATGGGTACCAACTTTCCCTTTGGAAGATGAAAATAGTTTGGAACTAGTTAGTGGTGATGGTTGCACAACACTGTGTATGTACTTAATGCCACTGAAATGTACACTTTAAAAGGGTTAATGCTGTTATGTGAATTTCGCCTTCAGTTGAAAAAGGAACGCTGGCTGAGTCTGGATCCCCTGTTGGCTGAGTCTAAGTCACTCCTATTGGCTGAGGCTGATCCCTCCTATTGGCTGAGTCATTCTCTCTTGTTGGCTGAGTCTAAGTTGCTCCTGTTGGCTGAGTCTGAGTCCCTCCCGTTAGCTGAGTCTGAGTCCCTCCTGTTGGCTGAGTCTGAGTCCCTCCCGTTGGCTGAGTCTGAGTCCCTCCCGTTGGCTGAGTCTGAGTCCCTCCCGTTGGCTGAGTCTGAGTCCCTCCCGTTGGCTGAGTCTGAGTCCCTCCCGTTGGCTGAGTCTGAGTCCCTCCTGTTGGCTGAGTCTGAGTCCCTCCTGTTGGCTGAGTCTGAGTCCCTCCCGTTGGCTGAGTCTGAGTCCCTACTGTTGGCTGAGTCTGGGTCTCTCCTGTGAAATCCAAATATTCCCTGTGGCCACTGACATTAACTCAACCTGTTTGTGACTCAGTAGGACTCTGGAATTCTTACACAAGAGGAGTCTTAGAATGACAAGAGAGGCGGAAGGAGATTATGGAGGGGGCTGGTGTGAGGTCCACCCTCCCCATCATCCCGTGGAGCTGCTGTGGACATCAGCCCTGGATGCCACCCCCATCTCCTAGGTGGGGGCTCCTGGCTCCAGGACAACCATCACATGCAGAAGAAGGGAAGGATGTAGCCATGCTGTCCCTGGTGACCCCTCCCAGGACTGGGGCCGGAGAGCTGGCTGCCCGAGAGTCTGGGCAACTTTCTTTGCTGGCTTGGCATGACCTTAGAAACACTGCTTAACCCTTGCTCTGCCTCAGTTTACCCATGTGTGAAATAAGGCTAATGATGTTTCCTGACCTTGAAAAGACGTTGAGAGATTTTGTTAAGTAAGGTTTTTACTGCTTGATAGCTGATGGGTGAAAAGGGCAAAGACTTACTAACTGGTGATTTTCAAGTCCACTGCTGCCCTGCACCCACTCCCCCACACAACACACACACACACCCCTCCACATACACACCCCTGCACAACTCCTACACCCACACACCCCCAACACACAGACCCAGACACACACAGACACACACACTCCCAACACACAGACCTAGACACACACACACACACGTACCTCCACATACACACCCCTGCACAACTCCTACACCCACACACCCCCCCAACACACAGACCTAGACACATACACACAGACACACCCAACACACACACAGACACACACCCAACACACAGACCCAGACACACACCCCAACACACAGACCTAGATACACATACATACATGCCTCCACAGACACACACATATCTCCACATACACACCCCTGCACACTCCTACACCCACACACCCCTCCAACACACAGACGTGCACACACACACACCCCCCAACACACAGACCTAGACACATACACACAGACACACCCAACACACACACAGACACACACCCAACACACAGACCCAGACACACACCCCAACACACAGACCTAGATACACATACATACATGCCTCCACAGACACACACACATCTCCACATACACACCCCTGCACACTCCTACACCCACACACCCCTCCAACACACAGACTCAGACACACACACAGACACACACACCCCCAACACACAGACCTAGACACACACTCACATGCCTCCAAAGACATACACACAGACACTCACACATACACACAGACACAACACCTACCTGCACATACCACCACGTGCACACACCCAGACACACACTCACATGCACCTCCATATACACCTCCATACACACACAGACACACACCCAACAGATACAGACACCCACACACAGACATACACACCAGCTCTCTCCCTACGCGGCTTTAAGGGGGCGCCTTCAGCTCTTCTGCACACAGCTTTGGACCCACACGTGGACAAAGGAAGCAGGGCATCATCTGAGGAGGAACCAAATTCCCCAAAGTCTCCCTTCCCTCCTTGAAATTTCCACCCGGACTCGGAGCTGCTGGTTGGCCATCTGGCTCCGCCCACTCCTGGCTCCTCCTTGGGGGGGAAGTGCGTCCTCAGAAAGTCACTGCCCTCACGTGCTCCAGGCCCCGCCTGTGAGGCGCGTGCACTGTGAGCTGTAGATAAACAGCAGCCGCCCTGCTCTGTCTGCCTGCATGCACCTTCCTTCCCCTCCTCCCAGATGGGGGCCAAGTGCCACCTCCTCCAGGAAGTCTTCCCAACCACTCCAGGTAGAGCCACCTGCTTCTTCCCCTGGGCTTCTGCAGTTCCCTTTGCATCTCTGCTCCTGCTCTGATGAAAAGTTCCTGAAGGGCTAGAGAGGGTCCCCCATCTCCATGCCCAGCTCAGCACAGCACCAGGGGCAGGCCATCTGTGCCTGCTGAATGAAGGTGTTGGGAGAAACCCTTCCTCGGGCCTGTTAGGCCCAGAACCAGCCTCAGCTGCAGTCCTGGGGCAGCACATCTTCAGGTGGCCACCCCGTGGCTGGTGCAGCAAAACCACAGCCCTGACCCCCCCACCCTCACTGTGGGGCCCTGGGGACAAGAACCTAAGAAACAGACTCCAGCCACGTGAACTTGGGGCCGAGGTTTCCAGGAGCACCAGGCTTCTGTGAAGAGGATCCAATTAGCCTGAAAATGCTGACGGCAGGAGGAACCCGGGGCCAGGAGGGCTCCGAGGGACCTGGGGGCAGTGCCGGGCAGGAAATTAGCCCAGTGCTGGCCTTTCAGCAAGGGCCCACCAGCGCCCCCCGAAACCCACACTGCGTGACGCCACAGAACCCGGGCCGGCGCCTAATGGGGCCATTCCGTCAACGTTTTCTGGGATTTTGAAATGCAGTGTCATAAAAATAAACATGCTTACTCTTGTCTTGCATAATTGGCTCCCTGAAGAATCCTCGCATCCTGAAAGCCACCGTGTCCCTCGGCAGGAAGCACAGGTTTTTTCTGCATCTGGGTACAGTCCTGAATTTTCTCTTTACAAAACAGAGGGGGGTGGGAGGAGGGAGGAAACTGGACCCCTGGGTGCATCCTTTCCCCTCCATCACAACGTCCTCCCTGCTAAGGGCGAGAACACGGTCTCCAGGCAGTCCAGAGGCTGAAGCTCTGTCACAGGCTGGCCTCGTGGTTTCTGGAGGTTCACTGCCATGTGCGAGACATCACCCTGCCTGGTCAGTGATTCTTACCTAGAAAGGTTGGTTTTGTGAAATAGTGGCTGCGTGCCCAACACGCCCATTGGCCGTCCCGGGGGTAACTCCTCCACTCTGGCCTAAGATGGCTTTTTGCAACAGTTCAGAAAATTGGAACCACAGGAGAATATTTGCTTTTGATCACGGGTACAGTCAAGCTGGGAGGGTGGTTATGAGACTCGTTGAAGGTGAACTGTGTTATTTAGGTGCTCGTACGGGAGCATGTGGGAGCTAAGCAGTGCTTCACCCGAAGGTGGGCTTAAGGGAAGAGAAGCAGGGGTGGCCTCGCCCCGCCCCGTCTCCAAAATCCCATCTCCCTCCCCAGGCCATCCTTGACCTGCGTGAGGATGATGGGCTCGACCCACCCGGGCAGGAGGGCAGACAGCACTGCAAAACCAAAAGTTCCATCCTGTGTGTGTGGACCCTGCACTGCCTCCCTCATCTGAAATGATGCCCTTTGTCGTAAGACATTCCATGAGGGTGGCCTTCCCTAAAACTGCCCCCACTGGGAGGACGCCCATGATCCCAGAGAACCCCGAGGGCCACGCCAGCCATGCACAGTGGGAGAAGGCTTTGCGGTGGGAGGGAGGGCGGGGGCAGTCTTTGCAGGACCACCTGCCAGCCCCTCCCCTCCCCCACCAGGCCACCCTCCCTCCAGCCACAGGAGCCACACCCAGGCCAGCTAGGAGCCCTTCCTCTAATGAGTCACCATGTTCCCCCCTCGTGGCATCTTTGAACAGAAACCTTTGTTCTCGTCATTATCTCGCCAAGATGCAGCACCCTGGCGAGACACCGCTGACACTCAATAAATGTGTATCAGATGAAAAATGAACAAATAAACAATGGCTTATGTGCAGTCAGCTCTTCTCTCCAGAGCAAAGGGAAGGAGCAAATCCAAACCCAGAGGTGGAATCTGGGATATCTGGCCTGTGCACTGTCACCGAACAAAAAAAACCAGGAGGCTTCTCTGACCTCCCCACTCCCTGGAGCATTTATGTCTATGGCTGTAAAGTACATGGAGCAGGGAGAGAAACAGAAACAATGTTCATGGCAGCATCATTTTTATGAGCCACAAAGTAGCAACAGACCAAATGCCCATTAACAGACGAATGGATAAACCAACTGTGGTATGTCCAAAAAAGGAATGCTACTCAGAAGTGAAAAAGAATGAAGAACAACATAGGCAAGCATCAAGAACATCATGCTAAGTGAAGAAACCCAGGCAAAGAAGTCTAATTCTATTTATCGGAAATGCCCAGAACAGGCAAATCTATGGAGACAAAAGTCGAATTAGGGGATGCTTGAGGCTGGGGGTAGGAATGGAGTTAACTGTAAACAGCACAAGGGAAATGCTCTAAGATAACTACAGTGATCATTGCACACACAGTAAGTTTACTAGAAATTGAATTATATGCTTAAAATGGGTGCGTGTTATGGTACATAAATTATACCTCAACAGATACATACACACGCACATGGTGGGCAATCCTTCTTACCCAGACTCTGAGTTATGTTAAGCCTAACTCTCTCAATGTGGCCATTCATTAGTTCCCACTTGAATTTCACCAGAGCTGTCAGGAGAGGCTTCCTTGGAATTGGTGGCATATTTATTTTTAATTATTAAATAGATTGAGTAACTGTATCTGTGTCACAAATACGTGTTCATCCCTTTATGACATTTTATGAATTCTTTGATGCAAAACAACCTCTCAATGAGATGACAAATTTTACCTAAAACTGTGGGTGCTGGAAGGACTTGTGACTTCAGAGTCAGGTCTAGATCCACAACGTGCTGACCTGACATCGCAGCAGTTGGGTCCTTCTCAGCTTTATGTTCAATTTTGTGTTGTTTAAATTTGGTTTTGTTTCTCCCAGAAGGTCAATGTGTAACTTCATCAAGGGAATGAGAAGTAGATTTTACAAAAGATGTAGACGGCACACTGAACAGGGTAAAGAACATGACTGAACCCTGGAGGCCATGAAATCTGGGATCAAATCTCAGCTCCCCCACTAGCCAGCTGTGTGACCTTGGACAAACCACTTAACCTCTCTGAGCTTCAGTTTCCCTGTTTGTAAAATGAGAGTAACAAAACCTGCCTTGCAGGGTCATCATGGGGATCCTGAGGGCAGACTGAGATGGTGTAGACTGGCTGGGTCACTTAATGCAAACCCTGGGTTACCGAAAGGTCTGGAGCTAGTGTGTTCCAGCGCCTTCTAGCTGGACATAAAAGGATGAAAAACACAAGTAATGCATCTAGTTCATGGGATATCTGAAGCTCACAGCCAAATTTGGCATAGAGTTTCCCATTACATCACCCAACTTCATTCAACAAGCATTTATAGAGCGTATATGTGTGGGTGCCTGCGCGCACGCGCGCACACACACTCTCTCTCCCTCTCTCTCTCTCCAGTTCTTTTATCATAAAGACCAAGTGAAGTGAAAACAGCAAAGACACAAATGAACATTCTGCCTTCACAAACTTGAGGCTCTTGTCTCACTGCTCTAGAAACAAGAGACCAACTGTTCTTGTGTTTTCCTCGGAGCATGGTCTTGAAGCCACCCTACGTGCAGGGCAGGAAAGTGGGGCTGTCCCCAAAAAGGCCGTGCTATTTTCAGAGCTGACCTGATTTATGGAAGGATCTGGACGGCTCTTCTTATCCAATAATTATGCGCCGGGTCATTCATTACTGTCACCGGTAATGGATCTCATAACATTAGCAACACTGCACCTTCACTTGCTGCTGTATTCGCATTCTAAAAAGTGTGGCAGAATCACAACATAGCAAATTTCATTAATTTTTTACCCATTTGCCCATTTCCACATCACCCAGGACTGCCATTAAATCCAAATACATGGTGAATAAAGAGGTTTTACACACACACACACACACACACTCACACACACACTCACACTCACACACCCCAATTAGGTGATAAACTTTGACAGAAAAGTAGAGAATACTACTTTTCTTTTAGTGCAACTTTTTAATTTGAGTTAGTTGTAGATCCACAAGTGCTGAAAAAGATGCAATACAGAGAAATCCTGTGCACCCCTACCCAGCTCCCCAAGTGGAAGCATCTTACAAAACCACAGTATAACGGTGTAAGAGGATACTGGCAGGGATGCACTCAAGACAGAAAGCACCCCAGCACCCCGAGGGCCCCTGGGGTTGCCCTATTATAGCCATGTCCTCTTCCCTTCCACACCCCAGCTTCTCCCTAACTCCTGACAACCAGTACTGTGTTCTCTGTTTCTATCATGCTGCCACTTCAAGAATGCCATGGAATCATCATATCGTGTGTGACCCTTGAAGTTGGCTTTTTACGCTCAGCAAAATTCTCTGGAGGTTCCTGCAGGATGTTGGGTGCACCAGTCATCCCCTCATTTTTATTCCGTGGTGTGTACGTGCCACGGTGTGTTTAGCCACTCACTCGCTGAAGGGCACGTGGGTTGTTTCCAGTTTGAGACTTTATTTAGAAACAAAGCTGCTCTGAACATTCACATATAGGTTTTTGTGCGAACAAAATTCTTCATTTCTCTGGCATACATGCCCCAGAGTGAAATGCTCAACAGTATGGCAGCTGCAGGTTTAATTTCATAAGAAACTGCCAAAGTGCTTTCTGGAGTGGCTGTAGCATTTCACCTTCCCACCAGCAGTACAGGAGGGCTCCAGTTTCTCCATATTCATGGCAGCATTTGGTGTCTATATTTCTTTTTTTAGCCATGTTAGTAGATAGATAATGGTTTTAATTGCATTTCTCTAATGGCTAAAGATGCTGAACATCTTTCCTTGTGCATTTTACCATCTAAATATTCTGTTTGGTGAATTGCCCTGCCATGACTTTTACCTGTTTCTAATTGGACTGTTCCATTTTTTCTTACTGAGCATTTTGAGAGGTCTCCGTGTATCGTCAATACTAGTCCTTTGTCAGATACACAGTGTGCAGATATTCTCTCCCACTCTGCAGCCTGCCTTTTCTTCTTAAAAGAGTCTTCCACAGAATGAATTCTAAAATTTTGATGAGGTCTGATTTATCCATTTTTCCTTTTACGTATTGTGGTTTTGGTGTTAAATCTGAGAACTCTTTGCCTAGCCCCACAACTTGAAGGCTTTCTCCTTTTTTCCCTACAGGTTTTATAGTTTTATTACATTTTATATTTAATTCTGTGACCCGTTTTGGAGTGATTTTGTATAAGGTGTATAAGGTGAGGATTTGGGGGGAGGGAGGTGGTGGCTATGAATGTTCTTTTGTTCCAGTACCATTTATTGAAAGGCTATCTTTCGTCCACTGAATTTGCACCTTTGTTGAAAAATCACCTGTGCATATTTGCAGGCGTCTACCCCTGGGTTGGTTCTCTGTTCTGTTTCATTGATCTATGTATCTACCCCTCCATTGATACTACATAGCCTTCATAACAGTGGCTCTGTAATAAGTCTTGTAATCAGACAGAAGACTCCTCTCATTGGATTCTTCTTTTTCAAAACTCTTTTAGTTATTCTAGTTCCTTTACACTTACACATGAATTTTAGAATTATCTATATGTACAAATATTTTGCTGGGATTTTGATAAGTATTGTGTTAAACCTCCATACCAATCTGAGGGGACCCAATATCCATACTATGTTGAGTCTTCCATCCATGAACATGGTATGTCTTTCCATTCATTTAGACTTTCTTCCATTTCTTCCATCAGCATTGGGTGGTTCTCAGCATACAAATTGTCCACATAAGTTTCGTTAGATTTACACTGAAATACTTCATTTTTAGAGCAACTCTAAATGGTACTGCATGTTTAATTTGTGTCCACGTGTTCACTGCTAATTGATAGAAATACAGTTAATTTGTGTACATTTATCTCGTATCCTGCAGCCTTGCTGAATTCTCTTATTAGTTTTAGGAGTTGCTTTACAGATGATATGAAATTTTCTATGTAGATAATCATATCATCTGCAAATGGGGACAGTTTCATTTCCTCCTTACTGTGTACCTTTTGTTTCCTTTTCTTCCTGTATCACACTGGCGAGAACTTCCACTACCATGTTGAATAACAGTGGTGAGAGTGGACATCCTTGACTTGTTCCTCATCTCAGGGGAAAAGTGTCCAGTGTCTCAACATTAATTATGAAGTCAGTGGTAGATTTTTTTACAGATGTTTTTTATCAAGTCAAAGAAATGCTCCTGTATGCCTATTTTCTGAGAGTTCTTATCATAGGTAGCTGTTGAATGTATCAAAAATGCATATGATCATATGATTTTTCTTCTTTAGCCTTTTCTTACGATAGAGTGCATTGATTGATTTCCAAATATTGAACCATCCTTGCATTATTCGTGGAATAAACCCCACGTTGTCATGGTTTATACTTCTTTTTACACATCGCTAAATGTACATATTTGTTAATATTTCGTTAAGGATTCTCTTGGCCTATTTTCACAAGCCATATTGGCCTATAGGACTGAGCATGTTAGTTTTTTAACAGCACTTTCCTGCTGCCAGACCTTCCCCGCTGAGATCTTCCCTTTCTCAAATCTAAATATTCCTTTTTCAGGGCCAAGGATTCCAAGAAATAGCATGAAAACTCCTTGCAGGGCCCTGGTACACTGTGGCCCACCAATCAGCACTGAGCACTTGAGATTCCATTCTTGGAAACGCTGGTGATTAGTTGCCTTCCTCATCCTTCTTTTGCTAGAATCTTCACAACAGCTGACAGAGCCTGTATGTCAGTTTGAAGAAGCTGCACCATTGCATCTGGTTAGAATAAGGCACCTGACGTACAATTCACTTGCCTCAAAGTTCCGTAAGTTTGAATTTAGGAATCTTACCATGAACCTGTGCCCTGCTTAACTAAGTCAGTGCATGCAAAATAATAATAAAAAAAAATTAGATGAGATCAAAAAAGGAGCTATCTCAGAGTTTGAAGAATTTACAACTTAACTTAGAAAGAGCTCCCAAATTGGGGAATTGTCCCACAATACAAATTCCTTTCTTTTAATATTTAAGGAAGGGTGGTCACAAATGATCACCAGGGCAGCTCAACAAAGTGCACTCTTTTCACAGATCACACCCCACTGCCTGGAATCTGTGCCTGGCATTGAGTCCTTGCACTTAGTGGGTGCTCCATCAGTGTTCCATGAAGGCACAGGGTGGGCTTGTCAATGCAAGGGCATCCCCTCCAAATCCCCTCAGGAGCCCCCTCATGCCTGTGCAGCACCAGCAAGCAGCCCACCAGCCCACCTGGAATCAGCTGCCTGTCCGCACCTGTGTTAGAAGCCCGGTTCTTGATGTGGCATGCTCCACACTTCCTTATCCAGACCCTCAATCCTATGAACTCAGCAGATTCCCTCCTGCAGGGGGAGTTCTGTTTAAAAAACGGGTCTCTTCACCCAGAGTTGGAGCTCCTGATCATAAATGCTTGGATGCCCACTGGCCCCTAAACTCCCCAACACACACCATGCACACCCACATACACACACTCACACCCACACCCCAGAAACCCATACATGTTCCCCAACAGACACCACTCCCCTCACACACACCACACACACACACCCCTACTTCTAGAACAAGGTTCTCAAAGGTCTTCATTGAAACCAGACCTTGACGATTCCCCGTCATTCCTCCTCCTGTGGACCCGATGTGTCACAGGCTCTCAGCATTGGCGACAGGAGCTGGGGGGCCGGGGGGAGGCTGGGGGCCCTGGCCTCAGGTCAGGCCCAGTGAATGCACCCTGTCAGAGCTGCGAGGGGCCACCCCGATGTCTGTTATCCCAGGGTGTGTTCACTCAGGGCGCTGGCTCTGGGGCACATTGGTGGAGACTCTGGAAATGACCCTCCAGGAGGGCAGCTCTCCTTCCCAGCAGGTGATACGGCTTCTTGTCCAGCAAGCTCTTTGACTCGCTGGTCTTGTCTCTCCATCCACTGAACCCCCTGGCCCCTGACAGCTCTGTTACAAATGAGCAGTCCCTCCTCAGGTCACCAAGAGCGTTTCATCACAGCGTGGGCTGGGAAGTGCCCTGGTAGGGCTGGACAACCTGCCCTGCCTGCACGGTCCAGCTCCCTCTCCAGACCATGGGCCCCCCACCCCCGACGCCAGCGGCCGCTGCCCCCGTCCCAGCTCAGCGGCCTGCCTCCGGCCCTGGCGCTGGCCCAGCACAGAGCTGGCACTCCGCACGTGTCCACTGTAGAGAGAGGGCTGCTGGCCAGGCTGGCCCTCGTCGGAGCGTTTACCAATGCAGCAATGGTGCCAATGTCGCACACAGCCTGGGGAAGCGGCGGTCTCTGAACACTTTTCTCACGGCTGAATTTCCGTAGGAAAGCATCCAATGTGGCTGCCCCTAACCCCACGTGCCCACTGAGCCCCCCAAGTGTAGCAGGTCCACGGGGAGATGGTCTGGGACGACAAGCTCCTGATTTCCACGACTTAGAGCAGCGTGCGAATGGAAAATGAACGCTCATTCACAGTTTTATATTGATCACACACTGAAATAATAGTTTGCATGTGGTAGAAAAATTAAATTTACCATTCAAGTTGATTTCACCTTTTTTTTTTCTTTTAATGTGGCTACTGGAAATTTTCAAACTACAAACGTGGCCCATGTTCTGTTTTTACTTGACAATGCTGGTCTCCACTCCTAGTAAGAGTCATTTTGCCCGCTCACATATTCTCCCTCCGTTACTGGAGTGAGGAGCGTTTGAGGGCAGGCACCCACTCATTTCCAGGTCTGCGGGGCATCTGGTCAAAGCTGAGTACCCTCAGGCGCTCAGGGACTAAGGAATGGATTAAAGGTGTGAACGAAATGAGTGAAACAGAGGTCTGCACGCAGACATGGACAGCAGGCAGGTTGCATGGACCTCAGTCCCCACGCTGTACACGACATCCCCAGGACTTCTCTGTTCCATAGCTGGACTTTGTACCTCTGACCCCTTCCCCCATCTCACCCATCCCACCTCCACCTCTGGCCACCGCAGGTCTGTCCTCTGCCTCACATGTCTGGAAATAGCTGAGAGCGATCTTCAAAGTTCTTATCACAAGAAGAAAGCAAGCCTGTGACTACGTGTGGTGACGGATGTCAACTGCATCGACGGTGCTGCTCGTTTCATTCGCACACAAGGATGGCCTCATCACGTCGCACAAGTGAAACGAATAAAAAGTTGTCTGAAAGCGACACCTCCACTTAAAAAAGAGCACGCGGACTTTATCAAACGCAGTGCAAACTCCACAGCTCTCACGGGAGACAGGAGCAGACGCGTCTAAGGTGGGTACGTGTCACAGACTGTCCCCGGTCTCCTCTACCTGCCCACCCACGGACTCACAGACTGACCAGAACCTTCTCCGTCAGTCCCTCATAGGTACAGCAACTGTCCCAGTCCCCCAAGAAAGCCGAGGGGAAGAGGAGCCCTCAGCCCACTGGAAGGCAGGTTGTTTCGCCTCTTGCCCGAGTCTGCACCCTAACGTCTCCCAGTCCTCCCTCGGTGGCATCTTGGCTCCCCCACTACACCGCCAGACCTGTGCACCTGCCCTCGTGCTCTCTTCCCGTCTACACCCACCTTTCCACTTAAGTTAAAGATCGGATGCCCTCTCTCCTGCTGAACTGATAACTGAAAGCGCTCAGTGGGGCAGTTTTTCCCGGACACGTCTGCATGCCCCTCGTGACTAAGTGTCAAGCCAAAAGAATGACTCTCTAACGGTGGAATTGCGAGCACCACCAAGTGGGGCAGAAGAAGTGTGATATCTATCTGGCGCAGGACAGGGTCAAGGCCTAAGGCTGGCCCTGGATGGGCACTGCCTTCCTGGGTCTCGGTGTGGACTCGGGGATGAGTTACCACAAGGGCGAGACTTGTAAAGCAAGGGCACTGGGCCAGGCAGACAAGCTCACTCACTCACAGCCAGCTCCTGAGCATCTTCTATGGGGCAGCGCTCTTCTCAAGAGGTGACGAAGGCTGAGACAGTCCCTGCCCTCATGAGCCCCCGGTCCAGTGCCCAGAGCTTCCCCCCAGCACTAACCAGGAAGCCTGGACACAGACACCCCAGCGTCCCTGGCAGACACGCCCCCGAGTCTCCACCGCCAGCCGCAAGGTCCTGGCACCACTGTGGGTGCGCCCTTCCCACAAGCCCCTGAGGTCACACCGGGCCCGAACAGCAACTCCGTGGGGAGGGTGGGCTGAGGTCTAGGCGGCCACCCACTAGGGGCTGGAAGTGACAGGAGGGCAGAGAGGCCATGGGCTCTGCACGCCGGCCCTCCCTCCTTGGCCGGCCACCCAAGAGAAAGGGCCACAAATGGCAGAAGTCCCAGCGAGTGGACAAACGGAGCACGTGAACGGGGCGGGAGGGGGAGGCGGGCAGGGAAGCACAGATGGACTCAGCACGGCAGCCGCCCACCTTGTCTTGGGTGGGAGGGGAGAGAGAGAGACAGCCTCTCCAGAGTGCACGCATGGGATGGAGACGCACATACAGCCCCAGGCCCACCCCCCAGCCCACCGTGGCCCGGCAGCCGGACCTTGTTCTTTGCCAACACACCACACCTGGATGGTGCCCAGGTCAGGGGGCTGGGGCCGGCATGCGCAGGATGGATGGCACTGCACCCACCGTCCTCCACTCCAGGTTCCCATTGAGTCGTGCTGGAGTTATTTATCAACTCTGAAGACCCTCTGAATGGTGGGCTTCTGGCCTCTCGCCATCCCCAGGGCCTTTTCCAAGGAGTAGCAACACTCACTGCCCTGCCACTTCCCTGCACCTATCTGGGCATCCCAATTAACTCGGCGGGTCCGTGGGGGCTGCCCCGTGCTTCCTTCCTCTGCCCACTGGCAGCAGTAGGGGCTGAGTCTTACACACTCTCCTGGAAGGGGCTTTGGACCTGGCCCTGAGAAGCTCCCTACCATTCCTGGTTCACTGATGGGTACAGAGTGCTGCCCACAATGGGGAGCCAGAGCAGTCACACCTCCTCCAGGCAGCCAGATCCAATCCAGGACCCAATGTGGATGGACACCGGGGGAGCCAGGGCCCCCACCTGAGGGCTCCCGGAGCTCTAACATGAGCACTGCAGCCTCCGACTTTCTATTAACTGAGAGTTAATCCGAGTTATATAACCACCACTCCCCACTGGGCGGCCTCCTGACTCACGGACTCCTTTGAATTCCTGGAAGGGGGTCCTAGAGAGGGAGAGAGAGTCAGTGGGCCGTGGGGTCTGCCTGCTCCAGCTCCAGCCAGCCTTGCTCCCGCCTCCCCCTCATGTCTGATTGGCATCGGCCAGGAGAAACCCTCTCGAGCCAGACTTCAAACACAAAAATCTAGATCAGGGATATATTTGGCTTTCCAAGCTAATCTCTACATCAATTTGGTCTCTACTGAGTTGTAGCCCTTTGAAGAAAACTTGGCAACTACGTATGGGAAGCAGATGACTCTTACGTAACCCCAGACAGAAGACCCTGGGCTCTGGGAGGCTTGGCAGTGGTAGGCCGGGGTCGGGGCGGAGTTTGGTGTCCACCCTGTCTGTCAGGACCCAGGGTGCGGCTGCCCCCACCTGCTCCCGGCACCCTGTGGGTCTCCCACAAAAAGCCCAGGGGAAGGAAGGACTTAGGGAGGACCTCCAGCTCACATCTGCCAAACGCCTGGATGGCGCCCAGGCTGGTGGGCTGGGGACAAGGAGGGCGCCATGTGAGCGACCCCAGGGAGGAGGATGCAGGATCCGGTGGGGAAGCAGCTGCTGGCTCTCCAGGGACCGGGAGACAGACGTCTCAGGGAGGCGTGGAGCTGTCTCAGCCTGGGAGCCGCCTTGCCCTGCTCCCCACTTATCGCTCTTTCCGATGCACAGAGAAAAGGAAGCAGGTGATTAAAATAAATCAACAGAAGGTACAGATGGGGAGGAGCTGGCTACCCTCTCCTCTGCTTGGACAGTGGGTCCCCCGGGGGGAGGGCGGGCGTGAGGGGAGGGGGAGGCACCCGTGTGGTAGAAAAGCTGTGAGCTGCCCCTTAAAGTGGTGATTTATTCCAGTAATACTGGTGCTGGTGAGCCTCACGGCCACCGACACCCGATGGACTCCAGTCGCAATCAATTTGGTGGCAGCAGCTGGAAATGGGTGCGAGCCACAGCTGACCAGGAAGACAGTGTCTGCAGACAGAGACTCTGACTCCGACAGCCTCTGAAGCCTGGCTGCTCGTCCCCAGCTGCTGGAGGACTTTACAGGCCGGGATGGGGACAGGCGATCCCCCGGGACCGTGCAGTGCAGCCCAAATGTGGTACAGCGTGTCTAGTGGGCCTGGGGACTGAGAAGCATCCCAGGAAAGAAGAGAATGCCATTATGATGTCACAGACCCACCCCCGCCGCACACACAGCCAGGGCCTCGGGAACAGAAGGGGCAGCAGAACCTTAGGCAGAGGGACCACAAAGGACATGCCCGGGAGAAGTGCGGTGTTGGCCGCGGCACCTTCGAGTGGCACCTGGCAGGTGCCTTGCAGGCTCCGAGCCCCTGTCGAAGCAGCGACGTGGAAGGCTGTGGCCACAGGGGCCGCTCACAACCAGACAGCCCAGCTCCAGAGTCCCCGCCGCTCGCTGAGTGAGCGTCCCCTCCACGCGGCTCCGGGAGCTGTTTCCTGTGAGCTCCGACGCAGCTGGCCGCGCTCCGGGGCCACCTTCACGAGGGGCCTTCATCTGTGCAGATAGAAGGTACCTCTGGAGTTCTGCTACAACTACCACCGAAAAGGCACAAAAACAGCTCCGAAAGCCTCACGCTGCTCTTCCTCCTAAGAAACGGCTTCAGACACACAGCTCCCTTCCAATGCAGAAGCAAAAATCCAAGCCCAGACTTTGTCTTGGAAGCCAGAGCTGGGAGCCCTCACTCAGGCCGTGCCCAGAGCCACCTTCGTCACCTGGGCTCCAGGCTCCACGTTTGCCTGATCTAACCAGGCCTGAAGCCAGCAAGCCCTCACCGGGGAACCAGGGAGGGGCTTGGGAGCAAAGACGGTGAGCTGTCTCGAAGGAAAAAGCACCTCCCCAGGGCTCAGGCCAGCACCCCCTGGATTTCCGTCGCCGCCACCCTGTGCCTGGTGAGACACAAAAGCAAAGAGCCTCCAAGCACAGCCCCTTCTCCCGGCCAGGGGACAGTTCTCAGACATGACAGAGCTCGCTCCTGTCATCCTCCCAGAGAGGTGACAGCTTGTCCTCAGAGGCACATTTACCGAAAATCTCTTGTGCTAACACTGAAGGGAAAAAAACAAAAGGTCAAACTTCAAAATCACCCACAGAACTATTTCCTGAAGCAAAATCTAGAGTAGATCTCACTCGGGGATGCCTTAGAGGAACTGTTTTAGTGAATTTTGAACCAGCAGAGAGGTTTCTTTCCTTGATATTTACTCTCCTCTCTTTATCCAAATCTTTCCATCTAGCAAGTTAGTAAAAAAAAAAAAAAAAAAGATGTCGGTTCAAATAACTTGTCGGCAGTCAATCAGAAATGGAGTGCCAGACAGCAGCTCAGGAGGTGTCTGGGAGCCCAAGGTGCACCCTCCGCGGAGCGGGGACCCCTCTGATCTTTCCAGAGGCCCTGGGGTCTGGCAGACACCGGGGAGGCAGAAGGCAGGGCACCTGGAAGGGGTCACCCGGGCAGAGCTGCTCTCTCTCCATTTAGTCTGCGTCCCAGAATGGCTGAGCCTAAACCTGAACCAGTCCAAGCACAGGACATCGATTCAGGCCGAGCCAATACCCAACGCAATTCTCCTCAGGATTAACCTTTTAAAGCCCACACTGGGGAACAAGACCCTGTCACCGAAAGAAGGCATGCCGCTTTCCAGAAAAATGCCAATAATAACATTTGGCAATTTTCACTAGATGTCTTCACCCTGGGAGTGGAGAATTGTCTCATAAATCAAGGGTGGCTTGAAAACGCTTGGCGGGCTCCGTCCTCGCCCAATTTCTCAAAATCAGGACGCGCACTTGATTCTCCCTTCAGCTCGCTCTCGTCCCTCCCCCCAGCTCTTATCGGGTGGCGGTGGGGGCGGCTCAGGCAGCCGGCTCCAGCAACGACCGGCCCCTTTCTCCCCAACGCGGGAGCGCAGTGCATCCCAGTGGACGAACTCGAGAACCGCACGCCGGCTTCCCCTGCCTCCGCCTATGTCCTCCCAGCTCTCGGATGCAACCCGGGACCCAAACGCACCAGCTCCGCCGAGACCCCCGCCCGGCAGGAGGGCGACGGCTCGGAGGCAGCCTGCGCCGCCAAGGGGGGCAACTGCGCCCTGCTGGGTCCGAGGCTTCTCGAGGCAGGGGATGAAACCCGAGCTCCACGACAGGCGGGCAAAGTTTGTCGAAAAGGGTCTTCCTGGTTACCACTACCAGGGGCCCCGAGCGCGAACCCCCGGTTCCTGCCGGCCCTGGAGTCTGGGACACAGACAAGTCCCGGGCGCTCCCGAGGGTGTTTGTGTGAGGCAAGGAGGGGGTGCCCGCCTGTGCTCCCCCAGAACCCCAACGTCTCCCGCCCCAGCTGCCCGCCAGCTGTGCGCGCCCGTCGGGCCCGGAGGTCACCGGCAAACAGCTGGACCGGCAGCTGGGAGCCCGGGAGGCCCCTGCTCAGCCCCGGGGCCCCGAGGATGGGGAAAGGCGGACAGAGTGGCTATTAGGCTTTGGTTTCCGCCAACTCCGCCTGCCAAGCTCTCGCCGGGAGCCCGGAGCCTTGGCTTTCCCCGGCAGCCCCGGCCCCCGCCCTGGGTCCACGGCCCACCGCGCCCAGCGGCCCGCGCCTCGCCCGGGCCCCAGGGAGGAGGCGCGCCGGGGCGGCCGGCCAGGACACTGCGCTGCTGGCGCCGGGAACCGCGGGCGCGTCCGGCTGGCCCCGGTACTCGGGAAGCTGGGGCGGGCACCCCTGCCCGGACCCGGGCGCGCGGAGCCTGGGAGAGCCAGACGCTCCCTGCAGGGCCGCGGGGCCCCCGAGCTCCTGACTGGCGCCCCGACCGGGCTGCCGGGGCACCGGCCGGCCGCTCGAGGGGAGCAGGGAGGGGGTCCCTTTATTTGCAACACCGAGGAAAGCGCCGCTCCAGCCTAGCGCGGCACCCACGCACCCGCGCACCCACACGCACCCGGACGCGGGCCGGGTCGCTCACCTGAGTCCTAAAAGCTGTTGAATCCACATGGTCACGTTTCAGGGAGCGGAGCCTCAGATCTCGCTCGCCCCGGCCATCTGCGCGGCGTCCGCGCCCGCTCGCTTCCGTCCCGCGGCGCCGGTCTCTGGCTCTCCGTCTGCCGCCGGCCGCGGGGCGCAGAGCGAGTCAGAGCGCGGCCGCGCGGGGCTCCATGCCGGCCGGCGCGCCGCCGCCGTTGGGGCGCATGGCTCAGGCGGGGCGGCCCGCGGGGGCGCACATCCTTCGGCCGGGGCGTGGGGCTCGCGGCCCCCTCCGGGGGCGACCCAGCGAAGACGGCGGCAAGGCGGGGGCGCCCGCTGCCGGCCCGGGAGGGGCGCGCTCCGGCGCCGCGACCGCGCAGCGAGGTTCGGAGGAGCGCCGGCTTCGCCCTCCGGGGCGGCGAGGAGGGAGGCGGGCGGGCGGCGCCGCCGCGCACTGTGCGTGTCTCGCGGCGAGACTCTCGCTCCAGCCCTCGCCTGCGCCGAGGGGGCGGCGCGGTCCGGGGGTGCGGGAGGCGGCGACGCTGGCGGACGCGGGTCCTCTCCGCGGGACGCCGGGCCGGGGTGCTCTGCCTGGGACTCCTCTGCCGGTCGGCGCCTCTCAAGTTGGCCGGGGGCTCCGTCTGAGCGCTCGCTCTGCAGACGGCCGCGGCGCCAGAGGCCGGCAGGAGGCGGGCACCGGAGGCGCGCGGGGCGAGGGCGCCGTGGAGCGCGGGGTGTGGGGACGCGCGGCGGCGGCGGCGCCGCGCCGAGGAGGCGCGCGGGGATCCCGGGGCCCCGCCGCCCGCGCCCACCGCGCCCGCCGCAGAGCCGCCCGCGCCGCTCAGCCGCCTCCCTCCGCGCGTCTGTCTCTCAGCGCGCTCGCCCCCGCCTCCCCGAGCGGGTCCCAACTCCGCCCGCCCGGCCCGGCTCACGTCACCCGCTTCCCCGCCCCTCGAACTGGAGCCCGAGCCCCCGGCCCGGCCCCGGCTGCCGTTCGCCGCCCCGCCTCATGGTGGCCCGCTTCGCCGCGCGAATCTGTGCGCGGCCCCGGAGCCGCGGCAGGCGGGGCCCCGGTCGCCCCTTCCCCAAGCCTAGCCTCGTCCCGGTCCCCACCTTGGGAAAGGCTCGAGAGAAGCCGCGGGCTCGGATTGGACCGCCGGGCGCTGCCGGATGGTGTTGCCACGGTAACCGGATGGCATGCGAAGCAGTTCGAGGTTCTGACCCGGTTACTGGTGCGCCCAGTGGACCCGGAGAGCCGGTTTTGCGGGGGGCGCTCGTGAGGAAGCATTCGGGGGCCGTCTGGGTCGGGGGCTCCAAGAAAGTTTTCTCCAGGCGGAGCTGCGCGAAAGCGGCCGCCGGAGTCTGGGAGGCGGGGAGAGTTCGCTCTCCCCCTGCGGTCTGGGCCCCTGTCTCGGGCCCTGGTGGAGGAAGTCCCTGCGTTCCTGGTCAGAGCTTCGGCACCTCTGCCCCAGCCCAGCCGGGTCGGTTCTGAATCCAGACCCTCGAGCAGTCCCCAGGCCGAGCCTCCGGCAGCCCCAGCTGCTGCTGGGCTAGGCCCTGGAGGAGGAGGACTCCAGAGGGGTCGCTGGGGAGTTTCGGGACCCCAGCTTCCCACTCGCCGCACGCGCATCCTGGCCCCTTCCCCATCCCCTTTGCATACCTGGGTGGGTTGTATTTGCAAGGCCTTGACTAGAGGAGGAAGGCCCCTGTCCCTGAGAGAAGGGACGTCCAGTGAAACCCCCCTATTGAAGGCTAGAGCTGCTGACTCCGGAGAAGCCCTGCTTTCAACTCTCCATGCCTGCGAGGGAGGTGCCAAACCAAAGGCCCTAGAAATCATGCCAGTGCAGCTCTTGTGTGGCACGTGTGGATGCGGGGGTCCAGGGAGGGGAAGAGGGAGATGATCTATGCAGGTCCCCCCCCAGCTAAGCTCTGTAACACGGCCCCCCGGCCCAGGTGAGAGACCGCCACTTAGCAGAAAAGGCCTCCCTGAGGGGCAGCCATTTGCGGGGTGGAGTGGGGACGGCTGGGACTGTGGACTCCCAGGCATGCTCTTCATCCCTGAGCCTCCAGGTCCTTGAAAGCCACAGGGGTCTACTCTGCCCAGGCCAGAGGATGGGGTGGGGGGTGGGGTGGCCTGTTTCCCCAAGAAGATCCCGGAGGAGACAGGGCAGGGGCAGAGAGGTGTGGTGGCCAGAACCCAAGTCTTGACTCGGGCAGACCAGCTGTTTGCTCACTGTGAGGTCCTGGGTACACGATCTAACCTCTCCCATCCTCAGTTTTCACACCTGTGAAATGGATTCCATGTTCCCTTCCACACAGAGATTTTTATGGGGGTTAAATGAGATCGGATTCACTGTTACTGTCTAAAGACGGCACAGGCTGAGTCAGCACTTTGCTTACGTGACCACTCGTGGCTGGTGTTCTCCCGGGAGCCCTCTCCCAGAGGTCTGGGGCAGATCCCAGAGGGAGGTCCGGGAACAGCAGTCTGAACCCCCCACCCCCTCACCAGGGAAGTAGCGATGCCCTCACTGCTGCCACCTAGCGGGAACACGTGGGGGTGCTGCACCAGAGAGGTGCTTCCAGAACATCCCTGGAGGAGCTGCTGGGTCAGGAGCCGCTCTGCTCCGGGGACCCCCTTCTGCAGCCCTGTGCAAGCCTTGTGCGGGACCTCGTGTGAGGACGCTTCTGAGTGAGTGCAGTAAAACGCACAGGATTATTAGGAAACCAGGCATATTGAAACGTATGATCGAAATATTAAATTCTTGACATAGTAAAGTAGAGGGGCAGAGAAATATGTTCTTTTAGTTACATGAAGTAATAAATTGGCAGATCCAGAACGCCCCGCAGTTTGGGTGTGGAGATGCGCAGCAGAGCCCCTGGGACCTGTCCACAGCGGCAGCGCGGCCACGGGATTGGGCGGCCGTCTCGGTGTGACAGTCAGAGGTACGTCACACCGCCTGCCTACCTTTCTCCGGGAAGAAATGCTGGGTTTCGGATGTAACTTTTTCACCATCCAAGTGTAAAGACCCCTTGAATTCTACCCACATGTCTTGGGGGATCTGACCTCAGGTATGAACCTCGGGGCCAAGAACTGAAGTGTCTTCTGGAAACAGCAGTCAGGATAAGCAGGGGCAGTCAGGAGGGGAAGCTACACGGCGGACGGGCGCCGAGTGAGTGCCGCCCCCTTAAATCCCCGGGGGTGGGAGGAGAGGGGACGGTCGCCCCCCAGCCCCGCCCAGGCTGGAAAGTGAGACTTGGGGGGGGGGCACTGACGACACCACTCCAGCTCCCCCAAGGAGGGCAAATCCTATTATTTTGTTTGTTTGTTTGGATTTTTCCCTCTTGTTGAAACATTGTCGTCTTTTACACGCTGAACAATAACAAACCCGTGAGGATGCTTCGCCCTCGGTGTGACTGGTTTCTTGTACTTTGATGGCATCTGATGTTTCTTACCTGTTCACCTTCCTCCTCTCTTGGGAATTGGGGGGCGGGGTATAAGTCATCCCCCACCCACCTCTCTCTCTCTCTCTCTCTCTCTCTCTCTCTCACGCACACCTACCAGCTTCAGCAAGGACATGGGGAAGTTTTCAGAAGTACCCACCATGGAAAGATCACCTGGTCCCCCACCGGGGGTACGTCTGCTCCCTGGAACCTGGAATCACAGGCTGGCATGGCCTCTCTGAGCCCCCTGGCCTCTGCCCTGCCCTATTTTCCCAACAAAGGAGCCGGCCGATCCCCAGGAGGCCCTCTTTGAAGCTCTCTTAGGCCATTTACCTAATGGCCTTCACAGGCATGGCTATTTTTAAAATCCATCCAAAGCCAAACTAAGCTGCCACTGTTCATTTTTCTCCCAAGGAGGCAAGCGTGTCTTAAGCATGACATTTGATTAAGTAGCGAAGTTTGTGATTTTAAATGGAAGGGAAATGCTAATTAAAATTATTGTAAGTTTCTTGAAAGCATTCACACTGTCTTCTCTGCCCCCTTACTTTACTAGCGCCCCCCCCCCCTTTAGAAATTTCACGTGGTGATGGGAGGCCGGGTGGGGGCGGGAAGGATCTTCAAGTCACTTTTCCTTCTGGGGGGAAGGTAAGGGCCCAGGCCTTGGAGTCCGGCCCCTACCCCTGCCAGCATCGCATCAGAGCTGTTCCCAGGTGGTGCTGCAACCCTGCTGCCCGCTCCAGCTGAGGGCAAGGGCGAGGCTGCCAGGCTGGAGGCTGGGAGAGAGGCTGAGACTCCCCCGACGAAATGACTCCCAGGACAGTCGCCTTGCATCTCAGCCTGGCCGTCAGGGAGAACGCAAGTTCTCTGCTACCCATGCAAACCGGCTTGTGTATCAGAAAGAGAAACGGTCCCCCTGCTTCCTCTGACCAGGTGATGGGTGAGAGGGCTGCTGAAGGATTTGAGCCAGGCTGGGATGGAGAAAACCTGCTCTCAAGTCTTTTGGGAATTCTCCGTGATGGCACATTTGCCTATTCTACTTAGGTGAGCAAGGAAAAGAATGAATTCGCATCGCAAAATAAAGTGACAATTTGATCCCAGTCCCCTGGCATTGCGGGGTCTGGAGGTTTGGGGCATGAAGCTGGAGAGAAGAGGGGAGGGTCTGGAGGGTGGGCAGGCATGTGTGGGAAGCCAGGAGGGCTGGGGTGCCCCCAGAGGACAGGTGCGACCCCCAGCCAAGTCCTTACACGTTCTCATAACTGTGACTGGGGTTTTTGTCCCGCATCGAGGTTCTGCTCCAGGGCAGTGGCCTGAGTTAAAGGGGTCAGGGAGTGAGGGACAGATGGTCCCTGTCTTGGGCAGTGGGGCAGGGGGAGACCCAGTGGCCGTAGGAGACAGGAGGAAGAATTGGGACACAGTGACTAGCTCTGGAAGGGATGCAAGGAACATCCGCTCCCTTCCTCACATTCCAGCAGACTCTGGACCGTGGGCAGGTGGGAACGGTGGTAGCAGAATGCGCTGCCTGACTCCACAGACTTCTGTGATGGGACTCCAGACGGATTAACTGGGTGTTAATGAAAAGCGTTGGGATCAAGGGCAGGAAGGCGTCAGACCCTTGGTTGCACTTACGATAAGGTAAAGGGGCTGGGGGCGCCACTCGCTGGCCCCAAGGGCCCGGCAGCTCCTTCTAGGGGGAGAGGTGAGGGGGTGAGGATGCGCTCACAGCAGGACCGATCCCTGAGAGTGTGCAGAAAGTAGCAGTGAGTGAGACTTCCTGGGGACAAGCTGGCCAAATGGGGGTGGGGGTGCACAGGGGACGAGGTCTGATTCTGACCCGCCCCGCACTGGGGGTGGTTGCTGCTGCTGGCTGGTCCAGAGACCCTTGGCTCCAAGCAAGAAGGGCAGAGCTGGACCCCAGTGACTTCAGGCTGCTGACGTCTCTTCCAAATCAATTCATAAACCACATCAGTCAGCTCAGGCTAGCTAATGCTGCATCAACAGACAACCCATGGGAGCTCGGTGGGTGAACCCAACAAAGGTCTATTTCTCACTCATGGTCAGGACGGCCAACGGCTCCACCCGCCCGTCTGCACGTCATCTTCACTCTGGGACCCGACCTGAGGGAGCTGCGCCCACCCGGATGCCCAGTCACAGAGCACAGGGCAAGAAGTCGTGGTGGGGCCTCCCCGTGGCACTTAAGTCTTCCCCTGGGAAGGGGCATATGTCACTTCCATGTGTCTTTGGCTGGCCAGAGCAAGTGCCGTGGCCAGGTTGACACCAGTGGACGTGGAAACATAATCCTCACATAGGGAGGGGCAGGTGACATTTGGACATTCAAACAATCTTCTAGACTTATGAGTAGATACCAGCAATTCAAAGAGATTCAATATCTTGTTTTCACAGAGCCCCCAAACTTGATAATGCCAGAGTTTGTTCAAAGAAAGGAAGTGCATTTTCTAGCAAGCATGCTGGGTTTGCATACTTCTTTCTATCTCCAAGCTCTAGATAAATCTTTGATTCTCAAGGTTGGGGAATTCTGGACCAGACTTCATCCCCTACCAAAGACTCAGGCACTGACTAATGCTGACACTTGTCAACAGTGATGCGGGAGGGGGTGGTGAATGCCTCATCCCTGACAGTATAGATAGATGGTCAGATCATGTGTCTTTGGGGGCTGTGCTTCTCTCGAGAGGAGACAGCAGTGGTTAGTCAAGAAAAATCATCACCATCACCTTCATCAGCACCACGACCATCATTAACCCCAATGTCACCACCATCATCACCATCACCACCACCATCACCGTCACCATCATCATCTTTAAGAGTTTTGTTGGTGCTCAGGATCTGCTGAGAGACCCATTCTTAACGAACTAAAAAGCGTCTGATCCTTCTATGGCTCACCTTCTCAGCCAGTAATAGTCGGACCCTGTCTCCCTCCAGCAGCAGCTCAGGTGGCATCTGGGCTGCTCTCAGCCAATCTAGTGGGTAATTGAGCAGAAAAGCCACTTCCTCTAACAATGCCTCGTCTGAGCACTTATCCTCGGCCTGAAGAGGTTTCCGGAACATGCCAAGGAGGGAGGAAGACTTGCTGCTTATTGAGTGCCCTGATGCAGAGCAAACGCCCAGCTGGTTTGCCCCAGTGTAGCCTGAACGTCGCCCCTGTGTAGGCGTCAGCTGTGATGTACTGAATGGTACATCTCTGATCTCCTGTAACCTCCACAACACCCTGGAGAGGCTGGAGACGTTCTCACACCAGAGCCTGCTAGCATCGCGCAGCTTGGGCCCTGGCAGGGAGGCTGGCCTCGGCCGCAGAGCCAGGCAGCACTTCTGGGAGGGAACTTCCCTAGGGCAATCTGGGAGGTGCGGGGGAGCTCAGGGGCTGTTTCCAGCTAGGAGGAAGGTGTTCCAATATTGTAATATCTGGCATGTCTGCTCCCGGCCATGCTGGCTGAATACCAGGCCTGATCATACGCATATGCATGAGAAGTTCAAGGTGGATGGTCGAAGAACCCCCAGCAGGGAAGGGGTGACTCGGCGATCCGGCCTGGGTCTGTCCAGTACCAAGGCTCTCTTTGTTGTACCATATGAAGGTCACTCGGCAGAAACCCACTTCACTGCCCGCTTCCTGAGTATATTAAAAAGCAGAAGCACGTGTTCAAGACAGCGATCCCCAAATTCTGCCAGTGGCTGACCCAAACCGTTATCTCCTTACATACAGGTCCTGGTCCCTGCATGATCAATGCTGGCCCTTAATTTCACTTTTTGGAATTGTGCTTTTATGAAATGTTTACTTTTATTTAGTCTTCTAGGGAACTTGGCTACAGTTGCACACTGCCAGATGACCACTCAATATCCATCGTCCCCACCCTTACTAACAGACCTTTGGTGTTGGGGTGGGGGCTGATAAATGTGCCTGGAGGGAAGTTTATATATAGCCCAGCCTCCCTTGTCGCTGGGGTGGCTGGTAATAGTTCTGGCCAAGGAGGTATAAGCAGAAATTACTTGATGGCACTTCTGACAAAGTTCTTTAGAAGGGGGCGGACCTTTTGGCACATGCCTTTTGCCTTCTTTCTCGTCCTTACTCCTGCCTGGGATGCAGGTGGGATGCAGGAGACGGAGCAGCCACATGGTAATCATGAGGTGACAGGTATGCAGGTGGAAGAAATAGACCAAAAATGCCAGAGCAAAGGGATAGAAGGAGTCCGGGCCCCCGGGGCAGGGCGGATATCCACAGGGATCCCAAATTACCTGCCTACAGACTTCCTGTTAGACGAGAAAAGTAAATCTCTCATTAGTTCAAGCTTCAGTTGATTCGAGTTTTCTCTAACTTTTGTGCAAATGTAATCCTCACTTAGAGCAGGCTGGTTCTTACCTGTAAGGCTGGTAAGACTCAGGGGAAGGCCTTCATTTCTTCAAGATTCTAAATTTTCTGGGGTGAAATTTTACTAACTGCCATGAAAGCTTATAGTCAAAGAGGATGACTGAGACAAATTTGGAGAGCAAAAGGCTTAGCAGAAACGTGACACAGGGGTTTTCCGTCTTCACATTTTCCCCTAAACATCTCGATCTATGTCTGTTTCACCAGCATCACACCTTTAGCTGAGCTCTGCTTGGGGCTGGGGGTGGTGGCTCTAAGAAATCCTTCATTCCTTTGTTCCCGTGTTTCTGGAAATTTCACCAAGCAAAGAGGTACGTGTCGTGTCTCCCAGGAGACAGCAACTCCTGGCTCGACTGGGTTTGATGTCTGACGCTCTGAGTTCTCCTTTGCTGCAGGAGCCAACGAGAGGCTTGGGAGAAGGCAGCACAGGTCTGCAGTGTCTGGAGCAGGTGCTTAAAAGCTGAGTCAGGCCCGCGGCTTCCCACATGAGCTTAAGGAGTTTCGTTTCCCCAAGCTAAATAAAGTGACATCAGCAATCCAGGACAGCTTTTGCAGGAGTGATGTTACTAGAACCCTTCCCTGCTGCCCCCACCCCCGTAATCAGCAGGGATGCCTGTATCCAATGAGAGGATGCTTGCATTAATGAGAAGGACACAGGTTTTGTTTTTTCCTTTTTAAAAAGAATCAAACAAATAATTTCAAGTCCTGCCTCCACCATGTACCAGCTGCTGATCTCAGACCAGTTGCATCACTGCCTTAGCCATGGTTCTGACATCTTGCAAATGGGAGAGGAAGGAGCACACCTTGGGGGGATTAAATCAGATGACCCGGGCAACTATCCTACCGTGTTAAATGCCCATGAACCATTGCCATTATTAGGATGGGGCTGTGGTCAGTGAAGCTGGCATACATCTGAAGGCAAGTATCAGCTGTTTATGAATTTATTCTTCATGCAACAGGCAATTATTGTGCACGGTCCTAGGTGCCAGATATGCCTTGATAAGTTCCACACACCTGGTCTCTGTCCTCATAGGATTCACATTTCAGAGTAGAATTCAGACAATAAACAGTTACACAAGATATAAATGCATAATTGTCTGCTGAAAACTTTCTAGGGATCATAGGCTGGCTATTGGCTGGTACTCCACACCATCACCTTTCTTCTAAGATCTCTCCTGCACGCAGGGGCTAGAAGCCTACAAGCTACATTCTTAGCATTCCTTCCTGTGGAAGCAAATGATCCTGGGAATGGCTATGGATGAGTGTCTGGCTCTCAGAAGAGACGTGCAGACTCACAGGAGGAAAGCCAGGGTTACATCCGCACAAGTCCATGAGAGTAATAAGTTACTCAGCAGTAACAGTAACATTGCTGCAGGCAAGGATCCGCTGAGCGCTGTGAGGGATGGAGGCTGCCTGTGCCTCTGAGCAACATGGGAGGGAAATAACCACACACACACATTTGGGTCAGTTTCTCTCTGAGCAGAGCACTCAGAGGCTTAGAGTCAGCCTATTGCAGAAAAGCGTGTGACAGCTCAGTGTTACAGCTCAGTTGTGACAGCAACCTGGATCCGGGCGAGAGACCAAGCAGCACGCGGAGAGTTGGAGAACTCGGGTTTATTACGCCAGCGGGCCCATAGGAGTTAACACTCCAAGTTCTGGATCCTGTCTGCAGGTTTACACAGGCTTTTATAGGCTACCAGTCTAGACTTTGTGACATTTTGTAACATCATATGCAAATAGGGTATAACAAAGGTGACTAATTAGGAACAAGCTTTTTAGAAATGGACCAATCAGGAGTGAGAGAAATAACCAATCAGGAGTGAGCTCCATGCAAATGAAGCACTACAAATGGGCCAATCAGGAGTCAGCTCAGGGAACCAATAGAATCTTAGGGGTTAAGTTCCACTTTCCTAGAAGTAAGCCGTTTCAGAGGCAAAAAGTGAGATGGAGCTGCTGGGCCAGGGAACTGGATGGTGCTGGCAGGAGAGCAGTGGCGCTGCCCGGGGATCCTGCCGGTCTTTTTTTTATGGAGCCTCCCACTTCAAGCCCTCCCTCCGTCCATGTATTCCTGGAGCTCAAATGCATTCTGTGACTGATGATTCCGACAAATGAGGTCTCTCCTCTCAAGCTGTTTTTTCTGGTTCAGTTTAGTGGGTTTCAGAAAACACGGGCTAGGCAAACATCCCTTTGGAACCTAGACTTGGGATCAGGGTCTGGTGAGACTCTTCATGCCCAGATTCCTCAAGCCCCAAACATCCAGGTTGGAAGGTTAGTAAACTCTCTGTGATCAGGGCATCAGGCTTATTAAAGCTGCTTGAAAGTTGGGAGAGGGGCAGGTAGCCTCATCCACATAATGTTTAAAAAGGTGATTGCCAGCCCGGGAGACACTGGTGTCGGAGTGGGGGGCTCTCAGCAAGCAGAGGGGCCACATGTTGCAGACCTGGGACTGTTGTCCTGGGGCAATTGTTTACACTACCCTGTCTCGCTCTCAGAATGTCTTGGTTTAGACTATACATTCTAGGCTGACACAGTCAATCAAGTATCCCCTTGTCAAAAGGTATCAGACGTTAAAGACAGACCACCTGGGCATTTAAATACCTGGGGGTCTTAAGACTGAGAGGTTAAAGTCCAGCTGGAAACGCATACGTGCATGTTCGTAGCAGCCTTATTCACAACCGCCGAAAGGTGGACACATGAGCAGACACGTGGGTAACCCAATGTGGACCATCCCTACAGCGGAAGACTGTTCAGCTGTGACAAGGAATGAGGCACTGACGCATGCTGCAGTAAGGGACATCCTCGCAAACATGATGCTACTGCAAGGAACTAGGCAAAGGGACATGCAGGATTTATGAGAAATGCGCAGACCAGGGAAACCTAGAGACGGGGGTGGATTACTGGCTGCTCGGGGCTCTGGGGGTGGGTGAGGTGGGAGGAGGACGGGGAGGGGTCACTAAAGGGTACGATGTCTTTCTGAATGATTTGAGGTGATGGAAATGTTCTGAAATTGACTCGGTGGTGGTTGCCGAGATCCGTGGATACGCCGAAACCACTGAGTCATACAATTTAACATGGCTGAGCTGTGTAGGGCGTGAATTGTATCTCAATAAAGCTGCTTCAAAAATCATGCAGGGGGTAAAAAATCCATTCTAAGTAAAATAAACCAGTGGGTTTTAATGTAATACAGTACACAAGGCATGAATATGGAATTCCACTTTGCAACTAGCCGTTAAGAAACCGCCACTTGTCAAATCTTTGTGTGGTATCAAACAAGATACCCACAATTATCTGAAAAAGCTATTAAACCACTCATCTCTTTTCCAACTACATCGATGTCTGAGGCTGAGTTTTCTTTAAACTTCAACCAAAACGACATGTTGTAACAGGCTGAACGAACACACAGCTGTGAGGATCCAGATACAATGTCTTTTTAGTTTGGAAATGTTATTTTTAATAAAAGTGTTAGTTACATTAATAACAATAATTTAAAAAAAAAAAAAAGAGTGAGGCTCAGCGGCCGGCTGAGTGCCTGAAGTCAGCGCAGTCCTGTTACCGAATTTACGCCGCCTGTCATCCCTTCATTCAAAACAGTCATCAGCTGGTGCCTGAGTGATGAAGATGACAACTATATTAATTCCAGCTAACGTTATAAACTAGTTACTCTGTGTCGAGTGCTTGATAAATTGGGGCCATCTACCCCTGACAGCTGCCCTTAAAGTGAGAATATCGTTATCTCAGACAGCCGCTCGGCGAGGCAGCCGAGGGGCAGGTCCGTGCTCTATGCTCTGGAGCAGAGCCGGGGTCGAGCCCTGGTCCGGGTCCCTGGGGAAGAGGCACAGTCCCCTGCCTTTGTGGCCAACACACAGGCCCCCCCCCCCGTATGTACACTGTGGCAATGGCGTTCTTGGCGGGGTGCAGAGGCAGTGCTCAGGGAACCTTCCTCATCATCATTATGGGGGGACATAAGCCTCCTCCCCATGCTCCCAGGTGGGACTTCCAGTGCAGAGACTAAGCTCTGGGGGCAGTTAGAAAATCCACTTGGCTGCCTGCTTCAGCCACGTCCTGTGGGCTGTTGGTTTCCGCCTGCCTGCTTCCTGGGTGGCCAGCCTCATGGCTGTTAGGAGGTGTTACAAACTGAACATTTGTGTCCCCCCAGAATGTTGAAGCCCCATCCCCCAATGCGACGGTTTTAGAGGTGGGGCCTTTGGGAGAGATTAGGTTTGGGTGAGGTCATGAGGGTGGGGCTCCCGTGGTGGGATCAGTGCCCTGATGAGGAGCTGATGAGACCAGAGTTCACTCGCCCTCTGTTGTGGGGGTGCAGCAGGAAGGCAGCCTCCTGCAAGCCAGGAAGGGAGCCCTCACTGGGAACAGAGCCGTGGGTTTCCAGCCCCCAGAACCATGAGAGATAAATGTCTGTTCTTCAAGCCACCTGGTCTATGGTAGTTGCTGTTGCGTAAGCTGACCAAGATAGCACCTTGTGGGATCTCCCTGCCAGCCTCCAGCCGGTGCTAACCGCCTCTCATGGTCTCTCATTGGCTCAGAACCCCAGCAGACTTTAAGAGGTATCCAGGGGCCCCAAGAACTAAAATTTCTGTTTCTACTAAAAAATGAGTAGGGATTGGCCAGGTCAAAGAGGGTGGGCACAAGGACAACAAGAGAGGTGACAAAGTCCCCAATGGAGGAAGGACCGACAACCTGCAGGGGGTCCCAGGATGGAGCATGAGGCCAGAGGGAGTGAGACCCACAGCCAAGTGTGCCCGAGCCCACGTCTGGGTGGTAATGCGGCTGGATTTCACCGTCCAATTCAGAATCGCTGTAGTGCTGATCACTCACTCATTCACTCATTCATTCATTCATTATGCATCAAGGGCCAGCATGAGCCAGAGTGAGAAGCTCTGTGCAAGTCCCCAGAGGTGCTGCCTGGACACAGGGGACTGGACCTCTGGGTCCCAGGTGCTCCTGGTGCCCCCAGGTGAGGTGCAGAGCGCTGAAAGGCACCCAGGCAGCCTCCAGCTGTAATGGGCGATCTTGGGCATCAGAACAGGAGGCCGGGGAGAAGGCGGCAAGAGGGCAGGGCCTTGTCCGAGTGGCCACAGCCCCCACCCCTAATTCTGCAAGCGGGTTTTCTTCTCGTGTTTCACTCTGGGACGATCAAGTCCCCTCTGGGTGACTCCTGGGTGTGTGTCCATTTACTAAGAAGCTACATCCGCACGCCCCTTGTCCCCATATGGTTCTTCTCCCACAGTGTTCAAGAGAAAGTGGTCACAGTGGACTTGACTGAGAGGAAGCCCCACTCCGCACCGGCTGGCTGTGTGTCCAGATTTCCATCCACCCCCATGAACCTCAGTGTCACGGGGCCACCCTGTTTCAAGAAGCTGGAAGTTAAAATCAGACAGCAGGTGGGGAAGCACTCTGAAAAAGGTCAAGACACAATTCTGATGAACGTCAGTGTCTGGCTGGTGGGAACCTCTTACAGCCACAGGGATGGTGGTCTGAAGGGGGCACAGCTGCTGAGGGCCCAGTCACTGCCCCAGGGTTGCTCTGACTCGGGGACTGGGACCCTGATGCCTCAGGCCGTCGAGAATGAACCTTCAACCGTCTTACACACCCCAGTTCCCACCCAGGGCTCGAAGGCAGACAGGAAGGCTCAGGGCTGAGGAAGGGAGAGGCTGTTCACCAGTCAGGCTGGACAAATTATGACCCAGAGAGGAGAGTGGAATCGAATCCCTGCCTCACACTGTACAAAAGCTCATCCCCAACTGGCTGAAGACTTGACATCCAAAAGGAAGCGATGCAACACTTAAAAGAATCGGCACCCGTATCTTGGAGGAGGGCGAGAGTCCTTAAACAAAGCAGACACAACTCTTACGTGGAAGGCTGAAACACGTGCCTTCTCTAAAATTAAGAACTTCTATTTATCAGACGTCCCTTACAGACAGTGAAGACAGGCTACAAGCTGGGAGGAGGCCGTTCCCATGTATGCAATTGAAAAAGCACGTGTGTATATGACCCAGCAGTCCCACTCTTGGGCATAAATCTGGAGGGAACTCTAATTTGAAAAGATACGTGCACCCCAATGTTCATAGAAGCTCTATTTACAATAGCCACAACATAGCAACAACCTAAATGTCCATCAAGGGATGGCTGGATAAAGAAGCTGTGGTATATTTACACAACGGGATACTGCTCAGCCATAAAAAAGAATAAAATAATGCCATTTGCAGCAACATGGATGGACCTGGAAATCGTCATTCTAAGTGAAGCAAGCCAGAAAGAGAAAGAAAAATACCGTATGAGATCGCTCATACGTGGAATCTTAAAAAAAAAAAAAAAAAGGCACAAATGAGCTTATTTACAAAACAGAAACAAACTCACAGACATAGAAAACAAACTTATGGTTACTGCGGGGAAGAGGGGTGGGAAAGGACAAACTGGAAGTCTGAGATATGCAAATATTAACTACTATATATAAAGTAGATAAACCACAAGTTTCTTCTGTGCAGCACGGGGAACTATATTCAATACCCTGCAGTAACCTGTAATGAAAAAGAATATGAAAAGGAAGATATGTATGTGTATGTACGGCTGAAGCATGATGCTGTGCCAGAAACTGACACATTGTAAACTGGCTAGACTTCAACAGAAAAAAGAAAACGCATGTGGTCAAATATCGGTATTTGTCAAACCACACATCAGTAATGTAAGGATAAACAACCCATTGGGCAGATGGACAAAAGTGTAAGAGGACATTTCACAGAAGAGAAAATCCGCACTGCCGACAAAAATTTGAAGAAATACCCAACCTCCTTAATGATCAGATTGAGTACAGACAAGCCAGAAAGACTGGCAGACAATGTGCAGCATGACGGTCTCCGTAAAAGTCAAATTAGGAACACTACCAGTGGTAAATTCCCTGGAGTACGCAGAGGTATGGTACAATGATTTTAAAAGAAGGGATGATAAACATAAAATCCTGGACGAGGCATTGCAGAAGGGTTTTCTGCTGGCCAGGGAATATTTCTGCTCCTCTGTTTACCAGACGATTCCCAGAGCCAAGGCATCCCGCAGCCTCTGGTCGCCCTGCTAGGCCAGAGCGACCAGCAGGTGCTCACTTGGGCCCTGGAAGAACGAGGCATACGCTGCTGTTTTTGTTCCCACCAGGATCAAGGAAGTCAGTGAGCCACCCTCAGCTTGGCCCTGACAGCTCCCCCTTCTAGAGCCTGCCCCACTGTCTTGAAGAATCCTGTCTTTTCTTGCCTCATTTCAGCATCTCCAACGCACAAGCATTCCCCAAAGATCCTTTGCCTGTGGGATGCTCCCCGCCTCCCCAGCACAGGACAGGGAGGGAGGGCTTGGCCTCGGGGCCATCGGGCACCTAATGTTGAAATGCACAAAGGGAGACACTGTCCTGCCTCTGCTTTGCAGGTCACTCCCCATGGCGAGCGTGCCTGGGTGAGCTTCCTGGCTGGAGGTCGCATCCCAGGTCCAAAGGCTCCGTCCTTCACTTTTTGTCCATGTTTTCCTGTAGCTCGAGAGGGATGGTCCACAAATGAGAGCATCTTGTGACTTCTCTCACCGCCCAGCCTCCGCCAGCTTCCGGTGCTCCCAGCGAGCAGTGGAGGAAGGCCCTCAGGGAGAGGCGGAGGGCAGCGCGGTGAGCAGGGCGTCCTGGGCGACTGGCCTGACCGACCCACCAGGGACGGCGAAGCACGTCTCCCCTCCCCCACCCCGGCTATCGCTAACTTCACGAGCCTTTAGGCACGCACACCATCTGAGGCTCTCACTTGACCCAGTCCAAGGTGAGAGATTTCCCCGTATTTGGGGCAGAACAGACGTTGCCGCCTCCTGAGTCCAGCGCACAGGGTGGACACGTGGCCTGGAGCTGCCAAGGAGGGCTTGTCCTGGATTCTAACATGTTTAAGTCCCCAGTGGTCCCAGGGGCTCCTGCTGTGACACTAAAGCATTTCTGCTGGATGTTCAGAAGGCCGAGGGCAGCGGAGAGGAAGCCCGAGGTGGGACCGCCGTCTCCCCGCAGCCGTTTCTGTGTGAGCCACACTCCTGGGCCGGTACCCTTCCTGCTTTAGGATGGGCAGGGCTCAGGTTTGCAGCATGAAGGCAGAGAGCGCTAATTAGCTCTCCCTAACTTCAAAACTGAAACCCCTGCACACGCGACATCCTGATTATGATGGCTGCTATGACCATGACTGCAGCACGGTGCGGCCGCCTTTTCATCCCCGAATTTCAAAGCAGGCTGCTTTATAAGCAGATGGCTATTCTCTGGTACAATGAGAAGCAACCTTTGATTTCAGACTCTTGATGGAAAAACCTCTGATTGCTTTCCACTCAGCATGATTAACAGGCTGAGGAGGTCCCTTAGAGAGGATGTGTCTGTTAAGTGGGGTCTGGGCACTGGGTCTGGGCACTGGTGTCAGAGGCAAAAGGTCCCCTCCACACTGCAGAGGCAGTTCCTTGGGTGTCTAAGCTTCTGAGACCCTCTGCAGCCAATTCTGCCCTCTTCAGGTTCATTCTCTCCCCAGGAGCCATGGTGTCCATCAAAGGTCAAGGGCAAGCCAGACCCAGGCTGACAGCCCAGCACAGCCAATGCGCAGGCTCCGGCCGGACTGCTTGTGCTCAAGCCCTGGCTCTGCGTTGGAAATGTCAGCTCGGGCAGGTTACTTAACCTTTCTGTGCTGCCATAAAGTGAGGTTAAATAGGAGTGTCTACCTCTTGGGGGCCGTTCTAAGTACTGGATGAGCCGTCACAGATCCAGCCTTGGAATGGTGCTTGGCGCACAGTAAGCTCGCAGTAAACTGTGGTGAAGTGGGGGGTGGCCACGAGGACATCACTTCCCTGCTTCAAGTTCAGCAGTGGCTCCCAACTCTTCCCGCACGACTCAGACCCTTGACCCGGCACCGAAGGCTCTTTGGGGCCTGGCCCCTCTTACCCCTCTGGGTAAGTGCCTTGGTGCTCACCACCATGGCGCCCACCCAGCCCAGCATCGCCAACGCCCCGCACACCCCGAAGCTCTCTGCACCGCTTCCCTGGCCCATGGGCTTCTGCACTGGCCAGTGAGCCCTCTTGGAAGCTCCGCTCATGTTCCTGGGCAGCTGGCCCTGGTCCTTTAGGACCCAGTTCAGTGTCACCCCTCTGGGAAGGTTTCCCAACCTCCCTATTGGATTAGGTGCCCTCCTCTGGTGTCCACAGAACCTACCTGTCCTCTGTGTTGCCATGACCCACGGCCAGTCTCCTCCTCCCTGTCCTCCTCGTCTGTCTTCTTCCTTCATCCTCATCCTCGTCTTCATCTTCTGTTCTTCCCGCTGGACCATCATTTCCTCCAGGGCAGATTTTGAACTGGCCATTTTAGGAGCCCTTCTGGGCTTCACCAAGAACACACACGCCTCAACGTGTAGTTCGGTGTTTGTGGACAAAGGCGATGTCCACACTTCCTCAGGAAGCTCTTTCCCTTCTATTGGGCTTCAGGGGTCACAGAGAGAAGAGGGGCCACTCACTGCCTGGCTCGCCGAGGGTGCTGAGTGGTGAGTCAGCGGAGGGGGATGAACCGATGGGTGAGTGTAAAGGCGGGCAGTGCCGGCCATCCCGGCCAAGGCTGGAGCAGGGCTTCTGATGCCCCCCCCCCCAATCTGCAGGAAGGTCCTTGGGTCACCTGGCAGACTTACTCCACTACGTCGTCGTGAAACCTTCTGACATATCAAAAGACGCCACTTCGCCTAGTGAGCAGACGATTCTTTTCGTGGTTGTTAAATACTCTAAGAGCCGAGCTCCTCTGGAAGCACGTTACACGCGGGAACTCTGCGGAATGCCAGGCTCCCGCCCGCGCTTTGGGGTTCCCTGGCTGGGAACCAGAAGTTGGTTTGACCAAGAGGAGACGTGGGAGGAGGGGTGCTTGCAGACAGGACCTCCTCGTGGCTCCGCCCTCCTGCCACCTGCGCTGCAGAGACAGGCAGTTCCCATCGATTGTCTTCACACGCCCGAGGAAGACCGTGCTATTTTGGGCTCTGGGGACTTTTTAAATACAAATGAAAGCCACGCACAGTAGCTCAGGACGTCCGACTCACTCAGAAGCGAAGCAAGCGCACCTTCCAGCAGAGGGGAGACCAAGGATGCGGGGAGATGGGGGTCCTGGGGGGAGGGCGAGGCACAGGGCTCAGCCACGGGGACCCAGGGGGAGACGGTTGCTTATCTCGGACTCACACCGTCCCGCCCGCTGCCGGCCACACTTCCCCTCCAGCTCAGGGTCCCCCTGGTGATCTGGGAGGCCTGAGGCTGTGCCTTCTGGAACCTGAGAGGGGGCTGATGATGTGGGAGGGGTTGGCTCTCCAAACCCTCTGATACAGGCCGAAAACTGCTGAACCTGAGCCTCGCTCTGCTCTCTTCCTGACACGAGGTTGTAAGAGGAGACAGGGCACAGCCCTGAGCCCTCCCCAGGGTACCAGGCACCTGGTCTGGCCTTTGTGTTGCTGTTCGTGGCTCACAGATTCCTGGCTTGAACAGGATCCCGGGGGCGGAGGACAGCCGGAGAGAGAAGGGTGCCTCTGTGCTCCGCGTCATGCAGCCAAGGGCAGGAGAACCGGCCTCCGTGGTGGGTTGGTGACCTCCTACAGCTGCCCCGTCCCTGGGGCCACGTGCCCACATTTCTCAGAAGCAGCTTGTCCCATCAGACTCCAGGAGGTGACCCGCCAGCCCCGGAATCCCGGGCCGCAGCTCGGCAGCCCCCACTGCATGGGGCAAGTGAAGGTGGTCTTGAGTGGGCACTGGGGTCCTCTGACCTTGGCAGGCTGGCAAAGCCTGGGTACCCCTGCAGAGCACAGAAAGGCACACCCTCCCCGGAGAGATGTCCAGCGTTTACGCCAGGCCCCAAGCACAGGCTCCCGGCCCAGGGCCGCTTCTCCCAGGAGCCCCAGCACCCCCACCCCGAGCGGGGCTCCGGCAGCTACATTCCAGGGCTTCTGTGGCTGTGGCTCCTTTTTGTCTCTAAGTAACGTGCACTAGGGAAACAGGTCCAGTGGCTGACCACCTCGAAAATGCAAATCAGTCTAATTTCAATCAATACAGCAGCACTGAGCATTAAAAATGCAAATTTCCTGCTGCGCAGAGAGCAAGAAAGAGTGGTGCCTTGTTTAGAAAGGAAACTCAGGTGGCAGGAGGGCTTTTCTCGGCTCTTAAGTGGGACAGAGGAAGCGGCAGAGCTGGGTGACATTAGCGGCGCCTCCCTTCCCCAGCTGGGTCCTCCAGGATCCTGAGCTGGCGGGCAGGGGAGGCCTGCCTACGGGTCCCTTTGAATTCGAGAGAAATTGTTCACCCGCCTTCTTTGCTTTATTCATTCACTTCCGCGTCCCGTCCTCCCCCCGTTTCTCCTCGGAGCTTGAAGGGAGAACTTAGTGGCTGGACAGCCTCCAACTCCCAGGTAGAAGCAGAAGCTGGGGGAGACCTGAGTGACAGACCTGGGAGGAGCGTTCACGCCACACCTGGAGGAGCACCTGGCCCAGGTGAGGGGAGACCTTGGGGTCCTGACTCCAAGCCAGCCTGCATCCTTGTTGCCTCTGAGGGGCGATTAGCCTCCGTCCTCTGCGTCGGCACAGCAAACCCATCACTGATGTCACCAAGCCGATCCTTCTGCCAGGAAGGCCCCAGCATGGTCCCACCCTCCCAGGGCCCTCCCTGCACCGCAGGCCCTCAGCTGCACAGTCCAGCGGCCACAAGCCTGGGGGGTGACATCGGACCGTCCCCTCTTGCATCTAAGCCCCCTGAGGGCAGCACCACTGGGTTTTTGCTCTAACACGTGCTTTGCACGAAATGCATTGCAATGAGTGAATGAATGATGCCCACCCTCTAGTCCGTCCACCTGGAATAGTGGCTTCTAGATTCCAAGGACGAGCGGTCTGGTGCACCCTTTCATCCAGACCAGAATCCCAGCCCAGCACCCACGTCAGGTGGCCGCCTGGCCGGTCCTTGAGCTAGTGCAGAGACAGGAAACCAGAGCCTCCACCACGTGTGATGACCGCCACACGCCCTGTGATTCAAGCAGCACCTGCCAGGTATCTCACAGTTGCCGTCGGGCTCACCAGGCTGCCAGCCCGGTGTTGGCGGGGCTGGGGTCTGGTCTGAGCTCCCGTGGTTGTTGGCAGAATTCGGTTCCTTGCAGCTGTAGAATTCATGGCATTTTCCTGCCTCAAAGCCAGCAGGAGAGAGATCCCTGCCTGCGGAAGGGCCCCAGTCCCTCCTGTAAGGACTTTCCCCGAACTGGGTCAGGCCCACCCAGGATAACCGCCTTTCTGATGAGATCAAAACCACCCAGTTGGGGGCCTTAATAACATGTACAAAAGCCCTACAGTCCCCAGGTGGGAAGCTGGTCACCGTTCGGACTGTGCCCGCCGGGAGCCACGATCACGGGCCATCTTGGAGGTCTGCCTGCTTGTCCCACAAGGAGAAGGCCTGCCCTGGGCTCTGCACCAGTGTCCTCTGGAACCATCTCGTCTCATCGGGTGGGCGTTGTCTGGAGATGAGGAAACTGAGGCTCAGAGAGGTTGAGGTGAGGCCTGCCTGGGTCTAGGGCGGCAAGATAGAAGACAGGACACCAGGGAAACGTGAAGTTCAGGTCAACAACAAGTCATTTTTTAATAAATGCATCACAGACGTGGCGTGGGCTGCCTCTGCGCGGAACGTGCCTGTGGCTTACCTGCAACCCCCCTGTAGCTGGCTTCCTGCCTCGCGCAGCTGGTGACAGACGAGGGAGCGGGAGTGGGGAGCGGCCTCCAGAGACTGGGCTCCCCCTCGACTCGGACACGTCGGCATTGAACACCTGCTTTCCTCTCCCTGCAAGGGGGGCCTGCGGCCACAGCCCCGGGCCACCTGGAGGCCCAGCCAAAGGCCGGCGGTGGGTCAGGTGGGAAACAGGTGCTCGCCAGGGGGCATTACAGGGTGACACCCTTGTAGGTGTGGTCCTGGTGGCCACCTGCTGCTGACTGACTGTGTGTATCCGCCCAGCTCTTATAAGCCCCGCCTCCTGATGTGATGGTGTCAGGAGGCGGGGCCAATGGGAGGTCCCGAGGCTGGAGCCCCCATGATGGGATTAGCGCCTTCATAAGAGGCAGGAGGGACCATCTCCTTCCGCCAGGAGAAGACAGTGAGATGAGGGCGGTTTGCAGGGGAGGAAGCAACCCTCACCCGTCACCAAAGCTGCTGTTGCCTCAGTCCTGGACGTCCAGACTCCAGAGCCCCGAGGAACAAACGTCTTTGGCTTAAGCCCCCTCTGCAGCGTCGGCTATGCAGCCCAGCCGGAGCCCAGGCCACTGCCTCCCTGCGGAGGCCGCCCCTCCCTCCCCTCCCCTTCCCCACCCCTCCCTCCTCCCCTCCGCCGCCCCTCCCTTCCTCCCCTCCCTCCCCCTCCCCCACCGCTCCCGGAAGCCTCGCCCCCACGCGGCCTGGTTCTCTGCCTGAGCGATTTATCGATGCGGGGGCAGGCCGGTTACACCAAACCCTCCAAGGGAGAGTTAGGGGCGTGATCGTTTCCGTGATCTGTCTCCGCCGGAAGCCGGGCAGCTTTCACTCCTCTTCGTGTCACCGCTCATCTTGAAATGTCGTATTTAAATGATTAAGCCGACGAACAGTTTTATTTCCTCCAGCAGCCGACAATTCCACATAATGGAGAGATTTTAAAGCGGCACAATAAAAACCTTCGTGGCTTCAAGACTCAGGAGGCGTGGAAGGGAGCCCGGGGCAGGCGGGGGGGAGGGGGGGCGGAGGGGGGCGGTGCAGGCCCGGCCCCCCTGGACCCGTTTCTCTAGGGCCTGCCAAGCGCCCCTGACCTGTGGCCAGTGGCCAATGTCCCCTCACCGCCCCACCCCCACCCCGCCCTGGCAACTTCTTACACAGAAGCAGCTCAGGACCCGCGCCGTGTGGAGAAGCAGGGCCGAGTCCTGGAGGGTTTTCGACGCCCACCTGGTGGCAGGAAGGTCTGGTATTTACACGTGCAGCTGGTCCGGGCTTCCCAGCTGACCTGTCCCCCCGCCCCCCTCCGGGACACTGGCTCCTCCGTGGCATTGCTCACTCCTGTCCCGGCAGAGAAAGCCCCGCAGGGGCTGCTCCCAGCTGCGTCCAGCAGCCCCCGCAAACCTGCGGGAAACCGCCGCGCGGCCGTGCGTGGGCCCCAGCGGCCCGCCCCGAGCGGTCCCGGCCGCCTCCCCTTGCTGTTCCCCCAGCACCACCCCCCAAGGCTGCTGTGCCCCACAGCAGCCCTGTTCCTCCTCATCCTGGTGTCCTGCCTCCTTGCTGGCAAAGCGGCTGGAAAAAGAAGGAAAAGGGAAAGTTTTGCTTTGCTGTCTTTGCCAGTTCCCGCGGCGCCCGTACTCCTAGGGGGCCGATTTCAGTCACGAACCGCGGAGAAGCCGGCTCCCCGAAGTCCTGGGTATCCAACCATCAGCTCTCGTGAGCCCCTCTGCGCAAAGGCAGCAGGAGCCCCGCACGGAGCCGCGTGGCTGTTGTGGGTTGTCTCCGTCGCCGGAGGGCCGGGCCCTGTCTCCTCCATCCTCCTGGCGTCCACAGCGCCGGCTTCCGCACGGTGGGCAGGCACGGCCCTCCTCGGTGATGCGCGCCGGGCCTGCCCTCCCCAGGCCCCCAGCCCTCGCCTGGCCCGCTGCCCTCCTTGCCCTTTGCGTTTCACCAGCGCAGAACCTGCGTTTGTCACCTCCACACCTTCCGGCGTTGGACCCCGACACAGCCTGGCTCTCACCCCGCCCTGACCAGGCACCTCTCGGGCGGATCAAGGCCGCCCCCACCCCCAGCCCTGCACAGACCCAGCGGGTCCCGTGCGCCTCACTTGATAATTGTTTCTCGTGCTTTCTCTGCACGAGTGGCCACATCTTGGGCCTTATTTTCTCTAAACACACACCAGGTAGGACAGGACACAAGAGAGCAGTAAGCCTTGTGGAAGGGACACAAACATGACTCTGGGGCAGCAGAGGCCCCAGGAGGCCCCCAAAGCCACCAGTCACCTCCCGAGGGTCAGGTCTGTCCTTACATTCCCTCCCCAGATCTGCCTGGACGGGCTTGGAAATCACTGGCTGCATGCTCAGCTCTGTTGGGCACACAGTAGGTGCTCAGCGAAAGTAAAATCCGAGACTGAGTGAGGGGCAGGCTCCCACGCACGTTCAGTCTCTAAGTTCATTTCCAGACCCGAGAACCATGGAGGGAAGGGGGCAGGGGCACCTCGTTCTGCGTCTGCTGTTCGTCCTTCCTGTCACACAAGGGCCTGGAATTAAAGCGTCACCATTAATTGCGACGCTTCTGTCTGGAAAGTCTTCCTGTGTGTAATTTGGACAAATTGCCCTGTATCCTCTGTCAACGCATGTTGCGTGCAAAGTGACTCGAGGAAGGACTGGTTTATTTTCTGTTGCAGGAGAGACTACCATCCCGTGGGAGGCCGCCCCAGGCAGGTGCCGAGCTGTGGCGTCTCCGGGGGCCAGGGACGTGCTCCAAACGCTGCCCGTCTCCAGTCAGGGCCCCAGCACTGTCTGCGCCCTCACCTGGGCAGGAGCAGCCTGGAGGGAGCCGCACCTGCAGGTGACCTTCCTCACCTTCCCCAGGGAAGCTGGGGAGCGGAAGGCAGGGCATGAGACCAGTGAGCAGAGGTGGGCTGCGTGTAGAGACTGAAGCTCCCCTGGCTTGGGGGGGACCCCCAAGTGAGCCAACCAGGCAGACAGAGCAGGCGGAGTCAGATGGTCACCTGGACACAGGCTCAGGAGTCAGACACACCTGGGTTCAAACCTCCACCCTGAGCCAAACAGCTGTGTGCCTCTGGCAGAGACAGAAAAAGACCCTGGATTTCAGTGTGCACATCTGCAAATCTGGAGGATGGGAGATGTCACCTGTCCAAAGGTGGGCGATGTCTGTGCTGCATCCCTCCCTGGGGAGCCATGCACCCCCCACTGCAGTGGGTCCTGATGAGAGTGTCCATCCAGCAACGTCCCTGGAAGCCCCTCCCCTGCCATGTGGGGGAGATGTAACCAGAGCAGGGTCTCTGGAGTCTGTCCCTGCGGTGAGTGCCGACCAGGAAGGGCAGGAGCCCAGCTAGACACTACCGTGAATCCACACCTTCACCGGGACCTCCTCCTCTTCCTTCAGCACGTGTGACCGGCCAGGTTTCCCCGCCTCCTTTTCTATAGACGAGGCACGTGTCTGCCAGCCAAGCAGAGAGATGGGCCCCTGTCCGGAGAGGCGGCCTGAGGAGAGGGTTTCAGCTCCTGGGGCTCAGGGAGGAGGGACAGCTCTGGGCAGTGGTGGGTGGCTGTCCCCCAGGAGGGGGCTGTCTTAGTCTGGGCAGCTGTGACAGAACACCAGAGACTGGGGGCTTATGGACACCGGACGTTTATTGCTCAGGGTTCTGGAGGCTGGAGTCCAAAATCAAGACACCAGGTGTCTGGTGAGACCAGCTCCCTGGTTAATAAATGACCGTCTTCCAGCTCTTTCTCCAAGTGTGGACGGTGCGAAGGAGCTCTCTGGGGTCCCTTTTGCTGCTGTTGCTGTTTTAATTGAAGTAGAGCTGATTTACAATGTTGTGTTAGTTTCCGGTGTACAGCATAGGGATTCAGCCATATATACGTGTATACGTATATCCTTTTTCAGATTCTTTTCCATTATAGGTTATTACAAGCTACTGAATGTAGTTCCCTGTTCTATACAGTAGGACCTTGCTGTTTATCTGTTTTTTATGTAGTAGTGTGTATGTGTTAATCCCAGGCTCCTGTTTATCCTTTCCTCCCCGTGCCCCTTCCCCTTTGGGAACCATAAGTTTGTTTTCTATGCCTGTGAGTCTGTTTCTGTTTTGTAAATAAGCTCATTTGTATCATTTTTTAAGATTCCACATATAAGTGATATCCTAGGATATTTGTCTTTGTCTGTCTGACTTACTTCACTCAGTATGGTCATCTCGGGGTCCATCCACATTGCTGCAAATGGCATTATTTCATTCTGTTTTTATGGCTGAGTAGAATTGGGGTCCCTTTTACAAGCCCACTACCCCTATTCTGGGGGAGCCCAACCCAGACATAATCACCTCCCAAAGGCCCCATCTCCCAATGCCATCACACTGAGGGTTAGGGTTCCAGTACATGAATTCTAGGGGGACAGTCAATCTGTGACAGTGATCTTAGTTCCCGATCAGTTTGGCATTCGTGCCAGACTTTTCATTCTCAGACCCGTCATTATGGTGAACATTCGCGTTAACATAAGCCGGTGTGGTTTGGCAGTTGCCGCCTTTTGGTCCCTGGCTTCCGTGACATTCCTGTCTACTGGTGCATGAGACACAGGCGGCGATCTGTTTTAGTTTAACACGTGGTTCGAGCTGAAAAGACCACCAATGATGACAGAAGTGCCTTGTTCTCAGCCCTTTCCAGACTCAGTACGTCTCTCCTGCTTCCAAATGGAACGGCCGAGGGGCATCGCTCAGACACATTTGGCAGCAGGAACGACCCCCACCCCCGGCCCCTGGGGAGGGGAGATGCGCCCACGTTACTGCCCCAGCCCGTGACCTGACGGCCGGCCGGGGGTGCTGTGGCCAGTGCCACCACCTAAGAGACCCCAGAGCCCCCAGCTGGCAGCCAGTGGGGACAGCGGAACATTCCAAGTAGACACGTGTGAGACCTGGAGAAGATGAGAGGCGACCAGCCCTGCTTAGAACAGACGGAAGGGAGCAGCCGCAGGCTCCACTACAAACCGTCTTTTCTTTGCAATCAGGGCAAACACACGGCCAGTTATTTCTTTGTTTGCTAAGGATTTTGCAATTTTGTCATGAACTCTTTGGGCAGCAATGAGCTAAAATAACAAAAGTATACATTTAATGCAAAAGCAAGTGCTGAACTTCTCTGGGTCCTTAAAATTCTGCCAAAGCTGCAGCTGGCACCAAGCGCTCGTCCACGCGGCCCCTGCACCTGTGGCCGGAGGCCGGACCCTGACCACCCAGCGGCCTCTGCTTCCAAAGTCAGCGGTCATTTTAAGAAGACTTTGCTCAAAGTTGGGGATTTACCACGTATGGCTACGTAAGGCTTCTCGTATGTGGCTCCTGATTTTTCATTTAGATCAAATGCTGCTTTTCGCAAACTCAGGTGGCTCAGTTCAGATTTTAAGTTTTCTTGGGCGTGAATGAAAGATCAAGCAGTGAGCTGTGGAACCGACAGTGCCACCAGCAGAAGGATTTGCAAACCGGTAAAGGAGGCCAGTGTTGAATCATGCCATCGGGGACTTCCGGTTCAAAAATCCGTGAATTCCGAGAATGGTTCGACATTTCTTAATCCCAGTTATAAACTAGAAATACAGCTTTTGGAACTTCATTCCACTGGAAGCAAAACCCCTGAGACTCCTGGGGCTGCTAATGCAAATTCAGTGGAAAATCCACATGGAGGTTATAATTGTTTGTTTTATTATGCTGATAATACCCATCTGAGGCACGTTGCAGGGTAAAAGCAACGTTCTTGAAGTGAGAAACGCAGGGAGCAGAAATGAAGGAGACCCGTAGTTCAAAATTGCATCCGGAAAGTGGAGACCACATAGCAGTCAACTGGCAGAAGTTGTCATTGTCAAAAATTTACAGCTGTGTGTATGCAGACACTTAGGGTAACTGAATTACAGTTTATGACAAGCCGATACTGAATTTCTGAAAGCCCTCCAATGTGGCAATATAAGCCCTCAGTTGCTTCTCACTGTGAACAAGATTCTAGAAGTGTTTGAGCCTTGAAGAGCTCCTTCGTAAATCGGTCTCCAGGGTCCTATAAGGGCACTGAACCCTTCTGTGCACAGACCCTCTGTATTTTGGTTGCATCCAGTAATCCAACAACAGGAACAAAAACAGCAACCACAAAAATTTCAGCTTTTGAGGCTTTTAGAAAATTATAATTATTGAAAACAAAGCTTGCAAACGGGAAGATGTTAAATATATCCCCGTACCAGGAAGGGAGGGTGGGAACCAATGAAACTATGTGAGTCCCGACAGCATAAGATTTAATTTAGAAATTATATAATTGTGCTGTGGAATGTCTCAACTAGTAGAAAGCATCTTTTAATGAAACCCTATTTTTAATTAAACAAATTTATATTCTGTGCCAGAGTAGAATGAAATGGGAAGATGTACCAGTTTGCTGTGTCTAAATTTGGAGAAACATTCAAGAGAATCTTTTCTAGAAATGAGTTCAGGACAGACAACTTATTTGATGAGTTTTATCTTATAAGAGGATTTGTCAAAGAAAGGCTCTCAGCCTCTGTAAAGGCATTTGGGTAAAATATTTTCACATTTCAATGTGGGAAACAGAAACCATGAACATAGCCTCCGTAGAGAAAACCTTGTTCTGAGCTTACCAGGTCCCCCTGCACCTGCAGAGAGATAATTTTCTCAATTAAACGTGTTATGGTCTAACGGAGTCAGTTTAAGGCATCAGCAATCTCAAATGTACTAGCAAAAAAAAAAATGCAATTTTGAGGAAGGGCCCAAGCAATTTTATGGAAAAATTTTAAGTGTTAAGATTCTATTGAGCAGTTCTCCAGTGAAGACATACACATGGCCAACAGGCACATGAAAAAAATGCTCAACCTCGCTAATTATCAGAGAAATGCAAATCAAACTACAATGAGGCATCACTTCACACCAGTCAGAATCCATCATTAAAATGTCCACAAATGATAAGTGCTGGAGAGGCTGTGGAGAAAAGGGAGCCCTCCTGCACTGTTGATGGGAATGTAGTTTGATGCAGTCATTGTGGAAAACAGTCTGGAGATTCCTCAAAGAACTAAAAATAGACTTACCACATGATCCAGCGATCCCACTCCTGGGCATATATCCAGAGAAAATTTTAATTCAAAAAGACACCTGCACCCTAATGTTCATAGCAGCACTATTTACAATAGCCAAGACATGGAAACGACCCAAATGTCCACTGACAGATGACTGGAACTTGTGGTATGTTTATACAATGGAATACTACTCAGCCATAAAAAAGAATAACATAATGTCATTTGCAGCAACATGGATGGACCTGGAGATCATCATTCTATGTGAAGTAAGCTGGAAAGAGAAAGAAAAATAACATATGATATCACTCATATGTGGAATCTAATAAAAGAAAAGAAAAAGAAAAAAGAGGACACCAATGAACTCATCTACAAAACAGAAACAGACTCGCAGACATAGTAAACAATCTTATGCTTACCAAGAGAAAGGGTGTGGGAAGGATTGATTTGGGAGTTTGAGATTTGCAAATGTTAACCACTACATATAAAAATAGATAAAATACAAATCTCTTCTGTTTTTATAACCTTTAATGAAATATCTTGTAATGACCTTTAATGAAAAAGAATATGGAAAAGAATATACATATGTATGTGCATGACTGGGACATTGTGCTGCACACCAGAAATTGACACACTGTAACTGACTATACTTCAATTTAAAAAAAAAGACTCTATTGAAAATATTTATTCTTCAGAAAAACTCCAGTGTGTCTACCCATAGAGTAAAACCCACTCATCAAAAAATACTTCAAAAATATACAACTTTAATTATATTTGATGCACCCCTTTGTCTCTGACGCATGTCCCACTTTGGATGACAGGCTGAATGATCAGCCTGCCAGCACACCATCCAGGCTTCTCCAGCACAGAGATTTCAAAGTCTAGACTTTCCTGGCCGCTTATTTCATCCTGAGGCAGGAAGTCTGAGACCGACATTGTTGTTGTTTAATTGGGGCGTAATTTAAAACAGAGTGAGATGAAAAGCTCTTCAGCGTACAGGTCGATCAGCTTTGCCGTGTGTGCACACCCACGTGACCCGTACCCAGCCAAGATACAGACTGTCTGTCACTCTAGAGTTCGCTCTGCCCGCTGCAGTTAAGTCCCCCCGCCCCCCACAGGTAGCCAAGCTTCTCCCTGTCATAGTCTGAGCTCAGAAGGATCTGGGCCGGGGTCCTGGCTCAGCCGTGGACTGGGAAGTCGCTCAGACTCTCCGGATGTTGGCGGTCCATCTGTGGAAGGGCACCTGGGGGTGCGGAGATGCCATGAGTTGACAAGATGCAGTGCTGGGCATACAGTGGCACTCCGTACACAAGGGCACGGTCAGGGGTGAGTGCGGATGGAGACGTCTCCACCTGTGCAGGATTCCATCACCAAGGGTGGCCTGGAAGGACTCGATTCCAGTCAGTTCTGTCCAGGGGTCCTGCTCTGCCCCACCTGTCTGCCAGGTGTCCTACCTGTGTCCCAGACTTCCTGTCTCTCTGCCAGATGCCCTGCCTGTGTACGAGGCATCCTGTCTACCAGGTATCCAAACTGTCTTCTCCTGTCTGCCCAAACTCCTTGCCACCTCCTTTCTTCTGACAGAGACTCGTGACAACCCCCACTGCCTGGGGTTCTGTCTTCTCCTGGGAAGAGGGACCCATGTCCTCACCCCTCATACATGTGGCCCTCAGCCCCAGCCCTGCCTGTGGCCCTTAGCACGTCCAGCATGTCCCCGCAGAGATAAGCTCCATGCCGCGTGGCTTAGCATTTGACACAAACCAAAATGAGAGAGAAGTGAGTCTCAGGGAGACGAAGGAACCAGCTGTCGGTCACGCAGGCAGAGTGAAGGAAGCCAGCGTGCCCTTGGTCCCTATAGTCAGGTAGTAATACCACAGTGTTTATGAGCTCCTGTGAAGGGCTTTTTCACAAACTGAGTGTCAAACAATCCTACGTGGTAAGCCTTATTATGCCCATTTTATAGGTAACAAAACTGAGGCTCGGGGAATCTAGGCCACCCAACGCACCCAGCTAGAAGGCGCCGGGACTGACTTTGAGGCTGACTCTTCCAGCTCTGCCTCCTGGGGGAGAGGCGTGTGTGCGCATCCTGCCTGGGCCCCAGCCTTTCCTGGGCTGCAGAACCACCCGGGGAGTTTTTCCGGCCCCATTCCCAGAGGCCCCAATTCGGCAGGTCTGCCTTGAGCGTTTGCTTGTCAGGAAGTTCCCAAGAAAGTCTAAAGCAAAGGGTGCAGGTGCCACCAGCCTGTGGGTCCCGTGTTCTTGGCGTCAGAGGAAGTTTGTCCTGGCTGGGGGTTCAACGTCACAAACACTCGACCCCTACGTGAGCCGCCACCGCGAAGGGGAATGGGAATGGGGCTCGCACGCCCCGGCTTTCTGAGCCCCTGTCCCTGGACCCGGCCCCTCGGGACCGCGCAGCTCCGACCCCACCCCTCGCCCCACAGGGAGAGAGGATACGGGGCAGCGGATTCCCCTCCCCAGACCTGCCCCCATCTGTGCCCACAGTGCGGGTGCCGAGGGGTTATTGTCACCTGTGAGTGCTTGTTGAACTTGCCTGATGATGGATTTATCACAGCCTGAAACTCACCTAGTCGCAAGCGCCCCGAGTGACAAGGAAAATGGTTAGAAATTGCTCCCTGTAAAAATAATGAGCCCCGCCGAAGTGAGCCAGTCCAAACAGCCTCCTCATGGCTCCCTGCGCAGCCAGGTGTGGCAGGATGGGGGCGGTGCTTTCTGGCGGAACGTGGGCCCCGCTCGCTGAGACAGGTCTGAGGGCCGGGGTGGGGCTGCTCTGTGTCTTGACGCAGACGCCCTCGCCTGGCAGCCGCACAGCCAGGTGGCCCAGAGGCAGGTCAGGGAGTTTGTCCCATCACTGGGAGGATGACCGGAGTCTGTGTCTACACCCCCCAGGATGCTCAGCAGCCCCAACCAGTGCAATCTGACCCTCCCGCCTGCTTCTAAACACCCCGGGGAGGTGGCCGTCCTGCTCCATTGCTCATGAATGTCTCTGCACTGCCTACACCTGGCTTAAACCGCAACCCCCTCAGGCAGGCACCCTCGCTGCCCGCGGTGGGCAGGACCCTCCCCACACCCCGACAGGGCCAGCCTGGGAGCCACCAGAACTCGGTGCTAGGTCTGGGGACATCTGCCAGCTTGCCTGATTCCTTTGCTAGCACCCTCCAGAGCCTGTGGGCCGTGTCTTCATCCCTGGGATTGTGTGAGGCTGAGAACAGAGGCTGGAAACCCGGGCGGTGAATGAGTGAATGAATGGATGAGTCGGTGAGTGACAGCAGAAGAACTCGGGTTCGCCGTGTACGTGAAACGTCGTGTTACTATCGGACAGCCCACGGTGAATGCGGTAACCTGTCATCCCCCCTCTCCCTCGCCCTGACCTTCAGTGGTCAATTCTTCAGGCATTTCCCTGAAACTCGGGCCCTAGTCCCCTTTCTACTCCTTCGTGCCTGCCCCACTGCCCAGCCTCCCTGCTTCCCGCCTGCCCCTCGAAGCTCCTCTCCGCAGGGTCCAGTCTGAGGGACCCGCTGCTCTCTCCAGCTCTGCTGTGGCTCCCCAGTGCCGCGGTGACGGAAGCAAAGCCCTCCATGGCCATGTCCACCCCTCCCCTCCGGCTCAGACGCCTCACTCCCAGGTTCAGGCGTGACTCCACATGGCCACACATCAGGTGGCTTCTTACGGGGCCCTCGGCTCGCACTGTCCTCTGTGGCCCAAATTCCCAGCCCTCCCATCCCCCGGCACTCCCACCCTGTCTGTATTCTTATTACACTTGAAGATGCAGCTCTGGGGTCACTTCTGGGGACCCCATACCCCTCCTGCCACACATCCGGTCCCTCTGTCCCCTCTAAGCTGGTGCCCCTGCCCTGCTACGTGGGTTCCGAGGGCACCAGTGTGTGCCACTGTCCTCGCCCTCCCGCGGGACCCTCTCTTCCAGGGTCATTGCCCACATGCTCGCAGAGTGAGCCGGAGACCCTGCGGCCTCAGCTTTGAACCCCTGGTGCCCAGCCCCCCTGCACACTGGGTCTGTAGGCGAGTGCCTCCGCAGGCTGGCTCTGAGCTCACAGCCACCCAGCCAAGTCCTGTCACAGGGCAGGTCTTACTCAGGTCGAGTTACACAGATGCAGCCATGGGCAGGCTCTGCCCAACCGTGCCCCCAGGACAATGGTCTGCGAGCCGGTGATTGGCCTCTCCTCCAGATGGGGATCGTGACCTGCAAGGTGATGGGCTCCTGCACAACCAGTTCTCGCCGGCTCTGGGTCCCCCATGGCACGGCAGCACCCTGACCGCCTTGAGGATACAGTTGAGGGGCTGCCCCCACCCCCCGTGCGTGGGTTTGACATTATCTTTCCGTCCGTTGGTAGGAGAGCGCCTCCCTCTCAAGGATGCGGGCATCACAGGATGGAAGTCTCTGACACACCAGGTGGTCCACGTCCTATCGTGCTGCTGACTACGTTGGGGGCCGTGTGGGGGTTGGCTGAGGCCCCTCAGGGGTGGGATAGGGCAGGGGCAGCGGGAAGCCAGCAGGAGAGACTCCTGGCACCGCCCTCTGCTCAGGCCCCAACACCTGGACGAGCAGGTCCCCTGGGGTGATGGCGCACCTAGGGGCTGGGCTCCCCTGCAGAAGCAGAGGGACCTCAGTGCAGCTCTATCTGCTCTGCGCGTCCCAGAGTCCTCAGGGGTAGCCTTCCCGTGTGAGCAGCCCAGGCTCTGGGCAGGAGTCTGGTTCCCCAGCCCAGAGTGTCCCTCTGCAAAGTACACCTGCTCCATGGCCAGGAGCACCCTGGCTCCCAGCTGTGTGCAGCCCAGAGAAGATTTTGACCTTGCTTGTCAAAGCAATTGTTATCCTGGGCTGATCCTACAGACAGATGAAGAGGGGGCAGGGGAGGACCAGGGAGGGGAGGGGGAGGCGGCCCACCAGTTTACAGGGCCACTGGAACTTCAGACCCCGGCAAGGACCACCTGGACGCCATGTCTACATCCCATTGTTGACCCTAACAGGCCGTGCGGCTGGCCTCAGGGACCACTCACTTTCCAACCCACCCTTTCCTGGTCCCTGGGCACCAGCACAGTGTCTGGGATGCCAGCTGCCTCCCCCAGATCTGGGCTGCAACTTTCCACCTCCCATCACCCTGTTTTCTCTTCTAATTGAATGCTGGTGAAATGACAGTTCATCACCGCTGTTTTGTTTATTTGAAAACAAGGAAAGCACTTCAGATGCTTCGGGAACAAAGCAGACTTGATAATGAGAGCCCATCGACAGACAAAGCGGGGCCCTGATTAGCCCCAGGGGTGAGGCAGAGAGGCTGGATGGGGTCTGGAGTGCCATTTTGTTGTCTCTGCTTGCAGGGCTCCTCAGAATTGCCATGTAGATTATTCAGGTGTTGAAGCACCATTTGATTCTGTGTATTGTTAGGCAGGAGCAATTCACCCAGGGGCGGGGGTGGGGGCGCCTCCTCCCAGCAGCTGGACCCATCCTCAAGATGGGTGAAGGGAGGGTGAAGGCCTTGGGCCATTGGCTTGGCATCATTTTGCAACAACCAGGGGAGAATCAGGCTTAGAATGAAACCTGGAAGCCGTGAGGAGATACCAAGAGAAATCAGACTTGGGAGGGCATTGTGGGTTGAGTTGTGTCCCCAGATTCATGCTGACCTGGGACCTCGGAATGCAAGGTCTTCGCAGGGGTGAGTAATTAAGTGCATTCATACTGGAGTAGAGTGGACCCTAATTCCAACATAAATGGTGTCCTTAGAAGTAGAGGAGAGACACTCAGGGAAGAAGGCCATGTGATGATGGAGGCAGAGATCAGGGTGATGAGTCTGCCAGCAGAGGAGCCCCAGGACCCCCAGGAAGAGACACACAGAATCCTCCCCTGGAGCCTCAGGGGGAGCACGGAACTGCTGACCCCTTGATTTCAGACTTCTGGCTGCTGGAACTGTGAGAAAATGACTCTGTGTTATTTTGAGCCACCCAGTCTGAGGTGCTTTGTTAAAGCAGCTCTGGGAACTTGTCAGGAAGTAGTGGGGAGCCGCTGGGTGGCAAGGCCCTTCTCCCTCCCAAGGCTGTGGGGTTAGGGAAGCTCATAAAAGCCCTGCCTTGCTTCAGCCAGTTTGCAGCGGGGTTTTGGCCATTTGTGACCAGAGGACTCCTAATTGACACAGTCTCCAAAATCAGTGAAGGGCACGTCTAGCTGGGCAGCAGCAAGGAATGCAGGGGTTCCCCCAGAGACATGTACTCCAGCCATCCCATGAGCCTGTCCTGGGCACCTTCCCAGGAGCCCTTGTGGCCCCAGATGATAACCAAACAAAGTCCCACCTTCAAGGACCTCGGTGCTGCAGAAGAAGGAGAAACACCCAAACCAGAACTAAAATGCAGGTCAGTACAGAAAAGCCACCACAGGAATTCATGGATGGCTTGACCCTTCTGATCGTTAGAGGCTGTATTGGAGAATAACATTTAAAATAAGACATTTCAATGCCTTCTCTTAACTGATGGGGGAAATATATTATTTGTGAGCAGCAGTTTAATATACATTAACATTCCCTCAACTGAAATGACCAAAATTCATAAAATTCAAGTTCCTATCGATGGAGAGGAAAGTATTTGGCTCCTCACTGCTAAGAGCAAAAGACCACGTTTCAAAGGAAGAGGCTGCATTTGACTCCTCACCTCCATCACTTAAGTCTTGATTTCACTCAGGAAAGGAGGAAGGGCCACGTGTGGGAGCACTTGTGTGCAAGAGTTTAGACTGCACCTTCAGATTCAATTTTTATACCAACCTAATGAGGAGTCTAATACCTGTTCGTTTCAGATCAGGAAACAGAGCAGTTAAGTAACTTTCTGCAGATTACAAGGCAGGATAGTGTTTGAATGCAGTTCCGTCTGGTTCTAAAGCCATGCTGGTTTTTGGGGTTTTTTTCTGGGGGATTCCTTCCTGCCAGATCAAGCTCCATCTCTAACACAAAGGGAGAGATGCCCGGTGTCGTTGCAGCCTGACCTCAGGTCGTGCAGAAGGTCTGGGGCAGAACGGAAGGAAGAGATGAGGACTCGCCTGCTTGATTCCCACTCACCATCTGCGCATCCCTCTGTCTTCCCTGCGTGTTTTCAATGTTACACAAAAATCTTACACGTGGAAGTGACTTTCAGAAGACGTATCTACATGCTGCTTCTCTAGTAAGAGAAAAGAAGTGAGCATCTTCTTCTCCGTCCTTCGGAGGAGCAGAGCTCCAAGGATGGGTGGGAAGGAAGGTATGTGGATCGCTGAGGGTCTGGCTTCCGAGGGATAAATGGACTTTTGTTTTTTAATGTCTCTGATCTGAGCTTTTTCCTGATGGACAATCCATGCACACCACAGTTGGACCTGGCGGGGGAGCTAAAGAGGGAAAACAGGGGCTGCTGGGTCCTGAGAAAGCAAACGGCTGAGCCACATGCTGGCACACATGCCAGGGAGCCCACCCAGGGGGACCACGGCGGGGCAGCCATCTTGCATCTCCTGCCTCTGTCCCCAGCCACCCCACTCAAGGGAGACCTGGAGGCATTTATCAGCGGTGGGGATGAGGTGACAATTAGGTCTGTGCACCCCACTCCAGAGGAGGGAAGAGAAAACCCATTGCTGCATTTCCTCGCCAGGGACACACCTCGTGCTGTCCATCCAGAGGCTACTTGCTGCTCCTGAAGTCCTTTCCTTCAAACTCCATGTCTCAAGTTTCAAGCTCCCCCGGTCCAGGGAAGGATCACCCCATCCAGCAGCCGCCCCCCAGGGCCTGCCACCTCCCCTCCTGCCACGAAGGATGGAGTGTTCTTTTCTAGACAGACACCAAGGTCTTACCTTTTCATACTGAGAACATCCCAGCAACAGGCAGAAAAGCAACCACAAGTGTCACACTGCTGGTGTGGGTGCTGGGGCCCAGGGCAGGGCGCTCCAAAATGTGCCTCCATGCAGACCAGTATTCTGAATTAAAGTTACTTAAGAAGCGGCCCACACCAGAGGGACACTCTCTCTTTTCTGTCTCCCTGAAAGCAGGAAATACATCTCCCATGTGGAAGGTGAGCTCCCTGTGTCAGGAGGTAGAAGGAAGTCTTGTCACCAAAGATCAGGAGACTGAGGCTGAGAAACTTACCTAAACAGACCTCGTGACTCCGTTCATTGACTAAAGCCCCGGCTCTGCTCTGTCTGCACTAATTAGCCCAAGTTTCTTCGTCACATCAATTCCTCACACATTTACTATTTCTTTGTCTAAAATGTGTAAAAGCTGCCTGCTTTGGCCACTTCTGAGACCCCATTTCTACGGGACCTCCATGAAGATGAGTTCAAATGTGTTTCTTTTTCCCCTGTCCATCTGCCTTGTGTCAATTTTATTATTAGTCCATCCACAAGAACTCAAGAGGGGTGGAGGGGGAAGCAAGCTCCCCAACAAGCTCTTCTCTTTATCCACCCAGGAAATGGCTCTTGTTTATTTAAGAAATTCATAGATCAGAGTGTAGGGGGCTGAACCACGGCCCCAACAACAGGACCGCGCCCTAATCTCCCAACACGTGAATGCAGCCTTGAGGGCAGACATGTGTCCTAAATCGTCCAGGTGGACCCTAAATGCAACTGTGTGTATCTTTGTGAGAGGCAGAGGGAGGTGGACGTCAGATACGCAGAGAGGAGAGGCCATGTGAAGAGGAGGCAGAGAGACTGGAGGGAAGGGGCCAGGACCAAGGAACGCCTGGAGCCTCCAGAAGCTGGAAGAGCAAGGAAGGGTCCTCCCTGGAGTCTTGAAGGAGAGCATGGCCCCACCAACCCCAGGATTTGCGGCTTCTGGTCTCCAGAAATCCGAGAGGAGGCATTTCCCCTAAGCCCCCAGGCTGTGGTGCTTTGTTACGAGGACCTGAGCAGACGGGGATGTGGGCGTAGGAGCCAAATGCGTTTTAGAGAGAGTTTCCCTGAGAGCCAGTTGGAGGGAGGCAGCTCTGCAAGGGTGGGGCAGAACTTTCCAGGGAGAGGAAATGGCAGCGATAAAGCCACCTCCCCCCAGGGAACCTGAAACGGCCCAGGACCAGAGGCTGGTGCCTGGAGGAGAAGCAGAGACCTGTCCACACTGGGTCATGTCCATCTTGCCAAGCCGAGTTGGTTTATTCTAAGCACTCTGTACCTTATCAAAGTGTTAAGGAGGAGAGTGATGGATCTGACTTACGTTAAAAACCAGTAAGTTACACAAAGCCTGCTATGGAGAGGGGTTATGGAGAACAGACCCAGGACGTTGGAAGACCAGCGTGGGGGTGGGGAGTGCGGCATGCTGAGCTTGAGATGCGAGGCTTATTTTCAAGTGGAGAAGCCAAGCAGGCAGCCGGTGTGCAGTCTGCAGCCCCAGGGAGGGGCAGGCACTTGTGCCTCATCACTTACAGGGGTTGTTCAACGCTGTGGGGCTGATGCAAAACTTTGGATGAGGAGACAGAAATGAGAGGAGCCAAGACAGAGACCGGGGGAGGGGCTCTGACCTCTAAAGATGGGGCCGAGGAAGAGAAGGCAGCAAGATGGATTGGGAAGGGGCAGGGGGGCGGGGGAGTAGCCCAGGAGAGGGTGGAAGGTGAGAGGAGGAGGGTCTCAAGGAGAGGGGGGTCTGCTGTGCTCAGTGCTGCTGAACGCGAGCAGGCTGAGGACAGACGCACCCCCTGTTTGCAGCAACTTGGATCCCTTGGCAACGTTGGGAAGGTTAGTTTTTAATGGTGAGGATGGAATTGACCATATGCCAGACAGGTTGCTGCTGATGAGAAGCAGAAACAGTTCCTGGAATCCACTTAACCCGAAGCTTGGCAAAGCATCAGTCATATCAGCTACCCTTCCCGAGAGCAACTTATTATGAGATTCCTCCAGCCTTAGGTCTGCTAAGGACTGCTGCATGAGCCCAAGGACCTTGCCCCCAAGTGAGTGTGTCCTCAATTTTACCAAGCAGTTGCCGGTTACTGGCTCAGTAAATTCGCTGGATCATAAGGGAACCACGTAATTAACATCACCCGCCTTCCTTTTCAGCACCCTGGCCAGCGCCCGGGCCCAGGGAGGAGGCTCCTTAAAAGCTTTGATAACAGAGGTCACTGTTTTCCAACCGCTGGTTCTCATCTTGTTATAAAGAAACCCTAAATGACACCTCTGATAAAAGGCTGTGGTTCAAAATATGCAAAGAACCCTTAAAACTCAACAATAAGAAAACAGCTCAGTTAAACTCATGCACAGACGGCAGATAAGCACATGAAAGGAAGCTCCACTCCATTCATCATCAGGAAAATGCAAGTTAGAGAAGACAGCCGGGCACCACCACACACCTACGAGGACGGCCACACTCCAGGACACTGACAACGCCGAGTGCCGGGGAGGACGTGGAGCCGCAGGAACGCCGGCTCACTGGTGCTGGGAAGGCAGAATGGGAGCTCCGCCTGGAAGACAACTGGGCAATTTCTTACAAAAAGGAACACACGCTCACCGCACAATCCAGCAGTCGCGCTCCTCGGTGTTTCCGCAGATGAGCTGAAAACATGTCTGCACCAAATCCTGCGCACGGGGGTTTGTATCCACTTCCTTCACAGTCACCAAAATGGCAGAAGGCCTCCTTCTGTAGGTGAATGGATAAATAAACTACATCCAGATGGTGGAATATTACTCAGTGATAATGAGCTATCAAGCCATGAAAAGACACGGAGGAACCTTAAACGCAAATTACTAAGTGAAAGAAGAAGCTGGGCGGGGCTACATACTGTGTGGTTCTGACTATATCACGTTCTGGGAAAAGCAAAACCTTGGCGGCAGTAAAAGGATCAGTGGTTTCCCGGGGCGAGGGGAGGGGGCAGTGAACTGGCAGAGCACGGGGGTCGTTAGGGCAGTGAAGCCGACCCGTGTGATGCTACACGGTGGGTGCATGTCACTACAAACCTGCCCAACTCACAGGACGTACCAAGGAAGAACCCTAATGTAAACTATGGACTTTGGCTGGTGACGCCGTGTCAGGGTAGGTCCATCGACTGTAACAAATGCATCATTCTGATGGGGGAGTTGATGGTGGGGGAGGCTGTGTGTGCAGAAGCAGGGATGGCTCTGCTAAAATCTCTGTACCTTCTGCTAAATTCTCCCCTGGACCTAAAAATGCTCTAAAAAATAAAGTCCAGATATATTAACAAAAGATACCCTAAATGTATCTTGGGCTGGGTGACTGGAGTTGCCCCCATACCCCCATTCACTGCGTTAGAGGCTGGAGATCGGGTGTGCAAACTGCCTGGAAGCCAGAACCCAAAGTTGCTAAATTTCTTTGCAGGACCTTCTGGAGGGCTGTTAAATTAGGGTTAGAAGGACCACCTGGCTCAGTGGGGTCCTCACCCTTTGCTTTAATATAATCAGTAAAAGCTGTATGTCTGGGTATTATGTTAATATAATTAGATGCATAGTAATCTGCAGATTTATCATTCTGCCCACGTGCAGTATCAAACCTCAGAACCAAAGGTTTTGCTCACATATTCTCTCCCATGACCCCTGTAAACCTGAAAATGTCAAACTCATTCTAAGAGGATGCCCCCGAAATACAGCTGGACAGAACAATAAATCCTGACCTTTTCCTGTCTAGGGTTGGTGACAGAACTTTCAAAACCAGGAAAGAAACCCCCCCAGAGGGCCGTGTCATGGGCCCCCTTGGGTACTTGGGGGTGGAGCTGTCCTTGGTGAAACCTGGGCATCGCCTTCCGGAAGCCGAATTCCGTCCCCTCCCGGGACACCCAGGGTCTCATGGGAGCCTCTGACGCCAAGCAGATTGGGTTCGTTCCCCAAACAATGGTGTTCAGTGTGCCTGTAAGACTGCTGTCTACACTTCTGACCTCTGCCCTGAGTGCAGGTTCCTACAATCCTGCCAGTTAGGATGGGAAGCCCCTGGGCCCCTGCTGTCACTAGAGCAGAGGACAGGGGAGTCTGAAACCAGGGGTCCGACCTCTGCCACGAAACCCTGCGGGCCGCAAGTGGGCGCTGCCTCAGCAGAGCATGGCCATGCCCGTCCTGCCCCCTGCGGACACCCAGCCTCTCTGCCCCATGGGTGTGAGGAGCAGGCAGGGAGCGGGAAGGGGCCCCGGCTGCCTTGCCAAGGCCCTCTCTGGGGACGAGGCTGACTCGGAAGCGAGTCCTGGTGTGGATGGAGGAGGACAGAGCTTCTCCTTCCGGTGGGGTCCTGGCTCCCCTGGAGCTGTGCTCCCCGAGGGCAGGGCGCCCCCTTCCCCTCGGGTCCCCAGGGCTTGGGTAGGAACCCGCAGGCGAGAGGCGTTGGCAATCATCATTAGATGATTCAATTATTTAAAGTAAAATTTGCTGATCGAGCCCACTTGGCCGGTCCAGCACTCAGCCATGAGTCAAAGCACGGGTTCCCTTAAAGACAAGGTGTCGTTTTCCAAGGTTTGGACAGGGCAGGCGTTCCCTTCACTGAGCTTTAGGATCAGTTTCTGTGCAGAGGCCGTCAGAAGAGCAGCTCCAGCCGCCCCTCCTCCCCCCACGCCCACACTCATGCGTTTTTCATCACACAGCTCTCTCTCCCGCCGCCTGTGTCTGTGAAGTTTCTGCCATGAGCCATCTTGAAAATCTTAATTCTCAGGCTTTAAAAGGAATTGTGTTTTGCCAGTGGATAGGCTGGGTTTTACGACACCGTTGGGTACGGTCCTTCTCCCTTCAAACAGAAGATTGTTGAAAACAACTGGGAACCTACCAGGCGGCCGAGTGTGAAAACAAACAAAGCAGCGGCAACGGCAACGTGGGCAGAGCGTTAGGGAGGCCCCAGAGACAGGCTGGGTCTGGGGTGACGCCAAATGGAAGGCGACACCCCCTGGCCTGGCCCTTTGTGTCTCGGCCGGGGCCCCAGGCTTCCACCTGCCCCAGGGAAGGAAGCCAGTCTCAGGAGGGCTCTGTCCCCAGCCCGGGTTTATCCAGGACAAGGCCTAGTTACAGCACAGAGGCGGGGTCGGGGCGGGGGCAGGAGCCATCTGCTGCTTGCTTTGCTTTTGCTGAGAGGGAGGAAGGGGCTGGGGGGGGCACACAGCCGCCGGGCAGGCTGCCCCTCTGTGGCCAGGCTTTATGGCCTCTTCGTCCCATAGAGCTTCTGCAACTGCGGAATTAAGACTAAGATGGAAACCAACGCCTGTGTAAGTTATTACTGTGGTTATCTGGGAGCCCTTGTTTTCAGAGAGTGGGTGAGACAAGTCCGCAATTCTAGAAGCCTCTGGGGGAGAGGGCCCCCCAGGGCCTGGGGAGCCTCGAAGCGGGATGCGGTCAAGCGGTGGCCCGGGTCCCCTCTCTCATTCAGGCAGGGCGCGCTGCTGAGCGCCCAGGACAAAGCAGCCCCACTGGGGACAGAACCCCCACAGCAGAGGGCCCGGGGAGGGCCCCCCCACGGCCGGCGCACCCCGCCCCGAGCTGTGCGGCTTTTACGGAGCCCCTCGGGTTGCCAGGCTGAGGGAGGAGGGGGCGGTGAGTCTCCTCCACACACACCTGCCCCCGACTTTTGCTCCTGGTCACGTGCTGACCTGCCCCTTTGGCTTTCTCGGCATCGAAGGTCACATCCTCCTGTGACGTGTTTCATCCGCCGCCACGTCCCCTGACAGCAGTGGGATGACGGAAACAGAGCCGGAGTCACGCACTCGGCACTGGGGGAGCAGGTGGGCCAGAGTCACGGGGTGATCGCCTCGTTCGTTTCGCGACACAGAGGAAGAGGCAGGGATGGGGTGAACAGCTGCATCTGGAAGCAGAGGACAGAGCCCGGTTCCGGGTCTGATTTGTCTTCATTAGCCGGCGGGGACGGGGGGGTGGGGTGGGGTGGGCAGTGGGATGGAAACGGGGGAGGGGCCGCACCGCGGGTCCCACTCACAAGCCTGCATCCGCCGTGCGTCCCGCCCCCTCCCCTTTCCACGGCTCAGGAGTGACTTGGGGACCTCGAGCTGTCAGCTGCTGCACAGAAGTCATGTTCTAGGCAACAGACGAGCCGAAGTGGAGTGTTTTTTTTTTTCTTTGTTCTTCTACAACCTGTCCGGCCCCACTTCACACGACGCCCTGAGAAAGGCCGGGAGAGATCACGGTCCCCCTCTCTGAGGGGGTCACAGACTCCCCCACCCAGGACAGGGCAGCACGGGCTGGAACGGCAGGCTGGAAACCTGCGGGAACACCTGGAGAGGGAGGCGGAGAGGAGACAGAGGAGCAGAGAGTAGGCGGCTGGGCGGCAGAGAGAGCTCTCCTTGGGGACGAGGGCTTGGAGGGGCAGAGTCCCTGGTTCATCGCTCTTGGGTAGAGCCTCCGGGGTAGAGCACAAGAGATTTTTCAGGCCGTGGAATCAGGAGGACCTGGATTTGCTGTGTGTTCCTGGGCACATGGCTTAACCTCTCTGAGCCTCAGTTAATATATATACAGGACCCGTAAATAGCACCAAGCACGGCCTCAAAAAACACCCTGTGTGCTCTGCAGGCCTCGTGCCGTCTCCAGGCTGAGGCTTTTTTTTAAGTAGCGCTTCATTGCTGCAACTAGACACTCCCATGAGTAGCACAGCCTCTCGTACGGAGTCATTCGAGCAGCAGTGCTGAGAGACGGTGACCGGACACAAACGGGACAGAGCTAGACAGACAGCCAGTGCTTTCTCAGTTAAGAAAAACGTCCAATGTGAAGGCCTTTCAGAAGCCCCGCCCCACGTACCAGTGCGAGTTTGGTCCTTAACAACAATCAACTTTCTGTAAACATTGCGTCTTCCAAGCGACGGGTTGCACAGCTGAATTACTTCCAAAACAAAGTCAAATGCTTCTGTCTCCTATGTTTCCATCTTCCTTGGGCTAGAAATGGGAGAGACATACTTCAAGTCAGATCCAGGAGGGTCTGTGTCACCAGGCAGATCCCGGAGCAGGAAGGTCCGGGAACCGGCCACACCTCCTCGGCTCAGGCCAGGCGTGCACGGGAGGAGGAAGCATTTCCTTTTGCCTGGGGAGGCGTCTCAAAGACCCGTGAGCAGGGTCCACTACACCACAGAAACTTCCTTCTTACAGTTGCTTCACTCACAAGCACACGCGGAGGCGATGCCTGTTCTGAGTCAGGTGCTGTGATGGATTCTGGGTTGAACTAGACTGTTCCAGACTTGGTGTCCGAGCAGATCTGCAGAGGGAGGGAGAGGTGGGTGACAGCTGCCTCCATGCTCCTGATGGGACCCTTGGTCCTGCGGGGAGGGTCCTCGGCCGGCTCCTCCGGGACAGTGAGGGAGCTCCCCCAGGCCCGAGGCCCGCCTCGCTCGCCTCTCTGTGGCCAGGGCTTTAGATGCACAGTAGTTTGCAAACTGAGGTTTTGTGACTTAGCGCAGTAATTTCTGATACATTCGGCAACACTTCTTGCAAACACAAGGGCATTCACAAACAAAAGCCCCATTTGCAGAAGGGAAATCTGAGGCCCAGAGGAGCTATCAGTTTACAGGGCTGCGCGGCCGTCGATGCCGGGGACTGCCTGCTGGACTCCAGGATGCCGCCAGACCCGGGCCCCTGCCGAGCCGCAGGCTTCTCCGAGCCCTGCTAAGACCAGGCCTTTTAAGAATATCTACCTCGCGGGCCCTGGTGTGCCGGGCCTCCTCGCAGGGGCTGCGGGCAGGGCGGCGAGTGGCACCCAGACGCCGAGCCCCTCCTGGGGCTCCTGCTCCAGTGAGACCGCAGCTCCTTTCCTTGAAGGTTTGCGGTTACATTCGGGATAAACCAGGACAGGTTTCTTAAACTTTGATTCTGGACATCTACGCCCGCTCTTCTCCAAATTCCAGAATACACATGTGGCCACCTGGGCACCCGCTTCTTCAGTTTATTTGGTTGTTTTGTTTTGCTTTATTCTGGATGAAGGTCTTGCCACCCAGTGAGACGGTGTCCTCGGGCCCTGCCTGGGGCCAGGACCAGGAGAGGGCCGCGGGGCGCGGCGCACAGTTTCTGGGTGTGCCCAGGCCCTGCTCTGTCGGGGAGGCGTGGTCGCCTGGGGCAGGAGGATACATTCCTGTGTTGGTGCCCAGATGTGGGTTCTGGGATATGGGGGGAAGGTGGGGTGACCAACCCTCGTCCCTCGAGATGCCGGAGCTGCGTCTGCCACAGGGCTGAGACCAGGGCCCCTCTTCCCGACCCAGCCTGGATAAACCGGCGGGACCGAGGCTCAGGGGACGCCCGCAGGAATGGGTGACGGGTCAGCTTGGTGGATGCTCACCGGAGTAGGTGAGGGGACAGCCCGGTGGACACCCCCTGGAGCAGGTGAGTGGACAGCAGCAGGAGGTGGCGATGCACTGTGGACTCTGGACCCCGAGGGCCGCAGTTTCCACCAGGGGGCTCAGGCTCGCACGCAGGAGGGCCCCGGCTCCAGCAAGAGGCCGAGGTCGCCTGGCCCAGCACAGCTGCGCTCCCACCCCGAGCTAAGCGAGGGTCCCGGCTGGCCCACAGTTCCCTGAGCCCCCTCCAGAGGCACGCGGGGGACTAAGGCCACCGAGCCCTACCCCACCCCCCGCCACCACCGCTGTTCCCTGCGGACATGTCCAGGTGCACCAGCTCAGGGCTTCCTTTAATAATCTTTGTTCTTTCTCATTTCCCTTCTTCAAGTACCCGAGGCTGCTTGTAACCCCAGAGCTGTTCCTGGAGCTCTCTGCCTGCTTGTGTCCCACTGGGGTGGGGGTGGGGGGAGCAGCGACAAGGAAGGACACGCAGGGTCTGGCCCCTTACAGCCCAGGAACCGCCGGCGGCCGGATCCCTGCTCATGTGCAGCCCCAGACCAGGGACCCCCACCCCCACGACACATCGGCGCCAGGAGCCCCCAAAAGCCATCTCCTGAAACGCTCACACACTTGGCCGGTGGAAGGATCAGAGGATAATCTGTCCGTGTGTTTGAAATACTAATGGCCTCTATCGGGGCGCGGCATGGAGAGTGGATTCCCGGGGGGAGGGTGGAGCTCAGGGGTGGAGCACGTGCCCAGCAGGCGCGAGGTCTCGGGTCCAGGTCCCAGGACCTCTATCAAATAAATAAATACATAAATAAAACTAATTACCCCCTCATTAAAAAAAAAAGAGTGGATTCTGCGGTGGGCGGAGCGACGTCCCCCAGAGGCATCACGTTCTCGTCCCCGCGCTTGTGGACGCGTTGCCGTGCGTGGTGAGAGGTCTCTGCAGGGGTGATGGACTGAAGGCGCTTGTGACGGGGTCGGGGGTGATCGTGGCCTGTCTGGGCGGACCCTAAATGCCATCGGGGGTGAAGGTGGCAGAAGGCTGGAAGCACCAGCAGAAGGGTGGTGACTGGAGAAACCAGAAATCTGTTCTCTCCACCGACAGACGTTTAGCAAGTGACGCTGCGTGCAGGCACCGCACTGGGCGTGGAGAAACAGCCGGGACAGGGACAGCGCTCACATTGCGTGAAGCGGAGGGAAGCCAAACAAGAGACAAGCACGCAGCCTGCGAGCACAGAGCGTGTTGCGGGGGAGAAGAGTGCTGGTGGAGAAGGAAACCCGGGCCGGTGCCGAAGGGACGCGGGCGGGGCGAGGGGCGGCCGGAAGAGGCTCCAGGTAAGCCTGCCGATGGGGACACCTCACGTCAGCAAAGACCGGAGGGAGCAGCTAAGGTGGGAGCCACAGAGCCATCTGGGGGCAGGGGGAGGACAGCCAGTGCAAAGGCCCTGAGGTGGGAGACGGCCCTGTGTGCCAGGAACCCCCGGGAACAAGGTGAAGAGAAAACGATTCCCCCGTAGAGCCAGGCCGGGCGCTCTGGGGCCACCCTGACAGGAGGAGGGAAGGCACAAGCGTCCATCAGAACCAGGTGACCAGCTGGCTCAGCTTCCAGCAGACCGGGGAGGGGCTCAGGGTGGCCACTGTAGAGCTGCCCGCCCCGGGATGGCATGGCGCTCGGGACCCTGCAGCCCGCCTGTGACCGCGGCTTCCTGGCGCTGCTGGCCGCCGGCGGGAGTGGCGTGAGCACGGTCCCCCACCGAAGGGAACGCCTCCCAAGGCGGGAGCCGAGGGCAGGGCGTTTACTGAGGACAGCACCCCTCCCCGCTCCCCTGAGCTGCTCCCTTTTAAGAGGTTCACTCACAGCCCGCTCGGAGCAGGTGAACGGCAGGATGGCTGATCTCGTCCCACTGAGGCTGAATGAGGGTTTCCAGCGATGCAGCTCCATGGTTCCTGGTCCAGAGAAATGGGGGCGGCCAGGCCTGGCGCTGGGGAAGGGGGCCCCTCTGGTCCAGCGGGCCCGATGCTCCTCCCATCTGCTGACATGCAGCCATGCTGTGGGAATCGGCGCCTACTATGTGCTTGTTGGGGCCTAGATGCAGCCACAAGTGGAGGGTTGAGGTTCCTCTGCTGGGGTGACGCTCTGCAGAGCTTCAGAGCTCAGCGGGACCTCTGTCTGTTCTCAGCAGCGAAGCACCTGCTGGTGCGGCCGCTGCGCTGTGACTCCACGAGCCCGGGTCCGGGACTCCGTGCAGCTGCTCTCCGGGCCGAGCTAAGGTGCTGACATGGGTGCGTGGAGGTGACCCCCCCCCCCCGATCTGGGCTGGGGTCACCCTGAGGCTCTGGCACTTAGCAGCTTCAACAGAGTGACTCAGAACTCACTCTGAAGCCACACACCGTTTCACGCAGCCCATCCAGCTGGCCTGACCTGGAACGACCTGCTGCATTTGCAGGATGCTGGAGGACAAGGGGCGGGAGGGAGGGGCGAGGCTACCAGGTGGCGGTTACTCTCTAAACTGTAGGATCGACATCGGTCCCCTTGGACGGCGTCATCTGCTGGGTGTGGCTGGAACCCTCCCTGGGGTGCTGGTGTCTGAGAGTGTGCCGGTCACACTCCAGGGGCCGTGTGGGCACTTCTCACCGGAGGGTGGACACTCCAAGCTGGCCTCAGAGAGGACGGTCACTGATAAAGATCATCCTGGAAAACCCAAAACACTCATAAAGCCGATCTCTGTGGCTTCACAGCTGCACGAAGTCGCGGGTGGGCAGTTGGGGACCATGATGCCAGATAAATACAACCTTAGAACAAGTGAGTCTCTCGCAGCCCAGTGAGATGGGAGACGCTGGTGTGGGCGATGCAGCTGTGGGGCAGCCAGCCCACGCGCCCTGGCCACTGGAACCCACGCCCTTTGATGGGGTTGTGTGCAGGGTCCTCCTGACCACTAAAATTGCATCTCTATACCCAACAATGAGCTAGTGAATGGATGGAGGATTGCACAAGGTCACGTGCTCCTTTCCTAGGCTCCTCCATCTGCTGCAGGTGGCCTCTGCTCAAGGCATCTCCTCCATCGTCTTTTGCTGGGAAGACAGGGGCCCGTACACTTGCCACGGGGCCCCGGACCCAGGACAGGTCTCATTATCCAGCTGTTCCCTTCCTCACCGGGCGCAAATTCAGCCCAGTGTTCAGAGCCACCCACACGCGTGGACGTCCACCTTTGCTCCAGGGTCCAACATCTCAGTGGGCCGTTCCCGGGTTTCACTCCTGCCTCCCAACTGCGTCTCCCCTTCATCTCCCACTGGTCCCTTTCAAGTTCCTCAGTCAGCATCAGCCAGGGCACATCCTTCCCGCCTCCTCCACGAACCTTGACCAGCACGTCCCCCCGATCCCAGACTGTCCCCACACCTCACACTCCTTAGGTACCTGGTCCTCACGTCGCTCCTCAGCAAAGCCTTCCGCGGAACCCTCTTGTAAACGTGCCCCCCCCCACCGCTTCACCACAGCGTATCTGTCCTCTTCCTTTTCGTTTAATTTACAAACGACAACACACCACGCAACTGGTTTCTTTGCAAACCTTTGTTCTCTTCGGAAAAAGGGATGTTCTTCATCCTCACGGGGCGGCCACCCACGTCACGCCTGATTCACTGTAGGCACCCGAGACGCTCGTTGGCTTAATTGAGTAGTGAGGCTTCCTGGATGAGGAGACCCCCCAGACCAAGCAGAGTGGAAGGAAGCCTTTCTCTGGACCCCAGAAACAGGAGGGAGGGGGTGTGCAGGCTGGCTCCTCCCGCAGAACCACTCTGCTGTAGATTACTTTGGTACCAAGGGGCAGCAATCCACTCGAATTCATCATCTGTACATTTAATTTTTCACTAAAACAGTCTGATCGTATATTTCTGTGACCATAGGGAAACCTGCCCCAGTTTCTCCCCCACCACCAGAAAAAGAATCCTACTAACCTTAGGTCTATAAGCAGCTCACACAAATGGTCCTTGCCTGTCCCAGCTGGGATCAGCCTCGGCCCGTCTCTGCGGCTGCCCCCAGTCGGTCCAGGGTCTTCCTTTGGAAATCTCCCGGAGAAATCCGACTGCAGAGAAAGAAGGAGCTGAAGACCCTGACTTTTGCGGTAAAGCACTTTTCCAGGCTGGACTGCGGGAGGAGAACGCAGAGGCAGTTCCGGGCTGTGCCACCAGGGGCAGGAGACCAGGCACGTAGCGCAGACGCAGATTCGAAGATTGGAATGGCCACCTGTGCCCGAGTCTCCAGATTCTGTTACCCGTCGTGCGTTCACAGCTCAGATCCCAGCCCCACGGGGGAGTGGGCGCACCTGCCTGCCCTCCTCCCCTCGGCTGTGTCTCCCTCCCTCCCGGCCAGCTCCAAGCACCCGCCTGGGTGGGGGGGCTGATCTGTTTCCTCCAAAGGCTCCTGTAAATCTCCCCGAGAGCCCTCTCCTCTCTGAAATGAAGAGCTGCCTCTCCAACCTGTATTTCTTCAGAACTGGTAAATTGCATTTTAAACCCATTCCCGTCATCTGAGCTTCACGTCGCATTTCAAAGATGCGTTAGGGGAGGGGAGAGGCTGGGGAGGGTCCAGGGGAGACATTTGTCTCAGCCCAGACTGGAGAATTGGTTAAAGTGAAATATTTATGTTCTCTGCGCCCAGCTTGTTTTCCTGTCTTCCTTCAAAACAAGAGGTCAGAGCCCTCCTGAGTGAACAGATTGTTGACTCCTGTATCTGAAAACACCCACATTATCTCCCGTTAAGGCCCCCGCTCCACTCTCTTTGTTCTGCCTGGGTGGGAAGCGATGTCTGTGTTCCAGAAACAGAATTTCAAATTAGATTATTTGAATGAAGTCAGCAGCTGTTGATTCAGAAGAAATCAAGGGCCGGTGTCATCAAATCCTTGATCAAGAAGCGATCTCGAGAGAACGTCGGGCCCCGCCTCCCGCGCAAGCCTGTGGGTGCCCAGGCCGAACCCGATAGGACAGACGGTCTGCGTCCTCTTATGAAGGTCCCTGGGGACAGACGCCACATCTTCCCGGGTCACCTCTTGCTGGCTGGCCATTTACAGAAATATTTGTTTGAGTTGAGCTCCTGTTTGTGGGGAGTACGAGCTTTCAGGGACTATTGTTTGGGTGGAGAGAGAGAGAGCGCGTTTCTGCTCAGTTCCTGGAACTGGCCCGTGAGCCACAGCAAGGCAGCAGCAGAGGGGCCGGGAGTGAGCCAGGGCGCCTGCAGGTGCCCTTCGGGGCGTCTTAGGGTTTCAGATGCTGTCCCGGGAAGGTTCACTTTATGTGTCAACTTGCTGGGGCCACGGTGGCCGGGTACGTGGCCAGACATTATTCTGAATGTTTCTGTGGGGGTGTTCTGGGATAACTGTAATTTTAAATCAATAGACTTGAGTAAAACATATAACCCTCCACAATGTGGGCTTCATCCAATCAGTTGAAGATCTTAATAGAGCCAAAGGCTGACTTTCCTTCAAGCACGTGGAGATTCTGCAGCAAACTGCTGTCAGATTTTGCACCATCATTCCTCCGGGTTCACCAGCGGATGGCCTTTGGACCAGACCCACAACCCCTCCCTGAGTCTCCAGCCTGCCAGCCTCCACCATCAGCCCCTGCACTCAGTGCGCCCGTTTCTTCCCATCTTTTCCTCTCTCTGTGCACCTCCTATTGGCTCTGCTTCTCTGGAGAATCCTGACTAATATAAGCTCCAAGAATTGGATCAGTAAAAAAGTGTGCTGGGGAGGGTGGTTCAGGAAAACAAAGCTGGAGTATTTTATATGTCCCAGGAAAGGGGCCTTTGGTTCGAAAGATGATTCATTTTTTTACACTTCAGCCTCAGCATGTTTCTACTCTTTTGATACTTGAGAACACAGCACGATGGCAGGATGACCACCTCAGGCCTAACTTCCAGGTGCCGCACCTCCGTCTTCACTCTGCCACCCTCATGGCCGTTCCACACCCTTGGTTTGCCTTAATGGCTGCAGTTGGGCTCCGGGGGTCTTCCCACTGGCTTCCCCACAATTCTCTCTGCACGTGGCAGCCAGGAATCTTTTTTTTTTTTTTTTTTCTAAACTGGAAATCTAACCACGCCTGAGCTAGGACAGATCATGGGGTCTGTTTGAAGGTGGGGAGACGGTAACTTGGATTCAGTTTGGATTTACACCAAAGCTGCCAAGAAACCAAGCAAAGATCGTGTGCCCTTGATGCCTTCGTTTTGTGCCTGAGAGCTAGACCCCCAACACCCTCGTTCTATAAGCAAGTCTCTCTCCACCCTGCTCACCAAATACTCAACTCCAATGTTTTCACGCGTTTCCCAAACTTCTTACCTTAGAGGTATAGACACGTCCTGTCCACGGTGGGGACCATTATCTCTCTCTCTCCAACTCCCCACCACAAGCCAAAGGGCAAGGAAAGAGGGAGGTGTGGAACTAAGGCGAGTTCCTACAAAGTCTCGCAACACCATGTATTTTCCTTTATTGCTTTTATGACATTTTCAGTCACTTGGTTCTTTGTGTTACTTGCTTGTTGCGTGTCTTCCCTGCTGGAGAGCAACCTGGTGGGCCTGGCACCATTGCTGGGTTGGTTGTTACTGCCTTGCCGTCAGCGCTCAACAAGTAAGTGCCTGAAAGGACGAAGGAGCGTGGACCTCTAGCCCTCCACGGGCCTTACCACCACCACGATCGAAGAAATGAGGACTTTCTACACTAAATCTTCATCTTCACTCCTTTTAAATTAAGATTTGAAAGCTAATTTTCACGAGCAAGGGAAGGAAACGTAACCCTCCACTTTGCTAGGAAGACGTCGGTCATTCTCTCTTGGCTGCCTGGCAGCTGAACCCTTTCAGTTAGTTGGGGGGTATGCACGGAGGCCTGTCCACCTTTGCGGGTCCTGATGGGAACAAGAGTTACTTCCCATTCGAAAAGCTGAAGATGCCACATACTCATATCACCGAGGTTCCACCAGTCAGATGCTCCCACCTGACCTAGACTGGGAGCTAGGGACGCACAGAAAGGGCGCTGCGAGGACTCTCTGTGGCAGTGGTGACTGGCGGAAGCTTGCCTTCCCGGAGCAGCTCTGGCAGCTTTCCTGGTGCAAAGCACAGCACCCAGTGTTCAGCAGGGCTGTCCTCACTGGACCCAGAGCCGGAATGGAGATGTGCAGAAGTCTGCTGCATCGTAGGACCCCGGGGCACTGAGCCCACTGGCCCTCCCTGCTGGTGAAGCAGCTCTGCTTCCCTTCTCCGGTAGAGTGGTCCCCACTTTGCCTGAGGAGAAGCCGTGCCTACACGTCACCCCTTTTCTCCAGAACTTTCAATCGGGTACATCTGTGGCAGGACCAATAATAAATGAAAACACCAAAGAGTTTGTAAGATTTTGTTCATGTGCATCAGAAGAAGGTAGGTTTCCCACTCTAAGCCTGACCAATAAAGCCAGGCTTACAAAGAGACCCAAGGCATAGAACCAGTTATGTGCTGGGTCGGAGGCATGCAAATACTCAATATACTGTTTGGTGGTCTTAAATATGTTTCGTGATTTTAAAACGTGATAAATATCTAAAGAAGGGCAAGAACTTGAAAACCACCGAATTAAGGAGAGGAATAATGTCTGGGGGGAAGGGACGGGGGCACTGGATTTCAAGGTCCTTGCCTGGTGCATCTTTTCCCCAGGACGGGTGCATGTGTCAGAGACTCGCACTGCAGTGTGCCGAGTCAAACCTCTGAAGACTGTTCTGATGATTCGCCAAGGGGGTTGGATAAAACCTGGGCCCCACATTTCACCAGAGGCTCCCGCTAAATGAAGCTGGGCTGCCAGCCTTCTCTTGATTACTGTAGAGGAAGAAATCCAAAAAGAGGAAGATTAAAATACTAGAGTGGATTTATCACCCGCTGTCTCGCTCCTTAACTGTGTCCTACAAGGGGGCTCAGAGCACTCCCTCCACCAGAGCGGAATGAACACTTTGCTGAAGGAGGTACTTGGAACTTTGAGGAGAACTGTGGTGGCAGTGAGACGCGGACCTGCAGCAGCTGAGCTGGTCTTCCCGACCTGAATAGAAATTCCAGGATCGTGGGTAGCAGGTGGCAACACTTTAGCATCCAGGCAAAGTGGCCATAGTTACATCCCGGGCACCCAAAATACTGTAATTAGAATGGTCTCCTCTACACACATGACTAGAGGTGGCTCACCAATGCTGAGCCCCCCAGGGATGGACGAGGCGAGTGCTTACCATCTGAGCAGGTCTGATGCGCAGAGCCCCCAGAGGACCACAGTGAGGCAGTCTCAGCCCCTCACTGGACCCCCTGACCTGAGTCAGCTCCCAGGCCTCCGACCTCTTGACTGATGCGTTGACGACTCACCCTTGGGAATGCACCCAGGAGTAATCTTACAAGAAAGCATTATGAATTTTTCTCCTAATCCTTTCCAAAACAGACCAGTGGCCTTTTAACTACTCAGCTGTGCCCTGGGGAAAGGGAAATACTCAGACCTTCAGGGATTGTTGGAAACGGGCCGAGCTCAGCGTAATCACGGGCAGCGAATTAAGAAGACCAGATGACACGGGGAGAGTTCCTCTAACCCCCATTCTGGCCTGCCGGGGGGAGCCTGAACCCATCCAACTTCTGCATGTGTAACTGGAAGACATACATCAGTAAGAGGAAATACCCCAAAATTGTCTGACTGACCCACAAAGTCAGAGCTATTGTCATAGGACCAAATGGGAGCCAAGTTCACCGTTCATGAGACCACGTCGTGGTCTTCAAGCCAAGAGGTGAAAACCTTTTAAACGATGGTATGACATTGGCTCAGGTGATGGATCTTGGCCATAAAGAGATGAAGGGACAGTAGGCTGTTATAAGCAGTGCAGGGATGGAGGGGTGTGGAATTCTGGGGGGCCCCCGGGTGCCTCCTAGGACCGCCGAGCCCGGCGATCATGGCTAATGAAACACTGGACCTGTGGCTTACAGGCAGCTCCCCAAGGGCTCAGCTCCCCTGGGAATGAAGGACTAAAACGCGTCACCAGGTGAAGAACTTGACCAGCCACAGCGCCGGCTGAAGGCAGGGGGTGAGCAGTGGGGGAGGGGGTGTCGCCTCTTCACCAGCATGAGCAGGAGGGCTCTGACCTCTCCCCACACTTCCTCGCGTCCTGAGTCACGTATACATTTTCGGCAACTTTTTTTAAAAACTAACTTTTCTTCTCTTTGTATTGATTCCACGGTTATCTGCAGGGTCTGTCGGTGGTGGCTGTCTCTGTGGTCTAGACCACAGGTTACAGTGTGTCAAGGTCAGATCACGACTGGACACGGGGGTAGACGCGGTGATGGACAGAACTTGAAGTCACCCTTTCATTTTCATTAGAAGGAGCGAGCTTCCAGGTGCGGCAGCGGAGGCCGCGTTAGGTGGGAGCGCCGCTGCAGACGTGCGGGGGCGGAAGCGGGTGGGTGTCGGCGCCGAGCCGGCAGGTGGGTGGGCTGCAGGAGGCGTTGCTGCTCTTGCTTGCTTTTCTGCCGCCAGGCTTTCCATCTTCCATCCTACGTGTGGGAATCTCCCCTTACGGGTCTTGGTGGGAGGCAGAGATGCCTTTTACACAGAAGCAGGAGAAGGCAGAGACTCACAGTTTCAGCCTTCACGTGGCAGGATGACGTGACCTGGAGTCCACCCGCCAGAGGCATTTGCTCAGGCTTGAGTCCGATCTGGTGACTCAGGGAACGGGGTACAGAGGGGACCTGTCTGTGGGAGGAGGGGCTGCCAGAAGTTTCCTGGGGCACCAGGGCTGCGTGCTGGGGACTCAGTGCTCAGCGTCTAACACTAGTGGATGCTGGCAGTGAAAATTTCGATGGCTGAGAGCCAGCGCCGTGGGCTTCCTGGCTTGTTCTGCAGCATCAATGTGTGCGCTGTCCTTGGCCTTCCGGTGCTGAGCCTGAACCTTCCCTTCTCAACCATTCTGCGAGCTGCCCTGCCTCTTTTGAGCAAACTCCTTTTCCATTTAAACAGTCGTGATGTTGGTTTCCGTTGCTTGCAACTAAGAGCCTCGGCTAATTCTAGAAGTGAGAAGCAGGTGAGATCCCTCTCTGCAAAGGGAAATTTAGATTCCTTAGTGACGTGAGTGCAGGCCAAAGACATTTGTACAATTCTTCATAAAATCAGCATTGCGGATCTTGTGGTCACTTTTATTTATTTATTTTTTTCCTGGTCTTTCCAGGAATTAAGCACAGACTTGGAGTTGATGTTCAAATTGTTTTTATCTTTTCCCCCCAAACTCTTTCTTTGCAATAGGTATCTGCCAATATATAGAACTAGATGGCGAAATGCGAGTGATGGTGAACACCCTACAGCACGAAGCTGTTTGGGAATTCACCGGGGCCGCCTCTTCCAGGTGGGATAGGCCGAATGATATGGTCTTCTACACCAGTGATCCAGCTGATCGTCCCCAAAAGCAAACCCATGAGTGTCTGGGGGTATGATGTTTGTCCTGAGGTCACTACACAGCGTATGAAAGGCACTGTTCCTCCCAGGAAGTCCTGTCACGATGTGAATGCAGAACCTGAAGAGATGAGCAACAGCCCATTAGCAGGAATCACCTGCTAAATTCGTCAGCTGTCCCCACAGAGCACAGGGAAGGCTGGAAAGCAGCACAGGGTTCTATTTGTGCAGCTGGTTCACTATTAGAAAAAAGTTACAGACTGGGTTTGGGGTCCTTAAGCCAGAATATCCCAAATTGGTTTTCACAGAACACTTCATCAGGGAAATACTAATAATTATTCCAAGAACAAAGGCTGCGTAATCAAACATGTTCAGATATCTCCTCTGATGACACAAAACAGTGTTCAGATTCCACCTGCTGCTCCAGCTCTAGCCTGCTCACAGGGAAAGAGCTCAAAGGATCATCTACACTCTGCTTCTTTTTTTCATCTCTGATGGTTAATTTTATGTGTCGACGTGGCTAGGCCACGGCACCCAGACATATGGTCAGATACTATTTAGATACTCCTGTGAGGGTGTTTTTTGGAAGGGTACTAACATTTAAGTCAGCAGACACTGAGTGAAGCAGATTGCCCTCTGGAGTGTGGGTGGGCCTCATTCAATCAGTTGAAGGTTTTAAGCAAAAGACTAAGGTTCCCCCAAGGGAGAAGGAATTCTGTCTCCCGACTGCCTTGAGCTCAAGCTGCCACATCAGCTCTTCCCTGAGTCTCCAGCTTGTTGGCCTGCCTTGCAAAATTTGGACTTGCCAGCCCCCACAATTGTGTGAGCCAATCCCTTAAAATAGACTCAACTCTCTCTCTTCCCCTCCCATACACAGACACACACATATGCACACACTCGAACACACATCCTATTTGTTCTGTGTCCCTGGAGAACCCCGACTAATACAATTCCAAACACTCTTTCCTTAACCCTCTGCCTTGGGCGTCCATCCCTAACATTTCTACGGAGACTGCTCTTGTTAAGGTCACTCGTGGACCCATGTTGCCCAGACCAAAGGTGTTTCCATGCTTTTATCCTATTTGAATCCTTAGCAGGTTTTGACTCATTTGATGCTACGTCCCTCTTGAAACTCATCTCTTCCTGACTGTTGAGACCTCCCGCTCTGCTAGGTTTTCTCTGACTTAATGGGAAGGTCTTCCTCCAAGCTCCTTGTCATCTCCTCACTTCTTGATTGACCTAAAAATGTTGGAGAATCCCAGAAATTGCAGCTCATTCTTCCAGTCCGAGGCCATCTTCATAAAGATGGATGATGGCTCTTTCTTCACCGGTGGTTCTCTTCTCTTGGCTTCCAACACAGCGCATGCTCTTGGCTTCGCTCCTGGATCAGTGTGGTTCCTTCTCATCTCCTCTTCTCCACAGCTTCTTAAAGTTATGCCAAGGAGCTCCAACCTCAGTTCTCTTCTCCCATATATTCATTCCCTAAGTGATCGTTTCCATGGTTTAAAATAACATCTATGTATATGCCAACGGCTCCATAGTTACGTCTTCCGGAAGACCTTCTCCTAAAGTCCAAGTTCATCTATCTCCTGCTGGCTCAGAGACAGTGAGTTTTCACTTTCAGCCCGAATCTTTCCTCCAGACTCCAGATGTATATATCCAAGTGCTCAGTCAACATCTCTATATGGATAGATAATATCTCAGATTCAGCACGTCAAAGCGTAACTCCTCCTCTCTCAACATCTTCCTCCAAAGGATGTCAGCCCCATCCTTCCAGTTTCTCTGGCCACAGACTTCAGAGTCGTCCTTAAGGAAGACTCTCTCACACCCACAGGCAATCTCTCAGGCCATCTTGTTGGCTCTCCTTTCAAAGTACACCCAAATAGTCCACATCCAGATACGACAAACAAGCTCATTTAGATGATCTCTTTGGTTAGAACAACTTTTGTGCCGAAAAATTTGTATAGAGAATGTCTTTCGTGTAGAAAATTCAGGGGAAGTACATTTAAATAAACATCTGTTTGAAGGCATCTGAGTGTAACCAAGGTGGTAGGGACGAGTGGAACCATGATCCCAGGGAGAAGGTCAGCTCCGGGAGGCGAGCCAAGACTCTGGCATGACTTTTCCACTGCTGATTTGATGAAAGGAGGCTGGGAGGCTCAGAAGCTGAGAAGAGCCTTTTCCAGTCTCCCAGGGATGGGCGGGGGCAGGATGCACAAAGCTGTCAGGGAGGATGTGTTCCAGGAACCATGTGGGCATCAAGGTGGGACCCGGGAAGGGCTGTAACCGGGAACGAGAGCAGGCCGGCAATAGACTAGCCTGTCCCCCTCTGAAAAAGAGAAAGAAAAAAGGAAAAGAAAAGGGAGGAGGAAGCAACAGCCACAGCAAAACCATAAAACTGAACTTCAAGCAGCTTGCGTATAAACTGGCTTAGGTGATCTCCACGCACTCCAGAAAGGAGAGAAGGGGACAGACGGGGATTCAATTCAGTGCTGCTCTTCCTGTGAAGGCATTTGCTGATTAGTTAGCAGAAGTCTCGAGGCTGAAAAACTAGGGGGCAAAAGTGGTAGCTAGGAAGCAAAGCATAACTTCGTAGTTTCACAGCGCTCAGGAGAGAAAAATTAAAGTTCAGGACCATCCAATCATCAGAGGCCCTCTTCAACACACCTGGCTTTCAATGTACTATTGCTCAAAAAAAATGCAAGAATTAAATGAAAACCAAAGGAAAAACAGACAATAGAAACAAACCCAGAGTGAGTCACAGATGTTGAGATTTCACCCTCAGACCTTGAAGTAACCGCGATTAATATGTTCAGGAAATTTAAGAACAAGGAATAGAATTTGGGCGGCAAATGGAAAGCAGAAAAATAAGTCAAAAGGCAATTCTAGAACTTAAAAATAAACACCCACAAATCGAGCACTTAGACAAATGCAGTGGAAAAGGGGGAACATGTTTAAATAGGTACTTTACCAATGAGGCCATCTGGACTGGCACATTAGACAGGAGAAGACACTCAACCTCATTAATCATGACGGAAGTGAGCACTCAGGTCCCGAGGGGACCCCACTGCAGACTGGCCAGAAGAGCCAACATTAAAACGCCTGACAGTGCCAAGTGGGGGAAACCGAAGCCTTCTTACCCTGACAGTGTGAGAAACGGCAGTGCAGCCTCTTTGGGAAAGTGCTCGGTATTATCTACCGAATGGCCCAGAAATTCCCCTCCTCGGTCTCCGCACACACGCACGTATGCTGTGATTCAACAGCGTTACTCATAGTAGCTAGAGTGAGGGTCCAACCAAATGACCGTGGCAGGAAGAAGGCATAGCGTTCCAGTGTAGGGGACGACGCAGTCGCCCAGGCAGCAGCCAGACGAGGAGCTCTGGCGACGACCAGCTGTTGGGTGGGCCTTTCCTGACGGGGAACAGACGAAGCTACTCAGAGAACACGCCGTGTACGACTCCCTCGTACCCGTTCAAAACCAGGCCAACCTGCTGTATGGCTTTAGCGGTCAGGATGCCACTTCCCCTGGGGAAGTGGGTGTGGAGTTGGAGGTGGGAGGACGTGCCGGGGAGACCCTCCAGCCCCCGGCGGTGATTACATGGATGTGTTCAGCATGTGAAAATCCATCGAGCTGCTTACCTGTGGTTCGTGATGTAGGGATTCTATATGAATAAACATTTAAATATAAAGTTTATTTGAAGGAACAGTGACACAAATCTAGAAGACACCCTCTCCTCATCAGCCCCGGCGTTGCTCTGGCTCAGCCCTGTCACCCCCTGGATTTCTTTCTTCCCGACTGTCTCCCCACCTCTCCCCTTGCCTCCTGCGGTGTTGGTCACAGCAGCACAGCCAGAGGGACCCTTTAAAACACACCTCAAATGCTGCATGATGGGGTCCTTCCTTCCTGCCTTTCTGACCCCACTTCCCACAGGTCTGTCCGTCATATCACACTCATCCTCAGAGCAGGGCATTTCCACTTCCCTCTACCTGGAATGTTCTTTGTCCCGACTGTCCCTTGCTTGTGTCTTTGTCACTGAGCCCTCAACCTGAATCTTCTTGGAGTCTTGCCTGGACCACCCAATCTAAAGCAACCAGCCGTCCCTCTCAACCATTTCAGCTCTCTGCACCACATCTTTCAGTCATGGACAACTTCCCTCCATCCTTCCTTCACATCCGCTCCCCAGGATGAAACCTACAGGGGCCCACAGTCCGGCTTGTTCCTGCGCGATCCTGAATACCTCAAACAGTGTTTTGCATATGTATGAGCACAATAATTAGGTGTGAAATGAATCAAGTAAGTTTGGAAAATGCTGCCCACTATTTATCTCTCATGTATTCATTTGTATTAGCATATTAATGTTCCTGAGGAGTCCTGCAGTAAAAACAAAAACCTACTTGACCTTCACCTCGCAATTCCCAGCCCATTTTGAACACAAGACCGTGTTTTTGCATTGTACCCTATTGACGCCACTGCAGGAGTTGCTACCCCCAAGGGCTTGTAACCGTCCTCCCGGGAGCTTCCTCGTGGCAAACGGTGGGCTGAGCGTTGTGCACACGTTGCCTCCGTCTCCATGGCAACCCGAGGGCCTGGGCATCGTTCTCCCAGCTCTAACTACGAGGAGACGGGGGCGTGCCGAGTTGGAGAGGGTCCCCATGGATGTGGGTAACACACAATGAAGCTGGGACAGGACTCGGCATCTGCCTGACGCTAAACCCCGCTCTTGCCCCTTCAGTTGGGTGAACCCAGTGGAAAAGTCAACCCAATGCGGGGCTCAACTTCCCATCTCTACCTGGGAGTGGAGGGAGTGGATGGACGGCTAAGATCACGTCTTCCTAGAGAAGATGAAACCCCTGCTTGCTCTTGTACGTCTGCACCCTGGGGATGCGCTCAGCGTCACAGCCACGGGGCACGTTCCCCACCACATCTTCACAGCCTCAGATTGCATTTTATGAAAGTCTTGGCCAAACAGGTAGGAAAAGATGGCAAGACTAAGCAAATTGCCAGTCTATCCAAGGGGATAATTCATTAAACTGGCAGGTTAGTCACAGGAGTCTGCCTGCGCTGCTAATGAGAAGGCATTCCAGAACTTTCTCTCACTCGGGCTTTAATGCTTGCATTGCACCAGCTCTCACTCAGCATCTTCTCCGCCCCACTGTTTGTCCAGATGTGGGAGACACTGCCGGCCATCCCCGGGAGCCCTTTCCCAGGGGAAACTCCCCTGGTGGCACAAATGAGGCTCCTCACCAGACACGCAACGTCACCGATGGTGACGGCTGGCCCTCTCCTTCCCTTCTCAGGCCTGTTCATCTATAACTGAGGTGAGTAAGCTTCCTCAGGTCTTGCTGTCTCACGGGTCCTCTTGGGTCTGAGATGATGGGCGGAAGCAGAAATGTCAAATTCCTTCAAGAGGCACCATGGAAACAGCAGACATCCTCACGCAGCCTCAGAGTCCAAGCTCCCTTGCCCAGAAGAGCTGAGAAGGCCCCTCTAGGTCATGGCATCCAGCACTGCGGACTCGGGGGGCAGCTATCACTCTGCCGTGGGGGCCTGGCCTCTCTCCACTAGATGCCGGTCACACCTGCCCACCTCTCCCAGTTTTAACAACCAGAAATACCTCCAGGCGGTGCCGGATGTCTTCTGGGGAGCAAAAGTGCTCCCAGTTGAGAACCACTGATCTGGATGAGTCAAGATTCTGAAATATCAAATGTTTTAAAAGAAACGGAGACAAATTAGTGAAATAATGTGTTGAATCACGAAAACTACGTGTTTTCTCTTGGGCGCTTATTTTGATAAAAATATTCACTTCATCCTCATATAACGTTGAGCGTGAAGCAGCCCGCTCGTCCCTGGCCACGTCGGGTCCCTGTGCTGCGGTCTAGCGGAAAACCAGAGAAGACAGAAGGATAATTGGCAGATCAATTATAGATAAGGTAAATGGTGTGTTCCTTCAGTCCTGGCAAACGAACAGCCAGTTAAAGGGAGTCAAACCCCCTGCTGCAATCCTGTTTGCATTATGTGTTTGTCTGGCCAAGCCGACCGTTCACCGCAGCCCCTCTCTAAATTACCAGAAACTCCAGGTTAGTGGTGTGCACACAAAAAGTCTTTCCCTCGCTTCCATTTTCCCGGCAAAACCAGCTGGGAATGGCCTCCGAACAGCTGGGGGCTCAGCTCACGGCCAGCGTGGCCTCCAGGGGCCCTCTCCCCTCTCGCAGCCTCGCACAAGGCCGGGAGCAGCTCTCCAGGGCTCTGCAGTCAATACTGAAGGGGTCGAGGGGCCTGGATTTCAACACTTCTGCCCTCCCTGTACTTTATTTATAAGGTGGTTTGTCCTACTTTTGACAACAAATTTCAAAAAAAATCTCAACAGCTTGTCTGTTAGGACAGGGAGCGTAAGGGAATGCGAGTGCTTGTGTTTTTCCAATAAAATCTGTTTCAGGAGAAAATAGAGGTGATTTCACTGTGTGCACTTAGAGAGAAAAAAAGAAAGAAAGAAAACTAAAAGTCTGACAAATCCGAACAGCGGTTTCAAACACCACCTCCAAATGGAAGCGGGTCACCGGTGAGAAGGCGGGCCCCGTCTGCTCCTCTCGCCACGTGCTTCTGGTTCAGCGACATCAGCCCTCTGCAGAGTGAGCGTCCGGGGCGTCCCGTCAGCAGCCGCTTCCCAGCAGACTGTGAGCATCGCGGGCCCGCCTCCTGGTCCCCGCTCAGACCTTCTCCAGCGCCAGGTCAGATATAAAAGCATCAAATAGCCCAGGCAAAAATCGATGCTGTTGGTCAGACGTGAAAAGCAAAGTGACCTGCCCACATGCACGCGCAAGGTTTTCTTCTCGGACCTTCTGCCGCTTCTGATCAGATGTCCATGGGATGCCCTTCATCCAAAGGACGTGGCCTCCAGAGGTAACAGAGTGGAAAAGGTGGAAGGAGAGAGAACATTCTGGAATTCTTGCCTGCTCACCTTTTCAAGTGGGTCCCTCCCGAGATCTTGGGAGGTGGATCACAGCCACCTCCCACTAGCCAGGAGGCAGAATGGAAGTTCATAAGATCAGGGCCCCACAGGAGAGAGGAAATAAGGGGGAAAGGGAAACAGTTATCACTGTGTTGGTTTTTCCACTCCAAGGCTATTAGGCAGAGGTGGGGCCGGACAGACCAAAGTCTCCGAGAGGCAGTGAGGGGTGCAGAGATGTTATTGACAACAGTCCTCCCACCCTGGATGCTGAGATGGTGTGACACGGGGCCCTGCCTTCTCCATCACCCCACAAGAATCAGAGCAGGATTAGAGCAATGACTGCAGCCCAAGGGGACTCGTGCTGATGGCTGGGGGGAGGCAGAAAGGAGGACAGGAGATGCCCTTTCCTCTGCCCCACCAGTGCCCTCCAGGTCTACCTGCAGCCTCCTTCCCACCACATCTTTTCTTTGTTCTTTTCACTTGCTCGCTTAGAGCTCTGTGTGAGCTCGCATTGGGCATAAGGGTGTAAAGTAAATGTTCTTCTGCAGCAAAGTTATCTCACTGTGGAGCATAATGAAGATGACTAACACCTCCCTTGCCTGTAAAACACCAAGCACCAACTGCTTATTAGATATTATAAATGAACGGCGGCTCGGTTAATGCTGTTAACTGCCAGTTTCCCTGCAGATCAAGCAGAGTCAAGCAGATCATTCAGGACAGCAAGGGAGCACGTGCCTTGGCGGAAATCAAAGGGAGCTGAGAGGCGAATGCTGATAAGGTTTGGGGTCTGGGTTTGAGTGCTGGCAGGTGGGCTCTTCAGTGCATGGGCCTGACTGGGATGTTCATGATATAATAGCATAGGACCTGTGGACACAGCCAGGCCAGGGGCTTGGACCAAATTTTGATGAACATACAGTAGTTTGATGAATACGTATGTTTGCGCAGCTGAGGAACCTACGGTGCAGCTCATCAGAAATTCAGGTTGCCGCTGAAGCTTGTGATTCGGTGATTTTCTTTTTACAGCCGTATGTTCCTGGGCAAGAATTTCTTGGGACAAAACAGTGAAGTTATGTTGGGGCAAGTGCCTTAGTTTGGGTGCTGCAGGCTTCTCATGTGTTGCCAAAACTTGGCCTCCATACCCCACTCACCGAATTGAGACTCAAGGACAGTGTTTTGGATGAGGTAGAAAAGGCAGCTTTATTTCTTTGCAGGCAAAGGAGGTCACAGTGGGCTGGTGTCTCTAAGACTGTGAGTCTGCTGGGGAGAGAAGGCGGGGAGTTCTAGTAGAAGTTCAAGAGTTTGAGGGGTGGGGCTAGTTTCCATAGAGATTACATACAGGGTAACAAACTGTTGCAAAGTTGTTCTTGTTTTTGCAGGTGCAGCAGCCGCCTTCCCTCTGCTGGGTATGAAGTTCACCTCTGGCTTTGGGGCTCTTAATATTCTTGTACCTCAACAAAGGATGCATGAGAAGAGGCCCCGTGGAAAAGAGCTCTAGAGGAAAACTTGTGCAGTTTACGGTCAGGTTGATTAGTGCTTTTAGCCTTTTGAGCAGGCTCAGAGCTGCAGCTTGAACAACAGGACACAAGGACATCACAAGGGGCCAAAAACAACTGCAGACATGCGCAGCTGGGGCGAGTTATGAGCAACAAGATGCACAAAACACCCAATTGTCATTTCTGAGTTATTGGGGTCAAGAGGAGGGCACTGGGGTCAGGAGAAGGGCACTGAGCATGACCCCTGCACACAGCACCTCTAGGGTGTTAGGCAGACCACCCAAGCTTTCTTCTTCTCCAGCCCAGCCCTGGTCAGCAAGAGCATGAGGAAAACCCTTAAACCATTTTACAGTTAAACAGTTGCAAAGACCATCACAGATACAGATGGTCCCCAATGACAGTAGGGTCCTACCCAGTTACAACGTCTCAGCTGTTTCAACACCCCTTTGTGGTCGGTGCTACTGTAGGCACGACCACGTGCCCTGGATCTTGTGGTAGGAGCTATTACAGGGAGCATTATTATCCTTCATTTTACCCCTGAAGAAAGTAAAGCACAGACAGGTTAGGTAACTTGCCCAAGGCCACACAGCCTGTGAGTGGCAGAGGCAGAATTCGAACCGAGGCTGCCTGGCTCCAAATCCATGCTCTTGATCTCTACGTTATTCTGCCATTTGCAAAAACAAGTCCAAACAAAAAATTGTGCAGGAGAAACAAGCCAGAGAAATCTGTAGAGAAAGGTAAGCTTTCCAGGAAGCTTAATTAGAAATGACAGGACATCACCCAGAAAGTTGGGTGACAGGGGCTCTGTCCTTTCTGCACCCGTGAAAGGCAGCCTGCCCCGAGGGTTACAGGAGAGAGGACAGTAATTGCTTCTGCGCGTGTTTGTGGGAGCTGGACTGAGTCACACAGAGGTGAGAGCCTGCAGATTAAAATATTTGGGGCATTCTAATAAATAAATAATGGCTTTATCTCAACACTGTGATTTCTGGAGTGGAACACAGCGCTGTGGCCTGAAAGCACATTCTGTCTGCCGAAGCCCAGCCCTCAGGAATCGCTCAGAAATACTAGCGCCATCTCTTCACTCTCCTCTGCGCTCTGCAACTTCAGAGAAACGTGATGTACACACAGGAAACAAAGACGCTCCAGACAACGCTTCTTGTGCTCTGAACCCCCGGTCAGGCTGGAAGAGCACCAGGAATCGGGAGAGGCAGGTGTCTGGAGCACCCTGAGTGGCTGGGGCTGTGTGAGAGGTGAGTAGCTGGTCTGTTCAGAGAAGAAGTTTCCCATTCACAAGTAGAGAGAATCCGGGTGCTTGGCGAGGGGCAGGGGTTTGGACCTGACTGAAGAGGCAACAGAGGACCAGAGAAGATTCTAGAACAAGGAGGGTGCTTGGCAAGAAAGGCTGAGACTAGGGGCATCAGAAAGCAGTGAAGCAAATGAGTCTGAAACTGCTGATGGGCCCGATGTACATGCCTTGCAATATCGTGTTTCCTGGAGAGGCAGCAGCTCCTTGGTAAACGAACAGGGAAATAAAATTTTAACTCAGACCCATTAGGGCGGTAGCTAAGCCTTCTGTCTGCTCTGCACTCACCTCCAGAGGGGGCAAGCTCATCTCTGATCTCCCTGGGGGGGGGGGGGGGGGTTGCTGAGCGAGGGGCTTTGTCATCACAGGCAACCTCACGCGGGCCACGCGGGGAAGCCCACCTCTCCCACATATAAAATCGATTCTGTTCTATATTCAAAGGCCTGAAACGTGAGAGGAGCAATCTGTCTGCGCTTCCGGCTGTGGGCGGTGAGAAGGAAAGCCGCCGTGTTACACAGTCCCGCGCGCGGCGGCCAAGGGCGTTCCCGGGAGGCGCGGAACCTTCCCGAACAGGGCAGGGAGGACAGGACGGGCAGCTGGTCGGGGTGGGGGGGCTCTCTGCAGACCGGGCCCCCTGGCCCCCAGGCAGGACGCTGTGGCCGGCCTTCGGGGGTGTCATGGGCTGACTGTGCCCCTCCTCCGTCCCCAAATTCATTTGTTGAAATCCTAACCCCTGGTACCTCAGAATGCGACTGCATTTGGAGATGGGGTCTTTACAGAGACAACTCAGTTAAATGAGGTTCTTAGGGTGGGCCCCCATCCCATATGACCCCCCATCCCCCATCTCCTCTCCTTATAAGAAGAGGAGACCTGGACGCAGACACACGGAGAGATGACCACGAGGGGACACAGGGAGAAGAGAGCATCTCCAAGCCAAGGAGAGAGGCCTCGGGGGAATCCAGCTCTGCCCACGCCTTGGGCTGGGGCCTGCAGCCCCCAGGCGGGTGTGCGGGGGTCAGTGCGTGCGGGGTGGGGGGTCAGTGCGTACGGGGGGGAGGGGGGTCAGTGCGTACAGGGGGGAGAGGGGTCAGTGCGCGCGGGGTGGGGGGTCAGTGCGTACGGGGGGGAGGGGGGTCAGTGCGCGCGGGGTGGGGGGTCAGTGCGTACGGGGGGGAGGGGGGTCAGTGCGCGCGGGGTGGGGGGTCAGTGCGTACGGGGGGGAGGGGGGTCAGTGCGTGCGGGGTGGGGGGTCAGTGCGTGCCGTTTCAGCCTCTCGGCGGCGGCGCTGGGCTGCGGCAGCCCCGGGACACGGGCACAGACGGTTTGCACGTCCGGCCGCAGTCCGTGGCTGAGGCCAGTGCAAGGTCGCACAGTTGGCTACGAATTAGCTGCTCACAGCATGGACAGTCAAAATTAATAATAGCTCTCATTTTCAAAAATAAATTATTTAAAAAGGGGAAAGTTCTTTGTGAGACTTTGTAGACGGCGGAGTCCTCGACACAGACCGCCACCAACTTCAAAAGGTGTCGGAAGACTCTCCCTCCGCGTCACGGCGCCTCTCTCCCCAAATCGTCTTCCCTGGGGGCCTCGTCGCCCTGCCTTCCGGCCCAGCCGCACCCGGGGGGCCACGAGGGCGGAGTCCGCCCCCGGCTGTTTTACTCATCAGGAGGGTGAAGGTGGATGAGAAACCCACAGAGACGAGGAAGACTCTCGGTGGGGAAGAGCGGCCCCCACTTCCGCCTCACGTTCTCCCAGCAGACCAGCGGCTCGGCCGAATTCGATGCCCGAGGCGTCGGCGGACGGCTGGGCGGTCGGCTGAGCTGAGCCGGCGCTGCGGAGCCTGCTCCCGCCTGGGGAGGGGCCGGCGCCGGGGGTGGGGGTGGGGGCAGAGCGTGCAGGCCAGCCACGCACTCACTCTCCGCAAACCCACTACGGGGCCACACTCCCTCGCTGCTTTTTGGCTCTTGCCTCCTGAGGAACGGCCCGGCCCCAGGTTCCTGTCCGGCGCCTTCGCCCTCCTGGAGGCCGCAGCGGGCAGGGGAGGGCGGGGGCGGTGGGGGCGGCGGAGCCGGAGCGGGCAGGGGAGACTCTCCTCGCCTGGGCAGAGAAAGGTTTAGTTGGCCCTTGGCTGCTTATGAAGGGGGCGCTAATTCACCCAGGAGGCGTCAGAACAGAAAATCTGACCGATGGGAGAGAGCAACTGGCCATAACCCCAATTACGCGGGAATAGTAAGACTCAGCAGATACTTTCAAGGTGTGGGTGATATTTGCACCCGCTCAGCACTTTCCTCGTAAAAGGCAGCTATTTTTATCCATCACCGCCATCCTGGACTTGATGGAAACCAAATGGAGCTGTTCTCTTTAGCAGGGGTCTCATGGAACCGTTTTATTTTTATGAATATGGGTGTTAAATCTCGAGAGAAGGAAAGTTCATTCAAGCACTCACTGAAGGAGACGGTGATGGGGAGACACCCACCTTGGCATGACTTTGTCAAATCTTCCTCCTGCTGGGGGGCACCAGAGAGCCCAGGGGGACGGGACATCACCCAGTGTCATAAACAGTGGCCCCTCTGAGGTGTGGTTTCTGCATAGTTCACACCCTCTTGGCACCCCCATCACTGCTCCTTACAGGGGTCTGCTGCTTACCTCGCCCACCTCCTCCTCCCTGTCCGAGGCCTCGGGAAAATGGGCATCTACCCCTTGTCAAAGGCATTTTGCAGAGTCCCAACCTCTCTGAGCCCAGTTGTGGCCCCCTGGGGCTGACCTGGACATCACCCAGGCAGGCTTCAGCATAGGTCAACCTGTCACCTCTCCTGGTAACATGTTTGCAGGTGCACACAGCATTTTGGATCCTCCGTGTTTGCTCTCTCGTTGCAGACGTGAACAGGACTAGGGGACGGGGCTTAGACCTGCAAAGAGGTCCCCTACCAAACAAGCAAGTTAGAAACTCTCGGGTAAGGACAAGAAGTGGCCTTTCTAAAAGTTCCCCATGAGTTTCTAATGTGCCCACAAAGGCTTAGAACAACTATCTTAATTTAAAGTCTAGAAGGTCAGATTTTCCCATAACTTCCCCATCTGGGAGGGAAAGTCAGGGCCAAGTGGTCTCGGGCCTAGCTGCTGGTGGAACGCCTCAGTTTTACGGGATCCAGGACAAAGGCTGAGAGCCCATGTGTGTCAGGCAGTCAGGAAGACGCTTTATATATTCTCCTGTTAGTTCTCTCAGTGGTAGTTGGGATAAATACTATTTCCTCAACGTGGAAGAGGATCAAAGGTGAAGATTCTCTGCCACTTCTCCGATGGAGCGATGGCGTCCTCGCCCCTCCACGCAGAAGTGATCCTGGGTCTCTGCCGTGGCCAGGGCCTCTGGAGGCTGGCCGCTTCCGTTTCTCCCAGCTTGGAAAGCGGAGTCTTCAGAAAGCGGTCTTCCGTGTGAGGAGTGGGTGAACCTGAGACAGCCGCGCTATAAGGATGCCCACACCCGCCCCCACTCCTGCCAGCCACCCAGCTGTGGTGCTGAGACATCGGTGGAGCGGCCACTGACCTTCCAGCGCAGCCACCCCTTTGGATGGCTCTGGACATAGCCCAGTCTGCATACAACCACGAGAGCTCTCGGAGGAACACCACCATGCTGCACCCGGTCAGCCCACAGAACTGTAACCAGTGTGGTCCAGTCGCTTCAGGGTCTGCCAGGTAACAACAGCTGTAGGAAGACCCAGTCACACTGGCTGTACCAGTAGAGAGTGAAGCCCCCGAAGGTGACTTGTTGGAGGCCACAAGATCATTAAAAAGATAAACGGAGATTGAAATCAGAATTTTTCCCGACTTCAAAAGCCACTTTTCCTCCCAGACTTTAATCCCATCAGCTACAATAGCCATGATAGAGTCAGAATTTACTGCTCAATTTAAATTGGAGGAAAAGGCTTTAAATCACCCCCCAACTCAATCCACCACCACCATTGCCTGACTCCAGTCAGATCTGCCAGTCCCCGTTCCTCCTCCATTTGCTACTCAGGTCCTTAGGTTTATTTATTTATTTAATGGAGGTACTGGGGACTGAACCCAGGACCTCGTGCATGCTAACCATGTGCTCTACCACTGAGCCATACCCTCCCCCGACACCCTGCTCTTCCATTTAAACCTGCACACCCAGAGACTGTCCCATCCCCGCTCGGGAGAACACAGCTCTCAGCACCTTTTCAGACTCCGGAGTTGCCTGTGCAGTTCAGTCCCTGATGGCCTGCACACCAGCCCGATCCCTGGTGATGAGGAAGATACATCAAGCTGCTGCTGCGGGAGGCTTCTGCCTGCTGCTTGTAGCAGCGTCTACTCTCAGAAACGCCATTACACCCTAATGAGCTGCTTGGAAGCATCAACTTTTCAGCCTGACCAGCTGCTGCAAGGGCCGTGATGGCTTCACTGCAGAGATAAAAAAACACCCAGGAAATTCCTGAAACTGATCTTAAACCATGCTTTACTAGGAGGCAATCTGGACCTCTGCTACCAACTGATTAAACTGTGAAGGTCACTGTCACAAGGAGAGCAGAGCAATGGTGGCTGGGCAAACATCAGGTCCAGCCTCTTCCTCCTTCTGACCTGGGATGGATGGTCAATGCTGGCCATAGTCAGAAGTCCAGGCATCCATAGAGGCACAAGGAGTTTCCCGGAACTGCCCGTCCCCAGGGCCATAACAGATGCCTTGGTCCCCCACACTGGTTAGTTTACTGCCTTCTATGCTGTCAGGGTCACAAACCCAAGGGATTCTGAAATGTCAACATGTAAGAAACAGTACCACCCTGCAAAATGACATGAGAATTCAAGACAACAGGGTCCAAATAGAGATGAATTGGACAATTTGTTTCGTTCTGGCCAAAAAAAAACATTAAGTTCAGAGGGTCTAATTCCCCTTAGATATGGAGATGCCTCCTCTTTGACCCTAGTGATAACAATGACGATGATGGTGATGTGGTGGTGATGACGATGGTGGTGGTGGTGATGATGATGGTGATGATAATGATGGTGATGATGATGGTGATGATGATTATGGTGATGATGATGATGGTGATGATGATGGTGGTGATGATGGTGGTGGTGATGATCATGGTGGTGATGGTGGTGATGGTGGTGATGATGATGGTGGTGGTCATGGTGGTGATGATGATGATGATGGTGATGATGATGGTGGTGATGGTGGTGGTGATGATCGTGGTGGTGATGGTGGTGGTGATGGTGATGATGATGGTGGTGGTCATGATGGTGATGATGGTGATGATGGTGATGATGGTGATGATGATGGTGGTGATGGTCATGATGCTGATGAAAATGATGACAATGATAAGGACAACGATGATGGTGATGATGATGACAACAGTGATGAAGATGTTGATGACGATGACAATAACAATGACAACCATGGAAATCAGGAGGAGCAATGTCTGTTAAAGGCATTTACCTGCACCAGCTACTTACTTAACAGGAGTTCCTCCATTTAGCTCTTACACTTCCAGAAATGGGAGTTGCCAGAGCTTTACTAGAGTAGGTGACCTCCTTGAGGCCATGCAGTCAGGAGAGATGGTTCTGGGATACTGGCACTGCTCCATTCCTGAGCACAATCATTCAATCAGTGGAAGCCCCTGAATCTTTCTCTGTGTTCCTCCCTGCCTTACTCAGTTCTTCCCTCCAAGGTTTGCAAGAGCTAAAAGGGACGAGGATAAGGATCAGCTTGGTAAAAAAAAAAAAAAAAAAAAAAAAAATCCTTTTTCAAGTATAGGATTTACATTCTTTTTTTTCCTCAAGGTTAGCAAGACTGTCCAAATTTTTGAAGGTTGCTATGTACCATGGAACAATCACATGACACCAAAAAAAGACTTGCCTTGGCCCATGTACAACTAACTGATGATCTGGGAAACAGACTCACTCCTAAACTTAATTCTACCTGCTTGTTTTAATCCATTTTTATTAAGCATATCTACTATGTGTCAAGACCACCATGCTGCCTATGGGTGTGAGGATTTAGGACAACTCAATGTCACCCAATGAGTACAATGTTAAAAATGCTTCCCCCAAAATACAGCATGATGTATTATTAACATAGTGTTAAATACACTTGCATGATTGTAGAAAAATGAGTTCTATCCACATGTAAAATTGTTTTATTATTATGTGCATATATTAGAAGATTAAGAAGTCAAATAACCAAATACAGCAATTATAACTTGCTATCCTTTTCCACCTAATTTTGCTTATGATATGTTGATTAAACTCAAGTTCATTATTCCAGACAATATTGACCTACTTTGCTCATTTAATACCATCCAAACAGCACTTTCATATATTGTCATAACCATCCAGACTGCCATGCGTTTGATTTATGGGTCTCTCGCATGAAACCACAACTTTCAGGCCAACTGCTAGTGTAGCAAGGATTGAGAATGCCAATTTGCCAGACTGAGAAACAAAACTCCCTTCCTTAAAGACAGAGAGCCACAAGGTCAAATCTCCATCTCGGCCATATGCGTGATGGTATTATGTCTTGCTCAGCAATTTTCCCTGATTTGGGGAAGTCAGGAGAGATGGGTTGGAAAATGTTTTGCTCAGGGGAGGTTGGTCCGGACAGTCGGTGGAGGTGAGAGGGTTTTTATGTGTCCCTCCTCACCATTCCCCATCATGCTGTGTTATCTCAGAGACCCGACAAATGCCAGCGGGACTGCTGGGTGGCCATCCGCCAGACTGGACAGAAAGCCAGACACACCAGCCAAACTGTGCCCTTGAACGTGGACGTTGCCCACCCCTCAGCCTCACGCAGCAGTCCCCACCTCCCAGAACACTCTCCTCTCCCTCCCTGGCCTTCTCCTTGCTAATCGGGACCCATCCTTCAGGTCTCTGCTGGTAGCTGAACAGAAATGGGAGCCCAAAGGGGCCGTTTCAGCCCCTTAAATGAGGGTCTACCCCAGTGGTTCTCAAACTGCATGGTGTCTGAAACCCTTTATGTTCTTAAAAACACTGAGGACCACAAAGAGCTTCTATTTATGTATATTCAGGTGTATTAGGAATTAAAACTGAGAAAAAATTTCAAATGTTTATTATTTCATTTTTAATAATAAGCTTACCACGTATTAACATAAATATTTTTTATAAGTCGAAGTATGTTTTATAAAACAAAAAATACTTGGTGAGGAGAGTGGCATTACTTCACAATTTTTGCAAATCTCCTTCATCTCTGGTTAACAGCTGAACTCCCAAAGCTGCTTCTCCAGTCAGCTGTGATGTGTCACGTAGCTCCTGGGAGCTCCGCAGTACCCCCACGAGAGAATGAGAGCGAAAGAGTAAGCGATCACTCAGGATCCCGATGGAAATAGTGCAGACCCTGAAGACCCCCTGGAAGGGTCTGAGGACTTCCCAGGGGTCCCTGGACCCCTGTCTGAGGATCACGGCTCTGTGTAATTTTCAGGTATAAGCACTCAAGCTTGGAAAGGATAAAGGCTTTAAAACCCTGTCCTGTCACTAACTAGCTGACCATGGGCACGTCCACCTAACTGCACGACCACATCAAACCCTTCATCCCCAAGCTAGGACAAGTAATGCCTACTTCAGGCTGCTATGAACATCAGCCATCACGTAGGTGTGGTGATAGCACAGCACCTGGCTCGTAGCTGGCTTCTGTAAACTGTGTGTTTGGGGAGATAGTTAGGGTTATTTATTTACTTACTTAATTTAATGGAGGGACTGGGGATTAAACCCAGGACCTCATGCATGATAGACACACACTCTACCATGGAGCAACACCCTCCCCATCCCACTAGCTTCTGTAAAGTCGTCGCCAGGACGCTTCCTCCCCTGTGCAGGATACTTCATTACTCATCGCTTTACTCTCTTCCCCAGGAGGGTGGGTGACCTACCTGATCAGTAAATTTGGGGAGGAAAAACCAAGGATGCTCCTGAGAGAGCACGTGCTTGCTTCCGCAACTCCTGGGTCCAGCATGGGGTGTCCTGGGCTGGGTGGGCAGGTCTGCCCACCACCGACAGCTTGGAATTCCAACAGCTCGAGCTGCCTCATCCAATCTGACCTCTACTAATATGAGGGTCCGTGTGTTAGCTCCATCAGCTACTTTTTGTTTGCTTGATTTCTCAGTTTGGTCAGAACCTGGGTGGTAGCGGGAGAAAGGGAGTCACAGTGGGGTGATCTGAAGAGCCCGACAGCCGTGGGCATCATCTTCACCATCGTCATCATTCATGCCAGCAGAGCCATTCAGCTTTGTGAAAATGGTTATTGTGGTCATGGAGAAAACACACACACACACACACACACACACACACACACCCCAATGTCTACACAACGGACTTTGAAGTCTGTTTCAGGTAAAGGTAGAATGTTTTCAATGCTTTCATGATCTAGGCCTCATCAGCTGGACTCAGGATTAAGGGATTAAAAATAAACTACAATGTAAGATCTTAGTAACTAATCACAAAATTGAAATATCCATGGTGGTTCATGATCCAGTGGGCAAGGTGGCGGCCACGCCCAGCGTGAACTGAATTATTCCCTGCCTGTGAGACATTTGAGAACAGCTGCCCAGTGCCCAGCACTGCTCTTACGCATGCCGTGTGGTCACTGTGTCCGTTTAAACGCTCGCGGGTGGTTCTTCAGTGGCATCGCTGAGAGGGAAACGATCGCCAGGGCACAGCTCGGTACCCAGTGTCCCGCCCTGGAGCACAGCCAACCTTACAAACACGCGGAAAGCTTGGTTCTGGATGAAAACCCCAGGACTGCCGTCCACCCGCTGCCAGTGTTTTATGGCCTCATTTCTAGAGCTGTCGCCCTTGGCCTTCCCGGTCTCTAAGAACACTTAGCACTGGTTTATGCTGTTGGATAAAGTTCCAAGCTCATTTCCAGTTCAGTCCTGGGGGTATTGGAAGGTCTTAATCTAGGCAGTTGGCTCCCAAGATCCCTGTTCTGTGGAACCTTTCCCTCCCTGGCCCCCAGGGCCCATGTGTCATTGCTACATGAACTCATTCAGGCCACCAGGGTGCTGGCCGGTCCCCAAGGCAGGGGCCAGCGAAGAGCACTCTCATTAGTAACGAGCACCAGAACCTTTGCTGGGGCTTCAGTAATTAGATCCACTTAATGAAATGGAGCCAGTTAGCTTCCAGTTTATGACCAAGAAATGATTTCACCATGTGGTCAGACTCTGCCTTAGGAGCTGGGGACAGGGGAACGTTACCCTGGGTTCTGTGCATGGGGTCTTCCTGGAACCTTTCAGATGTCCCCCTCAACAGCACTGACCTACACCAGATGCCTGGCAAGCCCCACTCCCCACAGCAGCCACCACTCACAGATTGTTCCAGAAACCATTTCTGGGGCAGGACCCCTCCCCAAACTCACCTTGTAGGAAAGGAGCCATTGGGAATGCCCGTTCGGGATGACGAAGAGGGTCTATGGTTGTGTTCCTTGTGGACAACCTGGGCCACAGATTCCTGGAAGGCCACCCCAATGTGGACCACTTTTGGCCTTTGTGGCTCTAACACTCCAGGCTGCAGCCTTTCCTTCCGTTAGTGCCAGCCCTGCCCCCAGGGCCACCTGCCTGAGGGCTCATTCCCAGGAGTCTTGCCCTCACCTGCACAGCCCCCACCCAGGGTTAAATGCTTTCACCTCAGTAGGGGCTTTGGCAGGGCACAGGTAATCTCTCCCTGATGCTGGGATCCTCTGGCGTTAAGATGGGCTGCAGAGAGTTGGGGACCTGAGTCCTCAGCCTCACTTACATCCCTCTAACTCTGGCTTGTAGGGCTGATTGCAGCAGCAAAAGGGCACTTTCTAGAAAAGCTCAGTTCTCCCTTCAGCCTCTCTTCAGAACAATGAGGTGGCTGGCCCAGGCACCCTCCTCTGATTTGTCTTCAAATTATGGTCTTAGCTGAGTGTTGCTTTTTGTTCAGATTACAGTCATGGGCCAGGGATCATTCTAGGTGAGGGGAATACAGAGATGAGAAGACCTGGTCCTCCTCAGGAAGTAGCAGGTGGGTCGGCACAGGTGCCCCAGGCAGCCAGGGGTGCACACAACAAGCTGGAAGGGGATGATGGGCTCAGAGGAAGGAAGGACTATGGTGATGGCAGGGTTCGGAGGGTAGGGGGTGGATATTCAGGCTTCACGGAGGAGGTGTCATCTGTGAAGGGTGTTGAATGACTTAGGACCAATGAGCAATGTGACAACAAGCATCAGGGAGAGCAAAGGTAATTGTTTGCAGTAATCTAGCAGGGAGTAAGAATGGAAGGGTCAAATGTAAGAGACACCTAGGACATAGATGTGGTGTCTTTGGGGACTGATTGGACATGCAGGATGAGTGAAATAAAGAAGATGTGGGTGGCACCCAGTTCTGCTTTGGGTGAATGGTGGCGGTATGTTCATTAAGTTGCCAGGTTGAGTCTGGGCATTTTTAGTTTGTGAAGGGAGCAGGGCGTGCAAGTGGAGATGTTTATTAAAAAGTTTTAGGATAAAGAAGCTGTGGGATATTTATACAATGGAATACTACTCAGCCATAAAAAAGAATAAAATAATGCCATTTGCAGCAACATGGTTGGACCTAGGGATCATTATTCTAAGCGAAGTAAGCCAGAAAAAGGAACAAAAATACCACATGATACCACTCATATGTAGAATCTAAAAAAAAAAGAGAGAGAGAGAGAGACAAACAAACTTATTTACAAAACAGAAACAGACTGACAGACATTGAAAACAAACTTATGGTTACCAGGGGGGGGAAAGGGGATGGGAAAGGATAAATTGGAAGTTTGAGATTTGCATATACTAACTAATACATATAAAATAGATGAACAGGTTCATTCTGTATAGCACAGGGAATTATATTCAATATCTTGTAGTAACTTACAGTGAAAAAGAATATAAAAACAAATATATGTATGTTCATGAATAACTGAAGCATTAAGCTGTGCACCAGAAATTGACACAACATTGTAAACTGACTATACTTTAATAAATTTTATTTTATATATATACAAAATTAATATATGCAATATATTATAGATATATACAAATATCTACAATAAATTATATAAAATATATATATACACACACACAAAAAGAAAAAGCCTTAGAAACATGTCTGGAGTTTGGGAGAGTAGCTGGACCAGAGCTACAGATTCGAGAGTCGTGCGACTAGAATTGACAGGGGAATAAAATAATAAACCTCGGAGGTGAAGGAGATGGATCACTGAGGGAGAACTTGGAGAAGGTGTCGCAGTCTCTGCTCTCCTCCTTGCTCGTGGGCCACGGCTCCGTCTGTGAGCTACGGTGGGAGGGAGGGGGAGACACAGTGAGCTCAGCCCACAGGGCGTCCCCGGAGGGCGAAGACGTCCTCAGGGTTCTCAGCCTGCGGTCACGTCTAATAGTCCATTTGCTCACATTTTCTTCTCTGGATTCCCAGATGACGTTTCCTGTTAAAAATGCAAATTCCCTCAAGAAAAATTCATCTTTTTAAAAACTTTTCATCCATAACTTACATCTTTTTGTTTAATTGGTTCTGACATTACATTATCTCTTTGAAGATTATTATTTTATGGGGGTAATTTTTTTTATGTAACGGTGGTGCTGGGGATTGAACCTAGGACCTCGTGCGTACTTAAGCATGTGCCCTGCCGCTGAGCGACACCCACTCCCCCATCACTTTCATCTCAGTGTGCGTAGAGAGCTTCAGAAAAAATACTTAAGACCAGCGAAAGACCTAGGAGGGCACTGTGTCTCTTATAAAGAGAAAGGGGCACCAGGCAAGGGGGAAAAAAACACACGACACCAAAACTAGAATGTGGAGGCAGAAGTCCCCAGTTTACAAATCCTGCCTGAGGATTCTGGTAGAAACACCTATTTACAGAATTTACAGACATTAGATGCAGAGTTACGGTTACTTGGCATCTTACTGTCAAGTCTGGACTCAGAGGTTACCCTGCTAAATGCCATGGAGAAGGCAGTCTGACATAATTTAGGATCCTGTTTGGGTTTTTCTGAGCTCTAAACAATAATTGAATCCCCAGACACTTAGCAGAATCTGACCACACATGGTGAAATTATTTCTTGGTCATAAACTGAGAAGTTAATTGGCTTCATTTCTTTAAATAGATTCAATTATTTAAGCCACAATGAATCTTCCAGAGGTACTTACAAGTCGAGAATGACTTCAGGAGATGAAGGTTTAAAGCATGCTACCCAAAGGCCTTTGCAAACTGCCACCAAGGAGTTTGCAGATTGGGAAGGGATTTATCTGTGCTTATAAAGTACAGAAACTGCCCTCCGTGGTATGATTAGATTTGAAGAAACCAGCTTATTAAAAATTAACACAGCCAAGTAGTGATGCCCTCATCGGTCTATAATGGAGTTCAGTATTGTTGAGAACCGTAGGGAGTGAGGTCTGGAGCCCACCAGCTCCCCGGCCTCTCAGAGGAAACAGCCAGACCACACACCCAGGCCATCTTTGCCTCCACTTACTGCTCGGTGGCATTCTTCCCCTTCAGCAGGGCTCACCTTGGAGTCCTAAACAAAACAGTTAACTCTTAAACTCACAGAGGAAAGCCAGGGCCATAACTAGGTTGACCCCAAGCACCTGACTTCCTTTTACACAGGAGACATTTGTGGATTTAGCTCAAATGCTTCTTCCTGCCTTGTCCTTTCTTCCCTCCAGCTTTGGCCCGGACTCTGAGTGTTAAGCAGTTCCAGAATAAAGTGCTTGTAATTAGCTGAGAATCTGACCCAACCTCCAACCCTCTTCCTGCTGCCTTAATAAAAATTGCTTCAGATTGCCCTGCCCCCAAGCACAGGCGTGGTGTGCCCTTGCACGCTTCGCCTCGTAAATGTGAATTACCTTCTGAATGAGCATGCTTGGAAGCAGAGTTGAATCATTAACCTTAACCCAGAACTTCACTCAAGCAAAGATCGTTGAACCTACAGGGTTGGGTGGGTTAATTAGGGGCCAGTGTCTTTTTCTTCAGGCAAATGAAGACAAGGGATAGATCAACGAGCTGGTGGTGCCTCATAGAGCTGGGAGGGGTGTGTGTCCATCGTGTAGGCTGGACTTTTCTCTGATGAAATCAGAAGGAAGGGACATTCCCTACCATCAGTCCCCTGCAGAGGCTCACCCTGAGGATGAGAGAAGAGAACATAGAATCAGCTTTTAGGGATGGGGGCCACCTGCTCCCAGAAACATCTGTGCGGCCGTGGTGCTGTGCAAAACCCCCAGTGCTGAAAGCAGTGAGGTGAAGACACGCAGAGTCCACCCTGAGACACCAGTCACTTGGAACTTGTTCTTTCTCCGGGGACCAGAGCAGGCCACTCTCAGGAGTAGATAGTTTGAGGCTAAATACTGAATGTCTCTGAGAAGACGACCAAGCGTTCATTTTAACTTTTTACCGACTACCATGAATTATTGTTTGACCACCGGCCCCCCTTCTAGTACGCAGCACATCTAGGGGATGGGCGTATGGAAAAGTCATCAGGAGACACCGTACAGGGTGATGCGTCTCTCAATGTTTGAAATGAAATAGGGGCTAGGAAAACCATCGATACCAAAATTTCCCATCCCAGGGGCCCTCCCTTGCCCAGACGTGATGCTCCATTGCCAGAACCGTGGGCGGAGAGCTTTGTCTACCTTCAGCCTCATCCCCTAACACGAAGCTCCCCTTCCAAACAATTTTATAATGACTTTGTCATTTCACCACTTATGCAACTTGTCTATACACTCCTTGGCTTTTCAGAAAATCATTTGAAGTTAAAAGCGCAAAAGCTAGTGTAAATATGGAATTAATTAAATCTATCTATGCTTAAGTCTTTTCAGCATTAACTTATGAAATGTTTGCCAGTAAAATTATTAACATGTAACTCTGAAGATAATGAGTCAATTTAAGGTTATTTAATTAATGGCAGAATTACAGTATTATTTACACTAAAGTCTTTCCTGCAGCTCTATTCTCATGTGTGATACATTGCTGAAGGGTTTTCAAGTCTGGCTCCTTCTGATATTTCGTTTGGATCATGATTTTCTCCTGAAATAATGGAACCTTTTGAACCAATGGAGTCATTGGCTCTTCAGTGGATGGGCATCTCTGGAACCTATGTCTGTGATGATGGAAAAGTCACTAATTAGGGCTAGTTGATCACTGTCCCTGTGTGCCATGAAGTTGAGGTGGATCAGAGCAAGTCTTGAAAACTTAGCCCCCAGTTCCCTTCCTGTGGAGGGCAACCTAGGGTGGCACGCGGTTAGCACCGATTCCCAGGTCTTTGTGTGTCCAGCAGGGGCCCCATTAGGGGCTGGGCATCCACAGCCCAGAGCCCTAGTCCCCTTTTAGTTCTTGCTGGAGGCAGCATAGTCCAGTTGAGTGGCCTTTGCCGTATTTTTGCTCAGTCATTCAGCCTTGATGTGAGCTGAGATAGCTGCCCTTCTGAGGGGCACTTCTGAGCAGTGAATATTCCTCCAACTTTCTCCCAAACAAGCTCTAATTTCCTTCAGAAAACCCAGACAGTTTAGAGCAGTTTGCCTGGAGCAAAGGCCTTCATGTTGTGATCTATCAAAGAGACTGTATGCATCAAACATGGCAGCCCCCCTCCACTGGGCTCTTTGATAACGCTTCTTCTCCAGCCAGATTGTCAATGACTGACCTTTATCTAAAGATAGAGCAAGGCAGAAGGCTGCCATGAGCAGCAGGAACCATGCTGGGGGGAGGCAGAGACTCTGAGGAGATGCTAAGTTTGCTCTCTTCTTGAATGGAGCAGCTATGGGAGGCAGAGCTGGTCTGGTCTAAAGAGAGTTAAAAGTCACAGAACAAAAAATGTTGATTTCACGATGAGCATCCTTGAGCCCCTGCGGTGTGTCCAGCCAGGACTAGCCATGGTGGTGGTGGCGGTGGGTGAGAAAGTGTAGGATATAGTCCCTGAATCCCTGAAGCTTCCTACTTGGGGAAACAAAATCTGCAGGCATCGTCAACTAGAGAAGAATATAAGACAGAACACAAGTAAGGGCAAAGCTAAGTGGTCCACACTCGGGCCCTTGTGATCCAGAGGAAGTCCTCATCCCACATCCTCCTTTTGCAGTGACATGGAAAGGACTGTGGGAGCCTCTGTCCAGCTGGAGACCACAGGAGGCAGAAGCCTGGAATGTGGGGGGACACATCCACTGGGAGTTAGAGTCTAAGGTTCCATTTCCAATAAATTGCATGGGAAGCAGAGGCTCATAACCATGGGATGGTTCTTCTCAGACCCCTGGGCACTGTGGCTTGTGTAGGTTTAATCTTCAGTGGGCTGAAATGTCCTTCAGTTCCCTCTGGATGCTGTCATCAGACAAAGGATGCTGAGAGCACACAGCCCTCCCAGTTCTAACCTTTCAGGGTCTTCTCAGGAGATCTCTGTGGTCCTGCCCCTCTTCTGCAGGCCAAGTCAGAGCTGTTTCCCACTGAGGCAGCCTCCTTATCTGTCAGTAGAACAGCTTCTGCAGCCTTAGAGAGAAACCCTTGAGATTTGGGGTCATGCAGCTGACTCCCTGGCTCTCACAGAAGGGAGGTGACCTTGTGGCTCCACAGTATGTACAAGGTCTGATATGAAGAGACACAGGTGCAGAGGATGCCAGCATCCTCAGAATGCCTGGATGCAGTCAACACAGTTGGGCAGAGTTCCTTTTTTGACTCTCCTGTCTTGACTATGGCCAACCTTGGGTCTCACAAAGAGACACCTGGTCCTCCTGCACCTCCTCCACCACACGTGGGGGATGGAGGCCGAGCAGCACCCAGCTCACCCACCTGCCCAGGTCTCCACCTGATGGAAGAGCTTACCTGCGGCACCACCTCTGTCTCCACTTCCACCAGGCCCCCTGGGAAGGTCTCATCTCTCCAAGACAAGGAAGAAGTGAGGCAAAGCTATGAAATAGGAAGATGGTAATTTGTCTTTAAAACAGGGGAGAAATACAGCTCCAGGCCCCTGAGAGTGCGGACAGCATGGGCTGTGGGATTCCCAAACCTAACACAAAGTGCTGAGATGTGCAGCGCAGCTCGTTTTCCCAGGGAGGTCCGTGGCTCAGAAACAAGGAAACCAATTTCATGCTTCAGGGAGATGGTGGATGGTCTGTGGGGTCAGCAAAGGACTTCTTCACTCGGGTGGGCCCAGCCTCTCTGAAGGTGAGGAACACGAGGAGCTCCAAACTTAGCATCTCTGGAGACCTGCAGAGTGGCCAGCAGCAGACGCTGGAATGATGAGGTCAAGGGGGAAATGCAATGATTAAAACAAAATCCAGCAAAGGATGGAGGAGGGGAGATGGATGGTTTTAATACACTGCCCTCCCTCTCATTTTTAATAACAATGTTGCCTTTGCAATATTAGCTCTGTTAATTCTCACCCCCATTCCGTTGGCTTTTGTTTTCACACGCTTGCGCTGTGATTTTCAATTTAATTAGTCGTAGCTCTGCTAGATGGCAACAGGTCTTGGTTTTTCTTCGCAGCTAATACTGCTAATTGTTTATCCAGCCTTCAGTAATATCTCATTAACTTTATAGGCTATCGTTTCCACATCATCTACAGAATTAATTTTCTGCAGATCTAGAGATGTTGGTGCTTGTGAGCGATTTCTCTCAGAAACACAACAAAACAAAAACAAAAAAAAAAAGAAGAAAAGAAAAAGGAGTGGCTGGCGCAGGTGGAGAAGCCCGTTCTCATTTTCTGCTGTGACGTCCCTCAAGGAAATACCGTCTGGAAAGGATCTTTCCTTTATTCTTTTAAAAGGGGCTCACCTCAGCAATTCATCATTTTTATAACAGTCATTATCCATAAGGTGTTTATGGATATGCAGATAAATATGAGACGTGCACAAAAAATATTTGGAGGCTACGCAACGTGGGCCCTTCAATTACTTGTTTTAATATAATGAAGTTGTTATTCAGATGAGCTTTACGGCATCCGTCCTGATTTCTCAGAACATTTAATAAGCGCCCCCCCCACCTCCTCCTTTAGAGGATGGGAAGTTTAGAAGACAACGGCGCACGACTTAGCTAAACTCCCCCATCACACCATCTGAGAGTCTGACAGCCAGTTCTGCCCTCCTTCCCCACCCCCTCCTGCCACCTTTGAGCGAAGGTGCAAAAGTTTGTCCTTCACGTGGCTCTCCTCCCTTGCTCCAGGGCTGGCTTCTTTATAGCCTACCCGGTCCCTGGCATTCAAGACAAAAAGGTACATTCTATCCTCTCTGCCGTCCCCTCACCACCCTTGGACCACATGGATTGACTGTCCCTTGTTTGTTTGTCCCAGACAACAGGAAGTGACTTCCATCCTTTGTCACAAGCACAAGAGAGCATTGCTAACAGACTGCCCGTGCAGACTAAGCCTGCCTGGTGGCAGAAGTCGTGGCTTCCCTCACCAGGCCTCTGGGCACGGTGGCTTCATGGTCCTGTGTATGTCTGCTCTCCACGTGGCCGGAGGATCCATCTTTCTGTTTGGAGAAACGTGTGGACGTTCTCCACAGATTGGGTCCCCGCTAGGAACATGCTTTTCATGTGATCTGTTCCTAAGAAAATGGGAGCAGCTACTTATCCACGGACTGAACTGGGCCGGATGTAATCCCCCGCCAGCAGAAGGGTCGGGGAACTTGATGAACTGGGCTGCAGACAGCAGGAGAGCCTGGCTCTGTCTGCTCAGCCGTGGCCGTGGCAGAGGCAAGGGCGACAACGGAAGAGGCATCTGAGAATGAGCATGTGGGGATCTTGCTTTGACTGAGTGGAGAATCCACGCAGCGAGGACTCAAGAGATAAGACCATGGGTCAGTTGGACAGAAGAGAGGATTCCAGGATAGATACCAGACTCGGACTTCCACTGATCGACTGTTTACATTCAGCTTGTGGGAAAGGCCGGTCTCCATGCCCAGAGGGCGTCAGGAAGGACCCAGAGGACTGAGGCACATCGGCAAGTCCTGCCTCAGCCACCCTTGCTCACTGCTTTGCCAGCTAGAACCTTCTCCCCAAACCCTGCTCGCCGTTAGCATCCTGTGTGTCATCTCTTGTTCTGCGTTTTGCTGAGCTATAACCCCCTGGGGAATATGAGGAAAGATGTGAATGAGAAGCACACCTAGCCCCAAACAGTCCAGATTGCCTCATTTTCAAGGTATCTGTGGGGCCATAAAGACCCGCAGCGTCTCTGTTCTATGTGTGAGAATTCCGAAATGGCCAGGAAACCAGCGGACGTCTTCTAGCTGCTCTGGAGACAATGATAAGGCAAGATGCTCATGGTGCTGCGTTTAGGCGTTTAAGAGTAGCTGACGAAACAAGCACCGCAACCCAGAGAGCTGACTTGTCCATCGCCCCCCGAGAGGGACAGATTTCGAATTCCATACTTATCCCTTCCCACCTCCTTTACCCCACGGGGGACCGTGGGTTTGTTCTCTACGTCTGTGAGTCTGCTTCTGCTTTGTAGATAACTTCATTTGTGGACCCTTCTTTTTTTAGACTCCATGTGTAAGTGACATCACGTGGTGTTTTTCTTGGTGGACAATAGAGATTTAGGTAAAGGTGTAGACGCAGGCGCACTGCCAGTGCAGATACTGGTATACACAGATGTTGGGTGTAGACACAGGTAGATACAGTGCGTAGTGTGCTGATTGCCCAGAGCTACCGTAGCCAAAATACCACAAACTGTGTGGCTTTAAACAACAGAACTTAATTCTCTCAAAGTTCCGGAGGTCAGAAGGTGGAGATCGAGGTGTCAGTACAGCTGATTCCTTAGGAGGGAGAATCTGTTCACGACGTCCCTCCTAGCTTCTGGTAGTTTGCTGGCATCTTTGACAGCCCTCAGCTTATTGAAGCGTCCTCCCAGTCTCTGCCCACATGGCATTTACCCCTGTGGGTGTGTCTGCCTTCACATAACTGTCTAATTACAAGGGCACCACCCGATTGTATTGGGGTAGGAGCCCACCCGATCCCCATATGACCTCATCTTCACTAACTACGTCTGCAAAGACCCTATTTCCAAACGAGGTCATATTCTGAGGTCCTGGAGGTCAACCCATAACATGCAGGTATAGTTATACACAGAGGTACAGGTGTAGACAGACACAGGGAGGTGTAGGTGCAGGTAGATACAGGCATATAACTCAGCACACTGTCCCTACCCTTGAATGTGCCGCCATTTTCCAAACACTTTGGGTGCTTTCAGTGTCGCTGCTGCAAAGAAAGCCCCGATGACCACCGCCCACCCCCTTGCAAGTGTTTCTCCGGAGTCTAACCTGAAGCGGATTCATCGGCTCACAACATCTCCGCATCTCCAACTCTGGCAGATCCGGCCATGCTGCCCTCCAAAGCCACACTTGTTCCTCTCCTGCCAGCTTCACCTCCCTCACGTTCTGCCGTTCATCCTCCCACCTTCTCGATGGTGCTGTTTGAACCACGAAAGCTTTTACTTTTGGTGAAGCTCACTTCGTTTAGTTTTCATTTGGTTGCCTCTGCTTTAGATGTCATATCATAGCTAAGAGACTATTGTCTTTTCTAAAGTCATCAAGATTGACATAAACCTCTCAGATTTTTGCAGTTTTGGCCCTTAAATTTAGGTCTTTGGTCCATTTTGAGTTAATTATTGTATATGGTGTGCACACTAAATACATGTATAATTTCTTTTGTATGTAGATACACAGTTGTGTCATCATCATTTATTAAAAAGACTATATTATATTCCCACTGAGCTGTCTTGGCACTCAAAGCACAAGGATGGGTTTATCTCTGGACTCCCAGGACTATCCCATTGATCCATATGGATATTTGATGACATTGTGTAAGGTCATCCCATTGTCTGTGCTTAGAGAACACATGCAGTCCTTGGCCTCCCAAAGTATTTTGAAAGTATGGGTTAATTTCTGGACTCTAGTACTATCCCACGGATCCATTTGTGTGTCCTCATGCCAGGACCACGTGGTTTAATTACCACAGCTTTGTAGTGTGTTTTGAAATAGATATGTTTTATAGACAGTTTTGAAACTTTTAATAGATTGTTTTGGCTTTTCTAGGTTCCTTACATTTCCATACAAAGTGTAGGATAAGTCTGTCAATCTCTGCAAAAAAAGACACTTGGTATTTTGGAAGGGATTGTATTGAATCTGTAGATCAGCTTAAGGAGTATGTATCTTAACTATATTAAGTCTTCCAATCCATGGACATGGGACGGCTTTCTGTGTATTCAGGTTTTCTCCATTTTATTTCAATGATGCTCTGGTTTTCATCGCACGGGACCTACGCTTCTTTTGTTCATGTATTCCTAAGCCTTTTGTCCTGTTTCATGCTATTTTAAATCGAGTTGTTTTCTTAATTTTATTTCTGGACTGTTCATTGCTAATGTACATAAATATAATGGATCTATAATGATTTTGTATCCTGGAAATTTGCTGACCTCAGTTATGAGCTCCAACAGTTTCTTGTTGTGTGTGAATTTCTTAGAATATTCTATGTACAAGATTGTGTCATCTGCAAATAGAGATGGTTTTGCTTCTTCTCTTCCAAGGTGGGAACCTTTTCTTTTTTTCTTTTTCTTTTTTTTCTTTATTTTCCTTTCTTCTTTTCCAATTGCTGTGATGTGTGGCTTATTCTTGTGTTTCTAAAATAGCATCCCCTGAGGACTGAAAGGTGTTTTCAATGTAATGTAGTTAAATTTGGCCATTGTTTTCTGTTATTAGCAATTATTAGCAAAAGGTTTTGCATTTTACTCCCACTTATGAATGCATCCCTATTCTGAAATTTTGAAGAAATTCTCATTTTTTTTTCTGAATTTAAATTATTCTGCTTTTCAAATTTGACCTTTATGCTGCTAGAATTGAATATTGAATGTGCATGAGATAATGAGTCAGGGAGCTAATTTTGTTTTATTTCCCATGTGGATAATCAACAGTCCCAACACGGTTTGTTGAATAGTCTCTTGTTTTACTGCTGGTCTACAAGAACAACTTTCTCATATTTTAGTTTTTCATACATGTGTGGATCTGTTTCTGGGCACTGCGTTCCATTCCACTGGTATTTTACTAACACCACACTGTTCACCCACTTATAACTTTATGATATGTTGTGATAGCTGATATGTCAGGCTCCCCCAACACATTCCCTAGCTTCTTATTTAGTTTCTTCAAATTTTTCTTGGCCATTTTTATCATTATGCTCTTACATTTAAGTTGTAGAATCAGCTTATCAATTTTCCCATTATAAAGGATTGGAATTTTGGTTGGAATTCTATGACACTGTGGATTAATTTGAAGATAATTCTTATTTTTATAGAACATGATGCACTGATTGTGTTCTTATAGTTCTTTAAAATAAACCTTGTGTAATTTTCTCCACAAAACTCCTGCACATCTTAAATATTGTGTGTATTCCTATTTCATTTTGTTTTGTTATGCTTTTAGTTCCCACTTACAAAAGCAACAAAAATATGAATTACATTTCATTTTCATTGCTGATACATGGTATTTAAATAGGTTTATTTCTACAGGATTCTTGTATTTGTTTATTTGTCTGAGAAACATGTATTGAGGGCTCACTATATGCCAGGTACCATTCCAGGGTCTCAGACAACCAAAGTGTCCAAAACAGACTCAATCCCTGTCCTCCTGGAGCTGATATTCTCCTGGTAAGAAGGAGACAATAATCCAACAGGTAAGCATATGATGTGTCAGATAGTGGGAGACGCTGTGGAGAAAAGAGCCAACTAAGCAAAGGCAAGAGGAAGAGAGTTCCAGCAGGGGCTGCTCCCACGATGTGGCCCCTGAGCAGAGCTTTAGAAGGAGGGGATGAGTTCTCCAGGTGCACTGCAGGGAAGGGGAGCAGTGGGTGCAAAGTCTGGAGCCCTGTGTGTACCGGGCATGTTCATGGGCCACCCCGGAGGCGGCCAGTGTGGCTGGAACCCAGTGAGCCAGGAGGAGTCTGGAAGGAGCTGGGTCACAGTGGTAGTCAGGGCCAGATGAAGTAGAGTCTTCACCAGATCTTTGCAGGGCTGGTCGCTTCCTGTGTTTGCACTGAGCTCAAGAATCCCTTCCTCAGCGAGGGTTTCAGGACCACGGACACCTCCCTCACTGTGTCTGATCCACTCTCTTGGCGCCACACGTTGCCAGCTGGAAGTGTCTTGCTTCTTTGCGCGTGAGCAGCCTCTGTCCTCCCCGCTGCGTAAGCTCCCTGACAACAGGTTCTTGCCCAGCTTCTGTCCTGCTGCTCGGTCAGCCCCTGGGACTTTGTCCTCCCCCCTCCCTCAGGCAATCCCTAAATAAACCTCAGGACAGCACAGAGCAGTCCTGAATGAACCCACACAGCCAAGCACAGGCTCTCCTCTAAGCCTTGTGCCCACACAGCCACCCTGGCCACAGTTTTGCCCATCACATCTGTGCAGCCACATGGTGAGGGAGAAAAGGGATCTGCAAAAGGATCCCCCTGGCCGAGTCTGCTTGACAACATAATTGAAAGTTTCCCTAAGCTTGCTTCAGAAGCCAACAATTCAGGCTATGTAGAACAAACCCCCATGCCTTGAATGTGGCTTAAATGTATGTAATCAGTAAGGTAGATTGGTACATAAAATCCTTTTATTATGGAAAATGGCAGGCGTCTACAAAATCAGAAAGACTAGCATAATGAATACTGTGCCCCCATCATTCAGCTACAATGATTCCTGCCTCCTTCGGATTCTTTGAGGTAAATTTCAGACATCATATTGCTTTTTTTCTGTAAATTTTTTACCTTGTATCTCAAAAAGATAAGGGCTTTTTAAAACTGCATACAATCATAGTCTCATCAGTATATCTAAAATTTAACAATAATTCCATAATGCCATCCAGTCATTGTTCAAGTTACCCAAGTGTCTCAAGTTTTGTTTTTTTTTTTACAATCTATTTGTTTGAATCAACATCCTGACTTTCATAACACCAACATTTCATTTTTTAGGTGATTATATAAATGTTGTTATTGTTTTGTTGCTCAGAGGATACCAGCTTTGGCCACCTTTCAGGCTGGCTCCTGCCTCCTTTCGAGAAGCAAATACATTTTTTAATACAAGAAAAACATACTCTTTTGCTTTCACTTACCATCCTGCTGTCATCACTTATCTGCACACCCTAGAATTGCTTCAAACCTGCCCAAAGCAATATCCCTTACTCCTTTTTCACAGCTGCAAAATAATCTGTTGTACAGATGCACCCCGCTTTCCATGTCACCCTCTAGTGATGGGCATTTGGATTGCACTCTTTCCAGTAGTGCTGAGCACACGTGCTTTCATAACTTTTTAGGGCATCTTTGGAAACAGATCCTAGAAGTGGATTCCTTGGACAAAGGGTACACGCATATAAGATTTTGCTAGATTTTGCCAAATTCTCCCTCTCGGGGTTGTACTATTTTGAATTTCCACCAGCAGTGTTTCTCCGGAGCCAAACCAATCAAGTGTTTTGCCCACGTTTTACATTCCTGCCAACCTGCTGGGTGAGGAAAGGCACCTGTGCAAAGCTGGTGACACCTGTGTGAGCGGAGCGGCTGTCAAGTAGGCACAAGAGGTGCCCAGAACACCTTATGTAGAAGACAACAGATACATAGCAATCTCCTGGAGCTCTAATTCACGGTGATGGGGCTTCAACTACCCCCATCCCTCAGGCAATCCCTAAATAAACTTTAGGCAGCACAGAGCAGGGATCGAAACCCCCAGGTATGACCATTAGATCATCAGCACAGCTGGTATGAATGTGCAGCGGCCTTTTCTGCAGAGAAGGGAAGCAAGGCTGGCAGGGACGATGTTCCCCACGGGCTCCTGCTGACCTCCACAACCCGGCAGGATAAGCCATCATCTGCTGTTTTTCCCAGAAGAAGAAACTGGGAGCCAGAGAAGCTAAGTCATGTGCCTGCAGCTGGTGTCTGGATGCACCAAGATTTGATCTCAAGGTTTTCTAACGCAGGGGAACACTGTTCCCGTCCTGGCAGATGGAACGAGCCCTGGAAGCGTCTACCTTGGTGCCTTAGTAGGAGCTGCCACAGTGATAACACCCCAGGCCGGGCTTCTTGCAAACAACAGACATCTGTCAATCACAGTTCTGGAGGCTGGAAGTCCAAGGTCAAGGCACCGGCAGACCCAGTGCCTGGCGAGGACCGGCTTCCTGGTTCACAGATGGCTGTATTCACGCTGTGTCCTCACGCGGCGAGGGGCCGAGGGAGGTCTCCAAGGGCCCTTTCACAAGGACACGAATCCTATTCATGAGCGCCACCCTCACGACCTAATCACCTCTCAGAAGCCCCACCTCCTAAAACCATCACATTGGAGGTTGGGATTCCAACATACGGGTTTTGAGGGATCACAACATTCAGCCCATAACCCTTGGCTTGGGCTGCTGCCTTTGGACCCCAAATCTGCTTAAATGTTCTTTTAATGTCTCCCTTGTGCCTGGTCTTTGCTTCTGGGCAGCCTCTGTCCTAGGAGTGGTCTCCACAATGCCTTACTCTCCACCCCAGCCCCAGCCTGTATTTTCTGGTCCTTTCCATTTCTTCGCAGTCAGTTGAGCAGAAGGGAAGATGCGCTAGATTCTGCCGTCTGTCTCTCTGCTTCTGTCCAAGACGAGGAGTTAAAGATAGCTCGAACACACCCTGCATTTCAAGCCCTGCTCATCACTCTGCTAATGAGTTTGTGTTCCCAGATGAGACTCTTCTGGCTAAAGACGGAACGAATACAATTTGCAGCAACGTCTGTGGCTTTCTTTCCCCAGCCCTTCACGTGACTGCTCCGACTGTGGCACGTTGGACTTGAAAGTTGTGGGTTTGACTTTGCACTGAAAGGCTGGACAGCTCACAGCTGTCCCAGCTTCTCCACCGTCTTTTCCACATTCTCTGTACTTTCCCGCATTGGCTTCTACTACGGATGCCTTTGGCATCTCCACGTTTTAGACGGAGACCGGAAAGCCTACGAGGAGGATGTTTTCAAATGAGTGCCTTCTGCAGGGGGCAGGCTTACTTAGCACCTTGATGTGGTCACAGACCCCCATCCCTCTAGTATCCTCAGTAACCAGGTAGCCCCCTAAGTACACCTTGCAGAGGAGGCATCCTGAAAGGACCTCATTTTTATCTTAAATAAGGAAACTCTGAAATGATCCACTGCAATCAGCTTGATTAGATGTCAGCCAGATCATTTAATAATACCCCAGAGAAACACCACGTCGCCACCATCGAGGGTCACAGAGCACCGCTCTGCTCAGTACCCTGGGCAAACATCACAGGAGCCCCACTAAGGAAGCCTCGTCCTCTCTGCCCTACAGATGAGGAGACTGAGGCTGAGTGAAGTCGGGCACCTTGTCTGAGAACATCCAGCCAGCGGGGAGTGCAGCTGTCCCACCAGCTGGTGGGAAGGCCCGATGCAGACCCCTGAGTTCATTCCCGGAGACAAAGACCACCGACGGGGTTGACTCTTCCCGCCCCTCATGAAACTCACAGACGAGGCCTTGATCACAGCTCTAAGTGTGTCCACTTGTATGTGATTCACAGGATGGAGGGCCATTCAATATCCGTCTTCTCTCAAGGGGTTTGTTTTTACAGCTCAAACCCCTACAAGCCTTAGGGATAATATTAAGCAGGAGTTTCCACAGAAACAACATCAATAGGATGTGTGTGTGTTTGTGTGTGTGTGTGTGTACACAGAGAGAGAGTCTTATTTAAGGAATTGGCTCATAGCAGTAGAGTCTGGCAAGGCCAAAATCTACTGAGCAGGGCAGGATGCTGGAGACCCAGGAAAGGGCTGCAGTTCATGTCCAAAAGATGCCTGGAGGTAGAATTCCCTCTCCCACAAGGGGCTTCAGTCTTTTTCTTAAGGCCTTCAACTGATTAGATGAGGCTCACCCACATTTGGAGAACAATCTGCTTTACTTAATGCCTACAGATTTAAGGTTAATCTCATCCCCCCTAAAACACTTTCACAAAACATTGTAGAACATTATCTGAGCAAATATCCTGGTTGCATGATCTAACCAAGTTGACACATGAAATTAACCACCACAGGGACTTCCTCCAGTGCTGCTGTCCCCTCAAGCTTCTGAGATACGTGACTCCCGGGGGCATGGACAGGAAGGCTCGTGGAGCATCCTTGAGCAGGTCTGTGCAAGACCACAGGGCTTCCCCATGCCCAGTCTGACCAGTGCTGGTCCCAAATTGATCCATCTCAGATTAATAATATGCTATCAGCTTGGAACTGGCTATCATACTGTGCTGTGGTCCCCTCAGACCTCTTCAGTTGCTTGGAGCTGAGACCTGCAGCAAACTTCTGCTTCTGAATGTTTATCTTCTGCTGGGGTTTTGCCAGGGGACCCCAAGAATGGCCAAGTTGTTCCTGTCATGGGGAGATGCCATTTAGAATGGTTAGGGGTTTGCAAGAGTGCTCCAAGTGTTGCTTTAAATGTCATCCTGTTTCCTCGCACACTTCTGTTTTTAGTGAATAGATCCAGCAATAAGACACACAAGCTTCCTTCCAATTTGCCAGAGCAAACTCCCCTCGACTCAGCTCGTCAAGATGAAATATTGACTCCACGAGGAGGGTATGTTACAGATGTCTTACGGAATGTTGGATTTATCGTAACCTTTGGACCAGAGACTGGCTCCTGCTAGCCAACAAGCTTATGAGCTCTGAGGTTATTTTTACAAGGAGCTTCCAGATACACGCGTGCTAATAAAAGCGCTGGAATGTCTGGTGGAGCTGGGTCATTTACACTCAGTGTTACCCCGCAGCCCTCGTCTGAGAAACGCTGACAGATGGAGCTTGGTTTTCTGCTCGGGATTTAAATCCTCCGCCTCCTCACCCACCCGTCGGGGCTCTCGCTGTGGGCACGTGGTGCTCCAGAGCAGCCCTTGCGGGGAGAAACCAGTAGCAGCGGCAACTGTCTGCTGGTCTCGAAGCGCCCGGAGCACAGACGCTCGCATGGGTTTCAATACAGCTGCACGTCTCACAGAGCTTTCCCACGCCTCTTCAAGACCTCTGTTTTCCAGCTGTGCAAGGATTACGTGTGTCTTGCTTAAAAACCTGAAAGGGCAAAGCTTAACAAGACTGAACTGTAGCTGGACGTTTCGCAGACGTTCTTTCTGGCCTGCCCTGAGCTCTCGACCACGCCCTTGAGGATGGATGAGGAGCTCAGAGCTTCACCGTCTGACGCCGGGGTGCAGGACGTGACAGGTGGGCGGTCCTGGCTAGGGAGGGGAGGCCGACCTGTGCCCCGTGTCCCTCCAGCATGCAAACCACACAGCACTGGGTGTCAGGGGGTCCTATGAGCACTGGAGCCTCAGGGTAGCTTTGCTGATCTGTGTGTGTAATACCCGAGCCTTTAAGCAAATCAGGACCAGGGACCACATTTCAGGAAGGACAGAGCATGGGAAGATGATACCAGTTTCCACCTCCCCAGCTCAAGTGCAGAGTGGCCCGCCGCCAGCTGGAGGGGTCTCCCTCCCCTCCCCTCTGCTTCTCCCTCCAGCTGCAGGCGTGTCTTTTCAAACTTCCTGTTTCTCTGGGGACCTTTCTACACTGTGTTCTTCTCCTGGTCTTCCCCACCCGAAGACCTGGGAACCTTCTCTATCCAGGAATCATCGCTGAGACTCAGGGTTCGGCAATGTTCTTTGGGGACTTTCTGCGGCCGGGAAATGAAGTCACCCATGAGAATGGACCCTGGAGGGGCTGGAGGGCACAGGCAGTTGCCAGGCACAGGGGGGGCACCACCAGCATCAGGCCCAGGTGCAAAGGCAGAGCTCACCCCCAGGCCCCCGGCGCGCTGCTGCCTTGCTGAGAGCAGAAGCAAACTGTGGTGGTGCCTTCGGCAGGGGCCTCTGGTGAGAGTGGGGTCACCCCCCGGGGAGGCGGGCGAGGACTCTGGTCCCAGGACCCTCCTGAGGATACCCTTCTGCCGCTGGGAAAACTGGCTCCTGCCACGCACTCTGGTGGTGTCACCACATCTCCAGACCCCTGAACTTGGCTTCCCTGCCTGCCTGGGCAGCCACAGTGTAGCCCTAATTCACAGGCTCCCCAACCTCGCTCGGCTCCAGTTGTGGAAAAGGGAGGGTGTGTTGGCTCCGGGTTCCCCACTTCTCCCTCACCCCGTCCTCAGCCCTCCACCCACAAAGGGCTTATGAAGCAATCCTTCCAATTTGAGACAACTTTAGAACAGGAAAGAAAAAGGCAGAACTGCCTTCCGGCTGCCGGCCGTCTCTGCCTGCGAGTCGCTTCTGATCAAGGCATGAGGCAGGGCCGTGGAAACCAGAGCGCAGGCGTCGGCAGAAAACAAAGGATGCGGGCCGGCTGCGTGCAAGGCTCTCAGTGTGCGACACCCACGGAGGCGGGAGACCCCGGCCTGGGGGCTACCCCAACCTTTAAAGGAGCCTCTGGGGCAGGAGGTCCCCGGGGACGGTGTGGCCTCTGCAGCTCTGCGCTGAGACGTCAGTCGTCGGTCGGGGGAGAGCCGGCTGCGGGCTTGGGCAGCACTGAGAGGCGCTGAGAGGCGCTGAGAGGCGCTGTTTGCAGAGGGCTGGCGCCGGCAGTGCGCCCCGCCGCCTGCTCATTAAACTAGAGAAACGAGGCTCCCGCTCTCTCGGAGACGGCGGCCGAAAGGGCACAGGAGTTTTAATTAATTTTTCAACTTTCTGCCTTTGCTGTAAGCCTGTTTCAGAGTCTAAGCCAGAGAGCCCTGCGCCCAGCCTGTGATCAGGTCTGAAGCTCACCCTCCCGGCTCCCCTGTCGTCAGAGGCGTTCAGGACACCTCAGCGCTGACCGGGAAGACGGTCCTCCCAGACGGGGAGCGCGGACACCTGGACGCGGCTTCAGTATTTTCTCTGAGACTCCCTCCTTTAACGGACATGAGGAGGGGGGTACAACAGACTCTCGTTGGAGTGTTTTGGTTTTTTTACCCTAAGCCCCATATTCGTTCACAGACACCTGTTTGCCGGCCCCTCCCTCCTGGGGGCCCCCCAGCGTCTATGCAGCCTGTCTGATGGACGGGCGTGTAGGTTGTTTCTGACCCTTTGCAGCCCCAGACGGGCCGTCGCAGAGAACCTGTGCATGTAGATTGACGTTGTTGAGCACAGCTTCAGGGTGAGTTCCTAGAACAGGGACCCCTGGTCCGAAGGGTAGCTGCCCGCGCGGTTTTGCTAGGAATGGCCCCATTCCCTTGAAGGCGGGGGGAGCCGACTGGCACCACTCTATTTTCCGCTCGAGCTGGTCCCCGGTGACAGACCCGCGGTTAGAATCTGGGCAAAAATCAAACAACTAAGTCATGTGGGAAATTCCAGAGCAAGAACTAGGGATCGGGGACTGTTGTCCTGAAGTGCGGGGACTTGGTGCCCCTCCAAGCTCTCGGGACTGAGATACCGACAACGCAGGCTGTGACGGGACGCATGACCTTCGCTTTGCAGTAACTTGGCCATCACTGTTTCATAATTCATTGTTTCTAAAGGCTGTCCCTGCTAAGTGAGCTGCAGTGATCAGTAACCCTGTTCACTCCCACAGTGTAGGATGAGGCGTGCTGTGAGTGGGGGGCCTGGAAGTCTCCCCCCAAGACACGGAGACAGAGATCTTTGCAACAAGATGCACGCAGGTGCTCAGCCGAGGTGGGTCAGGGACCCCGGTCTTCTTTCTTCAGCTTGCAGACTGTAAGGAAATACCCCTCTTGCGGTCTGCTCAGTGCCCCGTCTTTTGCATTTTTGAGCTTTTTAGTGATGGTTCTGCTATTTAGATTGGCCTCCACGAGCAGCACTGAAGCGCCGTCTGGTGTCCCACGCTCAAGGCGGCTGGGACGTGCCTCACAGAGGAATTACGTGTGCGAGAGGAGTTTTGTTCCGGCACGAGTTACAGCCCTGTTGTCCGTGATAGTGAACCAGCAGCGTCACTAAACGAGGGAGCTTTAAACGGGCACACATCAAGCAGGGCTGTGCACCGACTGCACACGATAAAGATGTCCCGACCGGAGGCTCTCGGGAGCCTGGCCCTGTCCTTCTCCCAGGAGTGATGGTCTGCACTCACCAATTCATTATTCGCAGTGACTTTAGGCCGTAACTATGGTGAAGGAACAGAAGCGACTGTAAAATCAATATTTTTTTATCTTTGGTTTCTTTGCCCATTTTCAAGGCATGCCTAGCACATCCCGCATCACCAGATTCTTTGGTCAAGGGACTGGCCTCGGCTGACAAATTCTCCATTCACCCCAAACCTAGCGATCGCCTCGGCTCCAGGGCACTGGCCTCGTGCAGATTCCAGCACCAAAAAGGGCTGAGTCCTGCTGTGAGCCACGGAGCACGGCTGTCTCTGTAGAGCCCTTTCATGGCATCAGACAATTCACCCGGAGGAGCACAGCTTCTCAGGCGCCAGGGGACCCTGAGCACAAGCATGGAGACGGCAAACACTTCACAGGGTCTCTTGGATGCCCGGTACCTTGTGGGGCCTCAAGGATAAAAGAAAACCAGCCCACGCTCGCTGCACAAGGAGCACAGACCCGCCTGGAGGAGACAGACGGCGGAGCCAAGGAGCAACAGCACCGGCTCATGTCATGTCCTGTGGGCCAGGGGCTGGAGTTGTCTAGACAGGGGCTAAGCACTTTCTCTGTAAAGGGCCACATAGTAAATATTTGCATCTTGGTTTGCCAGACTGTCTCCGTGACCATCACTCAGCTCTGCTGTCATGGACCAGCAGCACAGGGGATACGTAGGTGAGCTGTATTTACAAAGTCAGACTGCTGGTCTGGGGGTCAGGGTTCACTGACCTCCTGGTCTAAGAGACTAATAGGTGTCTTTTTGAATTAAGATTTCCTCTGGATATATGCCCAGGAGTGGGATTCCTGGGTCATATGGTAAGTCTATTTTTAGTCTTTTGAGGAATCTCCATACTGTTTTCCGCAGTGGCTGCAGCAAACTGCATTCCCACCAGCAGTGTAGGAGAGTTCCCTTTTCTCCACAGCCTCTCCAGCATTTATCATTTGTGGACTTTTGAATGATGGCCGTTCTGACTGGTGTGAGGTGATGCCTCACTGTGGTTTTGATTTGCATTTCCCTGATAATTAGCAATATTGAGTATTTTTTCATGTGCCTATTGGCCATTCATATGTCTTCATTGGAGAATTGCTTGTTTAGGTCTTCTGCCCATTTTTGGATTGGCTTGTTTGTTTTTTCTTATTAAGTCATATGAGCTGTTTATATATTCTGGAGATCAAGCTTTTGTCGGTTTCATATTTTGCAAACGTTTTCTCCTATTCCATAGGTTGTCATTTTGTTTTGCTTATGGTTTCCTTTGCTGTGCAAAAGCTTGTAAGTTTAATTAGGTCCCATTTGTTTATTTTTGCTTTCATTTCTATTGCTTGGGTAGACTGCCCTGGGAGACCATTGCTGAGATGTATGTGAGGTAATGTTCATAGCAGCACTATTTGCAGTAGCCAAGACATGGAAACAACTTAAATGTCTTAAATTGACAGACGGCTGGATAAAGAAGTTATAGTATATTTATACAATGGAATACTACTCTGCCGTAAAAAAGAATAACATAATGCCATTTGCAGCAACATGGATGGACCTAGAGATTGTCATTCTAAGTGAAGTTAGCCAGAAGGAGAAAGAAAAATACCATGTGATATATTTGTAAGTGGAATCTAAAAACAAAAGACTAGTGAACTTGTATATAAAACAGAAACAGACTCACAGACTTAGAAAACAAACTTATGGTTACCAGGGGGGAAGGGAGTGGAAAGGAATAAATTGGGAGTTTGAGATTTGCAGACACTGACTGGTGTATATAAAATAGATGAACAAGTTTACACTGTAGAGCACAGGGAGTTATATTCAATATCTTATAGTAGCTTATGATGAAAAAGAATATGAAAATGAATACATGTATATTTATGTATGACTGAAGCACTGTGCTGTACACCAGAGACGGACACAACATTGTAAACTGACTAGACTTCAATTAAAAAAAAGAAAAGAAACTACTAGGAATCAATCTGACAGGGAGTTTCTGGAGCAGTCGGTTCTGGAGAGACTCTCTGAAAACTGAGATCTGGGCCAGTTCGTAGAGGGTGCGTGTTATTCTGTTGGGGGTGGGGGGAGGCTGGGTCTGAGCACACGGGGATTGGAGCTGCAGGAGCTGGAGCCCCGGGCGTTGGAGGAGAGCTGGACTCAGAGCAGGGAGGACGCTGCCACGCCCTGTCCCAGGACAACCCTCCCTGCAGCGGCCCCCCCCCCAGCCCCGCTGAGTCTCTCTCCACGTCAACGCTGGCTGCACTCACCTCCTTGCACAGATCAGACTGCGAGGTTGGTGCAACAGGCTGTCCTGCTCACCAGCTCGCCACGCAGCAAACCCAAGGATGCAGGCTCCACGTCCCCGGCGCCTGGTCTGTCTCCATTTGGGGTGGCGCCCCCCACCGGGACGGTGCTTGACGCCGAGTAACACTCGACCAGAGAGCCATGGGGTGGCCACCAGTCAATCAATCCAACACCTTAGTCCTCAGGACTCGGCTGAGGAGGTTACAGCTCCTGCTGGAAGCCCAGAGCATCTCAAGCTCCCATGTGACTGGGCGTCATGGGATCTGGTGAAAATGCTAATTCTGACTCTGGCGATCTGGGTGGGCCTGTTCTCCCGATGCGGAGGTGGTGCGTCCCAGGTGATGTGGCGCTGCTGGCCTGAGACCCAGACCGAGGAGGGAGGGGCCAGAGCAGCCTCACGGCCAGGGTGCGGCGTGACCCGCCGAGGCCTTGGTGATTGGTCTGTTTCCTCAGGCCTTCATCCCATCCATTTCGCCTTCATGGCCGGCTCACTCTGCACCGAACCCGGCTATACTGACAGCGCACTCCCCTGTCTGAACTGAGTTCTCTTCCTTTCTCTCCATGTTTCTTGGTGGAGGAGACGGGCGAGGGTGAGGGAGGTGGGGAGAGCACAAACCCTGGTCCATGTTGGGGACGATGACAGTGTGGCCCAGAGAGCTGAAACCCACCAAGGCCCCCAGCAAGCAGCACCGGCAGGGAGGGCACGGTTAGGCAGTGAGAATGTCCTCAGCACCCCTGGCCCTCTCTGCGCCTGAGCAGGGCCCCCCGTGGGGGCCTGGGCGGCCGCTTGAATGGCACCCAGCTGCAGCCCGTCTTCCTTCTGGCTCAGTTCCAGTCGGAGCCATCAGGAGCTCCTGGTGGGCATGTGCCCTGAAGTCCGCCCCCTGTGGGTCCAGGTGCAGCCCCGGTCAGATGAGGTCCAATGACGGTCTCTGCTTTCACGGCTCGTCGGGGCGCCCCTTGTGTGACCGAGAGCCAGATCAAGACAGCAGCTCATTTAAAAACTCATCATTTTCTCTGTGAGAACATTTGGCAGAGCTCTGCCCCTCGGGTTGGGGACAAATCAGAATAAACACTTGAGCCCAGACCTCAGCGATCCGGGATGTCTGGGCTGATCTGTTTCATTTGTGTGGCCATTATCACCACCACCATCACCATCATCATCAGCCTGAACGTCCAGCCACAGAGGACGGCGTTTGGCACTCTGCCCTCTGCCTGCCGTGAAAGGGCTCCCTGCCCCGCCTTCAGGGTCCCCAAGACCCGCCCCTTGTGACCCGGACAGCTGCACCCGATGAGCTGTTCTCTGTTCCAGAATGTTGACAGCGGCCGGATGGGGGCTGGAAGCAGACGAGAAAGGGCAATGGTACGGAAGGGTAAACACCGTGTTCCTCTCGCTGATTCTGTGTTTCCATCCTAATGAAGGACCAGGGCGAGAGGATTCACTGATCAACTTCTCTGAACATGCCAGGAGGTGGGAGAGTAGGAAGGGAGACAAAATAGCAGATTGTAAAGCTCGGTGCGATTTTCTGAAAGGTCTTCCACCCGCACGGGGATTAGTGCGGACGGATCTTCAGTCGATCACTAAGACTGATCAATATGGACCCATTCAGGTGGTGACTCTTCACCAACTAGTCTTTGAAGAATCTGTGAGTTTCAGACTAGAGTGGAGCCTGGGGCTGGACGTCTCTGGATCACCAGGAACTTGCCCGAAATGCAAATTATCACCAGGACCCACCCGGACCAAGGACGCTGGTGCTCCGGGGCGGGGCACAGGCTATCTGCCTGAACAAACCTCTCAGCGACTCTGCTTTGCACTAAAGTGGGGACGGAATAGATGAGCCCCTTTCCCCTGATGACTGATTCCAGCCCACCGCTCTGCTCTCCCAAGACAGGTGGCCCACGATTCCAGGAAGCCTCAGCAACCAGAATGTCGTGAATTCCTCCTGGTTGGGCTGAAGTTCACCTTTTCATTATCTGCAAACAAAGGGCTTAGTAGGGAAATGAATTAAATGAAACAAATTACACGGGAGCTATTCAAAGGGAAAAAATGTTTTTGATACCTTATTACATTAAGTGTCTGTATGCAAATCATTGCTTCCTGTTACAAATGAGTCTTCATTATGAAGCAGATACACCAAGACACAGTCTGAATGCTCAAGTTGGCTCCATCACTCAGGCTTGAATGTGATCAGATAAATACCCTCCAATTTGGACTCCACCTATTCAGGCCGTTTCACCCTCAAACTAGCAAGTAATCTCCTCGAATGAGCACCTGAGGAAAGAAATCTCCATTTTGGTTGATAAATTGCTAATGAAATTCCCACACTGTTACCCCTTCCAACTTCAGATGTACAGTGCGACAGCACCAGAAAAGGCAGCAAGTGAACGGAGACTTGCGATCAAACTGTCCTGGCTGATCTTCTCAGCACACAAAGCGACAGGAAGTCTCAAGAGACAGGAACATGCAAATAGGCGACCGTTTCCCCAGCCTCGTGTTGCCCTCGACCTCTAAAATCAATGTTCTCTATTAGCGGATGTATAACTGCGGAGACTTTCCTTGTGGAATCTGGATACATTATTTAAGCACTAAACTGTTTCCATTCTGACTGGTAATTGCAGCAAGATTTAATAGGACAGAGAACAAGCTAAGGGCCTGGGGCAAGATCACCTCGGAACGGCCAGTGGGATCTCACTGAACCCACAAATGTGTGTCTTTGGTGTCAGAACCAGAGGGGACTTCCGCACTGCACAGCTCCAGGGGGCGCTGTTCATATTGTAATGTGAGTGTGGTTGGGCAGTCCATGCTCTGGGTGGCCTGATACATTGGCCCTGCAACCCAGTATTGAAGATTCACATGGTGTGTCCAGTCAAAGGCCAGAATGTGTGTGACATGGACTGTTCCTTTATACCCCCACGTCCGTTGTAGGGGTGTCAGAGCTCTCCAGAGAAACAGAACCAACAGGATGTGTAGATCTGGACAAGGAGGGAGAGACAGAGATAGAGATGGATGATAGAGGTCTGTCTGTCTGTCTGTCTGTCTATCACAGAGAGATTTATTTTAAGAAATTGACTCATATGACTATGGGAGCTGGCAAGTCTGAGAGGACAGAGGCCCAGGGAAGAGTCAAGGTTGCAGACTTGAGTCCAAACGCAGTGTGTCTGCAGAATCCCTTCCCCTTCGGGGAAGCTCAGTCTTTCCTCTTAAGGCCTTCACCTGATTGGGCGAGGCCCAACCAATGGCGATAATCTGCTCTAACTCAATGTTAATTTCACCCAAAAGATAGCTTCATAGCGCCATCCAGACTGGCTTTGCCCAAGCAACGGGGCACCATGTCCCACGCAAGCTGACATTAAGCGTTACAAGGGGACGTCTGCTGATTCTGTCTGCCGGCGTCCCCGGCCTGTTTTTGCTGCTGCTCACCCACACTCTTCCTGGGAAACTCACTCTCCCCAACTCCATCCTTGGACTCGTGGGTCTAAGCAGGTAGATTCAGCCTTGAGTTTCAGGTGTAGAAAACTGAGCCAGGCGCAGCCAGTCAGCTTCCCCCTCTGGCCCTTTGGCACTATCCTCACCATCTCTGCCTGGGGCCGTGGAGGTGGGTTTGGGGGTGGGAACATGACCCAAGCTGGCCAGTCAGAGCGTTTCGCCCACTTACCCGACTCCTAGTCACTGTGGTGGTTCCACGGTTGGCCTGAAACCCAAATAGTCACCGTGACACCCCAGTCCAGTGATTGTGCGCAAACCATTGTGGGGAAAGGCAAGCTTCCGAGCACTCTGATGCCCTTTGAACCGCTGAGCCGGGGGGGCCGGATTTTCCATTGTGAGACCGTGAGCTCCTGGAGGGCAGGGCTTAGGTGGGTTCACGTCTGCCTGATGTGCCTAGAACTATACCCACCGTATTGTAGGAGGCCAGTGATTACATGTTGAATGAATGAATGAATGAATGAATGAACCAATGATACCCCGTCTTGCATAAGCCCATGGGTGTCTGTCCCTTGTAGACAAAAACGCCCAATGATTGCAGCCCACAGGGAAGCGCGCCGCAGCCCGGGACAGAGCTGTGACCGCCGCGAGGCCTGTGGCCTCCTGAATCCCAAGGGCAACTCTAGCTTTCATCCCAGGACATAGATTTGTTCACTCAAAAGTAAGCTGATGAGCAAGAAAGGCTTGGAGTTGTTTTGCTTTTTTCTCTCCCTCCATAAATGGCACTGATGCACTCCTGAAGCTTGTCCTTCCAAACACCTGCCAATTTTTCAATGCAAATCAGCTGCTAACAAAAGAGGCCTGGCTGGATACTGAGGCTCCAGAATAAGACAGAATTTGCTTGGGCTCCCGGGGGCTCCTCCGTACAAAGCCACCTGATGTTCAGGTGGGATCGAAAGAGTCACAAATAAATTTAAAATTCTTGGGACAAACAGGTTTCAGAGTTCTTTTGTGTTGCGTTGGCACAAAAAGTCAGAGTTCCCTCAGTCTGACAAGCTGCAAGATTCATTGGCAGGAGATGGCTTCAGGGCTGAATCACCAAACCTTGAGATTATGAGTGAGCAAGGGCTCACATGCACGGTGGGGGAGATGGGGGGTCACGCATAGTGGGAGATGGAGGGGGCTGCACATGGTGGGAAGATGGGGGGTCATACATGGTGGGAGATGGGGGGCTGTGCACAGTGGGGGAGATAGGGGTCATGCATGGTGGGAGATGCAGGGGGCTGTGCACAGTGGGGCAGATGGGGGGTCACGCATAGTGGGAGATGGAGGGGGCTGCGCATGGTGGGGAGATGGGGGGGTCATACATGGTGGGAGGTGGGGGGCTGTGCACAGTGAGGGAGATAGGGGTCATGCATGGTGGGAGATGCAGGGGGCTGTGCATGGTGGGGG